>NC_139004.1:49585962-51985962 GCF_964374135.1 Grampus griseus
TTCACTTTTATGGTCCAGCTATAAAATATCAATTCCAGCATCTTAAATATCATAAATAAGGCTTAGCACGTTTTATACTTCATCTGTGAGTTATATAAAAGCAAATAAAATGTTTGGTACTCTGCAGATTGACATCGACTGAGGCCCAAAAATGAGTAATTGGCTTGTCTTCCACCCAACAATATGTCCTTTGTAAACTAGAATAGAATCTTTCCTATAAAGGTTTAGAGTGGTGGTTCTCAAAGTGTGGTCCCTGGACCAGGAGCTTCAGCATCACCCTGGGAACTGGTTAGAAAAGCAAATTCTCAGACCCCTCCTCAGACCTACTGAATCAGGAAGTGTGGGGGGGGGGGCCCAGCAATCTGTTTTAAAAGGTCTCCAGGTAATGCTTATGCAGGTTAAAGTTTAAAAACTACTGGTCTACTTATTCAGATTATACAGGTCTAACTTCCTTCCTTCCTTCCTTCCTTCCTACCTTCTTGCCTTCTTCCCTTCCTTCCTTTTTTACTTCTTTCCTCCCTCCCTCCTTCCCTCCCTTCCTTTTCTCTTTCTTATTACATAAGTACTTTAGTTTTCATTTTTTCATAAATTACTACCTTTTAAATCTAGAGTTACTAAGCAACCACCATAGCAGCCATTATTCTGGACTTCCAATGCAGTTTAGAGCCAGTTGTGTCACCCCTTTGTGGATAAGTGGACCAGCATTATCAATTTCAATACGATTCTTGGCCAGTGTTTCCCTTGCAAATTTCAAATGATTGTGTCTCCTGTGTCTCTGCCATGCTTGTCACTAACTGGCATCTCTTTTGACAAGCCCCGCTGCGAGGCCAGCCATTGCAAGCCCGGAGACTCCGAGATCCTCTCTCTCTTGTTGCCCTCTCGTTCTGCCTGAGATCCCTCCTGGCAGGAGTGTGGAGTGGGGTTAGTTGGTTGGGAACACCTGCTTTTTCTAGAGCACAGGCCATAATTCTTCTGGATATGAGTAGGGAAGCCTCATTCCTCTAGCTCTAGACCTGGATTCCCTTTTTGCCAAACCTAGATTCACTTCATTATCTCTGTCTGGCAGAAGTCAAGACTAAGACAAATGGCATTTACAAATGAAACCATCTTGGGGACAAGGGCTCTGGAGCACGCCTGATAAGAGATCTGTTGTTCTGTCTGGTTTCAGGTGCTGATGGGGGCACCTGGAAGTGACTGCAGGTCCTCACAGATGCAGAATTTCTGACCTTTTGTTGTTCAAAAATGTCTGCAGAGCAGAGTCATGAATCATGATTATTAAGCAATGGGGGGAAAGCTGCGTGACTGTTATTTAACTCCTGGCAGTGCTGTGAAATAGATGGGCTTCAAGTAAACCTTATCACTTTTTAAAAAGAACAGCAAGATGGGCTTCCCTGGTGGTGCAGTGGTTGAGAATCTGCCTGCTAATGCAGGGGACACGGGTTCGAGCCCTGGTCTGGGAGGATCCCACATGCCGCGGAGCAAGTAGGCCCGTGAGCCACAACTACTGAGCCTGCACGTCTAGAGCCTGTGCTCCGCAACAAGAGAGGCCACGATAGTGAGAGGTCCGCGCAACGAGTTGAAGAGGGGCCCCCGCTTGCTACAACTAGAGGAAGCCCTCGCACAGAAACGAAGACCCAACACAGCAAAAATAAATAAATAAATTACTAAACTCCTACCCCCAACATCAGAAAAAAAAAAAGAACAGCAAGATGTTATCAGGAAAGTCACATGTCTCGAGTGAGGGGGCCAGTGGTATTAAGTAAGCAGTTGCCTTGCAACTACAATTCCAAGAGTTCTCGCAAGAATCCCTATCTAGAATAATACATTCCTGATACATCACAGGTGCCAGAAATTTCTTTTATAAAGAAAATAACTTTTTAAAAAAACTTTTATTGAAATATAGTTGATTTACAATATTGTGTTAATGTCTGCTGTACAACAAAGTGATTCAGTTATACACATATGTATATTCTTTTTCATATTCTTTTCCATTCTGGTTTATCATAGAGTATTGAATATAGTTCCCTGTGCTATACAGTAGGACCTTGTTGTTTATCCATTCTATATATAATAGTTTGCATCTGCTAACTCACTCCAAACTCCCAGTCCTTCCTTCCCCCACCCCCCTACCCCTTGGCAACCACAAGTCTGTTCTCTCTGTCTATGAGTCTGTTTCTGTTTCATAGATAAGTTCATTTGTGTTATATTTTAGATTCTACATGTAAGTGATATCATATGGTATTTGTCTTTCTTTTTTCTGATTTACTTCACTTAGTATGATACTCTCTAGGTTCATCCATGTAGCTGCAAATGGCATTATGTCATTCTTTTTTATGGCTGAGTAATATTCCATTGTATATATATACCATATCGTCTTCATCCATTCATCTGTTGATGGACATTTAGGTTATTTCGATGTCTTGGCTATTGTAAATAGTGCTGCTGTGAACATTGGAGTACATGTATCTTTTTGAATTAGAGTTTTGTCTGGTTATATGCCCAGGAGTGGGATTGCCGGATCATATGGCAACTCTATTTTTAGTTTTTTGAGGAACTCCATACTGTTTCCATAGTGGCTGCACCAATTTACATTCCTACCAATAGTGTAGGAGTGTTCCCTTTCAGAGGAAAGAACTTTTAATAAATTCGAGGAAGACCTAAAGTAGAAATGCCTTGAGAAGAGACAAACTATTGACTGCAAAGCACAAAATGGTGCAGAGTTCTGATTTCAGGTGATGCTCTGGGGTGGGGCGAGGGTTATATTGTGTTGGTTGCAGGAAGGAGGGAAATAAGAGCCCCTAAGAAGATGCACCAGGGGAATGGTGCAAAAAGATGAGATAGAGCTGGATGTAAACATAGTCTTGCGTTTTTGTTGAGGACTGGTCTTTATTAACAGATTTTTTTCTATCAAGGCAGTGTTCTCCAACAATCCTAGATCAGAGAAACTTCAGCCCCATCTAAGGAGAGATTTTAGCAGTTTCTCTCTCTTCCCTCAGGACTGGTTAAATAATTTGAAAGGTGCAGTGCAAAAGATAATATGAGTCCCCTTGTTCAAAAATTATTAGGAATTTCTAGACGGCAGCAGCAGAAAATTAAACGAAAGGCAGTGTCCTTCTAAGTCATAGCCCTGTGCACAAGTCTTGTGCCCATGGAGACTGTCTTCCTTTATTAATCTTTTCAAAGTATTTGTCCTCTTTTTTGACCAGTGTGCATCACCACTGGACTGCCATCTTATGACAGAATGCAATTTTGTAAAGTCTTTTTTCAACATTGTGTATTGAAAGTTCCCTGTTGACTTAATGGAGGATTTTAAGAATGGAGTAATACCTTCTTTAATGGCCAAATAAATTGAAAGTTGAACGTGTCTCAAAATCTACCCTTTCTTCATAGTCTTTCTAACATTAATTCCAAGTTTGTACTAGTGAGATTTGGCAAAACACCAGTTATTTTCTTCTGCTCCAAAACTGTGTCCTTAGAAGAGAGAATGGCTTTTGTCTGAATCCATCATATCAAAAGCAAAACTGGTCTTATCACAAAATCTCTTGTAAGCAATTCTACTTTTTAGGAGATATCAAGTATCTCAGTTTCTTCTATGTGCTTTTGTTTTGTTGTTGTTTTGGTTTGGCAAGATAATTATATCACAGTATTTCAGTGGTATAACAAAAATGGTAGCAAATAAAGTATATTTTGTGTTTTTGATCATCCTGTTCCTTTATATATATATATATATATATCCTTTAAAAACTAGATTAAGCTAAATCCTTTTTGAATAGATAAAAAGTGATCTTTATTTGATGCTTTTTAATCATATTCTTCTATGTTTTATTAGTTTGCAACCTGTGAGGTATTGTCATAAGCTCCACAGCACTCATGCAGTGAGTAGGAAGAGCTGACCACTGGCAATACTCCTATTGGCTTGTTAGAGAAAGATAAATAAATTACCTGTTCCTCCATGCATGCATCATGCATGCATCCATCCATGCATCTACAACACTTTTATACATATGCATATATAAAGTAAAAAAATAAACAGTAAAACCTTTTATTAATAATATATGTAATTAAATTGATAACTAATAATTACATAAATGCGATATTAAGAAATACTGGACAATCAAAATGTTTCAAATATTCTCTCCTTTAATTGTTAACAGCTCTGTAGATTTATCACCCTTCATTCAAGTAAAGGAAAATTCAGGAAAATTAAGTTATGTTGCCCATTTTCACACATTGGAGGGTTCAAAGCACAGATCTGTATTAATTTTAAATTCCATGTTCTTTCCATATTACCCTGCAGTCTCAAGCAAAACATTTTGAATTTTTCTCAGTATGTTTATTCTATGATCTCTCTTTATTACTAGTCTTTTATATGAAGTAAGCCATGTAATAACTATTTGATTTGATCAACAAGATTATTACAGCTCAAGAAGCTAGGGCGACTTGCTCAGTTCAGGAGCCCATCAGAGACCAGGACACTGCACCAGTGACCCGGGTCTTGTTTCTTGTCCCTGGACCAGCCTGGCTTCTCCTGTGGTCACTACTCTCAAGTAACAGGATACATTTATCCTCAGTAGTTTATGATCCTTTATAAATCTCAACCTACTTAACAAGTGTAGAATTATGATTTTCCATCTCTGACCATCTAAAATAATAATTACCCTTAAACAAGGAAGTAAACTAGTCATTTTCATTCTGAGAATATAGAACTCAGCTCTTCATTTTAGGGACCATGCCAAACACTGCTAATTGGATTAAAACAAAAGAGGCATTTTTTTTCTTGTCTGTGGAACCTCACCTCTTTGGTTTGATTTTCATAAAACATCATGTGTTTGGTAAGATTGCATCTCTGGGGATACAGTTGGGGTAGCTGGGGTCTAGAGAAGGCTGAAAGCTGAAGGATTCCAGTGTGATAGGGGAATGCATTTCCACAATAATAATGTATAAAGATCGAGAAGAGATTCTGCTGAGTTCTGAGTTGTTTCCTAGAAAGGAGGCTTCAAATGTGAACAGAAAATAGATACTTGTGCTCTTTACAAAGGACTTAGTGGCTCATCCATGGGGATTTGAGACCTAGTTCTTTTTACCACTCACTGGTATACTGAAAAGCTGACCAATTGTAAAATCAACTTTGAAGGCAATTTCCAATGGATAGAAAATACTGAATCTTTTCTTGGTTTTATTATATTTTTACCTGGTTGCTTTTCTGGATTTGGAATATGCAAAAATTAATTTTCCTGTGCATTACCCAATGTTGTCCGCTAATCTGCACTTTTGTCTCATGTCTATTTGCCTGAGGTATTGAAAGTTAAGAATCAATGAAAAAAAAAGTCTCTTCAAGTTTATCTTTAAGGATCAGAGTACAATAAATAAATAATTTAAGATTTAGATTACAAAACCATAATGGATCAGTTAACCATGCCTTAGTATTACCAAGTGTGTGAGGAATTTATTGCCATAGTTGTCAAAAATATAGCATCGAACCTTATGTTCTACTCATAATTTAACCAATTGCTTAGTTAGGTAAGTGTACATTAAACATTTACAAATTGTGATTAAATCAGGAAGGTTTCCACACATTGTAGAAGCAGCTCATGCATTTGAGGAAGAGTTGGAGACGATCCCCCAAAGACCCTTCTCCCTATAAAATTTTACTGCAATGATTCTAAATTTGTAAGATGAAGAAAATGTTGAGAAGCCAGTAACAAAGTTCTGTTGGGCTAATTTACTGGTGGAAAAATTGATTTATTGGTGTGTGTAAAGTGGAGACTGAAATTCTAATGAGAGGAATGTCATATAGTATATGTTTAGGCTGTATGTTTATGTTTAAACATAAACATATATGTATATGTTTAAACATATACTGGTTTCTTATATAGTTGCTATTCAGTAGAAGAACAATTTCTGAACAGGTGAAAAGTTTGTATCTGTATAAGTAGCTAGATTCAATAATGTGCTTGCATTGATGTTTTTATCTAATAACATATTGAATAATATATATAAACAACTTAAAAAGAGCATATGTGAGTCCATTCAATAGAGGTTATGATTTCTGGTCTGAGTGAACTATCTTATAGAAATGGACATAAGTAATGCTGTATTGAGACTTCTGTTTCTCTTAAAAAAAATGCAACCAATTACCTGAGGAAACCATGTGTTTTCTACTTAAGTCTGCTAATACCAACGTTGATAAATGTAGCTAAGTCTAAATAAACCACTTTAATAGGCAAAGAAGGACACTGATGTTTAAAATCTTAAGTGTTTTAGTCTGAGTGAATAATTTGAGAAACTTTCAAAATAAAACTTAAGACTTGAAAATTATTTTACACATCTGTATAATTAATATTTTGTAGTTTCTGTTAAGTAGATGGCTCATATGTTCCTCTTACTTATGAGCAAGTTTTTCTTTTGTATATAACACCAAATTGCAGAAAAATTTTCGTAACTTCAAAGGTAGCAGATGATGTTTCCTGCGCTGGAAGAGCACTTAGGTCTTGGTAGGAATGTTGGTGAATTGAAAGCACGAGGAAAGCTGATTCTAACTCTCTGCCTCTCAGAAAACACCTCTATTTTAATGGTTCCTTCACAAAACAAAGAATCCGTTATAGAGGTATACATTTAATTTCTCTGCTGCCTTTGATCCAAAGGTCATGGCTGGTAAGCGGCAGAGCCCAGATTTGAACTGGGACCACCTCTCCATCCCCAGTTAGGTGTACTAGTAGTGGGTCCCTTTGTCTCCACTGTTCTTGTTCTTTACTAAACAAGGATGCAATGCTTCAGAACTGCACTGCAGGCATAGACAGCAGTGTTCCCATTTCACTGGGGGTGTGTATGGTGAAGGCACGTGTCTAAGGGACTTGCCCAAAGGATGGGTGGCAAAGCTGGGATTGATATCACCTATACTGATCCCAGACAGAAGATCACATTGTTCTCTCCTCCTTCCCTCCCCCCCACTTCCCTCCCTCCTTCTTTTCCTACCTTCCTTCTATTAAAGCAAAGAAACTAAACTCAGTCATATTTGTAAAGGTAAGTCTTTCCTATATTTATCCACCCATTATTTTTCTATTGAAGTGTAGTTTATTTACAGTGTGTTAATTTCAAGTGTATAGCAAAGCGATTCAGGTATGTTTACATACATATATATATGTACACATATGTGTATTCTTTTTCAGATTCTTTTCCATTATACATCATTACAAGGTATTGAATAGAATTCCCTGTGCTATATAGGACCTTGGACCTTGTTGTTTACCTATCTTATATATATTGGTGTGTATGTGTTATTCCTAAACTCCTAATTTATCCCTCCCTCCCTCTCCCCTCCTCCGCCCCCTGCTATCCCCTTTGGTAACCACAAGTTTGTTTTCCATCTGTGAGCCTATTTCTGTTTTGTAAATAAGTTCGTTTGTATAATTTTTTAGATTCCACATAGAAGTGATATCAGATGATGCTTGTCTTTGTTTGAATTACTTCACTTAGTATGATCATCTCTAGGCCTATCCATGTTGCTGCAAATGGCATTATTTCATTCTTTTTTATGGTATCCATCCATTATTTTTGATGGCATGCTGTAGACCAGGTGCTGTGCTGGGCCCCAGAGAGGCTAAACAGTTTCAACCATACAATGTGGTCAGTAGAGTTTTATCACACGATAGCAGTTGCTTCATTCCTGGAAAGTATAACAGACACTGTCTCCTAAAAACTTTCCCTTCACTAAACAAGGGCAACTGGAAATTGTCCTTGGTTTTGCTTGGGTTCACCAGTTCTGAATCTTCTTTTGGGAATTGCTGGTCGAGAGCAAGTTCCCAGAGCTACTGTTTTTAGTTTCATAAGGACTATCATGTCTATAAACTGTATTCCCTTTGTTGAGGCCAATGTCTTAAATGCAGTCCAAAATCAATCAGCTGTTATGTGCAAGCAGGCTACTGATTAGAAAGGTAAAATTTCTGTTTTGTGTATGCTACCAGTATTTGGTACCTTTTCTGGAACTAGTTTAAGCCAACAATTTTTATGTATGTGGTTCCCTTTCTCTCTTCCCAAAAAGGATAATTTAAAACTTTCAACATGTAATCACAGAGGAAATGAACAAAATAGATTATTTTGCCATCTCCCCATAAGGGGCTTCTCCAGAAAAGAGAATACAGACACCACCAGTGACTGTTGTCTCTGACTCCCAGCCCAGCGCCTGAAGATTTCTCTTTGAGAACTTCAACCCCAACCAGAAGTCTTTTCACAAAGGGCTGTAGGATTGTTAGTTATCCAATGTCGAATTTCAACCCTCCTGCAAACACCATCTAGCCAAATGTGATGTCAGCGATATTTGTCTTGTTAAAAACCTGAAGTGAAATCATTGGTGCACTATTTTCCTTCCAGGACAGCCTCTTAGTTATGGTGGAAGTGAGCTATTGACTGGGGCCTTCCCATCCATCTAGGCTTCCTTTATGATTGTAAATGATCTCATGTACTGAGGGACAGCAATTTCCATTCTTCATTCAATGAATTCTACCTGAGAGTCCTGTCTATAATTTTCCTTGTGAGAGGAACAGAGGGACTCAGAATGGTAAATTGTCTCCTGAAAAGTCATGGCTTTATCTAATTCTATCACAGAAAGCTATAGATTTAAATTTTCTTGACTGAGGAATGTTTAGTAATAGGAAGTACTATATTCTAACATTTTTGGAGGAAGAAGGATATTTTATCTCCCATGCATCCTCTTTCACTCTTTCTTGCTTGATCTATGCTTGATCTAAAACCTTGGCTTCTCCTCTTACTTTGATGGGGATTCCGCTAAAAGAATAAAATGCCTCTCCCCATAGGAAGCCCTTTCATCAGAGACAGCCCTTTCTGTCTGTACACTTTTTGGCTTGCATGATTTTCTCATCCAAATATAAAGCTCATCACGCTGTAATGCAACTTACTAGAATATCCCTGAAAATTCATGTTATCCAGCATATGTGCGGGTCTGACGTTTTAAGGGACGTACTGGCAGTCCGTGGCCAGAGGGGACCATTAAGGAAACAGGTTTGATGGAAGTCTTGACACAGGCGTTGACAGCAAAATCAAATGATTAATTTGGAGTAAGAGAAGTGTTTCAAACTAATGAGAAACATGGTTTGGGCATACCCGCAGACTGTACACGTGGCCAGGGGAAACCAACTTTTTGATACAGAGAAGGGAAAATGAAGATGTATATTTAACTTGGGTTATTCTTTTATGGAAAGGATGCTACAAAGTGAAAAAGTATAAGTGATTTTTATCCTGGTGATTTTTCTGTGAGTCTTTGGGTCTCTCATCCAAGCCCATTTTGCAAATTTGCTGCCTGGGATGACAGGTACAAAAACAGAGAGAATATTTGTAAACCTGGAGTTGGCCCATGTTAATATAAATTAATTCTCAATCAAAAGGACCACATATTTACTTGCTGCTACTTTAGAGGAGTAAATGGAATACAGAAATACCGGCAGAAGACACAGAGTAGGAGCTCAATATTTGTGTGTGTGTTGAGGCAGCCAGAGCAGTGCTTCTGAATATGGCAAAGTGAAAAGACTATGAAGTTTTGCTTTCTGTTCACACTTTGGTTTTATCGGCCGTTTCTGTTCTGTGAATTCTGGTGAAGGCAGTTCAGTCTTATGGGTTTGGAACTCCTGAATTATCATAGACCCATTGGTGTGTGGATTACTAATAAGCATTAATGGAACCATATTTTCAGGCCTCTTTGCACACATAGCTTAGTTAGAATTCTTAGCTTCTAGAAAAGCTGATATTTGACACTGTGGGGATGGTGCTCTTAGTGCAGGAAGAAAATATTACCAGAAAGAATTTTGGGGCTTCAAACATAACATGTCAGTAGCTGTTGACTGGAACTTTCTAACCAGAAGTACATGAGAACTAAGTTCTTGCCAGAATTCAGACTTTCCTGCTCTCTGTGCTCTGTAAAGCCTAGTGGTGGATTTTCAGTTAATGCCTTAGGCTACATGAGAAAGGAGTTCCTGCAAGAATGTCGGGAATTCCTTTGGTGCCCAAGAGGAAATACGAGGACTCTGGACGCCAATGAGAGAATGGAAAATGAGGATGGGTGCCGTAATCATCATGCCGACGACTCCTGTAGTTTACTTTGTTTTCTTTTTAAAGTAAGATCTAAAAGTGTTTGAGAATTTTTATAAAGCATAGGTCAACTTTCTAGCACTTTCAAGTTGAATGCAAGTTCGTGTTCTTCAAGTGACAAATAAGTGTAGGTAAGTCCACTCACTCCAGGTCTGTAATTTTTAAAGATACTTAATAAATGGGTTCTGTTTGTTACTCGCAGAATGCAGACAAAAATTCATAGGAGAAAGAGTGGTTTAGGGATCTGTTTGTTTTAATTTAATGTAACTAAACACACTTGTAATCCTTTTAAATTATAGTCTATTTGTGTATTCTTGATAATTAAAGTTATCTGTGGTATGTTTCTGTGTGAGTGTATGTGTGTGTTCATGATGGGGGAAAAAATGGCCTCTTGGGAAGAATGGCATTTTGATGAATCACAGGAAATAGTAAATTATGCGGATTCCACACAGTTCCCAAGGCTGTGACCATTTTACCTCTGAAATTCATGAACCAAGGTCTGAAGGGAGATTGGCTGGAATTACAATTCAGATGCTTTACTTTGGGAGGAGTGCAGGGTGGGGACAGAATTAAATTTTCAGTTTATTTCTCCAAACAAAACCCATTGTGACGGCCACCCGTAAGAGGGAGGGAATGCATACTTTTATGATAAAAATTTCTAGCAATTTGAAGCACAGAGGCATTTATTTTAGATGATACTGGCTTTAAAAAAGTTTAGATTGGTGGTCATAATAATAGCCTATTCAAAACATTTCAGGAAAGAACATAACTGCACAGGGTAAGGTTGACCAGGTACATGAAATGGTAATGAACTCAGTAATAAGTGAACGTTCCAGATTTGCACGTTCTTGCTACACACTGAGTTTCAGGGGCTCTTTGTAAATAAAGTGGGAAACCTTATTTTTTCTTCTCAATATTCTTGTTTTTCTCTCATTTTAATTCTCTTGGTTGCCTTGTCAATTAAGTTAATTAAGGCTGAAAATAATTCCCCCAAGGGGGCATTGAACTAAAACATTTCAGGCAAAATCATCTCTAAGACCTTTAATCTAGTCAGGAAATATTAATAATATGCAAGTGGGGTTATGCATAAAAGGAATGGTATAAAACGTTGCATTGTTCTTGGTGCATATATTCAGACAAAACACTGCATTTACTGTCTCCAGAAAACGAAAGTTAATTTATGCACTTCATCAACAGGCTTTATTACAGTGCCACATATTTGTGGTGGCCCTCAGGCCATGGGAACTTTTCACTCTTGACTCCACTCATTTAAAAAAAGGTCAGGTTCTTAAAAGGAATGGATATATGTATATGTATATGTATAACTGAATCACTTAGCTGTACACCTGAAACTAACACAAAGTTGTAAATCAACTATACTCCAATATAAAATAAAAATTAAATTTAAAAAAAGGTACAGATTGGTTTTAAAAAAAGCTAAAAAAAAGAATCAAATCACTATTTTTTAAAAGGGGTTCCATACAATAATGGAAATGCAGTTGAGAGTCTCAGCTTTTTGTTAGTCAGTTGAAGAGTAATTGGCAAAAAAGTCTTAAACTCTCTGAGCTCCAGTTCCCTCCTTATTCAGTGAGGTCACAGGGATATGGGATGGATTTTAGCAAATTGAGGCTTGATTCAGAAATTAGAATATATAGTTCCCACCCAATAATTAATCTTTAATAAAAATGTAGATTCACATTTGATTGCATCCCTTCCTCCAGCTCAAGTCTGTAGCGGAATGGACGCTTCAGAGTAAAGAAGGAGGCACCGTGTTTCTGTCTGTCTTTCCCTCCAGCAGATCCTTGCTGCCCTGACCCTAGTGGTGTCAGGGTGAGAGGGAAAGGTGGGTGAGAAAGACAGAGAAGTTCTCACTTGACCTCTGTTGTGAGATGGCTCTGCATTCTCTTCCCAAGTCTCTTTCTTTCTTGGGAACATTCTTAGTATCTTCAGAGGCCTCTACCATGAATGTCTGAAAGCCCGACTGTAACACTGATGATCATTATTCTCTAGCCCTGTGCTCCCAGCTCAGCCCCTGGAGGTCCAGCCTGTCCAGCATGGACAGGAGACAGAAATGTTTGCGCCTGGCTCTGTCCCCCTCTCCTCTGTAACCCATATCTTGTCCAGGGAAGACAGGCATCCTTGGCCCCAACGAAGTCTGAGTATGCAAGGCCACCCCCAGACCTCCCCTACCTTTAATCTGCACCCAAAGCAGCTTACCAGCTGTTCACTTTCTCCATTTTCTAAGTAGAGACCAAGCACGGTCCTTCTGGCCCTGTTAACTCAGAGCCAACGCACTCAGCCCTTGACAGGTGCTTCTGAGGCTCCTGTCTCTGCTTGAGTTGAGGCGTTAGCACAGAACTACTTTCTCCAAACACATCATCTCATGCGTCCTTCTTTGATCTCAGTTTCCTTGGCCCGCACCATTTTTTAACACTCGATGTACATTTATGCCCATCTAACCAGCTTCCTGTCATTCTGCTCTGACATTTCTTTTTTTATATAAATTTATTTATTTTTGGCTGCGTTGGGTCTTCATTGCTGTGCACGGGCTTTCTCTAGTTGTGGCAGCGGGGGCTATTCTTTTGTTGCGGTGCGCAGGTTTCTCATTGAGATGGCTTCTCTTGTTGCAGAGCAGGGCTTTAGGCACATGGGCTTCAGTAGTTGTGGCACATGAGCTCAGCAATCGTGGCTCATGAGCTCTAGAGCACAGGCTCAGTGGTTGTGGCACACGGGCTTAGTTGCTCCGCGGCATGTGAGATCTTCCCGGACCAGGGCTTGAACCCGTGTTCCCTGCACTGGCAGGCGGATTCTTAACCACTGTGCCACCAGGGATGCCCTGCTCTGACATTTTACAAATGTTATTACAACTTGCTCAGCGGTCTGCTATCTATTTTATCTTCATACCTCGGTTTTACAAGAATATAATTTTTCTCTTTAAATTTATTTTTTATTGAAGTATAGTTGATGTATAATATCATATGTAACAGGTGTACAATATAGTGATCCACAATTTTTAAAGGTTATGCTCCATTTGTAGTTATTATAAGATATTTGCTATGGCCCCCATGTTGTACAATATATCCTTGTACCTTATATTTTTGTGGTAGTTTTTTTTTTAATTTAATTTTTATTTTATATTGGAGTATAGTTGATTTACAGTGTTGTGTTAGTTTCTCCTGTACAGCAATGTGATGCAGTTATATGTATACATATATCCGCTCTTTTTTAGATTCTAAAAAAATATAATTTAACATACCATTACAAATAATTTAAATTCTAATAGCTTTCAAAACTTCTTATTCCATTCTCTCTTTGTGAAGCCACCCAATGAATCCCTATTGACTCATAATTCTAACAGTTCATTTTAAACATTTTTGAAAGTAAAGGAATTTAAAAAATTGTCATTATAAAATTGTGGCTTAGAATTAAGGGATGCGTGTTCCTATTCATTAACACTGTTGATTATTTGTTTTGTTTTTATAAATTGAACAATTGATTGTTTTAGGACTGATTCACTCTGGAGATTACTAATTTACTTACAGATGTTTCCAGGTCTGGATTCATGGAACAGAAAATTCTATAGGTAGATTTCAGTTAATTGACCATATATAGAATAAATCAAAACTTAATACATTCTTAAAGTGTTTTCATTTGACAAAATTGCATTGAGCACCTTATATCTGCAAGGCAGTGTAGTAGATGGTACAGAGGCCATGAAGACGCATAGAACAAATCTCACGGTCTGCTCTAGGACAAGGTGATTGCCTAGGATGAGTCTTAATCAACATCACACGTGTGGAGCAGCTTAGTTTCATTCGGATGGTAATTGATTATTTGGAGAATTAACTTCAAACATAATATTAAGTAGTGTGTTTAATATTAAGGAATTTAAAGAGAAAACAAAAAATGGTCCATAATCTACTGCACAGATAATGCCTTTTGACAAAAAAAACAACAACAAAATAAAACAAAACCAAAATATAAGTGCATGTTAAGAAAATTTTAATAGGATGGAAAGCTATGAAAGGAAAAGTGAACATCTTCTATCCTGTGTCCTGTTTCCTCTTTCCAAATCTAACTATGCACTTCTAAGAGTTCTTGCCTGTTCTTCTAGAGAATTTAATGTGGACATATTTATATTTGCATATATGTATATAAAGTTATCATTAGAGATATGTAGATACCAGCTGCTTCTTTTTTCCCTCATTTCTTCACCTTTTCTATCTCTCCTACAACTCTACCTCATCCTTGTTAATAGCAATAGTATATTTCTTGTAATCTGGGTACCAGAATGTCGTCAATCAGTGCATTCTTGATGACTGCTTTCATTGCTAATACAAACAATGATGTGATGAACATTATTACGCATATATCTTTGAACCTTGTGATAAATTCCTAAGTCTAACACTAGATCAAAGGAACCCTGAGGTTTCTGCTATTTCAGAGATTGCCAACTTGCCTGTAAGAAATGATCCATACATTTATATTTTAACCAGTAGCATCTGCTTTTTCTCATAACCTCTCTAGCATTTGAACTGCTGAACTTCCAAATTTTTTGCCAATCTGAACTGTGAAATATGCAACCTCATTTTTTAATACATTTCTTTCATTATGAAGGAGCTTAGATCACCTTTATCCATCATTTGTATATTTTTCTAGAAGCTTACTCATTTTTTTACAGATTTTTATTTTGGATTGTATATCTTTTTACTGACTTTTTTGAATTCTGTATAAATTAAGAAAATAACATTCTATCTGACGTAGCACATATATTCTCCCCAATTTCTTTTCTGCATTTTGATTTCATGATATTGTTGCCGTACAAAAGTTTAAAATATGTGTGTATAAAATCTAACACATTTTTCTTTTGAGCGTTCTAGGTTTTTAGACCACCTTAAAATAGCTTTCCCACTAAAATATTATGAATAAATTCATCCATACTTTCTTCTAGACCTTTTGAATTTATTTTTATATTCTAATGTAAGGGGTAAAATACACAAACACATATGCATATACACATATACATTCATGTTTATGATACATATACACATATATACATTATAGTTCATATATGTAATTTTTAAAATCCAATCAACTGGATCTACAGTCCCAACATTAATTATTGAATAATTCTTTCCACAGAGATTTGAAATTTAGTTGTACCGTGGATTTTATTTCCATATGTTTTTGCTATATTTCTGAATCCTTCTAATTTTATTCCATATACTATAAGTCCATTTTTTCTCCCCAAAACAATTTTAGTAATTATTATTTTGTAGTTAATTGTATACCATTTAGTTCTATTCTCCTTTCTTTAATCTTCATTTTCAAAAATTTTCTTCAAGTTTTTATGTCTTTTCTTTGAGATAAACATTTTGTTCATTTTCACAAACATGTGTCACAGTGTTTTATGGGTCTTTTGGGGGACTCATTTGTATTCACAGATTAATTTTGAACAATTTGACCTTTTTATACTATCCTGTCTTCCTTTTATAGTTCATGGCATATCTATCCACTCACCAAATTATGCCATGGTATGTAGTAGAATTTTAAATTTCCTTCATGTAAGCAATATGGATTTCTTTTAGATTTATACCAAGTATTTAATATTTTTGTTTACTATTAAAAATTGATTTATCTCTTCATTATATTTTCTACATTTAGATTATAACTTTACATATCACTCTCTTACAGAATTCTCCTAGTGTTCCTAATATATTTTTAAATTAATATTTCCTTGAAGCATAATCACATTACCTAAGATTAATGATAAACATGTCTCTTGATATCCTATTTTTATAATTTTTTCTTTCTCTTATCTGATTGTATTATCTAATACCTACAAAGCAGTTTAAAATTATAGCACATTCTTGTTATATTCTCGATTAAATGCGACTGATTCTTTTTACCCTATCAACAGTGATGACAGCGTTCGACTCTGTGTGTGTGTGTGTGTGCGCACGCGCACACGCCTGGGTGCATTTGAGTTGGTATAAAGAAAGCAGATATTTCTATTGTTCAGGTTATTTTAGCGTCAGTATTGGACTTGAACTGTGGCTTTTGTGTGTCGATTAAGGAGTAGAGATTCATAGGAGCATTTATTTCTTAAGTGGCCACCAGCTTCTGTTTTTGCTTGACTACAGCTGGGCATTTTTTTTCTTCCTTTACTTACTATAATTAGGCTTGCGGGAAGGAAGATTTTGAAATCATGCTTCATTCTGCCATCTGAAACCAGAAGTCCTGGAGGGGATGCTTTAATTATTCATCATGGAATCTCTGTATAGCAAATCAAATAGAGTTATGTATTTTTCACTTGATGATTTTGCTAATGGGATTCTAATCTTCACAACTTAAGACACCCAAAACAGCCAATAATGTTTTAAACAACATAATTAGTTATTGCCTGGAAGTTTCTACCAAAGGGCATGTGGACTTTGATGAGATAAAATTATAAACCAGAAAAAAGATATTAACACTTGTATTTTAATACATATGAGGTTTCCTATTAGCAAATCTCATTGATGTAATTATGCAGAGTTATTTTAGGTGTGAACCAAAGTCCTTTAGAAGTAGATGAGTTCTTCATCTGGACTCTACAACATTTGAAGTCCTGTTACCTGACACAGATTAGTATGAGATCCAGATGCTTTGCCAGCAATCCTAGTCTCCAGTAAAAATGAGAGGGGTTTTCATTTGTTTTTGGTTTCTTTTTGTTTCTGGTTTTTACTTAATGGTAAGTTTTCTTAGGAAGTATGCCTTAAAATTGCTCTTACAATTTGTTGATTAGTCATTGACATTTTCCACTTTTCTTAGAGTTATTATCCCAACTCTAGAATTAGGAAATACACATTTGAACATCCCCTTGCTCTCTTTCTTTCATTCCACATAGATGTTTGTGAAAGGTGTATGTACCTGTTTACATGTGTGTGCATATTAATTTCCACAATATTTTTGCCAGATATTCATGCCATAGTACAACTTTGTTCATTTATGGTGTGAAATATAACTCTCAAGCAGACCACAGCCTTGGTTCTCACACTCACACCATCTCTGTTTGTCTTTCTCTTGGTGTCTGTGTTTCTCTCTGTGTGTCTCTCTGTCTCTGTCTCTTCCTCTCATTCTGTCTGTCTGTCTCTCTCTCTGTATATATCAGCTACATAGTGATTCAGATTTTCATGGATTTCCATGGAGTTAACACAAGAGGAGATAGATTGTGCTTCTGTTGAGCAGTATCAGGCTCTGCAATCATGGTGCATTCATTGCCAACATCAGGACACCTGGCAGAGTGGACACTGACCAAGAGGAAGTACCCTTGGCGGCCACGTGTTTCCCTGTTACTTACATAGCACTCACTCTCTGCCAGGTTGTGTTCTAAGAACTTTACATCTGTGAATTTACTTAATCCTTCAAAACCTTGTGAGATAGATACTATTTATCCATTCCATTTTCAGATGTAACATTGAGGCACAAGGTATTTAAACAACTTGTCTAAGATTATACACCTAGTAAGTGCAAACAAGAATTTGAACAGTTTGGTTCCAGAGCCCATACTTTTATCCACAGCAGCCCTGCCTCAGTTTTTATCTGTGTTGTAATTATTCATTTCAGGGCCTGGGCTCCTGCCAGACTGGATATTCTCTAAGGAAACACACAATCTCGTCTACCTTTCTGTTCCTGGTGTCATCACAATGCCCGCCATGTATAGGGAATACATAACTTATTTTGTTTTAAATTGAATTAAAATAAAAATTTGTCTCTATAATACCCTTTCTCTTATGCCTCTTCATAAACAGCCTTCATAATAAACTCTGAAAAGATGAAATTTGGTTAAGAAAAAGCAATATAGAAAAACTACTGTATGTTTTTCTAACATATGCTTCATTTGGCCTACTGCTTAATTCACATTTGTCATCAGTGCGCTTAGAATGTTCATTACAAATGGCCATTCTCATAACTTGGAGCTTCCTAACACCTCACTCTTTAGCCAAACAAGGTAACTCTTATGGGGAAATCTGCACATTAAAAAAAAAAAGTAGGTGTTCTGTTCATCTTCTGATGTCACATCCCAGAAAAAACATACTCCTCATTACAGCAACATTTAGTCTTCCAAAACATCAGTGACTACACAGTGTGCTCCTTTGTTTCCAAAATCAAAGGGAAAGCTTTGGATAAATGGCAATTGCTTTTTTTTCCAAAGAAGAAATCCTAATGGAAATTACACTGAAGAAAAATTTACATAAAACAAAAAGCACAGATCTTAAGTCTACAGTTCAATGACTTTTGTAAAAGTATATACCCTTAACTGTCACCCCAATCAAGATATAGAACAGTTCTGTGGATCCAGAACTTTCCCATATTCCTCCTTCCAGCCGGTGCTCTGCACTCTCACCTTTCACCAGGCCCTGATATGATTTCTATGAAGATATCGTAATTTTGTCTGTTCTTTCTAGAACTTTATGTGAACCTTGTAAAAACAAAAGTTACTAAAAAGAACTGTAATCATGATCACTTTTATTTTTGTAAGGTCCACTTATTGGTTGCATGGTAGGTACGTCATCCAGAGAAACACGCTGATGAAGTAGGACCAGTGCAAGTTGAATTCACAAGGCAGATGATGTTGAACACAGACATTTAAGGATGTTTCAAGATCATTCTTGAGAAGCAGGCTTCACACTGACAGTTACTCTCACCTCTGTCATGTTGTCTTTTTACTTCACAACTCTCTCAAAGTAGCGATGGGAAAATCCATTTACTCTATGTTTTGTTGCCCTAGTGGCAAATTTTGTGGTGCTCAGATCTCAAGCAGTTAGATCATAATTATCCCTCAAGAGGCTATTTTCTTAAGGCAATTTATTGGGCCAAAAAGTCCTCTGGAGAAATAACAGTATTTCTTAGTTTCAGAGAGCTTGGTTAACCTCCATCTAAAATGTGATCTTAATGACCTTCATTCTACTAAATAAATATTCATGAGTGTTCTGGCCATTATTGCTAAATATGCATAAGAAAATATTTACAAATAGCTGTCATTGGTAAGCGTATCGATTTTTCTTTATGACTGTATTGCTTTAAACAGTAGGTAATTTGTATACACTCCTGTGATCAATCTGAAGTTTACATAGTGAATAATATTTACTGGGAAATATATGTGTGTGTTTCAGTGAGTGTGTATATGCGTTCACACACCTACTACCTCCTATGTGAAAAGAGACCATTTTCCCCCCAAAATAGAGAGTTAGTGATAGCACTTATGGCATCAAGCTCCTTGAAGGACCAAATGAGGTAATATACTCAAGAAAAGTTGGGTATTATTTGGTTGACAATGTATAAAGAGGGATGGTCTTACATTGGGTACAGCCTTTACAAGATCTTACACATGAGTGGTTGCATACAAATGTCCAGTTTCCAAAGGGGAAAATAGTGGGTATAGTGACAATTTTAACTTATATTGTTACTTCCCAAATGCGACAGCTATTTTCCATGTTGGACCATGTACAGTGTACTGTACAAATAACATCAGGTATTTTTAACATGTAGTTTTGACTATACTTGGGCCTTAATATTGACTTTAGAACCTACTTCCGGGTAAGGAGCAACTCCACCCCATTGCAGTTCTTTGGTCCTTTGGGTAGTGTCCTGTTTGGAATGTCATTCCAATATCAATACTTTCTGAGATCTTCCTGCATGCAAAGGAATAAATAAGTGGTTCCCATTCTTTTACATCCTGGGCCATGTAGAAACTCTGCCTCTCTCTCATCTGCCCTGGAGACAAGTCTGTTCCAAACACCTGATAGTAGCTTCAGCTTCTAATTCTGATTTATGTTCTTACCTGCTAGGACTTTTGGTTGAATTTGGTATGTCCTCATGCTCTGGCCTAAATCTGCGACTGCCTCATTATAATCCCTGAGGCAGCTTACTACTTAATTCAGAAGCAGTGGGACAAGAGGGAGGAGATATGGGGATATATGAATATGTATAGCTGATTCACTTTGTTATAAAGCAGAAACTAACACACCATAAGAAAAAAAAAGAAGGAGGGGGACATGATACATTTAATTTGGAGTACATTTGGGCAGACACGAGCCTGGAAAGAATTAGGAGTAGACTGTTTCTTATTTGGGTTTGCCTACTTTGTGGACCAGGATCTTCACTGTGAATAATCACAAACACATTAGCGAGACCTGATGAATATATAAAGTAATTCCTACTGAGGCTTTCTAACCCAAGGTTTCATGAAACATCAAGATGTAAAAGGAATGACTGAGGTTAAGTTCTAATTTAAAACAACAATGAGAAAACTTTTTTGCTATCAAATGGATTAAAAATATAAGACCTGTATCACCTCACATGGATAATGATGATGTCCAGGAATGGTTACTTTCACAGACTAAATCAGAAAAGCCACTTGGATGGCCACTTGGAAATGTCCATCAAAATATCTTAGGTCCAGAATTTCTACTTCGAGGAATTATGTGCACGTGGACAAAATGATATATGCACAGGGATGGCCTGTGTAGACACGTTGGAACCTACTAAAGGCCCAAAGTGGAGGGGGTTTGGTTAAATATGATACAGCTACATATATGACACTGGAAAACCTCAGGTATATCATTTACTGAAAAACAAAGTACTAACCTGGCAAAACAATGCATGTAGAATAATCACATTATTATATAAAAATAGATTTAGGGGTATATGTCCATAAACATTTATAATTGCATAAAAGGGCTGATAAAGTGGAGAAGGATGAACTTGGAGGGACCTAGATATTGTAGACCCAGTTGTATATGCCATGGAAGTGAGACATTCCAGCTAGCCTGATCTAGGATTTCTCATGCTTCAAGAACAAAATATGAATAAGCATTTAAAACAACCTAATATTTTAATTGGAGCTTGCTGGCCAAAATTGGCTTCATTTCCAAGGAATACATGTGAGGGTAGCTAGCAGCGAAGCAGTGTAGATAGTAGCAGTCTTGCACCCTTTTCACATACTTTGTATTTTCCCACCTATAAAACACTGCTTTGGAAAGAGCCACGGGAGTCCTTCAGGAATCCCCGAACTCTATGGCCTTATTAGATGCACAGACATGTGTCTCCTGGTGAGAGTCTCATGCTGGGAAAGTCATTAGAATAATAAATTTCACTTCTCTGTGCACTGGCTTTCTGAGCTTCAGGTGCATATGCCTTTTGTGCTTTTTCCATTTTCCTGTAGCTTGAAGTATTGGGATTGCCGACCTATCCCTTCCTGCAAAGTTTTGCCAGCATCACGAGTTCATGGAGTGACTGATGCCTGAAATAATTTGTGGAGTTCAGATTGCCATAGCCCTACACAGTCCTCTTTATTCTCGATGTTGAAGAACTCAGTGAAAAATAAGAGCTAATTAATGAAAGTAGACTTCACAAGGGCTATTAAGGAAGATCCCATAAAATACTTTTTGATATTTTGTATTAGAGTCTGACCCCAGCTTCCATTAATACCACTATCAAGAGCATCCGATAGCATCTATTTATATGGATGGAAATTATTACATTAAATTGCAGTTTTCAAACAGAGAGATTCTGGAAAAGGCCTTGCCACACTAAATGGCAATTTCTATGGGTGGGACAATGGCAATTTCTGTAGGTGAGGAAGGCTGCAGAAAGCAATAACATGTAAATTCACCATTAAGCTTTGCTTTTTCAAAGTAAGGATATCAAAAAGATTTAGGAAAAGTATACTATATAGTAGATATTCCTTTTAAAATTTTAAGGAATTGCCATTCAGTTTAGAAATTTAGCATAACAGCATTTTCCCATAATTCAAATATTTTTAGAATTGGTTAATCCTCCTGTGTGTATCAAACAAGGAAAAAAAATAATACATATAAGTGGCAATAAACATTTGGATCTCCAAAAATAATGCTAGGCTGGGACTTCCCTGGTGGTCTAGTGGTAAAAAAATCCGCCTTACAATGTAGGGGACGTGGGTTCGATCCCTGTTCGGGGAACTAGGATTGCACATGCCGCAGCGCAGCTAAGACCACGCACCACAACTACTGAGCTCTCACGCCACAACTACTGAGCTCTCGTGCCTCAGCTGGAGCCCATGTGCCGCAAACTACAGAGCCCACACACTCTGGAGCCTGCGTGCCACAACTAGAGAGAAGCCCGTGCACCACAACAAAAGATCCCACACTCCTCAATGAAGACCCCGCCTGCTGCAACTAAGACCCGACACAGCCAAAAAAAAAAAAATAACATAAATAAATAAAAAATAAATCTTTTAAAAAAAGAGGAAAAAAATAATGCTAGGCTGAAATAAGAGTTGAACCAGCTTTAAGAATATTCCTCACTGTCATATGCATCTAAATTTGGGACAGGTAAAGAAATCACTCTTTGTAAAAATGTAACTGAAGTCAGGTTTATTTCTTTTAATATAAAAAGTAAAATAGGATTACTTAGGTGACAGTTCTGTCATTAGTGATATGCAGACATTACCTGACAACACATATCTATATTGATCTATTTGAGAAATATTAAAAAAAAAAAAACTTAGGGTTCTAAAGAAAGATTCCTCCAAATTTGTTTTTCTGGCCTAACTAGAGGGAATTTTTTATTTTGCAGGACAAGAATTTTCTAAACACCCCACCAAGCAAACCAACTACTTTGACACAAGTAAAATTAAGCTCATCTCTTTACAGTCTTTTATCCTTTATCTAGTTGAGCTGTGACACTTGTCGATGACTTCTTTGCCATTGTTTCTGTATCTACAGCTTTAAAAATGAAAATGAAAGTCAGTCTTTACTAGAAAAGTGTGTTCATCCTTGATCAAGGAATCAAAAACAATTGTAAAGGTTAATTAGCAACCCAGATGTCCAACAGTGGTGGAACTATTTTGTAAAAAATAAAATGATATTTGGAAACACATGGAAAAGCTGAAAGAGAAAAATACTATATATTTGTATGTACTTTCTGGTGAAAATTGTGTAAAAACTTTCTGGTGAAATATGTGATATTTATGAGAAGTCTTCAACATGCTTAATAATTTGATGTGGTATTCCATTTTATGGATAAAGTTATAGTGTAATTTTTAAAAAATTGATGTTTATCCCATCAATAATTACAATAGAAAAATAATTTAATTCTAATATGTAAGCATTCCATTACTTTACATCTACATGGTGAAATATTGTCTCCACTAAAACTTACCTTTAAGAAAATCATTTAATAACCTGAAAAACAATTGTCATATGTTAAGAAAGCAACAAACAATGTGTGTGTGAATGTGTGTGTGTGAGAGAGAGAGAAGAAACAGAGACAGAGAGACAAAGGGAAAGCAAGACAGAAAAATATTTTAGTTGATGCGGAAAGGCAATATGTCAAAACAAGAACACTGCTAGAATCAAATAATTTATCTTTAATAGAATTCTGTATATTCCAAATTTTCTGTTATTAACATTTATTACCCTTATAATCAGGAAAACACCATAAATGTTATTTAATCACCAACAAAGCATAGCAAAATTTAAAGGATATACAGCTTTTAAAACTTGTGGTTGTATTTGCTTGATAGGAATATAATTACTTTTTATTTCTTTCTGACTTTTTATATTTTCCATTTTTTCCTATAAAGAACATGTACTGTTCTTGGAAGAAAAGATAAGTTTTTTGTTTTGTTTTTTACAAAAGAGACAAATAATATTTCCCCATTCTTAATCAAATATTTTGGTGAAACTGGAAAAATAAAGGACAGTAATGCACTTTCTCTACAACTAGATTATAACTAATCAGGAAGGACAAGAGTGCACTTGATTTTATTATGTTTCTTCCTCTGTTCTAAGCCAGTAAATGAAAAGAAATATTGAGGGTGATATGTTGAAACATCCATAAACCAATGATCAAGATGTCACCTTGGATGAAAATAAGAGAATCACTGTGGCATCTCTCTTTTAGACACTGAGACTACTTTGTGCATGGAATTCATTGAAACTGTAACTAATTCTTCAGACCCTGTGCTAGTCATAGAATTGCAAAATGTCTCTTTGTATGTGGATTCTGGATACTTACGTGGCCATCAATTGAGTTAACTTTTTATTAAAATAGAGAAGTTTCAGCCTGAACTAGCTTGCCATTAGAAGTTAGAAAGGAGTCTAACATTGTATCATTTAGTAGAAAAGACCACCAAGGTCCATGGAGGGATGTATGGAGTGAAGCTGGTTCAGCAAACCCTATTGTTGGTCCTTGGCCTGATCACCCAGAGAGATGGAAGTGTCTATACTGATATGTGGAAAGCCAAAAGAGCAGATTGATCTATGTTCATTGGCGTGACGGCTAGGGAGCAAATTTGTCATCACTTTTCGCACCATGCCTAGTACATTGCCTGGCACTTAGTAAGTGCTCAATAAATATTGTTGAATGAATTAATGAATTCTACAGTTTCAACCTGAGCTATCTTTCACATCACTAATGAAATACAGGAGTTCAGTAGAGGCTGTTAAAAAGTAAATCTTCAATGAAATTTAAACAGAACAGAAAAAAATACAAGAATTGTTCTAAATTTTTTGAATCAGAGATATCCCCAATTTGTTTTTCTCTTTTCCAATCTCACAAGTGTTTGCAGCAGTTCAGATGAAATTTCTTAAGCCACTGTCCCCGACATACCCACACACAGTTTGAAGATGAGGAAGAGAGAGTGGGCAATGAAGAAAATGATGGTGTGTAAATTAAGAAAACTGTTGAAATTTCCTTTTAGCTTGCTTTGTTGATGGTTGGGACAGGGTCAAGGAAGGAGGGAATATTGGCATAACCAGCAGAAACGTGTCCCAGCATCCAGAGCTAAGGGGCAGGAAAGAGAGAAATATGGGAAACTAGTGTGGAATGGATTATTGGACCTAGAAATGAATGTAGCTGAAATTATTCTTTCTGTCCAGTAAGAAGGTCCCCAAATGGTGACAGTGAGGACTCCTCAGTTCCAACCCTGATTTACAGAAATAACTTTGCTTGGTAAAAAGGCAGCTCTTTCTGAAACTTCAATGCCAAACCTCCAAGGCTCTGGCTTAATTAATCTGAGGATACAATGCAGGCCCAGCTCTTCTTTCAGATGTCATTTTCTTGAAGCCTACAATTACGTCTCTCTAACAAATAGCCCAGAGAAATGGCTTTGTGGTTTTTCTTTCATACATTCGGAGATGATGGACAGACAGGCCTTATGACATGCGTTTCTGGGAAGTCTTTTTAATTGACTTGTTTACAGATGTAAAGAACTTGAGCAGCTAAGTGGTCTGCTGTTTACTCTATTGCTTTCCTGATGGGCTTTTCTCAAGAGAAAGTGAGTAAATCATGACATCATTTGTTGATTTCACCTGGGCATCATTGAGTCAGGTTGGAGTATAGTCGTAGTTGACCTTGCATCTCATGTCTTAGATTAAAATTACAACTTACAGAAACATTTTATCAGAAGTTCCCTGCAAGTTGGACATTCATTTTTATGTTAGATAACCTATTTAATAATTCCTGACTCCTGCTAGATATATTGCTTTGGATAATCTGTTGGACTTTTTAAAATTTCCGTATTTTATTTCTCTTTGAACTCAACTATGAGTACTCCTTGGATTTTAGTATTTGGTTTTTAGCGCATTTGCAGACCAGAACGTTTCTGTTGAATAATGGTGATATAAACCTGGATCTTCCACTCATGCAATTCCTAGATACAGACTGTCTAATAAATTACCAGAGGAGGAATAATTAAAAGCTTCTTTCAGTTCTATTATTAAGTTACCAAGGATGCCTGGATGCTGCTTCTAGATGTGCTATAATTTATACTATTAGTGTGGATTGTTTTGGTTTTCTAAAAATAATAAATGACCCAGTGAATAGCGTTTGGCTAGAGGCATACAAGAAAACAATCCATAGTATATAGATTTGTTCAGTGGCATTTAAAAGACCTTGATTAGAATTCAGTCTGGGCTGGAGTGATGAGAATGCTGTTTACTGATGGCTGTTTGAAGTCGTCCTCCGTGGCAAAGGCGGAAGGGGTTCACAAATCGAAACATTTCTTACGTCCAGTGGCTGGATCCAGCTGTCAGGAGGAGCTGACGTTTTAAAGAGAGGAATAAAAATGTCTGCGTGTCACGATTGCTGATACCATTTTTGTGTTTTGGTTTTTATGCTACCTTTGTTGGCTCAGAGCTCCAGCAGTGAGCTGAATGGACCTTCCCAAGATGCTGTGTCCTCATGGTTCCTTGAGCAAACGCTGGTATTTTGTACATGGAACAGGAAGTATCTTCTCTGACATAGTGGTTCACCTACACCTGTGTTCCTTTCAGCCACCCTAAGAATCATCTCAGCAAGCTTAGTGTTTGGGGATTGGGAGGGTTTACTTGTGTGGTGCAGGGGTGTGGACTGGAGAAAGGCAGGCACAAGGTGATAAGTTTAAATAGTTCATCTTTGAGATGGAAACAGACATTTGATTGGTTTTGCCAGTGGGGTGGGGCAATCTCTGGTGTTAGAAAGCCAGAACATTTGCCAGGCAAATTTATTCACCAGGTCCTGGTTTAAATATCTCTCTGTAGAATTATGTTGGAAACACATACACACAGCATTATTGAGTGAGCAAACGTGGTCAGTGCTGTCAAGAAACTGAGAGGTAATATACACAAATTAATGCCATTACATTAAAATATGACAGCGATTTTATTAATTCTCTGTGTGTGTGTGTGTGTGTGAGAGAGAGAGAGAGAGCATCATATAAAACAGGGGCAGGAGACAGCACAGATCATTTTGCCATGGTATATTCAAGGAAGGCTCTACATTTGATCTAGGTTTTGCAGGAAAGGTCCGGCATGAAGATGGAGATGATGTTCTGAAGGAGACCATAAAACTTGACTAATCTAGAGTTTGGAGAATCAGGCTGTGTTTCAGTCAGTTCTAAGTACAAAAGGTCTTTCTGAATTATTTTCCCGTAGCCTCGTCATCTTTAAAAGATTTCTTGCTTCTTTCATTCATTAATCCTTTAAACATTTTTTATATAACAGTCATATATCAATATTCTCTTAGGTGTGAGGGATTCAAAGAAAAGTATACAAAATCATAGAATAAAAAACACTGCCCGAAAACATACAGTGGGGGTGAGGTGGGGGACACCAAGGAAGCAGTTGTAATCTTCCAACGATCACCACTAGTACTCACAGTGTATTAAACAGTTAAAGTATGAAAGTTAGCCAAAACGATGCTTTCATTTTGAGAGAAAAGTTTAAATACGTTGTTTAAAAAAAACTTTATTAATTCTTGGTTGTATGTGTTTGTAATAAGATAAGCTAGCTAAAGTGCCCTTATTTTCCTTTTCTGACAAATAAGAAAATATTCTAGTGAATAATCAAACAGGAATATTTCAGAAATTTAAGTTGCAAACTATTGTGAGAAAAAAATTTAAAATGCCTTCGTTGGGAGCCAGAGTTTCCAATGTCTCCATAAACTGATAAGCAACAAAATAATTCTACTTGCTTCTTTTAATTGTAGTGTTTCTCAAGTATTGGATTTCTGTTTCTTACTCCCAGTTGTACTGTGGTTCCTCTAGTAATAAATGTCTCGGGGAGATCAAGCACATCTGTCTTCCCAATGAGAAAAGAGAAACTATTAACTGGCCTAGAATTACTATTGCAAAAACACAAAAACAAAAGAGATTTGTCTTCAAGTTTACCCATCTGTAAAATGGGAATGATAACAGGACCTACCTCACAGCCTTACTGTGATGTTTCAATGAGAAAAAAAAAATTCACTTGAAGCCATTAGAACAGTGCTTGGAATATAGTAAGAGCTCAATTATGTTCCTTCTATTTTGTGCTTATACATTAGTAAATCTAATTCTAAATTTTAAAAAACTAGCAGGCAAAATTCTAAGATATAGGCACATATAACTTCCTCTGAATGTTTAATTCCATAAGGCCAGGATGCTTGGACTTATTTTCTGAATTAGTGTCTGGGGTTTCTCGTGTTAGAGTGTCTTCTGGAGGCCACATGCCTGTAGTGGTGATGTCATGGCCCCTTGTGGGTTAATATTCAATTTGTTCTGTCTGTTTAACCCAGTGAATCACAGCACTGCTATTCTGGGTATAAGCAGCTTCTGAAGCTAGGCAAAAAGTTAAAAAAAAGAAAAAAAAAAGAGAAAGGGATAATGTTGGGTCACACCAAGGATAATCTTCCCCCTAAAAGAAATTCTGGCTTCCTGATAATACCAGCTGGGTGTTCTCCCTAACCTCCTGGTTGCACATATGTGATGAATAATTGTGATTTAGCAAAAGAAAGTGAATGGGAATGGAACAAATTGAAGCAATTAACTAAAAGATGTAAAAGGGAAACAAGAGTCAGACTTGGCCCCCGGATCTTGTGGGTAGGAAACCCTTGGTGTTGGTTAAAGGAATGCTAATGATGACTTTCCCTGTTTGCAGACTGTTATCAGTGGTTAAGGCCCTTATGATTTTCGCTGGAGACTGCGAAGGAATGCTAACATATGAAACCAAGCAAAGAAGTGGCAAGTAATTGAGCCTTGAGGGATCCTTTGGAAAGCAGCTATCATTTAGGGGAATGCACTTTTGATATTCATCTAGCTGGTTTCAGAGTGCCTGTTTGCAGGAAATGAAATTCTAGACTTTGCTGTTTGAAAAGGGGAGGAGAGGGGTGGGTAGTGTTCTCAGAAGTAATCAAAGCCTTTTTAGCATTAAAAATGACTGAGGAATGTTTGGAGCTGGAGGCACAATGATGCAAATCAAATGATGTGTTAGTATCCTGCCTGGTGACCCTGGAAACCTTAAAAATTCTGCTTGGAAGTGGGTGGTTAGCATCAGAGCATTAGACTTCAATGCACTGAGGCAAGGAAACCCAGGGTGCTGTTCAGTTTGCATAGAGAGAGGGTTTAGTGCTGGGGCGGTGGGACACCAAGTGCTTACAGGGAACAGAGGATGAGTGAGGGTGGACTAGGGCCGTTTTGACTCACCTCCATCTGAGTGTAGCAACCGGTCCAAAATGGCAGAGGTCAGCAAGAACAAGACCATAAACTTGTGAAGGTGGGTCTTCCCCGACCTGAATCAAGAGCCCTTCAGTCAATGTGAGTTGCTTTATTTGTTTTATTTTTTTCCCATCTGATATTTTATTTTTTTAGTTTTTATTTTTTTACATTTTATGAAAGTGTAGTTGATTTACAGTGTTGTGTTTAATTCCTGCTGTACAGCAAAGTTACTCAGTTATATGTATATATATGTGTGTGTGTGTGTGTGTGTGTGTGTGTGTATATATATATATATATACACACACATTCTTTTTCATATTCTTTTCCATTATGGTTTACCACAGGATACTGAATATAGTTCCCTGTGCTATACAGTAGGACCTTGTTGTTTATCCATCCCATATATACTAGTTTGCATCTGGTGAGTTGCTTTATAATGAGAATACATCCCTGAAGTTGTAAAAGGTATGGATGGTGTCCTACAGAGAGCTCCACCTGGCTTGTGTCAACTACAGTTGGCACTCGCCATGGGCACTTGCCATCTACCTCTACAAGGATTAAATCATGTGCTGCTGCAGCTGCTGATTTTCAACACCACCCTGAAAGGGGTTCAGGGTGGAGAGCTGAAATGAGACACGCTGTGCTCTGGGAAAACAGGTCTTCAGATAGTTAGATATTTTCAGGAGCCAATTTTATGAGCCCATTTCTTGTATCTCTTCATATCTAGAAAAACACTAAAATTCTTCATGGTGACGACTGCTCCTCGTGACTAGCAGAAACCTTCTGCCAAAAAAATATGTGCTTGATTGCATGTACTCCGCCTTCACCAAAGTCACATATATACTGATCTACCCCCCTACCTCTTTGGAGCAGTTTCTCAGAGCTATCTGAAATGCTGGCTCCCAGGCTGCAGTCCTCATTTTACCCCAAATAAAACTAAATTCTCACTCTCACGTTGTGCATTTTTTTAAGTTGACACTTGTGAAAACCAATTTTTAAATTTTCTAGGAATTTCGCAAGATGGTTTTTAAACACAGTCATTATTTGAAATCACACTATAGAAACTTGTAATTAAATAAATTATATTTTATAAAGGCAATACTCAAAATTCACCACTTCGTAATGATTTTACTGGGTTTTGCTATTATCTGTGCTCTTGAAGTTCTTAACATTTATTATATCCATATGGTAAAAATATCATAAAATGGGGTGCAACTGCTCATTTCTCCCAACTCTGCATTTTGTGATGTGATGTTGGTAGCTTGAAATTGGCTTCAACTGGCCTTACTCCCACCCACAGGAAAGCAGCAGCAGGACAGTGATTCTGAAGCCTTCACAGGAGCAGTTGAAAAGACACAGTGTGTTAAATGCCATGCTATTTAGGTCTTCTGCCCATTTTTTGATTGGGTTGTTCTTTGTTGCTGTTGTTGTTGAGTTGTGGCAACAGACTCGCAGACAAAGAGAATAGACTTGTGGTTGCCAAGGTGGGGGTGGGGGAGGGATGGACCCGGGTTAGTAGATGCAAACTATTACATATAGAATGGATGGACAATAAGGTCCTACTCTGTAGCACAGGGAACTATATCCAGTCTCCTGGGATAAACCATACTGGAATAGAATATGCAAAAGAGTGTATATATGTATAGCTGGGTCACTTTGCTGCCCAGCAGAAATTAACACAATATTGTGGACAGCTATACTTCAATTAAAAAAAAAAATGCAGTGCTATCTGGTAAAGTTCGCCTCTTGATCAGCTCTCTGCTGGCTTCTTTCTTAGTGGCTCCATTTCTTAGTGTTTAAGAGCCAACTTCTACTACCGCTGCAGAACCTCTGCCAAAGCCAGACCTCAGGCACCACTGGTAGGCAGATGTGCTGACCTTGGACAGGAATGTGGACATGGGCAGAACCAAAGTCCTGGTTTAGCTGAACTGGGGTGAGGTTTGGACAGTGGGAGTTTGTAAGACTCTCCAGTGGTGCTCATACGGAGGCAAGGTTGAGAACTACTAGTCCAGGGAAAACTAACATTTATTTTTATTTATTTATTTATTTTGCGGTACACGGGCCTCTCACCGTTGTGGCCTCTCCCGTTGCGGAGCACAGGCTCCGGACGCACAGGCTCAGCGGCCATGGCTCACGGGCCCAGCCACTCCGCGGCATGTGGGATCTTCCTGGACCGGGTCACGGACCCGTTTCCCGTGCATCGGCAGGCGGACTCTCAACCACTGCGCCACCAGGGAAGCCCACATATCAGTTTTTATGAGGTTTATTTGTTCATCATTTTTCCCTAATCCTTAAAAGCAGCAACCCAATGTATTATTCCATCCCCTTTGCACCTAAGCGTGCTGATATGTACCTGTAACCTAGTAAATACTGAATGAGTGATTGAATGAGAGTACATTTTTTGAAGGTGGAGAGAAGTTAGAGTAACAAGGAAAAAAGGAAAAAAGGAAAAAAGATCAAAGGGAAACTACTAAATTTTATTTCAGATTCATAGAGAAATATACTTCATTGATTCAACAAGTTTTTACTGAATATTTACTACATGTCAAATATCAGGGTGCAGATGAGGGTTAGCAGTGAAGACTACAGATACCGTGTGATGCACACCGAGGTAGACAAACACATGATAAATAATTTCAAAATGGAGGAGACTTGATTCAGAGTGGTCAAGGAAGGACATGGAAGAGACAGCCTTTCATCTGAGACCTGTGGAAACAGGAGGAGTAAGTTTTACAGGGACCCAGAGGGGAGCATTTCTGACAGAGAGAAGGAGCAAGAGAGTAAGGGGGCCAGAAAGAAGAGGGAACAGGAGACCCCCAACCAGTGGTTAGAGTCCTGCCTCAGGCCTCCCAGGCAGGTTACAAAGGACAGACAGTGGGGATGGACTGGGCTTTCCGTTGGGGAAAGACACCCACCCCGTGTGTGTGTGTGTGTGTGTGTGTGTGTGTGTGTGTGTGAGAGAGAGAGAGAGAGAGAGAGAGAAAGAGAGAGAGAGAGATAAATATGGCTTGTTCTTACAAGCGGCAAGGGCTACCAATATTCCACCATCTTATTTGTGGCTCTACCCCTTTTGAGGTGTACAGGTGGCAAAGCCAGTTGGGCTATGGATGAAAACACACAAGAGAAATAAAATCTCACACAGAGGGGCTCCTGTGTGCCTGTTATTGTTGTAGCTGTCCTGGTGGCTTTGTGTACGTTAACTCATTTCAGTCCTCACCACAAGCCCATGAGGTGGCTATTGTTTTCGTCTCCATTGCACAGATGAAGAGGCTGAGGCACAGAGGATTAAGTACATTGTCCGTGTCACACACATGGGTAAGTAAGCTGCAGAGCCAAGGTCAGGGCCCGGCAGTGAGACTCCAAATCCCATACTCCACATAGCGTGATGCCAGTCTGTGAAGCGCTTGTCCTAGGTCTGCAGTGAGTATGGAATTGGGAGCAAGTGTGTGATCAGTGGTCTTGTCCCCTTGAACAAAGTGTTGTGAAAGTTGTGTGGGCTTGCATCTGACCTGAGTACAGTCCACGTTATGTTTCCATGATGGATTGGGAGGAAAATGGTCCTTCAGGTAGTTCCGAAAGCACAGGTCTGAAGTGTACACTGTCCTGCCCTAGATGAAATATGGTGGTAAATCTCTTTTGTGTCTCTTGGTAGCCCACGCGATACATCACGTGCAAAAGTGTCATTTGTCATTTACCTTGTGGAAGCTTGTCTTATTTCCTTCCTGCCCCTTGGGCCTCTGAGGAAGTGTGAGAGAAAGGTCCAGAAGGGAAAGAGGTCATGTGACCTCCTGCTTTTCACTGTTACTGCTAAGGAACTTGGCGCTTTTTAGTATGACTGTCACCTTACTACAGCCGTCCTGCAGCACCTCCGGAAATTGTGAGCCTATGGGAGGAGCAAGGTGGTCTAAGTGCTGGGTGCTTATCAATGTTATCTCTGGTCACGTGGTCCGGGAGATTGGTGTTAAGTGGACCAATGGTCTGTGCTACCTTTTTACTCTACTAAGGCAATAAGCGGAAGCAGCCACAACCTAGCAGCCTGGTTAAATGGGATTGGTTATGAAATTTGGATGGATTCCTGTACGTCACCTCCATGGGGTGAGAGGCAGGAGGATGCATTGTTTTGAAAATAGTAGAAAAGGAACTGAAGTAGTAACGTTCTTAACCTTATACAGCAAATCAGTGCCAGCAGCACATTGCCCAGAAATCTTTATCTTTTAACCCACATGATAACCCTTAAATCATCTCTCCCCCCCACCCCCACCCCACTCCGGCTTTAACTGCAGAGGTTCATTTTGTTCTGAGCTAATGACTCTCTGGGTCAGATATCAAACATGTGGTACCTGGGTGGAAGGGATATGTTCATTTTAGTCTTAACTGTTGTTGTTGTTATTAATGTTACCTTATGTGTTTGGTATTCTGTGTTGGCTGTGGAATCAGATTCCTTTCTCTTTCCTGAAAGAAACAAAACAGTGCACACAGCCTATGTGGGGAAACTCTTGTCCATCTTCCCTCCCTCCCTCCCTCCCTCCCTCCCTCCCTTCCTTCCTTCCTTCCTTCCTTCCTTTTTCTCTCTCTTTCTTCCTTCCTTCCTTCTCTTTCTTCCTCTCTCCCTTCCTTTCTTTCTTTCTTTCTCTTTCTACTGGAGAATTAGAAAAACTTATGATAAAAAAATTGTTAAGTGAATGTTGCCATTACACGGGCATTTCTCTGCAGTTTTGAATAAAATCAGAGCCGTGGTAAAGACGTCTGAAGGCTCACAATACTCCAAAGTACAGATGCCTCCACAAACAACTCACACACAGAGAGATGTGGAATTTTTAGAAGACATTTAGTTCTCATGTTGTCTTAGTCAAAAACAATGCCAATTTCCTTTCAAGTAAATCACCTACTTATGCCAATAGAGGACAGAACGTTTGCCTTGACTGGCTTGCTTCATGGATGGTAAATGGGAACAGGGAGGCAGTCGCTGTTTGGTGCACGGAGACATGAATGGCCTCACATATATGATAATGTACATGGAGAAGCATAGACCTGTACTTTATTGATCTCTTTCTTAATGTGTATTACTTCCTGCATCTTCAAGGTTGCAAGGTATCTGTTGCTTTATCTAAATTGTCTCGCTTAAGAAATTTGCCTACTGTGTATGGGGGTGGGCAAGGGGTATATGGGGGTTATGTGCTCTGAAGTATTAAAAGTTCTTCAGTTAACTGTTGGGAGCACTAAAAATCAAACAGCTTTCATCAGATGACTGCTCTGTTCATTGAGGTCCTGGAAACAACACATTCTTTTGACTTGAGGAGGCAACACCTAAAATATGATCCACTGAAATACCTTTCCAATTTTATTATAGACTCTAGATATGTGGTGATTCGGGTTTTTTAAAAAAAATTATACCCCCTTTCTGTTCTATCATCATTCAAACAAGCTAATACAATCATTTACAATTTAACATAGAGTTTAGATAGATAGCATTCTGAATTTTGTTATTTTTCTCCTATTTCTTTTACTAACCCTCTTTAAGCAAATAAAAAAAATCTGGGGTTGATTAAAGAAAAAAATAACACACACACATTCATTTACACACATTATTAGATGATCCTTATGATGAGAAAACAAAACAGAATGTTTAAGGTACAAGGTGTCAAAGAGAGAATGGCTTAGTGAAGCCGACCTTCACCTGTACTCAGGCCTCTAGGCTGCAGTGTCATAGATTCTGTCAAAGTAACAATGCCTTTAATTGGGGGAGGCTACTTATAAAAAGATGCTACTTAGGAAGGGAAGCTGATCTCTGCCATGGCAGCTGTTACATTCTGATTTCATAAATAAGTCAAGGTTGTGTTTTTCTTTTGGTTTAGTGTGTTTCAGTAAGAATTGAAACTTAAATGGAAATAGTCCTTTTTTGAGAATAGCACGTGGTCCTCTCGCAGCTCATGGTTCCCTGTAGAAGACAACCTGCTCTGTCCTGCTCTGGCTCTGGACGCCCATCTCTCGGCTCTCTGTGTTTGCTGATGCTGCTGACTCCTTTAAGATGGGGAAAAAGGCTGCAGAAGGTTATTTCTCTAACACTAATCTTTCTTCTATGACACTTATAAATTGATTTGCCAAGAAGGATTCCTCTCAGCCTACAAGCATGCTTTAAAAATCAGTGTTGGTGGCTAGTTACAATTATGGTGGTTCAAAATGTTGTGTATGGGTAAGCACCTAGGCGTCAGATGATAGCATGATATTGTGAGCATAAAATATCTAATTTCATACTGGACTGTGAGCTCCTTTAGGTCCGTTGTCTTAATCAGCTTCCCCACCCAGTGCCTAACTCAGTATCTGGCAGTGTATTGTAGTAGCTAAAAATATGTATAATCAGGAATCAACACCCAAGTTCAAATCCTGGCTCTGCTACTTACTCTAGGATCCTGGGGTCATAAGTTTTCAATATTTTAGTGTCTCAACTGTAAATTGTAGGCAATATTACCCCTTACCTCCTAGAATTATTATAAAGATCTAATGGGATAATGCATGTAAGTTACTTAGCCCATAGTGAACAACCAATACATGTTAATTTAACCTTATAATACGTATTATACCCACCAAACTTTGAGGTGAGCCGTTACCCTGAGGTGGTTGGTAACTATGAAATTACAATGGAAAAGAATCTAAATGTGAGATGGAATTCTAACTTTGCTTGAAAAGTGAACATACATAAGCCGGAAAGATTCCAGACATATTCTATAACCCCTGACGGGATTTGAAGGAGAGTCGTGAGTGAGACAGAGGCCAACAGCTACTGCTTTCTGGTCTAGAATGTTTTATTAAACCACCCAGGCCGTAAAACTAGGAGGGAAGTTTGGCTATCAAGGACAATCATCTGACGTTTTAACCGTATTAATATATAAGTGTGATTCTGTGCCGCTGTCTGGAGTCTACGTTGGAAAGTCTGGAAGGAGATGGGCACTTCAGAGGGTAGCGCTGGTAACCAGCAGGCGGTCTCCTTCCTCCCCACACTGCTCAGCATCACCATCCTGCTCCCGAGGGCCTCGGACATTCCTCAGTGTTGTGAGCCGGCAGGAGAGACATGCTTCCTAGCTGGCTCAGATTACCTTGTTCTGGTTAAATGAAAAAGTATGAGCATACTTTCCTTGTCACCACAATTCCAGCTGTCCCAGGCAGTGCTCTTGGAGCAGAGATATACGATCTGGTAACTCCTGAGGTTAGAAAAAAGAAATGTTGTGGTTGCCAAGGGGGATGGGGGTGGGGGGGAAGGATTGGGAGTCTGGAGTTAGTAGATGCAAACTATTACATATAGAATGGATGGACAACAAGGTGCTACCGTATAGCACAGGGAACTGTAGTCAATATCCTGTGATAAACCATAATGGAAAAGAATATGAAAAGAATGTATATTTATGTATAACTGATTCACTTTGCTGTACAGCAAAAATTAACCCAGCATTGTAAATCAATGATACTTTAATAAGAAATAAATAAAATTTTTTAAAAATGTGTTGCAGGACAGACCTTCCCATCTCTGACACAGGGCTTCCTGCCTCCTGTGTGGGACAGGAAGGTAAAGAGGGAAAGTCCTAATAACAGATGGTCTTCAGTGTGTGCTCAGTCCAGCCCAGCTGAGGGCACAGAGCACTGCCATTCAGAAGGACAGGATCAGAAGACAGGCTCCTTAAGGAGAAAAATGAGCCAGAGTGTTTGACGTGCTGTCCCTGAGCACATGTTGCCATGACCTCAGTTGTTTGTAACAACACCCAGCAGACCTTCAGGGCTAATGCCATGCCACACGCTGCCCCAGGCTGTCTGGTTCATACTCATACCCTGATCCCTCATAGCTTTGTCCACTCCTCCTTCTGACCCAGATACAACTCCTTTTCCTGGGTTCTCCAGAACTCCAGAGTTGTAGACAAAATCTCTTTTATCCTCAAACTCTTCTTGGTCTCTTTCACTTTCTCACTCAAACTCAAACCTGATATCCCAGAAGACACTGCTTCCCTTCAAACCACCTCAGATTGGGAGACTGCATCCCACTGGTGCCAGAGGGCCTTCCCAGGTGCCATCTTCAGATCATTCTCACTCTCTTTTCTGTAAACACCTCCATTTTTGAGTCTCATGAGTCTTCAGACCATATCACCTACCTCCCCTCCATCCTTCACCCACACCCCTTCCCTTCTAGGTCACTCAGGTATCCCATATCGATCCTGCCATATTCTTGGTGATTTTAGGACCCTGGCCTCTTCTCCAATGAGTTTCATCTCTCTTCTCCCTCAGCCACTCATCCAATGGCCATATCCCAGATCTTGTCATTAACAGTTACTAAAACTCATCTGTAATCCCAATTCCAGGGGTCCTACACTTGGGTAATTTCTTCCTATTTGTCTAGCTCACTACTTTGGGGATTCTGATTCTAACCCTTAAAAAAAAAATCTCATTAGGAACAATGAGCCATTGCTTCAGTAGTTTTTTCTTTGTCACTCATTTCCTCATTCCCCCTCATCCCTCCATCCTCTGCTTAGGCTTCATGGAAGACCATTATGACTCTCTTACATATAATTATATAAATTTCCTTATCCCATACTCCCTCCTTTGAACGACTCTGGTAAAATTCTAATCCTGGCTGTCTCCAGCTCTCTCTCTTTCTCTCTTCTAACTCTCATGAACCTGACAGGAGAAAAACACTCTACCTGCTACCTGGTCTCAGCTGAAATTCACAACCCCTCCCCTCAAACCATCCTTTATTACTACCATGCAATATTGGATTTCCCTGTTGTATTCAATGCTCCCACTCCTCCTGGATGACTAGTTGGTACATGTTCTCTTCTCTTTCTTCCTTGCTTGCTACCTCATTGAAACCATAAAAACAAACAAGCAAACAAAAGAAAAATTTTTAAATGCTCCCACCACCATATCTTCCAATGGAGTTATTCCTCTCAGTGCACAAACATGCTGTAAGGTTTCTCATTTTAAGAGAAAAAAAAATGGAAAGTTCTCAACCACTCTCTTTTCAGTGACTGCCTAATCTCTCTGCCCAATTATTTATTTATTTATAATTTTTAATTTAATTTTAACTTTTAAATTTTTTTAAATTTTAATTTATTTTTAATTTTAATTTATTTATATATTGTCAAGTTTTAATTTTTATTTTGTATTTTTTTTCTCTGCCCTATTACAAAGTAGAACTCCATAAGAGACAAGTCTCTTCACTGTTTCCACTTGCCCTCCTCCTGCTCTCTTAAGGCCACTCTCATCACATCCTAATCACCCCTACTTTGTGAGGGTCACCAAGGATGTCTTGTTGCCTGGTCCAATGGGCCATTTCCATCTACTGGGCAACATTTGACATACTCGACCCACTCTTCCTTCTTAAAACGAGGATTGTTTGACACTGTTCTCCTTTGTGCCCCTACTAGCTCACTATCTGCTTCTTCTGTGTCTTCCTGGCTGGTTTCCCCTTATTTCCATAGTGGAGGACTCCAGAGCTCAGTCCTGGAATTTCTGAATGTCTTGATCATGTCCTTAGTGAGCTTATCAAAATTTTCATCTTTAAACATCATTTATATCTTGATGATACCCAAATGTATATTGCTAAGCTTGGCTTCTCCACTAAACACCAGACTTTGTAGAAAACTGAAAACCAGCATTTCCACTGTGGATATTAAATAGAAATTCCACAGTTAACATGTTCAAAACAAGTCATTCTTTTTGCCTCCCAAACTTGCTTTATCTTTAATCCTTACAACCTCTATAAAGGGCAACTCTGTACTTCTCTCTGACCCAGGTACAACCTTGACTTCTCTTTTTTTCTCATATATCACATGAGCAAATATTAATGGCTCTATTTGATCATTTCTCACCATTTTCACCTCTATAAGCCCAGTCCAAACCAATTCCTTGCCTATATTATTACAGTAACTTTTTAACTAACGACCTTGTTTCATTCCTGCTTCCCTAAGGTCTGTTCTTCACCCTACAGCTAGAGTAAACTTTTTAAAACATATATCCGTTGATGTCATTTTTCTGCCCCAAAGCTTTCAAAAGTTTCTCATCTCAATCAAGGTAAAAGCAGAAGTTTTTTTTCTTTTATAAACATCTATGAGGCTCTGTTACATTTCTGCCTTGCCTTCTTCTTCTCTCCTAGGTAATGCATCTTAGCTACGCTGGCCTCTTACCTATTCCTCGTGCTAAGAGGACCCCAATCCCACCCTCTTGCCACCCCCACTTCCAGTTATGCTTGTTTATTTCTTCAGGTTTCTAACAAAATGTCACCCTTCAGAGACAGCTTCTCCAACCGAACCATATACAATACATAGGTATACATATATACATATATATTTTTGTATGTGTGTGTATGTATACATACATAACACATATGTCACCTTTCTCTCTACTCCTAGCTTCCCATATACCTTTCTCCTAAGTAGTAAGCAGATAGATTGTTTATTATCTGACTCTCGACAATAGAATGCAAACTTCAGGAATGTGTGCTTTGTTCCTTGATGGATTTCTAGCACCTAGAAGAGTGCATGGCACAGAGCAGGTGCACAATAAATATTTGTTGAATGAATAACAAACATTTTTGCATAGCTTTGATTTTTGTCTTTAAATCACTTCAGTATTTAACCCCTGTTTGCTTTCCAGGAAGGCCAATTAAAGAAACACCATTTCGAGTAAACACCATTTTGTGTTCCCTGTTCCCTCCCCAATCTGTAGATTGGTGAAACTTTTCTGCTGCAACAAGGTACCATTTTTTTTTTCCTACAGAAAGAGCTTGCAGACTGGATGTCTCCCTTCCTTTTAATATGGACACATCGTTAGGCAAGTTCCTACAGTGGTGGTTGGTCTGAGCATTTGAGAGGAATTGGGTAGAGGGGGATAGCACTTACCTAAAACTTAAATCCTCTCAATTTTTAAAAAATTTAAAAGTGTTGTTTAATTGAATCCCTTTGGGGAATTATTCTGCCTCATGGAGAATAGTGATGAGATCACAACAGAATCAGTTTGACTCTCCCTCTGGATAAGAAAAAAAATTAAAATGTACAAAAAGATCAACTCTCTGCTTTCTTTCCCCCCAGTACCCAGGTATGCCCCTAGCATGGCTTGTTATTTCCCCTCCTTGCCTTCAGCTTAGCTTTTTATTTTCTGTTAAAACAGCCTACTTTTGAGATTGCTGGAACAGTGATTCGAATCTCTGATAAGACAAGTTTACAATTTAATAAGAAAAGAATGGGGGAAAAGGCCACTCGAGCTACAGAGCTGCTTGGCTCTGTGATGGCTGCCTGTACATTGGTGTTTAAATACCTGAACGAGTGTTTTGTGATAGAAACTGAACTGTGGAGGGGTGTGCGCAACCCTCTGAATGTCCTCAGGTATAATTTAATTGTGGGCTGACACCCTTAAGGACATTCCAATTTGAAGGTCAGATTAGCAGGCATTGCAGGTCTTATTTCAGCATCACTGGTCAAGTCAATGTTTAAATTTCACATCGAGTTGGATGGTGATAAACATATTTAGTGAAAGTGTCTTTCTTGCTTCTACAGTTCTCTGTAGTGACAGACACTGGGTAGGACCAGAGAAGTGCGTCCCAAATAAAATAAGAGCCATAATCCTCTGAGTTTTGCGTAGTTGCAACCTTCGTTCTTGTCCACAAATGGAGGCTATAGAGTAGGTTTGTTTCCTGCTTTTGGGGCTTCACCAGGGGTAAGTAGATCCTTACTCAATTACAGGCTCCAGAACTGCTCCCTGGGGATGGGAGTGGGAACTGGAGTGGAAGGAGGGGTGGGGGATTGTTGGTGAAAGTGGCCGGCTCACTCTCTTTGCTTACTTTCTCGTGGCTTTGGTGAGAGTGTGATGGAGATGGAGAGATTTTAAGGGACTCCCATAAAAAGTCCCCTCGATTCTACCCCTGCTAAAAACTAAAGTTTTAGTTTATGTTTGCACAGCTTTCTCTCAGATTCCATTCTGAATGAGTAATAAAGCTATGGAGATTTTTTAAATTCTTTCAAAAATTGAAGATTACAAAAATCCCCCTGCCACTGTTTCCCCTGCCTTGGTAGATAGGTTGGCGATTTCCAAATTCAGGATAAAATTTCACTGCTCCAAAATAAATAGATTTAGGAAACATGGCTTTTACACAATATTTCCCAAAATATGTTCTATTGCCACATATTCAAAGAGATATTGGGTTGGCCCAAAAGTTCATTCAGGTTTTTCTGTGTGATATTATTTTTTGGCCAACCCAATATGTTTTGATGTAATAAAATTTCCTGGTCAAATAAGCTTGGAAGACACTGCCTCTTACTATGTTTTATTAAATCTAAGATGCTGTTGACCATAATATCGACCACTTTTTAATGTACAGCCAAGAAAAAAATTGCTGCCAATTAAACTATGATTTGATTATAGAAACATCTCCATCTCAAAGGTTTTTTTTGGTAGGAAAAAAATGCATGTCTTTGAGTTTATGAAATACAATGTGTACAACCTTTTTGGAGAGTCATGGAGTATACTAGTGTACCGTAGATGAGAGATACCGCAGTAAAATTCTCTGCTGAAATTCTTTTAAACCATCTGAGTCACTATCACACCACTCAACTTTATATTTGTTAAAAATTATTTGGTGGAGTATTATCCAATACAAGCATGGCAAAGACAGGTGATCTATTGAAAGATTTGAAGAAATAGTGAGAAAAATAAAAGAGGAAATGAAAGGTGACCTTGAAAGGAAATAGATGCAACAAGTCCAGTAGAGCAATTGTTAAGTATATAGAAAAAAATGAAAGAAAATATTTTGAACAGGCTATTGAATTTGAGCAAAAGCTGTCTTTGATTTTACTAAGAGGAGTTCAACTAGAAAAGGGACAGAAAGAAGGTCGTCTGAGCTTGTGATTGGTGAGAGTGTATGGGGAGAGACACAGGTACAAATGCTGTTATTGCCATTGATATAATCTTAGTTATGATCATAGAACTTTTCTTGAAATGCTGTTTAAATCTGATGCCAGTTGGTGGCCCAATTATACTTGTGAACGTTATATGGGCTGGTTTGGGGGAGGAAGAGGTACGGTTCAGATCCTTAGAAAAAGATGTTCAACTTTGCAGTCACTGCTTCCTCAACGGTCAAGAGGGAGGGATGAACAAAATCAAGTAACTGAGGACCTCAGTGTGTAACTGCTCAGTGACTTAGGCACTTCATATTGTCATAGTCTGTCGTTCTGGAGTTTGTAAAACTTATCTACAGAAGTCTAAAGTAATGGCATTATGCAGTTCGCTGACCACTAAATGATAAGTATAACTATGAGACTGATGTTTAGCAGAATAAATGAGTTACACCTATGACAAATACAATTAAATTAAGAGAATATAGAGAAAAATAAAGAAAAGATTAGGTGGACCATGAGACATAACCAAATGGAAATGTGTATTACTATATCCGGAATTACCTTATTTTGGCTTACTTGTTCCTTCTCTGTTTCATCCACTTGGAAGGTATCACTCATGAGAGTAGACTGTCTTTTTCATCATTGTGTCCTGGCTCTTATGTTAGTGGCTGGATTATAGGAGTCACTCAGTAAATATTTACAAAATATTTACAAAGTAGATGACAGAATGTAATTTAATCCATCATATTCACTCCTACTAATTAAATAGTGTATCATCTTTAGAGCTTTTAAACCTTTGCCTAGTGGATAATAGTCTTCTAGGTAATTTATTAAAATTTCAGATAATAAAATATTTTAGACAGCGAACCATGACTGCCACAGTAGGGGAAATATTACATGTGTATATCAATTGGCTTAATGTGATCAGTCATTACTACGTGTCTATGCTGGCAAGGGTAACAGAGAAGGATCCTTCTGTGACCTTTCCTCAGGTGGAAAGAGGTCCTGCCAGGCATCAGCATTGCAAAATGGCACAGTGTCTGCAGAGAAGCCACAAAGGAACCTTCTCTTTTCCCTGTTAGAACTTTTCTTCCAAAGCTTAGCTTTAAATTCACCCTGATGACATTTTCCCTCTTTTTTTGAAAGAGCCGCTATTTTCACAGATTCCTTTAACAAAGAGTAAACTTTTGCTGGCTTATGAGTGAAAACTACACTACAAAGGTGAAGCAACATCTTTGATGGACATGAAATGATGTCTTGGCATCCCAAGGATAGGAGTCACATTTTTTATCATTAGACTTGGAGCACAGGCTCCGGACGCGCAGGCTCAGCGGCCATGGCTCACGGGCCTAGTTGCTCTGAGGCATGTGGGATCTTCCCGGACTGGGGCACAAACCCGTGTCTCCTGCATCGGCAGGCAGACTCTCAACCACTGCGCCACCAGGGAAGCCCTATCATTAGACTTTGAATTGTAAACTTCTAATACATACCTATGTGAGAACACATATAAGGGGATATATTGAGATCTCTGTCACTTTGCATTCTAATGCTGCCCCAGAAGAAGTGAGCCTTTTAAGAGTTTTCCTTCCTTTTTACAAAACCTGAAAGTTGATTTGAAATTTAGCATTTTTCAGGAACAATCCTCAAAATAATATATATATATTTTAATATTGATGTTTTTATTTAACACTTAGCAGGACAGAATCTTTTCCATGGCTTGTAATATAATATACCATGTGATAATAGGTACAGATATATCCTATTTCTTTTTTATTGAAGTCTAGTTGATTTACAATGTTGTGCCAGTCTCTGCTGTACAGCAAAGTGGCTCAGTTACACACATACAGACATTCTTTTTTATATTCTTTTCCATTGTGGTTTATTACAGGATATTGCATATAGTTCCCTGTGCTATACAGTAGGACCTTGTTGTTTATCCATCCTAAATGTAATAGTTTGATAGTTTGCATCTACCAACCGCAAACTCCCAGTCCATCCCTCTCCCTTACCCCCTCCTCCTTGGCAACTACAAGTCTGATCTCTATGTCTGTAAGTCTGTTACCGTTTTGTAGATAAGTTAAATTGTGTCATATTTTAGATTCCACATATGAGTGATATCATATGGTATTTGTCTTTCTCTTTCTGACTTACTTCACTTAGTATGATCATCTCTAGTTGCATCCATGTTGCTGCAAATGGCATTATTTTGTTCTTTCTTATGGCTGAGTAGTATTCCATTGTATATATGTACCACCTCTTCTTTACCCATTCATCCATCAGTGGACATTTAGGTTGTTTCCATGTCTTGGCTATTGTGAGTAGTGCTGCTATGAACACAGGGGTGCATGTATCTTTTTGAAGTATAGTTTTGGCTGGATATATGCCCAGGAGTGGGATTGCTGGATCATGTGATATATCTTATTTCTATGTGTAGTCATTCAATCAACATTATAGAGACCCATTCTGTGACCTAGAAACTAAGAGCTAAAAGATGAATGGGACTTCCTTCAAGGAAATTATGATCCCAGATATAACACCAATATGTAAATATACACAGTATAATGTAGGAAGGAAAAGGAGTGGACCTTTTCAAATTATTGTTGGTGAACAAAGGAGAAAGTTGAAGAATGAAATAATTCAAGTGGAGATGATTTATGAGGCATATATCCCAAGTTTTACATACGTACACACACACACAATAAATTAAATTAAACTAAATTAATTATGGAATGCAAAACCATCAGGGTAAAGAGAGAATAACAATTAGCTACCCAGATACCCATTTAATAGTATCAGGTTTAGCAAAACCAGGTTTGCCATATAGAATGAAAATATCAACCCTACTAGTCCTACTGAAATGTAAGTCATCAGATCGTGTGACTTTGGTGCCCCAAACCCTTCAATGATTCCCTATCACCCTCACATTGGCCTCTGAGACACCCCCGCCCCCCAACCACAGGCCCATGAGCTCTCCATCCCTCACCTCTTTGCATCTCCTGGTACTTTTCTGGTCCATCCACCCTGCTGCTCCAGCAACAGTGGCCTCCTTGATGAGCCTCAAACATGGCCTGGCTGCAGTTCTCTCTCACTGTCTATTCCTTCTCTCTGAAATGCTCTTCCTTTAGGTAGTCACACCTCCTTCAAGACTTTGTTTAAATGTTAATTTATTAATTAAATCTATCCAGACCACCCTGTTTTAATTTATGAATTGCCCCTCCTCCGCCTTCCCTCAATCCCAACTCACACTGAGGCCACAATTTACCAATTTACCCTTAGCTGGCTCAGAAAGACATGTCTGAGAAACAGAGATGGTTGGGTGAATAGAGAGGTCTAGATAGAGAGAAAAGCAAATTTAAAGTAAAGTAAATTTAAAGTAAAGAATGTGACAGGTGAAAATGAGGAAAAGGCAGGGGTATTTTGGATATTCTTTGTACTATTTTTGCAACTTTTCTATATTTGAAATTATTTCTAAAAAAAAATTTTAAAAATAACGAGGCACTCGCTTACCACCTAGGGCTGCAGTGGAGACTTCTTGACTCCTCTGAAGGAGATTATTTTCTTTTCTAAATACCTAACTTACAGTCAGGCAGGGACTTGGTCTTTTGGGAAGGGAAGATGTTTCGTGCATAAAAATAGCACCATGGAGGTGTTTGATATGTTAATATTTTACTGCGTCTACATTTTTATTATTTATTATTAATGAAATGCAGTTGTCTTTGAAGCCTGCTGAGTGTTTAATAATGAAATTGTACAAAGTTCATTTTCAAATGTCTGTGTCCCATATGTGTTAGGAACACAAATGCAATATGTGCTTCAAACCACTTTATAAGGGGAGGACTGCAGGCAGAGTAAACCAACTGATGCTTTGTAAATGCCTGTTTACATACACAATGGCCGGGTTGCCTTGGCACCTTATGAGTTTGCCTGCTATACACAAAGTGCCCATTCATTCACTGAGCTTTTGGTTATGTGGTCTAAGACATCCACTTATAGACTCATACTATAGCATGATTTGGTAACATGTTTCCCGTGGTCCGCACTTAAATTTATTCACTTTCAAATACTGATTATATTCTCCCTTAATATCCCAGGGTTCTTTGCATAAATTAGAGTCAATTAGTTCTCAATTTGTGGTGGTGCTATCACGAAAATTGACCTTGATCTTAAATGGTTCCTGTGTTGAATGTTTGCCCACAACTTTTTACCATTTCTTCTCAGCATGTGCAGTGCAATCATTGGCTTGGGCTAGTTTGGAAGGAGAGAGGCAGCCTAGCTTTAGTCTTCAAGAGAAGCATGAGCTCACCTAAGACAGCCGTGACCCTAGAGTCCTCTCCCTCACTGGCTGCCTTTCTCCCTCCTTCCTTCACACCCTTTAAGCTCCCCTCTTACAACTCTTCTCTTCCAGGCTTTTCTCCATTTTAGCCACCAGAGAGTTACAGGCAGGCAATCCCATAACCGCTCTGGGTCTTGCTCTGGGATCAGTGACAGAATAAATAGAAGAAATGCCTCCATGATGACCAAGTCCTGGAAGTGTGGTGAGAAAGGAAGAATGTGGGAGAGGCTTTGAAATCTCGTGGCCTTTGGGGAATTACACACGCAGCTACTCTCAGCGCCATCAATGAGAGTAGGAAGTCTGTAGACCCAAATGGACCCGAGTTTGTCTCTTCTTTACCCCCTGTTAGCTGGGTGAGTGTCATAAGCCAACCTCTGAACCCTAGACTCCTCATCTGTCAAATGGAGGTCATGACAGTACCATTCAGAGGATTCTTGTGGGGATGAAATGAGATGACACAGATACAGCAACTCCTGCCGTGGCTGGCATGCTATTATTTTATTCAGCAGTGTTATTTCTTTAATTTTTGGAGACTTCACTCTCCAGCTCTAAGACGGTCTGTCCAGAGCTTTTTTGGGTTAGTGAAGGAGCTTATGGACCACTGAGGCACGTCCCTCTCCCATCTCTTCAGTCCTCGAGATGTCAGTGGCCAACATCTCATCAACTGTACTTCCTAGGACCATGTGACAGCTATGGGAGTAAACAAAATCGTCTTGTAACTGACAATAACCAGATCTTAGGCTGGCAAAAGCCAGAATTACTTTTGTGACTTGAAAATTCTTCTGAATTAGAGATGAAAAGATCTTTCTCAGCTCTTCCCTGTTGGCAGAATTCCAGAGAGAACACATGGCCGTTGCCCATATGACAGTTTGTGACTAGGATTCTGGAAACGCTGTTAGATGGGTACACAGTAAAAGAGTGCTTTAAAGACCCTCGCCTTCCAAGACCATCATGTGCTGCAAGTGTCAAGTGACCCGAGAAATGTTTACATAGCATGAATAAAGCCAGGCACTGTGAATCTCCACCAGTCTATTTTTTTATGGCATGTCACCGTGCAGGAAGACACTTATAAAGGAGAGAATGTGATTTAGGCTCTTGGAACTCAGCTTTGAAGAGAAGGGCTTTGGTGTTTTTGTGACAATTTTCTGCTGTACATCTGGGAAATGTTTGTTGAGAGTGTGAATCACTGTGTAGATCTCAGAAAGGCGTTTCTGTTTTCTGTGCTCCCAGGCTGCCAGTGCTAAGGCAGTGTTTCTGGCTGACTGCCAGCCTTGGAAATTCACTTCTTTCTAGATCAAGCCTCCTCGCTCCTTCTAGACCTGCCTCATCTCCTTTTCTTGTCCCCAGAAATTTGAACTTCCTTTCATAAATTACAGGGCATAATCATTTGGAACAAATAAACAGACAAAGCCCAAATCTCAAACAGCTGTGGCCCCATTCATATACATATATGTAGATGTTATGTACATATACACATAAATATGCACACACATTGCTATATATGTTCTCATCTCACAAGCTCAGATGAGTAATAATTTAGTAGTAAAGCACTTGAATTTGGAGGTCGGCTTAGATGCAATTTAACTGAGCATGCTGCTTAAGAAGTAAATGCTCTTGCTTATAAGTAAAAGAATGTTTATCAGGAGCTTTAAAAATTGTGGTTTGTTTGTCTTTTATAAAAGAAAGCTGAGAGAAGCACTCCAGGAGTGAGGAGATGCTCAAAAGTTTCAGACACCCATAGCACCTTGGCTTTAGCCTCATGGTCTCAAAACAGCTAAAGAATCTCCAGCCATCATACCCTGATGACATCAGCATCTCGAAATGACCATGTTCCAAGGCCCCACTTAAGCCGAGAAGAGAGGAACAAAAGCCAAAGATTTGTGCCAGATGAGTCTATTATTTTGATTAGAGAAGTAAGAATTTTCCTGAATACTTGCTCAGCCGACTTCCACTTATATCTTTTTGGCCAGAAATATCCTGAAGCCACTCTCAGCTGGAAGGCTGCTAAGCAGGGAAAGAGGTAGAAGGAAGGATGGAGGCTGCGTCAGGGAACCAACTGTGTTTGCCAGATATCCCAAGAGAATAGCGAATTTTATATACATATATATATATATATATTTTAAGAATGGTTGGGTGGAAAGATTATAAAAGGGAAAGGTATCTGTGGGGGTCCCTATATATGCATCAGGTTATTGTATTCAGGTTTTAAAGAAATAGAGCAAAAGGATAGCCCAATTTTTGTCAACTCAGAAGCAGAAAAGTTGTACAAGCAGAACACTCAGCTCTTAGCAATAATTAAAATGTTTAAAAGTCTAGTTGCCATCTCTTCTGCGGAGAAAAGCTTGATAAACCTACTAAGTCAATGAAATGCTGTTGTCTCTAATTAATTCTGAGACAAATAGTGAATTCAAGGAATATTTATCGGGTATCTACTAAGTTCAAAACACTGTGCTGACGCCATAGGAATTCTGACACGTGCTACAACATAGATGAACCTTGAAGATGTTATGCTAAGTGAAATAAGCCAGCCACAAAAAGGCAGATATTGTGATTCCATTTATATAAGGTACCTACAGTAATCAAATTTATAGAGACAACAAGTAGAATACTGGTTACCGGGGCTGGGAGGAAGGAGGATGAGGAGTTTTTGTACAATGGGTACAGGGTTCCAATTTGGGATGATAAAAATATTTTAGAGACAAATGCTTCTGTGTACTCACAACAATGTGAGTAGACACTTAAAATAGTTAGAATGGTAAATTTTATTCTATGCATATTTTACCATAAAAAATTAAGACAGAAAACCAGAAAAAAACAAAACAAAAGCAAATTACCTGCTGTCAAGGACCTTACAATTGCATGGCAAGTAGGAGAAGTACGCTACTTAACTTTAGACCAGATGGAGAGTAAATAAATAGCCCAAAATGGAACCAGTGTCTGTAGGGATCAATAGGTTGAAAGATCCTATTTGGTCAGCCAAATGAGGTCATTCTTCTCCATTCCTATGACCTTTCATCACTTAAGATGTTTCTCCATGGATGTGTTCAAGTTTTATGGGGAAAAATGGTAGGAATCATGGTGAAAAATACAAAGAAGACCATGACATTTCTAACGGAGAATTAGTAGATACATTTGCCCGGAGCATGGGGTATGGACTATAAATAGAAGAGTTTGGACTGGAAAGTTCATTTTGGAGAATAGGTGAATACTAAAGTAAAATGATCTATGCAAGTCTTTGTGTCATTAGAAACCACTGAAGCTTTTGGGGTAGGATATTGATGTAATCAGTATTGCTCTGCACTCAATTAGAGAAGAAGCAGGGCACATAGAGTGAGGGAAGGAGAGCAAGATGCAGTTACAGCTCTTGATTTTATCTGCTGATGTCATATGGGGTCAGACAGTGAAGTTCAGTGGTGATTCAGATTTGAGTCCAGTTGACTGGTCTTGTCCTTCCCCCCACCCCCCAGCAGTCATACCTGAGGAAGATAATGTGTTAAATTCTATTTATTTCAGTAGCATGGCAAACAAGTAACAGGAAATACAGATCTGCTCTGGATTTGGTATTGGGAATCATTGTCCCAAGCATTACAAGCAGGAGAGAGAGAATTGAGAAAGGAGCCTTTGAGATATGCCTTCCTGGATCACATGGTGGTGAGGGAGGTGAGGAACAAGCATCCCCAAAAGGACAGAGTTGGGCAGTCAAACACATTGTGGACAGAAGGTAGAAGAATGGAATGTTGGAAGCCACAGATGTAGTTTCCAGAATGTCGAGTGATATGGAGTGCAACCACTTCCAAAATCTGAGAAAGATGACAACTGAGAAAATCCCACTGGCTTGGGTGATCAGAGATCTCAGATCTCACCGTACAGGGCAGGGTGATCCTAGAGTGCTTACAGCACAGCTCAGATGAGAGGAGTTTGAGAAGGGGAGCAGATTGAGGGAATAGAAGAAACACGTGGGGATGACCCTTTAAGGAAGCTCAAAAGTTAAAGAGAGAAGATGAAAACAGAGCCTTGGGAGGAAAGCAGGATCCAGTGAAGGATATTAAACACTGGAGAGACCTTAGCATTTTGCCAGGAGCCAATGTAGGAAAAGGGAGAGATTAAAAATTACAAGAGAGAAAGGAGGGCAGTCAGAAGGGGCAGGAATATTTGTGGGAGCATGAGAGGAGGCCCTTATAGCCCTACACTGGCCAAGGTTGGAAGAGACCAGGGAAAATCAGAGGAAGAGTTAGGAGTTCCAGGTGGAAGAGTAAATGTCATAATGGCTGAAGAGATTGCTTTAAAACCTAGGTGAAAACAGCAGAGTAAAAACAAACAAGGAAAACCCATAGAAGATAATATGAGGAAGGATAATAACTTTCACCATTTATCTTCCAATGCTTGTGTCACTGGGTTTCTGCCATCTCTTTTATTTTTCCAGCTTTATTGAGATATAACTGACATGTAAAATTGTGTAAATTTAAGGTGTGGAACATGATGATTTGATACACGTATATATTGCTAAATGATTACCACAATAAAATTAGTTAACATATCCATCACCTCACGTAATTACAATTTTTGTGTGTATATCATGCGAGAACATTTAAATTCTACTCTCTTAGCAAGGTGCAGGTATATGATGTGGTGTTGTTGACTGTAGTCACCATGCTGAATATTACATCCCAGAACTCATTCATCCCTTTCACCAACTTTGTTATCTTTGTCTTTTTGATAAACAGCTATCCTAAAAAGTGTGAGGTGATATCTTATTGTGGTTTTGATTTCTGTTTCCCTTATGACTAGTGATGTTGAGCACCTTTTCATGTACTTGAGGACCATTTGCATGTCTTGTTTGGAAAAATTTGTATTTAGGTCATTTGCCCTTTCAAAAATCAGAATTCTGTTGCTATTGAGTTGTGTGAATTTCTTATATATTTTGAATATTACCCCTTATCTGATATGTGGTTTGCAAATATTTTCTGCCATACCTTAGGTTGCATCTTCATTTTGTTTATCACTTGATCATTTCTTTGGCTGTGCAGAGCTTTTTAGTTTGATCTAGTCCCACTTGTTTATTTTTGCTTTTGTTGCTTGTGCTTTTGTGTCATATTCAAACTTGTTCTCAAGACCAGTGTCTAGGAGCTTTTCCCCTATATTTTCTTCCAGGAGTTTTATAGTTTCGGGTCTTACCTTTAAGTCTTTAATCCATTTTGTGTTAATTTTTGTGAGTGATGTAAGATTTCATTCTTTTGCATAGGAATATCCAGTTTTATCGACACCATTTATTGAAAAGACTATCTTTTTCCCACTGAGTATTCTTGGATCCTTTGTCAATATTAGTTGACAGTATGTGCATGGGTTTATTTCTTCTGGGCTCTTGATTCTATTCATTTCCATTGATCTATGTGTCTGTTTTAATGCCAGTACCATACTGTTCTGATTACTATAACTTAATAGTATAATTTGAAATCAGGAAGTGTGATGCCTCTAAATTTGTTCTTCTTTCTCAAGCTTGCTTTGGCTAAATAGGGTCTTTTTTGGTTCCATATAAATTTTAGGATTGTTTTTTCTATTTCTGTGAAAAATGCCATCAGAATGTTGATAGGGATTGCAACAAATCTGTAGATTGCTTTGGGTAGTATGGACTTTTTAACAATATTAATTCTTCCAATCCACAGCACAGAAAATCTTTCCATTTATTTGTGTCTTTTTCAATCAATATCTTATAGTTTTCGGTGCACAGATCTTTCATCTCCTTGGTTGCATGTATTCCTAAGTATTTTATTATTTTTAGTACTATTACAAACAAGATTATTTTCTCTGTTTCTCATTCAGATGTTTCATTGCTGATGTATAAAAATGCAACTGAGTTTTGTATATTGATTTTGTACCCTGCAGTTTTACTGAATTTGTTTGTTAGTTCTAACAGTTTTTCCATCTCTTTAAATTCAGTGGAAGGTAAATGTGCTCAGTGTTTTAATCATTTCATTAATTACAGTTAAAGAAACTCTGAAATCTCAATAAGAACTGCCAAGAAAAATGAAAGAATCCATGACTGAATCCTAGCTGAAAAAAAAATTAAACTAAACAAACAAATAAGTGAATAAAGAAAATGCATAAATGTCTATAGCAACTTTATCCATAATTGTCAGAACTTGGAAGCAATCAATGTGTTGTTTGATAGGTGAATGGATAAATAAACTGATATATCCAGAGAATGGAATATTATTTGGTGCTTAAAAAAAATGAACCATCAGGTCAGGAAAAGACATGGAGGAACGTTAAATGCATATTACTAAGTGAAAGAAGCCAATCTGAGAAACCAGTTATACTGTATGATTCCAACTATAGGCTATTTTGGAAAAGGCAAACTATGAAGATAGTAAAAAGATCAGGGGTTGAGGGGAAGGAGGGATGAATAGGTGGAACACAGAATTTCTAGGGCAGTGAAACTGTTCTGTGATATTACAATGGTGGATATACATCATTAAATATTGGTCAAAACTCATAGAATGTAGAACACCAAGGGTGAACCCAAATGTAAACTATGGACTTTGAGTGACAATTACTTGTCAATTCAGGTTTATTGATTGTAACAGATCTCTCACTGTGGTGCAGGATGCTGATAATGGGGGAGGGTGTGTGTGTGTAGGGCAGGGGGTATGTGGGACTCTCTGTACTTTCTGGTCAGTTTTGCTGTGAAACTAAAATGCTCTAAAAATAAAATCTATTATAAATAATACATAGTACTGGATATAAATAAGTCAAATAGAGTTTCCAGAAACATCTATCACTCATTGTTAAAAATAGCCCATATTAATTACAAATTATTAAAAATGTTATGTTCTGTATTTAACATTGGTTCAACAAATATTTGGGCAAGATTTCACCATATCACTGGTAAAGTTAAGTTATAAACTATTATGTGTACTTCTGTGAGAGACATGAAATCTAACTCAGGCCTCTGCCTTTACAGTATGTGCATCTTCAGTCTAACATTTGTCAGGCAGGGTGGAGGGTTGCAGAGCAAAGCACCTTTTCATCATGAGAGGGTATGTGATGCCCTCATGGATGCAGAGCTTCAGGAAGGAGGATTGCTTATGTTTACTACTGCTTATTTAAACCCTGGGCAGAATTTAAGAAGAAAATTTATAACCAAACTCTGTTGGCTTTTAATTTAAACAGTTATAATCACTTTAGTGTCATAAAGGAGCATAGATGTGTAATAATGACATCGTTGGAAGTTGTAAATGAAACTGAGGGATAGAAAGATTTCCTTCTTTCAGAGACTGCTTATAAGTAAGACTGAACTTGAATTTATCCTTTAAACTTTCTTAAACAGAGAAACTCCCTTTACAGAAAAACTTCTGCGCTGTGGTTTTATTCTTCTCAGTGTTCAGACAGCTGCTACAGTTCTTTTCTCTCTTGTGGTCATGGTATGACGATTAATTTTTTTAACCTGGAAAAGGGGAAATTGCTTCAAATTAAAGAAAGACAGCTTTGAACAAGTTGCCCCAGAGTGAAGCATTTTAAACATCAAGCATGTTAGTGTAGCTGCCTATACTGTAATTTCAATAACAGCACAGACACCAGGCTGGTGTGTGTTACTTGTTGGTTGATAGCCACTTTCAGTGTGCTCCACTTTATGCCATAGTGATGACTTTACAGTGCCAATGATGAAAAGAGCTCTTAGTAATATACTGAAGACTAGGCTTTTGGATATATATCTGAAAAATAGTAGATGCTATGGCCCTCCAATCATTAAAGACAGGGGTGCAGGAAAAATTATTATAATGAAGGAGGAGGTTATCTGAAATGTCTACAACCAAGAATTCAAGTTAGGACTGAAGATTCCAGCAGAATTGTATATAGCCAAATACACAAACAGCTCAACTGCCTGTGTTCGAAATCAGTCAAAATATTTCAAGGCATTGCATCTTATTTATTTTTGTATTCCATGCAGAGAGTTTTGTTCAATAAATGTTCCACGAGTGAACAAATTAAGCAATGATGTAGGTTTTTATAACACCAAAAACCAAAAATGTGACTAACATAATAAAGTAGTTGTGAGATGTGCTTTGACTATCTTTTTTGTTTTCTAATCATGCTAGCCGTGGGTTAACTATATTGATCTTTTCAGAGAGATCTTGGAACTGTTCTCCCATTTGATGGCAAAGTAGTCTTGAATAGAAGTATCATTGGTCAGAGATCAGAAGATTTTGGAGGGCCCCCTGTATAACCTGTACTGACTCCAAAAAGAAGCATATTTATGGATTTGGAAGTGAGATTAAATTTTATATTTTTCACGGGGTGGGGGCAGTGCTCTACATACACAGTTTGCAGTTTGTGGCACAGAACTTTACAGCAGAGGATATTCAAGCTGGGTCAATAAAGAATTCAGATGGAGGGCTATGAAAATGAATTTGAATTTATTGACAAAGTAACTCCACGGTTCCAAACAGGGAGACAAAAGCCACTATGATCTCCTACAATAGCTATTTATACTTTATTTACTGAGCATTTAATTTGTACAAGTCCCTTGAACAGTGAAGAAAAGTATAAGATGATCCTTTAATGTTTTATAATAGGAGAATAAAAGGGAGGGGGGATTGAGCTGTTGATCATAAATCAATCAGATATGTCCTATTCTCAAGCAAAGTAAAAGATTACAAAGTTACAAATCAAACAAACAAACAAAGAAGCATACCTAATCTCCTACTTTCCTATAATTCTTTCAGAATCATAGCTGTATTTGAATGTATTTCCTTATCCTGACAGGGAAGTGCCCAGCTATGCCAAAGCTGGAGTTTGGGAGGAAAGGTCAAAGGAAATAAATGACATGACTTGAATGGTTTCAGTTCTTTTCCCAAAAGCTATTGGTCTCATATATTTAAGGTACTTGTTTAGAGCAAAACATGTGGAGCATCTGCTGTCAGTTTAAGTTGAAGGGTGGGTGAAGGAAGCGAATATTGTGTGTATCCAACCAGATCTGGCTCTAGGTAGAAGCAGTGGAACGGCTCTAGGGGTCAGCTTTACCTGGTTACCTGAGCTGGAGAAAGCTGATCTAGGACTTGTAAAAACGGTACCTCCAACTCGAGGCCCAATCCATTGTGAGGCTCACAAGAAAGGCCAGACTTGAGGAAGCAATGGGATTTCTAGAAGGACATTCCAGGGCTGTTGAAAACTTTTTCCCGGGCAGCATGATGGTCGCTGGAAATTCTCTGGAAAGCCCGTGGTGAAGTGGCTGAAACAATGAAATGCAATTGAAGTTGGGGAAAATCAATCATTTTTACTTTTCTCCTTTTCTGTCATTAATAAAATATGATTGCAGATATACGATTAAAGATCTTAATTGGTAAAGAAATAAGTTCCTTATCTCTGCTTCTAACCTAGGAAAACAATAACTAATCAAACACATTTTAAAAGGTATACAAATCTGACCCCAAAGACAGCCGTGATGTAGTTCCCAAACTGCTCAGTGATTTCTCCTTTTTCCCACCTGAAACTTCTCGGTAATAGACATTTGGATTAGTTTTATGTTCTTTTCCTGTTGACATAAAGTTATATCTGATATCAGCATTCTTCTCAACTGGACTGTGCAGTATCATCATAGCCCAGATTGCAGTAAAGACCAAGAAGGTGTGGTGGAGACACTAACATCCCAGAAGTTAAGAGATGACGATTCCCAGGGGTGCTTCTTCAACGACCCACGATGAAGATGGAGTTTTTGTTTACTTCTAATCCATTGCAGCCTGATGCTTTTGTAAAGGATGAAACCAGACATTTGGATGTTGTGACTATCAAACTGGCATCCACATTTGTAAGCGTTCTCTCTCGATTTCTGTAATTGAACTTGTGGCAGACTGGACTCGGCTTGTAGACTGGCACCTGTCCACAGACCACACTTGGAGCCTCACTCATTTAGAGTGCTCTGTGGTTTGTTTTTGGGACGATGATTTTCCCTCCCTGAAATTCTTTTCCCTATTTATAAAATGAAGTGGGAATACACTGAAATCCTACGATTCTATCCTTTTTGATAGAATTTTCTTTTTACTAGTTGTGCCATCCAGCCTATTACCTACATGGTCTCTGTTAGGCCCCATGTAAACAAATGAGCAAAGAGCATCTTTTAATTGAGGGTTTACAGGCTCTATTTTTGCAGAGTTGTCACTTAATTGTCACACCATCTGCAAGGTAGTGGCTCTTTGGACCAGCTACTTTGAGGGAGGACATGACTACCTGAGTAGCTCTAGACTTTCTAGGGACACCCCCCTTATGCCCCCTGCTGTCCCCTGAGGGCTCCAGGTGGCATAAGGATGGTGCCTTGGCAGGTCAGCCCGGAGAGATGAAACTTCCATTTGCTTCACTAACCGAAGTGAGAGTACTGAGTTACAAGTAGGTCAGTTCTGTAGATGGCAAAGCGCCTACAGCCTGAGGTCACCGGCTCCCTCTTCTCTCCCAAAACCTGTAGTGAAAAATACACACCCAAAGGTGGCAACAAAACCATCACTATAAAAGCTGTTAACTGTTGTAGTCTTGGATAAATGTTCAGCTGTGGAATGATTTTAATGCTAGACTTTTCCCCCACCCTCTCTGAATTTTAATGAATGATAATAAAAGGAGGAATGGAAGAAGACATTTATCTAGACTTAAAAGTCACAATAACCATGGGTGAATGATTGTGCTTAGTCACTTTGTGCCTAGAGTTTATGTTTTTAGGATGTGTTTTAAATGCTAGGACCAAAATCTAAGTTTTCATGGATTTTAAACAGTCTTTTTCAAAAGAAAATTAGATCATAATGGGAACGTTGGTGATTCTTCATGAACAAGTTATTTGGAAGGCTCCATGCTGTTTCTAAGAATTCAAGATGGTCACAACTTTCTGTGAGAAAATAGATACTGCAGATAGGCAAACCACTGTTGGTGCTTTTAGTTACTGACTTCCAGACTTTGTGTATGGTCCTGCGCCCACGTTAAAAAAAAAATCACAGAAAATATATATGTCAGGTCATGCTCTTAAAAATTCATTATTCTTAAAAATCTAAGGAAAGAAAAAAACCACCAATACTTCTTAATCCATAAATCCTCTCATTTGTTTTTTTTAAATTGGTTTTGTGGCAAATCAGGGTACATGACTTTCATACTGAGCCTCATTGATTTTTGATATATTGCAAGTACCCTTGGCCACACATGTGGTCATCATGTATGTTGGGTAAGGTAGGAACAGGGGGAGTGTGTACTAATTAAATGAATGAGTCATGCAGGAACACACACACACACACAGATTTGCTTAAACACATCTTGCTTAACTCAATCTGCAAATTGTATGGCTATTGTTCAACTGTCTGATTCATTTGTCACTGACAGCAGTGGGGAAAATTCAGCCCTTTCAGCTATATTTGCAGTCACTCAAGGTGTACCTGGTCAGCTACTGATTGATTTGGACAATATACTTTGTTGTTTTGGTTTTCCGAGTTTCCACTCTTAGGAAAAGTGAAGAGATTGCACAACTTTGGAATTTATATGCTATCTTGAAAGAGATAGATTAGATAGATTAAAACAGTACTTGAATGTCCTCACAAAAATTCCAACTGAATATAGACAAATGTTTTTCCTGCTGCATATCCTAGTTGTTGAATTTTAAAAAAGGATGTAATTTCTAGACTATTTTCCAGAGAGAGGCAAATAAACACCAGACTATATTTAACAAACCTTCAAGTTACACTGTCAGTCACTGTGATGTTTGCCTAGAGGCAAATTAAATATCTTCAGCACGTTTCTGAAGGAGACATTCAATCAGCATCATGATCTGCTCTCGATGTGTTAAACAGTTGAGGCTCATAGTTATGCTGTCTTCAAATTCATTCTGTTGAGCCTGACCTTAAGAGAATGTAGAAAAGCAATTAGTTTTAAACAGTGGGAGTGCCATCAGAGTGAAGGAAACAAATTACACAGTGGGGTGATATTTTTAGTGATTTTTAAGGAGATTATTAAAAATGAAATCTGCACTAAAAGCTACGATTGCAATCTTTAAAGGTGGCACAGAGCAATGCATTATTTTCATACAGCTACACTCCCTAAATGGCACTCCTAGCCCCTTTCTGTGTCCTAATGAAAGGTAGTCTGGCTCATTAAACCACGTCACGACTCCCCCTGGATAATCAAGCCAAACATTTCTTACACATGATTTGTTGAATTCAACCCCTTTGCCTTGTCATTCAATTTTAGCAAACATTTACAGTGCATGCATCGGAAACCAAAACTGGGCTTTGCATTCAAAAATGTTGTTGATAACCCTTAACTAGACGTCTGTGTTTAGAATTTATGGTTACCAAACGGGAAAGGTGGGGCAGAGGGATAAATTAGGAGTTTGGGATTAACATATACACACTACTATATATAAAATAGATAAACAACAAGGACCTACCATATAGCAGAGGGAATTCTACTCAATATTCTATAATGGAAGAGAATCTGAAAAAGAATAGATATATGTATATGTATAACTGAATCAGTTTGCTGTACACCTGATACTAACACAACATTGTAAATCAACTATACTCCAATCTAAAATAAAAATTAAAAAATAAAAAAGTCACATGTTTGTGTATTCACACACGCAGACATGCACACTTTTTTGGCTTAATCATTTTGTTTTAGTTTTACTTTTTGTTGACAGGATTAGCAAAATGTCATTCTATTGAAATTTCACTTCTTTTTATTTAACTTGTAGAGCTATAGCTAAAATCGACAGAATTTTGAAATGCTCAAATTTGCTGTCTGTGTGTTATAGTCACTTACCTATATGCAGGTTTCTAATGCCAAGGAAGAAATGATCTTAATGTTAAGGGTGATCATCATAAAAATCATATTTATGAAAATCAGACACATGCTGTTCTCATAGTGTCCTGAGTGGAAGCTCTCACATGGAGAACTGCCTGGTACACTCTGTAGAGCCAATGTAGATGCCAGTGCAGTTCAGTAACAAATTTATGAGCAGGAACGATACAAATGATCATGATAACTAACAATTACACCTGCTTACTCAGTCGCAGAGACTGTTCTAAGTCGTTCACATCTGCTCCATTCACTGAATCATCCTAGCAGCTCCAAGAGGGGTGTACTATTTTTAACCTTAGCTCTCAGATGTGGAAACTGAGGCTCAGAGATGTTCAATAACCTCTCCAAGGTAGCATGACCTTGAGGAAGCTTGTATGCAAACCTCAGCAGTTTTCAGGGTCCCATTCTCTGCTACTGTGCTCTATGGCTGAACATTAGGGGCAATTTTGCTCATCAATATACTCAGCATAATTTGATTAAAATATGAATAGTCAAAGGATGTTAGTACAGGCAGATACTATACACTAATTATAATTTGATTCAAATATGCAGATTTAAAGAATTATAATATAGGCCGCTGCAATATCTGAGTGTGATTAGGTTACATAGAGTCAAAGATCTCAGTCTAGGAAGATGCTTCCAGGGTCTCCATTTAACCAGGCACTTAAGCACTCCTACAGCCTCCTCCCTTTTCTCCCTAAGAGATAACTGAGTTAGACTCGGGCATCACACTTGCTTCTGTGGCTGAAATGACTCTAAGCACAGTCCTCTTTACAGTGGGTACAAATCAGTGTCCCCAAAGCTAATCTGGAGAAATCAACATCATGAAATTAGGTTGTTGAGATTTTCTGGCATGTGTGTAAATATTCTCACTTGGATAATAATAGGATAATTCACATTATGAATGGAAATAAAATTAGTGAATAAATATTAATGTCTTTAAGAGACAGTGCAGAACTTAGAGAAAGCATTTCTAAAAATAGGTGCCTTTTGGAAAACTGAGTAAATAAAATATTTTGGTTTAGTTTGCATCCAAATTACAGATTTGTTTTGAGTTAAGTTGGTCTTTGATTTTTCTGTAATACCTTCATATCGCTAAACAGTTCTGACATAATTCTTCAACGTTTTAAATATAACTATCATGTTAATTAGCTCACTCGGTCAGAATTTGGTTTAAATAACAACATGATCTTGGGTTTACTTCTCATATGGGTCAAAACAGTACATCTACGTGTAAGGATACAGAATCCGGAGGCAGACTTCCCGGGATATAAGACCAGCTCTAACATGTCAACTGTGTACCTAATGTTTATATGCTTCAGTTTCCTCATCTGTATAATGTTTGGAACAATGTATGACACACCACAAACACTATAAAAATGATGATTAAGGGAAAAAATAGTCCTCAAGTTTAAAAAGCAATCATAATCTCATTCTTGGTACTAAATTGGTACAGAATAAACCATTTGATAATGGTGTTTAAATTACCCTTAGGGAAATTATATGTGTAAATAGGTACAGATTTCTGACTCTCTAATGTCATCATATACATTATATTTTTATTCCTTTTCTTTCTAAATAGTGGGATGAACTTACAGCAGCAGATCCTAGCTCTTTTGAAAAGCACACATCTCATATTATAGAATCACTAACACAAAACAATTGTTTTCTTCAGAATATATATAATACAGAGTTGAAGAATCTACATCAAAAATGCTCAGCTATGATGAGGCTGAGATTGAAGCCCTTTTCACAAAAGATGTTTTGTTATCTGGTGGATTTATATTGGACAGGATTGCCAACTAAAGTCTCTTCCCTTGAAGGTTGCAATGTTGCATAATTAGTTTGCTGTTGCAGTCAGATGGCTAACAACCTTTATTCTAATCCCAGTGCAGAATGAAATAGACTCTCAGAGCTGGAAGGAACCTTGAGGTCACATAGTTCAACTTGCTTATATTATAGATGAGGAAACAGCCTCTAGCAGATTAAATGTCACCCAGCAAGTTAGTTAGCTGTCCATCAGGATCTCGGAAAAAAGTTGCATTTTTAAGTGGTTATTTCAGTTATCTGTTTCTGCATAAAAATTAGCAATAGATAACAAAGTGGCTAAAAACAAGTATGATATATTGCTTATTAAATTGTTGATTTTTTTGAATAAGGTTGTGATTCTCTGCATTGACCTGGTAGGCTTTCTGCTCCATGTGGTGCCACCTAGGGTCACTTACACAGATCCGTTTATCAGGAGCTCTGTGGAGAACCCTCAGTTGGGGCACCTCAGTTCTCCTTTCCATGGCCTCTTTCTCCATATGCTGTCTTGGCCTCCAGGGACTCTCCATGGAGCCTCTCTCTCCTGCAGAATATTCTGTGACTGAAATGGCACATGTTTTAGCCTTAACTCTTAACATAGTCTTCCTTTCAATGACTACACATTATTGTCTTTAAAGCTTATCTGTAAAAACCCATTTCAAGAAATTATGCTGTTGGAATAATTTCCTTACAGGATGGTGGCCGTGTTACAAGACAATGCATCTCAAGAGAATAAATCCCAATGTATAAGTGGTTATCAAAACGACTTGTGTCAAACTTACGGTTAACCATTGGTGAAAGAAAAATATTATGGGCCAGACCAGCATAATATGAGGCGGCGTTATAATAGAGTGTAAATTATGGAAGATGTGTTCATTTGGAGCTACCCATGTGCCTTCTGACCATGGTGGCAGATAATTTATGTGGTCAAAGTCAAAAGAGCAAGTTGTGAGAACACAATATTTTAACACATAGAACTGATGCTTCTCTAATTAATTTCTTGCATTGCTTCACTGAAACAATCCTACAGTAGACTGTAGGACTAGGATGAAACTTTCCAGAATATGATAGACAACAGGAATATTCACATTGGCTTTGGCAGCTACTGTTTCTTTTTTTAATTGAAGTATAGTTGATTTACAGTATTATATTAGTTCCAGGTGTCTAGCATAGTGGTTCAGTATTTTTATAGATTATACTCCATTAAAAGTTATTACCAGATAATGGCTGTATTTCCCTGTGCTATGCAATATATCCTTGCTGCCTATCTATTTTATATATAGTAATCTGTATCTCTTAATCCCATACCTGTATCTTGCCCCTCCTCCCTTCCTTCGCCCCTCTGGTAACCACTAGTTTGTTCTCTATATCCATGTGTCTGTTTCTGTTTTGCTATATACATCCAATTGTTTTATTTTTTTAGATTACACATATAAATGATATACAGTATTTGTCTTTCTCTGACTCCTTTCACTGAGTATAATATTCTCTACGTCCATCCACATTGCTGCAAATGGCATAATTTCATTAATTTTTATGGCTGGGTAATATTCCATTGTATATATGTACCACATCTCTTTTACCCATTCATCTGTTGATGGGCACGTGGGTTGCTTCCAAATCTTGGCTATTGTGAATAATGCTGCTGTGAACATCGGGGTGCATGTATCTTTTCAAATTAGTGTTTTCATTTTCTTCCAGATATATACCCAGGGGTGGAATTGCTGGATCAATCATATGGTAATTCTATTTTTAGTTTTTTGAGGAATCTCCATACTGTTTTCCATAGTGGCTGCACCAATTTACATTTCCACCAACAGCATATGAGGGTTCCCTTTTCTCCACATCCTCAACAGCATTTGTTATTTGTAGACTTTTTGATGATGGCCATTTTGACAGGTGTGAGGTGATATCTCATTGTGGTTTTGATTTGCATTTCTCTAATAATTAGCAATGTTGCACATCTTTTCACATACCTGTTAGCCACGTATATATCTTTGGAAAAATGTCTATTCAATACATCTTCTGCCCATTTTTGATTGGATTGTTCATTTTTTTGATATTGAGTTGTATGAACTGTTTGTATATTGTGGATATTAACCCCTTGTTGGACATATCATTTGAAAATATTTTCCTCCCATTCAGTAGTTTGTCTTTTTGTTTTGTTGATTTTTTTTTTTTTAGCTGTGAAAAAGCTTTTAAGTTAAGTCCCATTTGCTTATTTTTGCTTTTATTTCTTTTGCCATAGGAGGATGATTCAAGAAAATATTGCTACAATTTATGGCAAAGAGTGTTCTGCCTATATTCTCTTCTAGGAGTTTTATGATTTCGGGTCTTAACACTTAGGTTTTTAATCCATTTTGAGTTTATTTTATATATAATGTGAGGATATGTTCTTATCTCATTGTTTTATATGTAGTTGTCCAGTTTTCCCAACACCACTTATTGAAGAGACTGTCTTTTCCCCATTGTATATTCTTGCTTCCTTTGTCAAAGATTAATTATTGTAGGGCTTCCCTGGTGGCGCAGTGGTTGAGAGTCCACCTGCTGATGCAGGGGACACGGGTTCGTGCCCCAGTCTGGGAAGATCCCACATGCCGCAGAGCAGCTGGGCCTGTGAGCCATGGCTGCTGAGCCTGCGTGTCTGGAGCCTGTGCTCCACAACGGGAGAGGCCACAACAGTGAGAGGCCCACGTACCATGAAGAAAAAAAAAAAAGACTAATTATTGTAGCTGTGTGGGTTTAATTATGGGCTCTCTGTTCAGTTCCATTGATTTGTCTATTTTTGTGCCAGTACTATACTGTTTTGATTACTGTAGCTTTGTGGTATAGTCTGAAGTTTGGGCGGGTGATAACACCAGCTTTTTGCTTTTTTCTCAAGATTGCTTGGCAATTCAGAGTCTTTTGTGGTTACACATGAATTTTAGGAGATATTTGTTCTAGTTCTGTGAAGAAAATTCATGGGTATTTTGATAGTGATTGCATTAAATCTATAGATTGCTTTGGGTAGCATGGACATTTTATCAATATTAATTCTTCCAGGCCAAGACCATGGGACATCTCTCCATTTCTTTGTATCATCTTCAATTTCCTTCATCAGTGTTTTATAGTTTTCAGAATATAGGTCTTTCACCTCCTTAGTTAAGTTCATTCCCAGGTATTTTATTCTTTTTGATGTGATTTTAAAAACATTCTCTTTCTGATAATTCATTATTAGTGTATAGAAAAGCAAAAGATTTCTGTATACTTCATCTTTTATCCTGAAACTTTGCTAAATTCATTTATTTGTTCTAATAGTTTTTTTTGGTGGAGACTTTAGGGTTTTCTATATAATGCGTCATGTCATCTATAGATAGTGACAGTTTTACTTTTTCCCTTTTAAGTTGGATGCCTTTTATTTATTTTTCCTGTCTGATTGCTGTGGCTAGGACTTCCAATACTATGTTAAGTAAAAGTGGCAAGAGTGGTCATCCTTGTCTTTTTCCTGAATTTAGAGGAAAGAATTTCAGCTTTTCACCATGGAGTATGATATTAGCTGTGGGTTTTTTCATAAATGGCTTTTGTTTTACTGAGATAAGTTCTCTCTATATTCAGTATGATGAGAGTTTTTTTAAATCATGAATGGATGTTGAATTTTGTCCAATGCTTTTTCTGGATCTATTGAGATGATCATGTGATTTTTATCCTTCCTTTTGTTAATGTGTTGTATCCCATGGATTGATCTGAGAATATTGAACCATCCTTGCATTCCTGGAATAATTCCAACTTGATCATGGTGTATGATCCTTTTTATATGTTGTTGAATTTGATTTGCTAATATTTTGTTGAGGATTTTTGCATCTATACAAAATTAAAGATATTGGCCTGTAATTTTGTTTTTTTGTAGTCTTTGTCTGGGTTTGGTATCATGGTAATGGTGGCCTTGTAGAATGAATTTGGGAGTGTTCTGTCATCTTCAATTTTTTAAAAGCAGTTTGAGAAGGGTGGGTATTAGTTCTTCTTTATATGTTTGGTAGAATTCCCTTGTGAATCCATCCAGTACTGGACCTTTGTTTGCTTGGATTCAATTTCAAATTCAATTTCACTACTAGTGATTGGTCTATTCAAATTGTCTGTTTCTTCTTGATTCAGTCTTAGCAGCTTGTATGTTTCTACAAATTTATTTACTTCTTGTAGTTTTTCCAATTTGTTAGCCACTGTTTCTTTATTTCAGATAGTGAGATTCGATAAACCAGGCAGCTGTCAATATTTCAACATTTAAATATTCAACCATAAGACTAGAAAAAATATTTCCAATGCATATGTAATAAAAAAAAGTGAAGGCATGAGAACACAACTTTGGGTGTGATTTACCAAAAGAAAGAACGAGACTTCAGTGTGTCTTTTATTTGGGATGAAGATTATTCTGGTCTTGACCCTATAGTGAACTGCTGCAGCCAGTAACTCAGAAAGGAAAAAAAAAAAGTGCTTCCATTAAACTGGCAGCCTCCTAATAAATTTTGCCTATCAGCATGCACACACATCAGTCATGAAGCCATGTCTTCCATGAGGCTTCTCTTGGCCACTCTCAAGTCCTTGACACACACCTTGTCATTGACAGCTAGTATGCAAATTGCCTAAAAGCTCCATTAGACTGATCTAGGCAAGGGAAGCCCATCTGTCAGTTCTGTGACACTTTCCTTTTTGGATCCTCATGTGGGAATATGTTCTTGAGACACCCAGTTGGATGAATTTGTGCCAGTGTCTGGAATCACCAACCTTGGAGGAAATTGTCACTTCTACTTTTTTTTTATAGACTTCAATATTTGATTTCCTCTTCCCCCTGCTACTAAAGAATAAAATTTAAATGGATGGGAAAGTTTTCTATTCTAAATAAAAAAGGACACATTATTATTTTATGCACAGAAGAAGGAACATGATGAGCCCTCTGTTTGGGAAATCATGATATTACTGGGTGTTTTCCAATACTGTGTGTGTGGTCTGCTCTTCACAAGAGAGAACACACAATTTCAAATTAACTGGAACTTGTCAGCTGTTGCTGATAGAGGTTGGAAGTTTTGGGGAAAAACAGTGGCATGACGTTATTTCAACAGGCCTGCCTATTAAAGGCATTGATTGGAAATGGCCTCATGATTCCTATCCCCTCTTTCTTCTTTTTTAAAAAAGACAACAATTACATGTAAGCAATTGGAAAAGGAAGTCTAACCCCCTTGTTCCAATGGTTTTATGAGCATACTCAAGTCTCTTGCCCATCTCAAGTGGAAATCCCAAGAGAAAAGTTAGAATTGGCAACAGCAGATTCAGAAAAACACCGCTAACTATGATCATTGGTATCTGTTCATTATAAACAAACTTCTTTTATCCATCTGGTCTACCAGAATGGTCCACTCACGTTTCTTTCTAAATAAAGGTAGAGTGGCATAAAAGTAATGTTGGCCTCACCAAGCTGGGAAAGAAAACATTAAGGATCAGAAAATAGTTCATAGAAATGTACAGTAAATTATAATCTAGAACCAGAAAGATAAAATGTTTCCTCTTTTTGAAAAATTTACAATTCTATGTCAAACGATGTATGCAGGTATATGAAAGGTTTACGATTGGACAAGACTGATGCTTTTGATCATTTTGGCACCTAAATGGTTAATTTCATCAGATTTAGAGTCTGCTTTCCATTTTTTCAGGAAATGGTCCAAAAAATGGACTGTTGTTATTGACAGGACTACCAAACTAGTTATTATTTGCTAATAATGTTGTGTTAAAAGTCTAAGCAGAAAAAAAAAAAAAAGTCTGAGCAGAGCATCTTGCCATAGAGAGAGTAAAACTTTTACGCCCAACAGTGTTTGGATGAGCAAGATAATTATACCCTTGTCCACAGCAGATGCTCTGTTCTTCGCTTTGGCAGTTTCCCTGTTCAGTGTGCAAATAATTTTCTCCACTGAAGTTGGTGGCTATTTGTGACAAATATATTTCTTTTCCAGCAAAGAATGGATCTTTTCCATCATCACTCACAAATAGCCACTGAATGGAGTTTTTATTGTTTTAAACACACACGCAAATCTGATATGAAGCAGAAAGAAAGTTATGTTCATGTCCCATAGCCATCAGAGGATGTGATATGAAGAAAGAAGTTATTTACCAAACTAGTTGGAAAAATACATTGTAACAATTATTTCAATATCTTTATTAAACTCAAAATTTAAAAATTACGTCTCAATGTTGATAGGCAAATGAATTTTTAATTCAAGTATACACAAGTTCAGTTTATAATGGAATAGACCTTTATTTACATATATTGATATTTACAAAGATCTTATGAGCTCTCTCTATCTCTGTATTTTTGTAACAGGCAAAATTTAGTTGATACATACATAGTGAGATCTAGAATATGGAGCTCACTTCCCTCACAGTTTTGACAGACATGTGTGACTGTCCTATGTTTGAAAAGATGAGCGTATTCTTGGCCAGTGATGAGTAAATATATTTCCATAACTTCTCTTGGCTTAGCCCAGCTGCTATAACTCTATCTATAAGCAGCAGGCTAGCAGGTGTTTGGCAGAGAGCTGCAGAAGGAGAAGAAAGGAGGAGATCTATTTTCCATATCTCCTTTTTTCTGTTCTTCACACAGGCCCCCATCAGTAGAAAGGCAGGCACAGCCTCTCCTCAAGATGCCATGTTTTCACAACCATATAGCACAGCCTACATTTATCTCATAAAACTAAGAATATAATTGGGGTTTAAGTTTCTGGATTATCCCTGGATCTACCAAGAACAATCACTATTGACAAGATTTTTATGGTAAAATTCAACATCTAGCAAATGATTAAGTACCAACTGAAAGACTGTTCCTCAGTACAGTAAGTCTCCTACATACGAACGAGTTCTGTTCAGAGAGCGCATTAAGTCCAATTGGTTCGTAAGTCCAAGAAAGTTAGCCTAGGTACCCAACTAATACAATCAGCTGTTTAAGTTCACACAAATAATACATAAAAAACAAACAAAAAATAAAACATTTTTAATCTTACAGTATAGTACCTTGAAAAGCACAGTAGTATAGTACAACAGCTGGCATACAGGGCCTGGCACTGAGTGAACAGGCAAGAAGAGTTACTGACTGGAGGAGGGAGAGGAGGTGGGAGATGGCAGAGCTGAAGGATCGTCAGCAATAGGAGACGGAGGGCAAGCTGCACTTTCACTCACGCCTGACGTTGATGGCACAGGTTCTGGTTCCTTGCTGGAACCAGCTGCACATTCGCCTCTTTGAAAGGTCACAAATTGAAGGTTCGTATGTAGGGGACTTACTGTGTATACATAAGTGTTGAGGGTCAGGGCCCCACGCCCTGTCCTCAACTCTCCAGTGTGCCAAGTCAAGGATAGCTACTAAAGGATGAAATACTGCACAGAATATTTATCACCAGCAGAGGCAGGAGGAAAAGTGCCCCTAGATAGAGCCTTAAGCAGGGAGGAGATAAATCTGCCTGTGACACAGGTTTCTCAGAGGAGGTGGAATTTGAGTTAGGATAGGTAGGTTTTCTCCTACCAGTGGGAGCCAGGAGGAGGGCATCCCACATAGAACAAGAGCACTGATCTGGAGGCAGTAGATTCCACTTTGCCAAACTTTCAAACACCACGATTAGGTGAGATGGCGCAAAAAAGGATAAGTGGCCTGTTTGAACATTGACATCATTTCTCTCCTCTTCGAAGTTGCAGCTGAAAAATAATGAACAATCCAGTATAGTCTCGAGAAGATACTAGACTGTGATGTACAGTCCTATTCTAATAAAGATCTAATAACTCACATACTTGTAAATATAGTTCTAGTTGTATGTAAGAGTCACATTGAGATATTATTGAAGATGGTATCAGGACACTAGGATTCTAGATGCGTGCAGGGTTAAATGAGATTAGTGATAACTTCTACTCACATGGCACTGCCAGGTCATTGTTATCTTAGATCTTCAGTGTGAGATTTTCACCTCTGTTTCCAGATGAAGAGAATTGAGCGTGCGTGGACCATTCACAGAACTGAATGGCTGCTTCAAATGGCACATCCCAAGTTGTAAATAACTGAGCCAATCGTGTGTAAAGTTGGGAACTTCCTTCCCAGTTGAATGATCAATGAGGAACCAGGGACGTAGTCCTCCTGGTCTCCTCCTTCCTTTCACTTAACCTTCCCTGTACAGGCTGCACTCCGTCCTCTCATTTCTTTCTTTTTTAAATTAATTTTTACTGGAGTATAGTTGATTCACACTGTTGTGTTAGTTTCAGGTGTACAGCAAAGTGATTCAGTTATACATATACATATATCCACTCTTTTTTAGATTCTTTTCTCATATAGGTCATTACAGAGTATTGACTAGAGTTCCCTTTGCTATACAGTAGGTCCTTGTTAGTTATCTATTTTATATATTGTACTGTGTATATGTCAGTCACAATCTACCAATTTATCCACCCTGCCTTTTCCCCGGTAACCATAAGTTTGTTTTCTACATCTGTGACTCTACTTCTGTTTTGTAATTAAGTTCACTTGTACCATTTTTTTAGATTGCACATGTAAGCAATGTCATACGGTGTTTGTCTTTCTCTGCCTGACTTACTTGTCCTCTTGTTTCTAATCACGTATCTGACATATCTATCCTTTCACACCCTTCCCCTGTGGGAAGGAGCTTATATACCTTCAGTATAAACAACCAACTTGGGGATATTATTTTCTCTTTGTTGAGAATTTTTTCAGGTTTTATGATGAGGTCCATTTCTATCAATGTTGAAGCATTTTTAGTGATTTCTGGGTTTATCCTCATGTCTGGTTTTTGTAATAAATACATACGAAAATGGGACTATAATCACGTAAAGAGGAACTACCTGGTTAAGCAAATTTTACAAAATATTACAGAAAAAAATATATCCTTCTCATGAGATAGCCCAGAAAAGGACCACACACTTTTTCCATTATGTGTGTATAGCTGAATCTGTTTCTCACCTCACTTTCATTCTTTAAGAATTACCACCAGGGTCTCTTGGTTAAAACAAAATGAGTTCGAACCCCAAACAAAGGAATATCATTCTCCCTCAAATAACTTAATTACTCAGAAATGCTTTTTGGCAAAACGCAGTTTCTAGCATCTTCCATCTCCCTGCAATTTATCCATACTCTGGATTACCTCATTCATTCATTCTGACAGGGGACTGTATTTGTATCATTGCCTGACAGATGTGTTACATGTTTCAGTCTTAAAATATTCGACTCTGAGCTCAGGGCTGCATACTTGGGGGATGATGTTAAATCAGCCTCGGCGTCGCACTGCTGCCATTGCGCCAAATAACTCAGGGGAAAATGATAAGGGTATAAAGAGATCAGTAAGGCAAGAGAATCTATGCTTTCAAAAGTAAGGCAAAACAGGAAAAAGACTCTCAGTGAAGCACTGGGGAGCAAGTAGAGCAAGAGCAGGCCGTGTTTGGGACACCCTTACACTGCAGTGAGCCATTACCCTGTGAGTAGTAAATTCTCTTACGTTTGCCTAACTCCTGTAATATAGTTCATGCTAAAATACAGCCATAAGACTCACCAGCACATCGATCAGCCTGGCATTGCTCTCTCTTCTCTCCTAATAGAATAAAATGAGGACATGCCTGATGAATGCTGTGCAGGACAATCCCAGGTCATTTCTATGGGAGCCATCACCACGGAGCAGTCTCCCTGCTTAAAGAAGATCTGTATGACTCATATCTTTGTAAATGTGAAATATGCAAATACGCTTCTGCCCTTTGAGATGATATCACTAAATGGAGCTCTCATAAGTGCCTGGTTGTGTTGGATTTTTTGGTGGAAAACCAGCAAACCGTAGAAACTGGCAGTCTGGAAATGACGTCCTTTATTGAGTCATAGGTACTCAGATGTGCATCAAAAAGCAATCATTTCCTTTTTTTAGCAAAGGCATTGCATTATTCTAAATTTGAAAAAAAAATGAGAATCACTTGCAGACAGAAGAGAGGAAAATTTATGAACATTTGGAAATAAGATTTTTTTTATATGCTAATGATCACGGAGACTGTGTGAAGATGGTCCAGCTTTCCTCAGCTGCCGCTAAGGTGCTTGGTCCTTGGGGTGAGGCCCTCGCTTCATCCCGCGACTAGCACTGAGTCCAGCAGCCCCCACCTAGCCCTCGCCTACACCATGGCCTCCGTCTTGGAGCTCGCCTGCATCTACTCAGCCCTCATCCTCCACCATGATGAGGTGATGGGCACTGAGGATAAAATCAATGCCCCCATTAAAGCAGCCAGTATAAATGTTGAACCTTTCTGGCCAAGCTTGTTTGCAAAGGCTTTGGCCAGTGTCAACATCAGGATCCTCATCTGCAATGTGGGAGCTGGTGGACCTGCCCAGCAGGAGGTCCTGCCCCCTCTGCCACTGGTGCCCCAGCTGAGAATAAGAAAGTAGAAGCAAAGAAACAAGAATCTGAAGAGTCTGATGGTGGCATGGGCTTTGGTCTTTTTGACTAAACCTCTTTAGTAACACGTTCAATAAAAAGCTGAGCTCTAAAAAATAAATAAATAAATAAAAATGTCCAGAGCCCTTGAATATCAGTTGAAGGAAGATACTCTTTAGCATTTCATGATTTTCTTTCTTTTTTTTTTTAACATTTGGATAAAGTGTGAAAATTAAGTTTTGTTTTAGGAAGATAAAGCTTAAGGTTGTGTGCAGGACAGATTACAGTATCAATACTTGGAGCCTGGGAACAGGAAACACAATTTGGAGACAGGAACATTGATCCATATGTGAAGTGAAGTGCTCCCAGACAAGAGCAGAGGCAAGGGAGTGAGTGGAAAAAGACAGATGTGAGAGGCACAGCGAAGGAAGCATAAACAGGACTTGGTTGCCCGGATGAGACAGAGCCATGAAGATCAAAAACAGATGTATCCAGATGTTAAGTCACCAAAGCACAGTTGATCTGTGAAAAATGGCTGCTAAGTTAAAGTTGAACATTCAAGACATAATGTGTTATGAAACGTCGCTGCTGTGATTTGGGGCAACACGTGGAGATGCCCGGAAGCACAGCAGGCATCCGGAAAAGGGCACCAGGGGATGCAGGCTGAAAGCAGGCTGTGGACGGAAAAAACAGCATGTGGGAAAGCATGGGTGCAAATGACCACAAAGGATTCACATCTGAAAGTGGAAATCCCTGATTGGTATGGGGAGGGGTACAGGGGAGGCTGGGGAGGCTGGTGGAGAAGAGATGGCAGCAGGTTTGCTTAGAAGCTGATGAAATTTAAGCTCTAGGGTCCCTCCTCTTCTCCACCCTTTTCAATAGTCCTATATCTAATCTTATATCTTCATTCTGTATTCTTCTTCTTAAAAAGTCCAATGACCATCCAAATTGGACACATAAGCTTTAGCCCCACAAAAGCCACATTCTTCTATTGCCTAGGAGTGTGTTCACATGGTCATATGGGCTTGGAAAATTTGCAAAAGATATTTTGATAACAGCTGGTTAAGACCCTGTCCTTTTCCATGTCAGCTGCCCCATCCTCACTTTTCCCAAGTGGTGGTGGTATTTTGGAATTCCACTGAGGGGACGCTGGTAGAGATGAACTTAGTCTGGATACATGCATGTTTGTGTTAACACTAGCTGTCCTGTGGTAAGAATGGTTTCCAAGAATCTCAAACTGCCCACTGTGTGATCTTCTGGGCATTGTGGCAGTCATACACGGCCACGAGATCCTAGTGTGTTAGGTGTGTTGTCTCTGTCCCCTAACACTGCAAGTATATGGGAAGGAGGAGAAAAAGATTTATTTGCAAGATCTGAAGCCAAAAGATAAGTCTATGCAAAAGTCTTCCCAATTTTTTGTCCCCAAATTTGTCATCCCAACCATTTATAAGCCATTACCATTAATGAGTTGTGAGGCTGAAGAAAAAAAATATTCTAAACTATCGATTAAAAATATGTATAACTCATTCACTTTGCTGTACACGTGAAACTAATACAACATTGTAAATCAACTATACTCCAATAAAAAATAAAACATAAAATAAAATAAAAATAAAATCTATTCCTAAAAAAAATAAAAATAATATCTATTCCTCTCTATCAGCCACTAGAGGACAGACAGAATTACTTTTTTATTCTCTCTACGGAAAATATTATGAAATTACTGTCATATGATGAGAGAAAGAGTATGCAGACCAAAAACAAAGGAGAATTATTTTTGAAATGTGTCAGGGAGTTAACATTGTTATTTCAACACTTCCAATGCTTATGTTTTTTAAAAAAATTATCAGCTTTTTAAAATTGCTGATTTGTTGCAACATTTCTTCATTCTAAATGAATATTCATTTTTGTAACCAATTTTATAAATTTTATTCTTTTTTTAATGAATCCTCCTGCCCCCAGTCTGTAGTTTTAGGTACTACAGAACCTGGATCTCTCCCTGCATTGGGGGGTTGATCTTAATTTCATAATGAAGTACATAATCTTAATGTCTGGCCTAACCAACCATGCAGACCATTTTGGAATTAAACACCTGCTGTGATCTGAATGTTTGTGTCCCCTACCCCCACCAAATTCATATGTTAAAATCCTAATGCCCAGTGTGACAGTGTTAAGATGCGGGGAGCCTTAGGGAGATGCTTAGATCATGAGGGTGGAGCCCTGGTGAATGGGATTAGTGCTCTTATAAAGACCCCACAGAACACCCTTTGCCCCTTTGCCCTGTGAGGAGACAGGATAATCTGGGACCTGGGAGAGGGTCCTCACCCAACCATGCTGGCCTCAGATCTTGAACCTCCAGCCTTCGAAACTGTGAGAAATATAAAATTCTGTTGTTTATAAGCCACCCAGCCTATGGTAATTTGTTATAGCAGCAGGAAGGGACTAGCAGCATCCATCACTTTCAGCTTTTGTGCGTTCACCCTTTTTACGTTCTGTCATCTAGCTCTACTCTATAATATCCTCATCCTCTAATTCTTATAATTACAGAATGTCTTGGTGGTTTATATATTAGTGGAACACATTACTATTCCCTAATACTCTATATCCCAATGCAGTTTAAAAATAGTTCCACTCTCTGCATAACATAGTATTTGAGAAATATATTTAACCAGAACTTTAATACTGGTTCAAATCATAGATAAGTGGTTCGAATCAAAACTGCAGAATATAAACCAAAGTTAAGAAGATCTCGACCTGTAACATTATTCCATGTAGAGGATTTCGGGAATTATAACTAGTTTATTTAGTAAAGTATTGTCAGAAGTACACAAATGATCTTGAATGGAGAGAGATTATCTACCACCTATCATTACTCCCTTAAAACAAATGTTATATAATTAAATATTAAATGCTAAATAATAATGGAGTCATTTTATAACAGAATATATAAGATGTATTCTAGCCCACAGGAAGACCACTCACTGAAATTGAAGTTTATATAATGAACAAATTTGAAATGTCAGTGATCATTTTTCTGAATTTTCCCAATCCCTCTGTGTCTTTTATGAAAAAGAATCTGTAAGATTAGGTAGGGATAAGACATGAGGATATTGCTTGGTCACTAGAAGGAATGTGTCAGCTACAGACCTAATTTTCATTTTCTTCCATGCATAAACAAGTCTTATCTTTATTTGACCAGCCAGGGTATGATAAGTAGCTCAAAGTAGATAGATCACATCGGGTCACCCCATTTTCAGTCTTCTCATCATGAGGAAGCAAATGCAAAACATGCATCTTTTTGTCGTTATCTCTGTGCTCACACAAGATGGTAGAGTGTGTCCTCAATAGGAACTGGTGGCCAAGATTAGAGGTGTGTCTGTCTGTCATTCTCAAACTGCTAACATATGACACTAACTGGCCTTGCCAGACACCTTAGTACTGATTGAAATTAATGACTAGTGGAATCTAAGTAAATAAAAGGAAACCTGTCTTTGCACATAGCACAGCCAGCTCTGAGGTGAGTAGACAGTCAACAATGTAGAATAATGTAGTACAGTTGTCCCTTGTTACCTGCCAGGATTGGTTCCAGGGCCTCCCTCAGATACTAGAATCCACAGATGCTCAAATCCCTTGTATGAAATGGAAATGGGGTGGTACAGTCGGCCTCTGTGTCTGAGAGTTCGGCAGCCTTGGACATGGAAAGCAGACTGTACTCCAAACAGTGCTTCTCAGCTAGTGGTGGGTGTATTAGTGTGTCATTCTTCTGTTTGCCTAAACTGGAGGACTTTAGGCATTAAGAAGGAGTTCTGTCACTGTGGTGTAGTCTGCACTTTGGGCATCTTTACTTTCCTCTGTTGAAATCAGAAACCAACACCAGAGGATGCTGGATTCTACTGGTTAAAAAATATTCCTTTGCCAAGAAATGTCTTAAATATGGCCATAACTCATTTGAGTAAAAGTCACCACAGTGGTAGAGAAAATTCCATGTGGTTAAGTACCTTCTCTCATTTTATTTTATCTCTATTTTTATGAAAGTAATTTTCTCTGATTTCTGTAAACCACTAGAAAAAGCAATCAAATTAATTGCATTTATTGTCTTTGAGAACTCTGGTTATAAAAGTTGACCATTTCACAGTTAAATTCATTCCCATACTTAAAACAATAACCTGAATAGTAAAATATGTTTTTTTTAAATTTATTATGAGAAATATAACTTACAATAAAAGAAATAGATGTTCTCATAAGAATTATCATTGGTACTGTTTCTCTTATCCTTTAATAGATGTAAATATTGACCACATTTTGGTGTATATCAATTTTCCTATCTTTTATTTACTTTCTATCCTGCAATTATATGTGCTCAGAACTCTATGCTAACTTTACCTGCCTGAACTGTTTCTCTATTTTTGTCTCTTTAACACTTAAAGAGTAATTGTCACTGGTTATATTTTAAAATATCTTCTCATAATAATATTTACTTTTATATATTATTGTTGCACTTACACAATGAATTCTCATATATTCTATTTTACATATGTAGCACAGATTAAATTTGTATTGGTTATCTGAGAATTAGAACTCTTTGGTCTTTCTTTGGTATAATATAAATTTTCTCTAAATAGACCCCTTCTTCAAGTCAAAATTCTGGACAGAAATTTTAAAGCTAGCAACTTCAGGAATTCTACGTGTAGGAAAGAAATAGTTTATTTGCAAAACTATAAGGAAGTGTAATTCTAGGCTGCTTTCCTGTCCATGTCTTATAAACTTGAACAAGTTGATTACCCATTATCTGCCATAGTGTTGGGTTCTGTATGATGTTGGTTATAAGCAGAAGGGGTGCTGTGATACATATGTGTTTTATGTTACATACGTAACTTAATATGTAAAGCTGGCTTATTAAAATGTTTAACTCCACACACTGTTCATTAGACCCATTTACTGAATTACAGAATCCTTATAAAATTACAGATATTATGATTTCAAGGAGGCAGCTTTTATCACTACTGCAATAGTTATTACTATAGTTAGTACTATACTTTTTGCTTTGGCGATAGATGTTGTCATAGTTTAGCTTCTTACATTTGGTTGTCTCTGTTTTGATTCTGCTCAAGATGTGATCAGATTCATGGAGTTAATGGTCTGCCCTTAAAGAGTTTAAGTGGGTCTCGAGTGTTTGTACATCAAGGGGTGATGACATAAAAATATTTTCTTTTCAAGGAGTTCTCTGTTGGCTAATGAGAGGCAGGTTTTCTTTGAGTCCATCATTCTTCAAGGGATTCTATATTTCCTGTACTGTTACATCATTAGATCATGGAGATTCACTAAATCTGTCTGCACATTCTGCCCTCGCACCCTCTCAGGGTGCCTCTAGTCCTAGAAGCTGAGACAAAACCACCAAGAAATTGTTATTCTGTCTTCCCAGGATATTCTAGCTCCTTCTTTGTATGCATATAAACCCTTTCCTTTGGTTATGTCTTCTAGGATGTTGGGCATTTCATCTGTGGTCACATCTGTTTGTGATGCAGTGGGACCCTGGCGTTGGCTGGTACCATTTATGAAAGCTGATGGCTAAGTTTTCAGAAATTCTGTCAGCCAATTGTTGAACTGTTAGTAGGTTAAAAATCAGCCAAATAAAATTGCGTATATGACAAAAATCAGCAAACCTATATATACATCAGGGCTTTTTCGGTTTTGTTTTTGTTTTTTTCCTTAGAGATCTGGAATACCAGCATAGTACTAATTCTGAGTTAGTTTTCTGTTTTGATCCCCACTCTGGCCCATTTGCCTTCTATGGAATAGAGCAAGAACTGTGACTTCTTTTGGAGAAGCAAAGCAATGGTCACTCTTCAAAATGTCTTTTAGTGATTATCCTTTGGAAAAGGCTCGTATCTCTGTTTGCCAAGTAACACATAGGATTCTCCAAACCAAAGAAAACAAAACAAAATAAAATCATTCTCTGGAATATTGGAGATGTGTAGTAAGTACTTCGGAACGTAAATATGTATGACTATCCCATTTGTGTACAATCCTAGGGCACATATCATACTTGTTAGAAATGAAGGAGATAATTAAAGAGAAATAAGCAGTTTAAGCAATTGTTTACCCACAAAGTCTTCTTGTAGGGCAACAATTTTAAAAAACCTAATTATATTTAGAGTTGGAAGCTATGAAATTGGTACAGTTTATTTTGTGTATATAAAATTCCTTGTAAGAGGGTAGACATTTAGTAGTTAGTGTGTTATTTAACCCGTAAGCGTTTTTCCACAGGAGATAAGATAGATCTTATTTTAATGAGCACTTTCACAATTTGTAGATATTTTCTCAAAATTTGTATATTCTGAAAATGACTTCCCTTGTGAAAGTTTATGTTTATTTTAAAAATTCTTTTGAGGGTCTTGTCATCAGTTTATCTGAAGGCAATTAGTATCAGTAGCTGAAATAGTACTAACTGAACCTAATTTCTCATTGAAGAATGACATTTCTTGGTTTCTAATGGAGAGAATTTCAGTTTGGCAAGCATCAGTGGATTGTTTACTTTGCATTGGAAGATTTTAAACCAGGCAAACCCAAGTTCACTAAACCATTCAAGAGACCAACCAGTACACGTCTTACTCAACAGGTCATGATTGTTTATCATAACAATGAATATTGTAAAAATGCTCTAAGATTGATGTAATAATGGTAGCTATCCCCTATAGAAGGCTTACCGTGTTCCAGGTTTTATTCTCAGTACTTTCCACATAATTACTCATTTGAAATGTTTACAATCTTCTAAGGTAGTTATTATCCCATTTTCAGATGAGGAAGCTGAGGCAAAAGCAGTTAGGTAATTTGCCCAAGGTCATACAGACAATGAGTGGTACAGCAGGATTGAAACCTGGGTGGTGTGGCTTCAGGATCTAGGGTCTTAGTGGCTGTACAGTGACAATAACACTTCCTTCTTCATCTTGAGTCTTTGGAGAGTCTCCCAATTAAGGGCAAATACCCTTTTGTTGCCAGTCTCTGAAGCCTTAATCACTTATTTTAAAAGGACAAGAAGTAATTTGGAGAAGGAAAAGCAGGACTGTCTTATTATTGGGGATAGTTCATTCTGTTGATTATGGAGGATATCCCTGTGCAAAATAAGTCTCCAATAATCATACAAAAAAGAACATGCATCAAAAATTGGATTTGGTTTCGGAAACTCTCTAAAGCACAAGGTGGATTGACTGAAAATATACTGGGAAAAGGAACGCTTATAGAGGTTTATGATCATGAGAAATAGAAGTTTGAATGTGTAAATATCTCATATGTTTCTTATTTATAAATTATCATAAATTTGATAACAATATAAATGTGTAATATTCATTTTATTATCAGATCTTTTATTTTTCTTGAACCTGAGCACTAATCTATTCTTATAGTTACCATCTCGGCCCAAAATACCATAAATGTTGAAAATAGATTCATAGAAAATTATCCACAAGTGTTCCTTCCAGTTTTTATAATGAAGCGATTACTTCGTAGGTACTAATTGCTGTCACAATTAATTGATCTGTGCTCTTTGTCTTCTTGAGGAAATTATTGTGTTTTATAGTCTAAATTTCTTAGATTTAGGACTTTCAAAGTGTTGGTTCTGTTCCCATTTAACTTTGCTGCAACAATAAAATATGAATGAATTGGCTAATAAAATAACACAATTATTTTATATCGTGGAATATGGGTTATTGTTTATGAATTTGCTGAATTGCCCCGGTAGTTCACTATATGAAAGCATTCTCGTTTTTCACCTTGGTCTAGTTTAAAGAGAAATAAGGTTGGTAGAATAGCAGACAACGTGGGGTCGGGGTGTTCTTTTTGGGGGATGTGCAGGTGAAGTAGATGATGTCGTATTGAAAATGCAAAGCTTCCTTCTCAGACATGAAGCTCATCTGCCAAAAACAGAGACATTTATTCTGTACCAGTAGTTTACCTCAGTTGCTTTCTTTTCTTGGTATTTAGCAATTTTTGCAATACAGATGAAACTTTGATTATTAGTTAAACACAGATAAAATACATCTTGTCCTTCCCACAGATTATATTTGACTTCCTGTAAATCTCTTTTAATGATGACTACTCTGGGTCAGGGGAAGTATCAGTTGAGAGAGAGATTTTAGACACCAAAATCTAGACCCACTCAGGAGGGAGAAAAAACTGAAATGTGGTCTCTACTGAAAGGAGATCAACTGCACTTAAAAATGTATGAGGAGCAGCAAAGACGTTGCGACAATTATTCTGCTCAGTGCGTTGAGGTGCTATATATGCGTAGGGTATTTTAGGAGGCAGGGCCTTGGAATCGCCAGAATGATCTCCATCAACACGTGCAGTAGAACTTCCTGCCAAGATCACCATGTTCTGTGCCCGCCTGTTCGACACAGCATTTAGTAGCCAGTGGTCTTGAACATTGGAAATGTGGCTAGTATGACTGAGGGATTGAATTCTTTCTTTCACTTTATTTGAATTAATTATCTTGACATTTAAATAGCTACATGTGACTAGTGGCTACTGTCTTGGACTGCACATATCTAAGGTTAAATCTGGGATTAACTGGAATGAAGACCGCCCAGCTTCAGGTCCTGGACGTGCTGCAGGGTAGCTAAACAGCTTTGGAAAACCCTGTAACCTGCCCAAGCCTCAGTATTCCCAACTCCAAGATGGGCATAATAATAGGACCTACTTCTAAAAGTTCTGATATCATGAAATAAAGCAGTGAGTATAAAGCTCTTTGAACTGTGCCTGGCATAAAATATATGCTCAACAAACATTAGCCTGTGCTATTCTTTTTCATTATTTTGTGACCTTTTGTAGATTTTAAGAATGTAGAAACTGAAAAAGAGATAGAAGTGAAATAGGTCTAAAGTAATAAACAAAAAAGTCCATGACATGGGATAGAATTTTAGGTTATACTGGAGGAATATGTGAGATGGACATATAGAGAAAGTAATTATAGGGTGACTATATATTCCAATTTGCTTTGGACGGTTTCAATTTATACCTTGTGTCCTGGTTTAATTATTAATATCTACTCTTTTGTTCTCAAAAGTATCCCTAAGGTACATTTTTAGAGTCACCCTGGAGGAAGACATAGGCATGCAGCCCAGTTATTCCAAGTGGAGGGAAAAAAGATGCATGCACATGTGACTATAAAGGTGTGGGCTGGAGGGACATTATAAAGGTGGGATGGGAGCTTGGACAAGGAAAGTAGATGTTATTTTATGTGGTATTTATGCTGTTATTACATTGCTCCCAAGTCATCATAGATCTACTTTCAGAAACACTAAATTCTGATTTAATTGGACAAAATGATTTGGTGTGTCAAAAAAGCCTTACATAATTTGATGTTCTGATTGGCCTTCTGTTATCGATAGCAATTTTTGTTACACAAAATCAAAGTTTGAAACAAACTGCTTTCTTTTTATCACTGATTAGCTGCCTCATTCTATCTGTTTTCATGGCTGAAAACTTTGAAAGTCTTTACTGAGTTGCAATAAAGTACCAGGTTGACATAACTTACGGCGGGTGTTCTTTAAGCTACGTCTATTGGTCTCTATTCTATTTAGGCATATATTAGAAAGCTAGAGAGTTAATTGTTGGCAATATTTCTAATTGTGATTTTAGGGAAACAGTGTATTAAACTGTGAAACATAGAATATTGTAAAAAAAAATGAGGAAAACCTTCAAAATTAGAGATTATGGGGGGAGAACTAAACTAAAAATTTAAGTAAACATATAAGGTACAAGAATGTGACTCAACTGTAATTGTTTGACTCTCCCCAAGTCCCTCCCTTACTCTGATGGCATTCTGAATCCAGGTGCTGACCACTGGCTCTCCTGGAAGTCTCCATCAATAGCTGATGGGGACCTGTTTTGGATTTTCACTCTTCTCCCAGTGATCCTAGCCCATCATGAAAGCAGACATTTGAGTTTATCTCTGAAGTATTCCCCAGACAGAACAGAGGTACCATACAGGGATTAGTTGCTCTCAGGATTTCTGGGGAATTCTAACAATTATCGTTATACTGTAGTGGACTTTGTAATCTCCACCTGGGGAGCCAGTCATGGCTCAATTTTTGCAGGAGGAACCAATCATTATCAATATAGGAATCATGAGCTGTTTAGGTTATTTGCAAAGTGTAGACTTGACTTTTTAAACTAAGTAAGCACCTCAAATTTCAAAGTCTGTCTGAATTTTGTTTATTTTTCCTTAAAAAGATCAAGAGTTGGCCACATTAAAAGAAGGGTTAGGGCAGAGACCAGATGTCATTGACATTTGGAGAACTGAGCAATCTTTATAAAAATTCATTCCATCATTTATAGTAGTCACTCTTCTCAAGCTTGTAAATTTATTAATGAAACTGGGTTATAGCTGCTTGAAATGAACAATAACTATTTTACTTGTGTTTCCAAGTACCATGAATTTTAAAATGTCATTTAATATTGAAACCTCTGAATGGAGTTCAGTGACTTCAGATTGAGCCTATTTGTAAATAGCACAGAGCAATGTGTGATGATGCAACTGCTGGGGTTTTCAAATACTAATATTTAGTGCAAAAGTGAATCTCATCCTAACAGAATTGTAATCAAACCTCAGTAGTAGGAGTGATGTGTAAATACCTTGAAATTCATCATCTATTCCATCCACAGTGATTGTTTCATCAGTGCTTAGTGCTTTTTGGTTCTTGATAAAAACGGCAAACCCCAGTTCTAATGACATAGTTTCATCTCAAGAATAGTGGCTGCCATACCTAAAAAAAAAAAGATTGACTCTTGTAGCTCCCGCTTGAAGGTAAATTACTCCAACTGGGACTGAGAAATCCGTGTTCATTTTAAGGATGTGCCTCATGATGATAATGCAAATATTAAGAACAAAAAATAATTTGTTTAGTGTTGCCTCTGTGCCAGGCACCGTGTTAAATATTTTATGTGCAATTTATAAAGTAAGGCCTCACAACTGACCTCTGAGGTAAGATCATCATAATCCGTCTTTTACTCATGACTAGTTAGTGGTGGTGTGGATTCTGAGCGGGCAATCTGGAGCTCTTACGCATCCTGTTACCATTGTTGACAGCAGCTATTACGTAGGCCAGTGGCCAGAATGTGCAAATGAATGCCTTTTGTGGGGGATTTTGTCCTTCAGTACTCATTTCCATATCTGAGCTCCAGATAGGCAAAGTGAAGTGGGGCAGGTTTTCGCCAAACTCTGTTATAAAAGCTATAACTGAAACGATTGTTTTCTACAGTCATAGTCTCCAGAATGGAGAGGCAATTGCCTAGTATAAAATTGCAAAGCCATCCTGTATGTGGTTCATGAAACTCTGGCTACAGTCACATGGCTTGCCTTAGATATTAATTTAGCCGCATTTCTTATTGCTTGCATGGACAATATTCTTCTTCACCCTCATTTGAGGCTATTGCAGACACTACAGTGATTGCCATGATTCCTGTCACATCCACAGCAGCATCTACCGAGCAAAGGATTGCATGCGTACGTGCAGGCTAAATAATGTATGATGCAAGACAGGAATGTGGTCTGTATTCATTTTTGGAGAGTAAAAGAGTTGCCATGTCAGTCTCATGGGAGACTTTATCCAGGGCTTTACCCTTGAGTGGATAAAAGAGTACAAATTCTCTTGCACTGGAGATGAATAAAGACAAATTGGGGAGACCGTCAGCAGAGCAGACTGCTGCATGATGGAGTCCAAGGCTACCCAAAACCACCAGACCAACTGCTTCAGGATCCTGCCAGCAACCAGACGCTGGGAAGAGAATTGACTGCAGTTTGGGATGAAGGCCTTGTGATTCCCAGACAAGAGGAATTGCATGCAGAAAATATTTAAAATTCTCTTTGTAAAAGAGTTATGTTTTCAATCACAGGGAGACGTATGTTTCAGACCTAGTCTGCTGCAAAGGAAATGTGGCAGAGGGTTATTTACAAAGGGTGAAGGTACTGGGGTAAGAAGTTGAACTTTGGTTAGGTGAGGGGTGTTTCAATGAATAGTTTTAGGCCGTTGAGTTATTGTCATTATTCCACAATGGGGACTGTATTGGCCTTTCAAGGAGAGGGGATGGATCTCTATAAAGCAGTGGCTCCCAACCAGGGACGATGTCATAACCCCAGGGCCCATTTGACAATATCTGGGACATTTTGGGTTGTCACAGCTTGAGGGGAGCGTAGCACAACTGGCATCTAGTGGTAGAAGACAGGGGTACTGTTAAATATCCTACACAAGACAGCCCTCCACAACAAAGAACTATCCTGTCCAAAATGTCAGCAGGGCCAAGGAGGGGGTCCCTGGTTTAAAAGGACCTGGTTAATGTCTGTGCATAACAACACGGCCTTCAGACACGTGTTCATCCAAGGTAGCCTGACATTGTATAAAAGACGATTTTTAATGATTTATTTTATTGATGTGTGAACATTTATTTGATGTACCAAATGCTTTCTGTTTAAAAAATAAACAGGAAAACAAACAAACAAAAACACAACTCACATCCCTCTCCAGTTTATCTCCAAAGTACCTAAGGGTTAAAAACACAAATGGGCCGCCCTCCAAACCACACATTTTCCAAGAATGTAGGAGGACCTGGTTGATTCACTTTTCAAACGTGAAAAATGAGGCATATTAACAAAGCACACTAAATGAATCAGCTGCTTAGGATAATCTACAAGCCACTTCATTTTTCTGTTATTAAATAACAAACCATGAATCTTGACAAATGAACCCCCTTGTTTGACATTATTTGAAAAACTCATAAGACACTCGCTTCTGATGGTGACTTCCCCTTTGAAATTAAATTTAAGATGGACTTCATTTAAATTCTGATAGAGGGAAAGGGCTTGTTAACCTTCCTTGTGACTGTATGCTGTTTATCATCTTCATTCTTTTCCTCCCCCTTTATACTCAGATGGGCCAGAGCTCCCGGCAGGGTGTCATCCTGCAGAGTTCATTGCAAGGAAGCATTTTGTGTTTATTGGTGCCCATATCATGAAGAGGAGAGGTTATGTATTAAGTGTTGTGTGGGGCCGTGTGGCTTCTGGGGTCAGATTCCCTAGGTTCAAACTGGAGCTCCAGCTGCATGACCTTGAGAAAGTCATTTGCCCTTTCTGTGCCTCAGTTTTCTCATTTGTAAACCCAGAAGAAAATGATTTGCCTCATCGGGCTGTTGTGAAGATGATGGCAAATGTTACCTCTAATTATTTGAATAGTTATTTTAAATATAGCACCTTCCAAAATGGATGCTAAGTCATTTTATTTAATTTCCTAAAGAGGACGCTGGTACGGATTGGCTGATTTTAGCAGCCTTGACATGTGGCTAAGAGGGCTTTAGCCCCCATGTAAGAATCCCTAACAGACCCTCCCAGCATTGCCACCATGAATAAACACCTAAGAAAAATCTGCATACTTGCCAAGCATATGCAGCTTCAAGACAAGCCCTCTATCCCCCTCCTCAATCCAGTACCATCTGAAGACCCTCTTCTGAAAGTCTGCTGTTCCTACTGGTTTTAACAAGCTGACACTGCAAATTCAGGGCAATGCCCTGCCCTGGTACAGTTCAGCATTACAATGTTCTGTATCCCCAGACTCTTAAGTCCTCACCTTTCCTAAATAGGATTTATAAAGTGTGACTTTGATCAATATAGCAAAGCCAATGTTATCTGAGGGAAATAATAGTTTTAACTAACATTTTAAAAAGTCTTTCTTAGTACCTCAAAATGATTTAAACGTTAATCAATGATAAAATCGCAAATCCATCTACAAACAAAGAATTGGGAAAGGAATCAGAGCCACTTTTAATCAGGAAAGTGGCTGCTGTGACCCACTGACCCCTAAAGGTTATCGTCGCTCCGTTTTTTTTAGAGATGCCATAGTTCAGTCATTTGTCTTTGGCAGCCAGAGTATGCAAAACTCCTTTTGCTTTTCACGTATTAATTCAAGCCTATGCATTTGTCAGACATTCTAGGAACCTTCTGCCAACGTTTTGTTGATTAAAGAATGTGTATTTTGAAAATGAGTAGAAAGGAAGGAATTTATAATTCTTAAAACAAAAGAATGATTTACACTGTAGAATGCTACCTGAATTGTTCAGTGTATCATCAACAGATAAATGAAAATATTAAGGATTAGCAAGAGTGTTGGCACTGACTCTTAAAACCTGTGAAGTGATTGGTTCAATAAGACTGAGAAAGTCTACATCTTTCAGTAGAATTTCTAGAACTCACAAACAAGAATAGGGCATAGAAAACCACTTTTCACTGTATGTATTTTTCAAAGGGCTTTTGAAATACATCCTTCTCTACAAGAATCTGGTGCTTCCACTACTATTTTTAAATTATATACCTCATTTCCATGCATACAAGTTCCCCATACTCATCCTAGCTCCGATTCGCTTTGACCATTTTGTTTTAATTTTTCCCACTGGACCCTTTGGAGGGCACATTTATTGTTTTAGGCACCATGCAATTTACTAAATGGTGTCCGGTTATGGAAATGCTTGCAAAGACCCCTGGGGCAAGAAAAGAATTAAGTCAACACAGATTGATCATCCTGTAGTTGGTGTTTTCTTATTTGATCAGTCAAGGGCTCATTCGGTCTGAACTGGTCCATCTGATCTGTGACACATAAAGCTAGACGCATTTTTCTGGCTCCCTGGTGGTTTTAAAGGCTATGCAGTGGGAAAAACTGCTTTAAACAAAGCCTCATTTTAAAAGAAGCCTGAGTACAGAATGGAATTCAAAGAATTTGGAGAGAGGGGAGGTGAAAGTGGTAAGAAACAGCTTGAAAAAAGCCCTGGGAAATTTAAAAGAATAACGCACAGGAGGGAAGTCAAAGATAAATCCCATCTGTTCTGTTGTGAGATACACAGACCAGGACACCGCTTCGGCAAGGCCGTATTGAACACCCACTAAGTGCAGGACCTGTAAAGAGGTAGAGCTTAAGTGTTCTGGGGCATCGGAGAAGTGAAGTAGAATTCGTAGGTCAAGAAAGAATACTTTTTAAATCTCAGCCAAGAAACTTTATTCAGCTTTATGCAGATATGACATTCCAAAAGGCAATGAATACCCGTTATTTTATTCAAGTATTGAGAATGGAAGGTATTCTCCCGTGTAATTCATTTTCAAATTGTACGTTAAAAATGTTGGTCATAGATTAAGTAATACTGAATAAGTGGTTGAATGCAGCTAACACCAAGGTTTCTAGCATGGAGGCTGCAAGAATGACAGCAAGATGGAAAGCAATGGGTCTTTGTGATGGGTGGGTGGCTGTGTGGGGAGTGGGAGAGAAGAGACCAGAGGGAATGAGTTGCATTTTCACATGTTGCATCCAAGAGGCCTTGTATTATAGCCAATTGGGAATATGGACTGGGGCAAATCTGAAATCCTGGATGGTATAAAATGGATTATTATAGCAAGAAACAATACTGGACACAGCCTCCTGTCTTTATGAGCTAACTGCTGTGATCACTCAGTTTTTATTGTGTGGGATGTAGCTTGAGTATTTACGAAGCATCCACTTGCTATTGGATAAGTACTCACCTCCTACCCCTGATAAAACAGCTAATGAATCTTCAGGTTAGAACTCGGCCAAAGTGTCCCCCCTGGAATCATGATTGATGCATTCACTGTGTATTTACGTAACATTCTAGATTATAGTTGAGAAAACCTGGGATAGATTTAAAGACTAATATCACTTGCCAGACAGATATGAATCACAAATATTATCATCATTATTATTATTTCTTGGCTGTGCCACATGGTATGCAGGATCCTAGTTCCCCAACCAGGGATTGAACCCACGCCCCCTGCAGTGGAAGTGTGGAGTCTTAACCACTGGACCACCAGGGAATTCCCATTATCATCATTATTTCTTGTGTTTTTGTTATTGCTAACTCTTATTGTGCAATTACTATGTCCAGGAACCATTTTGTTTGCGTTAACTCATTGAGTTTTTGTAAAGACCCTATGATGTAGGGGAGTACTAATTTTATCCTCCTCATATTAATGAGAATACTGCATCTCAGAGAGGTTCAGGCACCCCAGAGATCACACAGCCAATAATAAACACATCACGGACTCAAACCCAGACAGTCAGTGTAATTTTAGAACTTTTGAAGATATGCCTGTATGAAAAGGAAATAAAGGATAAAGTGTAATATACCTCCTAATTCTGGTGTGTATAATTATAAAGACCCTCACATTGCATACTCCAAGTCACTGGGGGTCATCTTATCATTTACATTTTGTAATAACACAGTGTGACAGGTTAGACCAATGGTTCTTTACTGGGAGAGAGTTCCCCACCCTAGGGGACACTTGGCAGTGTGTGGACACATTTTTGGTCCCACAACTGGGGGACGGGTGCTACTAGAATCTGGTGGGTATAGGCCAAGGATGCTGCCACCAGCCTACAATGAACAGAACAGTCCCGGCGACAAAGAATTATCCTGTCCGGTATATCAGTAGTGCCTCAGCTGAGACTTTCAATCAGAGTGATTCAAAGAGGAGAGAATAGTAGCTCAGTCTGCAAATAAAGGGCATTCACCATGAAGGAGCAGATTTGGGAATGGGAGAACGAGATAAGATGGAGTCATTCACTCATTGGTTCATTCATAGTATTGCTATTTATAGAGTGATCGTGCTGGAGAGTAATGGTGAGGAAAGCAATATGAGGAAGTTTCTTTGGAGAAAAAGAGGGAAGATGGAGTAGAGGCAAGGCAAAGATGCTTGGCTGTCACAGGTGAGCTGGGCCAGAGCTACGGTGCACGCAGGAGAGAACTGTGCTAGGCTGATCCAAATGCAGGGCCAGATGGGGGGAGAGCAAGTGATGTTCTCAGAAGTACCCCAGAGTAGGGACATGAACACGAGTGTGCATGCGTGGATTGGAGAGGCTGAGAAGCTTGCATTGCTTTCGAGTTGCTCTGCTGGCCTGGGAATAGGTTGCTGGCTTTGTTTTTCCAGTAACAGCCTTTTCTGTTTCCAGCAGTCCTATGCACCAGCTCCCCACCCCATGGCTCCTCCCAGCCCCAGCACAAACAGCAGCAGCAACCACAGCAGCAGCAACAGCAGCGGGGAACAGTTGAGTAAAACCAACCTGTACATTCGAGGCCTCCCACCAGGCACCACTGACCAGGACCTAATCAAGCTGTGCCAACCGTAAGTGCCCCCCGCCCTCTGCGCCATTTCCAACCTCATCCTTGCCCACGTGGGCTCGTCCATGTGGGGTTGGGTTTTGCACCCAATGTACCCAGTGAGGAAGACTCTTGCTGTAGAAACGGGGCTTAAATTTAAGATCTGAGTCCAGCTTATTTTGGGAATGGAGTTTGTTTGCCTTTTGCTTTGAAAGAGAAGGTTCTTGAACAGAGAGACATAGGGTTGCTGGCTGATGTGCATGTATTGACCAAGAAGATGAGGAGCAATCATGGAGTTGGGTCCTCACACCTTGTGGCTGGTGGGTTCTCATACCTTGTGGCCAGTGGGTTCTCACACCTTGTGGTTGGTGGGTTCTCACACCTTGTGGTTGGTGGGTTCTCACACCTTGTGGTTGGTGGGTACTCACACCTTGTGGTTGGTGGGTTCCCACACCTTGTGGCTGGTAGGTTCTCACACCTGTGGTTGGTGGAATCAATGATGAATCTCATGAAAGAAACTGTGCTCTTTTTTTGGAGAGGTATTAGTGATGGGGATTGCAAAAACTCAGAAGTGGTAGATTTCAGAATGGTCACCTGCTGTGTTGCAAAGCTCTTCTTGTCAGTTCTTGCTTGGTAAATGTAAGTTCAGCTGGGACCAGGTAATTGGAAAATTAGAAGGCTAATCCTTTTGTTTCCTTGAAAACATCTATTTCCAAGTCCAGTGAAGCTATTCCCACCAAAGCCAAGAACCGCACTCACCTAGTTTTATATTTCCCAGGAAATATGGTAGTGACTAAATGCCCTTGCAAAATGTTTTCTTTCATCTACTATCTACCAACACTTATGCTATTAACTCTCTTATTTCTGCGCAAATCAATTAAACATATTTAAGTTTACCCTCCAAATTAAATAAATAGTGGATAACAAATTAAGAACCATAGGCCTGGATTTTTAGATTGCTGTCTGATTATTTTCTTTTTTTTGATACGCGGGCCTCTCACTGTTGTGGCCTCTCCCGTTGCGGAGCACAGGCTCCGGACACGCAGGCTCAGCGGCCATGGATCACGGGCCCAGCGGCTCCGCGGCATGTGGGATCTTCCCGGACCGGGGCACGAACCCGTGTCCCCTGCATCGGCAGGCGGACTCTCAACCACTGCGCCACCACGGAAGCCCCTGTCTGATTATTTTCAAAGTAATATCAGTGCAGCTATTTGTCACTTGACTGTGCATTAGCTGCATATTTTTAAGTTGGGGGAAACTATTACTCAGTTTTTCTTTTGCTGTTTTGCAATGCTTTTATAAGAAGGTTGAGAGGATATTTATTTTGTAAATTTTCCAACCTCTAAAATTTTGGAAGAGGAAAACAAGGCAGATAGTATTTATTTGCCTTTGTTCTGGTCTTGAAGATTGGGAACAAATATCAAAACAACAGGAAGTGGCAGATTAAACAAAACACAAATACATAACTATATAATCAGTTGACAAGGCAGTATGTAGACTAGGGTAGGGGCACCCTGCTCTATCAACTGCCTTGATTTGTGAAAGAGGTAAGGCAGAATATTGAAAAAGAAATATTTATTTGAAAGCAGTTAAAAAAAAAAGAAAGAAAGGTGCTAGGGCTAAGATATACAAATATGTTAGGTTTTGGTCTATAAAATGTTGAGGTTGAGAATTGGAAGGTAAATCACTCAACATTTTTAAATTTTTTTGCTAGTGTTAGAAAATTCTAAACTATTTTGATAAATAAGGGCTTTGAAAATGTGAAAGATGACGGACTTTATATTAGAAGCTTCAGATGAATAATCTCCTGTAATGGATACTGATGTGAAAAAGGCCAGCCATTATCTTTGTGTGTGAATCTTATTCATAAAAAATATTGGTGGGTTTTAAGGGAAGATTCTTTCCCACTTGTTGAGTTTGTTGAAACACAGATTTCTGGGCCCCTGAGACTGTGATTTCACGAGGTCTGGGCTGGAGCCGGAGAATGTAAATTTCAGCAGGTTTCCTGGTGTTGTCATGATGCTGCTGGTTTTTTGAGATATACTTCTTTAAAAAAAAAAAGGCACAACTTAAAAGTTGAGAATTATGTTTTATTGGGCAGACTTGCTGAGGGCTTAAGTCTGGGAGGCAGCATCTCAGACAGCTCTGAGGGACAGCTCTGAAGAGGTAAAGGAGGAACCAGGAGATACAGGAGTTTTTGCAACAAAGACCAGGTAGTCGGAACATCAAAAGGTTACTGTTAATTAAGGAAAACCAGGCATCTCAAGTTAATGAATTCAGTGTTTTTCTGTGTATGGGCAGATTCAAGAGTCTGGGCTCATTGAAATCATCCCTGGAGATGTACCTTAACTATCTAGGGCCAGTATCCTGCTTTTCTTCATCCTGAATCTCCTCAGGATGCACAGGGTGGCTTCAGTGGCTGATGGCTTGGTGTCCGCAACCTCCTTTGTTTACTGATGTAGCAGTTGACCTTTTTCATCCACATATCTCTACATTAATATAAAGTCCACTGACTATTTCTAAGGCAGAAAGTCTCACTAAATATGTGAAGGTATTTGAGGTGGTGTATTATAACCTGCTTGGCCACCGTGTGATCTTGTGGCAAATCATTTACTGTCTTTGAGCCTCCGTCTCCTCGTATAAAAGAGTGGTCTGGGTTTGATTATTTCTAGGTTTCCTGTAGTACCAGTGGTGTACTGCAGCTGCCTCTGACTGAGGCACCAGAGCCAATGGTTAAATATTCAGGAATTCTTGAGTGATTTGTTACATACTCAGTATCTTGAAATCGGCCATGGTGGGAGTATTTATATCACAGGAATCAGCAAGACCTATAAATGAGGGCTTTTAAAATTCTATGTAGTTTTGTTTTTTGAGAGCTGGTTTATGAACATACCACTGATGTAGCATTATACTATGAATTTCTGTATCAGTGTCCATTTCTGCAAAGATATTGCCAGAAATTTATAAATGGAAAGGGTTACCTAAAGTCTGCATTGGCATTTTTAACTCAGGAAAGAGATCTAGTGGCACAAGAACATTATGTTTGAGGGAAAAAAATGTTTTGTTTGTGTTTCTTCTGTTTATTTGAGAAATTTAAAGAATGCTAAGGGCACAGAGGGTAGTGGTTACTTGTTCATATTAATTTTTGCTGGCTAATAAGACCTGGCCCATGTTATTGTTATTGTAAAAATGTTTGTGGGTTCTTCAGTTATTGAAGTGGTCTGGACCTGAGGTTTATTGCCGAGATTTGCTTTCCGGGAGACTGAAAGAACTAATGTGACCGGGCACCATAATGTAGAGGAAATAGCCATGCGCTGAGAGTTTGGGGTTTCACTCCTGGCTGTGCCATCAACTGGGTATGTGGCCCTAGACAAGTGACTTGTCCCCTCTTAATTTTGGTTTTCCCCATGTATAAAATAATTTGTTTATACATGATAATCTTTTAAATATTTTTTACTTTAAAAGTCTGATAGTTCATTGAGACCCTCACTAGTTAGCAGAAAAACCTACTCTGATCACCTTTCACCAATCCCCTTTTACAGTGTTGGCAGGACCACTGCCTGAGCTGATTCCGCTGCATGAATATGACCTGAGAGCTGGGGACGCCTTTGTTAGGGACCATTGTAAGTCCTTTATAAAATCCTGGTTTCCTCTCTTGTAGTGGTGATGTCTTAGAGGGCTCCTTGCTCTTTTAAATTAGCATTCCTCTAAAGATTCAAATCATCTTGCATTCCTATGACTCATCCAACACTTTAAAATAATGTTACCTACAAAACAGATAATATCTGTAGGTTTCAGTTATCTTGCCATCAGGATCAATTTTCCATGGTTATTCCTATGAAATTATAAGAACTTTCAGAATTACTATTCCCTTATATTATAAGAAATACAATATTTTCTAATATCCATAGTAATAAAATAATAGAAAACAGAGATATATTAAAAAGGCAGAGACATAGCAAATTATCTGGCATTAGAATACAATACCCATATGAATACTAATGAACAGTAAGAAAATGATATTAAAGGAAAGAAATCGCATTATTTCTCAATGTATTATCTGAAAGCAAATTCTGATTAAGAGATTCCATTCACATTTATCATCAAAGCTCCTATGGTTGGATCACAAGTAAAGTCAAGGAAAGAAGGCAAGACTAAAGAATAGACATGAAGAATCATTTTACTGTATGGAAAATCTCACTAGTTATACCTATGTTTTGGATGAATACATGGCATTGTGTGTCTTGTAAGAAATACTAGTGTTAAAGACCTTGTAATGTCTTTTTTAAAAACATTTAATTTTACTTATTTTTTTATACAGCAGGTTCTTATTAGTTATCCATTTTACACACATTAGTGTATATATGTCAATCCCAATCTCCCAATTCATCCCACCACCACCACCTCCCCCCACCACTTTCCCCCCTTGGTGTCCTTACATTTGTTCCCCACATCTGTGTCTCTATTTCTGCCCTGCAAACAAGACCTTGTAACGTTTTTACCTTGAAAAGTTTCAAGGAACTTCATTGTGTTCTCAATCAAGAAATTTTCACAGAGCACCTATTGCATGCCAGATAGTGTGCTAAAGATTCAGTGGCGAGTACATTTAGATAAAGGTCTTGCTTTAGCAGAGATTATATTTTGATAGGGAAAATGGAAATCAATGAAATGATCGTGTGATTTGATATAAAATTGCAACTACAAATGTGAAAAAAAGAGAGGAGCATGGAAATAAGAGGATTTGTAACATGGGATGAGACCTTGTTAAGGCAATGGGCAAAGGAATCTCTGAGCTAAGATCAGAAAGAGTAGGAATAGGTTTAACTAAATGAAGAAGGAAGGGAAGAGCATTCTAGGCAGAAGGAACTCCATGTGTGCAGAACCAGTGGCTGGAGGGAACATGGCAAAGACAAGAGGCTGAGCAAGGGTCAAGTTGTTATAGCAGAGAGAGGGGGTGGAGCCTGGAGCAACATGGCCTGGAAACATGGAAGGGCTATGGTGATTCCTTTGTATGTCACTTAGGAGCTTTGTTTCAATGAAGGAAATCATTGAATTGTAACAAACGGGAAGGTGACAGAGTCAGATTTTTGTTTCAAAAAGATAATTCCGACTGCCAAGTAGAAAAGACCTTACGAGATCAAGGAACAGAGCAGGACAGTTGAAGAGCGAGCTGGAAGCAGAATAACTAATGGTCACAGAAGAGGGTGTGAGAATTAATATTTGTGGTGGGGGAACAATTATGTGTGGTGAAAGATGTCTTTTTTCATATGCATTTGTTTTTCTATTAAAAAACAAGGACGTTAGAGACAATTAACCAAACGAACTCCAAAAGAAACAACAAAGTAGCACAAAAGAGGACCCAAATTAGTTGATTTTTAATTTCTTTTTCTTACCCTGTCATGAATGGGTCATCAATATACTATTAAATATTTAGTGGCTGCAGTATTTAAAACATGCAAGCCTAATATAGTGAAAACTGAAAATCCAATTGATTATACAATTATATTCGTGAAATGGGTTATCAGTTGGAGACTCTGGGTGGAATACTTGAGTTATGCACCATTTATGCATATCTCAAAAGGGGGAAAGGGAAGTGAGGGAAGATAAATTTGGCTTAATAAAGAGAGAGAGAGAGAGCATTGCAACTTCTTTGGACCAAATAAAATTTTGGTGGTGTAATGATTTTTCACATATTAAGCTCTGTTTCCTACCTCAGAGAAATTGATAACCTCTATTATGTGATTCTAAACATCCCCTTGAAACACATTGAGATTAGTCTTGAAAAGTAAAGGCACGTATTTAACATAATGGACAGAATTTTTAATGGAAAGTAAAATCATTAATGTGTTTATGTTTTCTACAATCTACCTTTTATCTAACCATTCTCATAACTTATAAATTTTAATTAATATAATGCTTTCAGAAAGCCCCGGCCAGATTGCCCTCACTTCCAAGTGATTAATCTGGAATTAAGGCCAGCACCATGCAGGTACAGAATGAATTGTTCTGTTATAAAGTGAATGCGCTGCTGACAAGGCCACTTTAAGCAGAATAAAGGAAAAACAGGGAAACTCTAGGGTAGGTGCACACATACTTCCAATCATCACCTGAAGACCAGGAAGTCAGCTGCCCCAGCCTTCATTTTTCTGGGTAAATGTTTTCCTCGCTCAGGCTCTGACATCCTAGCGTCGCTCCCTTTAAAAGGAAGCTGTAAATGTCACTTTAACATTTAACGAGAGAGGAGAAGCTCCCACAGTGAAAAGCCAGGGGAACAAAGTAGGAGTGTTTGTACCCACGCTCATCTCCCCGACTTTGACCCAACCCTGCTGGATGTCTGGTTAGGTGTGGGCTGAACGCAGAATAGTAAGAGGAGCCTCAAGTGCCATCTGGGCTCTGAGTGCAGAGTCCATTATACATGGTGTCAGACAGTTTTGACAAATGCACTGACACAATCAAACCTTTTATCAATTTAAAAAGTAACCTTGTCACAGTAATATGTCAAACTGTTCAGATACAACTAAAGGAAAACAAGTCGTCACACACTCTAGAGGAACTGAGTAAATAAGAAAAAAATGTGACTGGAATTTTTTTTTGAGTTCTTTCTTCCCATGTCAATGAAGATTTAAAAATTCTCTCTAATAAAACCGAAGGAAATTTATGAGTAGCTTTCACCTGCAAGTCAGGCTCAAATGATGCAGCTGCTTTGGAGGTGTCCTGTATCCGTGTGGTGGCAGGTATAAGGAGGAGGTGAAGTTGAGGCTCTTTGAATTCTGCCTTTGTGTCATTTAAATGAGAGAGTGCTTCTAAGGCCCAAATTGGTGGCCTGAATTCAGTGAGTCAGCATAGATGTGATACATTGTTACATATAATAATTCAGGTTTAAGTACAGTTGTATTTGCGAAGTATGTATTAGAAACCACACAGAGTATTTGGTTTGTAATTCATAAATAATTATCATTAATAACACAGTTATTTTATATAGATTATTAACATTTATTGTGCATTATATACCATGTGCTCTGCTGAGTTTTTATATTACCTTATTTAATGCTCAAAACAACCCTACAGAGCGGGAACAAAAATTACTGAGTTATAGTTGAGTAAACTGAGTCTCAAGCATATTAGGGGGTTTGTCCAAGTCTATACAGCCACCAGGATTCCAAATCCAGCTCTGACTTCAAAGCCCTTATTCATAACCACTAAAACATTCATTTAATGAGAAGGGTAGCGTAAGTCCTCAGTTCTCAAATCCAGGAGAATCCTTGAAGAGGTTTAAAAAATACTGATGCTGGGTCTCACCCCCCAGGGATTCTGATTTATCTAGTATGGGGTCAGCTTAGACACTAAGATTTTTAAAAGCCTGCTTAGGAAATTCTATATGTAGCAAAGCTTGAGAATCATTGGAGTAAATAATGCCACACTAACCACAAAACATAAGTGAATCCTCTGTTTTAACTTCCTTACTCTGACTTTTGGAGAATCTAGAAATTTCATAGGACCTACCAATTTACTTTCGGTTAACCAAGAGACTTAAAAATAAATTCTAGGGACTTCCCTGGTGGCGCAGTGGTTAAGAATCCGCCTGCCAATGCAGGGGACACGGGTTTGATCCCTGGTTGAGGAAGATCCCACATGCCGCGGAGCAACTAAGGCTGTGCACCACAACTACTGAGCCTGCACTCTAGAGCCCACGAGCCACAACTGCTGAGCCCGTGTGCCACAACTACAGAAGGCCGCATGCCTAGAGCCCGTGCTCTGCAACGAGAGAAGTAACTGTGATGAGAAGTACATGTGCCGCAACACAGAGTAGCCCCTGCTTGCAGCAACTAGAGAAAGCCCATGCATAGCAACGAAGACCCGATGCAGCCAAAAATAAATAAATAAAATATAAATAAATTTATATAAAAATTCTATTAAGGTAATTGGAGGATGAGTTGGATTTTGATGACAAAATGGGAATTTTAAATTAGGCACATGAAAAATCAAGGTCTGGAATAGGTACCTAAAAGTGCTTTAAAGAATATACTCTCCACATAATTTTCATAAGTCAAGCATTTCTTCAACATTTCAGTTTTTAATAATGTTTGCACTTAATTGATAATTAAGCAATAAATTCTTCCTATTTTTGACTCGTGTTATTAAACTTCTATATATATTTACTTTTTCTTGCTGCCCCATAGTCTGCTAAACGTAAGTCTACTGAATCTTAAAAAGAAATCAGCATTTTCCAGTATTTTGGGAGCATCCTGGAAATTATTGTCCCACTGATTCATTGACTATCCATTCATTATTGTTTTAATTACTTTGGATGAAGAAGATTCTGCTGAATTTTTGAGACTTATTTGAAAATATATTTATTTAAATTGCAGATAGCTGATAATACTTTCTTCTTATTTATTCTGCAGATAGAGAAGAGAAAAAACAATTATTAAACCATTGAAAGCACCAGTTAACTTAGGTTACTATGTTGGTGGCAGCACAAAAATGTTGGAGGTGCCAAATCAAGTCTTAGAGGTCTGGGAGAGGTGGAATTCCAGACAGATATTTTGATAGTGCTTGAAAATTTGAGGGACTTGGAATTCAAGGGCAGGAATCTGGCAAGTTCAGATGGCATCTTGGTTTTCAATTTGCTCAATGATCTTCTAATTGCTAAATACAGCTGACTGTTTTTAGTACTTATTTTATTTGATCTCTCTGTTACTTGATCCTGTTGACTTCACCTTTATTCTAGAAACTTACTTTCTCCTTGGCTGGCATACTCCTCCTTCCTGGGTCTCCTCCTGGGATTTTGTCTTCCAGCTTCTCCACTATCTGCCTCTTGAATATTTTGGTGTTTTAAAAGTTTAGACCTCCTCTCTTCTCACTCCAAAAACTCTCTGTTCTCCTCTACTTAAATGTCAGCTATTCTGATGATTATTAAATTTATATGTCCAGCCCATGGAGGTATACTTTTTTTTAGTCCTAGATCCATATCTCATTATTCCTTGTACAATTCCAAATTTGTATCCCAAGAGCTATCAAAGTCATTGTCCAAAAAGGATTTTATTCCTAGACTTTTCCCTTCTTCAGCGTTCTCTTTCTCTCTGAATGACAGCATCACCCATCTGGTCATGCAAATAAATTATCTTAGGATCACTCCTTTCCCCAACCTAGAAATAGTTTCCAAGGTAAATAGATTTCAGCTGCTGGTCTCTTTTGTTTCACTACTGTCATAGTTTATTTACTTATTAATTCCAAAGTATTTATGGAATGTCATCTATGTGCCAAGCATTGCAGATACCTGAAGACCTGGCAGGTCTCTGCATAGAACTTGCATTCTAATAGAGAGAAATAATACAAGAATGAATGAATAAAGAAGAAAACATCAGAATATGCCATGGAAAGGAGGTTGAAAAACCAAGAAAAGAAGGTTGTAAGTAATGACAGGGAGGTTACTATGAACTGAGGAGCCTCTTTGAGGTGAGATGTCAATTTCAAGAAGCAACCAGGCGTATGATATTCAGGAAGAATGGCATTACAGATAAATGTGGGAGCTTGTACAAAATCCCAAAGGTGGAAATGAGCTCCATGTTTTCAAGTAACATAAAGAAGGTTGGAATTGCAAAAGAATAGTGAATAGGGGATGTGGGGATGGTAAAAGATGAAGTAAAAGAAAGTATACCAGGGCCAAATCAATAGAGTTTTCTAAGTCAGAACATGGAGATTAGATTTTATCCAAATTTACTTTTTTTTAGAAAAGTTATTTTGACTACTCTGTAAAGAATGGATTTTAGGGAGTGTGAGAGAAGCAAGTAAATGAGCAAAGATGCCATTGTGGATTCCAGGAAGGAGATAGTGATGGCTTGTATTAGGATCATAGAGGTAGAGGAGGTTAGATGGATGGCTTCACAATATATTTTGGTGAGAGTTTTGATAGAAGTTACTGATGAATTGGATCTGGCAGGAGAGTTAAGGGAAAGAGAAATTAGGGATAATTCTTAGGCTTTGGCTTTAGCATCCAGGTATAGAGTCACTTAATACAATGGGGAGGATTGTGGAAGGAACAGTTTTGAGTGGAGAGAAATCAAGTGTTCTTCTTAGTTTTGTTATTTTTGAGATGCTATTAGACATCTAAAATGAGATACAAGTTCATAGCTTAATATATGACTAGTTTTCAAAGCAGAGGTTAGAGTAAAAGATACAGAATGCAAGTCCTAAGCATTATAAATAGCATTTAAATACATTGTACTGATAATACTATTGTGCCTAATATGTGTTAGATATTATTCTAAGTATTTTACATGTTAAGTACTTCATATCACCTGTGTTAATTCATTTGTACTTCATGATAACCCCTATTTTAGAGGTAAAAAAAAATGACACAAAGAAGTTAAGTGACTTTCCCAAGGTTACATAGGTGGTAATTGGCAAGTCCAGGATTTAAAATAAGGAGTGTGGTTTGAATGCCCTCTCTTAACCATGATTCATACATAGGGTGTGCACAAAGCATGAAAAGAAAAGTGGCCATAAACTCAACATTCTGAGAGGAGGAGAAGCCAAGAAAGGAGTATATAAAGGAACCAATGAGATAGAGGAAATCAGGAAAGCAAGAGAGTGATATTATAGAACCTGGGAAAAGACAGTATCTCAAGAAGTCAGAATGACTTAGGGTGTGGAATACTGCTGAAAAGTTAAGAAATGTAGAAGAAAGAGAAATAGAGAAGTTACATTTGGTTTTGGCATTGCCAAGGTCATTGGCAAGCTTGACCAGGGCTGTCTTTGTATGGGGTAAAAGCTGAAAGCCATTTGGTGGGCCTTTCTTTAGGGTCATCACTTGACAGTGCTTCCAAGTGAAAATGCCTCTCTCTCCTTTGTGCTTGAACTATGCCTAAATAGTCATTTTCTCCACTGATCTTCTGGTTATTCTCTCTTTATCTTTCTTTATCTCTACCTCTATTTCTGTCTCTTTAACTCTTTCTCATTTTCCCCTTACCTTCTTTCACTATAAGCTTTTGATGTCAATAGATTTATCTTGCTCATTTTTTCACTCCTGATGCATAGTATAGTTTCCAATATTTAAGTGGTAACTAATAAATATTTATTGATTGAATAAAGCCTGAATGCATCAGTGATATAAAAATGATTTTATTGGATTTAATCATAAAACTTATTTCAGGGTAGACTTTGAGTTTATAATGCAAGATACAGGAAGTAGGGTTTTTTCTTTAACACTGCATTTAAAGTTGAACTACTGGAAGCAGGAAACAAGGAAGTACCTGGCTTCAGTTAATTGACTGGGGCTTCATATCTGACCATATTTGCATAGATCAAGGAACAAGAAAAGCTATTTGGCTGACAGGGTCTTGGTGCTCTGGCCAGGTGACAGGCCTGAGCCTCTGAGGTGGGAGAGGCGAGTTCTGGACATTGGTCCACCAGAGACCTCCTGGCCCCACATAATATCAAATGGCAAAAACCCTACCAGAGATCTCCACCTAAACACTAAGACCCAGCTCCACTCAACAACCAGCAAGCTACAGTGCTGCACACCTTATGCCAAACAACTAGCAAGACAGGAACACAACCACACCCATTAGCAGAGAAGCTGCCTAAAATCATAAGTTCACAGACACCCCAAAACACACCACTGGACGTGGTCCTGAGACCAGAAAGACAGGATCCAGTCTCATCCAGCAGAACACAGGCACCAGTCCCCTCCACCAGGAAGCCTACACAACCCACTTGAACCAACCTTACCACTGGGGGCAGACACCAAAAACAAGGGGAACTACAAACCTGTAGACTGCAAAAAGGAGACCCCAAACACAGTAAGTTAAGCAAACTGAGAAGACAGAGGAATACACAGCAGATGAAGGAGCAAGGTAAAAACCCACCAGACCTAACAAGTGAAGAGGAAATAGGCAATCTACCTGAAAAAGAATTCAGAGTAATGATAGTAAAGATGATCCAAAATCTTGGAAATAGAATGGAGAAAATACAAGAAAGGTTTAACAAGGACCTAGAAGAACGAAAGAGCAAACAGAAAATGATGAACAACACAATAAATGAAATTAAAAATTCTCTAGAAGGAATCAATAGCAGAATAACTGAGGAAGAAGAATGGATAAGTGACCCAGAAGATAAAATAGTGGAAATAACTACCACAGAGCAGAATTCTAAAAAAAAGAATGAAAAGAATTGGGGACATCTCAGAGACCTCTGAGACAACATTAAATGCATCAACATTCAAAATATAGGGGTCCCAGAAAAAGAAGAGAAAAAGAAAGGGACTGAGAAAATATTTGAAGAGATTATAGTTGAAAACTTCCCTAATATGGGAAAGGGAATAGTCAATCAAGTCCAGGAAGCACAGAAAGTCCCATACAGGATAAATCCAAGGAGAAACACGCCAAGACACATATTAATCAAACTATCAAAAATTAAATACAAAGAAAAAATATTAAAACCAGCAAGGGAAAAGCAACAAATAACAAAAAGGGAATCCCCATAAGGTTAACAGCTGATCTTTCAACAGAAACTCTGCAAGCCAAAAGGGAGTGGCAGGACATATTTAAAGTGATGAAAGGGAAGGTCCTTTAACCAAGATGACTCTACCCAGCAAGGACCTCATTCAGATTTGACAGAGAAATTGAAACCTGTACAGACAAGCAAAAGCTAAGAGAATTCAGCACCACCGAACCAGCTTTTCAACAAATGCTAAAGAAACTTTTCTAAGCAGCAAACACAAGAGAAAGAAAACACGTACAATAACAAATCCAAAACAATTAAGAAAATGGTAAAAGGAACATACATATCAATAATTACCTTAAATGTAAATGGATTAAATGCTCCAACCAAAAGACATAGACTGGCTGAATGGATACAAAAACAAGACCTGTATATACACTGTCTACAAGAGACCCACATCAGACCTAGGGACACACATAGACTGAAAGTGAGGAGATGGAAAAAGATATTCCATGCAAAAGGAAATCAAAATAAAGCTGGTGTAGCAATTCTCATATCAGAAAAAATAGACTTTAACATAAAGAGTATTACAAGAGACAAAGAAGGACACTACATAATGATCAAGGGATAAATCCAAGAAGAAGATATAACAATTGGAAATATTTATGTACCCAACATAGAAGCACCTCAATGCATAAGGTAAATGCTAAGAGCCATAAAAGGGGAAGTCATCAGTAACACAATAATATTAGGGGACTTTAACACCCCACTTTCACCAATGGACAGATCATCCAAAGTGAAAATAAATAAGGAAACACAAGCTTTAAATGATACATTAAACAAGATAGACTTAATTGAAATTTATAGGACATTCCATCCAAAAACAACAGAATACACTTTCTTCTCAAGTGCTTATGGAACATTCTCCAGGATAGATCATATGATGGGTCACAAATCAAGCCTTGATAAATTTAAGAAAATTGAAATCATATAGGTAGCTTTTCTGACCACAATGCCATGAGATTAGATACCAATTACAGGAAAAAAATCTGTAAAAAATACAAGCATATGGAGGTTAAACAATACACTACTTAATAACCAAGAGATCACTGAAGAAATCAAAGAGGAAATCAAAAAATACCTAGAAAGAAATGACAATGAAAACATGATGACCCAAAACCTATGGGATGCAGCAAAAGCAGTTCTAAGAGGGAAGTTTATAGCAATACAATCCTACCTTAAGAAACAAGAAATATCTCAAATAAACAACCTAACCTTACAGATAAAGCAATTAGAGAAAGAAGAACAAAAAAAACCCCAAAGTTAGCAGAAGGAAAGAAATCATAAAGGTCAGATCAGAAATAAAAGAAAAAGAAATGAAGGAAACAATAGCAAAGATCAATAAAAGTAAAAGCTGGTTCTTTGAGAAGATAAGCAAAATTGATAAACCGTTAGCCAGACTCATCAAGAAAAAAAGGGAGAAGACTCAAATCAATAGAATTAGAAATGAAAAAGGAGCAGTAACAACTGACACTGAAGAAATGCAAAAGATCATGAGAGATTACTACAAGCAACTCTATGCCAATAAAATGGACAACCTGGAAGAAATGGACAAATTCTTAGAAATGCACAACCTTTGGAGACTGAACCAGGAAGAAATAGAAAATATAAACAGACCAATGACAAGCACTGAAATTGAAACTGTGATTAAAAATCTTCCAACAGACAAAATCCCAGGACCAGATGCCTTCACAGGTGAATTCTATCAAAGATTTTGAGAAGAGTTAACACCCTTCCTTGCCAAAATCTTCCAAAATATAGCAGAGAGAGGAACACTCCCAAACTCATTCTACAAGGCCACCATCACCCTTATACCAAAACCAGACAAAGATATCACAAAAAAAACTACAGGCTAATATCACTGATGAACATAGAAGCAAAAGTACTAGCAAACAGAATCCAACAGCACATTAAAATGATCATACACCATGATCAAGTGGGGTTTATCCCAGGAATGCAAGGATTCTTATATGCAAATCGATCAATGTGATACACCATATTAACAAATTGAAGGATAAAAACCATATGATAATCTCAGTAGATGCAGAAAAAACTTTCGACAAAATTCAACAGCCATTTCTGATAAAAACTCTCCAGAAAGTAGGCAGAGAGGGAACCTACCTCAACATAATAAAGGCCATATATGACAAATCCACAGTCAACATCATTCTCAATGGTGAAAATCTGAACTTTTCCACTAAGATAAGTAAGAAGACAAGGTTGCCCACTCTCACCACTATTATTCAACATGGGTTTGGAAGTTTTAGCAACAGCAATCAGAGAAGAAAAAGAAATCCAAATCGGAAAAGAAGAAGTAAAGCTGTCACTGTTTGCAGATGACATGATACTGTACGTAGAGTATCCTAAGGATGCCACCAGAAAACTACTAGAGCTAATCAATGAATCTGGTAAAGTTTCAGGATACACAATTAATGCACAGAAGTCTCTTGCATTCCTATACACTAACAATGATAGATCAGAAATAGAAGTTAAGGAAACAATCCCATTCACCGTTGCAACAAAAAGATTAAAATACCTAGGAATAAACCTACCTCAGGAGGTAAAAGACCTGTACTCAGCATACTATAAGACACTGATGAAAGAAATCAATGATGACACAAACAGATGGAGAGATATACCATATTCTTGGATAGGAAGGATCAGTATTGTGAAAATTACTATTCTACCCAAAGCAACCTACAGAGTCAGTGCAATCCCTATCAAATTACCAGTGGCATTTTTTACAGAACTAGAACCAAAAATCTTAAAATTTTTATGGAGATACAAAAGACCCCGAATAGCCAAAGCAGTCTTGAGGGAAAAAAACTGACCTGGAGGAATCAGGCTCCGTGACTTCAGACTATACTACAAAGCTACATAATCAAGACAGTATGGTACTGGCAAAAAAACAAATATAGATCAATGGAACAGGATAGAAAGCCCAGAGATAAACACACACACATATGGTCACCTTAACTTTGATAAAGAAGGCAAGAACATACAATGTTGAAGACAGCCTCTTCAATAAGTGGTGCTGAGAAAACTGGACAGCTACATGTAAAAGAATGAAATTAGAACGCTCCCTAACACCATACACAAAAATAAACTTAAAATGGAGTAAAGACCTAAATGTGAGGCCAGACACTATAAAACTCTGAGAGGAAAACGTAGGCAGAACACTGGATGACATACATCATACCAAGATTCTTTTTGACCCCCTCCTAGAGAAATGGAAATAAAAATAAACAAATGGGACCTAATGCAACTTAAAAGCTTTTGCACAGCAAAGGCAACCATAAACAAGACGAAAAGACAACCCTCAGAATGGGAGAATATATTTGCAAATGAAGCAACTGACAAAGGATTAGTCTCCAAAATTTACAAGCAGCTCTTGCAGCTCAATAACAAAAAAGAAAACAACCCAATCCAAAAATGAGCAGACGACCTAAATAGACATTTCTCCAAAGAAGATATACAGATTGCCAACAAACACATGAAAGGATGCTCAACATCTCTAATCATTAGAGAAATGCAAATCAAAACTACAATGAGGTATCACCTCACACCAGTCAGAATGGCCATCATCAAAAAATCTACAAAAAATAAATGCTGGAGAGGGTGTGGAGAAAAAGCAATCCTCTTGCACTGTTGGTGGGAATGTAAATTGATACAGCCACTATGGAGAACAGTATGGAGGCTCCTCAAAAAACTAAAAATAGGGCTTCCCTGGTGGCGCAGTGGTTGAGAGTCCACCTGCCGATGCAGGGGACACGGGTTCATGCCCCAGTCTGGGAAGATCCCACATGCCGCGGAGTGGCTAGGCCCGTGAGCCATGGCCGCCGAGCCTGCGTGTCTGGAGCCTGTGCTCCACAACGGGAGAGGCCACAACAGTGAGAGGCCCGCGTACCGCAAAAAAAAAACAAACTAAAAATAGAATTACAATATGACCCAGCAATCCCACTACTGAGCATATAACTTGAGAAAACTATAATTCAAAAAGGGTCATGTACCACAATGTTCATTGCAGTACTATTTACAATAGCCAGGACATGGAAGCAACCTAAGTGTCCATTGACAGATGAATGGATAAAGAAGATGTGGCACATATATACAATGGAATATTACTCAGCCATAAAAAGAAACGAAATTGAGTTATTTGTAGTGAGGTGGATGGACCTAGAGACTATCATACAGAGCAAAGTAAGTCAGAATGAGAAAAACATATACCATATGCTAACACATATATATAGAATCTAAAAAGAAAAAAAAATCCAATGGTTCTGAAGAACCTAGGGGCAGGACAGGAATAAAGATGCAGACATAGAGAATGGACTTGAGGACACGGGGAGGGGGAAGGGTAAGCTGGGACAAAGTGAGAGAGTGGCATGGACATATATACACTATCAAATGTAAAATAGATAGCTAGTGGGAAGCAGCTGCATGGCACGGGGAGATCAGGTCTGTGCTCTGTGTCCACCTAGTGGGGTGGGATAGGGAGTGTGCGGGGGAAAGACAAGAGAGAGGAGTATGAGGATATATGTATACATATAGCTGATTTGCTTTGTTATACAGCAGCAACTAACAGAACATTTTAAAGCAATTATACTCCAATAAAGATGTTTAAAAAAAAACCTTTGTACTACTATAATGAAAGAAGAAACGTTTTGGATGTGAAGGGTTTATTTTTTGTCTTTTTTTAACATCTTTATTGCAGTATAATTGCTTTACAATCGTGTGTTAGTTTCTGCTTTATAACAAAGTGACTCAGTTATACATATACATATATTCCCATATCTCTTCCCTCTTGCATCTCCCTCCCTCCCACCCTCCCTATCCCACCCCTCTAGGTGGTCACAAACCACCTAGCTGATCTCCCTGTGCTATGCGGCTGCTTCCCACTAGCTATCCATTTTACGTTTGGTAGTGTATATATGTCCATGCCACTCTCTCACTTTGTCACAGCTTACCCTTCCCCCTCCCCATATCCTCAAGTCCATGCTCTAGTAGGTCTGTGTCTTTATTCCCGTCTTACCCCTAGGTACTTCATGAACTTTTTTTTTTTTTTTCTTAGATTCCGTATATATGTGTTAGCATACGGTATTTGTTTTTCTCTTTTTGACTTACTTCACTCTGTATGACAGACTCTAGGTCCATCCACCTCACAAGATATGAAGTTTTTTTACACTGTAGATCCCAAGGAGATTCCTAGAGGGAAGCCTCAGGATAACCTGAGGCACATGTGTGGAAGTAATCAAATAAGGATCAATACTTTGATTACTCACTCAGTATTGCTACTGAGACAGGAAATAACCATTTATTCTGGCCTGAACTATCAGGTCTCAGCTGTCAAACAGGTCACAGTGTGCCAACTGACTGCTAAGTCCATAGCTAATGCAAAGTAATTTGGGCTCGTAGAATGGTGTTTGCTGAAAATTTTTGGTTCTGGAATTTTTCTACAGATTGATCTTTGCAACCAGTGACTTCTGATTGATCTTTGCAACCAGTGACTTCTGTAATATATTACAGACTATTGATGAAAAAAATACACAAAGCAAATCTGTGTACTTGCCATATTAAATATCACAGCTTTTAATCTGAAAATTGGCAAGAGTATGATTTGTATACATTATTTAATCACGATTGTGAATGTTATAGTTAAAATTTATTCTTTTTTATTAAATTATAGTTGATTTACAATATTAATTTCAAGCATACAACATATTGATTCTTTTTTTTTTTCTTTTTTTTTTTTGCGGTACTTTGGCCTCTCACTGTTGTGGCCTCTCCTCTTGCGGAGCACAGGCTCTGGACGCACAGGCTCAGCGGCCACGGCTCACAGGCCCAGCCACTCCGCGGCATGTGGGATCTTCCCAGACTGGGGCACGAACCCGTGTCCCCTGCATCGGCAGGTGCACTCTCAGCCACTGCGCCACCAGGGAAGCCCCTGATTCATTATTTTTGAAGAGTATACTAATTTTAAAGTTATTATAAAATATTGGCTATATTCCCTGTGCTGTACAATATATCCTTGTATATTACTTATTTTATACATAGTAGTTTGTACCTCTTAACCCTTTGCCCCTCCCTCCATCCCTTTCTCCACTGCTAACCACTAGATTGTTCTCTATACTTGTGAGTCTGTTTCTGTCTTGTTATATTCATTCGTTTTGTTTTTTAGGTTTCACATGTAAGTGAGAACACAGAGTATTTGTCTTTGTCTGTCTTATCTCACTCAGCCTAATATTCTCCCAGTCCTTTCCTGTTGTTAAAAATGGCAAAATTTCATTCTTTTTTATGGCTGAGTAATATTCCGTTGTGTATATATTACATCTTCCTTATCCATTCATCTGTTGATGGACACTTAGTTGCTTCCATATCTTGGCTATTGCAAATAATGCTCTTATGAACATTGGGGTGCATGTGTCTTTCCAAATTAGTGTTTTTGTTTTCTTTTGATATATACCCAGGAGTGAAATTGCTGGTTAATTGGTAGTTCTACTTTTAGTTTTCTGAGGAACCTCCATACTGTTTTCCACAGTGGCTGCACCAATTTGCATTCCTGCCAGCAGTGTACTAGGGTTCCCTTTTCTCCACGCCCTCTCCAGCATTTGTTATTTGTGGTGTTTTCGACAATAGCCATTCTGACAGGTGTAAGGTGATATCTCATTGTGGTTTTGATTTACATTTTCATGATGATTATCGATGTTGAGCATCTTCTCATGTGCCAGTGGGCCATCTGTATGTCTTCTTTGGAAAATGTCTATTCAGGTCTTCTGCCCATTTTTAATCAAGTTGTTTGTTTTTTGATATTGAGTCTTGTCTTGTTCCTTATTTTAGAGGAAAAGCTTTTAGCTTTTCATCATTGAGTATGATGTTAGCAGTTTGTCATAAACTGCCTGTATTATATAGAGATATAGTCCCTCTTTACCAACTTTGATGAGAATTTTCATCATGAATGGATGTTGAATTTTTTCAAAGGCTTTTTCTGTGCCTATTGATATGTTTATGTGATTTTTGTCCTTCGTTTTGTTAATGTGTTAATACTTGTTGATTGTTATAGAGGGGATAGGTTACAATTTATTCTTAAAAAGAAAACTTTTAGAAAAATTTTGCTTTAGTGTTTATCTGTTATCATATTCGTTATATCTCTAACAGTGTGGTGTCTCTTGACAAATAAGGACTTCATTCTACGGTTTAAATATGCCTCTGAAAATTGTGTACATATGTTTGTTGTTTTAGTTTTAAATCAACATTATTTAGGAGTAAAATTAAATACACTCATTTTAAGTGTAGTGTTTGATGAGTTTTGACAAATATATACACCTATGTAGGCACCACAATAATCAAGATATAAAAAATTTCCATCATCCCTAAGGCTTCTTAACAATATAGTCAGTGTGCTAAGAAGTTCGCAATATAAAGCCATCCTACTTAAGAAAGCAAGGGGGTGGCATCAGACCATGAGAGTATCAGAGAATTTTTAATCGGTTGTGTGTTCTCATTAATCACTTAGAAGTAGTGTAAGCTTGATAAAGTCACGTAGCCCATCTGAGTATATTAGTGACTGATACGTATTAAACCCTAAATAAATTCTTATTATTGTTATTCACTTATGCAATGGAAAAATCTTTTTTGTCATTTATACAGTAGTAAATTAAGTGGAGCTCACCTGTAATTTTAAGGGTTCTGTGTTCAAACAGAGCACATATTTTGGTTTTTGCATTATTCCTGTCTTATTTATCTCTATATAATCATAAATTCTTGTACTAACTTGTAGTATTTTGTATGATTGTTGCTATCCGTTGTTCAGTGGTACAGTCATGCTATAAACAGTCACAGTATCAGGATAAATACATACAATTTAGGCTTGATCTAAAAGATTAAAACAGTGCAAAATAAATTTTAAAACACCATAGTGCTTCAGTATGGCATAATGGTATGCTTTAACAAATAAAATGGAAGTTTTTGAATCAAACTGATGCCAAGCGTCTTAGCTCTTCAATATAATTAAGTGGTTTAAAACATATTTGATAGTCTTAGTCAATGTGTGTATATTGATGATATTATGATCTCACTTAGAGTTTATTGCTGAATCAATAGGTTGAGTTGGTTTTAGCTTGAATTAGTTCTTACCAACTAAATTTTCTTCCAAAGTATATATTTAAAAAGTGTTTCCTCTGCTTCTATTAAACAATGTTATAGAAAGCTCTTTTGTGCTTACTAGGAACTTCTATTTATTGAAACAATTACACTAAATTTAGAATTAGGGAGACAGATCTTAAATAATATCAATTATTGAAATATTCATTGTAACCATATAAATTCGGATGCAAATCCAGAACCTGTGACAGGTCGCCTTTTTCTCTGTACATCATTATGAGGACCACTCTGGGTATGAGTCTCAATCTAACTTTATCAGCTCTGTGTTCTTGGACAAGTTACACTACTTCTCTGTTCCTTGGTTTCCCTTTCTATAAAATGGACACAGTAATGATACCTCCCTTTTGGGGCTGTTAAGAGAATTAAATGAGTTAATACATGAGAAGCACTAAAATAGGGCCTGGTATGGATATTACGCTTACAAGAACTTACCAATATAAACTGAAATAAGTTTGCTCCTAATCTAAACATTCCCTGTGAAGTGAGTGGTCATGATTTCTAGCTCTGTATTGAAACTGCATATGACAACATACTACCCCAAGTCCTTTCAGCTCTGGAGCCCTGTGATTCTTCACTTGCAGCCTTTATCTCTGTGAACACAATTGCCTTCATTATTCAGGACACAGGCCTTGGTTGTTGGTAATTATTGCCCTCTATACCAGAGTTTTCAAAGGCACTGAGCCTAACATTGATTTGTTACCTGCAGGATTGAGCCTTGCTGATTCTTGCACAGGAATCTTGGGAAAGCAACCAAGTTTAAGACAAAAAGCTGACCTGTTTCACTGATTCATGCTTCAACATCCCAGGGCAAGGCAGAGATGTAATCTCTGGGTGATCTGCGTGTCTCAACACAGAACCAGGGCACGATCACACAGAGAACTCCCTGAGCACTACAATTACCTGCATGCTTTATTGGATAAAGGGTCTTTAGGATACTTTCATGACCACAAACCAGAAAAAGGCCATGAGCAGTTCAAGTAAGAACTAGAAATGAGGTTATCAGAGAACTGTAAAAGTCTCCCCCTAGTTTCAAATTTTAAAAGAGTCATCTGGCACTAATAATGAATGACATCTCTGAGAGAGGGAAGGAGGCATATTTCCAGGGAATGCTTTCATGTCAGGATCATTTTGTCTGAGTGGAAAGTGATTTGCTGTGGGCCTTTACATAAATAGTTCCTGGGTCTCTGCCTCTGTATGTGACTTGGTTTGCTTTAATCTAAAGCAAAAAGGTAGTATTTATGAGGTTACAACTTCGCGCTAATCCTGTGGACCGTGAATTTGTTCACATTCATTTCATGTTAGAATTCCAGTGAAATGAAAAACAATGACAGTGAAACTGACATCTCAGTGAGTGCTGTGTACCAGGTACTACTGCAAGCACTTTGCAGGTAGAGTTGAGACAGGCTGGGACCTGGGACCCTTTGCTGTAGTGCTGCAATGCTTGCACCTGGACAAACCTCTCCTCCAGCAACAAAATACAAAGAAACTATATGGGACTAAAAATAATTGCTTGCATGTGCAGTTGGGGCAAATTATGGACAAAAAGATACAAAAGACCAGAAAACTCAACTGCCACTTCTGAAGAGCCAGGAGCAAAAACAGGGTGTTGGGAGCAAAAGCAGGGTACTGCGCATGCCCCCTGCACTTAACACCACCAGAGGGGTGGGCAGATGACCTAAGCTACCCCTCTGGCCCAACCCCTGGACACACCCCTACCCTCACCCCATATAAGGAGCAAGCTTGCCAGACCCCAGGGAGCAAGCAAGTAAGGGAAACTGTTGTTTGTTCTCGCTCCCCCCTGCTGCAGCAGGGACACCAATAAAGGCTTGCCTGAATTTCTTGTCTGGCCTCTAGTCAATTTCTATTGATTGGGGAAGGCCAAGAACCCTGGTCATTATCAGAATGGTCAGCTCTTTCTGGCTTGTCAAGACTTTGCAGGTTTCAGCATGAAAGACACACATCCTGGGAACCCCCCCGCCCCCCCCATTCCAGGCAAAGTGGACTCTACTTAACAGGTATTATTTCACTTAATTACCAACCTCTTCGATTACCAATGAGCAACTGTTACTCTTTTGCCACTAAGGGAACTGAGCTCCAGAGAGGTAAAGTCATTTTTTGAAGGTTCTAGAACCATTGACACATCCTACCAGTGGCTGAGTGGGAATTCAAACCCAGACAGTAGAGCTGACTCTCATTCTTCACCTAGGTTTAGGTATTGGAATAAGCACATAAGTTGCTGAAACAGACCCTTTTCACCAAAACTTGGCCTAGAACTTGGGTACTTCAATGCCTGTGGGTGTAAGGAGAGGAAGACAATTATTTCTATGCCATTCTTTGGTGACACCAAACCATATTGCAGACTCAATCTCAGAAATGCCTGTCAATGGGCATGAAGGAAGGACTTTTTGAGCCAGCATAGAAAATTGATTAATGACTTGCAAAATTCTGCCAAAACAACACACCTGTACTGTACAGTCCTGTAGTGCCTTGCATAGTAACTACTTAAGGAACAGTGTTGAGTGTCTAGTTTGGGGAAAAAAACACTTCAGCAAAATGTGTTTTGTTTACATTAAGGTCCTTTTCCCCTTCTTATAAAAGCATGAAGAACTCTTTAGACAAATTATGATAAAATATCTGAAAACATCAAACCGTGTTTCGAATGGAAGTTACTATTTCCTGGATATTATTGTGATATAAATGCCCTTTGATAGAGTTTTATTCCTTCTATCATTCACTACCTATATGAATTGCTAAATGTTCTGAGGAGAGTAGTATAGTAGCTCCCAGATTTTCAAATTTAGAAAAGTGATCAAATAATAAAAAAGGGAGACAGGAAATGTGGTATTGCCAACTTTTAAATTTATTAAACAATGATACTAAATAAAACACCTACTACTGGTAAATGATGATTACAAGCATATAGATCTAGTGGCACAAATTGTCTATCACTAGCACATTTGTTTTTCAAAATTTCATTTTAATGCTAGACGGGCCGTCATCCTAGTTTAACACAAGAAAGTTTATCTCAACATATTACAAAAATAGGTGTTATGTTGGAAAAACAACTTGACTGCGCTGTAGCATCCCGGGCACTTGTTTTGGGTACCAGTGTGTCAGCGTTCAGTGCAACTGTGTTCAGTGCAACATGACACCAACTGCTCCAGAGTTCCCTTTTGTACCACAGTCATTGTAGAATTCCAGTTTCACATCCCTGTGTTGACAGAAATGGGAGCAGCGTATTTCATGCTGTTTCACTCAATTGAGATTTTTCTGGGCAAACAGAGATGCTGAGGAACCACAGCCCCGAAGCCAGCACCAAGAATGGAAGAAGCTGCGACAGGCTAGCATAGCACACGCCAGGCGCGGGTGGTCTCAGCTCAGGGTGCTTACCCCCCACCCAGAGCTCCCAACTCACCAGGAAGGAGCAGTTGGGGATGGATGTGAAAGGCATAGGTTGGGTCCAGAAAATGTTGTCGAGGATTGTCCACTAGTGTGGTGACTGGCGATTGGGAGACCCGAGTCACATCCTAGCTCTGCAGCCAAAGAGCTCCATGGCCCTGGCAACTCCCTTTACCCACTAAGCCTCAGGTGCCCCTATAATTGTATGACCTTCCAGAATCTTTCTGTTATAAAACTCACAGCTGTTTGATTTTCAGTTCTCTGAGATCCCCGCTTTCTGCTAATGAACAATACGTCCTAAAGCATTAATCAGCCTTGTTCATAGAGGTCATTTTGCAACCTGATGGAACACAGATGCCCTAAGCCTAAACCATGGTGATAAATAGAAAACAAACAAGCAAATCAAATGTCGAACAAATAAGGAAAGCATGTACTAAATACTGTATGCCAAAAAACAGTGGGGCAGATTGGAAACTTGTGGCTGGTTTTCCAAAGCAAGTACTATGGCCAAGATGTATCAGCACATAACACACACACACACACACACACACACACACGTGTGTGTCTGTATGCTTATGAGCACTTCTATATTTGGAGATAATTTCCTTGAGAGCAGGAATGGTTTCTTTTTCCAATCCCCAACATTTAGCTCAGTGACTGCCACATTCCCAGGGCCTAGTCACAATTTGTGGCATGAAATGTTGTTATCTGTTGGGGACTAAATTCCAGGTCCTGTGAATGCTTTTACATCTTAAATTCTTCTTTTTACTCCTTAGGGCAGAGTGGGAAAAAATGGCTTTCTCCAGAACCAGACTTCACAGAATAATATTTGTTAATATCCCTATGGATATTAAAACTATAGGACCAACATTTTTATTCCTGCAAAATACTGAGTAGGTAGTTGGAAGGGTGTAGGTGAGGGTAAAACAAGAAAGAAATTCTTTTTATTTTTTATTTTTTATTTTTATTGGAATATAGTTGATTTACAATGTTGTGTTAGTTTTAGGTGTACAGCAAAGTGAATCAGTTATTATATATGTATCCATTCTTTTTCAGATTCTTTTCCCATATAGATTATTACAGAATATTGAGTAGAGTTCCCTGTGCTATACAGTCCTTTTTACTATCTATTTTATATATAGTAGTGTGTGTATGTTAATCCCAATCTCCTAAATTATCACTTCCCCCCACGTTTCCCCTTTGGTAACCGTAAGTTTGATTTCAAGATCTGTGGGTCTGTTTCTGTTTTGTAAATAAGTTGATTTGTATCATTTTTTATTAGATTTCACATATAAGTGATATCATATGATACTTGTCTTTCTCTGTCTTACTTCACTTAGTATGATAATCTCTAGGTCCATACATGTTGCTGCAAATGGCATTATTTCATTCATTTTTACGGCTGAGCAATATTCTTATAGGATGTTGTCATAGATACTTTAGAAAATCAGTGCCAGCTCCCCTCTCTGGGCTCTTTAAAATAAAAAGACAGTAAAGGCAAGCATTTCATTACGTCAGAAGAGAATAAATAGACAAAGGACACCTCCACCAACTTTTTAGTGTCTCTCCATATTGAATATTGAAACAACATTCAATATTACCCACAATGGCCTCAGCCCCCAGCTTATGAGGGCTTTTGTTTTGTTTTCTCCAGATAGTCAAGGACATCAGGATTCCTCACTTTTTGAGAAGGCAGACACAGCAGGTTTTGCACAAAAATTCTCTAAGAGGAAGTTTGCTGGCATTTCCATGCTTTTTCCTCCTTGGATGGAAAGTGATTGGCAGCATGCCAATCTACAGCCTCATTTGAGATGGACTACTAGATAGGTACCTGGCTGTTCTTTTCTAGGCAGCTTAGACAGGAAATGCACAACTGTTTTTTGTTTTGGCTGTGTTGGATCTTCATTGCTGCACACAGGCTTTCTCTAGTTGCGGCGAGCAGGGGCTACTCTTCGTTGCGGTGTGCGGGCTTCTCATTGCAGTGGCTTCTCTTATTGCGGAGCACGGGCTCTAAGTGTGCAGGCTTCAGTAGTTGCAGCACACAGGCTCAGTAGTTGCGGGACATGGGCCTTAGGGCGTGTAGGCTTCAGTAGTTGTGGCGCATGGGCTTAGTTGGTCCACGGCACGTGGGATCTTCCCAAACCTGGGGTCGAACCTGTGTCTCCTGTACTGACAGGTAGATTCTTAACCACTGTGCCACCAAGGAAGTCCCATACACAACTGTTTTTCAGAAGGTTTCTCCTGAAGAGTCTGCAAGCATACCACAGTCAGGCTGTCACACAGGATATGACAACGGTGTGAACAAATCACGGTGTAACTCAAGTGCAAGAGCATCATGTGCTAATCCCCTTTGTTTACCCTGAAAAAGGAAAAAAATTGATTGCATAATGAGTGTTAAGGATATTTTGGGCAAAAAAGGACAAATTGGGCCATTAGTCTTTCAGAGGAGATGTTTTTGGGATCCAGATGTGTTCGTTATGTTTACAGGATGTCAAGTTATACATGTAGGCGAGACCTCAGACCAATGCAGGGATTTTCCTTTGTAAGGAGCTAATAGCCTTTAACTGCGACGTGTACAATATTTAGCTCCCTAAGAGGAAGCGTACCTCTTAGTTGAATCTTAACTTATTTCCCTCTCTGTTGCATCTCTCATTTACTGTAACCCTCAGGGGTGTGTGTGTTAGTCCTAAACAGACAAAGCATAGATCTTTCTTGCAATCTGTACCAATGGAAACAAACTCAGATGAGACAGGCCAGTGGCTTATCAGCTGCCTCCTGTTTTTAGAGTCCTGGACATGCCTTTATGATGGACAGCCTCCTAGAGTTTACTCTGTGATCTAGAATCAACCATTTCTGTAAAATTGACATCAAAGTTCAAATTTCTTGAAGCAACTGGAAAAAGGGAGCTCTGTGGTTCCAGGTATCAGCATGATGAACAATTAAGTTTTTCTGACACATAGAATGCCCTTAAGCCATTGTCAGTAACACAATGGATGAGTAAACTTCAAGTGTCCTGCAGAGAATTGAAAGCAGTCTAGCAGAGCCAGAGAGAAGGAACAGTGCCAGCTGTTGAGCCAAAATCATCGTTGATGTCCCACCAAATTATTTGACCTTTGCTTGATTTTCTGGAGGGGATCTAGGTTACAGTTTACAAAAACAGGTAGTAAATATGGGATGAAAAAGAGAGAAACCTACACTGGCACTCTCCTTTTCAAGAAGTTCAAACCAAGGACTTAATATTGAACAGAAGAAATAAAGCTGGGTTCTTAGTTAGGGTTCTAAGAAGCCACTAAAATGCATGCAAAATTTTGAAAATAGGCTTGAGTGTACATTATTCTGGGAGAAATTTACATAGCCTGAAAATGTTTAAAGATTGTAAGGCAGTTTAATAGGTTCTTGGATATATAGCAACCCCATACGTGTAATCTTGCTGTTAATATGTTTATAGATGGGAAGAAATCTACATATTCATGCGGGTTCCACTGAAAGCTCTTTGAGTTCCTCCTGCTTCTCTTGCTTGCTAAAACAGAAGCCTTGGGACTATGGCAACTCTTGCAGGTACACCAAATTTAGCTCATCTCACTGTTTTACTTTCAACCCATTTGGAAGAGAAGTTTTAGTAGGTAGCACTGGCTTTTCAGCCATTTTCTCTGAAATACTTTTACTCCACTTAGTTAGGGAACACGCAGACTTAAAGCTTCCCCAGGAAGTAGATAAGCACTGGGCTGGCTTGCAGACAGGGCAGGTCTCTATATCTCTGGGTTGGCACAGCCTGGTGAAAATTGTTGAACTGCAGCATTTCCATCACAGTGCCAGCTCGATGGATGGCTAGACGCCAAGACTGCTATTTGGCGACAAGCGACCGGACAAGCAGCTGGTTATTGCAGTGAATCTGAGCAGCATGCATGGGGCCCTGACTCTGGTGCCATACCCTCCAACCCAGTTAACAACTGAACCCTGGAGGTGTTTTCTGACTCCCTTCCCATCTCATCTTGGGATGGGCTTTGCCCTGGCAAGGGGGGTCTCCAGCAGTTTGCCCCTGCCTGGTCCTGAGCTGGGGCGTCTGGCTGGAGAAGTTGCTTACAGACTCCTGAAGGCTGAGGGAACACTGGGCAGCCGGGGCTGGCTCTGCGGGCGGGACTGGCCAGAGCATGATTTCACTAGAGGCTGGCAGGGAGAGGGCAGAGTCAATGTGAGCTGCTGGCATTCCACTCTAGCCAGGGGCAAAGAGGAGACAGCCTGCTGGCATCTGCCTTTGGCCCTGCTGGCATCTATTTTGAGCTGATTTTTGCGAAAAGTGCTAAGACTAAGGGACCTAGTGAGCAAACTTGTCGAGAGGGAATTTCCAGGAGGAGGAAAGGGAAGAGAAATTGGCCCAGAAGACACAGCCATGATCAAGGCATAGAGTGACATTAGCCATGGGTGAGCAGGATCTTACTAAATTTTCTCTGAGTTACTAAAGTGGAAAAAAAATCCCTTACTTGGGCTGTTGGACTCCCTCTTTCTGCCAGAACTTCTGGACCTTGAGACTAGTTTGATCTTAAGCTTTTGGAAGGGAGAAAGGACAGCTTTTCAGGATGCTTCAGCTTCCGGTAGGTGTTCCTCTCCTGGGGTCTGGCACCATCTGTAAGTTTGCTGCAGCTGCTGATGAATTTAAACTGATTGAGCTGGGCTCAGCATATCTGGAAAGCACTCATCCCTCTTTTTTATTGTTGGGGTGAGAGTGCAGAGAAAGGACTTTGGTAAGATGCTTTTCCCATTGTTCTCTAACCAACACCATTATATAGTTTGGAGCACTGTGCCCTCCATGGTGATTCCCTAGAACTCAGAGAACTATTCAGAATGGTTCAGGATGAAGCCTGACAACTGGAACATAGATATTGGGTAATTCTCAGTATCTTTCAAAGGATGCCTGTGATTTCTCCTAGGGAAAGTTGAAGTACACTACAATGGTTGAAATTTCTAAAAATGTTGGCACAGAGGACCAAAGACTCCATTGTGTTTAATTTCTGGGATTCCCGCCCCACTACATAGGAAAGGTACCTATGGGATAATTTCTATGAAACTTGTCTTTTATTCGTAATATTTGGTCACTTTCTGGAGCCAGGCATATGACTAGTACGTCTATCACTTTATTGCATTTGTTTACTTTTATTTTTTGGAGTTTTGAATTTTATTTATTTTTTTGTACAGCAGGTTCTTATTAGTTATCCATTTTATACATATTAGTGTATATATTCAATCAAAATCTCATTTATTTACTTTTTTAATTGAAGTATAGATGATTTACAATGTTGTGTTAATTTCTGCTGTACAGCAAATTGATTCAGTTATATACGTGTATATATATATATATATACACACATATATATACACACACACATATACATATATACATTATTGTTCATATTCTTTTTTTTAACATCTTTATTGAAGTATAATTGCTTTACAATGGTGTGTTACTTTCTGCTTTATCACAAAGTGAATCAGTTATACATACGTCCCCATATCTCTTCCCTCTTGCGTCTCCCTCCCTCCCACCTTTCCTATTCCACCCTTGTAAGTGATCAGAAAGCACCGAGCTGATCTCCCTGTGCTATGCGGCTGCTTCCCACTAGCTATCTATTTTACATTTGGTAGAGTATATATATCCATGCCACTCTCTCACTTTGTCCCAGCTTACCATTCCCCCGCCCCATATCCTGAAGTCCATTCTCTAGTAGGTCTGCATCTTTATTCCCATCTTACCCCTAGATTCTTCATGACCATTTTTTTTCAGATTCCATATATATATGTTAGCAAACAGTATTTGTTTTTCTCTTTTTGACTGACTTCACTCTGTATGACAGACTCTAGGTCCATCCACCTCACTACAAATAACTCAATTTCATTTCTTTTTATGGCTGAGTAATATTCCATTGTATATATGCACCACATCTTCTTTACCCATTCATCTATTGACGGACACTTAGGTTGCTTCCATGTCCTGGCTTTTGTAAATAGAGCTGCAATGAACATTGTGATACATGACTCTTATTGAACTATGGTTTTCTCAGGTTATATGCCCAGTAGTGGGATTGCTGGGCCATATGGTAGTTCAATTTTTAGTTTTTTAAGGAACCTCCATACTGTTCTCCATAGTGGCTGTATCAATTTACATTCCCACCAACAGTGCAAGAGGGTTCCCTTTTCTCCACACCCTCTCCAGCATTTATTGTTTCTAGATTTTTTGATGTTGGCCACTTTGACCAGTGTGAGATGGTATCTCATTGTAGTTTTGATTTTCATTTCTCAAATGATTAATGATGTTGAGCATTCTTTCATGTGTTTGTTGGCAATCTGTATATCTTCTTTGAAGAAATGTCTATTTAGGTCATCTGCCCATTATTGGATTGGGTTGTTTTCTTTTTTGTTATTGAGCTGCATGAGCTGCTTGTAAATTTTGGAGATTAATCCTTTGTCAGTTGCTTCATTAGCAAATATTTTCTCCCATTCTGAGGGTTTCTTTTGGTCTTGTTTATGGTTTCTTTTGCTGTGCAAAAGCTTTGAAGTTTCATTAAGTCCCATTTGTTTATTTTTGTTTTTATTTCCATTTCTCTAGGAGGTGGATCAAAAAGGATCTTGCTGTGATTTATGTCATAGAGCGTTCTGCCTGTTTTCCTCTAAGAGTTTGATAGTGTCTGGCCTTACATTTAGGTCTTTAATCCATTTTGAGTTTCTTTTTATATATGGTGTTAGGGACTGTTCTAATTTCATTCTTTTACACGTAGCTGTCCAGTTTTCCCAGCACCACTTATTGAAGAGGCTGTCTTTTCTCCACTGTGTATTCTTGCCTCCTTTATCAAAGATAAGGTGACCAGATGTGTGTGGGTTTATCTCTGGGCTTTCTATCCTGTTTCATTGATCTATATTTCTGTTTTTGTGCCAGTCCCATACTGTCTTGATTACTGTAGCTTTGTAGTATAGTCTGAAGTCTGGGAGCCTGATTTCTCAAGCTCTGTTTTTCTTTCTCAAGATTGCTTTGCCTATTCGGGGTCTTTTGTGTTTCCATACAAATGGTGAAATTTTTTTGTTCTAGTTCTGTGAAAAAAGCCAGTGGTAGTTTGATCAGGATTGCATTGAATCTGTAGATTGCTTTGGGTAGTAGAGTCATTTTCACAATGTTGATTCTTCCAATCCAAGAACATGGTATATCTCTCCATCTACTTGTATCAACTTTAATATCTTTTATCAGTGTCTTATAATTTTCTGCATACAGGTCTTTTTTCTCCTTATATAGGTTTATTCCTAGATATTTTATTCTTTTTGTTGCAGTGGTTAATGGGAGTGTTTTCTTAATTTCACTTTCAGATTCTTCATCATTAGTGTATAGGAATGCCAGAGATTTCTGTGCATTAATTTTGTATCCTGCTACTTTACCAAATTCATTCATGAGCTCTAGTACTTTTCTGGTAGCATCTTTAGGAGTCTCTGTGTATAGTATCATGTCATCTGCAAACAGTGACAGCTCTACTTCTTCTTTTTCAATTTGGATTCCTTTTATTTCTTTTTCTTCTCTGATTGCTGTGGCTAAAACTTCCAAAACTATGTTGAATAACAGTGGTGAGAGTGGGCAACCTCTTCTTGTTCCTGATCTTAGTGGAAATGGTTTCAGTTTTTCATCATTGAGGACAATGTTGGCTGTGGGTTTGTCATATATGGGCTTTATTATGTTGAGGTAAGTTCCCTCTATGCCTACTTTCTGGAGGGTTTTTATCATAAATGGGTGTTGAATTTTGTCGAAAGCTTTCTCTGCATCTATTGAGATGATCATATGGTTTTTCTCCTTCATTTTATTAATATGGTGTATCACGTTGATTGATTTGTGTATATTGAAGAATCCTTGCATTTCCTGGATAAACCCCACTTGATCATAATGTATGATTCTTTTAATGTGCTGTTGGATTCTGTTTGCTAGTATTTTGTTGAGGATTTTTGCATCTGTGTTCATCAGTGATATTGGCCTACAGTTTTCTTTCTTTGTGACATCTCTGTCTGGTTTAGTATCAGAGTGATTGTGGCCTTGTATAATGAGTTTGGGAGTGTTCCTCCCTCTGCTATATTTTGGAAGAGTTTGAGAAGGATAGGTGTTAGCTCTTCTCTAAATGTTTGACAGAATTTGCCTGTGAAGCCATCTGGTCCTGGACTTTTGTTTGTTGGAAGAAGTTTCAATTTCAGTACTTGTGATTGGTTTGTTCATATTTTCTATTTCTTCCTGGTTCAGTCTCAGAAGGTTGTGCATTTTTAAGAATTTGTCCATTTCTTCCAGGTTGTCCATTTTATTGGCATAGAGTTGCTAGTTGTATTCTCTCATGATCCTCTGTATTTCTGCAGTGTCAGTTGTTACTTCTCCTTTTTCATTTCTAATTCTATTGATTTGACTCTTCTCCCTTTTTTTCTTGATGAGTCTGGCTAATGATTTATCAGTTTTGTTTATCTTCTCAGAGAACCAGCTTTTAGTTTTATTGATCTTTGCCATAGTTTCCTTTATTTCTTTTTCATTAATTTCTGATCTGATCTTTATGATTTCTTTCCTTCTGCTAACTTTGGGGGTTTTTTGTTCTTCTTTCTCTAATTGCTTTATGTGTAAGTTTAGGTTGTTTATTTGAGATGTTTGTTGTTTCTTAAGGTAGGATTGTATTACTATAAACTTCCCTCTTAGTAGTCTGCTTTAGCTGCATCCCATAGGTTTTGGGTCATTGTGTTTCATTGTCATTTGTTTCTAGGTAGTTTTTGATTTCCTCTTTGATTTCTTCAGTGATCTCTTGGTTATTAATTAGTGTATTGTTTAGCCTCCATATGTTTGTACTTTTTACAGATTTTTTCCTGTAATTGATATCCAGTCTCCTAGCATTGTGGTCAGAAAAGATAGTTGATATGATTTCAATTTTCTTAAATTTACCAGGGTTTGATTTATGACCCATTATATGCTCTATCCTGGAGAAAGTTCCATGAGCACTTGAGAAGAAAGTGTATTCTGTTGTTTATGTATGGAATATACTATAAATATCAATTAAGTCCATCTTGTTTAATGTATCATTTAAAGCTTGTGTTTCCTTATTTATTTTCATTTTGGATGATCTGGGTATGAGAAGCAAAGGAAAACTTTATATATATATATATATATATATTTTTTTTTTTTGTGGTACGCGGGCCTCTCACTGTTGTGGCCTCTCCCGTTGTGGAGCACAGGCTCCGGACATGCAGGCTCAGTGGCCATGGCTCATGGGCCCAGCTGCTCTGCGGCATGTGGGATCTTCCCGGACCAGGGCACGAACCCATGTCCCCTGCATCGTCAGGCGGACTGTCCACCACTGCGCCACCAGGGAAGCCCCGAAAAGTTTATATTTTGATCAGAGAATGGAGAGGTGAGAGCGTGCAGTCCCCTGTGGACTGTGGGCGGGGCTGCTGTGTTGGGATCCCGTCAGCATCAGCAGGAGGGAGGGGGCGGAACTCCCAAGGGTCAGGTTGGCTGGAGCTCAGGCTCTATGTCATGGAGTCTGCAGGGGGCCCCGTGAGCTGAGGTGTCGGCCCAGCCATTTTGCACTAGGAAATCGGGTCTGAAGTGCCGGGTGTGGGACCTCTGCATGTGGAAACCTAGGAGCAAGTAAAATTAGACAAAGCACAAAGGAAAAACAAGGTTAGACTTTATTTTATTGCCCAGATTCTATTTTTATCTCCCAGGAATTTTTCATGGGCTTTGCTGGTGACACACCCCTCCTCTGCCTTTTGTCCCGTTCCTCATTCTTGGGGCGCTGTGGGTGCAGACCCCAGCGTGGTGTTAAAGTGGGGTGTTAAAGCCCCCTTATGATTGTGTTACTGTCGATTTCCCCTTTTATGGCTCTTAGTATTTGCCTTATGTATTGAGGTGCTCCTATGTTGGGTGCATAAATATTTACAATTGTTATATCTTCTTGATTTCATCCCTTGATCATTATGTAGTGTCCTTCTTTGTCTCTTGTAATAGTCTTTGTTTTAAAGTCTATTTTGTCTGATATGAGAATTGCTACTCCAGCTTTCTTTTGATTTCCATTTTCATGGAATATCTTTTTCCATCCCCTCACTTTCAGTCTGTATGTGTCCCTAGATCTGAATTTGGTCTCTTGTAGACAGCATATATACGGGTCTTGTTTTTATGTCCATTCAACCAGTTTGTGTCTTTTCGTTGGAGCATTTAATCCATTTACATTTAAGGTAATTATCGATATGTATGTTCCTATTACCATTTTCTTAATTGTTTTGGGTTTGTTATTGTAGGTCTTTTCCTTCTTTTGTGTTTGCTGCTTAGAGAAGTTTCTTTAGCATTTGTTGTAAAGCTGGTTTGGTGGTGCTGAATTCTCTTAGCTTTTACTTGTCTGTACAGGTTTTAATTTCTCTGTCAAATCTGAATGAGATCCTTGCTGGGTAGAGTAATCTTGGTTGTAGGTTTTTCCCCTTCACCACTTTAAATATGTCCTGCCACACCCTTCTGGCTTGCAGAGTTTCTGCTGAAAGATCAGCTTTTAACCTTATGGGGATTCCCTTGTATGTTATTTGTTGCTTTTCCCTTGTTGCTTTTAACATTTTTTCTTAATACTTAATTTTTCATAATTTGATTACTATGTGTCTTGGCGTGTTTCTGCTTGGATTTATCCTGTATGGGACTCTCTGTGCTTCCTGGACTTGATTAACTATTCACTTTCCCATATTAGGGAAGTTTTCAACTATAATCTCTTCAAATATTTTCTCAGTTCCTTTCTTTTTCTCTTCTTCTTCTTGGACCCCTATAATTTGAATGTTGGTGCGTTTAATGTTGTCCCAGAGATTTCTGAGACTGTCCTCAGTTCTTTTCATTTTTTTTTCTTTATTCTGCTCTGCAGTATTTATTTCCACTATTTTATCTTCCAGGTCACTTATCCGTTCTTCTGCCTCTATTCTGCTCTTGATCCCTTGTAGAGAATTTTTTATTTCATTTTTATGTTGTTCATCACTGTTTGTTTGCTCTTTAGTTCTTCTAGGTCCTTGTTAAACATTTCTTGTATTTTCTCCATTCTATTTCTAAGATTTGGGATCATCTTTACTATCATTTTTCTGAATTATTTTTCTGGTAGACTGCCTATTTCCTCTTCATTTGTTAGGTCTGGTGGGTTTTTACCTTGCTCCTTCACCTACTGTGTGTTTCTCTGTCTTCTGATTTTGCTTATCTTACTGTGTTTGGGGTCTCCTTTTCGAGGGCTACAGGTTTGTAGTTACCATTGTTTTTGGTGTCTGCCCCAGTGGGTAAGGTTGGTTCAGGGGGTTGTGTAGGCTTCATGGTGCTGGTGACTAGTGTCTGTGTTATGGTGTATGAGGCTGGTCTTGTCTTTCTGGTGGGCAGGTCCATGTCTGGTGGTGTGTTTTTGGGTGTCTGTGGCCTTATGATTTTAGGCAGCCTCTCTGCTAATGGGTGTGGTTGTGTTCCTGTCTTGCTAGTTGTTTGGTATAGGGTGTCCAGCACTGGAGCTTGCTTGTCATTGAGTAGAGCTGGGTCTTGGCGTAGAGATGGAGATCTCTGGGGGATTTTCACCATTTGATATTATGTGGAACTGGGAGGTCTCTTGTGGACCAATGTCCTGGACTTGGCTCTCCTACCTCAGAGGCACAGCCCTGATGCCTGGCTGGAGCACCAAGAGCTTGTCATCACATGGCTTGGAATAAAAGGGAGAAAAAAAGAAAGAAGATGATAAAATAAAATAAAATAAATTTATTAAAATAAAAAAATAATTATTAAAATTTTTTTTAAAGTAATAAAGATAAAAGAGAGCAACCAAACCAAAAAACAAATCCACCAATGATAACAAGTGCTAAAAACTATACTAAAAACAAACAAACAAACAAAAAACAGGCAGACAGAATCCTAGGACAAATGGTAAAAGCAAAGCTATACAGACAAAATCACACACAGAAGCATACACATACACACTCACAAAAAGAGAAAAAGGGGAAAAAATTTATATATCGTTGCTCCCAAAGTCCACCTCCTCAATTTGGGATGATTCGTTGTCTGTTCAGGTATTACATAGATGCAGGGTACATCAAGTTGATTGTGGAGATTTAATCCTTTGCTCCTGAGGCTGCTGGGAGAGATTTCCCTTTCTCTTTGTTCGCACAGCTCCCGGGGCTCAGCTTTGGATTTGGCCCCGCCTCTGCGTGTAGGTCGCCTGAGGGCATCTATTCTTCGCTAAGACAGGACGGGGTTAAAGGAGCAGCTGACTCGGGGGCTCTGGCTCACTCAGGCCAGGGGGAGGGAGGGGTATGGATGTGGGGCAAGCCTGCGGCTGCAGAGGCCAGCATGAAGTTGCACCAGCTTGCAGCGCGCCATGCGTTCTCCCGGGGAAGTTGTCCCTGGATCACGGGACCCTGGCAGTGGCGGGCTGCACAGGCTCCCGGGAGGGCAGGTGTGGATGGTGACCTGTGCTTGCACACAGGCTTCTTGGTGGCGGCAGCAGCAGCCTTAGCGTCTCATGCCTGTCTCTGGGGTCCGTGCTCATAGCTGCGGCTCACGCCCGTCTCTGGAGCTCCTTTAAGCAGCGCTCTTAATCCCCTCTCCTTGCGCACCAGGAAACAAAGAGGCAAGAAAAAGTCTCTTGTCTCTTCAGCAGGTCCAGACTTTTTCCCGGACTCCCTCCCAGCTAGCCATGGTGTACCAACCCCTTCAGGCTGTGTTCACACCACCAACAGTCCTCTCCCTGTGATCCGACCGAAGCCCGAGCCTCAGCTCCCAGCCTCCGCGCGCCCCACCCCGCCGGGTGAGCAGACAAGCCTCTCGGGCTAGTGAGTGCTGGTCGGCACCGATCCTCTGTGCGGGAATCTCTCCGCTTTGCTCTCCGCACCCCTGTGGCTGCGCTCTCCTCCACGGCTCTGAAGCTTCCCCCCCTCCGCCACCCACAGTCTCCGCCGGCGAAGGGGCTTCCTAGTGTGTGGAAACCTTTCCTCCTTCACAGCTCCCTCCCACTGGTGCAGGTCCAGTCCCTATTCTTTTGTCTCTGTTTATTCTTTTTTCTTTTGCCCTACCCAGGTACGTGGGGAGTTTCTTGCCTTTTGGGAAGTCTGAGGTCTTCTGCCAAAGTTCAGTAGGTGTTCTGTAGGAGCTCTTCCACATGTAGATGTATTTCTGATGTATTTGTGGGGAGGAAAGTGATCTCCTTGTCTTACTCCTCCGCCATCTTGAAGCTCATCCGCCTCATATTCTTTTCTCTTATGGTTTATCACAGGATATTGAATATAGTTCCCTGTGCTATACAGTAGGAACTTGTTTTTTATCCATCCTATATATAATAGTTTGTATCTGCTAATCCCAGTCTCCCAATCCATCCCTCCATCACCCGCCCCCTTGGCAACCACAAGTCTGTTCTCTATGTCTGTGTGTCTATTTGTTTCATAGATAAGTTCATTTGTGTCATTTTTTAGATTCCGTATATAAGTGATATCATATGGTATTTATCTTTCTCTGTCTGACTTATTTCACTTGATATGATAATCTATAGTTGCATCCTTGTTTCTGCAAATGGTATTATTTCATTCTTTTTTATGATTGAGTAATATTCTATTGTCTATACGTACCACATCTTCTTTATTCATTCCTCTGTTGATGGACACTTAGGTTGTTTACATGTCTTGGCTACTGTGAATAGTGCTGTTGTGAACACAGGGGTGCATGTATCTTTTTGAATTAGAGTTTTGTCTGGATATATGCCCAAGAATGGGATTGCTGGATCATGTGGTAACTCTATTTCACCTTATTTATATGGTTGTCACATTTATTGCCCTGTGTTGTAATTCATTCCTTCCTATTGTCTCTCCCACTAGATGGTGAGCATGCTGAGGGGTGAACTGTCCCTTATCCATATTTGTATGCATTTTAATTTCAGCAACACTAAATTATATGGAGAAGTGAAATGACTGCCGTTTACAGCAAGACCTTCTTTATTCTCCAGATACAGAAGTATAGTTGATTCTTGTTATTTGCAGTAGTTATTCTATAAAGTTACTGTAAATACTGAATTAACAAATAGTGAACCATTGCTCCTAATAGAGAGATAGGTTTCTGCAAAACTCTGACTACAACATTTTTATCAACCAGTCAATACATAACCTTGTTTTGTGTGTTTCAAGACACCTGTTTAATATATATTGTTAATTCATTAGCATTAAACTGGTGGCTAAAGCACTATAACTCAGACCTGAACAAATACACCTAACACATATTTTCTCCCTGAGGCACTGTCAAAATCCAGAAATAGCAAAATTAAAACTACCCAATCAGTGAAACAGTATTTAGGAAGAGTTGACTGTGCAAGTAAGAACAGTTTATGAATTGAGAACTTTCAAATTCAAAACTGGTAGGAAGCTCTGAGGCCTGACATGACAAGATGGCTTATAAAGTCACAATGAGGTTGTTGTGTAATCTTTACAGTGATGGGTTATTATGAAGGAGCGTTTCCAGAGGCAGGGGTTAGTTAACAGTGATGATCTTATACCACTTCTAGGAAGATGACTTAAGTGTCTTTTATGATTATCAGACGCATTTCCAAGAAATCACCTTAGTGATGTTTCACTCATGTTCATGAAATAAGCTAGATTTAGCTTGTGTCCATGGTTTAAATGGTTTTGTCGGCTTGGAAGATTTTCAATCCCTGTCTCCACGTTATTTTAACAGCACATGGTAGCCTTCTTGCACTCAGGAACAGTAGAGACCACTTCAGCACTAGGCTTGGGGGCCATTTTAAATAGAAGAAAAAAGAGACACAAACGTGTGAAAAACGTGCACTAAACAGACAGCCAAAAGGACACCTGTTTCCAGGATAAGCTGAAGCAAGAAGGCAGAGTGTGGCCCTGTTCAGCTTCAGCTGAGAATATGTGGGTCAGGAAACTCCATTTTCTCACCTCATTGAACATTTCCACAAACGACCAGGAAACCACTGTATAGGAGTTACCAATACATCTTAGTGAGTAAGTAAATTCACAAATACTGAATCTGTGAAGAGTGAGGATGGACTGTATTATATATCACTACTGTGTAATCTGATAGTCACCGTTTTGTTTAATCCAAATTGGGTGTGTGGTGGGATGTAGAATTAGAAAACTGTGGGTGTTTTATAAGTACTGATTAGGAAATTTTCATTCCAAGTAGGTTTTATTTTTTATTTATTTATCTTTTATTGAAGTCTAGTTGATTTACAATGTTGTGTTAATTTCTCCGGTACAGCAGAGTGATTCAGTTATACCTATATATATATATATTCTTTTTCATATTCTTTTCCATTATGGTTTATGCCAGGATATTGAATATAGTTCCCTGTGCTATACAGTAGGACCTTGTAGTTTATCTGTTCTCTATTCAGGGGTCCCCAAGCCCCAGGCTGCGGACCAGTACCAGTCCCCAGCCTGTTAGTCTGTGAAAGAACCCTTTCCTTCTTCTGAGTGTTCAGTATGATAGCAGTTCTCCTCCACGAAACTTTATTTTTTTTAAAAAAAAGTTTATTGAAGTACAGTTGATTTACAATGTTGTTAATTTCTGCTATACAACAAAGTGATTCAGTTATACATACATACATATATATATATATATATATATATATATATATATATATAATGGTTTGCATCTGCTAATCCCAAACTCCCAATCCTTCCCTCCCACACACCCTCTCCCCCTTGGCAACCACAAGTCTATTCTCTATGGCTGTAAGTCTGTTTCTGTGAAGTAGGTTTTAATTTTTTTTATTTTATAATTAATATTTATTAATTAATTTATTTTTGGCCATGCCATGTGGCTTGCGGGATCTTAGTTCCCTGAACGCATATCCTCTACAGTGGAAGTGTGGAGTCCTAACCACTGGTATGCCAGGGAATTCCCAGATTTTATTTTTAAATAAGGCACTCCTTTTTATCGGAGTGTTTAATTCCTAAAGAAAACTGAGAGCATATAAAAACATGTGTTTTCCAGAAGACACTCCATACCCCCTATAATTTGCTCTAATCTAGAAGTGAATGCAATATTAACTAAAAATAAAGTATTGAATGCATAAGGACCCATCCCGAGCACAAATATCTGCACAATGGATTTTCAGTAGCAGCAATGAGTTTAACTCAGAATAGAATATAGATATGCATGTATTATTGATGATAATTAACTCTGGGGAACTTCTGTCTGCAATGTATCTGATCCACTATGTACCACTGGCTATAGTACATGCATCTTTTTATTCATCTTGGGTGGGATTATGAACAACACTGAAAGGATGTGTTCATTAAGACTCATAGGAAAGTAATGACCATTTTCATAGTAATAGATCTTTTTCTAATAGAAAAAAATGGATATTATACTTCCAAGGCATTATTCAAATATGTGTGCATGTGTAAGTATTTGAAGAAACTCAAAAAATTTAAACTTTGACATCTATAAATAAATACGTTCACTTAAAGAATGAAGTGTTTGTGTATGGAAGGTGGTATAAGAAATACATGAAAAGACATCTGCCTGCTCTATGAGCACAGGAATTAAACAAGTATATATGAGTACAATGTGTGAAGGGCATCAAAAGACTCCTTGTTATAAAATAAATAAGTCCTGAAGGGACCAGTCATAAGCATTGAAATTCAAACTGTGATTAAAAATCTTCCAACAAACAAAAGCCCAGGACCAGATGGCTTCACAGGCGAATTCTGTCAAACATGTAGAGAAGAGCTAACACCTATCCTTCTCAAACTCTTCCAAAATATAGCAGAGGAAGGAACACTCCCAAACTCATTCTACGAGGCCACCATCACTCTGACACCAAACCAGACAGAGATGTCACAAAGAAAGAAAACTGTAGGCCAATATCACTGATGAACATAGACGTAAAAATCCTCAACAAAATACTAGCAAACAGAATCCAACAGCACACTAAAAGGATCATACATTATGATCAAATGGGGTTTATCCAGGGAATGCAAGGATTCTTCAATATATGCAAATCAATCAACGTGATACACCATATCAACAAATTGAAGGAGAAAATCCATATGATCATCTCAATAGATGCAGAGAAAGCTTTTGACAAAATTCAACACCCATTTATGATAAAAACCCTGCAGAAAGTAGGCATAGAGGGAACTTACCTCAACATAATAAAGGCCATATATGACAAACCCACAGCCAACATCGTCCTCAATGATGAAAAACTGAAACCATTTCCACTAAGATCAGGAACAAAAAGAGGTTGCCCACTCTCACCACTGTTATTCAACATAGTTTTGGAAGTTTTAGCCACAGCAATCAGAGAAGAAAAAGAAATAAAAGGAATCCAAATTGAAAAAGAAGAAGTAGAGCTGTCACTGTTTGCAGATGACATGATACTATACACAGAGAGTCCTAAAGATGCTACCAGAGAAGTACTAGAGCTCATGAATGAATTTGGTAAAGTAGCAGGATACAAAATTAATGCACAGAAATCGCTTGCATTCCTATATACTAATGATGAAAAATCTGAAAGTGAAATTAAGAAAACACTCCCATTAACCATTGCAACAAAAAGAATAAAATATCTAGGAATAAACCTATATAAGGAGACAAAATACCTGTATGCAGAAAATTATAAGACACTGATGAAAGAAATTAAAGTTGATACAAGTAGATGGAGAGATATACCATGTTCTTGGATTGGAAGAATCAACATTGTGAAAATGACTCTACTACCCAAAGCAATCTACAGATTCAATGCAATCCTGATCAAACTACCACTGGCTTTTTTCACAGAACTAGAACAAAAAAATTTCACAATTTGTATGGAAGCACAAAAGACCCCGAATAGGCAAAGCAATCTTGAGAAAGAAAAACAGAGCTGGAGGAATCAGGCTCCCTGACTTCAGACTATACTACAAAGCTGCAGTAATCAAGACAGTATGGGACTGACACAAAAACAGAAATATAGATCAATGAAACAGGATAGAAAGCCCAGAGATAAACCCACACACATCTGGTCACCTTATCTTTGATAAAGGAGGCAAGAATATGCAGTGGAGAAAAGACAGCCTCTTCAATAAGTGGTGCTGGGAAAACTGGACAGCTACGTGTAAAAGAATGAAATTAGAACAGTCCCTAACACCATATATAAAAAGAAACTCAAAATGGATTAAAGACCTAAATGTAAGGCCAGACACTATCAAACTCTTAGAGGAAAACATAGGCAGAATGCTCTATGACATAAATCACAGCAAGATCCTTTTTGACCCTCCTCCTACAGAAATGGAAATAAACACCAAAATAAACAAATGGGACCTAATGCAACTTAAAAGCTTTTGCACAGCAAAGGAAACTATAAACAAGACCAAAAGACAACCCTCAGAATGGGAGAAAATATTTGCAAATGAAGCAACTGACAAAGGATTAGTCTCCAAAATTTACAAGCAGCTCATGCAGCTCAATAACAAAAAAGAAAACAACCCAATCCAAAAATGGACAGAAGACCTAAATAGACATTCCTCCAAAGAAGATATACAGATTGCCAACAAACACATGGAAGAATGCTCAACATCGTTAGAGAAATGAAAATCAAAACTACAATGAGATATCATCTCACACCGGTCAGAATGGCCATCACCAAAAAATCTAGAAACAATAAATGCTGGAGAGTGTGTGGAGAAAAGGGAACCCTCTTGCACTGTTGGTGGGAATGTAAATTGATACAGCCACTATGGAGAACAGTATGGAGGTTCCTTAAAAAACTACAAATAGGACTACCATACGACACAGCAATCCCACTACTGGGCATATACCCTGAGAAAACCATAATTCAAAGAGAGTCATGTACCAAAATGTTCATTGCAGCTCTATTTACAATAGCCAGGACATGGAAGCAACCGAAATATCCATCAACAGATGAATGGAAAAAGAAGATGTGGCACATATATACAATGGAATATTACTCAGCCCTAAAAAGAACGAAATTGAGTTATTTGTAGTGAAGTGGATAAACCTAGAGTCTGTCATACAGAGTGAAGTAAGTCAGAAGGAGAAAAACAAATACCATATGCTAACATATATATATGGAATCTAAGAAAAAAAAATGTCATGAAGAACCTAGGGGTAAGACGGGAATAAAGATGCAGACGTACTAGAGAACGGACTTGAGGATACGGAGCGGGGAAGGGTAAGCTGGGACAAAGTGAGAGAGTGGCATGGACATATATACACTACCAAAATGGATAGCTAGTGGGAAGCAACCGCGTAGCACAGGGAGATCATCTCGGTGCTTTGTGACCACCTAGAGGTGTGGGATAGGGAGGGTGGGAGGGAGGGAGACGCAAGAGGGAAGAGATATGGGGACATATGTATATGTATAACGGATTCACTTTGTCATAAAGCAGAAACTTACACACCATTGTAAAGCAATTATACTCTCATAAAGATGTTAAATAAATAGATAAATAAAAATAAAATGTATACACCCACCAAAAAAAAAGTCCTGAAGGTTCACAGCATTTAACTTTAGGTAATACCACTGTATTGAATGTTTGAAAGTTGCTCAGTTAGTAAATCTTCAAAGTTTTTATCACACACACACACACACCAAAGACAAGTATAGAAATAACTTTCATATGAGGGTAATCAGCTTTTGGGTGTGATAAAGACGCCACCACATGGAAGGACCTAGAAAGTCTCTTTTGAGACGGACCTTGCATGGACAGTGTTGTGAATGGGACGGCACAGAGCACACATGGAGTCACACCTCTGTCCAGGCTGACCCATGCGTGGGGAGCACAGGGCATGAGTTCCCACAGAGGTAAATTTAAGTCACTCAACCCCAGAATCTGGGAGCCATGCTTGACTCTGTCTTTCTCTACCTCCACATGCAGTCAGTTGCCAGGTCCTGCCACGTCTGCCTCCTGGATTTCTTCTGAGTTTGTTCATCCTTTGCTCCTGCATCCTTCCTACCACCGCTCTCATCCAGGTCCTGCTGTCTCTTATGGAAAGGCCTTCCTGAAGGGCCCTAACAAAGGCCCTTTGGCCTGTCCTCTGCACTGCAACTAGAATCAGCTTCACATTAAGTGACCCACATAAGGTCCAGTCTCAGCCCAGAGCCCTCAAGCCTTCCCACCACGCTTGCCTGCCATCAAGTCTTCTCAAGGTCAAGGAGCCCCCATTTCCTGTCTCAGCCTCGCTTCTGACCACTTGGCACCTTCACTCTCTATGTCAACATTAATGAACTCGCCTCAAGTCACTAAGACTTCCCTCCAGGTTTCTATACCTGCTGTTACCACTGCCTGGAGCACTCTCCCTTCCTCCTGCCTGGGTAACTCCTAGGCACCTGTTCAGGTGTCAGTCTATGCCAGTTCTTCTAGGAAGCCCTTCCCAACTCCTCTCAGATTAGACCAGATGGCCTTCTGAATTTCTCACAGAGTACCCTGTGCTTACATAGAATGAATACACAGTGTATTATAATTACATTGAAAAATCTTTGGCCTACTCTCCAACTAGATTGTAAGCTCCTCATAGATAAGGACTACATCTTATTTACCGTTCTATATTTTCCAGTGTAAATTGAATGAGTACAGTAATAGGTACACAGGCTAGGGAAGATTTTTGGAGGAAGGACAGATACATAGCCAGAGATAAACACATTTATCTGTGTAATGTATATTTATACACTCATGGTTCATGGTTACTCATGGTTAATTAAAAATCTTGACAGGACAAAGGCAGAAGAGCTTTCATTTAAATGTTTTTTCCAAATATATACATTGAGTATTGACTGTCTTTTTTGAGTCCTTGGGTGGAAAGGGGTTAGGTGGGATGAATATTAGCACCATACTCTAAGCTAAGCATAGCGTATTTTATAACATCTCAAATAGTTAGGGCTATGTCTTATTTTATTCAACTTCCTTAAAATGTTTCTCTGTAATTAATTAATTTCCCTATTACATCATGATGTGAGGGATCCTGGTGAAGTGAACAGAGCGACACAATCAGGAGATTGTGTTCCTGAGCCTGTTGCCTTGGATAAGTTATTTTGACTCTCTGGGGGAAAAGAGCTGCTGGGATGAGTTGATCAGAACTTGCAAGTCATTTATTCCCACAGACAAGTGAGTTATTAACACTCTTTTATGTGCAGGGCACTTTCCAAGGTCCAGTGATAAACACACATCATCTTTTCTTGAGGAAGTAAAATTGACAGGGTTAGTTTGCTTGGCTGAAAACTTCACTACTGTCCCTCCCCACCTTGGTTTTCCAGCCCCAAAGCACACGGTATCATGAGATACTATTAGCAGGAGGAGTACTTCTCATCAGCAGTGCCATCAGGCAGAGCATGTCTGGAATTTGAAGACTTGATTTGTACTGTCTTTTGAAGACTTGATTTGTACTGTCTTTTTGTCCTACTGCCAGCTGAACAATCACATAAGCATATAACATTCGCCTACAATAATGATGGCATTATTTGTCACCTACCTGCTTAATATGTCATAAAGACAAATTATATTCTTCTTTTAAACCATCTTCTTGCTTCTTAGGAATCGGTGCTTATTATCATGAAAGATATTCATTCCTTCAGTCTTTATCTCACTTAGCAAACTCTGACTAATTGCCAGCTATGTTTAAGCTGCTGTGATAGGTGCTGAGAATAAAAAGCCTTTAGAGCAAAGACTCAGTCCATGAGGACCTTACAGGTGAGTGGGGAGACCAGGAAAGGAAATGATTACAGCAGTGTGCTAACTGCTAAGTGCATGACTTCTAAATTAAAACATTTCAGCTTTCGGTGCATTTCTGTTATGCAGGCCCTTTGAGAAAGTGCAGATAGAAAAATTAGACCATAAATGTGCTAGTGTGAAGCAAGGATCCAGAATTAAGAGAACCATAGAATCATAGACTTAGAGTGGGCACTAAAACACAAGTCCAAACTATTTTCTAAGGCTTGAGTTCCATCTAAAACCCAGGTGCCGAGAGGTTCACTAGCTTACCTTGAATATTTATAATGAGATGGACTCCCCACCTTTTGATGTATTTCATGTCACTGTTGATCAGCTCTCATTGTTTATGAGGTATTTTTTGGTAACAACTAAAAATACATCTTGCCATACAGAGCAAAGCTAATTCTCTTCAGGGTAACAGCCTTGAAAATATAACAAGGTAACTGTCAGTGCCCTTGGGTCTTTTCTCCAGGCTAAATAAAATCAATACACTATTGGTAGAAGTCTGTTAACCATCCCAAAGTCTTTTCTGAATATAAAAGGTAGAACAGTATTTTTCAGTGTGCCAGTTACAATTCATGGCTGTTGAGATCAGTCTGACGGGTAACAATTAGAGTAGAATAGAATAAAATACAAAATGTCAGAGTGTTTTACACATAGTAAGGCTAACTATTGTTTCATGGAAGGTTTATTTCAGGTGTGTGTGCATGTCTGTGTTTCTGTATGCCAGTGTTTATATATATACTGAATCCCATATTAAAATTATTTCTTTTTTTAATTGAAGTAGAGTTGATTTACAATGTTGTATTAATTTCTGCTGTACAGCAAAGGGATTCAGTTATACATATATATATGTACATCCTTTTTCATATTCTTTTCCATTATGGTTTATTACAGGATATTGAATATAGTTTCCTGTGCTATACAGTAGGACCTTGTTATTTATTCATCCTGTATATACTAGTTTGCATCTGCTAATCCCAAACTCCCAATCCTTGCCTCCCCCTCCCCCCTCCCCCTTGTCAACCACCAGTCTGTTTTCTATGTCTGTGTCTGTTTCTGTTTTGTAGATAAGTTCATTTGTGTCATATTTTAGATTCCACATATAAGTGATATCATATGGTGGTAAAATTATTTCTTAATGTGAATCACAATAAATAAATTGAATTAAATTAAAATAAAACCATTGATACTTCACACCTCAGGAGACTTCACATACTTTATTTATTTATTTATTTTTTAACATCTTTATCGGAGTATAATTGCTTTACAATGTTGTGTTAGTTTCTGCTGTATAACAAAGTGAATCAGCTATACATATACATATATCCCCATATCCCCTCCCTCTTGTGTCTCCCTCCCACCCTCCCTTTCACCCCTCTAGGTGGTCACAAAGCATTGAGCTGATCTCCCTGTGCTATGCAGCTGCTTCCCACTAGCTTCACATACTTTAAATAAGGATTTCTGGAAGTCAATGTGCATAAGACTCACCTGGAACGTTCGTTAAAAACAGATTATGTTCCATTCCCCTCCTCCCTCTTCTCCAGATTCTGATTTGAAGTGTCTTGGGTGGGATGAGTTGCATTGCAATTTTAATATGAATTCCATTTTTATAAGCTCCTGGGTTCTGCCACTGCTGATCTATGGAGACCATCCTCAGTCCCACTGCCCTTAGTGGCACTTAACTAACTTACAGGAGAACTAAGTGAGGGTCCGACTGTGTCAGTCTATAGAGTTAATGTGCAGTACCACTTAATTTCTTTTATATTTTAAAATCAAACTAAATAGAAATTATTAATAGTTTCTTCTCACAGCCCACTTCGGAGACAGTTGGAGAATTGGGAATAGTGCTTGCAAGGGAGACCAGGGTTAGAGACATAAACTCAAGAAGGCAGTTTCTTCTTGGAGAGAAGCGTGTCTGATTCTGAGCAGTCAACTCATTTATACTAGCTGAGCTCAGCAAGGGTCAGACCCATCTTAGTTCCCTTAACACATCTTCCCTGAACTGTCCTTACATCGTCTAGGGAGAAAGATGGGTTCAGTGGGCTCAGCCTTCTTTTATGATCTCAACATTGGTTCTACTTTTCCAGTCCAAAAGCAAGTTTCCTTAATAGAAATCCCCAGTGCAAAGTAGCCAGAAATTGTGCTTCTTATTTGTCATTTCCAACTGGACACTAAGTTTCAAGTGGATGTCCTGTCTTGATTTTCTCATTTTGTTGCTGTTTCACCTGAACATGCAGTTTTCTTTTCTTCCTTTCTTGCATTTCTTGTTGTATCTTAGAATTATCTGAAGACTCCCTTTGAGAACACTCATCATATAGGTTTTCAGTCTTGAGGGATTTCCCCACCCTCTAAAGCTGTCTCTGTCTTCAGAGACCCATGCTTCAGCATCATGCCCATGCCTTTCTTTTTACTGTCTTCTTGTCTCCCTTCCTGAAACCCAGAGCCTCACTTGGCTTTACCTGTTCCTGTGGCCCCTCTCTCCAAGACTCTCCTATCATGCAGACAATAACGGCAACAACAACAACAAAATGGCACCCCTAGTTTCACACAATTCCCCAAAAGTGTTGAAAAAGTCTAACAATTGCAAAAAGAAGCTTTGATACACACAGATTGGAAGAGTGTACATCTTAGTAATATTGCAGCATTGTGTGTGAGGACCTCTGGAAGTGTGGAGGTAGGAGTGGGAAGTGATCTTCTCTGTGTGAGATACTCATGAGTCTTTAATATTTTGCATTGACAAGAAGTCTAAATATAAAAAGGGAGTCTAACATTTTGAGTTTAAATCTGCCCCTTTTTAGCCTTGTTAATTTGGGGCAAGTTACTTCATTTTCTGAGTCTCTATTTCTTTCTCTTTAGTGTGGATGATAATACATCATGAAGTAGAGTGATTTAAATGCATGATCAAAAATAAAGAATTACCCTCATGGAAGATTCTGTCCTAATTACCACTGTTAATCTGATTTCTGAGTTACAGCTTCATTTGTTAAGTCCCATTTCTCTACAGACCCTTTCTCAAGGGTGTTGACATCTCCTTTTAGGAGAGGCTGTCTTGAGGCTATGACATTTCTTCATTTCCTATTGTTTGTCAATTCAAATTTTTTTTAAAATTAAAATATAGTTGATTTACAATGCTGTGTTAGTTTCAGGTATATAGCAAAGTGATTCAGTTTTATATATATTCAGATTCTTTTTCACTACAGGTTGTTACAAAATATCGAGTATAGTTCTCTGTGCTATACAGTAGATCCTTTGTGTTCACCTATTTTATGTATAGTAGTTTGTATCTGTTAATCCCAAACTCCTAATTTATCCCACCTCCTTTCGCCTTTGGTAACCACAAGTTTGTTTTCTACGTCTGTGAGTCTGTTCCTGTTTTGTACATTTGTATTATTTTTTAGATTCCACATATAAGTGATATAATATGACATGTCTTTCTCTGACTTACTTCACTTAGTATGATAATCTCTAGGCCCATCCGTGTTTGTGCCAATGGCATTATTTCATTCATTTATGGCTGAGTAATATTCCATTGTATATATGTACCACATCTTCTTTATCCATTCATCTGTCAATGGATATTTTGGTTACTTCCATGTTTTGGTTATTGTTAACAGTGCTGCAGTGAACATTGGGATGCATGTATCTTTTTGAATTATAGTTTTTGTCTTTTCCAGATATTTAATGATAAATCACTGGTTACTTGCTTGCATGTATACTATTATATATCACCTCCTAATTGGATGGCATTACATATTCTCATTTACTTCTATTGTCCATTTATTCAGCTTTCTGGGCAGTCGGGGCCACATTGTTGGCAGTTACCTGTCTTCAGCCTCAGAGCTGCACCTCACTTTCCTTGTTTTTTTTTTTTTGTTTGTTTGTTTTTTTAAACATTTAATTTGATTAATTTTTGGCTGTGTTGGGTCTTCGTTGCTGCATGCGGGCTTTCTCTAGCTGTGCCGAGTGGGGGCTACTGTTCGTTGTGGTGTTCGGGCTTCTCTTGTTGTGGACCATGGGCTCTAGGCATGCGTGCTTTGGTAGTTGTGGCACACGGGCTCAGTAGTTGTGGCTCACCGGCTTAGTTGCTTCACGGCATGTGGGATCTTCCTGGACCAGGGCTCGAACCCATGTCCCCTACATTGGCAGGCGGATTCTTAACTACTGCGCCACCAGGGAAGTCCCTCCTTGATTCTGAAATGTCAGCTCTGGGACAAAGCCACTGGCTCTGCTTTCCCGAATATACTCAGCCCTTACAGTGAATGTAGCACTTACTTTACCCCAGCTTCTCCTTTAGCAGTTTCAATGGAGCTATTTTTTGATGCTGTGCCAAATGTGTGTTCATAGATTGCAGCCATGGCTAGGCTGTTGGGAATGATAAATCCGTAAGCTAAGAGGATGGCTTGTGCCCATCAGGGCTCTTACTTATGGCTTTTTCTTAGAAACACAAAATGGCTTAAGAAAACTAAGAGTGGAATTGCAAAATTCAACCTATTTTTTGTTTTTTCAGATAGCTACAGTGTTTTAGACACAGAGCTCAGTCACCGATTCAACAAAATCTTAGTAAGTGCTCATTATGTGACTGGTGCTATGCTAGGTATTGGGGTATCAAAGGGCAGCAGAATAGATATGATAATGTCCTTATGAATCTGTAAGTGTAATGAAGGGAGTGAACATGAAACCACCAAAAGCTGTAGAAGAAAAGTACAGGGTATTGTGAGAGTTGATGTTAAAGGGACTTGATTTAAGCTGCAGAGGCGAGGAACCTCGAGGAAAGGCTTTCAGAACAAGGAGACATTTGGGTGATTTGTGTTTCCAGAGCTCCTATGTGGTAAATCACAGCGTGTTAACATTTCACCTGCTTTTAGGTAAACGTTTGGGCATCTTTGGTATTTTGATCAAGAACCAAGGAACACATGTACTTACTTTGTATCACTTAACATTAGCAAAGTCAAATGGTGAATGTGCCACTTTTCCATAGCCCTGCCTGCCTGGGAAATGCCTTTCCAACATGGAGCTTAAATGTGTAGGAATGTAGCTTTGATGTGGTCGGGGTTAACATATTGGAATTCTAGAATCGTTCTTCATAGACCAGTTTCTTCCCAGGCCTGGAATCTCACCGTTGCTCCCTTGGAAATAGTGCTGAGTCCTATGAGCACAATTCTCTCAGGGACCTTTGGTTACAGAAAGGTTACAGGCCCACTTGTCAAAATACCAAAATTCCAGGATTCTGTGTTTGTAGTTAGTAAAAGAACAGCCTGAAAGAGGAAGTGCTCTTGGTTCACAGAGGGGCCTCTAGGCACTAGTCTTGGCCATTGCAGCCAGAACACCGAGCCTTATTCCAGGGCAAAGTATGTGGAGTGGACACCTCATTACCTAGAAATCCTCTGTGGTGAGGACTCTGTACATCTGCCTCCTTTGCTCCCTAACCCAGCTCCCAAGTGTTCTTTTATTCACATGTTACATTAAACTATCTTGTGGAACTTAGATGAGTAAAATAAGAAGACAGCGTATATCCTGTTGGCTTTTGTATTCTTAGGAGACTAGATGCAGCCACACCTGCATTCCACCCATCAAAGTACAAAGTGCAGCCAGCCAGGTCCCCTCACTGACTGTGACGCATTTCCAACGTAGTGCATAATTGTCTTCGAGACCTTCCGCATCTGTCGTGATCTTGTTTTTCCTTCGAAACCTGCAGTTCTGAAACAATTTAATGTGAAAACGGACCACAGCTCAGTGGAAAGTCAGCCTGGCCACTACCTGGGGCTCTAAGGGTTTCTCAGATATAAAGAACTCTAAGATGAAGGAAGCCAAGTACATCTGTGGCTGCAGCCAGTGAGGATGGCGGACAGGAGGGGAGGCCCCGTCTATCAGGGTGAGTGGCCACGTGCAGGGCGTTTGTCTGGTTCAAGATTGTCACAAGGGCCATTTGCTCAAGACAGCTGAGTTTAGACTGAGGGTCGCTCTCCTCCTCTGCTTTGCCGCACCCCCAACCCCTCCTTTAAATGATCAAATTTGGTCTTTATCAGCCTGCCTAGGCTCTCAAGTGAGTTGTTCAAGCCATGGTTAACTCTCAGCTGAACTAGAAGCAAGTTAAAGCCAGGACCTTGAACCTTTAAAAAAATTTTTTCCCCGAATGTCTTCTATGGCACTTGTTGTACTTAACAGGCACCAAGTAAATGTCTGGCTGATGGATTGAGCTCTCTGTGACTGCCGGAGTTCACAAGGCTTTCAGTGAATATCACGGGTTGAATGTTGTTTGTCAGAAAAACAAATGAACAAACAAAAACAAACACAGCTCTGAGGTTCAGCTCAAGTTTACTTCCTCTGGGAAGGAAGCTTGTGAGACTCATCTTCCACTGCTCACCCCACCCATCCCTGGCTCACAGCAGAGGTGTGTCCTTTCTCATCCACATTCCTCGTGATGTCGTAGTGTGGATGCTTGAATCACAGCCACTTGGTACCCCTGACACTGTATTGGATGGATTTATTTTCATGTCTCTGATGCCGCATTAGTCAGTGAGCACTTTGGAGACAGAGCTTACACTTGATCCATCTCTCTAGTCCCAGGACAGTGATTGGAACACAGAAGCAGCCGGATATATAGTTATAAAATCCATACCTGAATAGTAAATAATAAACATGACAGTGATAAACACCTTCATTTACCTGTCTAGCTCAATCTCATTTCTCTAAAAGGGTGTGCCAGGTCCACAAAACAAGGCAGATAACAATGAAGGGTTTTCAAGGCAGGAAATGGAAAATGAAAGTCTGGCTTCTTCTTTTCCTGCTTTCTGAAAAGCCACAGCACAAGTCACGTGAATAAAAGACATAAATGTCAGCGAATGGATTTATTGGTGGTAAGCATTCCAGCTTCTCAGTGCAATGTGCCAGCATTAGTAGTTGGGCAATATATTTCAATGACTGCTTCTAGCATACAAGTGTATATTTAGAGATGGGAACACAATAGCACTTAAATAATTAATAATAAATAATTAATATATTACTCCAGAGAGATTGCTTCTATTATTTCTGCCATATTGGTGGACTCCACTTATCTTTTCAAAAGGCTTTATGGGACTTAAGAATCCACCTGCCAATGCAGGGGACACGGGTTTGAGCTCTGGTCTGGGAAGATCCCACATGCCGCAGAGCAACTAAGCCCGTGCACCACAACTGCTGAGGCTGCGATCAACTCCTGAGCCTGTGTGCCACAACTACTGAGCTCACGCACCTAGAGCCCGTGCTCCACAACAGGAGAAGGCATTGCAATGAGAAGCACACGCAACACAATGAAGAGCAGCCCCTGCTCACTGCAACGAGAGAAAGCCTGCGCCCAGCAGTGAAGACCCAATGCAGCCAAAAAACAAACAAATAAATTTATATAAAAAAAAAAAAGGCTTTATGATTTGGGACCAGCATAGAGGGAAATGTGCATTTCCTTTGAAACAGTTTTTTTCCTGCATATCTAGTGAGACCCCTTTTAGAAACACACACTTTGTATTTATAAGTTCAGGTATCTATATGGTGAACATTTTCTTTAATTGGAATACTTTATGTAAAGTCCTCAAAAAGGTGTGTTCAAAGACAGAAAGCCTTGCTATTCAGAGGATTGACTTTTCCAAAGCGACTCATTCATATTATTGACTTTTTAAAGTGAAGATTCCCTAAGTATTTGTTCAGCCCTGCAGATTCTGAAATCACAGGAAGAGTGCTGTACATATATGCTTTGTGATTTTACTTCTTGAATTCCGTCCTAATTCAGGTCTGGGCATATTTTGGTGGAGTTGACTAGGAGAGAAAGATTTGGTCGCTCTGGTTTGCCCTGGGCCATCTGAACAGCTGTGTCAGCAGCAGGTCCTGGAAACACTGGGCTCACTGAATTTTGGATGTCATTCAAGAAGCAGTGTGACTCCATGGCAGGATCTCACTCACTGCCTGTTAACTGTTCCTCTGTGGGCACTCTGGAAGTCAAAATTCAATAGGAAGGCCACTTGAGAAATGCTTTTAATGAACTACACAAGTCAGTCGTCTGAAGAGAAGGCCGGTTCTGGTACAGCAATGACACACGTTTCCTCACACCGGTGCCAATTACAGGCCATAGGTATATGACAAGAAGGGGACACAGCTGTTGCAACCACAGCTGAATTATAGCGACTGACAGAAAACACACCTGGAAGTGGGTGTTTTCTCTGTGAAAAGCAGAGTGCAGCCTTCCATGCTCCACAACACCCTTTTCAAGTGTCCTTTCCATGAACTCTCCAGATGCTTTTATTTTCAATCATTGTTTTGAATTCACCAACCTAGTGATTGTTTGATTATCCTTTTTTCTTTTTTTTGGCTTCCTTTTGGAGGATGAAATATTTAAGACTATTTTTTTTTTTTTTAGATCATGCATTTGCACAACTTTTGAATTCTTTGGAAATAAAATTACTCTTAATGAAACATCTGAAAACATGAACAGTGAACAAGCAGAGTGCTCCAGAATAATGGTGCTATTGTTAGGTGATTGAATACTTGGGAGATTAATATCATGGTGTACTGGCATATTGGTTAATTCTAGCCATAATTAAACAGTAAAACCTACTTAGGAAGGCAGGAGGCTGAACAGCTTGTCAGACACACACACACACACACACACACACACACACACGGAGCTCACACAATGACAAATTAATCACTGTTTATACACAGACAGTGTTGGCCTTATTTTTTTCATAATCTGTGATTTAGGTAATAACGGCACTGTAATTTTAACTCTCTGTGCAGTTTGAATGTTGCTTAATTGTTTTATTACCATTGTATTTAGTGATACTAATGCAGGGTGCCAGCGGAATTTGGCTCTGTGTCCCTAAGTCTTTATTTACATAAGGCTGGCATTGATTTAGACTTGATAACACAGATCCCATTGCTACTAGATTACTCTCAAATTGTTTGACCAAAGGCTATGGGGACATTTTAGGCCAAGTGAAATATAATTAAATTTCTGAAGAGTTTTCACATTCTCTAAGCTGGGATTTTCTTTTCTTTACAAGTTTTACAAATTTCCCCAGATGAGACCAAAGTGCCTTTTGCTGCAATTTTGACATGAGTTGTCTGCATGTATTAGCTATAGACTATGAGTACATGGCAGCTGACAGTGTACAAAATCTTGCAAAAGGAGAAGAAAACCAGAGCCTCAAATAGAGTTCAAATCTACCTTTTTCAACTAGTCAGCTTTGGCAAAGGCAGAGTTTTGGTAACTGGAAAAGTTACCTTGAGTCTTAATAGAAAGTTAATTTCTTTTAACTCCTAGGTTCAACAAAAATGCATGGAATTTCATGACTTTTGTGTGTGGATGTCATTAAACTGTGTGTTTACGACAGTGATGTGTATATGAAATCCTTGGGGATCTAGTTAAAATGCAAATTCTGATTCAGTAGATCTGGAGCTGGGCCTCATGTTTTGCATTTTTAAGAAGCTGAAGGTGATGTCTGTGCCGTGTTCCATAGACTGTACTTTGAACAACAAGGTCTCAAGTCAGGAGAATTAAGCATGTGACATCTTTGGTAGGTGAAGAATTAGGCTTCAAAAATATGTACAGATGTGAGACTATTAACTTAAGGAACTGAGAGTCTAGCAGGACTTTTATCAAGGAAGAGGAATAAATATTGTTTTACCTTTCAAGGAATAATAAATAAATAAAGTTTAACCTTTCAAGGAATGCTATGCATACCTTCAGCTATTTTGTTTCTCTACATTAATGTGGCCTTGTACCTGTATAATACAGAAATAGGTATGACAGTGGAAGCGACTTGAGGGTCATAAAAGATCCCATAAATTGGGTTGCTTTTGCTGAGTTTTTATTTTAAAATGAGCTTGAGTTGGCCAGCAGTCTGCATGCTACATTGTTGATGTTCTTGAAATTTTCCATCCTTCAGAAGGGAGGGGTGGACCAGAAATCTGCATGTTCTTTGGCTTCTGTGGTGCCAGATGCCCCAGAAGGCTTGTGACTTGATAAAACATAAGCTTGTTTAGATAACCACACACAAGACCCATGTGTTACGTCCCGAAGCCTTGGCTTTTTATATGGCATTACACTTGGAAAACATCATGTGGCATTAACCTAATCTGGAATAACCTAAATGGCTGATCCTGAGAACTGGGTGAAATACAGTAACTTTGTAGGACTTGGGTTTTGGGCTTTTCAGTATAGAAAGTACTCTAATAGCTTATGTAATATTTGAGAGATGACTGGAAATAAGAGGAACATTTACTTCAGCTCTTAGTTTTGTCTCCGTGGTAACACCAGAAGACTTAGTTTTATTTTGACTGTCAACTACTTACTACTGGGATTATTTGAAAACCCTCTTAAGTAGTTTATTTTGTAGGGCATCAGTTTTCTAAGCTACAAGAGTCTTCTCCAGACCTAATGTAAACTGCCTCAAATTGGCCAAAGTCTTGTGGAGACAGAACCTTCTATGCAGTATTTGGAAACATGGATGCTCTCTAGATAACGTCATTTTGAGTTGCTGGCATTGCCTGTTTTATATTCAAGACACACACACACACAAACACATATACATACATACACACACACATACACACAGATTCAAGATCCTACTTCAAATCATGGTGAATTATAGAGACATAGTGAGACAGAACATTACAAACATTTACCTCTTTTAAAAATCAGACCATGAGTTGGATGTAGTTCATGACGCAATAAAGTTACAGTATATTGATTTCTCATAAATAGCAGGAAGGCATGCCTGGAAACCTGGCCTAATTTAGTCCATCACGTTTCATTAAGGCACTGTTTACTAATCTGTAAAACTTAGACATTTTACTCATAAAGAATGATAATATTTTAAAATCAATAGTTTGAGAAATATTAGAGAAGCCTGTAACATGAAACATTGGTAGGGTTGTGGAGAAACCAATATTCTGCGGGCGATACACCACTTTGGGAAACAACATGTGTTCTACATGCCTCAGCTGTTCCCCTCCCGAACATCTGCACCAGTGAATATGAAAATATTAATGATAGCAGTGTTCATAGTGTCAAAAATGAAGGGATGTGTATGGATAAACCTAAGTGAAAATAGATAGGAACTGTGATAAACAATTGTGAATTACCTGTTCAAAGGAACACTCTACCCCAGTGAAAATAAAAGAATCCCAGTCCCTTGCACCAGCTTGATTGAATTGATGATTTAAAATGTGAAATAAATGAGGTGCAGTAAAACATGTAAACTATAATTCATTGAAGTAAAGTTCTAACATGAGTAAAACAACCAATATATATCATATAATATGATAAAACAGTAGAGAAAAACAAGAGGTATTTTATTAGAGAATACATGGGAGTGGTTATCTATAGAAGTAAGTGCAGGAAATGGGGTTAGAAAGAGGGAAACAAAGTATTTGACAATTATAAGCAATAATTTATTTCTTCAGCTCTGTGATATATGTTTATCTAAAAAGTTTTTACATCTTTTCCATGTTATAAATAATCTCACATATTCAATACTCATTTATATATAAATACTTATTAATGTATTTATATAAATTAACATATAATTAATATATTTATTTATATAAAATAATATATAATAACAGATATATATAATATTATGTAATTCAATGTATAATTAAAATAAACACATTTATTATTTTCAATCTGAATTATTAAAAATTCAGTATTCTGAATTCTAACACAAACGAAACAAGACAGGGTTATAAATAAACTAATATTAAAAAAAAATTCGTGACTGTCCCCAAACTTTTACCTTTTGGGTAAAATATAGAAAATGTCAAAAAGCAATGCATTTTTTAAGTGTTAGAAATGTCTGTTTGTCTTTAAACTGCAGTTTGATAGTAAATACTTTAAAATACTCAGCTATCATAGAATAGGAAATTGAAACTTCATGGTTTCAAAGATTCTTTTGAGTGTTTGGAAGGCCTGTCCCTTATGTGCAGTGAATGAATTTTCTCAGCATAGCGACAACTTGAAGTAGAAATATTAGCTATCGCTCAAACAAGATTAAATCTTTTCTCTTAGGGACTCTGCTGTAGGGGCTGTAGGAAGAGACCTCTCTATAAGTGCATGTACACAAAGACACACATAGAAACACACAGATCTGTATGCTTTCTAATGTTGCTATTTTTTTGAGAAGCCTGTAATTTCCAGGAGGAAGCAGTAAATGTTAACTCAAAAGATACGTGTAGGAAAATCAGTTCTAAAATAGGCAGGAGATCCAATGCAGCGGGCACGTGTTTGATCCTTGGTCAGGGAACTAAGATCGCACATGCCACGTGGCACAGCCAAAACATAAAAAAAATGAAAAATAAATAAAATAGCCAGGAGACACATATATCGGCAGGTGTCAGCCATCCCCACCTTTATTCTTTTGAAGTTCCTTGATATGATGACATACCCTGAAATGATGATATACTTGAAATTAAAAAAGGCAGTAGAAATGCAGTAAGTGAACTGTAACCCTTACATTCCTTTGGTACTTGGTAACATTCACTAAAAATTAGATAATTAGTTAATTAATTTAATAGTAATAATAATAATAGTAATAATAATAATAAAGATGCCTTTATAAGTGTGTACATTGTAAACAACCTGATGAAGATCACTACTTTTACGTACTTGCTTGTTTGTGTGTGTGGCTTACACTGTTCCAACAGTACTGAAATAATTTTTATGTTATATACTACATTGATTTTGGCATTGCTTATACTTAATAGTCATATAGAAAGTCTTTGAAAGTGTTAGTGCTGGATAAGGAATCATGTAAGTGGTGTGATATGTGAAACCCATAAACAAGAAAACCCGTATGTAGGAGAGGAAATTAACCTACCTAGCAAGAGTTTGTGCGGTGAGATTATGAATAATTTCTGTCTTTCTATTTTTTTCTACATTTTCCAAATCTGATTTTATGAGATATAGCCCCTCTATAATGGAAAAAATAATCACTTATTAAAATGTCAGTGCTCAAGTGAGGAGTGGGCTGAAGACTGTTAGTAGAATTTCAATCTTATGGGCGTGAAATGTGGCTTTTCATTACATTTAATGTGAAGGAAAGTGGAACCAATTATGTTCCCATGGCACATGAAAGCTCATACCATCTAAACACATCAACTTTTACTTTGGTTTACCAGTGGTTAACTTTAAGACAAAGGGGACAAGAGGCCACCTCCTGAGCAGAATATATTACTTCCTCTTTGTGGGTGAATTTCTATTGAGTAACACACATCTGTAAGCAGGGTACAACGAAACCCACACTAATCCAATTGGGAAAAATCATGTAGCTTCAAAAGGAATCCACCTGGCAATAGAATCAGGCTTATTTGCAAGACATAAATATATGTATGTGGGGATACAGGGCATATGTTATAATATTTTCTTCTCAAAACTACTATTTTTATTGCTATAATGAATTTTATGTCAGGGGCCTTAGTTTGTGTTTTGTTTTGTTTTTTTCCAAATTACTATGCTATGATATAGGTAAAAGTCTCTTTACACAATAAAAATCAATATGTTGCCGATGATTTATTAGCACCTCTATTTGTATTCTGTTTGTATATTTCTTCTTTATTCAGCTTATGCCAAATGGTTCTAAACTAAGGCTCTTAGAGACTCGAAAGAAAACAGTAAAATTCCCTCAGAAAATGGATGGATGGGAAGTATTATTTGCTGCTCCATGTCTGTGTGGCTCCTTTTCATTAGAAATATCATTAACTTCTGCCACCATGCTATTATTTTCTGAATGTTTTATTGAAAAACGCTCTCTAGTAGAAAAGTGCAGTAATCGTCAGTGTACAGCTTCTTGGTGTGTTTTCACAAACTGAACACACCCATGTCACCAGCAGCCAACTCACAGAGCAGGATGTGACCAGCACTGCAAACCTACATGCCGCTTCTAGTTACTAACTCCTTCCAAGGATAACCCCCATCCTGATTTCTAATACATAAACTTATGTAAGTAGAATCTTTTAATATGTGCTTTTGCCTGTCTGCTTCATGTTGCTCATCGTTGGAGATTCCTCCTTATTGTTGCTTATGGCCATTGTTTGTCATTCGCATCACGGTGTAGTATTTTATCGTTTGAATAAATCCAATATATTATCCATTATGTTGTTATAAACCATTTTTAATACAAGGAAGAAGAAACACAGCTTCCCTACTAATTTCATATGTTGTGGGTCTTACAAAAAAAAAGTTTCAACTTTGTTTTCTTGTAAGCTGATTTTTTACATAGGAATTAATATCCTCATCATTGTCTATTCAACCACTTTTCTTGAGCACCTATTCTCTGCTGTCTTCCATATGATGGCTGGGTGATACAAACAAGGAGGATGGTTTCTGTTCTCAAGTAACTCTCAGGAATAAGCCTGTGCTTATGTGCAGTGGGAACAGAGCTACAAGGAGAAAGCACCAGGCCCCCTGGGAGAGGGGATGCTCCTAATTCAGCTAAAAGAACAGATGATGACGGAAGTCTTTCTGGAGGAGACACACCGATAGCAGGCAAAGGAAGTTGTGAGTAGAGAGGCAGGGGGAAAGGAAGACAATTCTTGGCTGGCGGAATTGCATTTTAGCAGTGAACATTCTGGAACCTTCCAGGAGTCAACTTTGGTTGGATTTGGGGGCTCACACTGGGAGATGATGAGATTGGAGACCAGAAAGAGAAACTGAGCTGGCTGTCTTCCCTGACGGATGTAGTAGAAATGAGATATGTAAAGCACTGTGGGGCAAAGAACTGTTGAGCACAAAATTATTCTTGGATTTTTTTACTGAGGTGATACTGCAACCCAGTTGAGTAACATTATACATATAATATAATGAAAGTGAAGAGTTTATTTTGGTGTGAGTAGTGTCTGTAATGGATTCTTAAGGCACAAGTAAACACAGGGAGTAAGAATAGTTAATCAAGCACAATGCATTTGCCAGTAAGTGATTAACTTTGATAAGTTTTTCCTTTTTTAATTTGCACCACAGTTTAGAACAGCTGCTTTTATCATTCCTGGAGGAACATTATCACATCATCAGTTGTTTACTGTGTTACTACTAGGTGTAGATGGTCTGCACCATGAGTGTGTATAAAACATGGAGTCTCCCCTTCAGTATTATGAGACATGATCTGTGCTTACACACAAAATTCATAGTCATAGGTTTTTCAAGAAAGTATGCAAACAAGGCTTTGGTTGTGATAGTATAGATATTATGTTACACTGAGAGCATCTTAAGGGACCTTATAGTGGACATTAGAGACCATATATTCAAGCTTTATTAAATAAGAGTTGATCAGGTAAAAAGAATCTATAAGAAGACATGATAGTCTTCCTGATATGGGGAGCATATTGAATTTTCCTTGCATTTTTCCTTTAGCCCTGAACCTCCCCAAGTGGAATGGACTAAAAAAGTCTCAGAGATGTGTACCTTGTCATGCAAAACATTTTCCCAGTGGAAAGAAAGGAAAGCACTCAGAGGTGTGTGTACACCTGCAGTGATAGTGGGAAGGGTTAAGACAAATGAACAAGCAGCCACTGATAACTGAATGGAGACAGCACTGCACACATTTTGCAGTCTACTCACTTTCTTAATTATGTTTTTCAGAATGTATTTATAATATAAGCTTAAATTGTCTGACTGTTAAGTAATTGAAAGATTGAACATCACTCCAGCAACTACTGTTTTGGAGAATCAACTGCTATAAGCTTATTACTAAGCTGGAATGCTTAACATGCATTCTTTTATTGTCTTCTCACTTACCTGGTGTGATAGTTATATATTTTTACATACAATTTTTAAAATACTATGACTAATACAGACAATCTATAAAACAAATAATCTTCACAGAGGTAAATGGACTGCATCATTGATTTATGTTATGAATTATTTGAATATCCATTGGACAGTGAGCTTTCTGCTATGGTAACACAAGGACTGAATCTTTTGGAGTGATACAGAAGAGCTTTATCCAATATTTTGTATTTATATTGGAAAGTTTATAACTTCCTCAACATTTTATGTGAAGAGATTGATGTGTTGACAAAAATGGCTGTGTTCTCATCCACTTGGGTACCTTGTTTTATAAGTTTTGAAATTAAAGATATGAGATTTAAAAGTTGGGCTTGATTTTCATCTTTTCTGCTTCTGGTATGTGTGAGCTTCATGGGACCACTTCTCTCTACATGACATGGTTTTTTCTATTTTTCCCACTGCAAGTTCTGATTCTTTCAAATGAAGCAGTGGCATTCTTGTATTAAAAAAAGCTTAGAGTAGCTGCTCTACTATACGAAATTCCTCATTCAATATATTATGTCAGTTCTTTTTCTGGAGTGTCTTTGTCAATTTAAAATAACATAATGCCATAAAACATTTTACAACAAAGACTTCACAACTATTTCATATTTTGGCTCTTTAATGATGTTATAACTCACTCTCCTTTTGAATGAAATGAAGTGAATGTGCTCAATATAAGATCTAAAACGTGATGTATCACTGTCAGTAGGATATGCACTTTGTCACATTGCAAAGTGGAAGATATATCTGTGCCTAGATATACTTACTCTCATTGACACTCTGATTGTCTTCTCTGATTTCACAACCTTTAGTACATTCTTGTACAACTGTGACTCTAATGTGAACTGTACGCATAATGCAAAACTAGCTTTGCATCAGAATTTACATTCTGATGTTGGGGATGTGATTTATGGTATTCACTTATTTATTCATTCATCCAACAAACAATTATTGAGTGAGCCCTGCATGTAAGGCTAGGGATATAAAATAAATAACACCTATGCCCTACCCTTGAAGAACTCATCTTCAGTATTAGGATGGTCAAAGGTATAGTACAGCACAGTACAATGCAATATTGATAAAGTATTGCATTTTTGCCGTTGACACAATTGATGATACAATGCACTTTCTAATAGAGATATGCTCAATGCCATGTTGGATCATAACCAGAACTGAAATGAGCTACTTGGGGAAGAGAGAAAAGGCATCAGAGAGAAGATGCCAGTTGAGCTGGAGGAGGAAGGGTAGTGACAAAGAAAATCTGGGTGGGAATTAGAAGGAAGCTAAGTAGCCTAAGCGAGGATTGGGAGCTACTACTTTATTAGTAACAACTCCATCACAGAACTTTCCTGAGAACCTGATTATGTGCTTTGGTACTGAGGGATATCATGGAAACTGAGCATGTGCTCTGAACAGCTGATTCCACTGCTACTAAAACACGGCTTTCAAAATGGTCACATATGCTACATATTTGATGCAGTTTTTTTTTTAATAGTGTTGAGTCAATAGATGATGTCAGAATTTTCAGAATCTGAGGTCTGATGTCTTCCCCAAATAGCAAATGTCAATTCTGCTGTGAAGCTATGTTTTACATTATGCATACAGTTCACATTAGAGTCACAGATGTACTAGAATGGGCTACATGTTGTGAAATCAGAAGCTTCTTTAAGAAAGAAGTTTCTCTAGAAGTGAGTTCTAACAATCTATGATGAATGTCCAACTATACTATGTCCAATGACTTTTGGTCATTTTTGTGCCTTTTGGAGCTGCAGTCATGTCCAACGTGTACAAAAGACTTGCAAATGTTTCTGTGACCCCAGGACTGGCCAGGGGACTGACTTTTACCCAAGTTTATTCATTATGCTTTAAGGACAGTGTGATTATCAAGGAAAGAGTAGGGATTTTGTAGCCAAATGCACCTGAGTTCAAATATAAGCAATGTAACTCAATAGCTGTGTCAACTTGGGCAAGTCACTTAAGGTATCTAAGTTTAATTCTTCATCCGTAAAAAATGAGAATAATAATATCAGCTTATTAGGTAGTTGTGAGAATTTGGAATAAAATACCTAATGCACTGTGTGTAGTGACCAGCATATAGCAAGTGCTCAATTAATGGTATATACGTATTTGTTTGTGTGTAAGTGTAGTTCAGTCATTAGTAGGTGTTTCTGATGTGGAAAAAGTTGTCAGGTTCATAAAATTTACTTAAAAATCAGCAGATTTGCATAGACATTTATTATTCATCCAACTCTGTCCTGGATATTTCAGGGATGTCCACAGAAGCATAAAGCATTATATAGACCCCTGAAAAATCAAGGTCTGGTTGAAGAGACAATCTCATGGGGAACAAACAAATAATACCATAAAACAGGAAAAAAAAATAATAATGCTAGATGATTTTATGCAGGCCATGAGCACAACAGCTATGCAGATTTGGGAGAAATAGCTGGCAGACAATGGGTCAGAACATACATTTTGCCCTGGAAGGATCTATGTTATTTAGAATGAGAAGGGGCAGCTGGAGGACATCAGGGCAACGTCACAAACTGGCACCCATCAAGCTCAGTCTGCCTAGAAGAGTGTTTTCACATTGTTTTATAAAAACTCTAAGACAATCTTGAAAAATTGAGAAATATTGCCTGAAAATCCAGATTTCTTTCAGAAACAATCAGAAGGCCTTGCAACATTTGGATCCCATTCCTTTGTGGTAACAATGGCCAGAGACAGGATGCAGAGCCCCTCCAGCTGGGGCTTGAGTTGTCCAGGTTGTCAGAGTCTCCTCCCTGTACACTCATTACTACCCAACTAGCTTCTGCCCCAGAGATGTTTTCAGAGAAGGGAGAAAGGGGAAAACAGCGAGTTCAACTTTGCTGCATTTTTGAGATGTTGCATTTTGCATTTTGAGATGACCATTCCATCCAAAGGGAAATATCCGATAATTCTAATTTTTCCAAAGGGAAATAATTAATAACTCTAAATATCCAATAATTCTAATTGTAGATTCTAGACTGAGGTTTGAGGGTGAAGGCAGATCTAGAGAAAGAAATATGAGATGGAAACACAAAGAAATGGAAATTCAAAATGTGATAATGAAGGAGATTTCTAATCAATGGTTCTCACAGTGTGGTTCTTGGTTCTAATTTGTGAGCTTGTTAGACATTCACTTTCTTGTACCTCATCCCAAACAATCAAAACTCTGAGGTTGGAGCCCAGAGTTGTAAGAAGCCATCCAGCTGATTCTGATACATGTCCTTTCTGGGAATTAGCAGTCTCATGGATATTGTAGCACTAAAACAAAAGTGAGCTAAGGATTACGCTTGAGGTGCACCCACTTTTAGGAATCTAGAGGAGAAGAAAAGCCAAGTGAAAGAGATAAAGGGATAACTTGTCTGCAAGAAAGGAAGATAAGGACCAGGTTAGTGTGCTGCATGGAACCCAAGGGAAGAATGTTTCAAAATGAAGGTTTTCCAGGGGGTTAAATGGTAGTGAGAAGTCAAGGATGATGATAACTGCTTTTTTTACTTATTAAGAAGTTACTAGTTAATTTTCAGTTATGTTCCAATAATAGAAGTCAGTATTTAGGATGTAGTTAGAAATTAAGAAGAAAGAAGTAGAATGAGCAGAGCAATCAATCAAGACCACTCTGTCAAGGAATGAAAAGAGAGAAACTTGATGATAGCCAATGTATAGGAAGAAATGATCTACAAGTGTTCAAGGGAAGGCAGAGAGGAAAGAGCCCTGGTGCTGGGGAAAAAAGATTAAGTTTCAGAAAACATAGGTGATATATAGGGAAACAAGGGCACAGACATGGCAGGGATGAATGGGAGTTGGAAGAGAGAAAAGGAGAAGCAATGGCTTCCTTTTTGAGACAGGAGGTTGGCAGGAGGCACTAGAGCTGAGAGGCAGGCCCCATGCTCTGAAGCCTGACAGCCCGGGATTTTGCTTTTGCTACTTCCTAGTTATATGACCTTGAGAAAGTTACTTCAGGTGTTTCTGTATCAGTGTTCTTGTCCGTAACACAGCTAGTGACCACATCCAGGGCTTGTTGTGATGACTAACAAGAGTGGATATACATAGGGAGCCTAGAAGAGGGGCTGGCCCATAAAAGTGTTGTAAAAGTGTCAACTAAATAAAACAAATAGGGATGGACATTAGAGAGGTTTTGAAGGGAGGACCCATGAATCCTGATAGGATCCTTTGCTTTTGGTAAGAGAGGTATTTAAAATCTCTGAAATCTAAAATCCACTTACAGAAGACCAGGATTGGGCCCTTGAAGACCAAACGGCCTTGGAGTGGGATGCTATTGACAGTCAACCATGCATGGATGTACTAGAAGTGGACAGCAGTGAGAACCAAGGAGGGCCAGGGTCAAGATGTGGTCCACCAAGTACCATGACTTGTTGGCTGCTGGCTGGGAGAGGGGGAACTTGAGAATGAGTGGGCCTGTGGTAGTAACTGGAGCAGTGGGTACTGGTGGGAGGTTAGAAGGCAGATGCATATGGAAAGGTAGTGGGGGCTGCATGGAAGGGGCTGAACTTTGAGATCAGACTGAGCAAGGAGTTAGATGTTGCCAGGAGGAAACTGTGTGAGTGGAGGAGAAACTGTGAATTGACTTGGAGTATAAATGAGAGGTCATATGAGTGTCAAAGCCTATGCTTCCTAAGGGGCCTCTGCCAGCACGGAGACTGGCTCTATCAAATAGTCAAGAGATATTGTTGTCCAAGTTATGCATGGACATTTGTATGCTACATGGTAAATGTATAGGTAATAAAGCATAAGGTAGGCTTTAGTAAGACAATGGAAGAAATTTCAACGGGTCACCCATTGTACTAGGAAGTTTAGCACACGCTATTTTATTTCATCTTTACAGCCACTAAAAAAGCAGGCCTAGTGATTACACTATACAGATCAGCAAACTGAGGTACCAAGGTGTTGAGTAGTTTGTTTGTTTCACATCCTATGGGTGGTACAGGTCAGATTCAAGTCCATAGTTTTTTTTAACTTCTTATTTTATATTGGACTATAGTTGATTAACAAGGTTGTGTTAGTTTCAGGTGTACAGCAAAGTGATTCAGTCATACATATACATGTATCTATTCTTTTTCAAATTCTCAAGTCCATATTAATTGATTCCAAAGCCTATTCTCTTTCCTCATTAGCAGAACAAATATTAAAGGATGTTAAGCATGCTGAAATGTGCTATGATTGGTTGTATAAAGTACCCAAAAGGATGTGATTTGCCATCCCATTTGTTTGCATGGAAATCTCTTTCTCACAAGCTTTCTCTAAGATGACAGGCTATATACCCTAACTACGTAACATAAATACATAACCTAAAATGTAACCCAAGAGTTAGCAAGTTAGTGATTTTTGTTTTGTTTTGTTTCAGAATTTGAAAGTATTCATTTTCAGTCTAGTATATTCATTCCAGCTTTACATCCATTTCTCATTAAAGAACCAGCAAAGACACTAACAGTTACTAATTGTTATTTGCCTGCCAGTTATTTTTTTCATATTAGTACTCTAATTCAATCAAACTAGGAACTAGCAACTAGTTATTTCAGATGAAGGAAGAGAGTTACATAGATATTGTCCATGTGTTTTCTTTGGACTTTCTAAAAAGTCCCTGACAAAAATTTCAAAGCAGCTGTCTTTGAGTTGTAAGTTGTCATTATATTAGGTAAATGAAAAAATATTATTAAGCAAAAACTCTGAAAAAATTTGTAGTCCATCTTTTTCAACATAGAATATCATTTGAACAAAAGCAAATGCTGTTTGCAGTTTTGAAAGTAGTTCTCCGTGGCTATAGAAAGTTCCCTCAGACTGTGAATTTTGTAGGTAACAAACCACACATGCTTTGGTGTTCGTATGTCATTCTCTTTCTTGAAGTGGTGGTTCTCATAACACTATCAACAACATCAGCATCACCTGGGATCTTATTAGAGTTGCAAATCCTTCAGACCCACCTCTTACCTGCAGAGTCTGTATTTCTGGGAGTTGGGCCCAGCATTCCGTGTGTTAATAAGGCCTCCAAGAGATTCTGGGGCACATCAAAGTCTGAGAACCATTGTCTTAGAGTTGGTCAGATTGTAAATGCAGCATGGCAGCCCTAGGATCATGGTGAACCTATTTGTAGCGTGAAAACAGTAATGTACTAAAGAGTAATACATGTGTCTAAAAAAGAATTTTTTTTTTAGAATTGTTTTTCTTATCCCTAAGAAGTATAAAAAACATTTCTGATTGTCAACATGTTACCCCTTCTTTAAACACTTCCTCCTCCTTGAAATTTTCTTCAATTCTCCCAGCTAGAAACTCTTATTTTGTTTTCTTTGGAGTGTGCTAGTCCGAAGTTGTAAATTAAAAAGGACATTTCGGGCTTCCCTGGTGGTGCAGTGGTTGAGAGTCTGCCTGCCAATGCAGGGGACACGGGTTCGTGCCCCGGTCCAGGAAGATCCCACATGCCCCGGAGCGGCTGGGCCCGTGAGCCATGGCCGCTGAGCCTGCGCATCCGGAGCCTGTGCTCCGCAACAGGAGAGGCCACAGCAGTGAGAGGCCCGCGTACCACAAAAAAAAAAAGGACATTTCTGTTTGTGCAATAAACTTGTGACATTTACTTGGTGTGGATTCAAGAGTATGATTATCTCTGGGGGGATAAAAAGAATGCCCAAACTACAAGGCCAAGAACCAGGTTCTAGAGTATTAGTTGTCTGTTCTGGGTGATACTTATTGACCTCTGTTGTCACACACACACGTGGGTGACAGAGAACTTGGAGGTGTTAGGTGAGGGCTTGGTGGGACCCACTGCCAAATCACTGTGTCAAGAATTTAAGGAGGTCTCATCTTCATTCCCTTTATCAAAGCTCACCAGACCTTGAATAAGAGGTTATTGTGTTAGTTTGCTAGGGCTGCCATAACCAAGTACCACTTAAGCAACAGAAATTTATTTTCTCACAGTTCTGGAAGCTAGAAATATGAGATGAAGGTGTCAGAAGTGTGATTTCTTCTGAGGCCTCTCTCCTGGCTTGTAAATGGCCATCTCTTCCCTCTGTGCCTTGTGGTCTTTCCTCTGTGCCTTTGTCCTAATTTATAAGGATGTCAGTCATATTCGATTAGGGCCCATGCATAGGACTTGGTTTTACCTTACCTCTTTATTTTTTTTTTCATATATCCATTCTTTATCAAATTCTTTTCCCACTTAGATTGTTATATAATATTGAGCAGAGTTCCCTGTGCTACTATAGAGTATACCTTACCTCTTTAAAGGCTATCTGCCCAAATATGGTTACATTTTGAGGTGTTGGTGTTAAGCCTCAACATATGAAATTTGAGGGGACATAGTTCTGCCCACAATAGTTATTCCTGGCTTTGACCACTTGTTTGTAGAATGAATTTGTTAATGACTCAGAATGTTAATGGGCTGTAGACTTGTTCTCTTGTAGATGGAACCTGGATGATGTGGTCCCTCAAAGAGATAGTCCCACCACATTCCTACTGGATCTCAAAAGCCATAGATATACCCCATTAGCATCCCCAAGTGCCAAAGAATGAATGAGCATTCTAGAAGTAGGCAAACAACCACATTGGCTAAAAGGATAATAGTCCATCCATTAAATAAATGTAATACCTTTGTTCTTGTCTTGGTATCAGTATAGAAGGCATGTGAAAAATGAGTTAGCTGGGAGTTGATTGACTGCAGGAACTATTTTCAGTCTCTGCCTGTATTACCTGAATTAATATACACAGTGGGTGATTCAGTAAAAGGCTTTAAAAAGAAATTCTTTATAGAAAAATCCCACCAAATTGATGTCTTCATAATTGATGAAGAGTAGACCCATAATTGCTCTATTTTCTCCTCAGTTTTGGAAAATAAAAGATTCCATTAGTTTAAATGAGGCTTGTATGTGGAATAATCAAGGGTATCAACAAATGACTCAGATATTATTTAAGAATAAGAATAAATGTCAGAAAGAATTGACTATTTCTTTAAAAAATTAAATGTAAATATTTTATTGACAAGCTCAGGTAAGCGTATTTTTTAGAGTTGATAGACAACACATGAATTATAAAACTCAGTTGTGAAAACTCAAAATGTAGTAAGTGGGTGGTTATTGTGCATTGGCTTCTGTTTGTGATCACAAAGTCCTCTTAGACTATAAAGACAATGTTATTGGGAACCGGGCTGTGTTTGGAGAATTTATGGGCACTCAGGATAGTTGGTGACTTTGTAGATATGACATGGAATTGTTTATTTTTATATAGAAAAGTGCCCTAGCAATGCTGTCTTACGTGCTTCTCATACTGGCTGGAGAAGGCACTGAACCCAGATGGAAAGAATTATGGTTAAAAAAAATGTGTTCATTTATTTGTTTCCCCCAAGAAGTTGAAACACCCCCAGGAAGTTGACTGTGGGTGATATTTTATCTCTTCTAGCTTCAGGAAGTGAAAACAGAGAAGAGAGAATTGGGGACCCCGCTGAGGTGTCTATTTCCAGGCATTGTTCAGTAATTGGGTCACATATTTTCCTCTAATATCAGACTTTGCTTTCCACTTGTGGGTGGCATAAAAAAAAGAAAAAAAGCTTTCTGAACACTTAAGGTCTTGATCTAAACTCCAAAAAGGGGAAGAGTAAATAAGTAATATAATGTAAGTTTAGGAATAATTTTACCTGAGAAATATTTTTTTTCTTTAGAATATATTAAAAAAATAACTTTAGTCAGTAGTTTTACTCTACTTTGACAAGACATAAGAGAAATTTAATACAATTCTTCACAGGTACATTATATGGGTGGTTTTTGTCTTTATGGTGGTTTTAGATCTTTTCAAAAAAAAAGTCTAAACTTGATTTACCTACATCAGTGGCTGACTTAGCAGGGCAGGGAGGATACAGCACCAGTCATGCAGAAAGTCCCTGTTTGTCATCGTGAGAGTTCAGACATGAATTAGAACCAATGGCCCATTAAATACCTTCTCTTGTTGTTTAAAGCATATTCTAGCTTTGTGAAATAATTTTTAATGCAGAATCTTGTAACTGAGCCAAGGACTGAAATTCCTGTAGCTCCAGCCAGAGTAGAGGCTGAACTAACAAGTTGTGTTCTATGGTTTTGTGATTCTGGACCATTGGAAAGTCTCGCCTAGAGAGTAATTAGGAATAGGGAAGTCAAGAAACAGCATACTTTGCTTTTTGGCGTGTGTGTGTGTGTGTGTGTGTGTGTGTGTGTGTGTGTGTGTGTGATTTTTCCATGTATAGTAGTATTGTAATACTTTCTGAATAATAAAATAATTTTTTTAAGAAAAATGTTGCTTGCTAAAGTAGTCACAAATGTTTTCTACAAGAAAGCATTTCACTTTTTTGGCTGTTAAAAGACTGATAGTGATCTTTTGCATATATTGAATTTTATGAAGAAGAAATCCTCGTAACAGTGATACAGTAGGACAACATGGACACCATAGGTTAAGAGTCCCATTGTGAGACAGAATTCACTATGAGATACAGTAATTTTCAATTTCCTCTTTAAGAGACAGAGCTAAATTTTAATTTAGAAGGTACTTATGGAAAAATGTCAGGAGTGGCTTTAGAAACAAAAGAAGGATTTTTGTCTTAAGGGTTTATGTGCCTGATGTGAGATGGTTATAAATGTTCTAAATTCTTTTTCTTCCTCTGGTTGTTACTTCTTCCATATTGTATTGATGGGTGCTTTGTGTGGGGAAAAATGTTTCAGCAGATATTCCCTGTTTTCTCTCTTTTTGTTTTCTTCTCTAAGATCCATATAATTTTGCAAATGTTTACTTGCCTGAATAGTCCAAACCTAGCAAACATCACTGTAGTTAATGGGTACGGTTATAGGTACCTTTAAACATTGTCTACTGAACACACTGTTCAAATATATTATTGTACTGGTTATTTTCCTAAAAGAGAAACTCTTGGGATGAAATAGAGCTCTAAAGAGAGGCTTATGTATGTCCTGGGGGTAGGGGAATGTGGGAGGAGGAAGAATTTGGGGGAGAGTGGGCTTGTATATACAAGGTGTTAAAACTAGTTCAAAGAGCATTTGAAAAGCTAGATATCTGCAGGCAACTTATAAAGGAACATTAGGATATGAATGTCAGTTTAGATACAAAACTAATTAATGTTGAACATGGCAATAAGCTGTAACTTTAGGGTTATCTTTTCCACTGGACAGAAATTATTTGCATCTCTGCTCAATAAAAATCTACAAGTTAAAATAAAATGAGGCAACAGACAGTTTGTCATACTAAATAAACCATGAAAAGATTTGAACCTATGGGTAATTGTATGATTAAATACAGTGAGAATATAGTTAATAAAATTCCAAACATTAAAAATAACAATATAAATTATAAATGCAAATTATCCTTTTAGCAAATAACGTTACCTTCCAAGTTTCTTAGTGGAAGATTTTGACAGTCTAAGTAGTAGTGTTTTAAGCTGGGATTTGGGACAGAACCTTAACCCCCTTTCCACTTCTTATCTACCTCAGAGAATGCCAAGGACTGGAGACAATTTTATGTAGCAGATAACAGCAAAAAAGTGATTGTAAGAAAAGCTAATATTAAATGAGCACTTTCTCTATGCCAGCCAGTGTTATCAGCACTCTAGGTGAACCCCACAACCTTATGAGGTAGAGACTGTTATCATCATTTTATAGGTTTACAAGTAGATGTACACAATTTTAAATAAATATCATCTAAATCAATATAAAAATAGATTTATATCATTATAGATGGTGAAATGACGCAAAGAGCACATAAGACTTAGTTAATCAAATATACCCTGGTTGAACTGAGATTTGAGCCATGGAAGTTTATTGCCACAATATATTCTTTTAATGACTACATTGCATTGCCCTGGAGATCAAATACATGGATCCCCAAAGACGTGAAGGTTGATTGAACAAGACGACTTGATATATGTAGCTTTTCTATTTTAGAGGCTGCATGCTATATTAGTTAAGCACTGCACCAAACTCAAAAATCCCATATTCAAGTTCCTATTGGAAGTTTCACAAATTATACGATTTTGATCAAGTTAATGATCTTTTAGAACATACTTTCTTCATCTGCAAAATAGTAAGAGACACTTTCAACCCTAGCTCTCTTCGATTTTGTTTACTGTAGGGTTATCATTGTAATGGTGCAGGAAGGGCAGGTGTACTAAAGATGCAAGTAGCTGAAGCGTCAGGTTTATGCTGGTGAAATCTGCCCAGTTCAGCTTTGGACAGCTCCAGCCCAGTTCGGCAGACTTAAGAAGCGCGGAGCGTATAGGTGGGAATCATCTCAGACTCCTTCCACTGATCTCATACAATTATTCCTGTTTCTATTGTGACCTACCAATAGCTCAGCTCCTACTGGAATGATTTTCAAGGCTGTAGGTGATATTAATATAATGATAGCTATTCCATTGGGGAAAAAAAAGAAGCAAAGGCATCTAGCACTATGCTATTTTCAACACTAGAATTTTAATAAATGACCACTCCAAGAATTTAATGCTCCAAAGAATTAGTGGTATAGCACAAGGTGATTACAAATGGAAAAGAAACATTGGTGGTAGGGAACCTAGTTCATTAATACACAGAATGTTTAATATTTATCCTATGTTCTTATACTTCCTTAGGAACATAGAATTAAAGGAAAACTTGCCAAATATTTTGTGACCATAGCTGAAATCTTGAACATAAGATGAGTTGTTAATAAATTTGGTAGTTAAATTTGCATTATAACTTCTCCATGTACTTATGTTGATCTAGAAGCATGCTTCATGGAATCCTAAAGAAGGACAGGGTCTTAGGACTTATCTTCTTCAGTCCTATCATTTATACCTCATAAATAGGCTCAACAAAATTATTTCATTCTCCATGTGACCCATCTTTGAAAAAAAAAACCTAGACTAGGTCTTCTGCAAGAGATGATAAAATAATTAACACATTTATGATGTAAATATATAGATATATTATGGTAGAAATTTTATTGTAGAGGAAGCACCGTGGATAACCTATATCATTGATTATTTACAGCAAACTTTTATTTAGCTTCTATTACCGGTGGTGTTAGGCATGGAGAATACAAAACTCAGTCCTTATCCTCAATTAACTTACAGTATAACGAATACCTTTTTAGTAGCAAAAACAACGTCCTATTTATCCTACAACCTGCTAGGAAATCGCAACATTTCAATTTAACCCTCTCCCAAATCATGAAAAGTGATTGTTCCAATTCTCATTTTTACAAATGAGAAAATGGGCTTGGATAAGTCGTGCTGAACTGCTCAGTTACAGCGCTAGGTAAGTGCCCGAGCTAGACGCAGGCCCTGATCAGCCTGGCTCCAAGGCCTGTGCATTTTTTCCATGAATCCACAGAGTGTGATTTACTTTGATCACAATCACACACAATCCCCTCTTAGCCACCTATGACAGCCTGACGGGTTTATTTTCAAAGGCTCAAGCCAGTGATTATGTAGGGAAGGAAGCCCATTCTCTAGTTATAAAGAGGAGCTGGTGAAAAGAGGTCATCCAGCTGTGAAATGGGGATTCAGAGCTTGTTTTCTTGGTTTATTCCTGCTCAGTTGTGTGTGCACCGATGTTTATTACGGTGTTTTAAGTGTCTTCATTGGGCTACAATAACATGGATTTTTTTCTTTTTTTCCTCTCTCTCTCTCTCTTTCAGGTATGGAAAAATCGTATCCACAAAGGCAATCCTTGACAAAAACACAAATCAATGCAAAGGTATGTGTCAGGGCCTTGATACCTGAGCTTGCGCCTGTGTGTTCCACTGATGGCTCCTCCTAGGCGAGGCCCAGGCACCAGCTGCACAGCGATCCCAATGTACAGTATATGGCAACCTTTTTAAGCACGCCGAGGCTTTGATGAGTTGTATTTCTAGTAACATTGCTCATTAATTTTTTTTCATTAACAAACAAAATGAAAATCACAAATCAGAACAAGTATCAAATTGCTTCAGCATAAAACTAAATTACCTCCTAACAACTTTGGGTTGTCTGATTTGAATGATATCATCAGTGATGCAAATTGATTTCCTACATAAAAATGAGGAACTCTGGGGAGAACTTTCCCATGCAAAACACGTTCTCATTTATCTGTTGTTTAAAGCTTTAGCTACATTGGTTGACTAGGAATGAATTTACTGATGGGCCCATTGTGTCTCAGTTTCAGCTGTAAGCATCTCACAGGATCTCAGAATTTGTATCTTATCGAGGCTTCCTTTTTTTTCCTGGAAATATTTCTGAAGTTATTTGGCTATATCTGTGGCTCATGTTTTTTTCATGTCTGGGAATCCAGTACTCTTTTAAGGGCTGCATTCATTTATTTGTGAAATCTATATGGGCTCTCTTGCATGACTGAGTTCATACTGGAAAATTGAAATCCTTTTTGTAACATGTGTTATTTGTTGTTTCTCTAATCCAGTCGTTTTTATAATACCAACATCAAGAAATATGGTAGAGCCAAGATCATTCTAAACACTGCCCCTATTTCATGTACAAATATAATGCGTGCATGTTTTCGGAACACTTATACACTGAGAATATATCCTGGCTTAATTGGGTAATGGTCAGATTCAATTCAGCAATTAAGGGAAAAAACAACATTCCCTGTGTCCTGTAAACTCACAATTCCCCCAGGTATTTAGCTACTACAAGACAAAAATTAATAAGACATCATTTCTGTCATCTAATAGTTCAATTTCTAGTTTAAAAGGAAACCACCAAGAAAACCAAGAAACTAATCTTAATATATGTGTTAGGATCATTATATCAGCCTAATATATGTGAGAATGTAACAGTGGTGTCTATAATACGGGGATCCACAAAATACTATGGGAGGAGAATATGGAGATTCCCTTTTGGGGAATGAAGTTTGTAAAGGCCAGGCAGAATGGATGGCCTTGGGAAAGGTTGGTGTTCAGGAGAAAGAATTTCAGAAGGTAATTGAGCAGACCCATATAACTAGAATAGAAAAAATGCCCAGGTAAGGATATCGGTAGAAAGAAGGAAGGGGCCAAGATTTTGGAGGCATTTATAAAGTTATCCTGGATATTTTGAACTTAATTCTGTACACAGCCCTTATATGTTTTGTTGAGCAGAAATGATATGATTCTACCTGTGTTTTAGAAAAGTTATTTTGCCAAAGTGGGTGAAACTGAGTTACAGGGGGGAAGAAACTAGAGGCAGAAAAAAAAGCAATGCACATTTGAAATCCATAGATCACAAGGAAAATGAGGAAAATCCCTCAGGCACTGTTAGAAAAATGGAAAGGGGGTCACGTGAGTTTTCAAAGGTAGAATTAGGTATTTTCTATAAAGGTGAAAGGACGCGGGCAATGAAACCCACATGTTGAGCTGTCATTGTTGGGGAAGAGGGCTGTGTCATTGACTGAAGTAGGAAGTCCAGAAGTAGTAGTGGTGGGTTTTGGGGAGAGGTGGTGAGTTATGTATCTGACATCCTGAGCTAGAGACCCTGGTGTAGCATCCCTGTGGGCAAGGTCAAAGTGGAGCTACAAGAAAGCTCAGAGCTACGATGATGGCCATAACCAAGGGAGCAGATAATAACATTAAGGATAACTTGTAGGGGAGCTGGTGGAGTAGGGTCCATTAGGGTAGGCAGCTGAAAACTGAACCTTGGAGGACATATACGAAAAACATTGGGCCATGACTGTGAGATATTCTTCACTCTCAGCCCGTGGGAAGCATGTGGTGTGTGAGAAGCTTTAGACTATTAATTCTGTCACTTCCAGACATGCCTGACCGATTCCCAAAGTTTGGGGTAAAAATATCTACAGGAGCAACCAGAGACAATTGAGGCACCCAACTCAGGCAGTCAGTAATATTGGTTGAGCCCCAGTCACAAAGGCAGATGCTTCACAGACAAGCAAGCCCTGTGAACCTCAGTGGGTCCCATGACCTGCCTGATCCTTGGAGTGGTCCATATGGAGGGACCCTCCACTAGGCAAAGGTTTGCTCGGGAATGCAAGTATCTCTTGTCACTGTACAACACTGGTGAAACCAAAAGGGTCCATTGCTAACCTGGAAAAGCTGTATCTTAGACTATAATCATAAGGCTTGAAGAGGAAGGGGATGTAGCTGAAACGGCTTGTGAGAGTTTCCATAAGCAATTATCTCTTAACAGCGGGGTGCTGATCTGGACAGATGTGGTGGGTATACTTACCTCAACCCCTAACACTCCTGTCCACATCTTCTTGTAACTGCTTATTTAATTTCCTCTCTCTCTCCAAAGAAACCTTTAGACTCAGTGAAGACAGGACCTGTGTAATCTAGAAAATGTATCTTCAGAGAAGGGAGTTGCAGGGGAATGCTTGACTGTCTATTGGAAATACTCGAAGAAAATATTAGAACATATCTCTGTTTTGATGTCAAGTTTCTGTGTGTTTTATATGTGTGTTTTATAATGTACCTGTTGGTATAGTTTTATAAATGCTCATGTTTTAAACACATAAATGTATAAATATTGAGTTTGCTGCTCTAAGATATTTTTATTCATAATAATATGGATATAAAAAGTAGTTTGGAGACTACTGGTCTCAAACGTAATAAGCACTGATAAATTTGGAAGGAGAAAGTGGAGGGAGGGAAGGAGGGAAGAAAGATAAGGAGAAATAAAGGGAGGGAGGGACCACAGAACCCCCTCGGGACATCATTGAAGGAAAGGCAGTTAAGGATGATCTTATGGGAGGGCAGAGGGCTGTTAGACTTTTTGCCTTGAGGCTCATGTCAAAGAGGCAGGTGATCACACGGTCATTTCACACTAATAAAAGCCTCCAATGGCATTTTCTGGCCTCAGCGTTTGGAGCCTGTGGATGGCAGTAGTGACTGAATCACATCTTTCACCAAGCATATGGAGCGGGTACCCTAAAAGTAAGCCCTCGTCGTCAGAGAGATACTACTGCCACTTCCATGTCTGGGGAAAAATACTACTTTAATGATACTTTAAGTCCTATTTAGAGTATTATTATCTTCTTCAGAAAAACGGCCCCTGAAGTAGTTATAGGTAGAAACTCCATACAGTTGGGAAGAGAGAGCAATTCCATTTATGGAAAGTTGTTTATAGTCATTGATGAGTGTGTGAGCAAGTTGCCGAAGTTGGAAAGAAGGTCACTGTGACTTCAAGGAGCTGATGGGACCAGGCACCAGAGCAGCATTGAAGTGTTGTTTTCAATAGCCAAGAATTGGAGCAGGGGTAGTACTGGAAAAATGGACTGATGCAGAAGGTATCTGTGGGGAAATAGGACGAATGATACCAGGAATCTGTAGACCATGGTGAAAATGAAGGTGCATTGGTTATAAAATGTTGTGAGGTGAGATTTACATTGGAGATTTTAGGTAGGAGGGAAGCCATATGGAGTTAGGAGCAAGGAGGACTCCCCACTTACACGTCCAGTGGGAGAAGGGATGGTAGGGGGAAAAACACACTTGGGAGGGCTACAAAGGCCCAGTGTCCCCAGAATAAATCAGTTAATGATTGGAAACATGCAAATGGAAGCAACTTGCAGTGATAGTTTATATCCACTCAGGATGCAGACGTAACATGTGGGCCTTCCAAGGCTGGTTGCTGTGAAACTAATTCACCCCTTCTTCATTAGGACCATGCTAATTTGGTAGAGCCTTTTAAAAGTCAATATGGGGTCCTGTACGAACTCTCCCGCCCCCCCCCCCACTCCCCGGGGAAAATGCTTGCCGGGGTTTGTCTGTTTTCACGTCTGGTGTGGCTGGACGTAACAAGATGCAGTTTCTTGGAGGAAATCGGAGGAAACTGAGGTTGGCAGATGACCAGAGGAATGCTTGCTACCCACATAGCCTTCTGTTTTACTTGCAGCCGCCTTCTGGAAACATATCTTTGATAGAATTTGAAAACTTGGCTACGATAGAGTTAAATTGCTGAAAGCAGTTAAGAGTCTTGGTGTGAGCTATGTGAAAGGAACCGAGCAGTACCAGAGAAAGCTGGAGGCTGAGCTTCGGAAGCTTAAGTTTTCCTACAGAGAAAACTTGGAAGATGAATATGAACCCCGAAGAAGAGATCACGTTTCTCACTTTATTTTACACCTTGCTTACTGCCAGTCTGAAGAGCTTAGGCGCTGGTTCATTCAACAAGAAATGAATCTCCTTCTATTTCAATTCAGTATATTACCCAAGGACAAAATTCAGAGTTTCTTAAAGGATAGCCATTTGCAGTTTGAGGCTATAAGTGATGAAGAGAAGACTCTGCGAGAACAGGATATTGTGGCTTCATCACACAATAGGTGGGGTTCAGTTGGAGTCAGTTTATGAGGGCCCTTTTGCTGATGCTCTGGATTTGTTCCGAGGAAGGAAAGTCTATTTGGAAAATGGCTTTGCTTATGTACAACTCAAGGACATTGTGGCGATCATCCTGAATGAATTTAAAACCAAACTGTGCAAGGTTTTGGATTTAACAGCCAGGTCCTTGCCTGCTGTGCAGTCAGGTGAGAGACTCCAGCCACTGCTCAGCCACCTCAGTCATTCGTACACTGGTCAAGACTACAGTACACAGGCAAATGTTGGGAAGGTTTCTTTAGATCAGATCGATTCGCTTTCTACCAAATCCTTCCCACCTTGCATAGATCAGCTACATAAAGCCCCACCATCTTCGTCATGGGGGCCTCACGCAGTACGGCCTCTTCCTGAAGGACATTGGCCTAACCTTGGAACAGGCGTGGCAGTTCTGGAAGCAGACATTTATCAGAGGAAAGATGGATCCAGATAAATCTGATAAAGGCTACTCTTACAATATCCGTCATAGCTTTGGAAAGGAAGGCAAGAGGACAGACTACACACTTTACAGTTGCCTGAAGATTATCCTGACCAATCCACCAAGCCACGGGGATTATCAGGGGTGCCCTTTCTGGCACAGTGATCCTCAACTGCTGAGGCAGAAGATGCAAGTGTACAAGATCCCTCCCTCAGGGATCAACCAGATTTTGGATTTAGTAAAAGGGACACATTACCAGGTAGCCTGTCAGAAGTTCTTCAAGATGACACATAATGTAGATGATTGTGGCTTTTCTTTGAGTCATCCAAACCAGTTCTTTTTTGAGAGCCAGTGGGTCCTCAGTGGAGGTAAAGACATCAAGAAGGAATCTGTCCAACCAGAAACGCCCCAACCCAAACCAAGTGTCCAGAGAAGCAAGGATGCGTCATCTGCTCTGGCCTCACTCAACTCCTCTCTGGAAATGGATCTGGAGGGACTAGAGGATTTACTTCAGTGAACAATCCCTGGGCAGTTGGTAGCCTGTCTTCCTCACTAGCTTTTATTTCCTACTTTACGATTTTATCTTTTTCTTTTTTGTCTGCCTTCTCCCTCCACCCGACCCCCCTTCATCCATCCACATATGCATGAGCTTCTCGGGAAGGCAGCCTTGCAGGTAAAAACAAAGACCTCCGGTATATTTTACTTTGACAAAAGAGAAGAGGAAGAATTTCTTTTGAAATCTAACGCTTGAATAGTGTGATTTAAGTTCCGTTTTAGGAGATAAAACAGCTTTCTGGATTGGTTACTGTCCCCTAGAAACAGTACAACTAAGAATTTTTATTTTAATGCTTATCACTGTAATGTTGACCCAGGACTTTTCTGGACCATTTTTGTTAATAAATATCAAAATGTAAAAGAAAAAAAAAGTCATTATGAAAAGAGCAATTGGGAATGTACTATGATGCTACTAATTCTACTGAGAGATTTTATTCAGACATATTTTTAAAGTGTTTTATATGCTCACGCTTAGCACCACTTTATTCTCTATATGGGTAGCACTGTTATACAGCCATTACCATGATAGTCGAGAGGACTAAACTACGACAAACCATGGGATTGTTTATTAGAGGAAGTTCAGTGAGTATGGAAGAATATAAAATCATGTGTACCATAAACATGGAGCTATGGAAATATTTGACAGTCAGGAGTGCTCATCGTTATGTCTGTGGGTGGCCAGGATGCTTGGTGCAAACACTGCCTTTCCACTTCATAGATGTGTGACCTGTGGTCAATCCCTTAACTTTGCTGGGTGCCTCAGTTTCCCCATCTATAAAATGATAATAATAGGGCCTGACTTGATAATTAAATGAGTTAATACATAGGTAATGCTCAACAATACCTCATGCTGACTGTATAAAATGGCAATATTAAGCAGGGAAAATCTTTGTGTTAAGGTGATAGATTATTATTAACTTTACATTTCTCCCAACTTGTTATATTGTCTTTTCTAGGAAAAAAAAAAAAAAAAGGCAAAACAGCTCTTGGAAAAACTAAAGTGGTTTCAATTATATTTATATTTTGGCTGTTCTTTCTGTTAAACCTTAGTAGCACCTGCCTATGTTTCTTTGTTTTTGTAAATTAAAGTTAGCTGAAAATAGCAATGAATTAAGAGAGAATGTTACCCTTTGCTTCTTTAACGAAAAGGTAGAAGAGAGTTCTTCTTGACCATTGCTTTCTTAAGGAGGGAAATGGAAACGGTGTCTGAGGTGGCTTTTTTAAACAAAATCACTAAGGGCATTGAGCCTGTCATTAAAGAATGAAAATTGGATTCGGTCTTCTTGGAGACACTTGCTTTTGAATCATTTGCAATGTGGCCTCTGGACTAAGGCTATGCAATTGAAACCAAATATTATGAAGACAGGATTTATTGATTTTGTTTTTAGAGACATGATATGAGTTCAGTTTTTCAGGAGCTGTTGCAAGTGAGGTATGAGAAAGTACATGCGCTAGTCTCCTTAGAGGTGAAAAGGCGTCAGAATTAACCCAACTCTGGACACTTCCTGGGTCTTAGCATCTGAAGGAAGGGCTTTTGTTCCCTCCTGCACCCCACCCCACCCCCAGGCCTCTAAGTCTGTATGGTAGGCAGGCCCGGATAAACACACTCACTCTCTATTCCGGAAGGGGTCGTGGGGAGCTCTTTCAACATAACCTCTCGTTTTCAGGATTGTTCTTTCTTGGGTGGTGGATGCGGCAGCTTTCATTCTGTATAATATGGCAACATAAAACAAAACAGTCACCAGCAGGCCCAAATGACCAGAAATTGCTGAACAAAGCAGGCCGCAGCTCCAGATGGAGAGTAATGAAAAACAGACCGCAGTTCATTCAGCCACTCAAACACCAGGACCTAGTAAGAGCTATTGTACAAGTCACAGAGATTTGCACTGCTTTGTTTTTGTTGTTTTGTTTTTCCCCATGTGTTTTCCTCCTGGGTCCAGTGTATTTGCTAATTTTAAAAAGTCAGGGGAAATGAAATGAAAGAAGCCATTGAAAACAAGGTGTAAATCTTCGATGAATTGACTTGTCTCTGCCTTTTCCTGCTTTTTAAGTTTGGCTTCCTCTGTACCACCTCCCACCCCCGCCAGCCATTTTTTTCTGACAGGCTATGAGTTTAGAGCAGAGGGAATGAGTAATGGATATTCCATAGAAAGTTTCCATGCTTAACAGCCAAAGGATATAAGAGCCATTAGAGTGTGCCAAGCATACCGACTTCTAAGATCTTGAAATACTCCCTTCTTGCCTTTGTTGTCACAGGCTGCTTGAATTATATTTATGGAAGATTATGTTGCCCTTACCATTTCATTGGACCCCTAAAATCAAAGTTGAAGACAAGGATCCAAAAGTTCTGAGATCATCCATGAAGGGTATCATTAATTCTTTATTAAATGAAACCATAAATTGTTATTCTTCTCTAAGAGAAATAATTCTGCATACTAGATTCATTTTTATAGAGAGGGATAGAACCCACCTAGATTGCTTCATGGAGGGGTGTGAATGAATCCATTTAGCAGTTCTAGATTCATGGCCCTGTTATATGCTTTTTTAAAGTATTTCTGGGTAACTAAGTAGGAGGTGGTACACTTAGACAAACTTGGAATTAATCCATTTTATTTATTATTTAATTTTCTCCTTTAGTCACTAACCGGGAGCATTTAAATAGCAAGTGAGGAAAGTGTGGATTTCTGTATTAAATCCCATGAACCTGGAGGGAGGGATGGATACTCTAGTTTGTCATATTTTTCTGTAGTCTTTGCAAGGTATGCAGTAGCCCCTACCTACAGACCAATCCTAGTACGTGACACTGACATGTACCCGGGCAGAATGTGTGTGTAAGTAGAACCATTTGGTTTCCAGAAAATAGCATACCTATCCGGGCCTAGTCCACAAGGAAACTAAGCAAGTAAAGGAAGAAACTAAACACCATGAAAAGCCTCTTTTCAATACCTGTTATTTCCCCAAATCAGTGAAAACTAAAATAAATATTCTGTGAAATTTATGAGTCTGAGGAATTACATTTTGAGAGGAATAGGCTCCTCCCCCAGCTGGGCTCACAGCCTCTAGTGCAAGGAGCCCAAGACGCAATGAGACTTGAAAAACACATTTATTTAATTTTCAAATACTGGAATTAGGTTACCAAAAAGAAAAGATGAAAACAGTTCTGTTTAGACAACTAAATTTCCCATTTCCCTTTGCGGTATGAAGTGTGTGATTTTTCCCTGAACTTCTTTTGTGAATTTTTCTCTAATCTGGTACAGTATTAATTTTGCAGCTAGGCACAGGTGATCAATATATAAACATATATTTGCTTCCTTTGGTATTGATACTGAGTTTTGTTTTCATTTCAGAAACAGTTAGTTTGTGTAGGAACTTCGGTAACTTCAGTCAGAATTGTCCTGTAGGTACCTTTTACATGAAATTTTCATCCTGGGCCTCTTTTGAGAAAACTCCAGTGTTTATAGTCTTATAGCCAGAGTTAGGAAAGAACACTGACTTTGAAGGTAAATGGTCGCCACGTGTTGTCTCCAACTCAGCCATACAACTGCAGCTAAAGACACTTCTCCTGTCAAAGATAATCCTTTCGAAACTGTTTTTCTCAGTTCAGAATATTCAGTATTTTAGACGGTTCTTTTATGAAGATGATGATGATGATGCAATGGTGCTGAGTTAACTTTGAGAAGACGTTGAGATAAATGTAAAACAAAATATCTACTCATGTTCTGGGAGTCATACAACTGCACATTTTTCTTCAAGAGTGTCTTATAGCTCTATATTTACTCAGTATTTGCTTGTAATCACTGTGAATATACACATTAGGCAAAAGTAAAACTCTCCACCAACATTAAATTTAATAGGTAACAGTGCTTTTTTTTTTAAGGTTTTTTTTTTTTTTTTGATGTGGACCATTTTTAAAGTCTTTATTGAATTTGTTACAATATTGCTTTTGCTTTATGTTTTAGTTTTTTGGCTGCGATGCATGTGGGCTCTTAGCTCCCCAACCAGGGATTGAACCTGCACCCCCTGCATTGGAAGGTGAAGTCTTAACCACTGGACAGCCAGGGAAGTCCCAACATTGCTGTTTTAAAGCATAAATGTATATTTGACATCATTTAATACTATAACCTATCTCCCTAGCTCTTTTGTGTGTGAAGAGATTATTTTATTAGAAAAAAATATAAATAATTTGTGTGGAGTTTAAAATCATTTAAAAATAAAATGGTAGCCTAAATGTGAAAAGAATTTGAAAAAGAGGGGACTTCCCTGGCAGTCCAGTGGTTAAGACTTTGCCTTCCAATGCAGGGGGTGTGGGTTTGATCCCTGGTCAGGGAACTAAGATCCCACATGCCGCATGGCCAAAAAACCCAAAACATAGAACAGAAGAAATGTTGTAACAAATTCAATAAAGACTTTAAAAATGGTCCACATCCCAAAAAATCTAAAGAAAAAGAATTTGAAAAAGAATAGATACATGTATATGTATAACTGAACCACTTTGCTGTACACCTGAAACTAACACAGCATTGTTAATCAACTATACTTCAATATAAAATAAAATTTAAAAAATAAAATGGTAGAGTTATGTTGCTCTCAGCCATAATCTGAATGTGACTTTTGCTAACGCATGTCTTCTAACTTCACAGAAATCCTTTTGTCCAGATATCCTGTTTGTTCTCCTGCTCCTGTCCTTCAACTCCCTATGTTTAGAGTTTGTTAAAATATATATAAAATGCTCACTCTTCTAAACTCCGCTAGTCTGTTAATGATTTCTTCCAGAATTCACCCTCCCAAGAAGTCCTGAGTAGACTCTCCTCATCCTATTTATACATTTTACAACACCACCTCCTCTGAGCGTCATCTGGGAGCAAAGATCTTACACCCCCTTATCTCTTGGGCTTTTGTGATTAGTGTGTGTCTTCATCTAGATTATAAACTCCTCAGGCTTCTCATGGACCTTATTTTCTACTGTCAAAGTGTTGAGGAAACAGGATGGTTCAGAGGGGTCTTAGATTCCACGGGCTTTATCTTTCTCTCTGGGAGCCTTTGATGTCACATCAGTAGAAAGAACAAACATGGCTGGGTATATGTTCCAAAGGCCTGTAAAACCGCCAAGGGTACCAGAGACATAGTATACATACATTTCCCAGTTATTCTTTAAAGGTAAGCACTTATAACTGACAATATTTATTAGTGTGTAATTATCCCTTTGACTTGTTTGAAGTTATCTATCTTCATTCATCAATGATTTCATAAATATATGGGAAATCCAATATAGTAATATTTCTTTTAAATAATATATGAACTGTAATGACATAGAATGGATAAATATTATATTGGTGTGTGTCCAGTTTACTAAAATTCATGTAAACTTGCAACACCATGTAAATACATATCCTTTCAAATATAGGACTTGAAAAAAATATAGATTTTTTTCCCCCAAAATAACCCTCTTAGTCCTTCAAGGAGTTTTCAGATGAAGTCTACACTGAGACAATTTCTAAGTAATAATCTTAGTTTTCTTGGACAAGTTACATAATGTCTCTAAACATCTGTTTCCTTAACTGTCAAATGAGGTTATTTATACCTACAATGAAAAAAAGTATTTTCAAAATTACATGGAACCCTGTTTGTAATGTGTCTGGCACATCTGTCAGGTAAATTTTTCTGTGGTCTTGCACTTGGATTTCTCCTTGTAGGAACCATCTTGTCTAGAGCACCATTATATCTTACACAATTTAATGCAGTTATGAGTACTTTTGAAGTGTTCAAGGAATGTGTATTTCATGAATTGACATGTGTTTATTGAGACTGGCTTTGTTTTTTAATTTAATTTTATTTATTTACTTATTTAATTGAAGTATAGTTGATTTACAATGTTGTATTAATTTCTGCTGTACAGCAAAATGATTCAGTTATACACATATATACATTCTTTTTTATATTCTTTTCCATTATGGCTTATCCTAGGATATTGAATTTAGTTTCCTATGCTATACAGTAGGACCTTGTTGTTTATTCATGAGACTGGATTTGTTAATAGCAAAAAGTATTTAAAGGACTTTTTTTCATACGTTTTTGTGTTGGCTATACGATAGCCCTCAGGATTTTTCAAGGCCTATAAACTTGATGTCTTTGAAGAAAAGTGCATTCCATCACAGTGGCAGGTGGTGGAATTCATTCTGAGTTGGGTAGGTTCGGAAAGAAAGAAAAAAGTGCCCCTTCGTTCACCCTTTGTCATGATGTTCACTCCATAACATTGTTTTACAGGTTCAAAGGTAAAAGGATAAAAAGCCTAAAGATTCTTGCTTCCTTAGCTTTGAAACCATAGTAAAAGCATATTTTGTTTAAGTCTTGGTGAAAAGTCATATGATTTGATGCTTGTTCTTATTGACTTATTGGTTATTCATGCTGCTCTTAAAATAGCTATTTTTCCTTTCCTTTAGTTAAGAAATGAGAACTCTGGCATATGAAAGAGAAAAACTCATGCACATGACTGAAAAAAAAAAAAACTCAAACTATAAAAGCCAAAATTGAATTTGAAGGATGAATGTATCATTTGTTATAATTGTAAGTGGCTGTAAGTGGGCTCACATGTCCCTTTATCCATAAAATATTAGTGATATAAGGTCTGTATTTCATATGATCATTTTAAAAACCAGCTTGGTTTCCCCATTGTGTTGTGAAATAAGAGAAAATAGCAAGGTTCACATTTAATTTGTACTACTTCTCTTAAAAGGTCAGTTTATTTTAGAATAGAATAGACCTATTGGTCATTAAGCTGACGTCAGCCCTGAGTTGGAAGAAACCTGTATTCATGGAGTATCTTTGGGACACCTTCTCTGTGCCGCTTTTAAAGATATAGTTTCTCTCAAGAAGAGATAATAAAACGCTTAAGCTGCAGCTATAACAACTTTTCACATCCTTGGGGCTTGTCCACGCTGGGAAAAGCGAGAGTTGCAACAAAAGATTTTAGGGAAGCAACTGCTCAAAAACACACTAGGCTTTGGGCTTAAAGGTGATGTGAAAAATAACCATGTCTGAGATTGTACTAAATGAAACCAAGTGGCAAAATCCCATGAGACATGGACTACAAGGCATTGGAGTTTATGTCTTTGGAGTACTTTTATTATAATAGATAATTAAAGTGAAAATTGTAGCTTTTTATTGAAGAGTGAAAGAAAAGAAATTTTTTTCTTAAAAAAGAGAATTATGTGAGGTAGAATTTAGAAGCTCACTAAAAAAATACTGTTAAAAACTGTGATTAAAGAGTTTCTCAAAGGTTCTCATGAGATATTTTTGAGTAACAAGAGGTTAAATATCAGAAAATCTCTAATTTCATATATACAATATAAAGAAATTATGGCTAATACTATATTTTTCAGAGAGAAGCAGGTGATGAAATTGAGAATAACTTGAGTAGGGGAAAACTTAAAATTTTGTTTTTTAAATAAAAATTGCATGTGTTTAAGGTGGACAGCATGGTGATTTGATACACATGTACACAGCGAAATGATTACTGTAGTCAAGCTAATTAACATTACCTCACAGAGTTACCATTTGTGTGTGTGTGTGTGTGTGTGTGTTTGTGTGTGTGTGTGATGAGGGTGCCTGAAATCCACTCTCTTAGCACATTTCCTGGATTCAGTTCTGCAGTATTAACTGTGCTCACCATGCTGCCCATTAGATCTCTAGACATGGTCAACCTACGTAGCAGCAATTTTGTAACCTTAGACCAGCATCTCCCCATTTCCCCCACCTTTCTACTCTCTGCTCCTGTATATTTGATTTTTTAAGTTCCACATATAAGTGATATCATGCAGTATTTGTCTTTCTGTGTCTGACATTTCATTTAGCATAATGTTCTCCATATTCATCTATGTTGTTGCAAATGGCAGGATCTCCTTTTTTAAGGCTGAATATTATTCCATTGTATATATATGTACATATATATACACCACATTTTCCTTATTCATTTGTTGACAGACACTTAGGTTGTTTACATGTCTTGGCTATTGTGAATAATACTGCAGTGAACAAGGGGTTGCAGGTAACTCTTTGAGGTACTGATTTCTTTCCCTTCAGATGAATACCCAGAAGAGGTACTGCTGAATATCATATGGTAGTTATATTTCTAGGTTTCTGAGAAACCTACATACTGTTTTCCCACAGTGGCTGCACCAATTTGCATTCCCACCAGCAGTGCACTAGGGATCCCTTTTTTCTACATCCTTGCCAACATTTCATATCTTTTTGATAATAGTTGTCTTAACAGGTGTGAGGTGATACCTCATTGTGGTTTTGGTTTGCGTCTCCCTGATGATTAGTGTTGTTGAACATCTTTCATTATCTTTGGCCATTTGTGTATCTTCTTTGGGAAAATAGTTATTCATATCCTTTGGTCCTTCACCCATTTGTTAATAGGGTTGTTTTTGTTTGTTGGTTTGCTATTGAGTTGTATGAGTCCCTTATATAACTGGGATATTAACCAACTTTATCAGATATATGGTTTGCAAATATTTTCTGCCAACTAAAGGAAAACTTAACAAACCAAAGATTCCCATATGAAAAGTGGAATTTCCTTCAGTGTTACTCAATTTTTTTTTTTTTTTTATTTCGGTATGCGGGCCTCTCACTGTTGCAGCCTCTCACTGTTGGGGCCTCTCCCATTGCGGAGCACAGGCTCCGGATGCGCAGGCTCAGCGGCCATGGCTTACAGGCCCAGCCGCTCCGCAGCATGTGGGATCTTCCCGGACCAGGGCACGAACCCATGTTCCCTGCATCGGCAGGCGGACTCTCAACCACTGCGCCACCAGGGAAGCCCAGTGTTACTCAATTTTAACCATTGTTTTAAACAAATGAGAATAACTCCAAGTGAAATATGTATGTACACATACAACTTTTATATGTATTAATATATTTACTTATATATTTATTATACATATTATGATATATGTATGTTAGAGTGTGTGTGTGTGTGTGTGTGTGTGTGTGCGTGTGTGTAAGACAGGGAAAAATATTTATGAGACACTTGTATCCTAAGAGAGTTTTAAAAATCATTCTACAAAGATTTACATCAAAGTTTCTTGTAGTTTAGTAGAACATAATTTTCTTAAAAGAAGCTTGAAGCGAAATCCTCACCATTCTTTGTAAGTAAGCATCTGCTGTGTTACATAAACCAAAGAAGTCCAGGGGAAGTTGTTATGCCTTAGATAGTGATCAGGTGCTTTGCGATTTTCTTCTATTGTGAGAAGATAATATGACAAGTTATAAGGTATCAACATTGCTTATACAATGATCAAAAATCTTGATCAAGCATTGATACAATGTGTATATGTTAGGGTTAGGGTGAAATCTGTGTAAAAATTTAACATTTCTACTTGCATCATTGTATTTCCACCTATTATGTCCTATTAACATGGACTGTTAATACAAATAACACATCCTATTATGTTGTCCAAGTCAGCCTATCTTTCCTCTCTCAATGTCTTTTTATAGTTACTCATCTGGAGCCAGTCCTTTGGCTCTGCTTCTTGTTAGGGAAATTATTTTTTTAAATTATATGAAGTATAACTTTCCAGATAAGACAGTTCCAATTTATAAGTGACCTTCTGTGGAAAATCAAAAGCCCGTATTGTCCATGCATGGGTGAAAACATCAGCCATGATAGCAAACTGAAGGGTAGTTGGTCTGTGTGGTGAGGAAGACATATGGTTTCTCTATGAACCCATGGTCTCTTGTAGTGTCAAGGGCTATCAGACCTATCAGCATTCACCAATATTTTTTTCTTGTGTATCTCATCTGAATTCCCTTAAGGGTAGGAAGTAAAGTCTTCAACCTATTTCCCACCAACCAATCAATGAGTAAACCAAATAAAACAGACTAAAGGACTAAGACAGAAAAAAAAAGGAAGTGAAAAGTGAATCCCAGTGACAAGGGTCAGGAATGGCGTCTTTGATCTGTTTGTCCAGGAAGGAAACCTTGCTTTACAGAGTGAGCTGGCGAATGAGTTCATGATGCCCTGTGGGATCCTCAGAAGTATGGTAAACGGTGGCTGTGGGGCAGGAGATGTATTTGTACTAATACGCTGTGCAACTCAGCCTTGGTCAAATAGTTGTTCAGCATCCCAGAGTCTAGAAATCTCTTAGAACATTCCTGTAAGTCAGCAACAGGGCAAATCTGTCTAGTGAAGGATTGTTGTTTGGCTACAATACTGCTTAAAAGTATTTAGATGTGAATACTTTTTAGTGGTGCCTAAACCACTCTGCTGTTTTCATAAAAGCAGCCCACTTCACTCACTTGTGTACCTGCTTGGCCCCAGAAGGCACGCATGGCTTCAATTTTTAATAGCCTGTTGAGTGGATATCAAGTAACTCAGAATTATTATTATCTCCATTTTACTGCAGAGGAAATGAACCTGGAGATGGTGGACAACTTGTCGACCACTATTGCCAGCATCCGGTCATAGTCTGTCAAAGCTTTGCTCCCCATTATTTGCAATTCCTCCCTCAAAATAATCCCCATAAGTAAGACTAGAGGACATATCCTGGATGGTAGTAATGACAAGCAGACGCAAGCACAGTGTTTTAAGTTTGCGTGAGGCGAACAGTTCAAAAGAAACACACCGTGGTTCTCACCCACCCCCTTGCATCCCATTACAACAGTATTGATGGGGATTATAGCTCTGTTATGTCACCTAATATAGATGTAAAAGAACCTGCAGGTTGTGCCTTGAAAGCATAGTACCTTTTGAAAATATTTTGATCATTTTGTTTCATTTAGAGCTATTTTCTTTTTTTTAATATATTTTGGGAACCATTTTCTGTTCACTTCAATTTTGCACTTAAGTGATATTGACCAACGTCTAGCCTTTCATCTGTGTTGACTTCAATGCGAGTAGCAGTTTAATCAATTTTAAGTGGGGAAATATCACAGAATTATGGATGGTGGTAGGCAGGCACAGTGCTGTTGATAATTTCTTTTACTCTCAGGATTCAGAATGAGGCATGTGCTTCCTTAAAGGGCCCATGTGGTAGAGTTTCACAGCAAACATTCTCTTTCATCTTGTTTAAGTTCTGTTTGGCTGGCCTCCCATGTTTGCTCACGGGGATAAGGTTAAGACCTCTGAAGAGGCCACTCCGTCCCAATTACTTACCCAGCCTCCCTTCTTTTCTTTAAATAGCTTGCACTTAGTTGTAGAGAGCGTTTTGGTGTCATTAGCTCTTTGATGGATGAACCCAGGGATAAACAACTATTTTCTATTTGGATTCTAAAGGTACGATCAAGTTTAATCAAAAAGACTATTAATATTTTGAATTTATCCATGAACCAACTCTTGCAGCAAAACACCCAAATGCCTGCTCACGTCAGTCTTTCCTTTTTCAAGCTGGTTTTTCTCCAAAGATTCTTCCCCCATCCGCATAGCTTCCTATTGTCTTAAGTTGCCTTCAAGTCTCCACCTCCACCCAGAGGCTGCCTCGTCTTGAGCATCGCCCAGTTTTGTCAACTCTTCTGGTATGTGCTTTTAACCTCACTTTAGAATCCCCTGCCCAAATTTGAGTCTGAATTTTTATAATGTTTGGATTGTAACTCTGTTTCTTTCTGGTCTAGTCCTTGAGGGTTACATGTCTCAGGCCTGATGTTCTCCTTCCAGGTGCTGACTTTATAACTAGATCCTACTTACTGGAACTGTTGAGAGAATTATTCCACTTCTCTAACACCATCATCTGCACTTAGTCTGTTTTTGCTGCTGGGATTTTTTGCAGGAAGGGTAGCCCTTTCCTATTTGTAACCAAAATTAAATCATTCTGAGGCAGGGCATGAATGTGTTTTGTGGGGTTTCTTGTCAAGCTGAAGATTGTTATAATAGGCAAACAGGAAGTCCTCATGCACTGGAAACTATAACGTCCTACCTTGGCATGGCATCTGTGTTCTTCCATAATAACCAGTCACCTTGGACATCGCCAGAGTTCCTTGAATTTTTTGGACAATGGGAGAAAAAGGAAAAGCTTTCTCATTTGGATTTAACTCAAGAATTAAAGCATTGCCTGAAGCTCTGTGCTGCCAGTGGTTTTATTCAGGCTTTGTTCTCTGAACAATTTGTAGATAGATGGTTGTGTTCTGAATTCCCAGCCCTCATTAGCTAACTGCACACATGTGGAAACACAGAGGCTGTGACCTTCAGATCCACTCCGGAAATACAAACGTGGCCTCTAAGTTTAGAGAGGAAATGCTTCCCTCTCTCTAGCCAGGAACTGGGACTGATGCTCTGCCCAGGTCACATAGACATCTGAGCTGTCCCAGCCAGCAGGGAAAAAAATGACCTCCCGGGTAATACGTGCGTCATTACGACTTGACCATGTCCTTGATCCAGTGGACGGTAGCTCACTTTAAGCGCGTAGACCTGTAGGATTCTTTTAAGTCATAAAAAATGGACCCAAACAAAGTGGAAATGACTGATAATTGGTGAAATTATTGATAATTTATCTGTGAAAAGTTAACCAAGAAAATAATTAATTTAAAGGGGCCATAGAGATGTCTCATTTTTATCAGCCTTGTTTAAAAGCAAAAGTTGTTTGTTTTATTCTTTGATGGCTACATTTCAAGAGTCACTAAACTTTCCAGCCCTTTCAGCAAAATAAACTGTCTTGTCATTTTTTCCTAAAGATGTAATCTTTGCATTGTATTACTGAAAATTTGGAAATAATCTAAATATGCAAAAACGGAGAATGACTAAACTCTGGTTAAAGCAATGGAGTATTTTACAACCATTTAAAAAGAGAATTTTTAAGACTTTGAGGCCGCATAGGAAACTAGCTATAGTATGACGTAAAATGGGAAAAAGAAAAATAGAAAAGTCTCTCTATGCTCTGCTAATAACTAGGTCAAAAGATGATGCATGGTGATTATTGAAGATAGTTTTGCTTGGTAGGTGTAAGTATTGGTTGACATTTTTGTCTTCTCTGAATTGTGAATTCCTTGAGGGAGGGATCACATTTTCCTATATCTGCAAAACCAAGACCTAGCATATAATAAGGGCTAATCAGTATTTCTCAGTTAATCCATTAAAAGATAGCCAGGAAAAGCAAATTATAAAACTGTATCTAAAATCTGAATATAATTCTGTAAAAATAATACTTAAAAGGCTAAGAACTTGAAGATATCATGGAGCAGTGATTACAAGGATTCTCTGTATGGTGATATATTGATTTTCAAATCTCCATTTTATATGTATGCGTATATATATATATATATATATATATATATATATATATTTTAATGTGCTATCTAGAAAAAAAAGAGTTGACTAGTGTCAGCATAACTTACCAGTATTGAAATGCCACAAGAAGAAAACGTTCATTTATTTGATAGAGAGAGTTTAAAGATATGCATCTTCATTAAAATTCAGTTATATGTGTACATTTTTGAATATCTGTCATTTGAATGAGATGTCATTAAGTGATAAACTTCTAACTACCTATCGTAGAATACACAGCCTTTCATGGTGTGGACTGTACTCTCTAACACTTAGGGCTACTGCACTTTTTGTAAAATGTGAGTCCTGCCAAGCTCTGGGACTGGGGACCACTCACATTGTAATTCCCATGAACAGCCCCACTGGTGTAATGAGCAACTTAGGCAGCCATACTGATGACCCTGGTCAGTTCTTATCTCTTACCATGTATCTAATCATCCCCAACTACTAACACGCCATATGTAAAGGCACTTTGGTGCGTATTCCCTTTGCTTGGAACAATCATTATACCTCTTATTTGATAATAAAGTCTTGTATTTATTGAGCACTTACTATGTACAGAAATTATACTGAGAGCTTTATATACATGATGGCAGTGTTTTTCAAATTGTTATAATTATTATCTCTATCTTATAGGTGTGAGAGACAAGGAACTTGCCCACGTCTCCACAACCACGAAATAGCAGATGTGGGATGTAAATTCAGGGCTGCTTTGTTCTAAAGCCCAACCACTTAATCTCTCACATCCCTCTCCTGTGCTGCCTGTGCTCTTCCTTGACTTGGGTGACTCAGCTGATAAGAACCAAGTCTTCAAAGCTTTCTTTCTCCCTCCACCCATGCCTGAGCCAACCTAGACACCCTTCCTCTGTCTCCCTTAATAAAGCTCTTTGTTTTCCCAAAAGTCTCCCCAGCACTTAGAAAACTGGATATAATCAGTGATTTTTTTTTTTTGTACCTCTTACATGGTGGGCTTATCATGGGCAAGTATTTTACACTTTTTCAGGAAAAAAAAAACAAAAACAAAAATAACTGTATCTTGTTCACTTGTACTTAGCATATGCTTGACACATGAAGTAGTTATCCCAAGAATGGCTGGAAGAATAAGATAATGAATGGCTGAACCACATCTTAGGTTCTTAATACATGGATGTTGCACCAAGAAATCATCATGCATGTGATTTTGGTTGTGATTAGAAACCGGGATAAAATTGTAGCCATTTATCATCCAGCTGCACTAAGCTCAGGGTCTTGTTAAGAACATTTGGACTCAGAGTACTTTTGCAGATTCACTGCGTTCTTTAAACAGTGCTTTAATCATGCCCCTTGCCTGGTTAAAACCTGTCCATGACTTGTTATTTCGTTTCCTATCAAGTCTGAATTCCTCAGGATGGCTTTAAAGGGCCTCCTAATATGAATCAACTCACAGTATTTTTCATTCTGTTTCAACATATACCTGTCAGGCTAAGCAGGCCAGTCACTTTACTCTCCCAACACATCATGTTTGTACAACCTTGGGGTCTTTACTCAACTCATCCCCTGTCTCCAGAGTACATCTGGACTCTTCTTCGATTCTAAACCAGACTTAGATTATTGGTAAATTAAAATTCTACTTACTAGATGGAAGCTTTCCTATCTACTTTAGCTCTTGGTAAAGTCTCTTTTCTACGAATTCTCTTTGCTTCTGTCGGATAATTTACCACTTAATAATATCAGTGACTATTTTCAGCAATGCTTTAGTTATGCCAGCATTGTTGTCCCTGCAAAATTATTAACAGATACCACATATCTCTTCTGTTGTTTCAAACTACAAGATATTCAGTTCCCACTATGGGCTAGAATCTATTTTGCACACTTTATGAACACTTTATTAGGAAAAGATTTGAGTTTCCCTTTGGTTAATGACAAAGGAGAAAGTCTTTCAATAGAGAGAATTGATTAAAGTCAAAAGTTGGGTTCTAAAAATAAGTTTGACTCTCAAATTTGTGATTTGAGAGGGATTCTAATGATACACTGTTGTATGTGAACAGATGAGACCATGAAACTAGTTTTGTGCTTGGGTGTCTTGTGTGACTTTAATATTTAGTATGTAACATACGTGGAGAACAGTTTTTACTCTCCTCTGATAGCTGTTGGTGCCTCTGTGAGTTGCTATGTTTGGTCTACTGACCACCCCATGTCAAAAGACCTCAACCCTATATTTAGCCCAACATTTGGCCAATGTCTACTGTTGGTTATAAAGGGAAACCTGGGAAACAAGTTTGAATGGGTAGGCAAAAAATGAAAGAAACCATGGGCCCTCCTTATAAGACCATCATATATAAAGAATAAACACCCTTTTGACTTTATTTGGGGAATACGCCTCCATCATTTCACTGTTTATAAGAGTAATAACAAAATGGGATTTTCATATTATGACTTAAAAGTTGAGGGGTCCCACTGTGTCTTAGGAAAGAATGAAAACACATGTGTCACAAGACTAACTGAAAACAGAAATTTCATATCTGGTCATGTTCAGTCACTTCACTGACACTGTGCCTCCTGAGTTTGGAATTCCTTGGAGAACAGAAGTTGAAAAGGAAATGGCGAGCTTTTCCAGTAACATTTGGTTTAAATTTACCTGCAATTAAAATTCTTATGGTACTAATATTTTTTCTTTTTTTGGTTTCAGAAACATTAGCTGTTTTAGATACATGTAGCAAAAGCCTCCCTTTTGCTATAATTTCTAACAATTCATTAAGATAATTAAAAATAAAAGGCAAGAGAAAGAAAAAAATGGAAAAGTCTACACCTTCCCTATCTCTCAAGAGATAGTCATTAGAATTTTTCAGCAAGTGGAGGATTGCCCTGTCACTTTACATTATGCTGGATAGTAAATAAATACCTCACATATTTCTAAGTTTGGGATATGAGCATTTGAAAAAAAGTAAGAAAAATAATTTATTCTTTAGCTGCAGCATGGTGATGAGTGCGAAAAGGGGATTTTGATTCACCTGATATTACAGTTAGAATTAAATTATTATCTAGAGACTATAAATATTGCATGATTCCTTCTTAAAGGAGATAATTAAAATTTATAAGACTGTCCATGAGAATTCCTGGAATAAGGAACTTAAATAGTCTTAAAACTTTAAGATTTGATGTCAAGATATAAAGGTAATTTCATTTCTTTACATTTTCCATTTGATATTTGATCCAACTGCTTTATGGTTTCACCAAGAAACTGACCCAAAGACTTGAGAATTAACACCAAGGACCTTGCAGGGGAACACACTAAACAAAACAACAAGAGAGCTGTAATACTCCCTTGCAGATGGATCTGTAATACTCCCTTGCAGATCCATCTTGGACAAAGGCTGTCTAATATTTCAAATGGTGTGGCATGTGAACCATGCTGCATGCATGGGCTTTCAACTTTAGCATTTAGAATGCATGTATATGAACAGAAGGGTATTCTGAGAATCTATCTTTTCTTTATAATCTCTGTAGCAGTTCCAAAAGTCCTTAGCTGGAGGATAGATTTGGAAAGTGCTGCTTTTCTGCTCTCGACACATTCGGGTAACCATTCCAAAGCTGCCAAGGTACCACTTCAGAGGCAACCTGCTATGACTGAAACGGAGCAGGACCCTGTGGTCCGTCCCCACAATGTCCTCCACCTGCCTTTTGTCTGTAGAAAAACTTTAGCCAAAGAATAAGTTTAATCAGAGAAGGAAAAAAATGCAGAAACAAATGAAAACATTTCAACAAGACTAAATAATAATAGTTTAGTCATTAAGCATAGTCAAGGGCCTTTAGTTCCTCTTCATGGGCTATAGATAACACTATGACCCATATCCTGTGAGCTGTCTTATACAGACTAAAACTCCCACCAGGTGGAGGAAGTTTAACTACACGATGACCAGACTGTAGCCATGATGTAAACTGCCAATGTTCCAAGAATTGGCCTGAATGAAATGGGAAAAAACCGACCCTGGAACTGAAGATTAACAGCACTTATAAAAATCAAGATGACGCTAGTCAGACCACCACATGACCAATTTCAAGATGAGCGTCAGAGCTGACTGTGCTGTTTCTGCATGTAGCTCCCTCCCTCTGCCTATAAAAGCGCGTGCCCACTGGTTGTCACTGGGGGGAGTTGGCCTTTGGACAGGAATCTGCCCCTCCCCACGCCCCCAGCTGCTGGCCTCCAAAATAAATTAAACTTTCCTTTCCACCAACCTTGCCTCTTGAGCAGTGAGCACCTGGACCCACTTTCACAAACAGATTTTGGCTCCCAACGTGAGGCTGGGCTCTCGCGATATCTGTCTCCCGGGGGGGTGGGTTTTCCGGAGCAGAGCCTCCGCCTTGATGACACGCTGGGATGGCTGCAAGGAGACTGCTGCTCGTGGCTCGCTGGCCCCGGGAGGGGATTTGGCGGGGACATTCCTAACAGATGCCCAAAACATTTGTTTCGGGGGTTCTCCCTGTTTCTCCCCTGCAAGGCACTGGCTGCCAACGTACGCTTTTCCTTGGTGGAACGGAAAGATGCCTCTGGAAGAGGTGATGAGCTCCAAGACCAAGTAAGTCCACCGGTGTGCACCTGGAAAACTTCTCTTTTGAGTACAAAGTCCTATTTGGGCATTTTGCCAATGGTTTCTGATGTGTTTCTGACGTTGAGCACCCTTTATGAACACTGAGTGTCATTTAGGCATTTTGCCAACTGGTTCTGACCTGTGTCTGACATCGAGGCCCGTTTGTGTTGGGGAGTGTTTGTTTGGGACTCCGTATAGGTCATCCTCTCAGAGGGTTTGTGACAGTTCTGTCTTCTGGTGTGTGAGTGTGTATTCCATTTGTGTGATTGGCATTCTTGTTGCCTTTTGTAAAATGAGAAATTCAGGTTCAATTCTTCTTCAAACTCTGAAAAAATTGGTTAAGATGAAACTCTTTTAAAACACCAAAACTGGTTCTTTTTGCATATGCAGTTAGAGAAAGCTAGCTTGATAAAATGCTTTTTTCAGAATTCTGACCCTGAGAGAAGAAAAATATTTCTAGGAGAAAGCTTGAAGTTAACTCTTATCATCGTTTTGAAATAAAAACATAGCATCTCCCCCTCCCCCCAGTTGCTGGCCTCTGACATAAAGCAAATTTTCCTTTCCACCAGCCTTGCTTCTTTATTGGCTTCAGAGTGGCGAGCAGCCAGACCTCACTTTTGGTAACATTACCATGTGTGCTGTGATTCATAAATGGACCCTATTATTTTCCACAAGACCCCTTAGCAGCAGTTCCAAAGGAGCGGGCCCGAGATTTGATTATCCAGGTCCCTCTCCTGAACACATCTTTCACATCTGACATTTACACTGGTTGCACATTTTTATGGAATGCGTTAGGAAGCAGTCTGAACCTTAAAAAGGTGTGCGTCTTCCTAGAACATTCTGGACCAGGAAGGTCTTTTATTGGACTTAATGGTTTGAGTTGAAACCTGTCCCTTGTCTGATTGGAAAGTGTTTCGGGGAACAGATTTTGTTATTTTTCTAAGCCAGGCTGTAGGAATTGAGCTGAAGATATCACTAACCAAAAGGAATTTTTTTTTTTTTTTTTCTCAAAGAGCTGAGAACCAAAGGAAATGACTCCAGTGTTGAAAATCCTTTTATTTCCTCTGTGGACGATATCTGTGCAGCTGAGACAAACTTTTCCAGTTGGCCCCCACCCAAACTTTATGGGTACTGAGATTAGGAAGTGGTATGGTCAAAATAGTCCTTGGACAAATTGCTTCCAGTCTACAAAACCTCAAAGTTCTTGACAAAGCCATGATTTCATGCCACATTTTATTTTTTCACAGGGGTAACTGACCTGTCATTCGTTAATTACCTTGCCAGGATTTCTGCAGTTCTTTTAGTAACCTCTATCATTTTTTTTTCCACTTCTTTTGGGAGGAGGAAGCAGACTTTGTGAGAGGAGTGCAGGGTGTCTGTAAAATTTCTCTTTGTGAGACACCACACGTTTTGCTCATTTCCCTTGCCTTCCATTTGAAATAAAATATTGCCAGGCCACAGTCAAGCTTATAAAAATGTGCTTTCTTCCTTCCCTGATGTCATTCTACACTTTTCTTCTTGCTTTGCTTTTCCATATCTGAAAATAAGGCCATGCTGGATGAGGCTTCAAAATTCAACACCCATAACTTCCTTTGACATGATCCTGCCCCGGGGAAAGAGAAAGGTATTCATCACTCTATAAAATATGCTGTACCCTCAGCCTCCCTACCCGGTCCTGGGATCTGACTCATCTTTGCACTTCTGGTGACCAGCATAGTGCTGACATGTTCTAAGCGTTCAGACATATTTACAAAGTAGGTTCGAGTGGGCAGTGTGTCATGGCATCAGGATGCATAGAGTAGGTAACAGAGGGATTTATGACATACTTTACAAAGTTAGGAACTGTTCTCTGAATTAAAAACTGTGCTGAGAGAATAGCAGTGGATACAATTCTCTGTTCTTCTAAAAATGCTTAGTTCTTCCCTGTATCTTATCTACTCCATGGGAAGCTATATGGCAGACACTCCCTTGCCAGCATAGACAATTTTATACCAACTTAAAGCCACTCAGACCTTCACGGAGGTAGTTGTTCCTCATTGCAGTAGTTCTTTTCCTAAGAAGTCTTCGGATTTGTTGGGGACTAGTGGTAGTGCTTATTTAACATACATGATACATTATTAAAATGAACTTTAGTAGACTGACATTTAGTATTAAATGGGGTTTATAAACCCCTAGTTACTCAGTCTAATTTGATTTGAACCAAAATTTGTCAAATATGGTTTTCTTTTGCATTTTTCCTTGAAGTATAGTTGATTTACAATGTTGTGTTAGTTTCAGGTGTACAGCACAGTGATTCAGTTTTATATATATATATTCTTTTTCACATTATTTTCCCTTATAAGTTATTACATAATACTGAGTATGGTTCCCTGTGCTATACAGTAGGTCCTTGTTGTTTATGTTTTATATATAGTAGTGTGTATATGTTAATCTCAAACTCCTAATTTATCCCTCCCTCCCTTTCCCCTTTAATAAACATAAATTTGTCTCCTAAGTCTGTGGGCCTATTTCTGTTTTGTAAATAAGTTCATTCATATCATGTTTTTAGATTCCACATATAAGCAATATCATATATTTGCCTTTCTCTGTCTGGCTTACTTCACTTAGTATGATCATCTCTAGGTCCATCCGTGTTGCTGCCAGTGGCATTATTTCATTCTTTTTGTGGCTGACTATACTTCAAATACGTATTTTTGATAGATACTATGCTTGGCACTGGAGTAAGAAATAGGGAAGGTGTATTGCCTATAGTCAAGTACTCAGAGGGTAGGAAACACAGATGCTATATACATGTATATATAAAACTAAAAGATAAGATGAAAACAATAGCTGATAATAATATGTAATGGCCAGTGAGCGCTTTATACATGTCAGATCTTCTAATAAATCCACTTATCTGAGTTCATTTAATCCTCCCAATGACTCCATAAGGTAGGTGTAAGGGTCATTAGCATTTCACAGGTGAGGATAGCCCGGCACTCTTCTCAAGATCACTCAACCTCCTACCCACAGAGCCTGAGTCCAGATAGTTCCAAAATATATGCTCTCACCTGCCACACCATAGTGCTACAACTAGAGTGCTCTTAGGCAAAAATGAGGAAATGGTTACATTTCCCTTCAGTTTAGAAAAGGCACACAGGAAACAGGAAAGCTTCAGGGAGGACGTGATAGTTGAGCTTGACTCCAAAGAGTGATTGGGAGTTTATGCAGCAGAAATGGCAGAGAGAGATTTACCTGGAACAGGAAAGACCTGGCAAAGGCCAAAAGCTGTAGAAGAGCATGGTGTATTCTGATGGCTTAAAAGTTCAGTGCTTGCGTGTATGAAAACAGGAAGCGATATAACCTGAAATGCAAGCTCAAGTCTTATTTGGAAGGTTTTTTGTAAAAGCTTGAGACAAGAAACTATTACAAAGGCAGTGGGGACCAAAGAGATTTATAGGTAGAGGAAAATAATGTGGTCAGAGCTATCTTTTGGAAAGTCAGTTCTAGCAAAAGAATTGGGGATGAGAGAAGATGACAGCTAGATGCAGGAGCACAGGAGGATGGATCCTTTCCCTTGCATTCATCTCCTGGCAACAGAAAATATGGCTGAACAGGGATGTAAGCTGTGTTTCTCCACAGCATAAGGCGAAGGCTGAAGGAAGATGGGAACCCAGAGACAATACGGAGACTCCATCATTAGGAACCTGTCCTTGGCTTGTGACTCTTATCTTCAAGCCTTTCGCCTGTGGTTGCAGACCTCCCCCCTTCCACTTTGCATTCCATATTTGCATTTCAAACAGGAAGAATGACAGGGCTGAAGGGCAAAGGATAAGTGACAGCTGAGTGTGTCTTTGTTCAAGAGTTTTCCCTTATGTGTCATTGGCCCCAGACTGTAACACAGTCATGGGTGCAGGATACTCAGGTGAGGCTGGAAATTGTAGTTCTATAGCTAGGCACATTGCCAGCCATTGATAAATAGAGTGCTGGTAGGAAGAGAATTCTTTCAGAGTGGATATTACAGTTGTCTGTGTGAGGGTTTTTTTTTTTAAATATGTTCTCTTTATACCCACTTTGTTGAGACCTTTTTTTTTTTTTATCATAAGCGGATGTTGAATTTTGTCAAAAGCTTTTTCTGCATTTATTGAGATGGTCATATGATGTTTGTTTTTCAATTTGTTAATGTAGTGTATCACATAGATTGATTTGCAGATTTGACCATTGTGTATGATTATTTTAATGTATTGTTGAATTTGGTTTCTAATCTCAATATTTTATTGAAGAATTTTGCATCATATTCATCAGTGATATTGGCCTTTATTTTTCTTTTTCTGTGATGTCTTTGTCTAGTTTTTTTTTTTTAAGATTTTTTTTTGGATGTGGACCATTTTTAAAGTCTTTATTGAATTTGTTACAATATTGCTTCTGCTTTATATTTCGATTTTTTGGCCCCGAGGCATGTGGGATCTTAGCTCCCTGATCAGGGATTGAACCTGCAGCCCCCTGCATTGGAAGGTGAAGTCTTAGCCACTGGACCTCCAAGGAAGTCCCCTTTGTCTAGTTTTGATATTAGGGTTGTTGCTGGCCTCATAGAATAAGTTCAGAAGCATTCATTCCTCTTCAGTTTTTTGAAATAATTTGAGAAGGATGGGTGAGGAGCTTTGGGAATAGAAAAGGTTAAGTGGAGAAATTTTATGGGTGAGAATCCAGAAGACCCAGGTACTAATAAGATGAGGCAGGCTAGGGACCGGAAGGCATCAAGGAAGATGCTGTAGTTTCTGACTTTGGCAACTGGGTCAGTAATAATGGTTTTAACTGAGATGGGGAGAATAAAGAAAGATTAGTTTTATGGACAAAGTAATACATGTGATTCAGATATATTGAGTTGGATATAGCACTGGGACATCTTGTGAAAAATTTGGTAAGTTGCTGTAAATGGACCTAAAGTTCAGGAGATGATGAGATGGGTGTCAGGTCATCTAAACCACAGCAGCTGATTAAATCACCTAAGCAGACTGAATGGGATGGCAGATAGCACAAGACCAAGGAGAGGAACTCTTTAAGGGCAAGCAGAAAAAGTCAGGGAAACAGACAGGGTGTAATGCCATAAAAGCAAAGAACAGCATTTCTAAAAAGAGATGCTCAGCAGTGTTGAGTACCTTGAAGATGCCAGACTGCAAAGAAGATATTGGGTCGGCAATTAGGTCATTATTAGTGTTCAACAAATGTTGAAAAAATAAGTATATTAATACATACACTTCTTAACTTTGTATGTAGGTTGATTTCATATTCTTTCAGGGACTAGCTGTGTTTAGAGAAGAAATCACACAGAAGTCAAGGCAGATCCAAAATGGTGTTAGGGGATAGGAAACATCAAGGAAATATGGGCACCTTCCACAAGTTAAGTTCAAGTGAAAACATTTAATTTTATACTTTCTTTCTTTCTTAAATCCTACGTGCCCCAGTTTTTTTTCCAAACACCCACATTTTTAGTTTTTTTTAATTGAAGTATAGTGATTTACAATGTGTTAATTGCTGCTGTACAGTCATATATATATATATATATATATATACATACATATATATACTTTCTTTTTCATATTCTTTTCCATTATGGTTTTTCACAGGGTATTGAATATAGTTCCCTGTGCTATACAGTAGGACCTTGTTGTTATCCATTCTATGTATACCAGTTTGCCTCTGCTAATCCCAAACTCCCAATCCATCCCTCTCCCACTCCCCCTTCCTTAGCAACCACCAGTCTATTCTCTATGTCCCTGATTATGTTTCTGTTTTATCGATAGGTTCATTTGTATCATATTTTAGATTCCACATATAAATTATATTGTATGGTATTTGTCTTTATCTTTCTGACTTACTTCACTTAGTATGATAATCTCTAGGTCCATCCATGTTTCTGCAAATGGCATTATTTCATTCTTTTTATGGCTGAGTAATACTCCATTGTATATGTGTACCACATCTTCTTTATTCCTTCATCTGTCAATGGACATTTAGGTTGTTCCCATGTTTTGGCTGTTGTGAATAGCACTGCTGTGAGCATTGGGGTGCATGTATCTTTTTTAATTAGAGTTTTGTCCAGGAGTGGGATTGCTGGGTCATATGGTAATTGTATTTTTAGTTTTCTGAGGATACTCCATACAGTTTTCCACAGTGGCTGCACCAACTTACATTCCCACCAACAGTGCAGGAGGGTTACCTTTTCTCCACACCCTCTTCAGCATTTGTTATTTGTAGACTTTTTAATGATGGGCATTCTGATAGGCATGAGGTGGAACCTCATTGTAGTTTTGATTTGCATTTCCCTAATAATTAGCAATGTTGAACATCTTTTCATGTGCCTATCGGCCATCTGTATTTCTTCTTTGGAGAAATGTCTTTTTAGGTCTTCTGCCCATTCATTTGACTGGGTTTTTTTGTTGTTGCTGTTGAGTTGAATGAGCTGCTAAACACCCATTTTTGCAGCTTTTGAAAGCTGTGACTTGTAGAACATTTGGGGTAACTAAAAGGGCAGAAAGCAAGCCTGTTGTGCATAAGTCAAAATAACTTGCAATGCTTACATTTTAAAATAGTGCTTGCCTCTTATCTCTTTCTGAATGCAGGGCTCTTAATCCATGCGTCCATGGTGTATGCTGAGTGACCATCCTGTGTCTGCCTGCACCAACATTATGGGCGACTCAGTCAGACTCATTGTAGATCATTTCTGAGAAATACTAGACACATGTCTACTTTTCTTACGTGGACCCACAGCCACTTAGAAATGAGTTCTTCTTTGAATTTTAAAGATAGAACAACCATTGTCTTATGAGTTATCATATCATGGTATTGGGCACCATCTCATGCATCTCCTTGCTATCAAACTGCTATATCCATTTCTTGTTTTAGGCTATAAAGTAGCCATCTCCATGCATGGACACATGCAAGTAATGAAAATACCTCAGGAAAAATACAGAAAGATTCTATTGTTAATAATGTGTATGACCTCTCCCATCGCAAGAGAAGGCCATGATTTTTTTTTTTTTTTTTGCGGTACGCGGGCCTCTCACTGTTGTGGCCTCTCCCGTTGCGGAGCACAGGCTCCGGATGCGCAGGCTCAGCGGCCATGGCTCACGTGTCCAGCCGCTCTGCGGCATGTGGGATCTTTCCAGACCAGGGCACGAACCCGTGTCCCCTGCATCGGCAGGTGGACTCTCAACCACTGCGCCACCAGGGAAGCCTGAGAAGGCCATGATTAAAGATGTATCCTTTAACAGAGATGAGTATGAAAACATTTATAGTTTTCAGGGGCAACTCTCTTTTCACCTTAGCAGGATATGTCTAAAGTTTAAGTGACCATTTTCATCTCATGAACACACTTCATACCACTTGGTTTGTTCATCTTTCAAAATCAGTAAGAGTTTGTAAGCTCATTCACAGTTCGTAATTCGCTGAAGGCAGGGGTCCACTTATACACTGTGTGTTACAAGGTGGAAAAGATGACATTTTAATTTGGTGTCTCAACGAATAAAGTATTCAGTTCTTCCTTAAGGAATTTATTATGATATTTACAAACACACAAACCGAACAGAGAATGTTAGGGGTACCTAACCTATGTGAGCAAGGTTGATGGGGGACTGGGGTGGAGAGGTGGGAATGGAGAGGTTGCCTTACATACGCCTTACCTATACTTCTGTGTTCCCTAAATAATAGCCTAAACTGGCAGTGTTGTAGGGAAATTGCCATAGCTTTTATCGATAGTTGCAAAGTACATCGGGACAACTCTTCTAGAAAGCAATTTGTCCATAAGTTTCAGGCCCTTATGTATATTACCTCAGCATTTATACTACTGGGAACTAATCTTGGGACAGAAATTAATCCAAGAGAAGAAGAAAGTCACCTGAAAACTAAAAATGAGAAATTATGAAAGCTGAATAAGGCAAGGGCTTTGAGAATGGAGAAGATGTAAGAGATTCAGGAAGTGTTAGAAGGTCAGTTTGACCTAGTCGGGTGATGGAGGGGATGAGTGGAGGGTAGGAAGGTGAAGAAGAAGAGAGAGCCTAGAATGACCTTGGAGGTTTCAGACTCGGTCAGCTGTCTTAGCTCACTCATTTAGAAACAAAATACACAAGCAGAAAAACATACTAGAAGGGTTACCCAGGGTTTGCATTGAGTACTGTTGCATTTGAAAGATCTGTGTGACAAAGATGCTGAGTAGACATAAACAAACAAAACAAAACAAAAAAAAACCAGGTCTGGGATTAGAAGATATCCAGGCTAGAGACATAGATTTGGAAGTCATAAGTGGTCATTGGGAAGCAACCCAACAAAGAAGTAAAAATATATTTAGAGTGGGATATTAATACATAGTAATCATTGTGAGGACTGTGTTGCATCTTGGGAAAATTCTCATAACATTAAGTAAAAAATGAGAGTGAAATACATCACTGCTATGATTGTAGTTTATATTCATAAGGACAAGGACTAGATGGAGATAAAAAATGAAAATATTGTAATTTGAATGGGTGGTAGGATGATGAAAATGCTTTCTTTCATTTGCTGTTAATACTATTTTTACTATATCTGTGCAACAAGAGTAACTTGAGAGCATTCATACATTTAACCTGCACGTTGCTGTAGAGTTACGAAGTTGAGGAGTGTTCTTAGAAACTAGTGATTTTTAAAGCTTTGTATTTAATGAAGTAAAAGTTTAGATGAACAGACAGAGCATATCTGAAACAAATAGAAATGGAACACCATTACTTGAAGCTTTGCAGAGAATCTATACGCCTTTTTCTTCCCAGCTTCCTGTCCCCCCACCCCCACCCCGTCCCAAGTACTTCCCTTATCCGTTAGGTGAGGACCACAGTTGGAAAACCACTCAGTCTATGCTTTTCTCCTCAGATGACGGTGTGAAACTCAGAGGTCAACCAACAGAACTCAAATCAAATCAGTTGAACTGTGAGGCTGGCTGTTTTTCGGCCCTTTGGTTTCTATCTGAAAATTTCCTCCTTTGCCTTCACACTTTCTGTCAGCTAGATGAGTTAGGATGGGTTTATGGGGTAGATTTTACTGCTGCAATCCCAAACTTGGACCTAATTTATCCCCCCAAATGCTATCAAACTGCTGTATTGTTATTACAATGGAAGTTTTACAATGCATTCTAAGGTATGGTTTTTTTGTTGTTGTTGCTCTTGTTGTTTTTTTGTGTATTTGATGATAACTTTTTCTGTGATTTATTGAGTGAATGGCCAAAAGTTTGACCCTTCTGTTCTTTTTTTTTAATTGAAGTGTAGTTGATTTACAATGTTGTGTTAATTTCTGCTGTATAGCAGAGTGATTCAGTTATACATATATACATTATTTTTTATATTCTTTTCTCTTATGGTTTATCACAGGATATTGAATATAGTCCGCTATAGTCCTGTATAGTCCCCTATAGTCCCCTATAGTGCTGTACAGTAGTGGGACCTTGTTAGTTATCCATTCTATACATAATAGTTTGTATCTGCTCATCCCAAACTCCCAATTCATCCCTCCTTCCCCACCCCTCCTCCTTGGCAACAAGTCTGTCCTCTGGTTGTGGGTCCGTTTCTGCTTCATAGATGGGTTCATTTGTTTGACCCTTCTGTTCTAATCAGAGTTGCCAGATAAAATATAGACGTTCCAGCTAAATTTGAATTTCAAATAACCAACAAATACATTTTAATATAAATATGTTTAGTATATGCATTTTTTTAGTATATGCATTTTTAGTATATGTCCCATATAATTTTTCACTCTTCATCTGAAATTCAAATTGAATTGGACATCGTGGTGTTTTCTTTGCTAAATCTGGCAGCTTAGTCTCAATATTAAGAAGGTACTTTCATTCTAATGTGGAGACCTAGTGGCAACAGCCACTGGCCAGATGTGACACCTGAGCACTTGAAATGTGGCTCGTCCACATTGAGATATGCTGTGAGTGTAAAATACACACTAGGTTGTGAAGACCTAGCATTAAAAAAGAATGAAAGTACTTCATTAATAATTTCAATATTGATTAAATGTGGAGATGATACCACTTCGGATAGGTTGGGTTCAATAAAGTATATTAAAATTAATTTCACCAGTTTCTCTTACTTTTATTAATGTGGCTACTAGAAAGTTTACAATTACACTTGTGACATACATTAGATTTCAGTTGGGCAGTACTGATTTTCTAGGCCTGGAGGAAATTCTGGTTTTTAGCTGTTTTGCAGAAGATATTTCCAAGAAGCCAAATAAATACTATCAGCAGAGTAGGCTGAATGAAAGTAGTACAAGATTTATGCAAAACACACCTAGCCAAAGTCAAGTGAGAAAAATGAGAATATATCTTCATGTTGGTGAAAGTAGTTGGATTTGATAAACAGTTCATATCAGTGGATGCATATGTACTCTGCACAAATTAATAGAAAGGGTGTTATACTTTATTGCTGTTTCTCAGCAAAACACTGAAAGTGCTGATTTCTCTGTAACTTCAATGATACAATGCAGTCTTTCCCCAGGGAGTGAGTTCACTATAACTCATTGGTGTTTAATTCTATCCAGTGAAGTTAGAGACTCATAACACAGACATCAAAATTTGGAAGGAATCACAAGGTATTACCTACTGAGGTCAAGGTTCATGTCAAAACTAATATTAACTGTTCCATCTGCCTGTAACGTACTTTGCAGAGAGCCCCTGGGTCAGTCCTTACTGTGTTAGGTCTCTGCTAAAATGTCATCTGTTCAAGAAGGCCTCCCGTGACAGTATTATCTGAGATGGAGATGTACCCTTTCACTTTCTCGTGCTTACACACTTTATTTTGTTTGTAACACTGGGATTCTATTTTATTTCATCCCATCCCTCATAGTACTGAAGATTTTAAATTGTTTTAAGTAGTGTATATTACTTTCTGTCCTCCCAACTAGCATAAAGCTTCATGATGGCAAAATTGTTTACTGCAGTATCCGCAGAACCTAGAATAGTGCCTGGGTCATAAGTAGGGGGGCTGTGATCCTGTGGCTTTCTGATATTTCCTAGTACGTCTGTTTCTTCTTGTTCCTTGTTATTTAATAACTTGTTGATATGTCAAAAACCAAGTTTGAATTGGTCGTCCGCACTTTGGAAGTCAGCAACACCGCTCCTGGATCTCTGCTCCCTCACTTCCTCCTGTGGGACTCCTACACTGAGTCAGGCACATAATAGCTGCCAAGAATACAGTCGAATTCGTGGAGCCAGAGCTCCACCCCTCAGCAAGCTTGCTTCCTGGGAGCAATCTCAATCTCAATGGTTTTAAGCTTCCTTTTTGAACTGAAGTGCCAGAAAGTTGAGTTCATGATGTATCGATCTATGCTGACAAATTTGTTTGCTAATTTTTAATGGAATCAACAAAATATGGGTCACTTACTTTGCACGGGGGTGGCCAGTTCTCAGCTCTTCATGTGGATGAACTCAGTTATCCTCACTGTAACACCAGTGCTATTCTTACCCTCATTTTTTCAGATGAGGACACTGAGGCAAGGAAAGGCTCCAGGATGTTTTAACAACCCGATACCTAAGGTCGATGCAGCTAACCAAAATAAAACTACTGTTTACCTCTCCCGTGAAGTTTAAGATCCCAAGTTGTTTCTTCTGGTTTGGGCGCGATGTTAGTTTGGAATGCTCTTCATCTCCATCTTAGCGTAACCCAGTCTTACCCATTTTACAAGACTAAGCATACTGTAAAATCTGGGCCAGTCAGGAAAACGGCCATGCCTCTAGGCTGTTCAGAAAGAGGGATTGTTTGCATAGAGATGGAAGAGCCAAGAAGCTGAACACAGCCTACGGGGGAACCCAGAGGTGAGGACAGCAGGGAACTGCCAGCACATCCAGGTCTGGAGGGAGAGAGGGGGAAGCTGGTGTTACCATAACCAGAAATCGGGCCATCCAGTGAAAACTAGGACCACAGAAGGGCTACCTGGTGGGAGCTGAGCCAGGAGGAGACACAGTAGCAGAAATACATTGTATTCTCCTCTGTTGCCTATTCTTCTGCCAGGGCCTCCCATTGGCCAAGCCTACCGGAACATAGTAGGCAAAGGAGCCTGGGAAGTGTAGTTTCTAAGGTTACAGAGCAGAAGGATAATCTGCCGGCCGACAGGCAATTGACCCGGACACATTAGGTGTCCTCTGACGTCAGAGCTCCCACGGCCCAATAAGGTAATAAGGTAATAAACCTTTCCTCTTTTGTGGTAGAGGCATAATAGATGTTAGCTTAGTACAGCACTGTTGTACTATCTATTATGTATTATTACGTACAGCACTGTTGTTAAGTGCTGTTCACACAGCAACTCCGCTCTACCCTCAAAAGAGCCCTATAGAGTAAGCAAACCATCATCCCCATTTTCCAGATGGGGAAACTGAGGCACAGTAACTCCCCAGCATTGCATAGTAAGTGACAGAACCTGGATTCCACTCCAGGCTGTCCAGCTTCAATGTGCATTCTCTTAACACCACACTCCTCTGCCTCTCAAGGTTCCTGCTGTTCTAGTTCCTGAGCATCTAGTGCAGGGCTCTGCATGAAGCAGGGACTCATTAAATACGCATTTGAAAAATAATTTCCTGATTTTACTACTACATAGTAATCACTTAGATTCTTAACTTTTATAATCATATGGGTTGGTTTGTTTTTCAAATTGTTATTTCCTTTGTTTTTTACATTTCGGTAGTCTCATCTCCCATAGTCTAATTGTCCTGTGCTTTCTCATCACCACAACTGCATGTTACTTTCTGGAAAGCAAATTTCTGGGGTCAGATATCCAGAGATATCTTCTTTAGAGTTCTCCAGTGTTATAAACCACATTCTTGGGAACATAATCAGTTTGATTCCTGGAAAGTGAACTCTGATGAGGCAAAACTCTTACAACAGCTGCTTTCTATTTATCAGTCTGCCATTGCTGACTTACTGTACTTAAGAAGCTTCACATACATGATCGTCTTTAATGCACATGGCAACCCTGTGAGCATTCTGATAAAATTTTCCAGTGCCTTTATTTTGCATCCTTATTTGTTACCTATTCTTTTTCCACTATAATCATGTCCAGTTTCAATATGAGGACATTTCAAGATGAGGAAACTCAGACTCATGGGTCACACCCAGTTAGCAGCAGAAAGGGGATTTGAACCGTATCCGTCCAGTACAGAACTAAAGGTTTCAGGGATGACACACAATCCCATACAAAATGAAAGCACACAGGGATGAAGGGGTTGAAGGATATGCAGATGCTCCTTCTGATGCCTGAGGAATGTGGATGCACCTTTAGAAGGCACATGCTGTACACTGATTTCATAAAACATTTAGGCCTGGAAAAGATGGCCTTTACTTTTTTTTTTTAAGGGAATTTCTTTTTCACTTTTAAAAAACAATTTTAACTTAAAAAAAAAATTTGGGGGGGGCTTCTCTGGTGGCACAGTGGTTGAGAGTCTGCCCGCTGATGCAGGGGATACGGGTTCGTGCCCCGGTCTGGGAAGATCCCACATGCCACGGAGTGGCTGGGCCTGTGAGCCATGGCCGCTGAGCCTGCGCGTCGGAGCCTGTGCTCCGCAACGGGAGAGGCCACAACGGTGAGAGGCCCGCGTACCACAAAAAAAAAAAAAATAAATTTTTTTGACCGTGTAGCGTGGCATGCAGGATCTTAGTTCCCCAGCCAGGGATTGAACCTGTGACCCCTGTGGTGGAAGCGCAGAGTCTTAACCACTGGACCACCAGGGAAGGCCCGGCCTCTACTTCTTAACAATGACCTCTTGTGACCACCAGCCACAGAAGAAAGTACGTGAAGAATGGATTTCTTTTAGTGAGCAAAACCTAAATAAGCATCTGTTTTAATAATTGGCAAGTCCTTTAACTGAGGCATTCACATCCTTGTCTTTCTTCTGGCCTTTCTTCCAGTTGGATTTCTGTGTATGACTATTATGGGGAACTGTGACTTTAAAAATATATTTTAAAAAGCCCACAGTTAGCCTGTGAGCACATTTTTATTCTGACTCTGGCTGAAGGAACTGAGTTTGACTAGGTTCTGAATCCAAAGAAAATCCAGAGAGGCATTCCTAAACTTGGACCTTTTGTCCAGGCTCACTTCCTGTTGACCCCGTGACAGCCCTTCCGCTGGCCCGTGGTCAAGCTGTCCGCACAGAATAGGGAGCAGTGTTCTCCAGGACAGCAAGATCATCCAGCTGATAAAAAGGAGCATGAGATGCAACCAAAATGCCAATTCTCTTTCCTTTCTGGGTTTGCTTGAGTCCAAAGGTCAAAAGGAAGACAGAGCAGTGCAGTGTGTTGGTTGGTAATTCCACGCTCATGAGGACTCAGTAATGCAATCCGTTCCCATGCCCATCTCCTCAAGGAATCCTTCAATCTCCCATCTTCATCCCCTAAACACCGGTTTGTATGAACATGCTATTTGCTGGCAGGGTCCAGTTTCAATATTAGCAATTCCATTCAGTTTCAAGGTCCTCACAGTTGTCTATGCTGTGTATGAATCTGACACTGCTGCCAATTTTCTTTGAGGGCATTTTAGTATCATCTCAGTGCTTATGTTATTATCTCTGGAAGTGTTGTTTTTCAGCTATTTTCTGCCTCTAGAAAGACAGGGTCGTTTAGCTATTTTATCAGTGAAATTTGAGCATGTAGTGTCGCTAACACTTGACTTGTGATTTTCTTGATTTCTTTTATGTCACTACCTGACCAAGGAAACACAGTAGTTTCAGTGAGAAGGCACCTTAAGTATCATCTGTTCTCTGGTGACTCAATGTGTGTCCGCACAGAAGCAGCGTGAGCATCTCCCGGGGCTTGGTAGAAATATTCAATCTTAGCATCACCCCAGATCTGCTGCCCAGAATCTGCATTTTCTCAAGACCCCCCAGTGCTTCCTATGCAAATTAAAGTTTGAAAATCTTTAAAGTTTGGCCCAGATCCACACTTCAAACGCATCTTGTAAGCAGTCCTGTGAGGGGTTTTCCAATCTCTTTTGATCACTTCCAATAATAGGGATGTCACTTTTGCAAGAATTATTGGAGAGCTGAACTCTGCCTCCTTGTGATTTCCACATAGACCTTATTTCTTCTCTTTAGAGCAAACAGAATAGGTCTAATCTAACCTTTCAAATAGTTGAAGATAACTAACCTGTTTCTCATCCCTTTTCTTTGTCTCTCTTTCTCTGTCTCTCATCCTCTCTCTTTTATTGGTTTCTACCCACTTGCTCTATATCCCTCCCCTCTTATCTGTTTTCATGCTAAGTAGATTTTCTACTGTTCCTTACCTTGCCTACTTTCCACATTTGTCAACCATAATTATTACTGTCTCACTAATGGACTCTGGATGTCCAGTTTCTCTGAAGATATGTTGTGTAAAATGGGATATAATATATATAACATTCCATGAGATGTATCAGTAAGTATATTTATTGTATGTGTTTGTAGAGAAGTACAGGGTTTTTTTTTTTTTTTTGGACTGTGGAACAAAGACAAAGATGCAACTGCTGACTCTGAACTGTTCCCAGCACCCTCCTGGAGGCTACCTGGCCACCACGTCCAGGAGGATCCAGAGAGTGGCATTATTGTTCCACACAGTCATCGGTAGGTGGAGTAAAAAAAGGGGGCTCAGTGGGTGTGAGGAGTATCAGCATTCCCTGTGTCTGTGAGCCTGCTTTCATTTTGTTTTGTTTGTTTCTTTGTTTTGTTAGATTCCACATGCAAGTGAGATCTTACAGTATTTGTCTTTCTCTTTCTGACTTACTTCACTTAGCATAATATCCTCAAGGACCGTTCATGTTGTCACAAACGGCAATATCTCATTTTTATGGCTGAGTAATATTCCTTTGTGTGTATATAGCACATCTTCTTTATCCATTCATCTATCAGTGGACACTTAGGTTGCTTCAAGATCTTGGCTGTTGTGAATAACGTTACAATGAACATCAGTCTGCATATATCTTTTCTAATTCGTGTTTTTATTTTATTCAGGTGCATATCAGAAGTGATTTTGTTGGATCCTTTGTAGTTCAATTTTTAATTTTTTAAGGAAGCTCCATACTGTTTTCCATAGTAGATGCACCAATTTGCAATCGCACAAGCAATGCAGGAGGGTTCCCTTTTCTCTGAATCCTCACCCACATGTTATTCGTTATTGTTTTGATAATAGCCATTCTGACAGGTGTGAGGTTGTAACTCTTTGTGGATTTAATTTATATTACCCTGATGATTAGCGATGTTGAGCATCTTTTTAGGTGCCTGGTAGCCATCTGTATGTCTGTTTTGGAAAAATGTCTATTCAGGCCCTCTCCCCATTTTTTTAATCAAGTTGTTTGTTTTTTCAGTGTTGAGTTTTATGAATTCTTTGTATATTTTGGATATTATCCCCTTATCAGATATATCATTTGAAAATATCTTCTCCCATTCAGTAGGAGGCCTTTATGTATTGCTGCTAGTTTTGTTCACAGTGCAAAAGCTTTTTAGTCTGATGTAGTCCCATTTGATTATTTTTGCTTCTGTTTCCTTTACCTGAGAAGACAGATCTAAAAAAATATTGCTGAGACCAATGTCAAAGCACATACTGTCTATGTTTGATGTATGGTTTTAGGATTACATTTAAGTCTTTAATCCATTTTGAGTTTATTTTTGTATATGGTATGGGAAAGTTCTCCAGTTTGATTCTTTTGCATATAGCTGTCCAGTTTTCCCAAAAGCATTTATTGAAGAAGTTGTCTTTTCCCCACTGTATACTCTTGCTTCCTTTGTCATAAACTAATTGACCATAGGTGCATGGGTTTATTTCTGGGCTCTCTATTCTGTTCTATTGATCTATATGTCTATTTTTGTGCCAGTACCTTACTGTTGTCATTACTGTAGCTTTGTTATATAGTTTGAAATCAGGGCATATCATACCTCCAGATTTGTTCTTCTTTCTCAAGTTTGCTTTGTCTGTACAGGGTCTTTGTGTTTCTCTACAAACTTTAGAATTATTTGTTGTAGTTCTGTGAAAAATGTCTTTGGTATTTTAATGAGGATTGCATTGAATCTGTGGATTGCCTTGGGTAGTATGGTCATTTTAACAATATTAATTCTTCCATGATCTTGATATATAATTCCATGATAATACATGAGCACAATAGATATTTCCATTGTTTGTGTCACTTCCAGTTTCTGTCATCAATTTCTTATAGTTTTCAGAGTACAAGTCTTTTACCTCTTTGGTTAGATTTATTCCTAGATGTTCAATGCTTCTTGATGCAGTTGTAAATGGGACTGTTTTCTTCATTTCTCTTTCTGATAGTTCATTGTTAGCATACAGAAACACAACAGATTTATATATGGGTTAATTTTTCATCCTGCAATTTACTGAAATTATTTACTATTTCTAATAGTTTTTGGTGTTTCCTTTAGGATTTTCTGTATACAGTATCATGTCATCTGCAAACAGTAACTTCTTCCTTTTCAATTTGGATTCCTTTTATTTCTTTTTCTTGTCTGATTGCTGTGGCTAGGACTTCCAGTATTATGTTCAATAAAAGTAGCAAGAGTAGTCATCCTTGTCTTGTTCCTGATCTCAGAAGAAATTATTTCAGCTTTTCACTGTTGAGTGTGGTGTTACCTGTGGGCTCTTCGTATATGGGCTTTATTATGTTGAGGTATATTCCTATGTACCCATTTTGTAAAGGGTTTTTAATCATAGATGGATGTTGACTTTTGTCAAAAGCTTTTCCTGTATCTATTGAGATGATAATGTGATTTCTATTCCTCAATTTGTTAATGTAATATATTACATTGATTGATTTACAGATATTGAAACATCCATGCATCCCTGGGATAAATCCCAGTTGATCATGGTGTATGATCCTTTTAATGTATTGTTGAATTTGGTTTGCTAATATTTCATTGAGAATTTTTGCATCTATGTTCCTCAGTGATATTGGCCTGTAATTTGTATGTGTGTGGAGGGTGGGGGGTGGGTGGGTGTGGATGTGGTGTCTTTGCCTGGTTTTGGTATCAAAATAATGCTGACTTTGTAGAATGAGTTTGGAAGCATTCCTTCCTATTCAATTTTTTGGAATAGTTTGAGTAGTATAGGTGTTAACTGTTTAAATATTTGGTAGAATCCACCTGTGAAGCTAGCCAGTCCTGGACTTTTGTGTGTTGGGAGTTTTTGATTACTGATTCAATTTCATTTGTAGTAATTGGTCTGTTCATATTTTCTGTTTCTACCTGATTCAGTCTTGAGAGATTGTACATTCCTAAGAATTTATCCATTTCTTCTAGGTTTTCCGTTTTATTGGCCTACTATTTTTGTGGAACTCAAAGTTTAAATTTTAAGAATTTAACAAAACGAAAATTTAACCTTAATCACCATCCCACTAAGAGATGAACGCTGAGTATTTTGTGTCCATTATCTGGGGAATGTGTTCCATTCTCTTGCTACTCAAAGTGTGGTCTAAAACCCAGCAGCCATGGCATCATCCTGGGGCTTGCCAGAAATGCAAAATCTTAGTACCAAACTAAAGCTCCAGAATCAGAATCCGCATTTTAACCAGGTCCCTATATGATGCACATGCACGTTAAAATTTGAGAAGCACTAGTCTGTTCTAATGCTTCATCAGACAGGCTTCAACTGTGGGCTCTACCTGGATTGTTTTCATTAGTTTGTTTAAAACTACAGACTGCATGGTGACACCACTCACCTTTATGCTTGTACAAAGGAATACGTCTTTTGTTCCTCATTTGTTCTCTTTTCCACTTCATTTAGGGCATAATATAATTTGAAAAGAAAACCTGTGATGTCTCTTGGAGCTGAATTTTCTTTACCAGGATATTTATAGAATAAGGGATGCCAGTGTTCCACGCATCCTCTGTTTCAGCTTCTGATGTTTTTGTTGTTAATAAGTGTCCTTCCCTTGGTGTTTGAGCATCTCAAGTGTTCTTGCTGAGGCAGCAAGAAAATGCAGTTCTGTGCTTGTGCAGGATGTCATCCTGGTAATGAATATGATGCTAAGTCTCTGTGCCCCTCAGCATTTATCAAATTTGGACACAAACTTTAGGAACTAAAATAGAACTTGGACCACTAGAGTCTGAACTCAGCCCGGTGAGCTCATTGGGGGACCATTGTAAACTGTCTCTCGTCACGTAGCAATTCCCTACTATTTTTCCTCTTTTTCTATTGCTTGTCCATTCTTGTAGAAGCTTGGTCCACAGACTATTTTGGTCTCCAATCTGTTTACTATATTCCTTGGAATAGCAGAAAGAGTACCATTCTGAGTCTCAGTAGGCCTGCTGGTACTGTGCCTGCTAATATTGCAGGCTTTCAATAAATGTTAGATCATTTCCCTCTTTCTCTTATTATTAATAGTTAGATATAGGACTTTGAGGTACTACTTAGCTCTTTCAGCTTGCATTTTCCTCATCTACAAAATAAGATTTATACTGAAAGACCATCTCTATACAGAAAATTCATGCTTTTCAGGCTGATCCATCCTGAGAGAAGCATCGCTTGGGCTCTGGCTTTGATGGAGGTGCCTTAGTGCCATTCTTCATCCAGGGAAGCTGAGGGTAGGGGGTCCAGGCTCCCTGTTTTTGGCACTGGGTCCCCTGTACCTACTGTATGTACTATATTTCTTCATAAAATTTTTATTGAGAAAAATTTCGAAGCTCTTAAAAAATGAGTGTGATCCTGTAAGAAATAAAAATAATTGATAGTGCGCAGCACGTCAGTGTCACTCTAATGGGAAGTAATAAAGTGCATTTTGTCTATGACCTTCTAGATTTCACATTGTGCCATGACAAAAACCAGAGAAGCATGGCTCCTAAAAATATTTTGTGTGAATTAAGTCACTGGTTACCTATACAAGTTTACTCTCCAGATTTGGGGACTTCTATTTAGATTTTATTTTAAAAGTTACTACCTTGAAGGCTTCTGATGATCACTTTTCTCTCAGGTGCCTTTGTCTGATTTTGAGTTTTTAAATGGTTGTATTTTATGCCAGTCAATCATGAAGTCACCCCATGCTGGAAGCATTTAGGCCCGTGTGGTTGGATGAGATATCCTCATACCAGTATCATTTTATGCAGTTTTTTTTTGAAACTACTATCATCTATTAAATACCCCTTTTGGAGCTTCTACTTTTGCTCAGTTCTCACTATGGAGATTTTAAAAATCTGTTTCTAATCTATTCGTTCTGTCGAGCATTCTATGTCCTGTGATTAAAACCCCAAGCAAGTATTTACCAAGGGTTTCTTGATAAACATTATGGGTCATTCTTTAGGTCTCTCATATGTGCTATACTTTCATGTTTTTTATTTTTTTTTTGGTGAGGATGTCAATGGAAGAGCAGTTAACTCCAGGTCTTAAATTAAGAAGAGACTGGGCCACTGTCCTTGGACCTTGGAGTTTTGTTTCCTATCTTACCATGATATGATCCATCTTCACATAATATCACCTGTCAACTGTAGACGCCGCACATGTTGCCCTGTCTGGGGACAAAGGTCATTGTCCATCCACACCCTTAGCAAGCTTTTACCCGCCAGCACATTCTACTTTTTAATTTTTATTTTACATTGAAGTATAGTTGATTTACAATGTTGTGTTAGTTTCAGGTGTACAGCAAAGTGATTCAGTTATACATATATGTATATCTATTCTTTTTTCAAATTCTTTTCCCATTTAGGTTTATTACAGAATATTGAGTAGAGTTCCCTGTACTACACAGTAGGTCCTTGTTGATTATTTTATATATAGTAGTGTGTATCTGTTAATCCCAAACTCCTAATTTATCCTTCTCACCCACCTTTCCCCTTTGGTAACCATAAGTGTGTTTTCTAAGTCTGTGAGTATGTTTCTGTTTTTTAAATAAGTTCATTTGTATCAATTTTTAGATTCCACATATAAGTGATACGTGATATTTGTCTTTTTCTGTCTGACTTACTTGATTTAGTATGATAATCTCTAGATTTGTCCATGTTGCTGCCAATGGCATTATTTCATTCTTTTTTATGGCTGAGTAATATTCCACTGTATATGTGTACCACATCTTCTTTATCCATTCATCTGTTGATGGGCATTTAGGTTGCTTCCATGTCTTGGCTATTGTAAATAGCAGCACATTCTACTTTTGAACCCAACTGATTATCTTTAAACAAGAAATCTAAAGTTTCTGCAGACAGAAAGGAAAGTCTGGCTGGATCCCTGTGTCTCACAAAGTGGGCAACTAAGAAGTGGCTCAGTGAAACAAGGCCACGAGTTCACCTCCTTTTACGAAATATCTCATTTTGTAATTACATATAAGTTCATACTCCGTAATAGAGAAAAAACAATGTAAATGTTGTCTTTCTTATAGACATGTCATAGGTGGGAGATGACCCACATCTGTTCAATGTGAGAACATGTTTTCTAAAGATTCTGTGCATCTTGAATTAGCATTAAGAGATTTTAGATGACTAATTTCAGTTTTATAGATTTTGCTGGAATGAGTTTAACCTCTTGGATCATGAAGATATTTAGCACTGGGAATTTAGAAGAATTTATTTCAAATCTTCTAGGTGGTGACAAATTAATTATACTTTAAACAAGACTTGATTATCCATCACCCTTTGAGTATGGTTCCAGGGCTTTTAGCAGTACAGTTGACATATTATTCATTCATATTATATGTCATCAGGCAAACTTGGTGAAGAATTATAACTGTAATACTTTAATTAGTTAAAAGTTTTTTGATGAGAGGGATTATTGATTCAGTGGAAGTATTTGAAGAAAAGAAAGCCCAGCACAAATTGAGAAAATAAAAATCCGGTCAACATGATGATGTATGTTGGCAGCTGATGTTATGGAAACTGCCAAACTAAATATCAAAGGTGTATTTTATTCCTATGAATGAAACCGACTGCAAATAATGAAGCAATTTAGCACACAACATACAAGATCATTTACCTAGTGATTCCCTATTAAGGACATTTCATTGTCAGACAAAGGGGTTCATACATTTTGCTAACTTTCCTTAGGGATTTTCAGAGCAATTTTGAATTTAAGCAATAAAACACATCCTCTTTATATAGCAAAGATATTTGTTTTCTAGATGACGATGAGAATATCCTGATTTTACAAGTGTCACTGAATGATTGTTTTCATGTTGACAGTTTGTTCTCATGACTGTAAATGTATCACTCTGTAATCTCATTAGCTGAATCTTAAGATCACTTCCATTAAAAGCATTTCATCGCATGACACTGTTAAAATTCTTTGGCAATGGTTAAAGAGGAACTAAATGCCATCTCCAGTAATTTCATTTTGCCCTTTGAATATGCAGTTCTTCTGGTTAGCTTTTTCTATCCTCTGGAGATCTCTGAAGATTCAGGATAATGGCATTTCTTCAGATCTGGAGTCCTCAGAGCTGAACTTTGACAAACCTAGTCTATATCCTTGTTCCTTCCACAAGCTTTCCCTTGATGCTCTAGGCAAAAGCATTCGTGGCCCCATAAAACAGATGCATATCTAATGAGGCATTTAGGTATAAGATTAATGGTTGATGTCGTTGCTCTTTTTTTAAAAATTTATTTCTAGTAAATAGCAGTTGAATTGCAACTGATCAAGAGGTATCCAGTGTGGTGGGTTTGGATTGCATGACTCATCTGATGAGCTGATTTAAAATCCAAAGAAGGATTCTACTGAGTTATTTCTCTTGGATTAGCAAAGTGATCTACTTCCGGTTTATACGTAGTCTACTGGTTTGACGTATCAGCAACGTTTGATTATAAACCTTTGATAATAAGCAACAAATAGTTGCTCTAATAGTTTCCAAAGTGTACTAATCTTATTCCTCTTTAATTCTCATCTGAAGTTTGGAATTACTACAGAATTAGCTAGACATAAATAGTCCTGCCAAGGAATGACCTCCGAACCTCTTAACAAGTGGGAACAAAAGACCTGAACAGTTAACATCATTGGTAGTCTCAAATTTCTTTCTGATTTGTATTACTTTCCCAAATAGAGAATATCTGCAACTGGCAATGCCACAAATCTCTTGGTAGGCATGCACACACACAGAGTAGGATCTAGGCAGTCATTATGGTAATCTCATTAATAGGAAGTATGGCACTTAAGGGAAAGAAGTTGTGTGTGTGTGTGTGTGTGTGTGTGTGTGTGTATGTGTGTGTGTGTTTCAACAACTGAGTGACACTAACATTTACAATATGCTAGATTGGCATATTTAATTTTTTCAGACTAACCACCAAAAAAAGAATCTCTTCCAGGATTACTGACTGATCATTAATATTGCTTCTCTTTACTTTTCTCAGCATTTGCACCACGTGTTGTGTCAGTTTTGTTGTAGTTACATGTTCTGTTCTGATAGTCACTGATTTGGAACATATGCTGGTTTAACTGTGCCACGATCTCTGTCATGTTTCACCACTGTGACCTTGCAAGGGCTTAGGAAGCCTTGGAGCTGTGTCAGAAGAGCTTCCCAGCCTCATACATTAGGAGCTGCCCAGCTGTGCTGCAGAAGTGAGCTGCATACTCCAAGCAGCCCAGAGTGTGTGAGTGATGTGCTCTCTGGTCAGGTCAATTTGTTAACCTCACTGTGATGCCACCCTGAATTGCCATAGAAAGAGAGAGAAAATGAACCGTCGTGTTCTGCACCTGCCTCTCTTACCACTTAGAATGAAAAAAGCAGTTTCTCCCCTGAGTCCAGGTGCTCATCAGAAATATGAGGATTGGGCTGGACTCAAAGGTATTGGTCAGTGTATCTCAGAGATTCAGTGTGAAATGACTTTAAAAGTATTGTACCAACACTTTCACAACCTGTAGGTTCCGGAAAGAGTATTCGTCCTTGTCAGATTGGGCTACTATAACAAAAATACCATAGACTGGGTGGCTTAAACAACAGACATTTATTTCTCACATTTCTAGAGGCTATAAAGCCCAAGGTCAGGGTACTGGTGGATTTGGTGTCTGGTGAGAGAACTCTTCCTGGATTGCAGGTGGCTGTCTTCTGGTGTGTCCTCATGTGGCAGAGACAGCTGGCTCTAGCCTCTTTCTCTTCTTAAAAGGATGCTAATTCCCATCATGGGGGCTCCACCCTCATGACCTCATCGTGACCTAATTATACCCCAAAGACACTATCTCCTAATACCATCCCATTGGGGCTTAGGGCTATCACATAGGAATTTTGGGGGGATACAGACATGCAGTCCATAACGCTAAAAGGCAGGGAAAAGGAAAATAATTCTTATTTCATACTTGTTATAATATGTACTTCCTTTCTTGGAAACACAAGGAATGACAGCTTTCCTAAATTTTTCAAATTTATTTTTCCAAATAGATTTGGATTAGGTATTGTATTAATTTAAAAAGGTGTTTCTAGATCTTTTGCTGAGGGGAGAACAGGATAAGAGGTAAGAAAGACAAAACTGACACAGGTGGAAAGTGACAGCTTTTCTAGTAAAAAGATGAAGTGTCTAGATTATTCATCACTTAATCACTATCCCTGTAACATTTGCAAATAATTTCTCTTTTTCCCAATTTGAAAATATATTTAAGTTGGCAGAATGGACCACTGGCATGTTTTCATTTAAAGTGGAATTTGAAATGGTTTATCAGGACCTTAACTTTGGCCCCAAAGGCTGTTTACTAGGTGAAATACTATTTTATTGTACTTGGAAAGAATGAGTATTTTAATAGAAGAACATTCTGGCTTCCAAATCTGACCTCTTGGCAACAGCAATTTCAAGTCAGTGTATGCTAGTGAATACAATGAAATCCTAAGAAGTTACCAAAATACCTTAAACTAAATTTCTTGGATGAAAGTCATTTCCAGAAAGTCTTGTACCATCTTCCCAGGAATACTCAGGAGCCCTCATAAAAACAAAGTGTGCCTCTCACACTATGAGTTTGAATCTTTTTCTGTTTTCATCTTCACATCACAAGTCATGACTGGCTGTGAACACATCGCATTGGCAAGTGTTTCAAGTCTTCTGTTTGGTTTGTGTATTTGTGTGTATGCATCAAAGTTTTACAACATTTGAAAATCAGGGGGCAGATAATTATGATATCTGTGATACTTAGGATCTGTGATACTTAAGATCTATGATACTTAGGAAAATAGGCTGTACCTGTGATGTTAACCCCTTATAAATGCTTGGGTGTTACTTGAGGAAGGTGAATACAGATAAACGTGAATTCATAGATAGCCAACCAGGTACTGGAGCATTTATGTTCAGTCAAGTACACGGACACATAAACTGTCTCAACCTCTGTACAATGATGTACCCAGGATTTTCCCATAAAAGATTTGAGGTGACTTGCAAAAAAAATACTTTACAATGAATAGAATAAACTTGAACTAGACATAGAAAAACCAAGAGCATTGACAGGAAGTGGAAAGAAGTGTAGACTACTATTGAATGCTAAGCCGCCTGGTAACCCAAACAGAAAGGGACGCAAATAAGGGACATCCTTATTCTTATTCCAACTGAGGAAGCTCCTTGGGAGAGGCCAGAGTTTTTTCTGGCAGAAAATTCTAGAAGAAGTGTTCTTAATTTACTTAGTGGAGCTTAGAAGCCAGCAAGTTTGAATTTGGTGGTTAAAAACAGTACTCTGGGTAGATTTATATTTCCAAATTACAAGCTTTGGGTTTTTTCAGTATTACTTTGATAAATGTCATATTAGAAAGAGGAAAATAAGTAGCAGGTGGTTCACTCTGGTCGACTTTGTCCCTGTGGTCAGTAGAGGCGCAGGTTGACCGGGAGGCAGAGCAGTTCCTGCCAACCTGGATTCGTACCCAGCTTTGTATCCTTGGTCAAGTTCTGTGACCTCTGTTACCTTCCGGGTTTTCTTCCATCTATAAAATAAAAATGTTAAATTGCATGGTTATTGAGATTCATGAGAAAATAAATCTAAAAAATCATAGATTGCCATAGTACTGTCTCAAACATTGATGCTAAAGATAAAAGTATATATTTTCCTCATTTTTTGTGCTTTCCAACTGGTCAATAATTTTCACTTCCATAATTGAGGAGTATGTTACACAAAAAAATGAGTATCGTCACAGAAATTATAACTGACTCGGGTAGTTCTATTCGGCAGTCAATGCTATAGTTACTTGGGACTTGCAGGAAATGAATTATTATGGATACGTGGGCTTCCAAAGCTATGGGTCTACCCTTTTGGGAACAAAACATACTATTGTTTCAAACAATAAAGTTAACTATTCATAATGAAAATCTTTCTCAAATTGGATTGCTTTTTAAAAGTGAGTATGCCAAATAAAAATAAACTCTCAGAGCGATTTAGGATTATTAGACTTTATTCTGCTTTAATACAAGGCTAACTCTGGGGGGCTTTGTGGTCATTGGAATGTTTGTCCTACACAAGGAGCTCCAGCCTCCTGGGCATTTGGAATCTGTTCCTTTTACCAGCCTTGTGGCCCCTTGATCTCCTTCTAATTCATGACATCTAATCTGCTCAGGATTTGAAAATCAGATAATCAAAGCTCATTTTAACTTCGAGTAGAATAAGAATAAATAGAATCTGGTCATCTAGGTATCAAGTACCTGGGTTTTTATACATGAACTCTGTGCCTTGTCTTTTAGTTCCTTGGAGCTCCTTTTGATTTAATTGCTGGTTTACACTGTGTTCTGGAAAGTGAAATGTTACTCTGTTTTCTCCAAGTGTTATCAAAAATGACAAGACCTTGGGAATGCCACACATGCCCAAAGTTCAAAGTCATTAAAATTCTTGAATACTTGACTGTTCAGTTATATTTGCTAATGGAGAATCACAGACCTTTTCTCAGGTTTCCTTTGGAATTATTCACAAGAGGTAATTGTTTATTCCTTAAAGAGTTTGAGGGAGGGAAACTTCATCTTCTTCTCTGTAGGTGTGGTCCAAGGTTTAGCCACACTCATCCTTCAAGCAGCCTCCCTTTGTCTCACCTGCATGCCTCTGTCTTTTTTCTTTGGGTTTCATTCACAGTGAAAAGAAAAAACATTCTAAAACAACTACTCAAGTATTTTAAATTAACTTTTAAATACCTTAAAGTTTGAGTCTTCATTTCAGCTAAATTACATTTAAATATTTCCGTGTCCATAGGCCATAGTTCCTAGTACATTGCAAAGGGGATATTTTTATTTCCATTATTCCTTAAAGATAAAGTGACTAGAAACAGGAATAAGTGCTTCCCACATGACAAACTGGAAGGAGAGCTTTGCTTTATACTTTCTCTGATATATATGACTACAGAATTTTTTCTTTCTTTAATTTTAATTCTCTTTCTTTATTGACGTTCCCATTAGGCCGTTAATTTACTTATTTTCCTTTGACTCCACTATTTGACTCTGTATTCTGCACCACATTTGTTTGTTAACAATCAGTAGTTCCACCTAATCTTTCTGTTTTGTCTGTAACACGTTGAGTAGTATCTAGAATGCTTCTATCAGATCTACTAGCTGACATTTATTGTGCTCCTAATCTGCCCTGACTTCTAGGATCAAGACTTCACACACATGATCTCGTATAGCTCCATCATAACTCTTTGACACATAAAGTTATAATCCCCACTTTACAGATGAGAAAACCGAGGCTGGAGAAGTTAAGTTACTTGCCTCAGTCAGCTAGTACAGGGGTCCCCAACCCCCTGTTAGGAACCAGGCTGCACAGCAGGAGGTGAGCGGCCGGCTAGCAAGCAAAGTTTCATTTATATTTACAGCCGCTCCCCGTCACTCACATTACCACCTGAGCTCCGCCTCCTGTCAGATCAGCAGCGGTGTTACTCTCATAGGAGCAGGAACCCTACTGTGAACTGCGCATGTGAGGGATCTAGGTTGCGTGCTCCTTATGAAAATCTAATGCCTGATGACCTGAGGTGGAGCTGAGGTGGTGATGCTAGCGCTGGGGAGCGGCTGCAGATACAGATTATCATTAGCAGAGAGGTTTGACTGCACAGAGACCATAATAAATCAATTGTTTGCAGACTCATATCAAACCCCTATCAGTGAGTGGCAAGTGAAAACAAGCTCAGGGCTCCCACTGATTCTGCATTATGGTGAGTTGTATAATTATTTCATTATATATTACAATGTAATAATAATAGAAATAAAGTGCACAGTAAATGTAATGCGCTTGAATCATCCCAAAACCATCCCCTCACCCCGGTCTGTGGAAAAATTGTCTTCCATGAAACCGGTCCCTGGTGCCAAAAAGGTTGGAGACTGCTGAGCTGGTAGACCTGTGAACCAGAATTGTATGCAGGCAGGGTGGACTTTTTTTTATTTGAAATGTAGTTGACTTACAATGTTGTGTTAGTTTCAGGTGTATAGCAAAGTGATTCAGATATACATACCTATATATCTGTTTTTTTCAGATTCTTTTCCCTTATAGGTTATTACAAAATATTGAATAGAGTTCCCTGTGCTATACAGTAGGTCCTTGTTGGTTATCTCTTTTATATATAGTAGTATGTATATGTTAATCCCAAACTCCTAATTTATCACTTCTCCTCCCCCCTTTCCCTTTTGGTAAACATAAGTTTATCTTCTATGTCTGTGGGTCTATTTCTGTTTTGTATATAAGTCCGTTTGTATCATTTTTTATTTTTAGATTCCACATATGAGCAATATCATATGATATCTGTCTTTGGCCTACTTCACTTAGTATGATAATCTCTAGGTCCATCTATGTTGCCACAAATGTCATCATTTCATTCTTTTTGATGGCTGAGTAATATTCCATTGTGTATATATACACATCTTCTTTATCCATTCCTCTGTTGATGGATATTTAGGTTCCTTCCATGTCTTGACTATTGTAAATAGTGCTGCTGTGAACACTGGGGGACATGTATCTTTTTGAGTTACGGTTTTCTTCAGGTATGCCCAGGAGTGGAATTGCTGGATCATATGGTAGCTCAATTTTTATTTTTTTGAGGAACCTCCATGTACTGTTCTCCATAGTGGCTGCACCAGTTTACATTTCCACCAACAGCACTCTTCATGGCAGTACACTTACACAGGGCCATGGTCTGAGGTTGATGCCTGGGAGCAGAAAGCTTCTATCCACACCCATAATATTTCTTTCAGAAGCAGTAGAGGTGCAGACTTGGGCTCATCTCCATTTGCCATAGAGATCAATTTCTTCACAATCTGTGAAGTTTCTCGGAAGTGTTTCCCTACTATGCCAAATTGCATTATTACTCTAATGCAAATTCCAGCAACTGATCTCCCCTCATTTGCCTGCTCTTGCCCATGATCTCAGGGAAACGAGCTGGGAAACAGATAGAAAACTACATAGTTTTGTGCTTGCAGGGACATGAACATTGCCTGACCAAGTTTACCCCCATGTTTACCCCCAAGTTTACCTGTACTTGCTTTAAGTGGGTGGGCTTAAATTTCATACTGCTAAGCACCAAATGAATATAAAGTGTGGCTTTAAGTACCACCCAAATGTGAAAAACCTACAAAAATGTATTCTCAGCTCAGATCCCTAAAAGTGCAGCCTCACCTAACCAACTGCCTGTCACTTACTCTAATAAGTAGGTGGTATTCTTTGCCCAAAATCAGGAATTAACATACCCGATTTTTACATGGCAAGAGAGGTGACAGTTTTCTCCCTGGTAACCACTCTGTTCCCTCTAATAAGTGTTGAGCCATTTCTAGGTTGGCTGACAGTTAGTTGTAATGTTTGAATAATTCTCTCTTCCTCTTATTTTACCATTCCTGAGGGGCATTTATGTCAAAGACTAGCTTCTTTTCTTGCCTTTTATAAAAAGATCAGAGAATCTCTTAAGTCATGTATAAAATACCATTCACCATCTTTGGTAAAGGTAAAATTTAATAATAAGAATTTTCAGAAGCAACCAAAATATTTTTAAATGATTCGAGTTTAAGAAAAATGATAAAGCTTCAGTATGGTCATGGTGAGAAAGAATCCTCTGGGCAATATCCCCCCTCTGGGTGTTGGAGAGTTTGAGATAATCCACCACGTGGCAGGAGGGGAACAAACAGGTTTAAAACCACGTTTTTCCTGGATCTCTGAGAGGCGTGTCTGTCAAGCTCTGGATTAGAGCTGAGTGTTACTATCAAAAGATAAACCAAAGTCCTGCTGCACGTACTAGGCAAAAGTTGACATTTTCTGAACTCAGTTTGAAGTAAAAACAGAAAAGAAAACTATGAAGCAATATAAAAGGGCTAACAAAATCCACAATCCTTAAACAGTTTAGAAGGTCTTTTGGAAAAAAAATCACATATGATATGACAATTTATATTTATCCAAGAAGTAAAAGGACCCTAAAACAGTTAAATCTCTGCCTTGTCACAGAAAATGCTGCTATGCATTACTTCAGACGTGTTCTTTCTTTCATTCTCCCTTCCCTTCCCTCCCTCCCTCCCTCCCTCCCTCCCTTCCTCCCTTCCTTCCTTCCTTCCTTCCTTTCGTATAAGTATGTCCCATGCAATACTTGGCACATAGTTACACTAAAAAGTATTTTCTTTTTATCTGAAGTTCAATATTTTAGAAAAAAATTAGTACAATAATAGTATATGTTTTCAGTATCCAAACAGAAATAGCGTAATAGTATAATAACTTAGCATATAGTGTATAACATCTTTTGTATAGTATTATAGTACTATGGATGTATAGAGTAGATAATTTACAGTATAATATTCAATAGAATAATAATTTTGTATAATAATTTTAGTATAAGTATGTCCCATGCAATATTTGGGACATGCTTACATGAAAAATTGTTAACAATTTTTCTGAAATTGAAGTTTAAATGAGAGTCCTGTACATTATCTGGCAACCCTGCACATTTAAGCAAATGCCATCCAAGGTGATAGCAGCCAGGAGAAGAAATAAATGGAGGGCATCCCTGGAGCTTTATCTTCTTGGCCTGGAAGTAACACACATCATTTCTGCTCACAATTTATTGGCCAGAACCCATCACATGGTGTCAATTTGACTGCAATGGAGCCTGGGAGTCGAGGATGGCTCATGGATAATTGATGACCACTAAGGGCTCTGTTGTATTCACTCAATGATACTTGTGCATCAGTGAAGCCAAAAGGATGATTACATAGCAGTAGAGGGCTCTGGAAATACTGTGGGCAGTTAACGGAATGAACAATCTCTTTTACCTGGGAGTGCCACGTTGGAGATGGAATCTAACCTGAGTCTTGATGGGCACATAGAGAGAAGTAAAAGGGCATTTTATGAGCAAAACAGCATAAACATTACCATGGAGGTAAGAAAGCCAGAGCATAAAGGAGATGAAGTTGACATTGTTCTACTGGTCACACTTTGATTAGCATATAGATCTCTCATGTTTGTCCATCATCCCTATTCTTACCTTATTAAAAAGAGGATTTAATTTTAAATTGATATATGATATCCTATGAAGATGATCAGAAAAACTGGACAGAAAGAGGGATGTGGATTATGGGCACATTTGCTTAGAGAGTGGCCCTATATAACAAATATAATTAGATGGTAAATCCTCAAATTACATGATTAGCTTATAGTTCTGTCTATAAGAACAAGAGAAGATCTTGTCATATTAAGAAATCTAAAGCTTCTGGAAGTTTTGGATAGATGCTTTAAAAATCATAAAGATTTTTATCTTTATGATAAAAAATAAGCTCTCTGCTTCTGGAAAAGACAGAAAGATTTTGATTCCCATTCACTATTGCACACTCAGTACTTAAAACTGTTAGTTTGCTTTAATGAGATATATTTGCAATATCCTCAAATAAAAAGTTGTTCAAGTCCAAAAAGAAAAAAAAAATGAAACACTGTATGACAGATTTGCTTCTAGCTTTTGGAGCCAAATTGTAATGGTGAGTACATTTCAGGGGTAAATTTTTGAGATTCTGAATATCAGAACTGAAAATCAAAATCTTGACACAGCACACCATGGCTTTGGGGAAGGAAAGGAATGTTTACTCTTGCTAAGGTTAGTGGACAAGTCTGGTCAGAACATCATGAGAAAGCATACTTCTCTACTCAGGACCATGTTATCTCAATGTTTCACATTCCTGTCCTTTTTGGAAGCTAGAGTTATTATTCCAAAGTCTCAAGAGGTTTGCTGTAAACTCTAAATTGCTCTACTCACCCTTCCTAACTAGGCATCCATAGTCAGGGCATGCATTAAAAAAAAAAAAAAGACATATGTTAATGAAAAGATTTGTACTCTAGAATCTTCCTTGCAGCATGACTCTGAAAATGGCCCGGTCTTCTTTTTACCTGATTTTTGCAATCCCTGAAGCCGGCAGAGGAACTGTTTTATTTCTTTTTAAAGCATACCAAGAATAAAGTCAGCTGGTAATAAAATGCAACAATAGTCATCTCTAAGCAAAAAGTGAATAGCAGTAGTGTTGTTCTAAAGGTTTTGCTTTGAATCTTTCCTCCCTTACAATTTTTATTCTATATTGTCTGAAGAAAAGAATAAAAAATCCCACTGCTCAACATCTCAGAGCTGAAGGATCTTGTTTATTTCTAGGTGGTCATGATACCAAATGGGAAAGGGAAATCTATGATTTCTTTTGCGTGTTCAGTTTCTTAGGGCACCACGCTCAATGCGTAGCACAGGGTAGAAGCTCAAGCTTACATGCCCGAGTTCTTCCACTAAGTAGCTCTTAGGCAGGTAAACTCACGATTCTAGGACTCACTTTCTCATCTGCAAATAGGTCTGATAGGGAATAGGATCAGCCTCTTAGGGTTATTGTGGGCATTTAATATGTTAATATCTGTGAAATGTCTGGCACTCACTGTGCCTTGCTTGTAAGTTCTTCGAAAATATGAAAGAATATTGCTTTTATTTACAAAAGACTAAAGAACATCTCACAGAACATATTTTGTTTATATCTGACTATTTCCAGTGTTCTAGGTTTTAGGCTGATTTAATGACAAAGGCAGGCCAAGTATCCTGGGAAAGAGGTTATGAGGTGGAGATTTGCAGGCATAAGGTTGTTACGGGGTGGCCTGGGGATCAATGATAGTGGGGAGTGAAGGAAGCAGGAACAGGCAGAAGAGCAGGTCACAGGACCTGGCCAGCACCTGGGTCTCAGGGAAGTAAGTTCTAGAGCTGGAATGGTCCTCCAGGTTGTCCCAGTTTGCAGAGAGGCGACCAGGCCCTTGTACATCCCTTCACACTGAGGAGTCCTTGAATGCAGACCTGCTCTGCGGGGGAGGGGACGTGACCTCATCTCGAGCCAGGTGGCTCTTTTGGGCTGAGAGTGACTCACCTGGTAGCTGGCAGTCACCAAAAGAGGGGCGCCTCCACAGTCTTGAAGCACCATCAAGTGACCACTACAGCCACCATGTGTGCATTGTAATATTCATATTTTCATGTCACCAGCGTCTTAATTTGCTTGAATATAGACCTTGCATGCTCAGGTTGAGAATAATGGAAAGTAATTTTCGAATACCAAATAACTAACTAATTTAATGAAAAATAACATTTCCCCCCAGGCACTTGTTTCTTTATAACCTGAAAATTCACCCTGTGAATTTCGATGTTTCAACTTGTCATCTTGTTATAGTATAGATACAGTTGAGTTTGTAAGTAATGTTTGAACATTTTAGAATTATTATAATCTTCTTGCAAGCCTAGTTCACTATGCGCTTTTTGTTTTCATTTCCATGGCATTAATCGCATTATAAGAAAAATGAAGGAGATTTTAAATGTACCCATCATTATTCCATACTAAGAATATCAGCTGTATTTATTTTTTTCGAATTGCCATATTACCCCTACTAATATGCAAATGTATTTTACATCAGCCTATTTATGGTAGGTCTATATTTTTCATTATCTTTTTTTCTTTAACTTAACATTGCATTATAAATATCTTCATGTAGCTACTCATTTTCACAATTATAATGTAATAGAAACAGGTTTCTAATGCGAAACCATACTGTAGGTTTAGTAATGAGAAGTACGTAGTAATGAGAAACGCTATACTGTAAGTCACTGTATTGTAAATTGTTTGGCTTTCAGCTTTATTCCAGGTTTTCCCTTTCAAATCATTCTATAAATTATAAAATTCTGAACTTAGCAAATCATTTCAATTAAGTAAACAGTCACGGTCGATGCTGACTTGTGTTAAAGGGCAGTTATAACAATGACGATACTCAATCTGCATCTGGAAACAGTTTAGGGATGAAAGTGTGGTCCAGTCATATAAAGGAGTAGGCACAGAATAAAACGTACGTAGCCAGTGACGCAGTGGAGAAGAGACAGGAGTGATGATTTCTAACTGTGTAGGAGGGAAAGATTCATAGAAGAGGAGGATTTTAAGCTAGGCTTTGCAGGAGGAGTAAAATTTAGACAAGGGGAAAAAATGATTAGGATGTTTTAAGTTAAAAGAAAAGTAACAGCGAAGGAAAGATGTGAAAGTAATGTATGAATATAAGGAACTGTGAGTCATCTGGGATGGTGACTTTTAAAAGATGAAAATGTGGGGCTTCCCTGGTGGCGCAGTGGTTGAGAGTCCGCCTGCCGATGCAGGGGACACGGGTTTGTGCCCCGGTCCGGGAAGATCCCGCATGTCGCGGAGTGGCTGGGCCTGTGAGCCATGGCCACTGAGCCTGCGCGTCCGGGGCCTGTGCTCCACAACGGGAGAGGCCACAACAGTGAGAGGCCCACGTACCGCAAAAAAAAAAAAAAAAAAGATGAGAATGTGATGGAAAAGATCATTTAGAGTCATGTATTCCAGGTACATGGCGCTAACAGGAAGTAAGAACTAGTGGGAGATGTTGACAGGAGACTCACATCCCAGGTGGGACGATATTGCACTAATTCAAGGAAAGTTTACTAACTTCTTCTTGCATTTTTTTCTTTCCTTCATTCATTCATAATTCATGAATATATAATCACCTTCCAGGCTGTTAGGCCTGGGACTGTTAGAATACAGATCAAGATCTATTTAAAATTGTACATTCACCCAACAAATACAACTTGAGAGCCTACTTTGTGGAAAAGGGGTAGTCAGAGCTGAATTCATCTCAAACCTTAAACTTGAGTTCTCAGCTGGGTTGTGAATAGGGCATCATGTTAGGTGATTATAGGCTGTCATATTAGCAATATGAAGAGAACACTGAAGTTCTCACCAAGTACCATTCCACAGAGGAGATGAGATGGACTTTCTAAATGATGCTTCATCCTGACTCTTGAAGAGACAACGGATCACTCTGTTCTCCCATATTTTCTCCTCAGTCTACACACAGAGAAGCAAAATCCAAACTCAAATAAAACAATACACAGGCCAAGTCATCTGGCTCTTTGGGGGTTAGGAGGAATTAGAATACCTTGAAATATTTTATGTTAGTTTCCTGAGTTTTGGGGACATTCTCACTTCTGTGAAAAATCCAGGGCTTTGAGATGCCACCCTGCATTTTTGGGGTTTTTTTGGGTTTTTTTGTGGTATGCGGGCCTCTCACGGTTGTGGCCTCTCCCGTTGCGGAGCACAGGCTCCGGACGTGCAGGCTCAGTGGCCATGGCTCACGGGCCTAGCCGCTCCACAGCATGTGGGATCTTCCCAGACCGGGGCACGAACCCGTGTCCCCTGCATCGGCAGGCGGACTCTTAACCACTGCGCCACCAGGGAAGCCCGCCACCCTGCATTTTAACACTGCTGTTGCACACAGCAGGAGGGCTTTGGTCCTTCCCCGCCCCTCCCCACTGCGGGTTGCCCTCAACATTGCTCTCAATCAGGCACACACCGTGATACCAGGCTGTGGTTACTGCATCACTTAGATTTCATACTCACAGATGAGCCACTGCTCTAAAGAAAAATGCTTTGTTTACGAGGACAAGACATATTTTCCAAAACCTTTTTCAGAGCTAATGTAATCATAGTAATTAAGTCTTATTTATACATTACCTATTATGGCTCCATCGAGTGCTTGATAAAATATAAGAAAGATAAAACCAGATTACACTTGAAATGTATCATTTGTGAAAACATGTTGAAAGTCATTACTTACATTAGAGATTTCCAAATAGGCATTTTATGATTCTTCCACAATCAGAAGTTGTCTGTCAGCTAATATAAACTTAAATCAAGAAAAAGCTTATCACCAGGTAAAAGATCTTCTGCTTTCAGAGGACAAAATTATATCTCGGGTACCATCCTTTAATCAATGAACTGTTGCTTAATGGTTTGAGGCAGGAGTTAGCAACCTTTGGGTTGGTATGGTTAGCTTCCTATATCCCTGGTGGGGTGGGGTGGGTGTAGGTAAGGAGCAAATTGAAATTGGCAAAGTGTTTAGACAGGACACTGTCAGTGCTTGGCCCATCCCCCTGGCTCCCTTTTCTGTGTTCTCACACCTCTCCCCAGACTTGGGTGTGCTTATTTCCAACTGCTAGTGTCTCTGACTCTCCTCGCTGCTGTGGCCCTGAGGCTACTCGAGCTGCTTTGCCTGCAGGTGCACAAGCCAAGTGCCTGGACATCTGAGAGGCCCCCTTCCCCCCCAGGGGCTCATACCCAATGCCTATCTGCTGTCTGAATATGAAAGCCCAGCTCCCTTGGCTTGGGTTAGGACAACTCCGAGGTGTAACTTACGCTCCAGAAATCCCCTGCAGGGTTAGGCTGATGTTACCTTTCATAAATCTTTGTCTGAAATCGTATACTTGCTCGGTTTCTTCTCCTTTGTCTGCTTCTATTACTCCAAAACAGGAGTGCCTGGGAGTGCTTCCTTAATAAACAGCTTTCCTATAAAGATTTGTCCTAGAGTATACTTCTAGGGAAGTTGAAGATAGTGCTTCTGTATAAAGCATCTCTTTCCTATAGTCCACCTTTTAGAGATGTATTCTGGGTTAATACATCCTCTCAGTTGTACATATAACCCTGACAAAGTTAAGTATAATGAAACAGAGCATTCCCTATCATCTGAAATGGTGTATAGATTCAGTAACCAGGATTTACAGAAATAAAAAAAAAAAAACAGTTGCCTATGTGGAATTTGCTTTTTGTGGTACCCAAGGCACTTGTGGCTATTTCTACCAACCTTGTTCTTTCTACATCCAAACAATGGTTGTAATTGCAAAATGCAGAAAGAGCTGCTGAGACCAAGCTCTGGCTGGAAACCAGTTCCCATAAGTAGGATGCTGTAGGTAGGAAGAAGAAAGGGAGCAGTCGTACAAGGCATCCTGGGAACTAAAGATTTTAGTGTGTTTGATGAGTTCAGAGACCCTGACGAACAGCAGAGGGTGGATGAGCCCACCTCTGCCCAGGACACCTACACAGACTGACTGTTAGACACCAGGGTTGTCCAGCTGGAGTCCAACTACAGATCTGATTGGGATTTTAACCCAGATATTTAAAAAATAACCATGAAGCAAGGGAAATCCACTAACTCTATTTATAAACACAAAATGTGGGTAATTGTCTCCTTCTTTTGGGTCAGCAGCAAAAATGTCACCTACAAGAATGATCCTGTGGCAGAAATGACCCTGAAAACCAGAGGAAGAGCAGACCTCTGAGCACCGTTTATAACAGGAACCAGAAAAACTTCAGAAGACTATTTGTCTTACTTAATCTGATTTCAGAAGACATCGCCTTTGGTAAACAGGAAAAGAAAGCCACAAAATAGAATAAGCTGAGATGAAGGGACAACAGGATGAAATGAAGAGAGGACAGGATGTGAGGGCAAAGAAACAAGCTGGGATGGGATGGGAGCCTGGTGAGATGAAGGAGGAGCACGTGGAGGCCAGAACAAGAACTTCAAAATTAAAACCACGCTGGAGTCGGCGCTCCACACACACGGAGCCCATCACAGCATAGAGAAGAATGGAAGAAAATGATATTAGATGAAGTGAAAGTTATACAGGATAAAGGAGGAGATACAAACTCAGAATAAGTGTTCTGGAAGCAAACTAGATTATTTGGAAAAGTCACAATTAAAGGACCCTCCTCAAAGCTGGGGGGTTGGGAGGAAAGGGGGTGGCTAGAGATGCAGATGACAGAAGTTTGCCATAATCCAGGCAAAATTTAAATAATTAGACACATATCCTGATATATTTATTTTTATTTTCCATTATGGTTTATTACAGGATATTGAATATAGTTCCTTGTGCTCTACAGTAGGACCTTGTTGTTTATCCATCCTATGTACAATAGTTTGCCTCTGCTAATTCCAAATTCCTACTCTTTCCCTCACCCACCCTCCTCCCCCTTCTAATCTATTTTTAAATTACAAAGAGAAAAACTGACAAACAGCCAGAAGAAAAATGCAGGTTATCTCTAAAGGAATTAATATTAGTTTGGCCCCATAGAGTTATTTGCATCACAAAATTTCAAAGGATGATGAAGCAAATTTAGGGAAGCTGTCCTTTAATTCACTTATTTAGAAAATAGTATGCTCCTACTATGTGTCTAGCATTGTGTTAGATACTGAAAATAAAATTTATGTTTATAACCTGAAATGATGATCCTTGTATGGAATTAAAAATAATTGATCATCACAATTACATTCAAAGGCTTATGTAAAGCTATAATCTTCAAAGTGATTTATACACTGAGCTCTACCCCTGGAGTTTCTGATTCAGTAGGTCACAGGTAAGTCCCAATAATTTGCATTTCTAAGAAGTTCCTACTAGATGCTGATGTAGTTGGTCCAGGAACCACACGTCAAGAACCACTGATTTATATTAACTGGAATTTGGGAAGGAAAATAACAAAAATGTTCAGCTGCCTTGGAATGATTACATAGCTGTAGTTGCTGAAATAGTTTTTGAAGATTATTCAATGCTGTAGAAAAATCCCAACATTACAGTTCTGCATAAAGTCAGCATAAAAAATGCATATACCATGTTCTTTATACAAAGGATACAGTTAAAATGGAAGAGGTAGGTGTCAAACAGATTGTCAGGAATTTCAAAACTAGTTAATAGAGATTCTCTCTAGGCCATGTCCTTAATAGTTAATTTTTATTTTCATCTTTATAGCTTTCTGTATTTTCTAAATGAATATACATTAATTTTATGTTGAGAAAAAGGAAAATAACTCCCCCCAAAGTCCTAGTTCAAATGTTGACTTCTTGGTAAAGCTCCCACCAGCCCTCATCTGAATGCCATCTGTGAATTCTTCTGTCAGCACCTCCTGAAAGCATTCATCACCTTTATGTCATTCATTAAAAACTGGCTATGCACATTAGCATTTTTAAAGGCTCTGAAATGTCTCAATGTTTAAAAAAACCCTTAATATCATTTACTTCAGGATTTTCCAAACATATTTGTCCATAGAGCAGTGCAGAACATCTATTACTGTTCTCAAGAATAAATGGTCCACACAGTGGCATTAGCAACTCTTTGCCATTTATTGAATAAATGGATGAAATCAATGAATCAATGAATTATTGGCTAATATGTTACTTATTAATATTTTTCCAAGGGGTGAACCTAAACTCAGAGTGTTCTTTCAAAGGCCATTAGCATTTTAATTTATATGTACTTAAACTTCAAATTCTCTAGGTACTTAACTCAACAAACTTTATAAATTGCCTAATGGGTGCAAGGCACCCTGTGACATGCAAAGGTATATTTTACATGGTCAGATCTCAGCCCAGTATTAATTCACTATTTCTTCACATATCCCAGCCTTCAAAAATATTTAAGTCACTTTTCATAGTTGATTGTATATCTACATGATTATTATTTAAATTTAACCAACAGTGAGAATTTCATTCAATATGAGTTAAAACGACAATGGGAGAATCCAAGCATCCTCTCAAAGAAAAGTACAAATACCAGATGGAGTTTCCTGCTTTTTGAAAGTGGATGACACTGTCTTTCCAAACAAATATCGTATGCCAAAAATAAGAACCCATCTGTATTTTATAATTAATTATTTTCTGTGCCTAAGAATTTTTTTTCTTCTGCAATGGCTACATTCCATCCTATTAGTACCTTAGATTATGGGATTATTTATAGCTCTTTATGTTTTGCAATTATATGAGTTATATAAAAATATGCAAAAATGTTTGGAAATACTTGGTAACTTAGCAATGAAAATAGTATGAAATGTACTCACGTATAAACAGTAAGCTTCCCAGCACACATACACATATCACCAAAAACAAAAAGTGGAAACAAAAATATCTGAAAGAAGGGAAAAATCAGTCATAAAATTTAAATTTGTTATTTTCATGTGAGGTTGCAGAATGCTTTCCCTCAATGCTGCGTATATGGCAAGTGCCCCAGAATAGTTTGTTCATGCTCAGAATTAAAAGATGTTGTGATTTTGAAAGGGAAAGAGAGAGAATCTAATCTAAAGAGAGAGAAAATATATATATATATATTTATATATATATATAAAAAAATATATATTTATTTATTTATTTAATGTATCTATTCCATAACATCTTATGGGAAAACCCAAATGAACTTTTTTGGCCAACCCTATTTAAAATGTCTTAGTGAGTACAAACACTTCCCCTATAATGAGATGAGGAAAACCAAATATTTTAATATGGAATGCCATGCTTAAAACAATCAGACACTTTTAAAACATGACTATCTTCCTTTAATAAATGTAAAAAATAAAACATAGCCCCAGTAGGTTTAGAGTGAAGATCAAGATCACTCAGTGAATTAGAAGAGAAGAGAGTACAGTTGAGCTGACTGTCTGCTCATGTGCATAAATACTGGTCTTGATATGTTGATATGTCAACACAAGCATCACTGTCTTGGGCCACACCTCTCTGTAGTTGAGAAAGTCATTAAAAATATAGCTTTTAATCAACAACATTTGAGGTCTTTACTGACAAAAATAATAATTGATTGCTTATTTTAACAACATGTCAGGCACTATTTTAGGTGACTTACATATATTAATTCATTTAATCTTTACAACAGTGTAGTGAATTGTAGATAGGTACTGTGATTATCTTCATTTTCTGATGAGGAAATGGAGATTCAGAGATTGATAATGAGGATTTGACACCACATCTTCTGGACTGAGTGCCAGTGCTTAACTGGGCTGCTCTGCTGGTTGTTTCTCAAACAGTGATATATATGTATTTGGGCAAGAAATTGAAATCCACGAATACTACTCCTATAAAATAGATTGACCCAGTGCATGGGGAGGATGGTGTATTATCAACTGATAAAAAAGAGAAGTCTGTGTAAAGTTCCTTTTCTTCTTGAACATGATTCAGTTATTCTTAATTTTATGAGCTGGAGGCATTTGAATATCAGAAATCCAACTTTTGGACTAATTTTTGTTTGTTGGCATCAGCCAGGAGTGTTCCAGGCAAGACATGGAAGTACAGTAAGTGGAAGGAAGTGTGGCTAGATGGGCACTGTGGAAAATGGATGCAATCATGACCAAACTAAAGAAGCTGGCAGTTAACTGTTTTCACACAAATCCAGTGCTGCCCAGTCTTCTGATTATTAAAGAGAAGCTGAAAAATCTGATTCTTATCTGAAATAACTCAAGTTGGAAAACATACTGCAATGAACTAAATGAATTTTAAAAAAACATTAGAAACAGAGCAACTCAAAGAAATCACTTCCCTGGACTGGCACTAGTCAGTACGGAGGAAGTTGTGATGTCGATTGTGGAGCCAAGTGTGTGAAGTGGTGACTTGTTCCCTGTGGGGATGTTGCAGAAGCTTGCCTGAACCACTTCTCTATCCCTCTCCACACAACCAAGGAACTATTTTCCCCATTCAATCTACCTTATACTACTTGGTGTAAGGTTGCTTTGGGTACAGAATTTCACATATAATGTTAGAACTTTCAATGCAAGGAGGGTCTTTCTGCATCCCTCTTTCTCCATAGATTTTACTTTGTAAAAATATTCCAGCTCAGCTCTATCCTCTGCTAACCCATGCTCCCCCATCATGAGCATGGGCCACCTTTGAATAAAACACCAAATCATTTTCTAGGGAAAATCATCCCATGTTACAAATAGCGTTCCTTCAGGGAAGCCACTCTTGAGATTTCTACAACTTACCTAGATAGTTTCATTTGTGATTTGGGCTTAAAGATGTGCCTTAAAGAACTGGAGGATGGAGACATTTCTTGAAGAAAAACGTAGAAGAGAGGGGGAAAAAAGAACCAGAAGAAACAAATCAAGGGGTTCATAATGTTGTTGATTTTACAGTTTGATCCAAGAGATAGTACAGCACCAGGTCTCCTATAGGAGGTGATCAGATAAACCTCTAGAAGAGCAGATCCTTGTAGAGGACCCCTTTTTCCATTAATAATCTCTCCTCTTTCCCATTCCTGGAAGGCTTCTTGGAAATGAACCTACAGGTCTACAGGAAGGAATGCTGTCGATTTGTACATCTGAGCCAGGACTATGCCTGCTACTTTGAAAGATGTAGAGGAGGAAAGAGACATATCAAACGATAAAATGCCCTCTTAAAACTCTCCGGGATTCCATGCTTTAACCTACTGCCAATTATCCAGAATGCCTGGTGACCATCCTGTGTCTGTCTCTTTTACCCTTTCGAGGGTCATTCATTAGTTCATTTATGCAATCGATGTTTCTCGAGTGACTGTCACATCCCTGCAGGGGTGAGGATATTGTAGGAAACCCACACCTAGCTGAACCCTCAGCCAGGATATATCAGTAGGAAATTCTCACATCTTTAATCTTCATTACTACAGGGGGAGCCTCTGGCACAATTACACAAGAAAAAAATATTTTAATGTCATATTTTCACTCATTTTTTCAATTTATATATATATTATCGAAGTATAGTTGGTTTACAATGTTGTGTTAGTTTCAGGTGTATAGCAAAGTGATTCAGTTATACATATGTGCATATCTATTCTTTTTCAGATTATTTTCCCTTATAGGTTATTACAAAATATTGAGTGTAGTTCCCTGTGCTGTACAGTAGGTCCTTGTTGGTTATTTATTTTACATATAGTAGTGTGTATATGTTAATCCCAAACTAGACATTGTTGACCAATGGATGAATTTTTTAAAAAATCCTTGAATATGTCATGTATAAGTATTATAATTGAAGCACATTTCCTATAAAATGTTTCTGACTTTATGGTTGTTACTTAAAAAAAATATATCTATTACACAGAAACTCTGCTGCACAACTTCAGGATTCTTATGCAACTCATTTATGTGATAATGAGAACATTTCTGCTCACCAAGACTAGGTCACCTCGTGTGCAAAATAGGAGCCGTGATACTGAACTTAGAAAGTGTTGGGAGATTTTCCTGAGGTAAACTGTGAAAAAAACCTTAATGCTGGGCTTCCCTGGTGGCGCGGTGGTTGAGAGTCCACCTGCCGATGCAGGGGACGCAGGTTCGTGCCCCGGTCCGGGAGGGTCCCACATGCCACGGGGCGGCTGCGCCCGTGGGCCATGGCCACTGAGCTTGCGCGTCCGGAGCCTGTGCTCCGTGGCAGGAAAGGCCACAGCAGTGAGAGGCCCACGTACCACAAAACAAACAAACAAACAAACAAAAAAACTTAATGCTGTGCACAGCACAGAGTATGCAGTTTTTCTTTTTATTATTATGTAAATTTTGATATGTATATTTTGGACATTGTAGTGTTTCTTTAATTCAGGAGGTTTAAACCACCCTCCAGAACTTGCCAGAGGAAAGAGGTGGACCACTGATCTTGGAGGTTTGTGGGATGTGGCAGCTTGAAACAGGACCTTAGTCCTTGTCTTCTTTCAAGAAAGAATTCAGCAAAGAGACAGAGAGTATGAAGCAAATAAAGCATTTATTAGAGGCAAGGTCCTCATGGAAGAACACACGGGCAGACTCAGAGTGAGTCGCTCCAATAGGGGTGGATAAAATTGCTTATATGGTGGCAGTTTTCTGGGTGCCCTCTGGCCAGTCATCCTGCTTGTGCCCACATTTGGTCTGACGCAGGGCCCTCTCCCGTGTGCAGGTGCATCTTTCAGCCAAGATGGATTCCAGCACAAGGGTTTCTGGGAGGTTGGGAGGACATATTAGGGGCTGGTGCTGAACCCCCAGGATCTCTTTTGTACATGTGTGGTCTGGGAGGTCTCCTTGACCACAAGAATGAGAAAAATGTGGTCTCCCTTATCTTTTATTCAAGCAGAGCTCTGCTCCTGTCGTTATCTTTATCTTGAGTGTCAACAGGAGACTGCAGCTGCTCAGCCTGGGGCCCAGCTATCACCTGCCTCACTACTACTCTCCAGCCCCACTTTTTATATTCTAGGATGGAAGTCACCCTCTGTAATGTATTGTCAGCTGGGCAAGTCAGCTTCTAGAAAGACAATGCTATCAGCTTGGATCTAGATACAAGTCAACTCTATCATTTCCAAGAAAAGAATATCTTTCAAAAATCAATCTTAAAATATCTGATGTTACTGAAACTGTCGCTGCTTCACTTCCTGGAAAAGGGTGCTTTGGGCAACAGGAATTTCCTGTAGTTTTTTTTTTCATCCTTTCCTTCTTCATACAGATAGAAAGCAAGCTCTCTTAGGTCAATCTTTGTGTGTTTTTTCCATGTGTATTTGAAGCCCAGAGGAATTCAAAGCTTCCTGTTCATTTGCAGAAGAAATTGATACAAAATGAAGAAGAGGGAAATGTATTCTCCCCTCACCAGCGGTTTGGGAAAGGAAACTTAAATTATGTCCCCAAACATTTATTTACCTCATATGTGGTATTTGTTGAATGGCTAGAGGACCTTAGGGTACAGGGAAAGGAAAGCTTTTAGAAGCTTATAGAAAATGAGTTCTTATTGTAGTATTACTGTGTCGGAAAGAAAAAATAAAAATGTTTCTGGCTTGTGCCACAGTTTGTGAATTTTTGAGAACATTTTCAAGGTCAAGTTTCTTAGAGCAGGACTTGAAAACAGTTATTTCACTACCTTCACCATGGTCCTGCTTCAGTGCGGGTTCTGATAGCCTCTCAGCTGCACTTCTTTGTGGACATCACTGGTCTTGGTGTTTCTTGGTTCCTTCAGATGAGCCATCAGTTCACTTTTTTTCCTTCTGCTGAGCAGTATTTTTCCTGGGCCCTTTTGTTAAGTCACAGTAAACGAGGTGAGCAACCAGCAGGCCCGTGACACTAAGTCGTTTATTGATTTGAAAACAGCACTTGTCTCACCTCACCTTAAAATCCTAGAGCACAAAACTTCAGTTCCTCAAAAACAGCCAAAGCATTAACACCAAAACACTTCAGTCCTGTTTTCAGGTCACTTTGGACATAATTAGAAAAGAGAACCCTACCTTATTACGATAATAATAATAGCTCTTTTTAGTCATGGTGACTTTGACATCCAGCATCTTCCAGGTCTTTCTGGAAGTTAAATATTTTGTCTTGTTGCCCCCAAATGCATAAACACAGATCAGGCCAGTGCTGCCATTTGGGGGTTGGTGTGGCAAATTTACAAGACTCTGTTGCTTTTAAATTATATAGTGATGAAACGGCATTTTATTTATTTATTTTTAATAAATTTATTTATTTATTATTTATTTTTGGCTGTGTTGGGTCTTCGTTGCTGCACGGGCCTTCTCTAGTTGCGGCGAGCAGGGGCTACCCTGCGTTGCAGTGTGTGGGCTTCTCATTGCGGTGATTGGTGAAAGCAGAGGTATTTAATTTGTATGAATTTACCATTCATTCTTTCACTCACTCATTTCCTCATTTTTTCAGTGGCTAATCTGAACCAGAAAGTGTCCCAAGTCTTGGTGATTTGTCCAGTTATGAGCAGAACCATCCTGTTCTCTATTATCTTGTCCCTAACAGTCTATTAGGATAAAATACACAAATAAAGAAATCCACAGATTGTGTCCAGCACAGCGAAGGACTTTAACAGCATGTGGTGATAGAGGCTTATGGAGGAGAGGGAGAATCCAGGTATGTACAGTCTAGGAGAGGAGCATTCCAGCCAGTGGGAACAGCAGGTTCAAAGACCCTGAGGCAGCATGGCCCGACTATCATGAGAGGGCATGAAGTTGGTGTAAAATTGTTCAGAGGTTCCAGGCTGTGCAAGGTCAGATCATTCATTCACGCAGCTCCTTCCCGAGCCCCTCCTCTTTGGTCTATGTTAGCAGTCCCAGAAAAGTTGTTGAACTCACCCTTTACTTACCTGGCTCCAAATCTTTGCTCAAACTAGAATGCCCTTTCCTTCTCATCTCTAAATGTTTTCATTATGCTGAGCAAAAAACAAAAACAGAAAAAAGGGTACACACTTGTGACTCTGTTTGTATGAGATGCTGGGAGAGGCACCATTCATCTCTACTGACAGGAAGCAGATCAGTGTTTGGGAGGCTGGCAGCTGGGGAGGGGTGACTATAAGGGGGAAAGGGGAACTTTGGGGGATGAGGAAAGTGCTGAATCTTGATTGTTATGGTGGTTATACAGGTGAAAGTATTTGTCAAAACTCATCAAACTGTACACTGAAATGGGCATTTATCATATGTAAATTATACTTCAATAAAGTTGAGTAAGAAGTTATAAAGTAAGAAAAAGGAAGGTATTAAAAAGCTCCAATTCCATCTCCCTTGTCTCTCCCCTCAGAAATAAGCTTTCCTTTCCCTCCAGCACCGTGCTGTGTGCCATAGGTTTTTGTGCTTTGATACACACACCACGTACAGCCCTTAAGGAGTATTGGGGTGTCACACAAGCTGGTTCTCCTTTGGGCTTGCTTGTCCCCTTAGGAGAGAATCTGCATCTTGTTTGTCTTTTTCTCCTCATATCACCTTCCTCGGAACTCAGAAGAGGACCTCACTGAACACTTGGTCAATCAATAGCAAAATTTTCATATTTAAGTCCTGCCTAGTTCCTAAAAAGGATGAACAGAAAACAAAACTGATTTCCAGGGGTTGATGAATGGATGGGCTGGAGCCCACATCCTGGCTCCATGTGTAAAAATTAGGGGCATAATGGGTATTCGACTCACCTTCTTCACACCCATACTTGCTTATTGATTTAGTGAGATGCTTGTGACGGCTTCTCTGTCCTCCAGTAGGTAAGTGCTGTGTTGACTGTCTGCATTATGCTTCTTAATGGTCCATTATTCCTCTTCGGAGAGTCCAGTTGTAGAATCAGTGTTGGCAAGCGGCACAGAGTGGACACGACAGTATAATAGGAAGAGAGCTATTATGTCCCATTATTACATCGAGTGAAGGGTAATTGAAGGAGCATGTGGTCTGTCACAGAGCTGCCACTTGGGTTGTTATGGGGAAAGCTCTTAAGTCAGCCCTCCTGTGCTCATTCTTCAGAAATCTTTTCCCCTTCCCACTTCCCCTCTCCTTGTGCAATTTTTGGTGTTCCAAACTGGCTGATAACCTGGAATATTAGCTTTTCAAAATGTGACACAGAAGTTCACCCATTCCTTCCAACTCATAACACTTTAAAATTGTGACTCCAAATTATTCCTGTAAAAATAGCTGATCTTTATGACTCCTGGGGGATTTCTTATTTTAATCTGAAACCTTCCAAAATGGTTCAGTTTTGTGGAAATGATGGAGGGATGTCTGCTCTTAGCAGTTTTTGTGTTCAAGGGCAAATCAACCTCTGTGCTTGCTAACTCTAATTTTCCAAGGGTTATGAGACTTTAATTTGATTCTTTATCCAGTGTGCATAAAATGTTCACTGGAATTTGCATAATACATTTATTGTATAATCACTCTTCACATTGGTTACCTGCTTCTTCAAATGAACAGTACTTTTTAAGGGAATATATTAATGTAGGGCCAATTTGAACTTTGTAACTGAACAGAATTAAGTATATCTCTGAAGGACAAATATATGGGAGAGAGAGGGAGGGCATGCAGTTGTGCTGAACATGGTTATTATATAAAAATAGCCCCAATCCTATATTTTCGAATATTCATTTTACAAATATAAGCAGGGGCAGCATTGCTGTCTTTAAAAATATAAAAAAATGTTATGTGGAAAATGTAATACACCTGCCGGGCTTGTGTCTTAGAATGTATTTAAGGCGAGTGGATTAAATCAGCATGCAGATTTCAGCACAGTCTGAGAAGGTGAGGGCGTTGGAGAGAGAGGATGCTTAGGCAGTAGGCCAGATGCTTTAAAGGCATTTAAATTTATTCAGTTCCCAGAGCCAACATTTAATTAAGGTAATATTATTATTAACCTTAATTTTGGTTGTGTGTTCTGTGCCTTTGGACTCAGTGCTATCACATAGCATATTTGAAGATTAAGTAGAGGTGGATGAGATGATCCCCGTTTTCTTCCATTTTATGAGAATGGTGTGTGCAGTCCTGACTTGACCAGTGGCTGGTTGCAGACCAGGGTGTCTCAGTCGTTTTTTCTTTGTCTTTTTTTTTGCTGTGCCACCACACAGCACATGGAATCTTGGTTCCCCAACCAGGGATCGAAACCGTGCCCCTTGCATTGGAAGCACAGAGTCTTAACTACTGGACTGCCAGGGAAGTCCTGGGTATCTCGGTCTTTGATGTGCATTCAGGTACCTGGAGATCTTGTCAACATGTAAAGCCTGATTTAGTAGCTCCAGGATGGGCCTGACGTTCTGATTTCTGACAAACTCCTAAGTGATGTCGTTGCTGCTGGTCCTCAGATCCCAAGTAGAGTAGCAAAGTAGAAAACCTCTCACGGGGCAGGTTGAAGTTGGCGGAGTAGAAGGATGTGTGCTCACTCCCTCTTGCAAGAGCAGCATAATCACAACCAACTGCTGGACAGTCATTGACAGGAAGACATTGGAACTCACCAAAAAGGATATCCCACATCCAAAGACAACGGGAAGCCACAGTGAGATGGTAGGAAGGGTGCAATCACAATAAAATCAAATCCCATAACTGCTGGGTGGGTGACTCACAAACTGGAGAACACTTATACAACAGAAGTCCACCCACTGGAGTGAAAGTTCTGAGCCCTATGTCAGGCTTCCCAACCTGAGGGTCCAGCAACAGGAGGAAGAATTCCCGGAGAATCGGATTTTAAAGGCTAGTAGGATTTGATTGCAAGACTTTGACAGGCCTGGGGTAAACACAGACTCCACTCTTGGAGGGCACACACAAAGTAATGTGCACATCAGGGCCGAGGGGGAAGGAGCAGTGACCCTATAAAAGACAGAACCAGACCTACCTGCCAGTGTTAGAGGGTCTCCTGCAGAGGTGGGGGGTGGATGTGGCTCACTGCAGGGACAAGGACACTGGCAACAGAAGTTCTAGGAAGTACTCCTTGGTGTGAGCCCTCCTGGGGTCTGCCATTAGCCCCACCAGAGGGCCTGTAGGCTTCAGTGCTGGGTCGCCTCAGGCCAAACAGCCAACAAGGAGGGAACTCAGCCCCACCCATCAACAAACAAGTGAATTAAAGTTTTACTGAGCTCTGCCCACCAGAGCAACACCCAGCTCTACCCACCACCAGTCCCTCCCATCAGAGAGCTTGATAGATAGCCTCTATCAAGCTCTTAGATAACCTCATCTACCAGAGGGTAGACAGCAGAAGCAAAAGGAACTACGATTCTGCAGCCTATGGAACAAAAACCACATTCACAGAAAGACAGACAAAATGAAAAGGCAGAGGACTATATACCAGATGAAGGAACAAGATAAAACCCCAGAAAAACAACTAAATGAAGTGGAAATAGGCAACCTTCCAGAAAAAGAATTCAAAATAATGATAGTGAAGATGATCCAGGACTTCAGAAAAAGAACGGAGGCAAATATCGAGAAGATACAAGAAATGTTTAACAACGACCTAGAAGAATTAAAGACAAACACATAGAAGAATTAAAGAACAAACAAACAGACATGAACAATACAATAAATGAAATGAAAAATACACTAGAAGGAATCAATAGCAGAATCACCAAGGCAGAAGAACAGATAAGTGACCTGGAAGACAGAAGAGTGGAATTCACTGCCGTGGAAGAGAATAAAGAAAAAAGAATGAAAAGAAAGGAAGACAGCCTAAGACACCTCTGGGACAACATTAAACCCACCAACATTTGCATTACAGGGGTCCCAGAAGGAGAAGAGAGAGAGAAAGGAGCAGAGAAAATATCTGAAGAGATTATAGTCAAAAACTTCCCTAACATGGGAAAAGAAATAGCCACCCATGTCCAGGAAGCGCAGCGAGTCCCATACAGGATAAACCCAAGGAGAAACATGCCGAGACACATAGTAATCAAATTGGCAAAAATTAAAGACAAGGAATATTATTGAAAGGGAAAAATGAAAAATAACATACAAGGGAACTCCCATAAGGTTAACAGCTCATTTCTCAGCAGAAACACTACAAGCCAGAAGGGAGTGGCATGATATACTTAAAGTGATGTAAGGGAAGAACCTACAACCAAGGTTACTCTACCTGGCAAGGATCTCATTCACATTTGATGGAGAAATCAAAAGCTTTACAGACAAGCAAAAGCTAAGAGAATTCAGCACCACCAAACCAGCTAAAGGAACAAATGCTAAAGGAACTTCTCTAAGTGGGAAACACAAAAGAAGAAAAGGATCTACAAAAACAAACCCAAAACAATTAAGAAAATGGTCATAGGAACATGCATATTGATAATTACCTTAAACGTGAATGGATTAAATGCTCCAACCAAAAGACACAGGCTTGCTGAATGGATACAAAAACAAGACCCATCTATATGCTGTCTACAAGAGACCCACTTCAGACCTAGGGACACATACAGACTGAAAGTGAGGGGATGGAAAAAGATATTCCATGCAAATGGAAATCACAAGAAAGCTGGAGTAGCAATACTCATGCCAGATAAAATAGACTTTAAAATAAAAATGTTACAAGAGACAAGGAAGGACACTACATAATGATCAAGGGATCAATCCAAGGAAAGATATAGCAATTATAAATATATATGGACCCAACATAGGAGCACCTGAACACATAAAGCAAACGTTAACTGCTATAAAAGAGGAAATCTATAATAACACAATAATAGTGAGGGACTTCAACACCTCACTTACACCAATGGACAGGTCATCCAGATAGAAAATTAATCAGGAAACACAAGCTTTAAATGACACAATAGACCACATAGATTCAATTGATATTTGTAGGACATTCCATCCAAAAACAGCATATTACACTTTGTTCTCAAGTGCACATGGAACATTCTCCAGGAGAGATCACATCCTGGATCACAAATCAAGACTCGGTAAATTCAAGAAAATTGAAATCATATCAAGCATCTTTTCCAACTACAATGCTATGAGATTAGAAATAAATTACGGGAAAAAATATGTAAAAAACACACACACATGAGGCTAAACAATGCATTATTAAATAACCAAGAGATCACTGAAGAAATCAAAGAGGAATTAAAAAAATACCTAGAGAGAAATGGCAATGAAAACATGACAATCCAAAACCTATGTGATGCAGCAAAAGCAGTTCTAAGAGGGAAGTTTATAGCAATACAGTCCTACCTCAAGAAACAAGAAAAATCTCAAGTAAACAATCTAACCTTACACCTAGAAGAACTAGAGAAAGAAGAACAAACAAAACACAAAGTTAGTAGAGGGAAAGAAATCATAAAGATCAGAGCAGAAATAAATGAAATAGAAACAAAGAAAACAATAGCAAAGATCAATAAAACTAAAAACTGGTTCTTTGAGTAGATAAGCAAAATTGATAAACTATTAGCCAGACTCATCAAGAAAAATAGGGAAAGGACTCAAATCAATAAAATTAGAAACGAAAAAGGAGAAGTTGCAACACACAGCGCAGAAATACGAAGCATCCTAAGAGACTACTGCAAGCAACTATATGCCAATAAAATGGACAACCTGGAAAAAATGGACAAATTCTTAGAAAGGTATAACCTTGCAAGACTGAACCAGGAAGAAATAGAAAATATGAACAGACCAATCACAGGTAATGAAATTGAAACTGTGATTAAAAATCTTCTGACAAACAAAAGTCCAGGGCCAGATGGCTTCACAGGTGAATTCTATAAAACATTTAGAGAAGAGCTAACACCAATCCTTCTCAAACTCTTCCAAAAAATTGCAGAGAAAGGAACACTCCCAAACTCATTCTATGAGGCCACCATCACGCTGATACCAAAACCAGACAAAGATACTACAAAAAAAGAAAATTACAGACCAATATCACTGATGAATATAGATGGAAAAATCCTCAACAAAATACTAGCAAGAGAATGCAACAGCACATTAAAAGGATCATACACTGTGATCAAGTGGGATTTATCCCAGGGATGCAAGGATTCTTCAGTATACCCAAATCCATCAATGTGATACACCATATTAACAAATTGAAGAAAAAAACCCATATGATCATCTCAATAGATGCAGAAAAAGCTTTTGACAAAATTCAACACCCATTTATGATAAAGACTCTCCAGAAAGTGGACATAGAGGGAACTTACCTCAACATAATAAACACCATATATGACAAACCCACAGCACCATCATTCTCCATGGTGAAAAACTGAAAGCATTTCCTCTAAGATCAGGAACGAGACAAGGATGTCCACTCTCACCACTATTATTCAACATAGTTTTGGAAGTCCTAGCCACGGCAATCAGAGAAGAAAAAGAAATAAAAGGAATCCAAATTGGAAAAGAAAAAGTTAAAGTTTCACTGTTTGCAGATGACATGATACTATACATAGAGAATCCTAAAGATGCCACCAGAAAACTACTAGATCTAATCAATGAATTTGATAAAGTTGCAAGATACAAAAATAATGCACAGAAATCTCTTGCATTTCTATGCACTAACAACAAAAAATCAGAAAGAGAAGTTGAGGAAACAATCCCATTCATCATTGCAACAAAAAGAATAAAATACTTAGGAATAAACCTACCTAAGTAGGTAAAAGACCTGTACTCAGAAAAGTATAAGACACTGATAAAAGAAACCAAAGATGACACAAACACATGGAGAGATATACCATGTTCTTGGGTTGGAAGAATCAGTACTGTGAAAATTACTATTCTACCCAAAGCAATCTATAGATTCAGTGCAATCTCTATCAAATTACCAATGGCATTTTTCACAGAACTAGAACAAAAAAATCTTAAAATTTGTGTGGAGACAGAAAAGACCCCGAATAACCAAAGCAATCTTGAGGGGAAAAAAGTGGAGCTGGAGGAATCAGACTATCTGACTTCAGACTATACTACAAAGCTACAGTAATCAAGACAATATGGTACTGGCACAAAAACTGAAATATAGATCAATGGAAGAGGATAGAAAGCCCAGAGATAAACCTACGCACCTATGGTCAACTAATCTATGACAAAGGAGGCAAGGATATACAATGTAGAAAAGACAGTCTCTTCAATAAGTGGTGCTGGGAAAACTGGACAGCTACATGTAAAAGAATGAAATCCCTAACACCATACACAAAAATAAACTCAAAATGGGTTAAAGACCTAAATGTAAGACTGGACACTATAAAACTCTTAGGGGAAATCATAGGAAGAACACTCTTTGACATACATCATAGCAAGATCTTTTGACCCACCTCCTAGAGTAATGGAAGTAAAAACAAAACAAACAAATGGGACCTAATGAAACTTAATAGCTTTTGCACAACAAAGGAAACTCTAAACAAGATGAAAAGACAACACTCAGAATGGGAGAAAATATTTGCAAGCAAATCAACGGACAAAGGATTAATCTCCAAAATATATAAGCAGCTCATGCAGCTCAATATTAAAAAAAAAAAACCTAATCATAAAAGGGCAGAAGACCTAAATAGACATTTCGCCAAAGAAGACATACAGATGGCCAAGAGGCACATGAAAAGCTGCTCAACATCACTAATTATTAGAGAAATGCAAGTGAAAACTACAATGAGGTATCACCTCACAGCAGTTAGAATGGGTATCATCAGAAAATCTATAAACAACAAAGCTGGAGAGGGTGTGGAGAAAAGGGAACCCTCTTGCACTGTTGGTGGCAATGTAAATTGATACAGCCACTATGGAGAACAATATGGAGGTTCCTTAAAAAACTAAAAATAGAATTACCATATGACCCAGCAATCCGACTACTGGGCATATATCCAAAGAAAAGCATAATTCAAAAAGACACATGTACCCGAACATTCATTGCAGCACTATTTACAATAGCCAGGTCATGGAAGCAACCTAAATGTCCATTGACGAATGGATAAGGAAGATGTGGTACATATATATAATGGAATATTACTCAGCCATAAAAAGGAACGAAATTGGGTCATTTGTAGAGACATGGATGGACCTAGAGACTGTCATACAAAGTGAAGTATGTCAGAAAGAGACAAAAAAATATCATATATTAGCACATATATGTGGAATCTAGAAAAATGGTACAGATGAACTGCTTTGCAAGGCAGAAATAGAGACACAGATGAAGAGAACAAATGTATGGACCCCAAGGGGGGAAAGGGGGTGGTGGTGGTGGGATGAATTAGGAGATTGGGATTGACATATATACAGTAATATGTATAATATAGGTAACTAATAAGAACTTGCTGTATAAAAAAAATAAATTAAAAAAAAATAAAGGAAACCTCTCATGGGAGGCCACTCTGGGTCTGCTTGTAGAGCCACTTCCCTAGTGATCCACGTTCTGATCCTACTTAGGACCATTTTATATCGTAGTCACTGTTCCCTAAATTGCATCTCAACCAGCATCTTCTAGGATCATGAAATCCTAGTTTCTTTAGACAACCAGGATTCTTCCAGCAGGCTCTGCCTGTAAGAGGAAAGACCTCAGCTGTAAGTCATGGATCACCAGCTATCAGAGGGATTCAAAAGAGTTGGTGCAATCAGCTACTGTACCAATTTACAAATTACGGTCAAATTACCTTGGGAAAAACATGTCTTTGATTGTTGAAAAAGATTTCACTTTCAACTTATAAATGAATGTGCAGTCATGAGTATAATGGCATGACTATTCAAACTCTTGGCATCCTTTCTGAATCACAGAGCTGTAATTTTGCCTCGCAAGATCCTGATATATTTCCAAAATTCCTTTGAGATAGATCCAACTTAATTGCAATGAGAAAGAAAACGGGCTTCCAGTCCCTATATTTCAGGAGGGTATCGTTTGAATTTGATTTGACTGTTTTCTGATATCTTTGGTTTGTAATGCCTAAGGGTCTTTCTTTGAAACATCTTTGAAAGAATCAAAACACTTAAGAAAAACCACTCTGTAAAGTCTAGGAGGCTTTGAAAATATTGCCTATTACTATTTTATTAATTAAAATCTTTCAAAATATTGGAATAAAATCAGTTTTGCAAAGTAGGAAACATTTGGCTGAGGCATAATGTAGAGCTCAGAAATCTTTAAGAAAGAGTTTGTCAGTTGGGATGCTGAAAATAAGAGATTAATGGTATTTTAGAGATCCACATTTATCGACCAGGAAATGTAGCCACATGTGTTATTAAGAGGAAAAAAACCATAAAAATGTGTGTATAAAGTGGCACCATTTTGGTTAAAAATAAAGGAAAAAATAAGGTAACAATTTACTTAGCTTTAGGAGGTGGCATCATGGCTAATTTTTCTCCATATCAACTGAAATTTCCAATAAAATTGTATGACTTTTAAAATTAAAAGAAAACAAGACTCCTATTTATTTTTAAGGGAAAATGGACAATTGTGGAGCCATTTACAAAATCTTACAAATGTTTTTCATTTCATGATTTTTAATAGCAGAAATTATTTTATTTCTATATTAATCCCTAAGTGCTTCTAATACATACAAAAGTAAGAGCTCAAGAATTAGTTCTAGTTGTTTTTTCAAGTTAGAACACAGACGGACTCATTGGACAATTTCTTGGGAAGTTGGACCAGAGCATTAAGGTCTAGGTAGAAAAGAAATTTCATTTCATTGAATAATGTTTTGTTTGGCATGATTTTTATACTTTATTTTTAATCTTTTTAATCACATGCATGTGTTATTATCAGTTGCCTACATGTACATTTAAGTTTCTTTGTTTTCTAGATTCTAATACAAAACTAGAATTGTATTTGGTATGTCAGGTGGGTTGGAGAGCAGTAATTTAGGGTCCAAGAGGATGTCAAAGCCACCACTTATAGTGACAGAGACAGTACTTGTGGACATTTATTTTAAATATTTGGAATTTGGCATATAAATATGTGACTGAAGACTGTTTCCAGTAAAACATGGGTATATGTTAGGAAATGCGTGACTTATTAGACAGAAGCTTCCCGAGGGTTTCAAAGTGAGTTTTGTCAAAGATTTGGAAGTAGGAAATCATGGATGGAACCCTTTCCCAGGAAAATAATGGTGTTCAAAGGGACCCAGGGCTTGGTACAGAAATAGAGATGGATTGACAAGTCTGTGGAGGGACTAGCTAGATTGTAGACTGTAACAAAAACAAAGGTACACAGGTGCATGCCTCTTCAAAGGGTTACCTGTATGTAGGATTCACTTTCTCTTCCTTCCTTCTTGCAGTGAGCTGCTTAATGCATCCTTCTGGGTGCTTACCTAGTTGCACTACGGTGTCCACCCTCTAAAGGTGAATGTGCCATAGGGCAGGAGATGTCTCTGCTGTAGAAGGATGTGTAAGACTACAGACATGCTTTCCAGGCCATTGGCTGGAGGCATTGAGTGAGTGTGGATTAAAGTACTTGTGGTGGGGGGGGAAGGGGAGATTGTTCTTCCATTGATCCTCACACACTGAGGCCATCAACTCTGCTCTTCTGATGGAGGAATAGTTTACAGTTTTACCTGCTTGTAAGGCCAGAGCAAAGAGAGGGGAGGAAAGATGGGCACCCAGGAATAAAACCATAGTTTTGCCTACTGTGGGCTAGGATTGCAGAGCTGTAATTAGAGTATTCAGATACAGCTTGCTTCCATCATACTTACAGACTCAGTGGAATTGTTATATCAGTACCCTGGCCTGCTCCTGCGGCCACAATGCATTATACACTTAACACATCCCACTGCTGTTGATGGCAGAGACACTTAGGACCAAAGGTTCACATGAGACATATATTTTATATGTGTCCTTGAACAAAGGAAAGGAAAACTTTGCAAGATGATTCACAGAGGTTAATCTATCCATTTACAGCCAAGCAGACTGCTCCCTTAATTTCTACAATATTATAATAAAATCATGGCTGGTTTAGTCGAAAACCTTGACAAATCAGTGAGTTTCTTTAATCTCAGTAAAGCATAATGATCTCTCTAAGCCCATTAAATAATGATCCTGATCCTAATTTTGACTTTATTCAGTAGAAAGAAGCAATTTCTCTCATTTAAAAATCATTTGAACAGGGTGACAAGGGAAGTGAGTTTTGGGTTTTGAATTTGTGTTTGGTTTAATAAGACTCTCTGTGCACCATAACTGGAATAAGAAGCGTCCCATTTTCAAGCGGCATGCCACTAAGTATGTTGCTCCCTAAATTCTTCGTGTCTTTTGTAATTGTCTTATTCTGCAGGGAAATGCCACTTGGGACCTAATTTCTTTTCCCTAGTCCTCACTTTTGTCGTTTGCTCTCAAAGTGTACTGAGTTTGCCCCCACCTGGAAGAAATATTTGCTATCTTAGAACACTAGCACTTTCTTTTCACTTTTTATGTGATACTAATTCCTCCCTATATTTTGTATTTAACTTAATGCGTTTCTATTATGCACAAAAACAGGAAAACAGAAAGATAGACTAATGCACACATAAATGTAGAATGTGGATAGTTTTACCATCATGCTGCTCAATGAGAAGGGACCTGACTCAGGTATTCAGCTCTGATGAGCAGAGCTGTGCACACAAAACCATGCATATTATACTCAATGAAAACATGCCATTTTGCATATGCTCACTGACGTAACCCCATGCATAAGAGGACCCACCACTGTATTTAAATGTCTTTATCTATCCTGCTAGACCATAAACTCCCTGACAGGAAGGGCCATGTCAGAGTATCTTGGTTTTCCCTGCAGCATCGAACACACTATCTTCTTTGCACAGAGTAGATGTTTAGTAAATTAAGTAATAGTAATATATACCACATCGTCTTTATACAATGGACTATTACTCAGCCATAAAAAAGAATGAAATAATGCCATGTGCAGCAACATGGATGGACCTAGAGATGATCATACTAAGTGAAGTAAGTCAGAAAGAGAAAGACAAATACCATATGATATCACTTATATGTGGAATCTAAAACAGTGATACAAATGAACTTATTTACAAAAGAGAAACAGACTCACAGACATAGAAAACAAACTTATAGTTACCAAAGGAGAAGGGGATGGAGGAGGGATAAATTAGGAGTTTGGGATTAGCAGATACAAACTACTATATATAAAATAGGTAAAAAACAAGGACCTATTGTATAGCACAGGGAACTATATTCAGTATTCTGTAATAAACTATAAAGGTATATATATATATTCAGAATATATATATTCTGAATTACTTTGCTGTACACCTGAAACTAACATAACATTGTAAATCAACTATATTTCAATTTAAAAATAATAAAAATTTAAAAATATAAAATAAAATTAAGATTAAATAATAATAATAGTAAAGCCACATCATGGTTCAAAAGTGTCCCATATAAACAGGTCAATTCTATTCCGAAAACTGATGTCTTATTTTAGTGTTCCTGGCACTAGAATATCAGAATGTTTAGGTAATTAAGCTCAGAAGTCAGGGGAAGAGAATGGAGCAATCTGTTTCCTGTATGGTGGACCCTGTTACCCACCTTATTTGCCTCTGTTTGCTAAGTGTCTGAAGGCTGCAGCCCTTTGCATAAGTACAGACACTGTTCTTTTCTGTATAAAATGGTTCCATCCTTTTTCCAAAGATGCTTCAAAGTGGAGGTCATTTCAGATTTTAATGGTTTGGATTCTTTTCCTCAAAATGAGCACTCTTGTCTTTGGCCTCTGCTTTCTAGCAGGATTTGTCTTTTGCCTTTTTTTTTTTTTTTTTCCACACATGTAAGTTAGGCTGCAGGGCTATTGCATTGTAGCATCCTTGCTTCATTGTAATGGTCAGTCACAGGACATCAGTGCAAAAGGAAATACTGAAGAAATGATTGGGTCTCCTTGTTAGTTTGGTTTTACAAGCATACATGTAGCAAAGAATTTATCAGTGCTGTCCTTCAACTACCTCCTTTGATCAACATAATGCAGAGAACTAGGAAATCCAATAATAAGAGCAGACATTTGGCAGTCATTCAACAGTTTAGGGATGTACAAAAAAATCGAAATACAGATGCCTGGAGGCAGCCTTGAGTCCAGCAGACTTCCAGGAAGCCTGCAAATCACTCTTTCCTTCCTGCAGGCCACCTTCTCTCCGTGCTCTGAGCTCAGATGACAGCCGCAGAATATTCTCAAGCCTAAGTAGAAAGAGGGGGGATTTATGGAAGGGCGATTCTTAAACATCTTCAGCTGTTAAATATGAGTGGAACTTCAGTGGAACCTGTGATTCCTAGACAAAGTGTTCACTTCTGTTTAAAAATCGTATTTGACTCACATCTGGATCGTCTTTGAAAGAAGTTGGGTGTTAACATCAAGCCATCTGTGTTTCAAGTGGGCTTTTATGACAGTCATTCTGCAGAAATATGAAATGTCGTGTGAGATTACACTCTGAGAGCGAGTCTCACTCGGCTCATGCCACCACACATCTGAACCAGGAATTCTGGTTTGTATCATTTCCCCCACATAAAGAACCATCCAAAGTTGGTAAATATGTAAGCAGTTTACAGAGAGAATTTAAGGATCTAGTTGCAACACAGAAGTATAAAATTAACTGTTAAAGATGATAAAGATGATACCAAAGGGGAAATGTGGGGGAGGGATAAATTAGGCATTTGGGATTAACCTACACACACTAATATATATAAAGTAGATAACCAACAAGGACCTACTGTATAGCACAGGGAACTCTACTCAATATTCTGTAATAACCTATATGGGAAAAGAATCTGAAAGAGAATGGGTATACGTATATGTATAACTGAATCACTTTGCTATACACCTGAAACTAGCACAACATTGTAAATCAACTATACTACAATGTAAAATAAAAATTAAATTTTAAAAAAGATGATAAAGAGACTTTTAACAAAATTCAAATGAATTGTCACACAGGGGTCCAGCTGAATGGCAAAGGTCACAGAGAAGCTGCTTACAGATAACACTGAAGAAACAAAAACAAAACGCTCTGTCAGTACCATTGTTTGTAGAACTCTGTCATAATTTCTAAATATATATATTTTTTCTTCTTTTTATAAAATCACCAGGCTTATAGTGCAATAAAAATAACAAAACTTTAAATTAACACACCAAGTTTAAAGCATTTCGGGAAAGTATTGATTAGCTCTGCCAATGGAGTGAGTGCATTTGGTGAATGACCTAATTAGCATGGAGATGGTTCTTTCTTGCTGCTCTCTGCTTCCCGCTAATTGCAGAACTGCTGGCCTTGTCCCCCGACAAGGAAGGAAAACAAGTACAGGAGTGTGTGGAGAAAACAGTGACATTCAGTTTTCATTCATTTGAACCTGCTGCCAAGCTTAATTATGTAATTGAGGGAGACCAATGGCCTTTCAGTCACTGGGGCTGGTGTTTCCAATGGGTCCCATTTTATGGAGGATTTTAGCAGTTACCATAAAGCATTATTAGCTGGAGCTGAACTAATCTCCCTACCCTGCCTCTCACCAGATGTAGGTACAGAGGTTTCTGTTCCCGGGCTTGATGATTTGTAGTTAAGGAAAGCAAATTGAAACCAAATTGGAGTTGCTTTATTCCTTCGTAAAGGCATCATTATTCTCTAGGGGCAGGTTCGTATTTAATTCTGTTCCTTTCTGATTGCGATGTAGTATATGCTGTCACATAAGAGTCAAGAATGCAATGTTTATTTCCAGAATTGTGGTGTGGTTTTTGGGGGGGTGGTGCTTGAGACATTTTACCTCTGCTTGTTCATTTTAATTGGTGAAAGTAAGTTTGTATGAAAAACACAGAACTCAGTGAAACGTTGATTCTTTATTTATAACTTTGCTTCCCAGGAGCCTTCAGGAGAGGAGATATTTTGTACTTAGGGGCCTCTCTTCTTGCTGGCATGATGGCTCTTTGGAAAGACACTCTTCTCGAAGTTCACCCATAACTTCCCCAATTCAGACAAGGCTCAGGGTGTCTCCTGCCCTCACAAGGATTTCTTCTGTTTGGATTGGAGTTCAGCCCTGGAGAACAGCATCTTGATTTTGTAATATCCTGTGTGATGTGTGTAGTGGAAAAAATGGAGGAAGCCACACTGTGATAGAGGCCGAGAGTCATGAAATCCTTGGTGGCGTCACTGGGTGGCAACGTGGCTAAGCCAGAGCCCTGGCTGCTTGGCATTTATATTGTTCTTTAGAGTCAAAATGTATTAACAGACATTTTTATTAGTTAATCCCCACTGTAGTCCCATGAAGTAACTTAGCATCTTTTAAACATGGTTTCAATTAATTTCGACAAATGTTTATTAAGCTCAGGCTATGTCCCAGAAACAAAGATATACAAAGAAATAACACCTGGTAATTGAGACTGCTCTTTTTTTCTTCCTTCCAGTTACAATGGGCCAAGGGCAAAGTCCCTCTTTTAGCAAAGGACAGCACTTCATTCATGTTCTAGAACACCTCACACTTCCACCTTCTCAGGAACATTGCCCTATAAATTATCCCCTTCTCTGCCTGAAGCTTTAATCTCTTGACTTCTGCTTGATCTTTCTTATCAACATTCAAAAGTGCCAAGAACAGTATCTATCTCATAGTAGGGACAACAAATAAATATTTGTTGAATAACTTGAATGAATATTCAGCAGTACTGTACCCTGGCTTCACACTGAAACCAGCCGGGGAATAGACACACACGTGTGTGTGCAAACACCTTGGCCACATTCCCAAAGACACTGATTTCATTTTCCTGGGGGTGAGAAGTGAGCATTGGTCATTCTTTTAGCTCCCAAAGTGCATCTAGCATGCAGCGAAGGTTGAAAACCATAGCATCTCCTATCTTAAAACCAACGAACACAAATAGCTCCTTTGACCTCATATCCCCCTCGAGCTAAAGCTGGCTATTAATTCTCCTTCCCAGCAGCATAATGGCAAAGCAGACTGTAAACACTCTCTTCACCTCCCTTAGTCTTGCTCTTCAACTACTCAAGCAGACTTCAGTCGCCTCCACTGGCCTGTAGCCAAGCATGAAAAGAAGTCCATGATATACACTACTGTATATAAAATAAACAACAAAGACCTATCTATAGCACAGGGAACTATACATCACAGTGTCTTGTAATGGCCTATAATGGAAAAGAATCTGAAGCTGTACACCTGAAACTAACACAATATTATAAATCAACTCTAGTTAAATAAAGAAGTCCACGCTCCTGAAACATTGGGTCTCTCAAGCTCCCATCTTGCTCTCACTCTCAGTGGCATTTGACACCGTCAGTCTCTCTGTCCTGCTTGGGAAGCTTTCTTACCTTGGCTATGAGACATCTTATTCCCTTTGTATTTCCTTCTTTCCCTCTGATTCTCCTTCAGCCTCCTTTGCAATCTCATTTTCCTATCTGACAGTTCAGTGGTGAAGTTCAGCTCCAAACCTGGGCTCTTTGTTTCTACTTACACCAGGCACTTTTGTCTTTTTCTGTTTCTGTAAATCATATCTTCATGCTGTTGATCTCCTAGTTTATATTCCCAATCTTATTCCCTTTTCTGAGAACCAGCCTAATATATCCAGCTGCTATTTGACATTTTTACTTAGATGTCTCACAGGCATTTGTGGCTCACCATGCCTCAAACCAATATTTTAATTTTCCCTCTCCCCTGTTTGTTCCTCCTCCCAGCTCCCCATTTCTATAGATCACATCTCCACCCACCCATTGGCTTATGCTGAAAAAGCTGTAGTAATCCTTGTCGCCTGTATCTCCCCTACTCCCACCCAGTCCATCCATCACTGGGTCCTGTTAATTCTGCCTCCAGAATGTAACTCAGACCATCCATTGCATCCTGTCCATTTCATGGCCAGCTGTCATTTGTTCAGATTGCTGTAATAGCCCCTAAGTTATCTCCCTGATTCCACTCTTGCTACCTGCCTCCCCCAAAACCAATACCATCTTTAAGACAAGCCAGCTAGAGTGATAGTTTAAGAAATGCAGGTCATCCCATGGCACTGCTTCCTTAAAACTTTCAATAATGAACAATCAATCATCAGATTCTGTGGTATATGATCTCATTTACTTTCAGGGAAGGCATACCGATTTGTAATTATAGATTCATTTGTATGGTTATTTGTTTTATGTCCATCTCCCAACTCAACTATAAGCTGCGTAAGGGTGGGAACTGGGTTTTTTTTTTTTTTTCACTACTCTATACCCTGTACCTGGCAAAATGCCTGACATAGAATTTCCTTATTGAATGAAAGAATGAGCCTGCAAACAGATGAGGAAGACTGACCAAAGCATGAGGTGGGAGGGGTGCCTTGTCAAACCTCATGTAGCCCGTTCTGCTGAGAACTCAACCACTCCATGAATAAGTGTACTGACTGAATGAGCTGGGTTGAATTCTTTTACGGGATTGTTTTATTTCATGTGCTAACCTCAGAGTCTAAGGGATTTTCAAGGATTGTGTCCTCTCTCTGGTGGGTTTCAGGGGCTGCTAGAAATAGTTTGCAAAATAAGATTATAAAGCAGTTCATAGTACAGTATATTTGGAAAAGGCCTGTGTGGACTTTGCTCCACATCCTGGCTCTACTGATTAAGCAGCTCGTGATTTGGGACCAGTCTTGTCACCTGGCTTAAGCTTCAGTTTCTCTATTTATATACGTGAACAGGCAGGACAGTAGTACATGTATTATTATCATTTCATCAGGTGTCAACACATCACCCACTCAGGGCAGTTGCTGGAACATAGGAGAGAAAGTCTGCATTTTAGTTTTATCTTCCTCTCCCTCTAACTCTACTTCTTGACTTATTTTGTTCTTTTTCCTCTTTTTCTTTCTGCTTTTTCCCTCATCTTACTCATCTTAGTGGGTGGTAATACTCATATTAGTCACATAGTTTGAATTTTGTGGGAAGAAAGGAATTAGCAATACTGACAGAGCAGGCTTCCTTTTGGATTCGAAATACAAATTTCCCAGTTTCTCTGCCCAGCTTTTCAAGAGCATTTGATGGTACACTGATGTGTAACAAGTTCATTTTAGGTTAACATGCTGGGAGGGAGAAAAAGAAGAAGAGATTCAAGGGGAGAAAATTAAAAAGTTAATTACAAGAAACAACTTGGTAATTGAATTCCCTTTCACTCTTTGGTTTATTTTAGTAGGGGGGGGGGCATGGTCACAGTGCATGGTTAGTAGGTTTGCCTTAGCAGTTCCCCTCAAAACTTCTAAATGAGAAAAATATTGGAATACAGAGCAAATCCCTGCCTGACAGCTGAGGAGAGGAGCGGGATACGTATGGTGGGCACTGAGTGCCAAACACTCATTCTTGAGCATTTTTATTTTGAAATATCCTTGGCAGCTGAAATTACTGTTAGGCTAAGTCCTGAACTAATATCAGCTATTTTATGGGTATGCAAAATCCCCTTTTCATTTATTCTGTTTTACTGGCTGTTTCTTTGGCCTCACTCTGTACACACACACACACACACACACAGGCACACAATCAGAGAACAGTATAGGCAACTCTTGTACCCTTTTCAGATTATACTTAAGTAACAAATATGTGACATGGGTCTTTGTTTCTTATTTTTAAAAGACGCTTGAATATTTCTCTATTTACTCACTCTTTATCACAGGTTCCTTAACAGTCAAATCGTTTATTTAGGATGTTATGTTTGAGAGAAACGAGGTCTGTAATGACTTAACACAAGCTTGGAAATCAACTGGAACTAGTTTCAAACCTCCCTGGACTCATTCACAACCTTTATTCGTTCATGTAGTCAACATGCATTTATTGAATGCCTACTGAATACCAGAAAATGTTGAGGTTGCTTGTACTAACTTCATGCTGGTTCTATCATGGCTTTTATTACCGTCAGTTTTTTTGAGGTTTAGAAAATTAACTTTCGAGATAAACTTTTCTTTATTTTTCAGCATTTTGTGTTCCTCATTCTTGCAGCAAATCCACTGAAGAAAGAAGAACATGGTTAAATAATATATTACCTTACTCACCAAATTAGTCTAAATCAGCTTGCTGATTACATAACCAATATCAAAAGCAACCTCTAGAAAATAAGCGAGTTACTATTTTATGTTGAACGATATTGTGGTATCTTTCCTGACATGTTAAGGGCCATAGATTGAGGTCTATGGTTCAAGCAGGGTCATGAGTGCAAGTTTGACCACAAACACACATTCTATTGGTGTGACAGAGATGCAGCTATTTGTGAGTACTAACCAGGGTCTTTGTGTTTTCACAGGGTATGGTTTTGTAGATTTTGACAGTCCGGCAGCTGCACAGAAAGCAGTAGCGTCTCTCAAGGCAAATGGCGTGCAGGCACAAATGGCCAAGGTAAGAATGGTGTTTCGATTCTGATTTTTTTTTCTTTTGTGATCATATATTTTTCCACTGCCATGAGCTGAATTGAGTTGGAGTTTGCAACAATTTGGATTATGTTTACTTGTTAGGGAAAATAAGAAACCCCATGGTAGCCTTGGCTGGGAAGAATCTGGCTAGTTTATTTCATTAATTCTTTGTGTATATTTATTAATGTTCTCCTTTATTATGGTAACTTCATTAGTGATTTAAAGGCACTTGTGAAGTGCTCTGTTTTACCCCAGACCAGAGCGGTGTGTGTATGCGCATGTGTGTATCTGGGGCTTTCACCAGTAAACAGTTTTGGAGGAGTACAGTTCTCAGTAAGATGTCTTTGATAAACTACGTGTTGAAAACTCCCTCACTCTCATGCTGCGGAGAGCCAATCGCTGAATGATGGGGTGGTCTAATCTGTGCAGGGAGATAAGTTTAACACAAATGTATGTTGTCTGTATTGCTAGAATTTCACTTTGGCCTTTATAAATAGAGTTTTCTTAGATAATAATTTCCTAAATATTAATAATTTTCAATATGCTGTGATTGTTTTGTAAAACAAGTAGTTTGGAACTTTCTACCTGAAATTATAATGCATTTTTATATTCAAGAAAACAAATAAAATCATTTATAATAGTTTTGTATCCTGATTGCAGTGGTAAATACAAGAATCTACACATATGATAAAAGTGACATGCACACATATTGTGCACACAATATTCCTGGTTTTGATATTGTACTAAAATTATGTAAGATATAACCTTTGAGGAAACTGGGTGGAGGGTACAGGGGATCTCTCTATACTATCGTCCTGTAAATCTATGATTATTTGCAAATAAAAAGTTTAAAAAATTAGTTACAGCATAGGGATGCTTGGTACATATTTGTTTTAAAATAATGGTCATTTTGGACCATTAATTATTCACATGCAACTTAAGTTTTCTGATTACTACCAGTGAATGTGTTGATCTTTGGATTCTCAAAAGTTAGGTAGAAAAGCCAATAGATCTTGAAATTCTGATCTAATGCTTTTATGCCATATTTATGTATACACTTACTCTTAACTATTCCCACAGAGAGCTGAGTTATATTGACTAAGTTGTCAAATTTTTGGTCATTTGGATTTTATTATCATTGCTAAAATTCTCTGATGACATTTTCCAATTTCAGCATCCAATAACTAGAGGTGGTATATTTGGTTTTCTTCATCTTCAGTTGTCTTCTAGCAAGCTGATACCTCCCCTATCTGTTAACCTTTTGTTGTGGGTCACTTCCCGTAGAGATTACTTTGGTGGACTCATTGCCCTTTATGACACCTTAATTGTTTTTCAAGGTGGGATAAATTAGAATTTAAAATCTTTCAGCTGTGTACTTCTTATCATGATTGTGCCTGGAAGTTTTGAATTTGGTCATGAACTAAGATTGATGAAGTTAATCTTTGTAATTAATAAGGGAATTACATACGTGTCTTGGTTTAAAGGTTACTTGACAAGAGTCAAGTTACTTGGCCACTTAAGTAGTGGCTTCTTATGCCCAGCAAACAAGTGATAAAATTACAGTGGTTAGGTGTATGCAAAATATAAATTGAATTTCAACTGAAAGGCAGAACCTATTGACAAGAAAATGATGAAAAACATGCTCAAGAAAAACCCTTGTTATTGACATATCTTTGATCTAGTCTATGGATACACTGCCAAATTTTGGAAATTGCTAGATTGTGGCAGTTTAGAAATAATGATTACAGTCGGTATAATCTCCACTGTTTCAAATGTCCTCAGAACACACACACACACACACACACACACACACAGTGTTATTTGTTGGATAAAAACCACTTTTATCTTGCGCAAGAGGAAAAGAAAGTTGTCTTTGATTTTATAACTACTGAGGATCCATTGTGAATATTTTCCCTCTGTTTCTGAGCATTTTGGTACACAAGGAATCTCTCTCTCTCTCTCTCTTTATTTTTCACATACACACACACACACACCAACCACTGATATCTCATCTAGACAGAAAACTATCAAAGGGAAAATATTTTAAAGAGCTTCTAAAACATCATTAATTATAGTCAGCATCTTGACCCTTCCCCATGCCCACTATACACAGTAAGGAGAGTCCAACTGGGATGCTTAAAGGCACTTATTTTATTTCTGGGGTTGCTTACAGATCTCTACCTTATCAATTATGCTGTCTGTGGAGGAGATTCTTATTCCCTTTTTCCTCACTGATTTTGAATGTAAAGCCCAGAGCTGTAGATCTGCATCTGCCTACTGGAAAAGTTTCAGCAGTAAATGACTCTGTAATTGAACTACTGGAAGCAAGTAAATAGCCTCCCTTTGACAATGAAATGGAACAAGCTTGACCACCTGTATTAGTAGATTTCTCACTGCGCTATTGGATTTCATGGCCTTTTCCCCTTTGTCCTGGTGATAATTGTTTATTATGGTATAAACCTGCAGTCTGCAAGGTGTGGGAAACTTGCACTACATTTTTTGCTGTTTAAGTATCTACTGAATTGCCAGCTGCATCCTTGTTCTTATCAATATCCTACTCTGCAGTCTGTGGGGCCAGATTTTAATAACTCCAGGATTTTTGAGCAAAAATGCCACAAATAACCGAGGTTCCCAATAGCAACCTGGAGCAAACATGAAATGCTCCAAGTGAATCACTTTATTTAGCTAACTTACTCCAATGTGTGCATATGAAATATTCAACTGATTTGTCAACAAGGAGGAATTAATAACTCATCCAGTAAGTGGTAATTGATTAATAATGTATAGCCATTAACATAGACTGACATTTTCTGTGTACTTGCTGTTCTGCCAGAAAGGGTTTTTAGGGATCAAAAGTGTTTCTTTTAGGAGAGCAGATTTAAAATATTTTATTAATACATAGTGATTAAGAGCATAGGTTTGGAGGGAGATATACTTGGCCTTGAATCCTGGCTCTCATACCACCTGGCTGTGTGACCTTGTCTAACTTATTTAAATACCTCTGAAATTCTCCAATAATAATACTTAGTTTATAGGACTGCTGTGAAAATTAACTAAAAATAAACACAAAGAATTTAGTATAGTGTTTAGATTACAATTCAATACATGTTAATTATTCAATAAATATTGTTATGCATTAAATTCAAATGTGTTACTGAACTTTCTGTAAATTCTGATATATGCTTTAAGTGTTACTTTATTTTAAAAGTTTTCTGAAAAATACAATCAATAGGATCAACGAACAAACATTTTTATTGCTTGCTAAGTGCCAGGCACTGTGCTAGGTGTTGGAGAATCAACACTGAATAAAACTTCTTTCTTATTCTGGATTTTCAGCATATGATTTATCTCCTGGGATTGCTACAGCTCTGGATTAAAAATATTGGTTGTTGCTACTCTTGCCAATTTTAGGGGATTTAAAAGATAGTCATTTGCCAAGGAATATGTCTCAAGCATAACAGGAAAAGAGCTGAGAAAAACCAACTAACGATAGCTTACCTTGTAGGTGTTTATTTTACTCATTAATAAGAAAGCTGTAGATAAGCAATGAAGGGCAAAATGTTTTGGGTGCCATCAAGGGTCAAGGCTGCTCTGTGATTCTTTATATGTGGCTTTCATCCATACATTTACATGTTCTTTTCTAAAGTGCCACTTATTATATCCACATTTAAGCCAGGAAAAAGAAAAGGGCAAAAGGCTAAAGAATCATAAGGCTGATTCTGAAGTTTTAAAAGCTTTTCCAGAATCCTAGCTCAGGAACTTATGTTTACATCTCAATGGCCAAAACTGAGTCATATGGTTTCCCCCTTAGCTGCAAGAGATTCTAGGATGATGAGCATTTTAGCTTCTTGGCCTATAGTAGAGAAAATTAAGGGTCATTTATCTCCCTGGCTCTCCAACATACACAAACCCGTTCTTCCCATTTATACATTTTGGGTGACATGCATTCATTCTTTCCTGAAGGGAGCCCAGCTCAAAGCCTCACCCTGTGATCACAACTGGGGATGACATCACCTCCATCAGACCCAGACTCAGCTGCTCCTCTTGGCTTAGCAACTCATAGCTTTAAAAAACAAGTTATCTGTCTGTACTCCCACGATATAGAACGACAGAGAAACAACAGGAAGCATGAATCCAAGGGAAAACTACCACTTGGGAATAGAGAGAATGGAAAACAAACAGAAATCACTGATACTAATACATATCAAATTCTGCTGGGCAGGAGTAGAATTCTTGGTTTGTCAGTGTAGGATGTTCCTTGGTTAACCAGTTGCATCACCCATGTCTGCCATTCAGATGGGTCTTCCTTGCCCACTATCCCCCAGGGTCTCATGGTGGCCTCCCTGGAGGGCTGCATAGTTTTAGAAACTGAGTTTTTCTGGATGTAAATTTGGAGGCTCCACAGTCACCAATCATCACCAGCCAAGCCTTGAGTAACCTCAGGCTTAGCAGGCCTCTTTCTTATTTGCTTTCTGTCAATTCCAAGCATGAGAAAACAGAACACATCTCTTTCCCCTGCAGGGAAGGAGTCACCCCCTCCTCAGGGCCTTTAGATAAGGCTTTATCAGGTCTACAACAAAGACCGACATTCCAGTCACTAACGGTGGTTCACTCCACTGTGGTATTTGTAGAAGAAATCAAAGTTAAGTGATCACCAAAGAGACCAAGTATCCAAGAGGATTTCAGACCATCGGGAATAATATAAAGGCATTGTGTCAACCATTAGGATAATAAAATAATACCATGTCAACCATTGTAGCAAACCAGATTGGTACCAGAGTAAAGGAATTCTTTTTTATAAATCAGTGACCTTAATAATAGTTCTTTTGGGGAAAAAAATCATTTATTTTGAGATCAGAAGAGATCATTAAAAAATCAATGAATATAGGAAAATAAATTCTGTACATTCAAATATGTGTATGCATACAATTAATTTTTTAAAATGCATCACCTCTGTGGAGTCCTAACAGTTATATTCCAGTAGGAGAATTTTAGCTAATGAAAGAAGGACCTATTCCATAGAATATTCTAGACTTTTTTTCTGAAGTTCAACCACTAGCCTCATGATGTTGTCTATCAAAGCTACTCTTCTGAATGTAGAGGCACATACCAGGCTTCCTCATCCAGACTCTTTCGGCCTATGACAATAATAATATTGCTTTTACTCTGGTTTTATTGCTTGGCTTTTATCATTTCCAGGTATATGAGAGTAAGAAGGCTATTTGATGTCCAGGGATCACTGCATTGGTGGGGCCTGCTGGTAAACCAGCCAAACAAGGAAATTTCTCAAAGGCTTTCACGTACGAAGGAGAGAGGCATTGTTCAAGGGAAATTTTAGTAACCATGGAAGATGTTGCTTCCTGTGACTGGGTGGAAAAGTCAATCAATACATTTTATATATTCCTAAGTATTGCATTCTTTTTGATGTGAATGGGGTTGTTTTCCTTATTCCTTTTTCAGCTATTTTATTGTTAGTGTATAGAAAAACAACTGATTTCTATATGTTGATTTTGTATCCTGCAACTTTACTGAAGTCATTTATTAGTTCAAACAGTTTTTTAGTGGAGTCTTAGGGATTTCTGTATATAACATCATATCATCTGTAAACAAAGACAGTTTTACTTGTTCCTTTCCAATTTGGATGCCTTTTCTTTTTCTTGCCTAATTGCTCTGTCTAGGACTTCCAGCACTGTGTTCAAGAAGAGTGGTGAGTGTGCCCACCTGTGTCTTTTTCCTGATCTTAAAGGAAAAACTTTATCATTGAGTATGATGTTAGCAGTGGGCTTGTCATATATGACCTTTATTATGTTGAAGTATGTTCCTCCTATACCTAATTTGTTTAGAGTTTGCCATGAAAGGATGTGTATTTTGTTATTATTGCTATAAACTTCTCTTAGAACTGCTTTTTTGCATCCATTGAGTTTTGGCATGCTGTGTTTCTCTTCCGGTTTTTTTCAAGATATATTTTTTTATTCTACTTTTGATTTCTTCTTTGACCCATTGATTTTTCAGGAGTATGTTGTTTAATTTCCACATATTTGTGAATTTTTCAGTTTTCCTTCAATTACTGACTTCTAGTTTCATAACACTGTATTTGAAAAATATACTTGGTATGATTTCAGTTTTCTTAAATTTGCTTAGATTTATTTTTTTATCTGACGTATCCTAGAGAATGTTTCTTGTGTGCTTGAGAAGAATGTATATTCTGCTGCTGTCAGATGGAATATATTTGTTCTATATTTGTCTTTTAGGTCCATTTGGACTAAGGTATACTTTAATTCAGTGTTTCCTTATTGATTTTCTGTTTGGATGATCTATATGTTGTTGAAAGTGGGATAATATAGTCCCCTACTATTATGGTATTGTACCTATTTCTCCCTTCAGAAATTAGGATTTGCTTAATATAATGTTGGTGCTTTGATGTCAATGCATATATATTCATGATTGTTACATATCTTTGATGAATTGACCCCTATTTATCATTATACAATGACCTTCTTTGTCTCCTGTTACTATTTTTGACTTAAAGTTTACTTTGTCTGGCATAAGTATAGGTATTCCTGTTCTCTTGATTTCACTTGCATCAAATATATTTTTCCATCCCTGCACTTTGAGAGTATGTGTGTCCTTAAAATTGAAATGAATCTCTTGTAGGCAGCAGTTAGCTAGGTCTTTTAATCCAGCCAGCCACTCTATGCCCTTTGATTAGAGAATTTAAACCATGTACATTTATAGTAATTATTGATAGGTAAGGACTTACTGTCATCTTATTAATTGTTCTAGCTGTTTTGTAGTGCCCTTGTTCCTTTCTTCTTCTCTTGTTGCCTTCCTTTGTGAATTGATGATTACCTGTAGTGGTATGTTTTGATTCCCTTTTCTTTATCTTTTGTATATCTACTGTAGGTTTTGCTTTGCTTTGAAGCTTACATAAAATATCTTATAATAGTCTACTTTATCCTGATAACAACTTAACCTCACTTGCACACAAAAACTTCTTCTCACTTCCTTTTATATTTTTGATGTCACAATTTACCTCTTTTTATATGGTATATTCGTTAAGAAATTACTATAGATATAGATGTTTTTAATACCTTTGTTCTTTGACTTTTATACTAGAGTGAAGTGGTTAACACACCACCATATTATAGTATTATTCTAAATTTGACTATATGCTTACTTTTACCAGTGCAGTGTATATATTCATATGTTTTCATGCTACTTTCATTTCAGCTTGAAGAACCCCTTTGTGCATTTATTGCAAGACAAGTCTAGTAATGATGAACTCCCTCAGCTTTATTTTGTGAGGAAAATCTTTATCTCTCTTTCATTTCCAAAAGAGAACTTTGCCAGTATAGAGTATTCTTGACTGGCAGGTTTTTATTTCTTTTACTGCTTTGAATATATTTTCCTTCTCTCTCCTGGCCTATAAGATTCCTACTGAGAAATTTGCCAATAGCCTTATCAGGGTTACCCTATAAATTACAAGATTCTTTTTTCTTTCTGCTTTTAAGGTCCTCTTTGTCTTTGATTTTTGACAGTTTCATTAAATGGTCTTAGAGAAGATCTTTTAAGTTAAGTTTGTTCGGTGACCTATGAGCTTCATGAACTTGAATATCCAAATCTGTCCTCAGATTTGGGGAGGTCTCCATCATTCTTTCTTTTTTTTTTTGAATTTTATTTAATTTATTTTTTTGTACAGCAGGTTCTTATTAGTTATCCATTTTATACATATTAGTGTATATATGTCAATCCCAAACTCCCAATTCGTCACACCACCACCACCCCTGCCACTTTCCCCCTTTGGTATCCATACGTTTGTTTGTTCTCTACATCTGTGTCTCAATTCCTGCCCTGCAAACCATTTCATCTGTACCATTTTTCTAGGTTCCACATATATGTGTTAATATATGATATATGTTTTTCTTTTTCTGACTTACTTCACTCTGTATGTCAGTCTGTAGATCCATCCACATCTCTACAAATGACTCAATTTCATTCATTTTTATGGCTGAGTAATATTCCATTATATATATGTACCACATCTTTAACCATTCGTCTGTCAGTGGGTATTTAGGTTGCTTCCATGTCCTGGCTATTGTAAATAGTGCTGCAATGAACATTGGGGTGCGTGTGTCTTTTTGAATTATGGTTTTCTCTGGATATATGCCTAGTAGTGGGATTGCTGGGTCATGTGGTAATTCTATTTTTAGTTTTTTAAGGAACCTCTATACTGTTCTCCATAGCAGTTGTATCAATTTACATTCCCACCAACAGTGCACGAAGGTTCCCTTTCCTCCACACTCTCTCCAGCATTTGTTGTTTGTAGATTTTTTTGATGATGCCCGTTCTAACTGGTGTCAGGTGATACCTCATTGTAGTTTTGATTTGCATTTCTCTAATAATTAGTGATGTTGAGCAGCTTTTCATGTGCTTCTTGGCCATCTGTATTTCTTCCTTGGAGAAATGTCTGTTTAGGTCTTCTGCCCATTTTTGGGTTGTTTGTTTTTTTAATATTGAGCTGCGTGAGCTATTTATATATTTTGGGGATTAACCCTTTGACCGTTGATTTGCTTGCAAATATTTTCACCCATTCTGAGGGTTGTCTTTTCGTCTAGTTTGTAGTTTCCTTTGCTGTGCAAGAGCATTGAAGTTTCATTAGGTCCCATTTGTTTATTTTTGTTTTTATTTCCTTTACTCTAGGAGGTGGATCAAAAGATCTTGCTGTGATTTATGTGAAAGATTGTTCTTCTTATGTTTTCCTCTAAGGGTTTTATAGTGTCCAGTCTTACGTTTAGGTCTCTAATCCATGTTGAGTTTATTTTTGTATATGGTGTTAGGGAGTGCTCTAATTTCATTCTTTTACATGTAGCTGTCCAGTTTTCCCAGCACCACTTATTGAAGAGACTGCCTTTTCTCCATTGTGTATCTTTGCCTCCTTTGTTATAGATTAGTTGACCATAGGTGTGTGGGTTTACCTCTGGGCTTTCTATCCTGTTCCATTTATCTACATTTCTGTTTTTGTGCCAGTACCATATTGTCTTGATTACTGTAGCTTTGTAGTATAGTCTGAAGTCAGATAGTCTGATTCCTCCAGCTCCTTTTTTTTCCCTCAAGATTGCTTTGGCTATTCAGGGTCTTTTGTGTCTCCATACCAATTTTAAGAGTTTTTGTCCTAGTTCTGTAAAAAGTCCCATTGACAGTTTGATAGGGATTGCATTGAATATGTAGATTGCTTTGGGTAGTAGAGTCATTTTCACAATATTGATTCTTCCAATCCAGGAGTATGGTATAGCTCTCCATCTGTTTGTATCATCTTTAATTTCTTTCTTCAGTGTCTTATAGTTACCTGCCTACAGATCTTTTGTCTCCCTAGGTACTTTTATTCCTAGGTATTTTATTCTTTTTGTTGCATTGGTAAATGGGAGTGTTTCCTTAATTTCTTTTTCAGATTTTTCGTCATTACTGTATAGGAATGCAAGAGATTTCTATGCATTAATTTTGTATCCTGCAACTTTACCAAATTCATTGATTAGTTCTAGTAGTTTTCTGGTGGCATCTTTAGGATTCTCTATGTATAGTATCATGTCATGTGCAAACAGTGACAGTTTTACTTCTTTTCCAATTTGAATTCCTTTTATTTCTTTTTCTTCTCTGATTGCCATGGCTAGGACTTCCAAAACTATGTTGAATAATAGTGGTGAGAGTGGACATCCTTGTCTTGTTCCTAATCTTAGAAGAAATGATTTCAGTTTTTCACCATTGAGAATGATGTTTACTGTGGGTTTGTCGTATATGGCATTTATTTTGTTGAGGTAGTTTCCCTCTATGCCCACTTTTTGGCGAGTTTTTATCATAAATGGGTGTTGAATTTTGTCAAAAGCTTTTTCTGCATCTATTGAGATGATCATATGGTTTTTATTCTTCAATTAGTTAATATGGTGTATCACATTGATGGATTTGGGTATATTGAAGAATCTTTGCATCCCTGGGATAAATCCCACTTGACCATGGTGTATGATCCTTTTAATGTGTTGTTGAATTCTGTTTGCTAGTATTTTGTTGAGTATTTTTACATTTATATTCATGAGTGATATTGGTCTGTTAATTTCTGTTTTTGTTGTATCTTTGTCTGGTTTTGGTATCAGGGTGATGGTAGCCTCATAGAATGAGTTAGGGAGTGGTCCTTCCTCTGCAATTTTTTGGAAGAGTTTGAGAAAGATGGCATTAACTCTTCTCTAAATGTTTGATAGAATTCACCTGTGAAGCCATCTGGTCCTGGACTTTTGTTTGTTGAAAGACTTTTAATCACAGTTTCGATTTCATTACTTGTGATTGGTCTGTTCATATTTTCTATTTCTTCCTGGTTCAGTCTTGCAAGGTTATACCTTTCTAAGAATTTGTCCATTTCTTCGAGGTCGTCCATTTTATTGGCATATAGTTGCTTGTAGTAGTGTCTTAAGATGCTTTGTATTTCTGTGGTATCTGTTGCAACTTCTCCTTTTTCATTTCTAATTTTATGGATTTGAATCCTCTCCCTCTTTTTCTTGATGAGTCTGGCTAATGGTTTATCAATTTTGTTTATCTTCTCGAAGAATCAGCTTTTAGTTTTATTGATCTTTGCTATTGTTTTCTTTGTTTCTATTTCATTTATTTCTGCTCTGATCTTTATGATTTCCTTCCTTCTACTAACTTTGTGTTTTGTTTGTTCTTCTTTCTCTAGTTCCTTTAGGTGTAAGGTTAGATGGTTTATTCGAGATGTCTGTTGTTTCTTGAGGTAGGATTGTATTGCTCTAAACTTCCCTCTTAGAACTGCTTTTGCTGCATCCCATAGGTTTTGGATCATCGTGTTTTCATTGTCACTTGTCTCTAGGTATTTTTTGATTTCCTCTTTGATTTCTTCAGTGATCTCTTTGTTATTTTGTAATGTATTGTTTAGCCTCCATGTGTTTTTTTTTTTTACTTTTTTTCTTCTGTAATGGATTTCTAATCTCATAGCATTGTGGTCAGAAAAGATGCTTGATATGATTTCAGTTTTCTTAAATTTACTAAGGCTTGATTTGTGACCCAAGACGTGATCTATCCTGGAGAATGTTCCATGCGCTCTTGAGAAGAAAGTATAATATGCTGTTTTTGGATGGAATGTCCTATAACTATCAATTAAATCTATGTGGTCTATTGTGTCATTTAAAGCTTGTGTTTCTTTATTAATTTTCTGTCTGGGTGATCTGTCCACTGGTGTAAGTGAGGTGTTAAAGTCCCTCACTATTATTTTGTTACTGTCGATTTCCTCTTTTATAGCTGTTAGCAGTTGCCTTATGAATTGAGGTGCTCCTATGTTGGGTGCATAAATATTTATACTTGTTATATCTTCTTCTCGGATTGATCCCTTGATCATTATTTCGTGTCCTTCCTTGTCTCTTGTAACATTTTTTTTTTGTGTGTTACGCGGGCCTCTCACTGTTGTGGCCTCTTCCGTTGCGGGGCACAAACTCCGGACACGCAGGCTCAGCGGCCATGGCTCACAGGCCCAGCTGCTCTGCAGCATGTGGGATCTTCCCAGACCAGGGCACGAACCTGTGTCCCCTGCATCGGCAGGCGGACTCTCAACCACTGCGCCACCAGGGATGCCCTCTTGTAGCATTCTTTATTTTAAATTCTATTTTATCTGATATGAGTATTGCTACTCCAGCTTTCTTGTGATTTCCATTTGCATGCTGATATGAGTATTGCTACTCCAGCTTTATTGTGATTTCCATTTGCATGGAATATCTTTTTCCATCCCCTCACTTTCAGTCTGTATGTATCCGTAGGTCTGAAGTGGGTCTCTTGTAGACAGCATATGTATGGGTCTTGGTTTTGTATCCATTCACAGAGCCTGTGTCTTTTGGTTGGAGCATTTAATCCATTCACGTTTAAGTTGATTATCGATATGTAGTTTCCTGTGACCATTTTTGTAATTGTTTTGGGTTTGTTTTTGTAGGTCCTTTTCTTCTCTTGTGTTTCCCACTTAGAGAAGTTCCTTTAGCATTTGTTGTAGAACTGGTTTGGTGGTGCTGAATTCTCTTAGCTTTTGCTTGTCTGTAAAGCTTTTGATGTCTGCATCGAATGAATGAGATCCTTGCCGGGTAGAATAATCTTGGTTGTAGGTTTTTGCCTTTCATCACTTTAAATATATCATGCCACTCCCTTCTGGCTTGTAGAGTTTCTTCTGAGAAATCAGCTGTTAACCTTATGGGAGTTCCCTTGTATGTTATTTGTCGTTTCTCCCTTGCTGCTTTCAGTAATTTTTCTTTTTCTTTAATTTTTACCAATTTGATTACTTTGTGTCTCAGCATGTTTCTCCTTTGGTTGATCCTGTATGGGACTCTCTGCACTTCCTGGACTTGGGTGGCTATTTCCTTTATCATGTTAGGGAAGTTTTCGACTATAATCTCTTCAAATATTTTCTCAGGTCCTTTCTCTCCCTCTTCTCCTTCTGGGACCCCTGTAATGCAAATGTTGGAGTGTTTAATGTTGTCCCAGAGGTATCTTAGCCCGTCTTCCTTTCTTTTCATTCTTTTTTCTTTATTCTGTTCCACAGCAATGAATTCCATCATTCTGTCTTCCAGGTCACTTATCCGTTCTTCTGCCTCTGTGATTCTGCTACTGATTCCTTCTAGTGTATTTTTCATTTCAGTTATTGTATTGTTCATCTCTGTTATTTGTTCTTTCATTCTTCTAGTTCTTTGTTAAACATTCCTTGCATCTTATTGATTTTTGCCTCCATTGTATTTCTGAGGTCCTGGATCATCTTCACTATCATTGTTCTGAATTCTTTTTCTGGAAGGTTACCTATCTCCACTTCATTTAGTTGTTTTTCTGGGGTTTTATTGTGTTCCTTCATCTGTTACATAGACCTCTGCCTTTTCATCTTGTCTATCTTTCTGTGAATGTGGTTTTTGTGCCACAGGCTGCAGGATTGTAGTTGTTTTTGCTTTTGCTGTCTGCTCTCTGGTGGATGAGGCTTTCTAAGAGGCTTGAGAAAGTTTCCTGATGGGAGGGACTGGTGGTGGGTAGAGCTGGCTGTTGCTCTGGTGGGGAGAGCTCAGTAAAACTATAATCCACTTGTCTGCTGATGGGTGGGGCTGGGTTTCCTTCCTGTTGGTTGTTTGGCCTGAGGCTACCCAACATTGGAGCCTACCTGGGCTCTTTGGTGGGGCTAATTGTGGACTCTGGGAGGGCTCACGCCAAGGAGTACTTCCCAGAGCTTCTGCTGCCAGTGTCCTTGTCCTCATGGTGAGGCATAGCCACCCCCCACCTCTGCAGGAGACCCTCCAACACTAGCAGGTAGGTCCAGTTCAGTCTCCTATGGGGTCACTGCTCCTTTCCCTGGGTCCTGATGCACACAGTACTTTGAGTGTGCCCTCCAAGAGTGGAGTCTCTGTTTCCCCCAGTCCTGTCTAAGTCCTGCAATCAAATCCCGCCAGCCTTCAAAGTCTGATTCTCTAGGAATTCCTCCTCCTGTTGTTGGACCCCCAGGTTGGGAAGCCTGATGTGGGGCTCAGAACCTTCACTCCAGTGGGTGGGCTTCTGTGGTATAAGTGTTCTCCATTTTGTGAGTCACCCACCCAGCAGTTATAGGGCTTGATTTTATTGTCATTGCACCCCTCCTACCATCTCATTGTGGCTTCTCCTTCGTCTTTGTATGTGGGGCATCTTTTTTGGTGAGTTCCAGTGTCTTCCTATTGATGATTGTTCAGCAGTTAGTTGTGATTCTGGTGCTCTCGCAGAGAGTGAGAGCACGTCCTTCTACTCCGCCATCTTGAGCCAATCTCTCCATCATTATTTCTTTGAATAAGCTTTCTGCCTCCTTCTCCCTCTCTTCTCCTTCTGGAACTTCAATAACTTGCAGATTGTTTTTCTTGATGGTAATCCATTGTTCACTTATTCCATCTTTACTTTTTAGTCTTTTTTCTTTCTTCTCTTGGATAATTTCACAAGTCTTATGTAATTCACAGTTCAATTTCACAGATTCTTTCTTCTGCTTGACTCATTCTGCTGCTGGTAGTCTCTGCTGCATTTCATTTAATTTATTGTATTCTTCAACTCCAGAATTTCTGTTTGGTTCTTTTTAAGTGGTTTCTATATCTTTGTTTTCTCATTTTGTTCATGTATTATTTTCCAGATTTCACTTAATTGTCTTTCTGTGTTTTCTTTTGGATTATTGATCTTCTTTAAAAGAGCTATTTTGAATTTTTTATTGGGTAAATTGCAGATGTACATATGGTTGGGATTGGAGATTATTGTGACCCTTTAGTGACGTCATGTCTCCTGGATTTCTCATGTTCCTTGATGTTGTCTACTGCTGTCTTTGCATTTGAAGTGGCAGTCACCTCCTTTAGTCTTTACTATCTGATTATGGGAGAGAAGTACATTCCCTCAGCCCTGCTAGGGATTCTGAGGCTTTTTGGGACTTTCTGTGGATATACCTGCCCACGCTTCTTGCTCCCTCTTTTGGCAGAGCTCTCAAGCTTGTTGCCTTCTTTCGATCCTACAGCACACTACCTGGGTGCTGGCATCCTCTCTTTTGCTTTCTCCAGTGTGAGGCTAAAGCTCAAGTCTGTGGTGTCTTCCTGGCCTGCAGGTTCAGGTTTACTTTCCATGTGTGCTCACTAGCCATTTTCCAAAACTCACTCTTATCACCACCAGGAGTGCACAGTGTGGGGGTGGGGGTGGCTGAGATACTCAGAGTTATGGGCCAGGCAGGGTGTCCCTAGTGCCTTGCAAGTGGACCTTTGATGGAGTTCACAGTGCCGTTAGTAGGATCCTCATCCCTTTTAACACCCTTTGAAATTCCTATCTGCCACTCTCCCAGCCTCTTTCACACCCCAGTCATGCAGCTCAATAATCTGGATGTGACAAGGAGAAATGTAGTGTCCCCCACAGCTGGGGAAGCTGGGCATTCACACGCATGCTCATCCTCCTTCTTGGGTGAAATCGCAGAGCAAGATGGTCTCTCTTGGCACTAAACTGTGCCACCTTGGGGGAAGGCTGGCATGAGTAAAGTCAAATTTTTTTTTCGCCCTCTCCAGTACATCCAAACTTGTATTATTTGGCTCCAACTGTGTGCTGTAACTTTTCGACTAGAAACCTGGACTTCAATAAAGGCTCTCTCATTCGTGAGTGATTGTCTAAGACATTGTTCTCAGGGGCTCCAGGACTATAGCTGAGAGGGACTGGTGCCAGTTCATGAGCCCCTGCAGCATCTGCAGCTGGGATTGGGCTCTGTATTCCTATTACCTGATGCAGAGTTGTGTGAGACTCCTTTCAGGTCCTTTGCTGGATCCCACAGCTCCTGCAAAGGCACTTTTGTCTGTGGATGGATGCCAAATTGTTGTTGAGAGGGTGATATGGGTGAGGGATATCTTACTTGGTCATGTTGTGACGTCACTCTCTGGCTATTTAATTTCTAAAGTGAAAAAGCAGACTGGACAAAAATCATTAATGCAGTGGACTTCTGAGTCTTTTAGAGTTTCTGATTTACATAGTAGTAACTTAATGAATTTTTTTGAATGAAGGAATGAATGAATGAACAAATGAATAACCAGTGTTGTTTATTATAATAATTTTCAACTCTGATAAATCCTTGTGACCTTGAACTAACTTTTGCTCTGGAATATTCCTTTAATTCATTTCCCAACCAGTTATCTGGGAGGACGTAATTCCTGAGTTCACCAAAAATGGTTTGAGGTAATCATTCCAACTATGGATTGGGGGTGATGGTGTTTATTGGATACGATGGACATGTTTGTTTCTTAAGAAGATATATGCCAGGGATTTGAAAATGATGATGAATAGCTCTTACATTTTAAAAACCTTAAGGAAATTGGATATGCAGTTGCATATGCATACATGCGTGCACATACATACATCTACAAAATATTTATTTTTATTTTTTTAACATCTTTATTGGATTTACAATGGTGTGTTAGTTTCTGCTTTATAACAAAGTGAATCAGCTATACATATATCCCCATATCTCCTCCCTCTTGCATCTCCCCCCTACCCTCCCTATCCCACCCCTCTAGGTGGTCACAAAGCACCGAGCTGATCCTAAAGGTGTTTAATTAACATCATTTTCCCATGCAATTACTCAATAAATACAAAAATATTTGACAGCTTCACAGCCTGTCTACCCTTTGCTTGAAAATGGAGCTTAAAGTTAAGTAATAACAAAATTAAATAATAGGCCTCTGCAATCTCTGATTTTCTGTGCATCACATGATTTGAATCACTTCAATATTTATGGGAACTATTCATGAATGCATTACACAGGGGAGAGATAGAAATTTGAGTGTTGTGAGTGAGCTAGCATCATATCCAGCTGGACTCCTTCCCCCACAACTCCAGGACACACATTTTACCCACTACTTGAATTAATCAACCACACCATGAAACTCAGGGTCTCCTGGCCAAATCAGTTGGGGTTGACATTCCAACTACGTGAGCACATCTGCTCATGCTCCATATATATCTAAGAAATATTCCAAACAAAAAGGAAATGTTCAACTTCAGGAAAATGGTGAAATTCAAAACAAATACAGACTTTCTTTCCCTACTGAAATTCTTTTTTTTTTCTCTTAATATCTCTGGAAAAGTGACTTATGCAACTTCTCGTGCCTTTCAATAAAAGACACTTTTAGGTGAAGCGATACTAAGGGCTATTTTCTTATACTGATAAATAACTTTTATCCTGGGGCTTCCCTGGTGACGCAGTGGTTGAGAGTCTGCCTGCCGATGCAGGGGACACGGGTTTGTGCCCCGGTCCAGGAAGATCCCACATGCCGCGGAGAGGCTGGGCCTGTGAGCCATGGCCACTGAGCCTGCGCATCCGGAGCCTGTGCCCCGCAATGGGAGAGGCCACAACAGTGAGAGGCCCGCGTACCACAAAAATAAATAAATTTTTAAAAAATAACTTTTATCCTTTTTTTTTCTCATACTGCTGAAAGACTTTAGCTTTTAGGATCCATTTGGTAATAATATTTTTATGTCAGACATAGACTATCTTCCCTGTTATTTACATTTAAGATAATTGAAGAGAACTGCTTGATAAGCCCAGTGCAAAAGGAATTTTACATAAAGATATTTACTAATTTGAAGGTAAATTGCTTGAGAGGTGATAGACTTTGCTGAAATTATTGTTATTCAAAAATATAATTCATATTCTATAAGAATAATGGCATATTGTAGGGGTACTGACATTCACATATATATTCTTAGGGATCTGGCTTTAGAAGGAACGCTGGTCAGTTATTTGTGTAAGAAATTACACCAATTTTTAAAGATACAATATCAAACAAAATAAGAGTATTCTTGTTGGAGAATACTTTGGTGTTGAATACAACACACAAAAGTCTGTATTCTAAACTTCCAGAAAATAAAAATTCTGATTTACTAATGTGGAAGTCATTCAAAGTATCTACCCAGTTCTGGTTTCATAATCCCTGAAGTAGCTACTCTAAATTCTCCCATGAAATATACAAGATAGAGGAAAAAATAACCAATACATAACTTTGAAAAACCAAGATTAACAGAAAACAAATTTCTAGAAACACTCAAGAATACCATATTCAATACTGACACCTTGGAACAGAATTGAGATTCTTAACACCCCACTACCTTATTATTAATTAGTTTATACAACTAAGTCTAGTTTTCCTTGGTTCTCTCCTTGCTTAGCTGCTAGAAGAAGATATTACATGCAAACACACAAACAAGCCCACGTCACACACAGCATGTTGTCAAATACCGGCATCTTCTATTTTGATTGTCCTTGCTGAGCATCATATTCATCTGAGGAGATTTTTTTCATTCTTTTTATGTTTTCAATAAAGAGTATCTAAAAGCAGAATCTGGGAATGTGTATTTTTAAAATGTTTCTTCAGTAATTCTGAAGGTTAACCATATTTGTGATCAACCTCTCTAGAAGATGCAAAATGTGCAAAGGACCAAAAATCTACAAGGATTGGAAAAGTTTGAGTCCAAATTCAATAGGACAAAATCCAGAAACATTAAGCTATGGAGAAAAAGGAACTTAGTGAACTGAAGAAATATTACAAAGAAAAGAGTGCATTAACAGAATTAGATTCCATACTGGTGGTACTTAGGGACAGAGTTGACACCATAGAAAATTAAGTCTGTCTTGAAGATTTGATTAAAGAAACTCTCCCAGTATGCAGAAAAACAAAATTGTCAAATTTTTGGAAAAATGAGAGAGAATATGATATGCATGGAGGGTAGAGGGTGGAGATCCAATGTAACAGCCAGCATATCATCCAGAAGGAGAAATAAGCTGAAACAGAAGCAATAGCCCAATATGTCAATTGAAGCCATCTTTCCAGAGCTGATGCATCCTTTCATGGAGATTGAAAGAATTGAAAAAATTCCAAGCAAAATGAAAAGACACAATAGCTATAGATATTTTGGGATCATTTAAACAGTTAAATAAAGTATTTTAAATGTACATACATCCATGCAGGGGGAAAACCGTGGTTACCTAAAAAGGGCACAAAAATTAGCTCCTTTTGGGCTTTCTTGGTGGCGCAGTGGTTAAGAATCCACCTACCAATGCAGGGGACACGGGTTCGAGCCCTGGTCTGGGAAGATCCCACATGCCGCGGAGCAACCAAGCCCGTGCACCACAACTACTGAGCCTGTACTCTAGAGCCCGTGTGCCACAATTACTGAAGCCCGCACGCCTAGAGCCCATGCTCCACATCAAGAGAAGCCACCGCAATGAGAAGCCCGCGCACCACAACCAAGAGTAGCCCCTACTCGCTGCAACTAGAGAAAGCCCACGCACAGCAACGAAGACCCAATGCAGCCAAATATAATTTTAAAAAAAGTAAATTTAAAAAAAAATTAGCCCTTTTTACATATTTACTATGAGGCTAAAAATCAGGAGACAATGGAGTAATGATTACTTACTGTTGGAGGTAAGACCACAAAATTATATATTCAGTCTTCTAAATGAAGCCACAGAAACACTATCTAGTTGAAGTGTAAAGCTGATCTTCTTAATATACATAGTGATTACCTCACTTCATAAATATTCTTAAATTCAAATTTAGTAAATAAGAAAAGACATGAGCTGACAAGTCACAGGTGAAATATACATGGACAATAACGTTAAAAATAATCATAAATATTACTAGTAATAAAAGAAATAAAAATAAGATATTTTTATTATCAAATTTGCAGTGATTAAAACAAATAAAAGTATCATATTTTGGCAAAGTTACTAATTGTTGACATGCAAATTGGTCTGACTTTTCCAGAAATTACTTTGTTGAGTTTGACCTATTCATTTCCTTCTAGAAATCTAGCTTTAAAATAATACAATATGCAGACCAAGACCTATTGTAGAAATAATTTTAAGTGTGAAAAATTTGGATGATATCAAATAGCCGAGAATAATTGTGGTAGACATAGTCTTTGTAGAATAGTGGTTTAATAGGTTATAGCAAACCTGTAATTCATCTACTAAAATGGTATTTTTGAAGCATATTTAATCTTAAGAGAAACACACTCTGAGTTCTAAAGAAATCCCAAAATGCTGTGTAAAAGCTCTTTGGTGATTTGTTCTGTTCCATACTGCTCTAAGTTCCCAAAATTTTAATAGTTTCACCAGCATAATTACACTAGTACACTGTTAGCTTTCCTTTTTTACACATTTCCCTTCACTTGAACTTTCTGACCCTTTCTCATATGTATTTGACAAAAGAACTACAGATAGAGAGTTATTATATCTTAGGTGGAGGAAATGGTCCATGGATTAATGTCTGCAATGTGCAATTTTGGCAATCAAGGCTCACCTCAGCCTTTGCTGGGACACAGGAAACCAGCTAATGGCTGATAATGTCCAGGAAATTAGTAACTCGTGCATATGGTAAACGCTCTGTTCCCAGCCAAATGATTTGTTTAACTGATGGCTAGAGTTCTCATAGGAACTGTTAGCAAAGTGGAATAGTAGGGCTTTATTAACCGGACTATGTGCTAATCCTTGTTTTTCCCTGATTGAAGAATTTTACCATCATATCCAACACAATGGGAAACTGTATACCTAGTCAAGGTGTTAAAGGCGCCAACATTCTATACTCAAAAAGGACCTTTTTATTTTAACCCTACTATTATCATAGTTTTCTTGTAACATGGTTTTCTTAATTAGTTTAAAATTCTGTAAAATGAATCATGAATATTGTTTAGTTGTGAGAAAGGTATTAAATCAGATGTCACTTTGCTTAATGTCCTATTCCTGTCTGTTCGTTTTGTCAGTGATGGTGCTGATTATTTATAATCCATTGTTTGCATTCATTGATTTTCTACAGAGCATCAGGCCAGCCTCATGACCTATGTTTTCATGTTCATATCATCTCATTTAATCTTCCTACCCTTCTCTTTCTGCCCCCCTTTCATAGTCAGCATTCACATTTCCCTCAAGCCATAGTTCAAGGGCTAGCTCCTCGGGAAATCCTAATGACACCCTAATCTTTTTATATGTTTTCATAGAACCGTGTTCAGCTTCATAGACTCTATGTTCACAATTTGTAATTTAAGTCTTATATGGGAGATAGTTGGATACAGTCCCTTTGCCACCCAGAGTATAAAATTCATGGGGGCAAGGACCATAAAAGTGCCACCATTGCACAGCATCTGTCCAGCAGATAGCACAGAATAGTAAACATTTGTTGAATGAAAGAACTATGTGGGGTTATCATTATTTGGGTTTTACAAGTGAAGAAATTAAAGCTCAAAAATTTAACTTAACCAAAGTCATACAACCATTAGTGCATCAGAGTTTTCTTGATTGAGTAGGACACTGAAAGCACTGCAAAATCGATTTGCTTTTTGTATCAAAACTGAACTTTATTAAATATTTACCACTTCTTTGTATAGTCTTTTAGAGCACTGATTCTCAGCTAGAGACAACTTTTCACCCACAGGGACCATCTGGTGATGTCTGAAGATGTTGCCAGTTGTCACAACTCAGGGCAAGGGTGCTGCCAGGATCTACTGGTGTCCTATGGTGCAGGAAAGGGCCCCTCCCCTCTGCATTGGCCTCTTCAGCTACCTACCTTCTTCCTTTCTTCCTTCTTCATTGATTTACTCAACATATTTGCCTAGGCTTATTGGTATGTGGAGAACCAATGGTGAATAAAACACAGTTCCAGATGAAAGTAAACTTAACGGTCTATAGAGAATTGCAGATAAGTGAATAGGTAATTATCATATGTGGTAAACAGTTATCTAGAGGTACATACAGTGGCACATAGTGGAGACAACATTGCTCTCCCAGAAAAAGTAACATCTAAGCTAATGTCTAAAGGATGATTTAGAGAAATGGTTCTCAACGGCAATTTCTAGAAAATTTTGGGGGGTCACAGTTGTGGTGAGGGGTTGCTATAGTATCTAAAGGGTAGGTATAGGCTAGGGTTGCTGCTAAACATGCTACAGTGCGTGGAACATTACCTCACCCCCCCCCCCCAGTACATACACACAACAAGGAATTATTTGGTCCAAGATATCAATAGGGTTGAGGTTGAGAAATCCTCTTTTAGAATGATAATGCTAGGTCATTGTGATGTCATCACTACATTTTTAAAATCCAACTTAATTTTGTTGTCCTCAATATTTTTCTAAGTTGCAGTTGGCAGTAAAATAGTATCTATCTATCTAGTCATCATCTATGACTTTTCATCTTATAAGTGATGGGAAACTATGTGATTACTTAATGGAAAATTAAAATTTTAATATCTTTAATGATATATCATACTTAATAATAATTGATCATACCCCTTCCTTTTTAATTTCTATCACAGTCCAATCTTAACCCTCTATGGCACTTCCATTTTTAGTCTAGTTCTATGACCACACTCTTTCTTGAGGCCAGAGTCCGTGTTTGATTCACTCTTCATAGTTCCCTCATGGTGGGCTTTCAAATTTTTTATTGGAAAACGGCACACCAGTTAATTCTCTTGGAGAGGCTGAACAATTAAGTCTACTAAAAAGTAGAGATCAATGGATTAAAATACTTACTATACTGTAGTACCTGCAAATGGGCCCACATAAGAAATTTTTGATCACTAAAAATTCTTTCAGTTAGGATTCTGAAGTCACATATGATTAAGCTCCTTCTGGATAACATGCTCTGAATGTTAGAATTTTTTTCAGGAAATGCCTCTGTTTCTTTATTTTTTAAGATCCATCTTATTTGTTGGAGATCATTCATTTTCCTTCAGGGGTAGACCACTAGAAGAGTTGAAATTTGATTGACATTTGCCTGTCAGCATGTCCTTTTAAAAAGGATAGAAAATGATGATTAATTAAAATTCAGGTGCTTTCAGATATATTTTGGCACATCGGTTATGCTGACATACTCTCCCAAAATAAAGCAAAAATAAACCATATAATGATTTTATTTCCTTTTTACTTTCACGTTGATAACTTGATTTTGAGATTTTTTTCCCCTCTGTGCAGGCACTACAACTTTCCCATAGCTGGTTTTTATAACTTGCATTGAAGATGATGATTCTGTTTCTTCTCTAAATATTTTTAGTGTAATACTTACATTCTGCTTATATTTTTGTAAATTGTTTATCCTCATTTACTTTTTCTTCTTTAAAATACAACCTGAAAAACACATTGTGGATTAAGTGGGGCAGCTATACAGGATATAAATATTTAAGCTGAAGGAAAAAAAAAAAGCACTACAAATGTTTATTGTTAATGACATTGATGTGGTGGTAAAAAGGTCAATGCACCAGCATAAGGTTGAAGAGTTTTTAATATAGACAAGTCCCCACCTCTAGACTGTTGTACATTTCAATCGACAGGATAATAATGTGTAATTTTATAGGGATTCCTTTGCATTTTCCAGAATTCTAAATGAATTCATAAAAGCTCTGAGTTCCTCTTAACACTGATGATTCCTAATTATAGCATGGATTGGGGAATCATCATTGTACCTCGTGTACTTCATGGCAGACCCTCGTAGAAGAGGAAGTGGGGTTGAGATGGGATGCAGATAACAAGGGTTATCCAAGAAGAATATAGAGAAAATAGAAGTGAGATAAGATATAACATTTCTTCACAAGCTGATGAACTAACAAAAATAAATCATGGATGTCTCTTAGCCTTGGTCTCGGCAGTTCAAATTCTGCAAGGGGAAAAAACGGTACAGCTTTCTGATTCCTTTTCCATATTCTCCCTAATTTGATTTTAATGGGTGGACATAATGTGTGTGTCTCCTGCAGACTCCAGTGACTTATGTCCTTTCACACTAATACAGCTAACATGGTCATTGCACTTCCAAAGATTTTGTAATAACTAGTTAGGAGCTGGTCTGCTATAGCAAGTTAGGTGTGTTATATGGTCTTCTTGCTGTTTGCCCCTCTTCTTGGTTTTGTTAAGGTGTGAAACAAGGCAGGTTTCCTTTTTGCTGCTTGTAGGTATCTTAGGAGTTAAGATACTAGCTTTGGTGAAACTCACAATTTTCAGTTTCCGACTTACTAAAGCTATTGCTAAGTAGGAATTTTGTTGATTTGTGCATGTGCGTCAATACTATGAAGTTGTGAATTACCTGTCTCTACTATCTTTGAGTTGTACAATGATAAATTAGATCACAGATGACTGTCTTTTCTCACTACTAGTTTTTGTTCAACACAAACTCAGTGGTCTTAAAACACACCTTTTGGGTGGCTGTGTAATTGACGGTTAAAGACTGTATTGTTGGGATCTGACTCACAACAAGGCGTGTGCAAATATAAATGGATCAGGGACTCCCCTGGTGGTGCAGTGGTTAAGAATCTGCCTGCCAATGCAGGGGTCATGGGTTCGAGCCCTGGTCTGGGAAGATCCCACATGCCGTGGAGCAACTAAGCCCGTGTGCCACAGCTACTGAGCCTGCACTCTAGACCCTGCGAGACACAACTACTGAAGCCTGTATGTCACAACTACTGAAGCCCGCGTGCCTAGAGCCCATGCTCCACAACAAGAGAAGCCACCACAGTGAGAAGCCTACGCACCTCAACGAAGACTAGCTCCTGCTCGCCGCAACTAGAGAAAGCCCATGCACAGCAACGAAGATGCAACGCAGCCAAAAATAAATAAAAAAAAAAATCATGCCAAAGTCCAAAGTCAGGGAAGAACCCACAGTGAAAACGAAACCCGTTTGACCACCACCCAGATTTAAAAAAATATTCAAGATACAAAACATTTCCAGGGACTTCCGTGGCAGTCTAGTGGTTAAAACTTCGCCTTCCAATGCAGGGGGTGCGGGTTCGATCCCTGGTCGGAGAGCTAAGATCCCATGTGCCTCGTGGCCAAAAAACCAAAACATAGAAAAGAAGCAATATTGTAACATATTCAATAAAGACTTTAAAATATATTGTCCACATCAAAAAAAAAAAAACCCAAAAAACAAAATGTATCAGGGCTTGGCTTACAAATTGGTAGACATTCTAGCCAGGTCATTTTTCACACCAAAGAGTTTTCTTCTCAGGGGTGTTTAAGTGTGTTTAACTTCCTTAGATCATCAACGTAAATCTTCCTGGAGCCCAGAGTACCCAGAGTATTCAGTAACCCACAGACTCTTGCATCAGAGCTAGAGCAGGGGATGGTTTGCTCATATCATAAGAATCTTTCCTCAGACTCTCAGAGTACAAAGCATCTATGAGAAGCTGCCATGTGTAATTTCTTATAACTCAGGTTGATTTTATAAGCAGAACATACGACTATGTTGTATGTATGCAATCTAAAATCACAACTCGGCATCAGTGGACGTGAGAAAAACCAGCAGCCAGATTAAACGTTCACATCTGTTCTGACTTTTTCTTTACTATTCCTTTTCTACTTGTTTATTTATTCTTTCATCTTCTAGAGCTCACTTGCAGACAAATGTTGCTAATGCCAATGTTTAAGAAAAATACATGGGGAGAAACGTTCTATCCATTTTTTCTTTAAATTGTACTATTTTTCTTTAAATTGGGAAAATAATCTTCACTATATCAATGGAGAGCAGAATTCTTTCACGTGAAACACAACTTTTCCATAATATTCAATCCAAGCAATGACAAATAATACAAGATACAATAATTTTTAAAAATCTGAAAGAAAAAAAGAACATTCTTTTTCACAGCTTGACTCAACATTAAGTATTCTGTTAAAGTCTGTGTGGTAAGATGTTTTGGAAAACAGCAACCATCCTATTTGGGATTCCAGAATTGCTGTATTTGATACATTTTCAAGATACTGTAAATTTAACTTGTCAATTTATTACAAGTTTTAGATATTCATGAGATGTTTATGAGTAGAAGATGTAAATGGTAAACCATTAAAATTTTCATTAAATTTAAATTTAATTTCAAGGTCCCATTTTATTTGCTATACAACTGGCAAAAAAAGATTGCCTATTTTTAGTTTTCTGGATTTTGAAGTTTTTCCCAAACACCTTTTCGTAAAGAAATAAAGAAAATTTAAGCACTTTACATTTTTACTCCACTTTCAGAAAATTCATATCTTACTCTTGTATTTTTCACATCTTTCTGTGCCTGAGGTTACCAATCACATTATATTAAAACTGAAATTTATAAAAATTCATTAATGGTTTTAAATATTGTACTCATAAATTTTAGTTTATCATTTATTTATGATATTAATTCCTTGCTGCTGGTTTCATAGGAAAAATAAACTTTGTTGAAAAAATATGCCTACAAATATTTTATGTATTTTCACCTTTATTTTAGAATTCCTCAGAAGATACACAAATGCAGAGAAAATAGTATAATAATTTGGTATAAGGAGCCTTAACGTGTTCATCCCCTAACTACAGCGTTTCTCCTACTGTCAGTCCTATTCCATCCAAGCTTTCTCAGTTTCCTCACACCACTAGATCACGTCCCAGACATCATATCAGGTTATCTCTAAATATTTCACCGTTTACCTCTACCAGCTGAGGATTTGTATATACTCATGAAACTACTCCTGAATGAGCTATTTTTTAAAAGCTGTTTTAATTTTTGTGGAAATATTTTAATACATTTGATAGGGTGCTCTCAGTTAAAATCAAATTTAAATCTTTCCAACAAAATAATTGAGAATTATCTGGAAAGAAATGACTTAAAACTAAATGTAATAATGCTAATGGAATATTAAAGGATAAGGCAGGATATATTTTGTCTCAAATTCTTAGCTTCATTGTTTCTGAGTCATATGCCGCTTAACTGTCAAGACTATACGATTTTGCAGAAAACTTCCCAGGCTAATCCGCTTGGGGTGGGTGTTTTAGTTCTTCTGTGCTATTGTTTGGATGAGAGGATGTTCTCTGTCACTTACATGTATCACTCACCTAAGTTGTATACATGTTTTTTTATATATATAAACTGCTAAGACTAGAAGAATGTGGTCAAGGCAAGAATGGTTGAATATATTCACCAAAACTGTTTAGGGAGAGCACTGCTTAATTACACTTTAACCAGAACAGCTGAGAGGCAGAAGGTCCAAATGTTTCCTGAACCAGTGTAGAGATTCAGTGTGTACATGTCTCTCTTCGGTCTTCCTTGCTTGGCTAGGGGAGAACATTAGAGAGCAGCCAGGATTCTTCTCGTGTGCTAATAGAATGCTTGGATTGTGTGTTATGTGTTTCATTCATATTCTTTACATGTAACATTCACTGCAGTGTTGGTATTAGCAGAGTACTTGCTTCTCAAAAGTACTCTGTATATTTCAGGACCCATGGTGTTTATTTCAAACCTGCTGTGGATTGATGCTTTTGTAAAATATAATAAAAATGAATTCAGAAAAATGAAATAAAAGAAAGCAGAGACAAAATACAAACCCCATTTTATTATTATTATTAATTAGTTTTAACATATATAAAACTAGTTTGTCAAATTGCTGTAAGTTTTTTCTCTTTTTTAAAAAATTTTATTGACGTATAGTTGATTTACAGTGTTGTGACAATCTCTGCTGTACAGCAAAGTGGCTCAGTTTTACATATATGTACATTCTTTTTAAAATATTCTTTTCCATTATGGTTTATCCCAGGAGCCTGGATATAGTTCCCTGTGTTATACAGTAGGACCATGGTGTTTATCCTTTCTAAATGTAGTAGTTTGCATCTACCAACCCCAAATTGCCAGTCGGTCCCTCTCACTTTTCCCCCTCACCCTTGACAACCACAATTCTGTTCTCTGTGTCTGTGAGTCTGTTTCTGTTTTGTAGATAGGTTCATTTGTGTCAGATTTTAGATTCCATATATAAGTGTTACCATATGATATTTGTCTTTCTCTTTCTGACTTACTTCACTTAGTCTGATAATCTCTAGGTCCATCCATGTTTCCACAAATGACATTATTTTGTGCTTTTTAATGGCCGAATAGTATTCCATTGTGTATATATGTACCACCTCTGCTTTATCCATTCATCTGTCAGTGGACATTTAGGTTGTTTCCGTGTTTTGGCTATTGTGAATAGTGCTGCTATGAACGCTGGGGTGCATGTATCTTTTTGAATTATAGTTTTGTCCAGGTACATGCCCAGGAGTGGGATAAATTGTAAGGTTTTAAAAGCTTAGTCTACATTTTTGTTCCTTACCTCTTCTCAGACAAGTAGCAAACATTTTGTGTTGTGGCCCTAGTCTGCAAACTGGACTGTATTGTGACAGTCATAGTATTGAACTGCCAGTATGGCACTGTCACTGACCAGCAAGCCCAGACCCCAGCCAAAGGCCTGGAGAGGCGTCCTGGATGCCCCCTTATCTGTACCAGGTTTTAACTGGATTGCGAGATTATTCTAAGGATCCTGGAAGAAGAGTCAGGGTAACCAGGGAGTCTGGGTAAAACTTGTCAAGGCTGGGGTGGGGAGGTTCAGTAAGAAACTGTTTTCTGGGAGTCATGGCAGTATTCCAATACTTTAACAACCAGTGTAACCAAACGCAAACCTTGTCAGTACCTATTGGTCCCGTCATCACGTAGTAGATGATGGTACACATGTGTTTAGTGAATGGGTGACTGATTGAATGAGGTTTGTGGAAGAAACACTTCTCCTTTAAAGTTTGTATTAATGGTAATTCAGACACCAAGATAAGATGTGTGTATGTCAATTTCAGGGCATGCAGGGACATCTAATTTCTTTCTAATTAGATGTATCAGGGCCTAAGCACACACACGAAAAAGGGGCATGGATCATTTGGGAACCCATGTCCAAATCAAAGAATCCTTAGTGCACTTTTGGTTTGAGCTCACATGGAGCTTGTTTCTTTACATGACCTCATCCTAATTGCATGTTTGCAGCTGTAACAGTTTGGTTTCTTCTCATAAGTAGAAATTTTCACTGTAAAAAATCACGTTGACTTTGACTCAAGAGCTATTCTAAATGAAGTTATTTTTAAAACTTGAAGTATTTTCTAGATGATGTATTTTCTTTATTTGAGAACAACCACCGAGGTGGGTATGGAATGTTAACTGATGAAGGTGGGTACAAAATACGTGAGGACTCAATCATTAACACATGTACATTCTAGAATGGAAATGACAGATTAATATATACACATCAGCTAGAGAACAGGGACAAAGTAATATAAGGCTAAATGCCCACAAGAATTAGATTTTATACAGCAGTCACCACAATTTGTCGTGTTCTTTCTCAAGTCCTGAGTTATGCATGAGATTTTCTCTCACCATCCACTCTTACCACCCACCCCTCCTTGGTGAAGTAATATAAAACCGTTTTTCAGATCTCAAGGTAGATGACACTTCTTTCAGAACCACTTTGATGAACAGTGCCTCCACCCATCTTTAGTTATATGTCCCTTCCTCGAGTCTTTCCAGCCTCCTATAATTATCCTGTCAAGTGACTAAAACATTGGACACTGGCTCTTTACTTCTGATCTCTCCCATAGTATTAGCCTCATGTCTGGCATGTAGGGGCTCAAGAAATAGATGCTGACTCATAAAATAAACAATAGATTGTCGATGTCTTAAGGAACATTCAGAAACCAAGCAGTCTTATTTTAATTTCCTAGAAAACACTCCCTGCAATAGAGCACGGCATCGTATTTTGGAAGGAGAAATGATTCTGTAAAGAATTCCTGCATTCTGGTGGAATTCTACACATATATTTTTAAACCTTTTTAAGAACTAATGTTCTTATGCAGATATTTTCTACCCTACCTCCCTGACCTTTCTGTGTATCTTTCAGGGAAAAAACATCCCGTATTCTTTTTGTATATTTAATGGGATTTGTCAAGTCTTGGGTGCAGACATGTTTTATTTCCTGAGTAATGAGATGCTTCTGTTTGTGGTAGGACATCTTGTCCTGCCCCACGTGAGATATGCCAACCCAAACACGAATTGGAACACCAAATATGATGTCTTATGTGTTTGTCATTTGTGTGATCTATTTCCGAAAACCAAGTGCAGTGCAATGACGTATTTTACTATTTGTGAACTTTACCTTCTGTTAATATGATTGAAGCAACTGGAAATGGAAATTGTCAGGGAAGTTTAACAAAGAAGCCCTGTAAAACTTATAGTTCAGGTAGTAAAAATCAGTTTAGAAGGCATGTTCTTCAAACCTGAGTTTTATTTGGTAAAACACATTGGTGCCTGACCTTTCCAGAAACATACCAAAGAAGAGTCATTTAGAGGTCCCTGTCTTAAACTATAAACAGGCTGATCAAATTCAGCTGTATTTTGTTCACAGTATATGACAGAATGCATAAGTACACCACATAGACAGCTAAATAACTGGCTATTTGGATGAGTTTGATGTGTATTTTATGAAATTGCATACTCTACAAAGCAGTAAAAACTCAATCTTATGCACTAGAAGAATCTAAGGATTGAGTAAATCAAAGAATCTTCACGTTAATCTTTCCAGGCTGGCACTAGAAAGCCCTACACTCTTGGGCAACTTTTAAATTTCTGCAATTGAGGTTTCAGGGTCGAAAACCAGAAGTGTTAACACATATTGTACATTAAAGTATATTTTTAGGGAGTGCATTTTCAACATAAAAAAATTGAAGTTCCGTAAAGTGTGAAATATAATGTAAGCTCTGATTCCTCATCCATCCCGAGAGGTGATCACTCTTAAGAGGTCCCATATATACATCCAGACATTTCCTGTGTGTATTCAAGCGCAGGTGTACCCTCTACCCTCTGCAGTGTATACACCTGAGAGGCAGTGTGGCTTTCTTCCCCTCAATTTCCTCATTTCCTCCCTTGTAATTTTAGGATGATTATAGTACCTGTGTCATACACTTGAGGATTAACTGGTATTTTAAGCTTAGAAGAGCATCTGTCTTATTGAAGAAGCTTTCAAATTTAACTGTTGATTATGTTTGTTATTATTATGAATAAAAATTTAATATCTATTTAAATCAAAAGAATGAGCATGACATATATGTATGTAAATAGATACTTGCGTATATTTTTTCATATCTGTACAATGTCTTCCTGTACACACTGTTTGGCATATATCTTGGACACATTGTCATGTTAGTATATATATAAAGGTTTGTTTCTAATCACTGTATAGAATTCTATTTCATGGATATACTGTAATTAATTTATGAGTCCTCTATTGATAGAGATTCTGATTTATTCCAGTCCTGTGCTATGAACAATGTTGTCATAGCAGATTTGTTTGTATATGATTGTGTTCTTATAAAACATTATCTATAGGATAAATGGATGAAGGTTGGCTTGAGAACATTCACATTTAAAATATTGGTAGTCAATGACAAATATACTGCAAAATTTTGCCAAGCTTTTCTTCTACTAGCAAGATAAGGAAGTTGTCATTGTAAGGGAAATGTTTTGAAGACTCTCTATTTAGGGCCGAATCTTTAAAAAAAAAAAAAAAAGCCCATGAAAGAGACACCAAGATAAAAGGCACTCCACTGGAGTTGACAAAAATGGTTTAATTGGTAGCAGGTAGCTTTTGCTTTTTTGACCAGTAGTCACATATCATAAACCAAACATGAAGTAAAGAATTACAGTCCAAAAATACAACTTTATTGAATTCTAAAAGAAATATTGCCAACAATTTTTATAATCTTATTTTGAAATTATATAGTAAATGATCAGATTAGTTTCACAATGTAATTATTGTAATTAATATGAAATTTGAGCCAAATCAATTTCATGTCCTCCTCTTATTAACCTTATTAGCACCAAAGCCCCCTCCATGGCTGTGTAGACCTGTAGAAACACACAGGACCCCATGCTCAGTAGGTCCCCATGCAAGGTTGACACTCTATTGTCTCCATCTTGAAATTCTTCACAGTTTTTGAACAAGGGACCACATATGTTCATTTTGCACTGGGTCCCACAAATTATATAGCTGGTCTTGGTGAGCAATAATTAAATTCTCTGTTAATTAGGCTGGCTGAGTTGACACACAGTATATTTGTTTGTCTGTTGGGAAATGCCACACAGTTGTGCTCATGCCTTATTTCTGAGAAGATGCAGTGTCTAACAGGACGTCAGCCAAATGTCTGATATAGAGCTCTGAGAAAATAATTATGAATGAGACTTTGATACAGGTCTAATTCAAAGGGATCTTATTTTCTGAATAGTAAAAATGCCTTGCATTTATATAAATGCATATCCTGTAAGGCTGTGGTAGAATTTCACTAAACACAGACAGAAGTATTTTTCCATGCGAAGTGTTAGGTCAAATGGGAAGTTGCTTATTTTGCGCTGATGATGTATACTTTAGAGATCTAATTGCCTGATAATCCCAATTTAGCAACAAAACTGAAGCTCAGGCAAGTTTAATACTTGTGTTCAATGACACTGACCTCACTAACTGATCCTGAACTTGAACTGTTGAGTTGGTGTTCCCACCTTCTCCTCCTTTCCCAGTCCAGATTTTTCTTCCACATTTTGATAAATGGTTCTAATTGCAGGCAATTGCCACAATAATATTCCATGATTGGGTTCTCCAACTGATAGAGAAATCAAAATCAATTAAACATGGATTTTCTAAATAGCTATGGAAGAGGAGACCTGCTCAAATCCTGGAATTAGACTACTTGGCTTCAAAGCCTGAACCCTGTGACCTTTAGCCCTTGAGAGCATCTCTGAGTTTGACTTTCTTGATGGTAAAATGATAATAAAACCTATGTTATAGAACATTTTTAAGACTAAATGAGATTATCTATGAAGAACCTGAGCCATGGTCAGAGCAAAAAAATAATAATAAAGAAGCCAAAAAAATGTTTCATATAAATGGATTTTCATACATTTTATTGGTATAATACAGTAGGACAGATGTATTTTAAATAAAATTTTATGGTTTTAGTAATATATCTGATAAGTCTGGGGTAAACAAATGAAAAGATGCACTGAATTATAAATTTCTGGTTTTATCACAGTGTATAATAGTGGGTGCATTTGGATTAATAATGTTAAGATACTATAAAAAATACACAACTGAATTAGCTTTAAATTACCATGTTTGACTGACATTTTAGAATATGTATAATATATTAACTTCCCTACACCAGTATTATGTTGGATGAACAGAATATCAGTCGACTCACATGACATTGAGCTGCTGGACAAAGAACCTATGCTTAGGGGGTCACAGCATTTTCTTTAGGATGCTTTTTTATTACAGTAAAAGACAGTATAGATTATTTATTCCAGAATCTTAATTTATGAGTGAGAAAACTGAGTCCCAGAGTGATTGTTCAAGTGTTGAATATTGGATCACCCATGAAGGTTATGAGAATTTTTATTCAAAAACCGTGGCATTGTTGTAAAGTAGGTATTTGGACTACATTGAGTTCATTGTCATCTTTAGCAATGAACACAGAGTTCTGTCTTTCTGAATTCCGTCCTACTTGACCCAGCGATGGGCAACAGGAAAACTCATGAGAACCAAAATCAATTCTTATTTTCTTTTACCACTTCCTCATATAAATGAGAAGTCTGTCTTGTGTCTTTACTTGTGGCTTGTTAGAATTTTAAGAGCAATAGAATGATCGGAGAAAACAATAATGTTCAAAATGAGCAATAGCAGTACTAGCTTTGGGGATTTTCAAAGTGAGGGTTTAGGGAACTAAAGCAGCTTTGGCTGAGGAAAGAGAGATGGAGCAGCTGTAGGAACCCTGGTTCTTTTCAGTGTTCGGGATGAGTTGACCAGGCAAGGAGAAAATGAGAGGCCTTTAAAGGAGGGAAGTGTAGGAAAATTGACCTTGTTCTCTGCTCTTCCAATTTTCTTTCTTAAAGTCAACTTTTGTGAAGTATAATTTATGTACAACAAACTGCATCCATTGGAAATGTACAAAGCCATGTGTTTTGATAGGTGTGTACAACTGTGAGGCAGCCCCACAGTCATGCAGGGCTCAGGGCCTTCTCTCACTCACAGATGGGCTTCTGCAGCCCATCCCCGTCGCTGAGGGGCCACAGCTGCCCACCAGGACCGGAGCCTTGCAGCCTGATCATACCTCTTCCTATATCCCCAAATAAGCTTATCTGCTATGTTTCCTTAGAGACTTTTTTTTTGACATTTATTATGGTTTATTTTACTTTTTAATATGTTTGTTTTTTTTTAACATCTTTATTGGAGTATAATTGTTTTACAATGGTGTGTTAGCTTAAATAACTGTATTTTCTCTCTATATTCCTGGAAAAATAGAATATATTTTATAGTTAATTAGCCAACTTTATTTAATAATTAAAAACAATTATGTACAAGAAACAATATTCAAAATTTTGAATGTGCAATAGTAAAGCCAAAAAACTAGGTTTACTCTGCAAAATCCAAGCTGATATATGGGGAAAATATACAGATGGAGAAGTCCCAGGAAGACCAATTTTTAAACGATAGCTCTCGGATTCCTGCAGGTCTGTCAGGAGTAAAAGTCATTTTCATTTCCCTGTAGTGCATGTCCAAGGGTGGAGGGAGGGGTGGGGGGAGCGTGGGTCACTAAATGGAAGGAAATATGGGTAGATGGCAGAAAGAAGGAAGGTAGAAGGCCAGGGGAGACCACATCAGGTAGTAATTTCAAAACTGAGGAGCTGGAGAATGTTCTTGTATGACTATGCTGCCTGGTAATGACATAGGTTTAGAGCTGGGGAAACCCAGATTTTAGTGCCAACTCCAACACTGGTGTATCATGACATGGTCCCTTTTTTCAACCTTGTTGAACTTCATTTCTGTGATTTTTAAAATGGGAATGATATTATCAATGTTGTGGGGTTGGTTTAAGAATTAAACGAGATCATACACTTTAAGAAGTTAGAATAAGTCAGACACAAAAAAGAATATACATTATGATTTCTGTATATATTAAGCTGAAAAACAACCAACACTGAGCTATGATGATGGCAGTCAATAGGTGCCACCTTTGGGTGGAGCGTGATAACTAGGAAGGAGCACAGAGGCTTCTGGGTCACTGATAATGTCCTGTTTTTCATCTGGGGGGTAGTCGTGTGTGAGTGTGTGTGTGTGTGTGTGTGTGTGTGTGTGTATCCATTACTTAAATGATACAAGCCACTTTTTTATGTTAGTAAGGGCAGGAAGGAGATATTCACATTTTCTTGTAGGATGCTGTAAAACTCCCTCAGAAATGATTTTTAAAAAGTGTACTGGTTACTGTTTGGGGTGGGGAGATGGAAGATGAGGGTGGAGGGTTTTACGCAGAATATCTCCTATTACTTATTTTTTAAAAATTTTTATTAGAGTATAGCTGATTTACAATGTTGCATTAATTTCTGCAGTACAGCATCTCCTATTATTAATTTTTAAAGTATATAAATGTGTTAGCTAATTAGGAAATTAAATACATTTTTTAAAATATCACAGATTTAAGCCCAAGTTTCCCCACCTTTTCATTTCTCTATAGGTCCTTGGTGATAAGGGATTGGGTGATAGCATGATGATAAGACATCTAAGGTTCTCTAGTCCAAAAAATCAACTTTTAGCCATAAAATAAAGGCTTCTTTTCCTGTGATCCATACTATTACCAGAAATATGTTGATTTCTAGGAATTTCTATTTGCATCAGTTAACTTACCAAGCATTTTTAAATACCACAATAATTTTAGCGATTACCTACCATTGCAGTCTATAGCCAGCAGCTGGATGCTGCTTGAAGTTACTTTCTTTCCCTCCTTTCCCAGCAAGAACATGACAACAATTAACTCAGAGTAGTGTCTGCTAGAGGAGTGGTGATTCCTTCCAAGCCCAAACAAAATTAGATAGGGAAAGAATGATGAGGAGAAAACATTTTTCAAGATCTTATTGTAAAGTGTGTAGGAGAGTATGTGAGAAGGAAAATGCACATGTAAATAATTTTTTACATTATACTTTGAAAAGGATAGGGAAGCAAGAGTCTGAAAGCACAAACATAGTTTTCAGGGAAAAAAATTCCTTCAAAAAATTGTGACATACTTATTAAGATGGGGGATAGTTGTCAATTGCTTACAATCACAATGACAGACATTCTCACTTTGTGATGGTGAGGACCATGTTTTTTATTTCTTTTGTGTCCCTGCTAGTACAGACAGAGGCATATAGTAGGGAGATCCCTATGAAGACCAGATGGGCTGCGTGGCAAAGAAGAAAGCAGGGGGTGAAGAAGGAACCTCTCTGTGCTGACCTGGGCCAGTTTCTCATCTCATCAGGCCTCAGTTTACCCATCCATGTGATGGGCACATTGTTCTAATTAACCTCTGTCAGTTATAAAATACAACTCACTTGATTCAGTTGAATACTCCAAAATTTCCATGCTGGAAGATTTGGTAAAAGGGAATTTTGCTTCTGGATGATATTATTAATAAAGCAAAGTTTAACGTTTGATACCACCTTTCACAGACCCCTTTGGATTATGTATCCAATTTAAGGTTAAATTGTTAAATGTAGTATATTCTGGTACAGTGAAGTGTTTTTGCACTTGAGACTGTTTATTCTTGCCTTCCTGAGTATCATCTGTTGAATGTTTTAAACTCCCAAGAAACTGTGGTGTACTGAGTTGTATTTATTAAAAGCCTGTGAACACTGGATCTTAGAAAATGAAAACTGAACATAGGAAAATAAACTTACAAATGCTTGGAGCCCTGAGAAAATTTTGCTGTAAGTTAAAATAAGGCTGAATAATGGTGAAGAGAGATTTAATGATTCCAAAAAAAATATGAAAATGCTGAGTATGCCAATGGCAAGAGTGAATTTTATAACTTTTTTCAACACCATGAAATTTTATCTCCTAAATTGGGCCCTTTAGTAGTAAGATTTGTAGGTCATCATTCTTATTTTTATTGATATTCATATACGTGCCCCTTATTAAGAATTGTAGGGTGTAAAGCAAAGGTTTTCATACATTCGGAATTTCCTGTTTCATGTGATCAGCTATCTTCCAATGACTTCTTTGTATTATTTTTGAAAAAGTTTTTACTCTTGCCACGAATGACTTCTCGTTCATATATTCAAGTTTACAGCTTACATCTTACTTTCCACTGAAGCCAGGCGGGTGTCACCAGTTACCCTGAGTCATAGTAAAAAACAATTTTATAGGCTATCATTAGGATAAAGTTCATGTGACATAGGCCTTTGTTCTTTAACTGCGGTGGGCTGCCTACAGTATAAATGCTGTAAAAAATCAATTAACAGAAAAAAATTGTAAGTGTATTATCTTTGTGTACTTGATTTCCATATCTGCATTTAAAACACAGTGTGACTTAAAAAATTTTTTGACAAATGTATAAGTAAACTTTAGCATTCTATTTTTTTTAACATCTTCATTGGAGTATAATTGCTTTACAATGGTGTGTTAGTTTCTACTTTATAACAAAGTGAATTCGCTATACATATACATATATCCCCATATATCCTCCCTCTTGCGTCTCCCTCCCATCCTCTGTACTCCGTACCCCTAGGTGGTCACAGAGCACCGAGCTGATCTCACTGTGCTATACAGCTGCTTCCCACTAGCTATCTATTTTACATTTGGTAGTGTATACATGTCCATGCCACTCTCTCACTGTGTCCTAGCTTACCCTTCCCCCTCCCCATATCCTCAAGTCTGTTCTCCATGTCTGCATCTTTATTCCTGTGTTGCCCCTGTGTTGTTCAAAACCATTCTTTTTTTTTAGATTCCATATATATGTGTTAGCATATGGTATTTGTTTTTCTCTTTCTGAATTATTTCACTGTGTATGACAGTCTCTAGGTCCATCCACCTCACTACAAATAACTCAATTTCGTTTCTTTAATGGCTGAGTAATATTCCATTGTATATATATGCCACATCTTCTTTATCCATTCATCTGTCGATAGACACTTAGGCTGCTTCCATGTCCTGGCTATTGTAAATAGAGCTGCAATGAACACTGTGGTACATGACTCTTTCTCAATTATGGTTTTCTCAGGGTATATGCCCAGTAGTGGGATTTCTGGGTCATATGGTAGTTTTATTTTTAGTTTTTTAATGGACCTCCATACTGTTCCCCATAGTGGTTGTATCAATTTACATTCCACCACCAGTGCAAGAGGGTTCCCTTTTCTCCACACCCTCTCCAGCATTTATTGTTCGTAGATTTTTTGATGATGGCCATTCTGACCAGTGTGAGGTGATACCTCATTGTACTTTTGATTTGCATTTCTCTAATGATTAGTGATGTTGAGCATCCTTTCATGTGTTTGTTGGCAGTCTGTATATCTTCTTTGGAGAAATGTCTATTTAGATCTTCTTCCCATTTTTGGATTGGGTTGTTTGTATTTTGGATATTGAGCTGCATGAGCTGCCTGTATATTTAAGAGATTAATCCTTTGTCAGTTGCTTCATTTGCAAATATTTTCTCCCATTCTGAGGGTTGTGTTTTCATCTTGTTTATGGTTTCCTTTCCTTTGTAAAAGCTTTTAAGTTTCATTAGGTCCCATTTGTTTATTTTTGTTTTTATTTCCATTTCTCTAGGAGGTGGGTCAAAAAGGGTCTTGCTGTGATGTATGTCATAGATTGTTCTGCCTATGTTTTCCTCTAAGAGTTTTATAGTGTCTGATCCTACATTTAGGTCTTTAATCCATTTTGAGTTTATTTTTGTGTATGGTGTTAGGGACTGTTCTAATTTTATTCTTTTAAATGTAGCTATCCACTTTTCCCAGGAGCACTTATTGAAGAGGCTGTCTTTTCTCCATTACATAATCTTGCCTCCTTTATCAAAAATAAGGTGACCATATGTGTGTGGGTTTATCTCTGGGCTTTCTATCCTGTTTCAGGGATGTATATTTCTGTTTTTGTGCCAGTACCATACTGTCTTGATTACTGTAGCTTTGTAGTATAGTCTGAAGGCCGGGGGCCTAATTCCTTCAGCTCCGTTTTTCTTTGTCCAGATTGCTTTGGCTATTCAGGGTCTTTTGTGTTTCCATACAAATTGTGAAATTTTTTGTTCTAGTTCTGGGAAAAATGCCATTGGTAGTTTGATAGGGATTGCATTGAATCTGTAGATTCTTTGGATAGTATAGTTATTTTCACAATGTTGATTCTTCCAATCCAAGAACATGGTATATTTCTCCATCTATTTGTGTTATCTTTAATTTCTTTCATTAGCGTCTTATGGTTTTCTGCATACAGGTCTTCTGTCTCCTTAGGTAGGTTTATTCCTAGGTATTTTATTCTTTTTGTTGCAATAGTAAATGGGAGTGTTTCCTTAATTTCTCTTTCAGATTTTTCATCATTAGTATATAGGAATGCAAGAGATTTCTGTGCGTTAATTTTGTATCCTGCTACTTTACCAAATTCATTGATTAGCTCTAGTAGTTTTCTGGTAGCATCTTTAGGATTCTCTATGTATAGTATCATGTCATCTACAAACAGTGACAGTTTTACTTCTTCTTTTCCAATTTGAATTCCTTTTATTTCGTTTTCTTCTCTGTTTGCTGTTGCTAAGACTTCCAAAACTATGTTGAATAAGAGTAGGCAACTTTGTCTTGTTCCTGATATTAAAGGAAATGATTTCAGTTTTTCACCATTGAGAATAGTGTTGGCTGTGAGTTTGTCATATATGCCCTTTATTATGTTGTGGTAAGTTCCCTCTGTGCCTACCTTCTGGAGGGTTTATGTCATAAATGGATGTTGAATTTTGTTGAAAGATTTTTCTGCATCTATTGAGATGATCATATGGTTTTTGTCCTTCAATTTGTTAATACATTTTGTCACGTTGATTGATTTGCGTATATTGAAGAATCCTTGCATTTCTGGGGTAAACCCCACTTGATCATGGTGTATGATTCTTTTAATGAGCTGTTGGATTCTGATTGCTAGTATTTTGTTGAGGATATTTGCATCTATGTTCATCAGTGATATTGGCCTGTAGCTTTCTTTCTTTGTGACATCTTTGTCTGGTTTTGGTATCATGGTGATGGTGGCCTCATAGAATGAGTTTGGGAGTGTTCCTCCCTCTGCTATATTTTGGAAGAGTTTGAGAAGGATAGGTGTTAGCTGTTCTCTAAATGTTTTTGTTTTTGTTTTTTTGCGGTATGCGGGCCTCTCACTGTTGTGGCCTCTCCCGTTGCGGAGCACAGGCTCCGGACGCGCAGGCTCAGTGGCCATGGCTCATGGGCCCAGCCGCTCCGCGGCATGTGGGATCTTCCCTGACCAGGGCACGAACCCGTTTCCCCTGCATCGGCAGGCGGACTCTCAACCACTGTGCGACCAAGGAAGCCCTGTTCTCTAAATGTTTGATAGAATTCTCCTGTGAAGCTATCTGGTCCTGGGCTTTTGTTTGTTGGAAGATTTTTAATCACAGTTTCAATTTCAGTGCTTCTGATTGGTCTGTTCCTATTTTCTGTTTCTTCTTGGTTCAGTCTCAGAAGGTTGTGCTTTTCTAAGAATTTGTCCATTTCTTCCAGGTTGTCCATTTTATTGGCATAGAGTTGCTTAGAGTAATCTCATGATCCTTTTTATTTCTGCAGTGTCAGTTGTTACTTCTCCTTTTTCATTTCTAATTCTGTTGACTTGAGTCTTCTCCCTATTTTTCTTGATCAGTCTGGCTAATGGTTTATCAATTTTGTTTATCTTCTCAAAGAACCAGCTTTTAGTTTTATTGATCTTTGCTATTGTTTCCTTTATTTATTTTTCATTTATTTCTGATTTGGTCTTTATGATTTCTTCTGCTAACTTTGGGCATTTTTTGTTCTGCTTTCTCTAATTTCTTTATGTGTAAGGTTAGGTTGTTTATTTGAGATTTTTATTGTTTCTTGAGGTAGGATTGTATTGCTATAAACTTCCCTCTTAGAACTGCTTTTGCTGTATCCCGTAGGTTTTGGGTCATCGTGTTTTCATTGTCATTTGTTTGTAGGTAATTTTTGATTTCCTCTTTGAGTTCTTCAGTGATCTCTTGGTTATTTGGTGGTGTATTGTTTCGCTTCCATGTATTTGTATTTGTTACAGATTTTTTCTTGTAATTGATATCTAGTCCCATAGCGTTGTGGTCAGAAAAGGTATTTGATATGATTTCAATTTTCTTAAATTTACCAAGGCTTGATTTGTGACCCAGCATATGATCTATCCTGGAGTATGTTCCATGAGCACTTGAGAAGAAAGCGTATTCTGTTGTTTTTGGATGGAATGTCCTATAAATATCAATTAAGTCCATCTAGTTTAATGTGTCATTTAAAGCTTATGCTTCCTTATTTATTTTCATCTTTGATGATCTGTCCATTGGTGAAAGTGGGGTGTTAAAGTCCCCTACTATGATTGTGTTACTGTCAGTTTCCCCTTTTATGGCAGTTAGCATTTGCCTTATGTATTGAGGTGCTCCTATGTTGGGTGCATAAATATTTACAATTGTTATATCTTTTTCTTGGATTGGTCCCTGATCATTATGTAGTGTCCTTCTTTGTCTTTTGTAATACTCTTTATGTGGTAGTCTATTTTGTCTGATACGAGAATTGCTACTCCAGCTTTCTTTTGATTTCCCTTTACGTGGAATATCTTTTTCCATCCCCCCACTTTCAGTCTGTATGTGTCCCTGAGTCTGAAGTGGGTCTCTTGTAGACAGCATATATATGCGTCTTGTTTTTGTATCCATTCAGCCTGTCTATGTCTTTTGGTTGGAGCATTTAATCCATTTACATATAAGGTAGTTATCGATATGTGTGTTCATATTACCATTTTCTTAATTGTTTTGGGTTTGTTATTGTAGGTCTTTTCCTTCTCTTGTGTTTCCTGCCTAAAGAAGTTCCTTTAGCATTTGTTGTAAAGCTGGTTTGGTGGTACTGAATTCTCTTAGATTTTGCTTGTCTTTAAAGGTTTTAATTTCTCTGTCGAATCTGCATGAGAGTGTTGCTGGGCAGGGTAATCTTGGTTGTAGGTTTTTCCCTTTCATCACTTTAAATATGTTCTGCCAGTCCCTTCTGGCTTGCAGAGTTTCTGCTGAAAGATCAGCTGTTAACCTTATGGGGATTCCCTTGTATGTTGTTTGTTGTTATTCCCTTGCTGCTTTTAAAATTTTTTGTTTGTATCTAATTTTTGATAGTTTGATCAATATTGGCTTGGCATGTTTCTCCTTGGATTTATCCTTTCTGGGCTCTCTGTGCTTCCTGGACTTGAATGACTATTTCCTTTCCCATATTAGGGAAATTTTCAGCTATAATCTCTTCAAATATTTTCTCAATCTGTTTCTTTTTGTCTTCTTCTTCTGGCACCCCTGTAATTCAAATGTTGGTGCATTTAATGTTGTCCCAGAGGTTTCTGAGACTGTCCTCAATTCTTTTCATTCTTTTTTCTTTATTCTGCTCTGCAGTAGTTATTTCCACTGTTTTATCTTCCAGGTCACTTATCCGTTCTTCTACCTCAGTTATTCTGCTATTGATTCCTTCTAGAGAATATTTAGCTTCATTTATTGTGTTGTTCATCATTGTTTGTTTGCTCTTTATTAGTTCTTCTAGGTCCCTGTTAAACATTTCTTGTATTTTCTCCATTCTATTTCCAAGATTTTGGATCATCTTTACTATTGTTACTCTGAATTCTTTTTCAGTTAGACTGCCTATTTCCTCTTCATTTGTTAGGTCTGGTGGGTTTTACCTTGCTCCTTCATCTACTGTGTGTTTCTCTGTCTTCTCATTTTGCTTAACTTACTGTGTTTGGGGTCTCATTTTCTCCCGCCGCAGGTTTGTAGTTCCTGTTGTTTTTGGTGTCTGCACCCAGTAGGTAAGGTTAGTTCAGTGGGTTGTGTAGGCTTCCTGGTGGAGGGGACTAGTGCCTGTGTTCTGTTGGGTGAGGCTAGATCTTGTCTTTCTGGTGGGCAGGACCACGTCTGGTGGTGTGTTTTAGGGTGTCTGTGAACTTATGACTTTCGGCAGCCTCTCTGCTAATGGGTGTGGTTGTGTTCCTGTCTTGGTAGTTGTTTGTCATAGGGTGTCCAGCATTGTAGCTTGCTGGTCATTGAGTGGAGCTGCGTCTTAACGTTGAGAGGGAGATCTCTGGGAGAGCTTTCGCTGTTTGATATTATGTGGGACCGGGAGGTCTCTCGTGGACCAATGTTCCGAGCTCGGCTCTCTCACCTCAGAGAGGCCTGACACCTGGCTGGAGCATGAAGACCCTGTCAGCCACACAGCCCAGAAGAAAAAAGAAAGGAAGGAAGGAAGGGACGAAGGGAGGAAGGGAGGAAGGAAGGGAGGGAGAAAAGAAAAGAAAGTTATTTAAAAAATGTTTGTATTTACAAATTATGCTACAAAATAGTGTGGTATACTTTTATAAACAAAATATTTATGTATGTAAAAAAACTGGAAGGCAACTGGAGTTAAATGTATATTTGGTGATGGAATTATACAAATTTTTCTTTCTTAAAAATATTTTCCAGGTTGTCTGTACTAAGTATGTAATTAGAAGCAAATCTAATATAAAAGTTAAAGCATAAAAAAAATTTAAAAATTGGAAAGTAATTTAAGAAAAGAAAGAAGGAAGAGAGCAACCAAACCAAAAAACAAATCCACCATTGATAACAAGCACTAAAAGCTATACTGAACAGAACCAAAAACAAACAAAAAAAATGGACAGACAGAACCCTAGGACAAATGGTGAAAGCAAAGCTATACAGACAAAATCACACAAAGAAGCATACACATACACACTCACAAAAAGAAGAAAAGGAAAAATATATATATTATATATATATATTTTAAAAAAAAGGAAGAGAGCAACCAATCAATAAACAAATCTACCAATTATGATAAACTCTAAATACTAAACCAAGATAAACATAAGACCAGAAACAAATTAGACGCAGAGATCAAACCCCAAGTCTACAGTTGCTCCCAAAGTTCACCGCCTCAATTTTGGAATGATTCATTGTCTATTCGGGTATTCCACAGATGCAGGGTACATCAAGTTAATTGTGGAGATTTAATCTGCTGCTCCTGAGGCTGCTGGGAGAGATTTCCTTTTCTCTTCTTTGTTCGCGCAGCTCCTGGGGTTCTGCTTTGGATTTTGCCCCCGCCTCTGCATGTAGGCCGCCCTCTGGTGTCTTTTCTTCGCTCAGACAGGACAGGGTTAAAGTAGCAGCTGATGTGGGGGCTCTGGCTCACTCAGGCCTGTGGGAGGGAGGGGTACGGATGCGGGGCGAGCCTGCGGCGGCAGAGGCTGGCGTGACGTTGCAACAGCCTGAGGCGCGCTGTGTGTTCTCCTGGGGAAATTGTCCCTGTATCGCGGGACCCTGGCAGTGGCGGGCTGCACAGGCTCCCGGGAGGAGAGGTGTGGATGGTGAGCTGTGCTCGCACACAGGCTTCTTGGTGGCTGCAGCAGCAGCCTTAGCATCTCATGCCCGTCTATGGTGTCCGCGCTGATAGCTGCGGCTCATGCCCATCTCTGGAGCTCGTTTAGGAGGTGCTCTGAATACCCTCTCCTCGTTCTCCCTGAAACAATGGTCTCTTGCCTCTTAGGCAGGTCCAGCCTTTTGCCCAGACTCCCTCCCTGCTAGCTGTGGTGCACTAGCCCCCTCCAGGCTGTGTTCACGCATCCAACCCCAGTCCTCTCCCTGGGATCTGACCTCCGAAGCCTGAGCCTCAGCTTCCAGCCCTCACCCGCCCCAGCGGGTGAGCAGACAAGGCTCTTAGGCTGGTGAGTGCTGGTCGGCACCAATCATCTGTGTGGGAATCTCTCCGCTTTGCCCTCTGCACCCCTATTGCTGTGCTCTCCTCCGTGGCTCTAAAGCTTTCCCCCCCGCCACCCCCCGTTTCCACCAGTGAAGGGACTTCCTAATGTGTGGAAACTTTTCCTCCTTCACAGCTCCCTCCCAGAGGTGCTGGCCCCATCCCTATTCTTTTGTCTCTGTTTTTTCTTTTTTCTTTTACCCTACCCAGGTGCGTGGGGAGTTTCTTGCCTTTGGGGAAGTCTAAGGTCTTCTGCCAGCATTCGTTAGGTGTTCTGTAGGAGTTACTCCACATGTAGATGTATTTCTGATGTATTTGTGGGGAGGCAGGTGATCTCCACATCTTGCTCCTCCACCATGTTGAAGGTCTCTCTAACTTTAACATTCTTAAAAGGACTTTCATTTAGGAGGAATAAAGGTCCTTAATTAACCTTTTTCCTAGAGATGTTTGTTAACAGGTCATCCTAGGAGCCAGTCCCTGGCTATTTTGAATTGCTTTTTCTCAGTAATCTAAAGCCACCGGTTTACCCTTTTTAAAAAGGTAATTGTTTTAGGGCAGGGGTCCCCAGCCTCCAGGATCTAATGCCTGATGATCTGAGGTGGAGGTGATGTAATAATAATAGAAATAAAGTGCACAATAAAATATAACGCACTTGAATCATCCCGAAACCATCACCCCACCCCTGGTCTGTGGAAAAATTGTCTTCCATGAAACCAGTCCCTTTTTGGTGCCAAAAATTGGTTGGGGACTGCTATTTTAGGGAATTAAATTGGGTGGCTTTACTGATAATTAAAATACTGCAATGAACCAATTATTTCAGTATTATTATTATTTTTAATTGTGGTAAAACACATATCAATTTTCTAAAATATTCGAATGTGTCTATTAAGTCTAAGAAGTCTAACAGTACTTATTTTTAAACGAAGTGCTCCCTCCGATACCCCACAAATATACCCAGGGACCCACAGCTGTCATGGGCTGCTGGAAAATGCTGGCCCACATGAGAGTCCAGTATCGTGTCCCTGAAACTCTGGTCCTTGTCCTGGTAAGCTGCCTGTGGTTATTTATTCATGTCACCTTACTCCAAATGCCTGCTTCCTTATGCTTCTATTGGGTGAAAGAGAGCATGTTAATTCTGTCTCTTTAAAATGTAACTGATGTAACACATAGTGGAGTGGAATTTCAAACCCTTGCATACTCCAAACTCATTGCAGAGGCTGGAATGGAAACATAAATCTGTAGGTACTCATGTAGTTATAAATGCTGAACTTTAGACAATTTAAATAGTCTCCATTTCAGAAGGATGCTCCGGCATCAGTGGGAAAGATGGAGGCTACTGACTGTCGTGAAGGCTGTAGATTCATTTTGATGGTCTTTATGTCATTAATAAAATAATAAACAGAAAGGTAGGGGTTGTATCTATAGAAAGCTATAGTATTTTGTGTTAAACTCTTTAGTAAACTTGACTAGAGTTTTACGTCCATTCACTAGGAAGGACAAATTTTAACCTATCAGAAAAGTCTTCTGACAACTTACCGTCTAGTTCTGGAGTGAGAATAATATTTGTTTTGGCCAAGATTAAGGTTGCCTGATTCAAGCATTTTACTTTGTTGCGGCAGTAAAAAGTATGCCCTGTGCCATTTTTAAAAGAAAGAAAGAAAATCTGTCAGATAACAGAGGAAATCCTGACTGAAAAAACATCATGTACCTGTGAAAAATAGAAAATGTACTTTATGGAATTAGTTCCAGTCTTGAAGTTGGGACCCTTGATTTAGCTTTGGCTTTGCCATAGTTAAATGTGAATACATTTATAGAACACCTATCTTGTGCCAGGCACTGTACAGGATCCTAGAGATAAAGTAAAAACTAAGATACACCTTTCATGTTCTTTATTTACCAGAACATAGTTCCTTCATTCATAAAATGAAAGAATCTGATGATCTCTACATGCTTCCAGCTCTGATGTTCTATGTAAAAATCAATGAATATGTTCATTTATTCTTTCTACAAATGTTTATTATGATTTAGCAATTGTGCTGTAGGTACTGGTGATGGGGTGAACAAGACAGAGAATGGCTTACATCTGAGGAAGGAGACAGAACCTGAAAAAAGTAAACAAAGTATAATTCCAGGGAGTAATAACTCAGTGAAGTAACAGAAGCACATAGAATGACATGGTAGTGCCTGGGAGAGCTATGTGTATTATCAGAACAGAGCTCAGAAGGCAAGGTGATGTTGAGAGTGTGCATATGCAGTTAGTTTCATAATATAGAATCTAAATACCGTTCATACAATAAACGCATCAAGACGTATTGGGAGACAGCTTTAAATATTGGGCTCACACATATTATCCAGTAGAACAATCTTATATCAGCTGCAGTGTGCAGTGAAATTGACCTGTTAACCTCTCTGCCTCACATCATAGAAACATCCAAAGTGTAAAAAATTAGCAAGTGCCTAGGATGGAACCTAAAGCTTAAATAAATAATATGTACCATCAGAGCATCACTGACCACAGAGAATCCATGGATCGTGACGTAGAGCACCGATTACGGAGCCAGAACACTCAAGTTCACATTCCAGCTCTACCATTTACTATGGAAAGTTAGGCAAATTACTTCATTTTCCTGTGTTTCAGTATCCTCATGTGTAAAACGGAGTTAAAGAGTAGCCCCTAGTCTATAAAGTTGCTATGGGGATTAATAGGGTAATCTACTATTTTAGGGAATCTTTTATTATTATTATCCTATTTTAATATATTTAATTTTAAGCTGGTCCTAACGTAATAAAATCACTACCTTAATTATGCACTGAATACTAGACAATGAATAAACATTATAGAAGTCAGTTCTCTTTTTCCCTCCTTCCACAATGACCTTCTACGTTAACACAAGTCATTTTTTGAAAGGCTGTGTTCAAAGCAAATGAGTTATGCTGGAGAAAACAATGAAAACTCCACCTAGAGGAAAAATAACCCAAATGCCCTTCATCACCTTATTGGAAAATGGAATGCTCGCTTGGTGGTGGGTGCCAGTGGTGTGTCGGACGGGTGGATGGAGGAGAGTGGGCTGTACAGTGAGAATGAAGGATGTTACTGCTGTAACAAATCGATGCTTTTATGTGATATGCCTGGTAAATTAATTTTGCGGAGGGTAGTTACTGAAAATTTGTTTTTGAATATTCTGAAAATAGAGCCTGTAAACATCCATTAACCTTGACTGGCCAGATTCCCTTTCTCTTCCTCTTACTAGGTTTTAGTATTATGTTTTAAATTCTTACTCTGACTACTGGGAAGAGGAGGGAGGTGAGAGAAAGGGACAATATAAGAAGCCGAGAGACCCAGTGGGCTACCATCCATTTTTGTTTCTGATGGTTTCATATCTCTTATCTCCATTTAAAAGTTTAAAGATAAATAGAAAAACTTAGAAAAATAAAAGGAGCACATATATGAGCATAAATAAATAGAAACATATTCTCTTGATTCCCCAAAAATGTTCAGTGTATGATGATGTCTTTTGACGGAAAAGAATATATTTCCTGGTCCCATCAGGAATTCCCCTGGCTTAGAATGTTGACTACAGATTATGTAAATTTCTCAGCACTTAAGGCAAACTGTGGCACTACTGAACACAGTGGTTTTTGGTTTTCTTTTTTTTCAAAATTTTTATGGTATTTGTGTAATGGACCCCGTGGAACCAACTTAAAACAAGTGTAAGCAAAACCTTTGATCCTTGGGGAAGACAATTTGATACAAGACGTTTTCTTGGTGACACCTCCGTAGACCCACCATTCATCAGCTTTGACAGCTTTCGGTGATCTATGGCCAATAATCTCTTCTTAATCTATAGAGTGTAAACTCTTCCAGAACTGCAAATATGCTACCCAGGTGTTAAGAAGGTCACCAAACCAGTTCATTTGCTGAGATACAAGAAGACAGCCATCCTGGGATATGTTCCCCCACCCCAAGTCATTGGGAAGAGAATCGTTTAATTACAGATTTTAGTGATAAGCAGCAACAGAAAGCCCTTAAAAATATAATAGTGTACGTGTATTGGGTGACTTCCTACGTCTGTGCTTAAATCACATGATGATTTATTCTCTACAATAGCAATGAGACAGCCAACTCTTCCCTGTGCGTTAGGAACTGTTCCAGGCACTTTGCATGTATATCTTGGTGTGGTGCAATGTAAACCAGGCTGAGCAGCCCTTCCATCACCTAGCTATTTGCTCTTGGATAAGTCAAACTCTGAGTTTCAGGGTATTGGTGAAATGAAAAGACTAATGTTTGGCCTACTCCCCTCTCAAAAATTCATGTGTAGTTCCAAGAAGAAAGAACGTGAGGGTAAAAATCACAGAAGACATAAAAGTCAGTAATTTCTGCTTGAAAGTAAAAACCTTTGGATCTTGACAAAAAGTGATCAAGCTCTCTTAAGCCTAGACATCAATACAGGTCTCCCCCACTTTTCGAAAATTCTCTTTATGCCGCTTCGCTTTCACGAAAGACCTACATTAATACCTACTTTTTGCTAACCAAAAGAAATCCAAAGAGGATTTTTGCTTTTATGGAAAAGGGCAAAAAGCAAAAATATCCTTCAGCATTTGTTTTGCAGGGAGCTTTTACAGAGGCAGCCACCCACCCACTCCCCTAGCAGTGAGAATGGCCCCACTAACCTCCTTCCTGGGAACTACACTCAGCGTCTCAGCATCAAACTACTACCATAGCTTTGAACTGTGTCTCTAAGCATCTGTGCCTGATCTCAATCGATATTGTGCACCCTTAGCAAGATGTGTCCTAAGGTAATTGCTTCTTTGCTTTATGTCATTTTGGCTTATGAATGGTTTCATAGGAATGCTCTACCTTGAGATAGAGGGGGAAACCTGTATTAGCCCATGGGAGATGCAATTTGAAGTGTGAGTCTTGCAGGTGACCTACATCTAAGACATTAGAAAATAATCCTTTACCCAAAGTAGTGGTCAAGCAGATTTACTGTTAGTTATGAATGGTATTTTGACCATTCTTGTTTGGTAATCACTGAGCAGTAAGATGTGAATATACAAACATCCTAATAGTAACATCAGTATGAGGAGTATAAAACACAAAGCATCTGCAGTATCAGTAGGTCTGGATGTCAGTGCCAATGTTTAATAAATGTCACCAAGAGGAAAACAGTGACCAGAGCAAGGGTGTGGTGTTGAGATGAAGGGCATAAACCCTGGAACCAGAGCATCTGATACACCAGCTTCACCACTAACTGAACCAGGATCATGCTACTTAGCTTTCTGTGTCTCAGTGTCTTTATATGTATAAATGGGAACACTAATGGAACTTTGTAAGTTAATACATGCAAAGTGCCCGGAACAGTTCCTAACACACAGGAAAGAGTTGGCTGTCTCATTGCTATTGTAGAGAATAAAAAAGCCCGGGCTGCTACCCTAGTTCTGCCACTTCTTTCTCTGAGTCTCAACCTCTTTATCTGAAAAAAATAGTAATAAGAAGATTTACCTCTCTCATTCTGAAAAATTGAATGGGATAATGTACCCTCAACTGCATTATAGTTTTCAGGAACTAATCACGTGTCAGGAGTTGTTATTGTTTTTTAATTTTAATTTTTTTTTTAACATTTACTGCAGTAACTTTTAGTAAAGTGCTCCTTGCAGTGTTAGCCACCCCTCCCCACGTATGCACATCTCACCTGTAAAAATGTGTCCAGACTTTCCTGAGTATCCCCTGTGAGGCAAAATCACCCCCAACTGAGAATCACTGCTCTCAAGCATTGTTCAGATGCCACTGCCTCCAGAAAGCATTCCTGGGCATCCATTATGGTCTCTCCTGTTGTGTTCATGAATGTACATCTCCAGATAATTGTTGACTTTGTATCATAATTACCCATTTACTTATCCATAGCCCCCTATGGACTGGAAGTTTATTTTGGCCAGGAATTGTGTCTTTCTCACCATTGGTTCTGCATAGTAGGTACTATCGCATATTTGTTGAAGGAAGTCAGAAAGGGAGGGAGGGAGGGAGGGAGGGAGAGGAGGAGGGAGGGGAAAGGAGAAGAGGGGAGGAAGGATGGATGACAGGTATATGATCTGGCCATGGCACTAATTAGGATTCCTGAAGGAGTCACTTAGTCTATCTCGTCTCTGTTTTTTCATCTGGAAAATGGGATGTTGATTCTGACATTGTCTAACATCCATTGCATACCTTTCCGGGCCCACTGATGTGCCAGAGGTGCAGGGGTAACTAGGTTCCTGAGGAGTTAATGTGCAGAGCCAAGCCCTCCATTTACTCCCAGGAGAGGCCCAACTTCTGCAAGAAACCTGGCCCATTGTTGTTACATGAGCATCAGTCCTCTGAGACACGTCCTATCCCTGGATAGGACAGAGCAGAACCTGGAAGCAGCCCTTGTTTTGGAGGGATGTTCAGGGAGTAGCACATATTTTATGAGGGAACTCCCAGCATAGCTCAACCGTCGTTGCTGGATTAATGCTCACCAGCAAGATGAAATGCAGGGGCTGCCTCAGCTATTCCATGAGTCCATGTTTCTATCAAAACAACAATTTAAAAAAATGTGCTGAAGTCCATAGTCCATGTCGATACAATTGGAACATTTATTCCCAGAGAAAGGGAAGGACTGAGGTTCTCCTCACACAGAGCTGGGTATGTTAGTGATTCTCTCCTCAGACTAGTGTCTCCATCCGCCTTTCAGAATGGACCTCAGTGGGGATGAACTTGAGAGGGGCCTGTGGTCTCTCTAGGGAGATGGTGCTTTCATATCCCAGCCATCAAAGGGTACCGAGAACTTAAATGCACTAGCATCTCTCCCTAAACCCTCTGTATTTAAGGACTTAAAGAGTCTGATTAATGTATTTCATCTAGTTTAATAGAGATCATTATTTCATATACCACAAGGAAAGAAAAAGCATACCTTTTAAGGTGACAACACTATCTTATAATATAGATTATTTTCATATAACTCTTCAGACTTATTTAAATGTAGATTTTTTAAAAAAATCATTCTTGTGCATTCATAAAAAGGAAAATATAAGTAAATTAAACTATGTAAGTTGTTTTAAACAGTTGTTCACAATCCTCATCTAACTCTGAATGACTTTATGGCTCAGAATTGTCATATCCCATGTTTTGCCCCACACAGCATGCTCCTGTCTGCCATCAAGAGCACTGGTGACATAGCATTGCTTAGAAGGGTGCTTCTCTGATGTCCTCTCTTCTAAGTCACCAATCCTGCACCTTTCGAAGTTCACACATGGGCAAAAATGGTTGCATCCTGATTGTACATGGCTGACAACTACTTTAAGAAGGATCCTAATTTCAGAGCCATTAAGATATGAAAAAATGTGCATTTTAGAATTGATGAAATAAGTAATTCACACCTTAATGATGAGAACTGTCTTCTTTCTACTTTAAAAATGTGACAAAATTCAGAGTGGAAAGTACATAAGTGTTAGAGCCAGAGCTGGGTTCATATTCCTCTGTCTACTGGCTGTTGTAATGAAGGCAAATTATGTAACTTCTCCAAGTCTGTCTCCTCATCTGTAAACCTTGTCTTAAACATTATATTTATTGGAGATAATAAATATAAATAGACCTCCTTGCCCTAAGTAGTTATACAAAAATATATTCTCTTCTTTCCGTGAAACAAGAGCTTAAACTGGTGTTTTCACTGCATTTGAACCTTTTGTATGTGACGTTTCCAGATTGAAATTGCTAAAATGGGTAAAGTAGTTATGTCTTAATCATGAATTGGGGGACTTCCCTGGTGGCACAGTGGTTAAGAATCCGCCTGCCAGTGCAGGGGACACAGGTTCGATACCTGGTGTGGGAAGATCCCACATGCCGTGGAGTGACTAAGCCCATGTGCCACAGCTACTGAGCCTGTGCTCTACAGCCCGTGAGTCACAACTACTGAAGCCCGCACGCCTAGAGCCCATGCTCTGCAACAAGAGAAGCCACCGCAATGAGAAGCCTGCACACCGCAATGAAGAGTAGCCCCTGCTCACCACAACTAGAGAAAGCCCATGTGCAGCAACGAAGACCCAACGCAGCCAAAACTCAATAAATAAATTAATTAATTTAAAAAGTTAAAAATTTAAAAAAAAGTAATAATGATTGGTTACTTTTTGAAGATGAAGGGCATATTCAGATACCTCGGTTTGTAACATATTTCACTTAACAGAGAACCCATCCATGGTTGTGTTGTCAATTTTTTAAATTCCTCCTATCAAGAATTTGAATTTTGGCTGAGGTCAAATGTTGAATCAGCAATAGATCAAAGACTTGATTTTATTCTTTCTCCTCTACCCATTTTCAGTCCAGCTGTTAAATGTTAACTCAGAGACATGGTTTAATATCCAGTTGACCTGCTAAGGCTGTTAATCTATTTGACACTAACATGTATCTCCTAGTGCAATGCTAGGAGATACATGTTACCTCCAGTACACAGCTTGAAAATTCAAATCGAAGAATTAGTATTCTCATTCCTGGTGATAATTCTGTATTAAATTCATAGTAGGTTGCAGGAAATCATCTTTCTCATTTTATGAAACAGAAAAGGATAGGAAGGAAGAAACTAAAAGCAGTATATGGCTTCTCCCAGGAGGTGACTAAAACTTGGGAGCCACTGGCTAACCTTGGCGTTTTTATTTTTCTTCCTGATTTCTGTTGCTTCTTCATCTTGCCAACACCTGAAGAATCTGGAAAAAGCATCTCATTTTCCATAGAGCAAGGCACAGGTTCTAGTTTCCTTCATAAAATATAAAGTCGGACTTAGGTTGAGCACCATCTTCGTTTTGTTTGTCTTCCGTCTCCTGGGATAGACAAGCTGGTGAATGTCCTTATAGTCACTGACAGCTACTGTTCAAGTTGAGAGAATTTTGGAGAAATGGACTTTAGCATCATTGATTCACATGCATTTTATTGTGCTATCAGTTTTTATCATTCCTAGAATAGGCAATGAGCAATCTAGAAGCAAGGGTTTGATACAAATTCACTGTCAGCTTCCCCCAGCGCCTAGTTCAGGCCTGCCATGCATCAGGCATTTAGTGATTCTTATCCCCTGTCAAGAAAATTAGTAAGAATAGGATGGGAAATAGAAGAGAGAGGCAATTAGCTATTCAGAGAATATTCTTGAATTCTTTCTGAATCTCACCAGTAGGGCAAAGCAACTGCTTAATCATGTGTACCATCACCTGAATTTGTGGTTAGAAATGATTCTTGAGCCCCACCCCAGGCCCACTGAATCCAAATCCTCAAGATCAAGCCTTGGAAATCTGTAACTCATAATCATCACTCTTAATGCTGAGGCAATTTTTTTAAATACTGAAGGATGATCATATTTTTTTTAATTTGCTTAAGTTGATAAAATAAATTATGATTCATTTCAGACCAGTGTAGAATTAGGGGCATGGAAATGTGGTACTGGGCAGCAAAATGATTGGGGAGGGAGTTTCCTTGTTTTAAGTTTGGTTCCCAAACCATCATTTTACTCTTCTTCCTGAGTTGTCTATTCTTTCTCATTGGGCAGCAGAAAAACATTCAATTTTATCCTTATCTGAGGACCTAATATTCTCCAGTGCTCAGGAACCTGAGTATTTTTAAAAGGAGTTAAATGGTTATTGATTCAGAGAAGTGATTCAGAAAGTCAAAAACTTTTTCTATATGCTAATCATATTATACCTATTACTGTACAGATAATAAATAATAAGAAATTATTTTAAAATAACATAAATAGATATGATCACATAAAAATGAGAACATTCCTTAAGGCTCTACTTGGTAACAGCTCTTCATTGCAGTGTGATAGATGGCATAGTCACCTTGCCAAGCTCTATTTGTGTATGTTTCTGTCCCCAGACACATACAACTTTGGTACCACCATTTCGTCTCTAACTGCTTCTCTCTGTTATTATTAGGGTCTGCATCAGATAAAGCATTATAAATACTATTATAAATAGCATTATAAATACTACTATAAATACTACTATAAATAGTATTATAAACATTATTGAGTGACCTGATTGCTCAATCACAGAGGAAATAAGAGGTTCAAATTCCCACATAAGATTTTGATTAACATTTGTATAAATATAAGTAGAGATCTTTTCCAGTAGTTTTGGAATATTATTACTTTCTCTCAGTAAGGCATGCTGATCCACCATAGGTCAAACACCAGAATCCCACTAGAACAAAAATTGATCATAACCAAAATAATCACACGTGTCCTGTATCATGAGTGGCTCATTGATTTATTTATAATGAGATTTTCTGCAATGAATAGCCCAGTTTGAACGTCGTTTATCTAGTCCTTGTAAATCACTGTTTGCCTATCTAAAAACCTATTTTGTTCTGTTTGCCGAGCACCTTTTACTTGCTAATGATCTGTGCAAATTAAACAGTAAAGGAGAGGAGAGGCAAGGAGAGGCAAGGAGAGGCAAAACTTCTTTACACTGGGTGAATGGTAAGCAAGAGGCAATCATCCTATGACGCTCCTCCGTCCCTACCAACAACATTCCCACTCCCCCACCCCCAAGAAAACTTCTAAGCCACAGAGAAGAACAACAGATACAGACACACACATGCACATGCCACCCAGAAGAGCAAGTGGGTGAGAAGGAAAGTCTGTTCACAATACCTCCTTGCAAAAGACTAGCAATTAGATAAGATGCTCTCTTGATCCTGTACAGCCTGGTGTCTGTTCTATTTCTCTCTAGAGCTGCTTCAGTTCAGACCCTGAGCATGTGCTTTGATGAGATTTTTCCCAAAATAATTCCAGTAGATTAAAATTCCACATTAGCCAAATTTTGCATAGATGGAGGCACTGAGGATCCAAGGAGTTAGCAGCTTTCCCAAGACTATTGATCATTTAATAGTATGAGAATTCACCCAGTATGAGAAATACAAATTTTGATCTTTCATGGAATTACCTTTGTTCTGCATTGCTTCTTGTTTTCGTGTTAGTAAATTTCCTTAATAGTCTTAGTGGGAGAAGAGACTAAGAAAAATAGAGAAGGTCTTAATGTTTGCAACGGAATATGCTTATAGTTTTTTAAGATTTATTGGTTGATGATGACGTTATCTTTTTTAACTGACATAATATAGAGTCTTCGAATTCTATCTTTCATTTCAAAACTGAGAACTGCTAGACACTTGGGCACTTGAGTATCTTGGAATTTGAGAATTCTGTTCTTCCCTTATAGAGTGTGGCTAGGATTTTTTTTTTTTTTTTTTTTTTTTTGTGGTACGTGGGCCTCTCACTGACGTGACCTCTCCCGTTGCGGAGCACAGGCTCGGGACGCGCAGGCCTAGCGGCCTTGGCTCACGGGCCCAGCCGCTCCGCGGCATGTGGGATCTTCCCGGACCGGGGCACGAACCCGTGTCCCCTGCATCGGCAGGCGGACTCTCAACCACTGCGCCACCAGGGAAGCCCGTGGCTAGGATTTTTGATGATAATTGTTAAGAGGATTTTGTCATGGCTTTGAAAATACTCAGTGCTGTAAATAGCATTTTGCTATCCAAAAGCCAGGGGAAATCATTAAGTGGGTCTTTGCTCATTTTCAAGACATTGCAAGGTAACTTCTCTAAAATGAGATTTATGAATGTATAAAGCTTAATAAGCAAAGAATGGATCTTTATGTGCATTCTTCCCAACATTGAATTTAAGAGGTTTTCTCTGGACAATATAAGAACAAAGCTGTGGATTTTTCTCTTCTGCTGATTCCCCAATACCTTATGTAGTTTCTAATGACACTTTTTATTTTCTTATGAATAACTGACGTAACTGTTTTTATTTTTATTCCAATGAGATTTACGGTGTGCTAAAAGCAATTTTATAAAGATCTCCAAGCAAATCTTATACTGTGTTTCTATAAATCATACTGGAAGACATTCCAGGGAAATGTTACAGGTTTTCACTGTACTCATCTTGCTAAAGCATGATCTCTGCCTCTGTTTCTTATCCATATTCATGATATCCACTTATCCATAGCTATTGTTTCAGTCCATTTGAGCTGCTATAACAAAACACCACAGACTGGGTAGCTGATAAAAAATAGAAATTGATGTCTCACAGTTCTGGTGGCTTGGAGTTCTGAGATCAAGGCACCAGCATGGTCTCATTCCACTGCAGGCTCTCTTCCTTGTTCATAGCCTGTGCAGAGGAGGCTAGAGAGCCCCATGGGGTCTCTTTTATAAGGGCACTAATCCTATTCAAGAGGGCTTCACCCTCATGACCAAAGCACTTTCCAAAGGCCACTCCTCCTAATACCATCACATGGGGCATTAGTATTTCAACATATGAATTTGAGGGCAGGGAGGTCACAGACATTCAGACAATAGCAGCTACTTTCACCCCCTTGTGTCAAATCACCAAAAACTGAAATTTCTGTGTGGCTGTCTAAAAATTTGAAGGTTCAAGATGGAAGAAATAAAAGTCAGTTTTCTCCTTGAGACTCGTGGTCAGATTTAGAAATACACCTTTATTCCAGTTTTCTACTTAACCTACAGATAACCTTCTCAAGGGAGTTATCTGTTCTACAGGAAAAATGCAGTTGGACAATAGCAGGAAAATAAATAGAGTAGGCAGAAGACATTATACTTCATATCTCCTCTAGATAATAGTGGTAGAGTTTGGATGGTAGGATTATAGCATACTAAATTATTTTTACATAATATAATATTACTGTTTCCTTTCCAGTGTCTTGTCTTTTGAAATCCAGAAACAAAATTAGTGCTAAATACAAGTTTACTACTATCTCGGGCATCTGGATACCATTTTGCTATTTTTGCTCAGTGTTGTAAACCACCAAAGGATATTTTTTGGGTTTCCAAATTGTTTTTTCTTGAGCAGTTGCTGGATTGGCCAATGCAGAAACTTGATTCTGACCCGAAAAGTGCCTTGAGCCATAGATCTCCTACTCAGAGTGCAAGTAGAGGGAGAATGCTTTCTCTTCTCGAGTTCCCTGGAGCAGAGGGAGAAAGATGAATCCACAGATGAGTACCCCAAGTCCCTGCCACATTCCTATAATCAGACGAAAAATCCAGCTTGTACTTTTGGCTGATTTCCTGGCTGAATGGAGATTGGACACAATGGTTTCTGACTCCCAATCCACATTTTATCTGCTGAATATTAATAGCTCTCAGGATCCAAAGATATCAGTTTTCCCACTCAATAATCTCATTTGTTTTTCCTACAAGAGCATTGGCAAAATGGAGACAACTAACCTGCTAATATCTCATAAGTAAATTTCATAGCAGTGTTTTAATACCTACAGTATTAATTGTCTCTGACAAAGGAAGATGTCTATATCACCAGAATAACTAATATCAAATGGTCTAATAGGTAATCACCAACAGTGTTTTAGCATTGTCTTAGTCATTGTCGGGGTACAAAAGAGGGAGAGAGATACATTCTTTCTTTGATGCTGCTCTTTTTGAGGTGGCTTTTTACTAGCTGACGTTTGGGTATATAGCAATTTGTCCCACTAATGGAATTGCTTTAATATGCAGAAGCATATTATGTGTAATTGCCCTTGTTAACGCAGACACTTTTCTCACCTAGAAGAGAGATCATGGGGTACCTTCATCAACCAAATTTCCCTTCTTTTTCTGCAGTTTAGCAACCTAGCAGGCACTGCTGGTGCTTTATCTATACCTTGTCTTTTTTCTCTGTACACCGTAGGCAGCTTTCTGCACATACCTCTCCACCTGCAGACTTTTCCCCTGGAATCAGTAACCCTCAGTCACTAACAAATGGGGAACAGGTAAGTAAAGACTCAGACCTACTTGGGGACTATTCTCAGACATGTGTTCTATACCAAGTCCCAGAGCTCCCCAGTTTCTCAGAGTGGTGACTCGCTTGATAATGTACTTTTTATTGACTTCCTTTCCTTGCCTGATTTTCATCCCCTACCTCTGATAGGTGTTTCCTGGTTTCACCTCCCAATTCATCTACTTGTACTTACATCCTTGTCTCAGACTCTGTTTCTGGGGGAACCCTAAACAAGATAATAGTCTTTTCTAATACAACCTGTTCATTTAGGTGAAAGAATGAGAGTTCTTCCAAGACCTCACCATTTCCTTCCTTCCCCGTGCTCCCTATTCAACTCATCACTAATATTTGCATGGTGAGTTCACCTTGCCACAGTACACCAGTTATGGTCTCCTTCCATGTATGCGTGGATTACTGCAGCAGTATTCTAACCGGAGTTTCTACTTCCAGCTTTTATACCTTCAGATAGTCTTGAAAACCACTGCCAGACAGGTTTTACTAATCATCTGTTAGTTGCATGGTCCCAGCATTTGAGAATCTTCAGAGGTTCCTACACTCACTACTATAGTGATATGATCCAGGTTTATGGCTTTCAATATCTGTATGCCACTGACACCCAATAATTATATCTCCATATGGAACCTGTCTCAAATGCCAGTCTTTTGGGGCACCACTGCTTACTTGACATCTGCACTTGGATGTCTGTCAGACATTTCAAGTTCAAAATGTCAGAGCTGAACCCCTGGTCTCCCCCTACAAACCTGCTCATTCTGCAGCCTTTCCCATTTCAATGATGGCAGCTCCATTCCTTTTATTTCTTAGACCCAAAACTTTGGAAATATCCTTGATTTATCAACTTTCCCCCTCACAATTCACCTCTAGCCCACTAGGAAATCCTCATGTCCCTAACTTCAAAATATATTCCAAATTTGACCACTTCTCACCCTCTCTACAGGTAAAATTCTAGCATGAGCCAACCTTATGTTGACCCAGATTGCTACGCCTCCTGGTTGTTCCCCTTGCTTCTTGCTCTTCCTTCTTCTCTGTTTTCTCAATACAGGAGAAAGAGTTCCTTTAAAACTGTTAGGTCAGATCATGGCCCCCAGCTGCAAAAAGCCAATCAAGGGATCCCCCTCTCACTCAGGATAAAAGCCAGCATCCTTACAGGGGCCATGAGGGCTGACTTGAGGAGTTGCTCATATCTCCCTGACCGTCATCTTTACTACTTTTCCCATCTTTCACGTCACTACTGTCACATGAATTAATTAATCAATCATCGTATTCACTCAACAGATATTTCTAAGCGTTTGGTCTGTGTCTGCAATGTTCTAGGCCTTGGGGATGAATACTGAACAAGAAACATATGGTTCCTATCCTCTTGAAACTTAGCTTCTAGTAGCTTTTAAAGTGTAGTGTTTTAACGGTATTATCCTAATTAATTATATATCTCAGCTTTTTTCTCCACTATCCTGTGTATCAAACCTCCTATCTGTGGTTCAGGCTGGGAAAAAAAAAGGAAAAGCAAAGAAAATTCATTCCCAAAGCTAGAGAGGACAACTCTTGGAAAAATACCATAACCTTTTGGCTTGCTCCTCATTGGCTAAACACTGTCATTTGGCCACCCTACCTGTAAAGGATGCTGGGAAATGCAAGGGTTTAGAAAGGTATGTTGCTGCCATGAAGAAAATCAGGTGTTTTGGGTTTTTTTTTTTCTTTTTTTGTCAGTTAAGAAGAAAGGGAGAGGGGAAAAAAAAAAAAAAAAGAAAGGGAGAATGTATACTGTGTAGATAACTAAGTACTTTCTACCATAGCTGGTATAAAATTACCTGTGGTTTACACTGGGTCTAGGTCCTGCCCACTTCTGAACATTTTAATCAGAAAAGCATTACTACACTCACTTGTTTTTATATTAGAATAAGGGCTATTTATTACCATTGGCTCAGGAAATGACCCAATGTGGCCTTGTAAGACAGAATTAATTTTCAGTGACTCCAGCGGAAAGTTGGCTGCCTTTTAACTTAATAACTTGAGAACTGTCAGTATCCTTTGAAGTTAATGATAGTTGTAAAGTGAAAATAAAAATTTTCCTAAAGGAAATCAAACTCACTAAGACTCGTAAATGAATACTCTGTCACTAGAACTACTAATGTGTATGTGAACGGATGGGTGCGAGGGATTGGGGCGTGTTTAGAATTTCGTTGTTTTTTGGTCTGGTTTTGTTTTGGCTTTTGAGTTATAGAATGTCTAACAAGTTTTCACCTTGGAAATAAAATGTAAAGCATTTAATGGGTTTCTTCTGGTTGTCAGGTGGAATATTAGAAGCAAAGATATTTTGTGTGAACATTTGTGTTGGAAATACTTAAAATGTGAGTGTCACCTCCCATGTATCAGTACAGCAGGGCCTCACCAGGTAAACAAACACAGTTTCTTACTTCAGTCTTTCTGCCCTGACAGGTGATTTTCTGAATTGGTATACGGATCCTCATTTTAATTAGCTTTTATTTTCTTTAATGAATAAAGTTACTGGCCAAACCAAGCATGAATGATTCATCTGTGCAGAAATAGCAGGCACCTCTTGTCCAACTTATGTAAAGCAGCAAACAGGTCATTTCAAGGAAGTATCAAGCAACATAGTGTGTATGTGTAAAATGTAACTCATTTCAGTCCCAACTTAAAGCAGTGAGGAGGTTACAGCGAGTATGGGGAAGCTTTCTCTCATTGGTGCATTCCTGCCTTTCATTTACAAATCAAAGTTTGTTTCAGCAGGAAGTAGCACTTTTTCTTCTTGTTGCTCATTTGTGGGTTTATTCCTACTTAATTTGCTGATCCAAAGAGATGCCAGATTGACATCCCTGGGCACTACAGTTTCCTATTGGTGCCTGGCAGAAGAAGGCAGCAAGCAGGAGCTCTGTGTTTGCTGGAATTCTTGGTAACTTTACGTTTCTGGAGGCAGAAATTTAAAAACCCTCCTGAAACCTTGGTTGGTACCTTCTGCTCACCACCACCCCGCAAAAGACAAAGCAGTCAAGTTAATTTCATTAAGGTTGGTTAGAAGATATTAACGGATTCTTTTTCACTGTGCCTTTCTCAAATACAATGTTTTCAGGACCTCAATTTTTTCTATATCTCAGTGCTTCTAAAGTTGCCTGATTATAAGAGATACATGCTTGGTAAAAAAATGTACATTTAAGATTCTTCCCTTGGAATCTAAAAAAAAATAGAAAAAACTTGTTCTGAAGAACATAGGAGCAGGACAGGAATAAAGAGGCAGATGTAGAGAATGGACTTGAGGACACGGGGAGCGGGAAGGGTAAGCTGGGACGAAGTGAGAGAGTGGCATGGACATATATACACTACCAAATATAAAATAGATAGCTAGTGGGAAGCAGCCGCATGGCACAGGGAGATCAGCTCAATGCTTTGTGTCCACTTAGAGGGGTGGGATAGGGAGGGTGAGAGGGAGACGCAAGAAGGAGGAGAAATGGGGATAAATGTATATGTATAGCTGATTCACTTTGTTATACAGCAGAAACTAACACACCATTGTAAAGCAATTATACTCCAATAAAGATGTTAAAAAATAAAATTAAATAAATAAATAAAAACCATTAGGGAGGTATATAAAATGTGCTGTAGATTAGAGATGAAGAAGAAAATGATACTATTAGGACTTGGGGAGAAAGGGAGAAGCTTCTGGGGCAGGTGGTATTTCAGCTAGATCTTGAGGAAATGGGACAAAAACAAAATTAAAGAAATGGGATTCCAAATGGAAGATATAACATGATGAGCCATGATACCTCTTTTATGAGCCTCCGTTTCCTCACTGTAAAAAGTGCATAATAATACTTTCTTACAGAATTGTTATGATAAATAAATGTGAAATGGATGTGTAAATACTTAAAAAAAATTCTTCCCTTGGAAATTCTGTTCTTTAAGGCCTGGGTGGTATACTTCTAACAAGTATTTCTGGTTGTTCTTACCATCAAGGCAAGTTGAAGAAGGCTCCTCTTTTATGAATGAGTATGATGCAACTTAGACTTAAAAACACTAAGTTTAGGATTATCTTTAAAAGTCCCTTGTTTCCTCATTATGCAGTATTTATTACTGGAATACATTTATAAAGCATTTAGCACTCTTAACAACATGGGCACCGGAGTGGACCAGTTCTCTCTTCAAAAAATGGAATAGCTTTAAGAGCAATACAGAAACTTTCCTAACAATGCCAAACTCCGCAAGTATTTAAAGACCCCTAAGAAACCACTGGTGATAGTTAGATGCCATCTTCTTTGTTCTTTGCCACTAGGAAAAAACCAACTGTTTGAAACATTCATACCATTCAGAGGAATTTTGAGTTTTGGAAGGATACCTTTTCTTAGAGAGCTGGGTTTTTTTTATTAGGACCCATAGGGAAAGGTGCATATGGGTATGTAAGCATCTTGGGATTGTGTTCCTGGAAAGCACAGGGAGATAGAGTAGCCACTTTCCACTCCTACCAAACAAAAAGATACCAGAGCCTAAACACAGTTTTAATATGACTACAAACAGTATGCTGCTAAGTTTCACAGTAGTCAATATCCTGCATGTTATAACTTCTTGGAAAACTTGCCAGGACAGTATCGTGAAGCATGTGATACTCCTGGAGTAAAACCATGTATTAAAATTAAATCCAAGTTAACAATAGACTATGAGCCTATCTTATAGTACGTGATGGATACCTATTTAAAATCACTAATCCACCAAGGCTGTAACTCATAATTTTTGTACTCTGATATTATCCTGAGAATTTCATGTAATCTCTCTGGATCACGTGGCTTATAAGATTTTCCCACACAGCTGCAAAATTACTTGTTAGTTTATCTGTCATCATACTCTGTTACCTCACACATCTCAGAAGCTGTTGACGGGTGTCTCATAGTCCCTACTGGACTATAATTCCCAATTTATTCCTCATTCTGGAACTACCAAAAGATAGCATCAGTCCTTAAATATTCAATCGCCTTTCAAGTGAATGATTTGTGAAGCATTTGAAATCTGCAAAAATCTGCAAGGAAGAGACAGGCCAACACATTCCAGAGTTTCTCCTACTCTAAAATTTCTTGACATTTCTTGACTTGAAATATGGTAAGAAAAGTTGAAAGCTGTGTTATTTTTTAGACATTTCTAAATTAGGTCAATTTTGAGCTGAATAAGGCTAGACTATTTGGTTGTTCATGTCTCTTGTTACAAATTAACCCCAAGTTTGTTGCTTCAAACTTGGAAATTTTCTTAATGTATATCAGTGTAAAATAAGACCACATTTTTTTAATTTCAGAAATTGGAAAACACTGTCATATTTCTGTATGATCAGAACAACCTCTGGCCCAAGAGTTAAAATTTTATTTTATTGTCTTTTATTCTGAAGTCTTATAGATTTCCTTTCAAGTCATTTACTCCAGTTGATTTATAAAGATGCAAAAGTGCCATTGTAAGGACTAGTCCAATTTGGGAAAAGGGGCCTGGATGAGACTTGGGACATGTTTAGATGTTCTACCACAGCTGAATTCCAAAGTGATTTAACTTAATCTCTGCATGAAAGGCTATAGAATTCATTATTATTTATCTGCTTTTGCAAAAATTTGGAAATGATCTTCGTGTCTAAAAGAAAGGAAATGGTCATACACAGGAAAGATAATTTGGAGGCACTTATTGAAAAGTACAAACTCCTAGATTCTATTTCAGACTAGCAAATAAAAGTATCCCAAGGGAAGTTTCTGGAAATTGTCATTTTTATAAATACCCCTGGTTATTCTTACATTTATGCAAACTTTGGAAACATCACACTATTACGTTTGTAAGGTAGAATATTATTTGACCACTAGATTCTGCTTCTGAAGAATTTGTAAGAACATGAGGAAATATTCACAATAAAATACATAATGACAAAAAATAAACTAGTCTATATATAAAACTATATAGCGATTATGATCAGAATGCAGCCCAGAGTAAATAAAAAGTGTCATTGTAAAAGCTGGCCTCAGGTGTCCACTTTTCATTCAGGAAGATACCCAGATGTGGATGTGCTTGAGAGAAGGACCAGCATGAGACAAAACACAACCAAAAAGGTTGCAGAAAAGGGGCAGGGATTTTTAGAACAGATATGTCTAAAAGGAAAAGAAAGGGAGGCTGAACAAGAGATTAAAGACTGAAGAGACAGATGAGTTAATGAGTCAATGAGTTATTCCAGATTCTGAGGATAACCAAGACACAGCACCAGGGATGCCCATTACTGCAATTTAAACTCTTTGCTGTACAGCACTGTCCTGAACCTTCATGGAATCCCCTCTTATACCCTGACCTTCGGGAAGCACGCACTGGGGAGATTTAAGAGAAAAGGCACTGCTATAACCCACAGATATGTGGATGCAGGGCAGGAGGAAGAGAACACTGACAAATCAGGATGACACAGGGATAGATGCAGACATGTTAGGCATCTTAATGATTTCCCCAAATATAAGAGTGACACCAGAAATCTGGAAGGCCTGTGTAGTCCCATGAAGTTGACATATTGGTTATACACACACACACACACACACATACACACACACACACAAGAAAGAACTAAACAACAGACAGCAAAAGGTAGAAGTGTTATCTGCATGTTGAGATTAAAATTGCTTCATATCTTGTTTTGTTGCTGTCCTCCACTGGACATATATGATCTATGATCTATATAACAAAGGAAAAAGTGGTTAAACTTCGGTAAATACCGATAATTTTTAGAAGTCTTTCAACAAAAAAGTTCTAAATGTGATAGAAAATCAGCCAAATCTAATTCCTAATTTAAAATCCTGCAGTGCCAAGAGCTATGCTACACTAGCTAACATTTTAGAACGACCTACATTGGTCTGTCATAAATAAAATCTAACTCCTGAGTTCTCAAAATCTGACGTGCTACGCAAAATAATTTACACTGAACTATTGCATCATGCATGGATTCCACTGGTTCAAAGTGGGGAAAACATTTTAATGATTTTATATTCATCTGTACAGTTCTTTTTGCTGTCAATCATACAGTGATGCGTGGCTCCTTTTCCTTCTTTTAAAGATAACTTTTTCTCTATTTAGAAAATAATACTTATGAAACAATATTGTATATAGCCCATAAGCATGTAGTTTGTGCTGTCAGTTAAACTGAGTTTGAAAGCTACCTCTACCCCTACTCCTGTGTGACCTTGGATGAGTTGTTTCCTCTCTCTGCAGCTGTGTTTACCTGTGAATAGAAATAATGATGCCTCTTACTTCGTAGGACATTTGTGAGGATCACATGAGTTAATGCATGTAAAGGGCTGACCATACTCTGCAGCCAATTGTGCAAAATAAATTAATTAGAATTGGTGTTTGCTCATAATAGAAACTTTAGGAGGAAAAACATTAAGAAGGAAATAAATATGATCTAAATTCTTAAATCCAAGGCAAGAGGTACCATCATTTTAGTGACTTTTTATCTTCCTCCTTTGTTTAAACAAAAAATACAAAAATGGACCCTCTCATATATATTCTAATATAATCTGACTGCTAACTTTATATAAACTAACTCATTTTCTGTCTTATTAAATATGCTTCCAAAATATTACTTTCACTTTGTAAGGAAGCATTATACTTTATTTAAATATCATATTGTTGGACATAATGGCTGTTTCATTGATATTTTAAGAAAGCTGCACTGACTCTCCTCAGAACTAAATACTTGTGCATATCCATGATTATTACCTTAGAATCAATTTCTAGAATTAGAATTACTGAACAAAATGGTATATTTTTAATATGTGTTTAATACATGTTTATTATATGTTGCTAACATGCCTTCCAGAAAGTCTGTGCCAGACTTTCGCGAATATACACAAATATTTGAGACTTTTAAAATGTTTTACTTCCTAAATTGTCACACTCACCAAGGAGACACTAGTCGAGCACCCACTGAAAGTGGGCGCTCTGCGGGGTGGGCAGCAGACACACCAGGATGCTAGTGCTGAGTCATGGTATCTAAGGGGAGCGAGGGCCCACTGCACCATGCCTGGGACCTCTGTGGCCTTGGAGATGCGTATCAGCCTTTAGAAGCGAAGGGATCCCTCTTGGAGAATCTAGAACAGGGAAGTTTGACAAGTCCCACCCAAAGGGAATTGACTTTTTTTTTTTTTTTTGAAGTAGAGTTGATTTACAATGTAATGTTAGTTTCAGGTGTACAGCAAAGTGATTCAGTTATACGTATACATACATTCATTCTTTTTCAGATTCTTTTCTCATATAGGTTATCCCAGAATATTGAGTAGAGTTCCCTGTGCTCTACAGTAGGTCTTTGTTGGTTATCTGTCTTGTATATAGTAGAGTGTGTATGTTCATCCCAAGCTCCTGATTTATCCCTCCCCCTTCCCCTTTGGTAACCATAAGATTGTTTTCTATGTCTGTGAGTCTGTTTCTGTTTTGTAAATAAATTCATTTGTATCAGTTTTTTAGTTTCCAGATATAAGTGATATCATATGATATTTGTCTTTATCTGTCTGACTTCCTTCACTTAGTATGATAATCTCTAGGTCCATCCATGTTTCTGCAAATGGCATGATTTCATTCTCTTTTATGGCTGAGTAATATTCCATTGTATATATGTACCACATCTTCTTTATCCATTCATCTGTCGATGGACATTTAGGTTGCTTCTGTGTTTTGGCTATTGTCAATAGTGCTTCTATGAACATTGGGGTGCATGTATCTTTTCTAATTAGAGTTTTCTCTGGATATATGCCCAGGAGTGGGATTGTAGGATCATATGGTAGCTCTATTTTTAGTTCTTTGAGGAACCTCCGTACTGTTTTCCATAGTGGCTGAAACAGTTTAAATTCCCAGCAGCAGTGTAGGGGGTCAAAGGGAACTGACATTTCTAGAGCATTTTTCATAGAGAGAAAACATCCAACTTCCCTTACTAAAAACCATAACTGCTTTCATCTGTTGAACCTGTGTACTGTGACAGGCATACTGCTGATATTTTACTACCACCTGTAATCAGAATGGGGATAATGCGTGGGGGATAATGCCTGCGAGCTGCCAGTGAAGTGAGTTAACTTGCCCAAGAGCTTGCAATGTCAAGTGGATGTGCTGGGTTCACCATCAGCTGTGACTCCCAGCGCTCCACTCTCATTTACACCTGGGTTCTCAACCTTCAGTCTTTGGTACATTTGTGAGTTTTGCTGTAGCTGTATGCTCCTCTTCCTTAAGTTGATCTCATATTTATTTTTGAAAATGTTTTTAAAGGAAACTTTCTATTTCTATCATAAAGGGAATATTAATAATTTTTACTGCATATAAATAACATAAATAAAAATATACGCTTTCACGTGTACTACCTAAAATCATCTTACCCCTCCATCCCCTCCTCGTACCTCCTGCCGGGGACCTTGCCTTTCTCCTACTGGTTTCTTTGTTCTTGTTCTGTTCCGTGTGGTCTGGGAGGAACTGGGGAGACATCTTTACAGTGTGAAGGGTGAGTGTGCTTGTCTCAGAGGAGAAGAAAGAAGGGCCCCAGAGGTTCTGCTCCTGCTGGGAGAAGGTGCTCAACACACCCTGTTTAACTTCCTTTGAACAAAGGCCTAGAGACTCAGAGCATCAAAACAGAACCAGTGGCTTCGTTCTCTGGGTAATTCAGGCTTCTTTCCATCCGAAGATCCCAGATGTGGCTGGTCCAGCATGGTGACTTGCAGTTACCAGCACAGGTTAAGCCTGTGTGGCCAGGCTTTGTCTGGTAGCATTTTCTTCATCAAATATAATGACAATTTGAATAAACCCTTATGTCCAGGGAACATTTCTCATATTTTATTATGGAGAAAATAGAGACTTGGATTCTTTGAACATTTTAAAAAAAGATCCTCACTGTGTCAGCCTCTGTTTGTTTTTGCAGGACATGACAGTTATCTGAAGAGAACCAGCCAGATTTAATCTGACAGCTCCAGTCAGGGAAGAGTGCTCCCAATCTAATTACTCAGTAATCTAGTCAGGACGGGAGTAATTCTGGGCCTTTCTCAGGCAGCTAATCACATTGCCCAGGCGTTGGCAGCCACTCATGGGGAGCTTTCAGGAACAAAGTTTGGGGCCTGCATGGGCTTCACTGTGGTGAGATTTCTTTGTCACCCTCCCCCAAACTGGGTTCTTCAGGTTGGTTGCTATTGTTGTTGTTGTTGCTGTTTTTCTCCTCCTTACTCCTCCCCTTCATGGCTAAGATGGTCTTAGTTTAGCCTCAAGTTCTAAGTTGGACAAGACCTTCCTTTCTGAATGTCATAGGGAAGGGGTCTGACTCTCAGGTCCACTTGCTTCTTTCCTTGTGCAGGGATAAATGAAGGATGCTATGCAATTTTCAGAGGAGAAAAAGAAAGATGAAAAAGTTCTTTTTCTACAAGGAAAGCACTGTGGCTTGTGAACTCTTCTGCATGTCATTTCTCTATTGATGTGGGCAATTTTGGAGATAGGTTTTATGGAGAAAAGAGACAGTGAGCAGATATTTAGTATGTCAGTGACTCTGAATGTCAAGCTCTAGGCAATATCGATCATGAATCATTTCCATCATCACAATTTTAATACAGAATGTGAAGACTGAAAAAAAGGGAGAGAAGAAAACTCATCCACTGAGCAGGGGAACTTGTGTCGCCACAGTAATTAATACCCTGCCAATTTTCTTTCTCTGAAAACCCTCAGTTAGGATAATTTCATAGTATTCCCGTAAATCAGAATGTTTTTCCAGTGCATGGCCTTCTGACACTCTAAAAACTGAGGTGTCTCTGAAAAATCATTATACTAGCACCAGACCTCTTTTCTTCTACTCCTGTGTTTTGAACATTTCTCCAACTTTGCATAATCACTGCTTGGTCATTCTGAATCCAAACATTTGAGTCTAATAGAGGGGAATTCCAGGCACTAATAGGTTTATAATGTAGTAATTTCCCCCAAGTTATCCATGATAAACGGGCTTCCCAAAAAGCCTCTAGCAGTCATAACACAACATATTATGTGGACACGAAAAAGAGGAAATGTAAAATGCTGTGTTCAGTTGTTGGTTGTAATTTTGAACAGGTTTCAACCACAGTTTGTACTTTCTCGCTTTCAATTTTTTATGGAGTTAAAAGTGTTTTTATTTCTGTAATTGTAGGTGGTATAGGCCCCTAGGGGTCGGTTGTTTGGATGTGCCTCTATGTACACACAGAAACTGTTGCTGAATCACAGGTATATTTGGGCCTAGAGTCTGAAGCGTGTGGGCCTGGAGGCTGGTGTGTCTGGGATGGAGCATGCAGACTGATCTCAGTACCCATCATTCTGCTCCTAAGGATGTCATCTCTTCTTTAGTTTTGGGTGTAGATTCCACAAAAACTGTCACTGTGAGTTTATCTAAAGAGTCCACTCAAACTATAAATAAACCCTAGTTAGGGACTCTTATCTAATATAATATGCACATTTTAGTCTCTGACTGCAAGTACTATAATTGTTTGACTCCAAAGTACAGATGAAGGTAGGGTTACTACATCTGAAGAGTAGTTCATGCCAGGCATTTATATCAATACTTCCATGAGTCAGAATGTGTGTTTCCATCCAGATGAAATGTATTCTCCAGGTCACTAATTGAAATGTTTACACAATAATTTAAACATGTCAATTCTGTATTACTTTGTATAACAACTTTCATCTGAAAATGTGAAAGCATTCATGAGAAATTAATGCCATGGTGGTTAATCCTTACAGAAATGTTGCTTACTTCTTACAGAATGAAAATGAGAAAAAAAATATTTTATAGCGATGACTTGTAATGATCCCACATCTCAGTGTATAATTGGCACAAATAAAAGAACAGTGGTTCTTTTTCTGAAGGCTATTTCTCAGTACAAGTTAAAATGACTCGGGAATGCAGGAGACTCACAAAGCAGACTGCAATATTAAGAGCTTATCTGAGCAATGGAACCTCTAGGTATTTGCTAATGTGGCACTCTTTTCTCTGCTTTAAACACTAGATCTTGAATTACACAAGTGATTGTTATCTGGAAATCAGTATACATTGTTGATTCCTCTGTTCAAATTAATATCTGCTGAATGAGTTTGGCTTTGTAAAAGTTCAGCTTTGTGTTTTATTCATTCCTTGCTAGGGTGTCTGATGCTGTCTAAGGAATGTCCCAGGACAGAAGGGTCTTTATATAAAGAACAATAATAAATTCCTTTATTACCGTATATGAATTATCAGCCTGCCCTCAATCAAGTTAGATTTTGAACTTTAGTTAAATCAAGATGAGGCAATTATTTCACGTTTTGATCCCATGTACAGGGATCTTACATTTCACTGTATCATTTTTACTACTGTTTATTCCCCATCACATTTGTTTTGGTTTCTTTTTTTAGAAGTCAATTCATTTAACATGTTTTAGCTTTGAGTCAAAATCTACTTCAAGCTGGTGATTGTTGTACTTCCCTACACAGTTAGAAATTTGCAAGGTGATCTTTGGTGTTTTGCAACATGAAAGGCATACTACCCGTATAGGAATCGTTCAATGACTTTGATGAGATTTAAAAAGTCTGCAGTTTGGGTGAATTATTGCTGGCTGTTATCCAAGCCCTTCTCCTCCTCCACAAAATATAGTCTTTTAAGTTTATATTGTCTACTTATGTGCACCTTGGCATGGCTTACATTTGGGGATTCTTGCAAAGCCCCACATTACTTTTCATCTGTTGAGTATGCTGGGTACAATTTGCTGGGTGTGCCTCATACTTTATGTTGGTAGCACACAATTCTGCTCTCTTCACGACATTCCCTTATATCTGTGCTGTCCAATAGAGTAAGAGTTTGCCACATGTGCCATGAAATTAAATTAATTTCAATTTTAGAAAATTAAAAATTCAATTTCTCAGTTGCACTAGTCACATTTCAAGTGCTCAAGAACGCTGTGTAAGTAGTGGCTTCCCGACTGGACAGGCAGATACAGAATATTTCCATCATTGTGGTTGACAGACTGCCAGAAGAGAGGCCTACATTGACTCATAGGCAGAGAGCAAGTGTGGCCAGACAATTCCAGGTTCAATACCAGAAGCAGCAAAGTCAATACAAGTAGCTGAGACTCTCAAAGGAACACATGTGTAATTACACCTCATCATGAGTTCTCATTGCAATTATAAGAAATCATTCAAATGTTGGTTTTATTCATTCTTTAAAAGGAACAGGACCAACAGCCGCTTGACAGCTTTGTCTTTTTATTTCACTACTGTTAGCCTGTCACCTAAGGACTCTTACAAATATGTCCACTTTCAAATAGTGGTTAAGGCTTCTTAGAGATGCTTTTGTTTTCTGTTCATTCAGAGTCACCTCTATCCCACACCAGCCAAGGGCTCATTTTTCCTCTTCTTCCCTTTCCCTGGTCTTGCCCTGTTCCTGCAATTCTGCCTTGATGATGTTTAGTTATCAGAGGGAAGAAAGGGAGGAGACTTAAATGTGTCTTTTAAAGTAGATATTCTGTTTTTGGAATCTCCCACTTGGTTTAAGTGGAAAAGGCTTTGAGGCAAGTCAACTATCTTTTGCACTCCCATCCTCCTTCTGAATGTGTGTGTACATAGGTAGAATTATCTGGGAGCAAACATCAGGCTTCTGAAATATCCTTCTTCTCTTCTATCAAGTGCTAGACCCTGAATGCCTGTGGGGTTGTGGTGGCCCCTGCCCCGAAGTGTCCTCACTCTCTGTAGACACTTGTTCTCCTTGAAAGCTGGGACTCATCAAACTCCAAAAAACTGGTCAAAGTTTTCCCATGAAACGATCACAAGAAAGAAGACTAAATGTTCCATTGTCAGGTTTCTAAGTAGAAGGGGAAATTCATAACAGTAATTCAGTGTGGAACAAATGCACAAAATAAAAGAAGTTATGTTACTCCCTAGTGTCTTCAAAAGCTTAGGATTTTGAAGATCTTGAGATGATTAGGAGTATATTGTATTTGGACCAGACTGTGTATTCATTGCTGGAGGTAACCTCTTCCAGAAACATGCTTTGACAATCCTAAAACGGTAGGATTTGGGGAATTCATAGCTCTCTGATATAGATATATGAGTTTTTTGGGTTTTTTTTGTTTTTTGCGGTACGGGGGCCTCGCACTGTTGTGGCCTCTCCCGTTGCGGAGCACAGGCTCCGGGAGCACAGGCTCCGGAAGCGCAGGCTCAGCGGCCATGGCTCACGGGCACAGCCGCTCCGCGGCATGTGGGATCCTCCCGGACCAGGGCACGAACCCGTGTCCCCTGCATCGGCAGGCGGACTCTCAACCACTGCGCCACCACGGAAGCCCCGATATATGAGTTTTTAAACTGAATTCTTGCCATAATTTTTTAACTGATCACACCCATTTCTCTGAAAATATAAAGGTTATTACATATGTTTTTTAAATCCTCAAGTCTTTTGTGAATGTCCTACTGCTTGCCTTTACTGTCTTACCTGCTACCTCTCTCCATAAGCACCTCATCTTTTAGTGATATTTAGTCTACTGCAGCTCCCGGAGCAAGCTGTGTACCTGCTTTCACTCTAAATACCAGTAGAATGCACCCATCAGCTGCCTGGAGAGCTTGGACTCATCACTTACCTTTGCTCAGATGCTCCATCTTTAGTGAAGTGCCACCACCCCTGGATTAACTGTCCATTGCTCCATGACAAATGACCCCAGCACTTAGGGGCTTACGACAACATTTTTGATCTCACAGTCTCACTGGGTCAGGAATCCTTGGGTGGCTGGGCTAGGCCCTCTGGCTTAGGGTGTCTCACAAGGCAGTACTCAGAGTGTTGTCCAGGACTGCACTCAGGGGAGGAGCTGCATCCTGAGTTGTTGGAACGACTCAGTTCCTCGTGGGCTGTTTTACCGAGGCCTCAGATTCTTGGCACATGGGCTTGTCCATAGGGCAGCTTACAGCATTGCAAGTGTGCAGAGCCAGAGAAAATGTAAAGAAGACAGGATCACAGCCTTTTATAACCTGATCTTGACAAGGACATCCTATCTCTTCTGCATTCTATTCATTAGAAACAAGTCACTAGTTCTAGCCCACACTCACGGGGAGGGCATTACACAAAGACCGAGAGGGAGGGGCCTTTGGCAGTCACGTCAGAAGCTCCTTACCAGACACACCCCTGGCCCAGCCAATCCCAGACGCGCTAAGCATTGAGTCCTGATACTACCTATGACTGCACTTCCCCATTCAGTTCCAATGACCGGTTTCCATGTCTTACTGGTTTTCATATCTTTGGTGCAGTAGCTACATGGGGAGAGGGATGTGAATATTAGTTGAAGACTGAATGAATGAGTCAGTCTCCACTGTGAGGATTTATATAAGGATGGCTGAAATCCACTGGATCTACTGAATGGAAAGTCATACAGAGGGTTTTCTACTCTAACAGCACGTATGAGTTCCTTAAGGATTTCATGCTCTGCAAAATCATGCACTAAAAATAATGAAACTTGTGGAAAAAATAAAGATAGTGCAGACTCCACAAAACCTATGAAAATTCATAACCCCAACACTTACAAAAAATACTAGCAATGCAAGTTTACACCCTGAAGTAAGTACTTGCTCCTTCTGGATGTAGGTGTGGGAGGGCATTCAGTTCTCCTAGAGACTCTTTATGATACAATTTTAAAAACTAAATTCAGCTGCATTTTATTAATCAATTGTTTTAACATGAGAGAAATGTCTTTGCAGCTTCTTGACCTGCATTCACAGCTTTGTCAGATATATTAGCAGAGTAGAAAGCAGAGAGGTTCTTGAAGCTTCTGAACCATCCTGCATGAAAGGAAGGCAATTTTGCAGAATTCTGAAGCTTTTCCCTAAACATCTGGAAATGTCTACTATATATTTTTGGTTGCTTGTTTTGCTGTGTTTTGTTTTGTTTTCTTTTATTTTTTTACTTGTAAGAAAGCTTACCTCTGCTCACTTCAAAACATGAGCATGCTTGGAAGAATCTCAGAGGAGCCAACACACTTCCATGTTGTCCTTACATCAGTCTCTTATTTTTCAATTGCATATGAGTTAATTCATGTCACTGAAACACCCAGTACAGAAGAACAAACAGTCTCATTCTTCTCAGCTTTAGGAAAATCCCCTAGGAACCATGGAACTTCACCACTTGTTTTGAGAGTATTAAAAGGTGCCCTGAGGCCTTTTGGCACAACTAACAGGGTGACTTATACTCATTTCCAACTTCAGAACTAATTGTGATTTTAAATAAACATAACTTCTTTCGTCCAAGGTTCTCAAAGTCTGTTCCTCCCTCATTCTCTCCTTTCCTTCCTCCCTTCTGTTGCCACATTATTTTTTCTTTACTTTTAATTAATTTTGAATTGATATTTTATTTACTTTTTGAATAGGTAATATGTTCACATGGCAGTAAATGTAAAGAAGTATCTCCTTCTCATCCCGACCATCATTAAGATAATTTCCCTCCTGAAGTCCAGGGAATCTTGTTATATGGCTTATCTCCATTTGGAGTTACGCAAAGGCCATGTTAACAAATCAAACTATGTCACCAAATTCTAACACATGGAATTTTTAACTCATATAAGCACATTCTTGTTTTACTTTAGCTAACTAGGACATCCTTGATTCCAAACAATCGAGAAATATGGACATTTCAATGTATTGGCAAATTCCCGTCTTCCTAAACATGTGATACACATAGGGATGGACGTGGCCATAATTTCCTTGCTGTGATTCTATCCTGTTTAGTTTTTATAAATATAAATTCTCATTGTAATTTTTTTTTACCCAAACCTGTAGATTTTCCCACAATTTTGTATCCTTGTAGGGAGTTGGGAGATGATGTGAAGAGAAAGCCAAAAACACATATAAATGGCAATTACCTAAAATATCACCTAGGGTGCTTGTCAAAGTGTATGGAGCCCAGATAAACACTGAAGATTAAGTAAGAAATCAAAAAGTAGTTTAAATGTCTATGACTTCCTTCAGCCATTTAATATTTAATCACAGATCAATGGGTTTTGGCTCTCCTGTTAATGATCTTATAATTACATGCCTGACGTGCATTTGAGGAGGAATTCACTAAGAAGGTGCGGCAGAATTTTATTGCTCACATACATGAAACAAGAGACAAAACTAAAATTTCTCAAAGGAAGGTCTTTTGGGAAGTGTCTAGATTAATACAGGTGAACAAAAAGGGGCTTAATGGTGTTTAACAAGCAAAATATTTGGAATTTGTTTCTCAAATATTTCCAGTGTTTGTCCTGTGATGGTGCCCTCGTATCTCAGAGGTGTCAAGGGAACCTCTTTACCAAGTCAAATGCTCTCTTGTGAATTTCTGAACTCAATGGAAATGCAAACTTCATCGTATTTTCTGCTCCTAGAGGCTGACCTCTAAATCCCAAAGGCTATTTTATTCCCTTTGGTCTGAACATATGTGAAGGTTAGAAGAGTGAATTTGTAGGAAGCAAGGAAATGGACAGCAGCAGGATTCATGTAGGTGGGCAGGTGGACTAGAAACAGCCTGTATAGTCAAATTCCGTAGGAAGGAGTGGATTAAGAAGAGGACAGATATTTGGAGATATTGGTTAGAAAAGAGTCATTAATTGGAAAAAGAAAAATAAAAGCCCTCATAAAAATTACTTGTTCAGATTTGCTTAGAAATCTTTGTGATAGCAACATCGTGACAAATCTTTAGATCCTTACAGACCTGACGTTTAATTCCAGATCTGTTGCTTATTAGCTATGAGATCTCAGATAAGCTACTTAAACTCTCTGAAGTGACATGTCCCCATCTGTAAAATTGGGATAAGTATACTTACATTTCATGGTTGTTCTGAAGACTACTGATATCGAATAGCAAATTTTAATGTAAAACCTGGAAAAGACTAAGTTATAACTTATCCTCCTCTTCATCATCACTGGAGAGGCATAATTCTGTTTCAAATCTAAAAGATGTTACAGAGCTGAAGGCAGACATCTCTGAAGCATGTTTTACTACTCAAGGCCAGAGATGCAGTAATTTCAGGACTAGTCTTGTTTCCCTGTAGCTAAAGGATTCCAAGCCATGGACCAGGATGAGAATGTGTTTATGGGCTTCTAGGTGATAACAGTCTTTGTGCCTAAATCTTAACTAACATAATCATCCTTTCATAGTGATAACACTTTCATTGTGGTATTTGCACATATCATTTGGGGGTATATTTTTTCACCTAAGAAGCCTGGTAGCTACTTCTCCAAACCACCAATATCAAACGCCATTATGTATCTCTGGTAATCATCCTGTTATAATTCTACCTGTTGTGACCTGGCCATGAGTCAGATTTCTTGACCACGATACCATGCTTGGGAAGGTCTAATGTTTTCCATAAAACAGAAGTTGTTCAGTCTTCAACTGCAAGGTATGCTTGGTCAGGCCCCATTTTCAGTGTCTTCATAAACCTTGTTATGTGTTCACTTATTTGGTGCATGTTTACTGTTCTGTGCTCAAGAATTCCTGTAGTGTTTTGCATCCCTTGTGAGTGGCCTTCCTCCCCGCTCCTTCTCTGCAAGGAACAAAGATTGGCATTGAGTCCATTTGTAGGTGCCACTTAGCTGCTACCTCTGCTAGGTGTAGACACTAAGTCAGAGAAAGACAAATATCACATGATATCGCTTATATGTGGAATCTTAAAAAAGGGTACACATGAACTTATCTACAAAACAGAAATAGAGTTACAGATGTAGAAAACAAACTTATGGTTACCAGCAGGTAGGGGGGAAGGGATAAAGTGTAAGATTGGCATTGACACATACACACTACTGTAATATATATAAAATAGACAAATGATAAGAACCTACTGTATAGCACGGGAAACTCTACTCAATACTCTGTAAGGACCTACATGGGAAAGGAATCTAAAAAAGAGTGGATATTTGTATATGTATAACTAAATCATTTTGCTATATATCTGAAACTAACACAACATTTTAAGTCAACTATACTCCAATAAAAATTTTTTAAAAAAGGAAAAAGGGGGGAAAGATTGACAGAAGAGACACTGCACATAACCCCACTTCTGATCATTTTAAACCCATTTTTCAAATGATAAAACTTGCATGTAGTAAGGGAGGGAAATAGTGATGGAAGAATCGAGATTTCTTACCTTTTTAATGACGTGTAGTAAATATAGGGGCACAGACTCATATGTCTTCAGGGTCACCAGTAATTATGGGCCACAGGTTGTCATGTGGACACTGCAGCAAATCAAAGAGAGTAAACCTGGAGGACAGGGGAGCACTGTAAGGGACCCTGAGATGTAGGAATATGGGTTGGGTGTGACCCCATCTTCTGATTTTCTAAGAGAAGTCAAAATACATAAATTGGGGTGTGGTCCCATCTTCTAAGAGAAGTCAAAATACATAAACTGGGGTGTGTGTGTGTGTGTGTGTGTGATTTCTAAGCATTAACAACCATTTTGTTAAGGCAGTACTAGTCCCCCCAAACCTGACCTCATTGACTGTGGACTCAGAAGATTGGAATTTTGCCTCTAGCTCCACCTGCTTTACTTCCTGTAGCCACTAAACTGCAGCCCTTTTGTTTTATTCTGAGCCTTTGCCTCACACTCCTTCTTCCTCAGTGTCTTGATCTGTGAATTAGGGGTAAGAGCATTTGTTTTTCTGCCTCCAAAAAATCAAGGACCACAGCACCTGGGAAGATGAATGAGGTCATTTGGTTAAGCGCTCCTTGCTGGGTGGAAGAAGGATGGCTTATGAATACTAACAGCATTTGAATTATGTGAGCTTTCATGGAAAGAGAGTTGGACCATTTAGCTCCCCCTCTGCAGGGAGTTATAAGAGAGGAAACCAGGGAGGAAGAGGCTGGAAACACTTCTTCATGACTACCTCCTGGGGGGAACTACGAAATGGCATTGGGGATGCTGAGACTTTGTCCGCATGGTACTGTAAACAATGCAGTATAAGCTGAAGAGAGCAAAACTCTCACTATGTGAGTTTGTGACTTTGTTATCTGTTGGAAGTGTGAGCAAATGCGGGTGAACTGTCTACGTAAGGCTCTGGCTCACAATCCTTTTTTATGTTCTAATCAAATTGTCTTTTTATTGCTCCCTCCCTCCCTCCTACGTAGCTAGGGTAGACTAACTACTGAAACAAGCCCCAGCATATCACTGTATTAACCCAATGATAGCGGATGTTTCTCTGAGATACTCCCAGTTGGTGGGTGGCATTTCACATAATGATTCAGAAAACCAACGCCCTTCTATCCTATGGCTCTCCATCCTCTGGGCTTCCCCACTAGCTGGCAAATGGAGTCAGAGTGCAGTGTGTTACATGTGGATGATGATTATGATCCACACCTGAAAAGAGCACGTGCCGTTTCAGCTCACATCCCCTTGGCTAGAACTCAGTCACATTGCCGCACAAGGAAGGTTGGGAAGTGTCGTCACATTCCCCCAAAGAAGAGGAAATTTCTGTGACTGTCCACAGTCACTGCCAAGCTTGAAATGTTTTCAGACATTTGTCCTCCCATTTTATCACCTGCTGAATATACTGTTGCTTCCTTTAACACAAGACACTGGAGATAGAGTCTGGTTTTCCCTTTATTCTGTTGCAGTTCTGCAGCTAGCATACTGGCTTTTCGGTTTTCTGTTAAACCAAACACCTTTTGTACACTGTCATGTAGGCTTTTGTTTTGTTCTGTTTTAACCCTTCTGTTCTTTCCATCTACTAACTTCATTCTTCATCTTATTGCTTAAGAGGGAGGTTTCTTCTCCATTGAGAGTTGAGTGCTGAATTTGAATACCTGTGTTGTCAGGAAGCGTTGGCAGCCACTCACATAGCCTGCTACTGTCTGCTGTCCTTAGCTATGGCTCCTGGTGGAAGTTGTTGATTCTTGGGTAGAAATAAAAATACATGTTTGTTATTTTTAGTGTTTGATTCTGAGACTGTCATGGGAGGCAGGGTTCTGTTTTGAGTGATGTGTAATGTAAAAATAAAATGATTGAATATTGTGAAATTATACAGTGACTTTGATTAGTGTAAGCAGTCAATACTAATCAATGCACACAAAACAATACAAATGGTCTTGCTCTTTTAGCACAATGTAGCTGTTAATGGTTGATAAATGATAAAGGAAAAGAAGATAGACACATATTCATCCAAGCTGGTGAATGTTATGAGGATTGAGAATCTAAGTATCTATGAAAAACATAGGTTTAATTAACCCTTGACAGAGCTTCTCTTCAAAATTCATGAAAATGGAAAGCTTCAAGATACTGAAAGGTAAATAACCAACAAAAAATATCCTCTAGGGCTTCCCTGGTGGCACAGTGGTTGAGAGTCCCCCTGCCGATGCAGGGGACACGGGTTCGTGCCCCGGTCCAGGAAGATCCCACATGCCACGGAGCGGCTGCGCCCGTGAGCCATGGCCGCTGAGCCTGCGCGTCCGGAGCCTGTGCTCCGCAGCGGGAGAAGCCACAACAGTGAGAGGCCCGCGTACCGCAAAAAAAAACAAAACAAAACAAAAACAAAAACTCTAGTAATTATATATCTGGAGGCAATTGAGTATAGGGGTTAAGAGCTCTAGGAACAGACTCCCCAGGTTTCAATCCTAGGCATACCAGATCCTATCTGAATTTCTCTGCAAAAAACTCTGTTTCTTCTTTTGTAAAATGAAGGTAACAAAAATGGAACTCATGATGTTTTAGCAAGGATCAATAAGAGGATGTTTGTGAAGAGATTATGGCAAGTAGGAAGCACTTGTTAAGGTTAGTTGTTACAAGCACACAGAGAAAAAAAAAAGCATCTTCTTACAGAGAAAAATGGTTTAAAACAATACTTCTCAAAATGTCATGGGCATACCAGTACCTAAATATCAAGTTACTATGGAGATTCTGGTTCATTAGGTCTGTCAAGGAGCCTGAGATGATGTATATTTTACAAGTTTCTAAATTACATTGACTTTGCTCGTCCACGGACTATGCTTTAAATATAAAGAATTAAACTTTATAGTTATATCCTTACCTAAATTTTGAGTTGTCTGTTGTTTATCTAGGAATGTGATAAATTGATTCCTGGTATATGATGAGAAAGAGAAATTTCCCTTCATGGTGTAAAATATCTGAAAAGCACCCATAAATGCACAAGAGATGCTGTTGAATGAGATGCCTGAGGAGCAAAAGAAGTAATCCAAAATTTCATATATGTCACATTTTGTGTCAGGAATTTTTATGGCCCCGAAATGTTGTCTTAAGAGTCAGTGATACAGGGTTGATGGACTTCAACGTTGATGAGACTTTTTGCTGTTCTGATTTGTTGGGTTTTTTAAACATGATTCCCTTGGGCTATTGTCTACCATTGGCTGATCTGGCATTATTATTTCTTCAATATGCTAAAGAAAAGACTAAAAATTTAAATGGAAGACAATAATTGACTTCTAAGTTTGTCTAGTGTTTTTTGGCTCTTGTTTCTGGTAAAGTTTGTTACATTCTTTTTCAGAGCAGTGTCTTGGGATTCCTGCTAGATTACTTAATTTAGATCACTACTCTTTCCATTAACATCATCTTTTTCCCTTAACTGTCCACTTAGTAATGCATTATCCTTCTTCATGTATGTCATTGTTAAGGGTTCTCCTTTATTCAGACTCTGAACTTTTTCATATCTGTTGGTCATCATTCTAGATATTCCATTTTTCCTCTCTCCCTTTATCGTTATTTTAATTGAATTGTACAGCTGAGTCAAGATTTTTGGTGATATTGGCAATGACCTGCTGCTGGACTTTGAAGACCCTATACAGAGGATTGAATTTCCACTTTTCCCTTTGCTCTCCTTGCATCTGTCCTTCTGCCATATTACCGTGTCAAATGGTACAAGCCTATAACTCAGAGATGAACAAGGAAGCTCCCAGGAGCTAGGAATCCAGAGCACTCATCTGATAAAAATCTCAGTCCCTACTGCCTGTTACAAGGCCCTGTGGCTACTGTGTACCCTCAGTGTACATATTTTCTGTCTTTACAGCCAACTATTGTATTTATTACTTTACATAATTATCAACTGAGTGGTCTACACATCTTGCAACAGCATTTGCATCCTTCTATACTTAAGGGTTTATTATGTGGGATTGTTCTGTTAAAAATACAACATATGGGAAAAAAGAAAAGGCATGTGATAAATGTGATTAGAATTAGCCATGTATGTGTAGATTTATGAGTCGTGACTTTTTTTTAATTGAAAGCATTGAAAGAGAGCCTAATTATATACTTGGACATGTTCTTGTATTTTCAACAATAGTACCAATTTATATTACCTATGTCTAAGTATTAGAAAGAAACAGAGAACATTAAGATTAACTGACAATAAATAAACGTTTTATTTTTTCTGGAGTAACAGGCAATGCCTTATATATATTAACTTAGCCCATTTCAAATGTATATAGTAAAGGAAACCCAGATCCTTGGGGTACAAAACTTGACAATGAAAAACAAGCAGTCGTTCCCCAAGTGACCAGAAGTTGATGATGGGTCCAAGCTGTCAACATAAACTGTGAACAGGCTGAAGTCCAACACCAGGAGAGAACTGGGGTTGTAAGTAAATTTTTCATCCCCCACAGTTCTCTGACCACACTAGTTTGTTTGATGGCCCTGCCCATCTCTAAATGATTGTTATCTCTGACTTCTACCCATATGATTCTTCTCACTTCTCAAATTGTGCGTCTTGAGGTTTCCTCTCCTTGGGAAGCCAGGAATGAAAGACATGGCAATGATAAGATATTTCAAGTAAAGGGGTAATCCACCAATGGGTTGGCCATACAAAGCTTGTGCTGCTAAGACACCAGCTTTATACTTTATTTATTAGTATAAATGTTATAAAACATCTGATCCTTCCAAGAATATCTTTAGCCGTGACTATAAATCTGACCTAGCTCTAATAAATGTCTGGGATTTTTGTTGGTATAAGTTTGCTATATACCAAGATGGAAGACAGTGGGGTCTTTCTGAGCAGAGGTTCCTGCCTGATGGATAGTTCTTTGGAGACGAAAGCTGTGCCTTATTTTAACAGCCTTGGTCATACAATGCCTCTCGTAGAGTAGGAACTCAAAAAAATGTGGATTGAATTAATGTTGTCTCACCACACTTTTCCCTGTGATTTATAATGTAATAAATAAAAAATAGTCTAGTTTTGAATCGTGTCCGTGAACATTTCATGAGAGAGAGAGAGGGAGGGAGGGAGAGAGAGAGAGAGAGAGAGAGAGAGAGAGAAAGAGAAAGAGGGAGATAGATTTAATGCCTATCATCCCTATGAAGTACACGAATGGCTGATGGCTTCTAAAATTCCTTAGTAGCCAAAGATAACATATTCCAAAAACTGTAATTATTTTTTTGCACATTGAAGATTTCTACTCTGGATTATCAGTAGTGCCATTTTTGGGGGTATATGAAGAAAAGCAATTTTTCTATAGTTTTGGTTAGTAGAGTGGCTATGAAGATATTTTTGCTGCCTTTAATGAAACATTTTTTCTGATTCTCCTAATAATATTATGGCATTTTTCCAGAAGGGAACAACAACAACAAAAATTCCCTCTCTCTTGGGGCCTGGAATAATGCAACAGCCCTGAGCAGTTAATTGATGGACTAAATGTTGGGTAGTCACCAGAGGCAATCTTGGGAGATGTAAGGGGTCCAGTGGCCTCAAGAGGTCAATACTACCTAAGAACTCTTGTGATTAGTCTGACAACACCATGGGGAGCTCCTCACAATAGTTTATGGTCAGTGATAGTCATAGGTTATTTCTTTTTAAAAACTGGTATTTAAGATAAAGAGAATATTAAGGTTTTGGTTAGTTCCTTGGGAGGAAACTCTTAATTGGTTTAAGGCTGTGTTCCCAGTGCCTAGAGTGTACTCGGAAAAGTAGGAGCTCAATACATATTTTGGATGAATTAATGAATTAATTACTCAATTGGATAATTTCTATGGCTTCATCTTCCTAATTTTGATAAACTTTTAAAATCTGTTAAAATTGCTTTCTACTAAATACGGCAATTGAATTGATCTATAAGTAAACATAAATCCCCTTGAAAATGATGAAATTATCTAGAACTCTCTTTGACCATGAATTTCACCACTTTTAAGACAGAAAGAGGATAATGTCTCTAATTCGGATTCAGAAATTTGATATTTAAGGGGATTGGATGCCACCTGCATTTGTTCATCAAGGTTATTCTTAGCCTACATGTTTATTATAACTTGTCATTTTTTTCTGAAGTTGAGGCAATGATTCTTTATAAATATGTTAGCAGTCCAATCGAATTGGGATGATACAGCATTATCCAGAGAAACAGAATCCAGCCAGGAAAGACTCTCTTACCAAATATCAACAAATAATAGGCTCAGATGAGAAGAAAATATTTTATGTTTCTTCGGAGCCAGACTTTAAGCTAAAAGCATCTTTAGAAGATACTTAAACATTTTGAACAATAATCTTGCTAATTGAAGCTGAGCTGTATATGTGGATTGAAGCATCCTTTAGAACACTTCCAGGTTAATGGGGTTCATCTCTGAGCACCAAATAAGAAAGAGTTCATAGAGGCCGCATTGACAATCATTCCAGATTTCTGTACAATGTAAGAACTAACTGGGTAGGAAGAATAAGAAAGAAAAAAGAAAGGAAATTGCTATTTGAGATGGCTAGAAGAAAAAGAAGGGAATAATATTCAAAGCCCCAGTCTAAGTAGGAAGAGTGAAAATAATTTTGAGGAATAATGCTTAGTGAAAATAACATTCCAGTTCTCCAGGTTGTACCAGCTCAGGAAATGCATAGAATAAATGATGAAGATGCTAGTGGCTGAAATTAGGCATATCCAGACTTTTGGAAACCAGTTGTTACCAGATTTCTGAAAGATAAATATTTAGTGATATTATTTCACGTGTGAGAATCTAGGTAGATTGGACCTCTTCTTTACTATTTTTAATGGTGTTTTTTAAACTTGAGGCCACTGAAGAATAAATAAATTCTATATTGCCCCCAAGAAAAACACAACACATTATATATCAGTGACTCATGTAATAACTGAATTCTCTCATTTGTTCTTTGTAAAACGTTAATATATTTTGAAAGTGAAATAGTTTGCATATTTTAGCCTTAGCTAGATTTGATGATTCTATTATTTTATGCCAAAGAAATATTTCAGTATCTTAGGATTCCTTTTCCTCCTCCCCTTTCCATCCTCTGTCCCTTTCTTCCCCTACCAGCCTAAATTAGTCAGTTTTTCAGGAATGATATTGTGAACATAATCTTTCTGATAATAGCCCTCTTCTTCACAAACAGAACTGATGGCAATGTAAACAGTTGCTCTAAATAAGTAAGCCTTGAAGTTCATCAATGTTTCTCTTTTAGGTTTTATATCTTAGAACATATTTCATTTTGAGTACAACTTGTTGGTAACCAGTTATAAACAGTCTGATCTTTTTCATTTTGTATGTTTTGTATGCTCAAAGAAGAAAAAAAATTATTAATTATCATTCACATCTGGTACTGTGGTAGGGATTCTATACGAAACTTTCCAACTGTACGGCACAGATAAAGTTTCTAATCTTAATTAAATACCAATGCCATTATCTGAAACTACCAGTTATATCTCATGGTTAATAAAATTCCCTTCAATGGCTCTCCATCTCACTCAGAGTAAAAGCCAGTCTTTAGAATAATCTACAAGACCTTGGAATATCGCTGGTCCATAGTTAACCCTCTCCTCATCTCTCCCACTGTCTTCCCTCACTTGGTTGCTCCATAAGTATATGCTGGCATCAGGGCCTGAATACACAGCACTTCCTCTTCCTGGACCCATATTCTCCCAAATATTCATTTGCCTTCCTTTTCTCTATCAAGTGTTTGTTCACATGTCACCTTCTTAATAAGGTGTTCCCTGAATGCCCTTTTGGAAATTATAATTCCCTACTCCCCATCCTTACCTCCACTTCATTTTTCTTCAAAGCATTTGTACTGTATTAACTAATTTACTTTTTACTTGTTTATTTCCACCTACTAGAATGAAACCTTGCTGAGGGCATTTGTGATTATCACTACTGTATGCCCAGGGGACAGAACAGTGCCTGGAATCTAGTGGGTATCCAGTATTTGTTTAGATATTTCTTCAATGAATGAATAAATTTATATTTACTGCATTGTATATTTCTACAGGGCTCTTGAACTTATTCAGCATGTCAGTAGAAATGTGTATTTTTTAGTTCTAGAATCTTACATGGCAAATAGGTGGACTAGAGAAAAAGGTCAACTCCTTTTTATAACCTGAATGGAGAGGAGTGTCACATAAGCAAGTATATGATTCTGTAAAGCCAATACTATCTTTTAATCATTCTCTATTTTTGAATATTACTATAATTGAATATGGTGTTATTTACCTCACTGGCATTAATTTCATAACTTTTTATTAATAGCTATATAAATCTGCCAAGAGAATATTTTTTCAAGTTAGTTACTTTGTATAAAAATCCTTTTAATATTTAGCATTCTTGTATAAGTAGAAATTAATCCATCATAATTATTAATTATTAGCTCTCAAAACATTCTTTAGCTTTGAAGTTCAATATTTCACCTAAACTCTACTGACCTGTCCAATTTAATAATCTACTAAGATCAAGGATTATCCTGCTTGCACTGAACAGAACAAATAAGAACAAATAAGATTTTAATGCCCCATCTTGCACTCAGTAAGTCAGTTTTTGAAATTATCTGAACATGTAAATTAATGTTTAATATTTAACCAAACATTTCCCTTGCCTCAAAAACTCAGGGAGACAATGTGCTTGTCCCTCTCCACTCTCAAAGGAATTGAGAAGGTAAAACAAGTAGAAAACATCAGTGATAAATGGCTGAGGTCTGGCAACCTGTATATGAGGAAATATAGTTTTGAAATAATAGAGCTTCTGCCTATTATCAGGTTGGCACTGACATAGGCTGGAAATATCCATTTGTCTTGGGTAAGAACTCATCACTTGGATATGTTTAACTCTCAGAGGGTTCTATAATCTGTCCCAGTGGTTCCCAAAGTGAAGCATGGACCAACAACATCAGTATTCCTGTGAACTTGTTTGAAGTGTCAATTCTCAGGCCCCATCCCAGACCTCTGAGTGTGGGCCCCAATCACTCAAAATCAGTTTTTTCTTTGAGGTGATTCCGATGCAGCTAGTTTGAGAAATGCTGATTGATCCTATTTGGTTAATATGTATAGAGCCATTATTATATAGAAAACACTGATTCAATATCCTGTAAAAACCGTTATGGAAAAGAAAAAAATAATACCCTGTGTGTGGTGGGGCAATAAAGATGCAAAACGCACATTCTCCCACAGAGGAAATTATGCTGAAGACACTAACTGGCAAGCCTCTGATGAAAGTCTTCTGAAGTGTCTGGACTGGCACACATGGAAAGTCTTGGTGGAGATCCACAGCTTGACGTGGTCTTTCTCTGATATTTGGTTTTGTTTTTATCTGCAGAAATTCAGTCCACATTTGTAATTTTTAATTTGTAAAGTGGAAGAGTGTTAAATTAAACAGAAAAGTTTAAGTAATCTTATATGGATAGCAAATTATATTCATGGAAAATTATAACTCAAAACAAAAGCAGTATTCGTTTTTAATGACATCTATATAAGTTTTGACTCAGGAAGTGGGGCAAGGAGTAACCTATTAGAATAAGGATAGCAGATACCACCCCTCCCAAGACACTCCCTCTATTGTTTCTGAGCTCTGCAACTAACCACCTCAGTGTCTTTGATGTCATTCTTATTGCAAATCATATTAGCTTCTTTGTGGATAGGGAATCCTATCCTGTTTATCCAGACAAGAAAAATAGAAACCACTCTAGGTATTTCCAACTGAGGGCCTTTAATACAGGAATTGTTTACAAAATGTTAGAAGGACTGAAGAAGAAACTAGAGGAGGAGGACACAGTAACACAGAGATTAATGATAACAAGAAACTGCTGATACCCCTCAGGCTGGCCAAACAAAACCGAGGAGTGGTGTCACCAGATGACAGGGCACACTGGTCCCTAACACTGCTAGAAGACTCTACTTCTGTTGAAAGGGCCACCAATCCCACTGCGAGAGCTGCCAGACACTACTGCTAGCCTGGCCAGCCATGCCATTTCCAACAATAGTGCTGGAGCCAGCAGCTGAACCAGAACTTCTGAAGTTGCTGGAACATGTAGCTGCCTGCCAACACTGGTGACACCTCCTAAAGCCAAGAGAAAGTGCACTTTCCCTTTCTCCTCTTCTCCAGTGTCCCACCAGTCCCTCCTATGGGCCGACCTAACCAGAAGTCAGCTGGAAAATCCAGGAAATGTAGTTTTCAAGGTCCTAGCATCTGGGATACTGAATAATACACAAAAGGGGGGCATGAAGCTTAAAGAAAGGGGGCAAATGACCTGCCCAGACATGAGGATACATCTTAAAACAATCACGTGGAACTCATGGAATCACAGAGTTTCAGAGCTTCAGGGACTCTTGGCATTCTTTTGCATGTGTTTTTTTTTCAAATAATTTTTAGCTACAGAACTGAGGGTTTGAAAGGAAATCTGCGGACTTGTTCATTACAAAGTAAAGGCAAAACTGTGGCAAAAGATGGTGTTAGAAGATGAGCTCCCTACCTGAAATGGGTTGTTCTCCATCTCTCTGCCAGGCTAGGACACCCTCCTCTCGTGGCTGGCAGTGCTGCTTGCTACTGGCTCAGGACTGCCCTGTTCTCTGGAGCATTGCCCTGGGCCAGAGTGTGGCCTCCCGCCTGCTACTATGGGAGCCTACTACTGTAACCAGTTGATAAGGTGTACAAAAAGCCATCCAATCGTATCAAGGCAGGACAAGCCCAGTGGTGTGGAAGATGCTCCAGAGCCCTCCATGGAAGAAACCGGGGCCAGACTTCGCCTGAGCCCACAGCTGTGCCCGGCTCCTCCTTATCTCCTCTCCTGTTTCACTCTCCTTGCATCAGCCCCTCAGTAAATCATGTGCACCTGGATTCCTGCCTCAGGACTGCATCTAGGGACACAACCTAATCCTAACCCTAACCCTACCCTAAGACATTGCCCATACTCTTCTCTTCACCCTCATCTTTGAGCTGCACTTGAGTTGGCAGAGTGAGTCCCAGGAAGCCATCTATCTGAGTGGGAATAAACCTGATGTTCTGATCCTGGGGTCACTGTAGTGACTGACCCAGTAGTCCCTGTTACTGTTTTCAGAAAAATTAAACAATTCACAACCACTTTGACTATTTTTGTAATTTCCCTTAGTCCCCACCAAAGTGGGAGTCCAGAACAGCTGGTAGATAAAAACTAACAATTTAATAACAGAGATCTCACTAGGGTATTAGTGACTCCCAGACCATTTCCAGGGTTCTGTGGGTGATTTGTTAAGCCTTGACATGATTCTAGATTCTCCCCTCATTCCACTTTCTTCCTCCTTTTTATTTTCTTCCCACACTCAGTGTTAGTTTTTTCTTTTTAGTTTTTAAACCACCTGTGCCAAAGAACGGAGAGCAGGCCTCTTCCTGAAGCTGACTGGACACATCAATCTCCTTTTGTCCAGCACTTTCACATGGAGTCAGATGGCAAGGGCTCCTTCATAGTATCATGTCTCACTGTCTTTCTGAAGACATTCTGCAAGGGTTTTCCTTGCCAAGCTTCAAATTACAGGGTCTTATAAAAGGCCCTTTAACCTGCCATTTGTCAGGGGTTTTTTGTTTTGTTTTGTCAGCTTCTGACCTGTTCTAACATAGAAGGACCATACAGTCATTGCTGGCAACTGCTCCTTGGTCTCTGGTGATGGCCAAAAGCTTTCATTCACAGTAAATAGTATTTAATATATTTCCAACTGCATAAAAGACTGAAAGGGACCTTATTATGGGTGAATTGTGTTACTTTAAAATTCATATGTTGAAATTCTGACTTCCCAGTATCTCAGAATGTGACCTTACTTGTGAATAGGGTTGTTACAGACATAATTAGTTAAGTTAGTGTGAGGTCGTGCTGGAATTGGGCAGGCCCTTAATCCAATATGACTGATGTTTTTATAAAAGGGGGGCATTTGGAAACAGCCATGCAGGGAAACAGCCAAACAGGGAAAACACCATGTGAAAATGAAGGCAGAGATTGGGGTGATACTTCTACAAACCCAAGGAATGGCAAAGATTGCCAGCAGCACCCAAGAGCAGAGGCAGGGAACAGATTTGCCCTCAGAACCCTCAGGAATAGCCAACCCTGCTGACACCTTGATCTTTAACTTCTAGCCTCCATAACAATACATTCCTGTTGTTTAAGCCATACAATTTGTGATACCTCATTATGATAGCCCTAGAAAACAGGGCTGGGGCTAGAGCTTCAAGATGGTGGAGGAGTAAGACATGGAGATCACCGACCTCCCCACAAATACATCAAAAATACGTCTACATGTGGAACAACTCCTACAGAACACCTACTGAATGCTGGCAGAAGACCTCAGACTTCCCAAAAGCTTTGATTTTACCATTTGTCCTAGGGTGCTGTCTGTATTTTTTGTTTGTTTGTTTTAGTGTAGTTTTTGGTTCTTGTTTTCATTGGTGGATTTGTTTTTTGGTTTGGTTGCTCTCTTCTTTCTTTCTTTTTTTTATTACATGTTTATTTTTTATTTTTAATAATATATTTTTTATTTTAATAACTTTATTTTTTCTTTCTTTCTTTCTTTCTTTCTCTTTCTTTCTTTCTTTCTTTCTCCCTCCCTCTCTCTCTCTCCCTCCCTCCCTCCCTTTCTCTCTCTCTCTCTTTCTTTCTTTCTCTCTCTCTCTCTCTCTCCCTCCCTCCCTCCCTTCCTTCCTTCCTTCCTTCCTTCCTTGCTTTCTTCCTTTCTTTCTTTTCCCTTTTCTTGTGAGCCATGTGGCTGACAGGGTCTTGGTGCTCCGGCTGGGTGGAAGGCCTGAGTCTCTGAGGTGGGAGAGCCAAGTTCAGGACATTGGTCCACCAGAGACCTCCCTGCCCCATGTAATATCAAACATCCAAAGCTCTCAGATCACCATCTCAACACGAAGACCCAGCTCCACTCAACGACCAGCAAGCTACAGTGCAGGAAACCCTATGCCAAACAACTAGCAAGACAGGAATACAGCCCCACCCATTAGCAGAGAGACTGCCTGAAATCATAATAAGCTCACAGACACCCCAAAACACACCACCGGACGTGGTCCTGCCCACCAGAAAGACAAGATCCAGCCTCATCCACCAGAACACAGGCACCAGTCCCCTCCACCAGGAAGCCTACACAACCCACTGAACCAACCTTACCCACTGGGGGCAGTCACCAAAAACAACGGGAACTACGAACCTGCAGCCTGTGAAAAGGAGACCCCAAACACAGGAAGTTAAGCAAAATGAGAAGACAGAGAAACACACAGCAGATGAAGGAGCAAGATAAAAACCCACCAGACCTAACAAATGAAGAGGAAATAGGCAGTCTACCTGAAAAAGAATTCAGAGTAATGATAGTAAAGATGATCCAAAATCTTGAAAATAGAATGGAGAAAATACAAGAAATGTTTAACAAGGACCTAGAAGAACTAAAGAGCAAACAAACAATGATGAACAAGACAAAAATGAAATTAAAAATTCTCTAGAAGAATAGCAGAATAACAGAGGCAGAAAACGGATAAGTGACCTGGAAGATAAAATAGTGGAAATAACCACTGCAGAGCAGAATAAAGAAAAAGCATGAAGAGAATTGAGGACAGTCTCAGAGACCTCTGGGACAACATTAAACGCACCAACATTCAAATTATAGGGGTCCCGGAAGAAGAGAAAAAGAAATGGACTGAGAAAACATTTGAAGAGATTATAGTTGAACACTTCCCTAATACGAGAATGGAAATAGTCAAGTCCAGGAAGCACAGAGAGTCCCATACAGGATAAATCCAAGCAGAAATACGCCAAGACACTTACTAATCAAACTATCAAAAATTAACTACAAAGGAAAAGCACTAAAAGCAGCAAGGGAAAAGCAACAAATAACATATAAGGGAATCCCCACAAGGTTAACAGCTGACCTTTCAGCAGAAACTCTGCAAGCCAAAAGGGAGTGGCAGGACATATTTAAAGTGAAAAAAGAGAAAAACCTACAACCAAGATTACTCTACTCAACAAGGATCTCATTCAAATTCAACAGAGAAATTAAAACCATTGCAGACAAGCAAAAGCTAAGACAATTCATCACCACCAAACCAGCTTTACAACAAATGCTAAAGGAACTTCTCTAGGCAGGGAACACAAGAGAAGAAAAACACTTACAATACCATTTTCTTAATTGTTTTGGGTTTGTTAATAGGAACACACATATGGATAACTACCTCAAATGTAAATGGATTAAATGCTCCAACCAAACGACAGAGACTGGCTGAATGGATACAAAACCAAGACCCATATATATGCTTTCTAAAGGAGCCCACTTCAGACTTAGGGACACATACAGACTGAAAGTGAGGGGATGGAAAAAGATATCCCATGCAAATGGAAATCAAAAGAAAGCTGGAGTAGCAATTCTCATATCAGACAAAATAGACTTTAAAATAAAGACTATTACAAGAGACAAAGAAGGACACTACATAATGATCAAGGGATCGATCCAAGAAGAAGATATAATAATTGTAAATATTTATGCATCCAACATAGGAGCACCTCAATACATAAGGCAAATACTAACTGCCATAAAAGGGGAAATCGACAGTAACACAATGATAGTAGGTGACTTTAACACCCCATTTTCACCAATGGACAGATCATCCAAAATGAAAATAAATAAGGAAACACAAGCTTTAAATGATACATTAAACAAGATGGACTTAATTGATATTTATAGGATGTTCCATCCAAAAATAACAGAATACACTTTCTTCTCAGTGCTCATAGAACATTCTCCAGGATAGATCATATCTTGGATCACAAATCAAGCCTTGGTAAATTTATGAAAATTGAAATCGTATCAAGTACCTTTTCCAACCACAAGGCTATGAGACTAGATATCTATTACAGGAAAAAGTCTGTAAAAAATACAAACACATGGAAGCTAAACAATACACTACTAAATAAACAGGAGATCACTGAAGAAATCAAAGAGGAAACCAAAAAATACCTAGAAACAAATGACAATGAAAACACGACGACCTACAACCTATGGGATGCAGCAAAACAGTTCTAAGAGGGAAGTTTTTAGCAATACAGTCGTATCCCAAGAAATAAGAAACATCTCAAATAAACAAGCTAACCTTACACCTAAAGCAATTAGAGAAAGAAGAACAAAAAACCCCAAAGTTAGCAGAAGGAAAGAAATCACAAAGATCAGATCAGAAATAAATGAAAAACAAATGAAGGAAACAATAGCAAAGATCACTAGAAGTAAAAGCTGGTTCTTTGAGGAGATAAACAAAATTGATAAACCATTAGCCAGACTGATCAGGAAAAAAAGGGAGAAGACTCAAATCAGTAGAATTAGAAATGAAAAAGGAGAAGTAACAACTGACACTGCAGAAATACAAAGGATCATGAGAGATTACTACAAGCAACTATATGCCTATAAATTGGACAACCTGGAAGAAATGGACAAATTCTTAGAAAAGCACAACCTTCTGATACTGAACCAGGAAGAAATACAGAATATAAAAAGACCAATCAGAAGCACTGAAATTGAAACTGATTAGAAATTATCCAGCAAACAAAAGCCCAGGACCAGATGGCTTCACAGGTGAATTCTATCAAACATTTAGAGAACAGCTAACACCTATCCTTCTCAAACTCTTCCAAAATATCACAGAGGGAGGAATACTCTGAAACTCATTCTACGAGGCCACCATCATGCTGATACCAAAACCAGACAAAGATGTCACAAAGAAGGAAAACTATAGGCCAATATCACTAATGAATACAGATGCAAAAATCCTCAACAAAATACTAGCAAACAGAATCCAACAGCACATTAAAAGGATCATGCACCATGATCAAGTGGGGTTTATCCCAGGAATGCAAGGATTCTTCAACATATGCAAATCAATCAACGTGATACACCATATTATCACATTGAAGGAGAAAAACCATATGATCATCTCAATTGATGCAGAGAAACCTTTGACAAAATTCAACACCCTTTTATTATAAAAACTCTCCAGAAGGTAGGCATAGAGGGAACTTACCTGAACATAATAAAGGCTAAATATGATAAACCTACACCCAACATTGTTCTCAATGGTTAAAAACTGAAACTGTTTCCTCTACGATCAGGAACAAGACAAGGTTGTCCACTTGAACCAGAATTATTCAACATAGTTTTGGAAGTTTTAGCCACAGCAATCAGAGGAGAAAAAGAAATAAAAGGAATTCAAATTGGAAAAGAAGAATTAAAGCTGTCAATGTTTGTAGATGACATGATACTATACATAGAGAATCCTAAAGATGCTACCAGAAAACTACTAGAGCTAATCAATGAATTTGGTAAACTAGCAGGATAGGAAATTAATGCACAGAAATCTCTTGCATTCCTATATACTAATGATGAAAAACCTGAAAGAGAAAATAAGGAAACACTTCCATTTACCATTGCAACAAAAAGAATAAAATACCTGGGAATAAACCTACCTACAGAGACAAAAGACCTGTATGCAGAAAACCATATGACAATGATGAAAGAAATTAAAGACGGTATAAACAGATGGAGAGACATACCATGTTCTTGGACTGGAAGTATCAACATTGTGAAGAAGACTGTACTGCCCAAGCAATCTACAGATTCATTGCAATCCCTATCAAACTACCAGCGGCATTTTTCACAGAACTAGAACAAACAATTTCACAATTTGTATGGAAACACAGAAGACCCCAAATAGCCAAAGCAATCTTGAGAAAGTAAAACGGAGCTGGAGGAATCAGGCTCCCGGTCTTCAGACTGTACTACAAAGCTACAGGAATCAAGACAGTATGGTACTGGCACAAAAACAGAAATATAGATCCCTGGAACAGGATAGAAAGCCCAGAGATAAACCCATGCACATATGGTCACCTTATCTTTGATAAAGGAGGCAAGAATATACAATGGAGAAAAGACAGCATCTTCAGTAAGTGGTGCTGGGAAAACTGGACGGCTACATTTAAAAGAATGAAATTAGAACACTCCTGAACACCATACACAAAAATAAACTCAAAATGGATTAAAGACTTAAATGTAAGCCCAGACACTATAAAACTCTTAGAGGAAAACATAGGCAGAACACTCTATGGCATACATCAAAGCAGGATCCTTTTTGACCCACCTCCTAGAGAAATGAAAATAAAAACAAAAATAAACAAATGTGACCTAATGAAACTTCAAAGCTTTTGCACAGCAAAGGAAACCATAAACAAGGTGAAAAGAGAACCCTCAGAATGGGAGAAAATATTTGCAAACAGAGCAACTGACACATGATTAATCTCCAAAATATACAAGCAGCTCATGCAGCTCAATATCAAAAAAACAAACAACCCAATCCAATAATGGGCAGAAGATCTAAATAGACATTTCTCAATGAAGATATACAGATTGCCAGCAAACACATGAAAGGATGCTCAACATCACTAATCATTAGAGAAATGCAAATCAGAACTACAATGAGGGCTTCCCTGGTGGCACAGTGGTTGAGAGTCTGCCTGCCAATGCAGGGGATGCAAGTTCGTGCCCCGGTCCGGGAAGATCCCACATGCCGCAGAGTGGCTGGGCCCGTGAGCCATGGCCGCTGAGCCTGTGTGTCCGGAGCCTGTGCTCTGCAACGGGAGAGGCCGCGACGGTGAGGGGCCCGCATACCGCAAAAAAAAAAAACTACAATGAGGTATCACCTCACACCGGTCAGAATGGCCATCATCAAAAAAATCTACGAACAATAAATGCTGGAGAGGGTGTGGAGAAAAGGGAACCCTCTTGCACTGTTGGTGGGAATGTAAATTGATACAGCCACTATGGAGAACAGTATGGAGGTTCCTTAAAAAACTGAAAGTAGAACTACCTTATGACCGAGCAATCCCACTACGGGCATATACCCTGGGAAAACCATAATTCAACAAGAGTCATGTACCAAAATGTTCATTGCAGCTCTATTTACAAAAGCCAGGACATGGAAGCAACCTAAGTGTTCATCAACAGATGAATGGTTAAAGAAGATGTGGCACATATATACAATGGAATATTACTCAGCCATAAAAAGAAACAAAAGTGAGTTATTTATACTGAGATGGATGGACCTCATACACCTCACTACAAATAGGCTGTATGGACTGTCATACAGAGTGAAGTCAGAAAGAGAAAAACAAAAACTGTATGCTAACACACATATATGGAATCTAAAAAAAAGAAAAAAAGGTTCTGAAGAACCTAGGGGCAGGACAGGAATAAAGTCACAGACTTAGAGAATGGACTTGAGGACACGGGGAGGGAGGAAGGGTCAAATGGGACAAAGTGAGAGAGTGGCATGAACATATACACACACTACCAAATGTAAAATAGATAGCTAGTGGGAAGCAGCCATATAGCACCTGGAGATCAGCTCAGTGCTTTGTGTCCACCTAGAGGGGTGGGAGGGATTCGCAAGATGGGGGAGATATGGGTATATCTGTTTATGTATAGCTGATTCACTCTTTTATACAGCAGAAACTAACACACCATTGTAAAGCAATTATACTCCAATAAAGATGTTAAAAAAAAAAAAAGAGGCCTGAATTCATCTCTCTTCCTACCTACATCATATACGAAACTCATTTTATTTAGTAAAGTTCTACTCCAGGATGTTGTTTTTCAATAGACCATCTCAATTTTTATGTATGTCTTCATGCTTATGTATCCTGTTTTTAAAAGCCTTTAATTTATTTTGTATTATGTATTATTTTTATTTTTGTTGTTATTCTTGCTTATTCTGATCATTTGTAAGTTTTTTTTAACTCTTGTATACATTGCTTTTTAAAATTAAATAATATAGATACATTTGTTATTTAGAGAGTTGATAAATTAGCAAACTTACTTTTCTAGCTGTTTCCTCTCTTCTCCAGTTTCCAAATTTGTTTATTCATATTACTGTTTTTATATCCAGCTTCATAATATTTACATTTTGTTATATAACATAATTAAAATTATTCAACTTTAGGTCTGCATTTAAACAAAATCAGTATTCATTTTCAATCATTTTATAATATGGCTATGCAATTCTTGAATTTTCATTTTATATCACATTTTTCTGAATTTCATAAACCGGTAGTTTTTAGAGAAGCCATTGTGAGTGTTATAGTACAATGTCTGTGCATATGTCAGAATGTCTATATTTTACATTCATATGTAAATGACACCGATACATAGGGTATAAAATTCATGTCACTTTCCCCTTTTAAAACTCGTTGCACTGCAATTCTTTGTTTTGTTTTCGTTTGCTTTGTTGTTTGTTTTTTTCCCCCAATATTGGTGTTGCTAAAGTAATCCTGATTTTCTACCTGATAGCTAAATTTATTTTTCAGTATGGATGCCTCAAGTATTCTTTCTATCCCTGAAATTCATTTGTTATTGCTTGTTTTGTAACAAATTTTTCCTAAAATGTGATATTCCATTTTGATGTAGGTTTATGAAAGTCTTTATTTGTTTTTTTAGAAACATTTAGTTAAACCTTGAATATTTTTGTTAGGTGGATTTCCCCAAAGCCTTTCCAGCAGATCTGTGACTTGGTTTTCGGAAATATCTACTCCACTTCTCATTCCAAATTTCTCTGTATTTGGCAGATATACCTCAACATCTGTTGTCTGGAGTTTTAGTATTTTCCCAGTCTTGTTGTATAGCCTCAGCTTCTCAGATTTTTCTTATCATTTTCATTTCATTGGGTTTTCTGGAAAAGATGCTTATTTTTCTACAGGCAGTCTGGGATGGTTTACCTGAAAATTAGATCTAATGAAGGGTAATCCTGTAAGAGTTGTCATACTTTTGGGTTAGTGTGGGGAATAGCCCAGCCCCAGAGTGGGAGTCAGGCCCAGGTTGAACCAGGGCTCTGTCTGTCACACACCAGCTCTGTGGCCCCCATTAGACAACCAAAACTCTCTGAATCTCTGCTTCCTTACAAGGTTGTCTTGAGGATTAAATAAGCAACCTACTTGAAGTTATGAGGAAGTTACCTGTATACCCACTATAAGTAGAAGTGCAAGCTACTATTATCGTATTTATTGAAAAGCAACCATCAGGCTATAGGAAGTAAGATCCATCCATGCAGGACCAGACAGCAATCCTTCCAGTGTGCTCAGCTCCTTTTAGGTCTGTTTGGAAGTTCTCTTTTCCTGTTCTTCATCCCCTGCCAAAACATGATTCATTGCAGCTCTGGTTGGTAGAAAGTATTCTGTTGGATTGGGGATGGTGGGAGAGAGGTAGAGAGAAAGGTTTTAAAAAATATATCACATTGGAACTTGACTTTCAAGTACTTGGATGCAGTCAATTTTGAGAGGATTCAAAGGCGATTTATAAATATCACTAGGGGTTAGGAAGCCATTCTTTTACCAAACACTAAAGAAGCTAATAGGATTTTCCTTGGAGGAGAAAGTCAGTGGGGAGATTTCATACTCTACCACTTGTGATACAGGTGAGATTAATAGCCAGCTGAGATTCTTTGTCTCCATTGATGATGGGGCAGATGAAAATTGATTTTAGTTGCATGATGATAATCTCCAGACAGCGAAAGCAAGGTTAGGCTTCCTTGTAGGGAGGGACCACCCCCTTGGGATATGGGGAGACTGGGAATGGCTACTGGAGAGGTAATAAAATACTGGGTTCTTCAAGTGGGAAGAAATTTACATTACCTCCTAGGGGAGTCTGGGGGCCCACCTGCCTCTCCATTTTATTGCGACCCGACCCTCCACAGGAGCTATTAGCCATTGACTTTTGGGTGGGATTATGAGTCACCTTTCTGGATATCTTTAAAAGCTGGACAAATGATTATGGTTACCTTACGGTATTTCCTGAACTTTCTGACAGCCACTTCACTGTGCTTGCACACATTAAGCTCTGCTCCAAGTGGTCCTGTGGTCACAGCATCAGCATTGCCTGGGAGCTGGTGAGAAGTGCAGATTCATGGGCACAGCCCAGACCTGCTCAATCAGTGTCCCTAGGGTTGGAGTCCCAGGATTCGGTGTTTTAACAAGCCCTTTAGGTGATTTTTATACATGATAAAATTTGAGAATGACTGAATTTGATTGCTCTTTACTGGTTAAGAACCCATGTGAGCTTCTTGTGTTTATTTTCCACCTCTTGGCAACACATGCAAACAAGTTAAAAGCAGGGTAAAGTATTTCTTTGCAGGATCCTTACATTGTTTTATTTGTCAGCTAACCTTTTAATAGTATTTCTTAGAGTCCATTTTGCCATACGATAGATTGCCAAGATCATGATTAAGAAGCTTATTCAAATGTATTTAAAATGTTTAAATGGAAACAACCTGGAGATATAATTGCCTAAATTTAATCAAGGATTTAATTTGTAGCTCAGACCAGCCAAATGCATTTTCCTATTTTTCAGTTCCCTGCTTGTACAAAGAAATTAAAAAGTATGGAATCATAGACTGAGCAGTGACCCTTTGAAGCATACTGCAGTGTGCCCACTTATTCTCATTAGCTGTATTATCTCAATATCATCCTGTTCCTTGGGACTTGTAGTTCCCAAAACTAGACTAGAACAAGTGGGGTAAAAAAGATAGCAATATCTTTTTTCGGTCAAGGGTTACAAATTATTGCCAGGCATATTAGTGTACACATTGCTATGAGAATTAATAGAATAGGTTAAACATTCTGTTCTTGATTCTGTTTGTTAAAAAGTGCCCTGTTTTAGCATGCCATGTCCAGCTGCCCTCAAACCACTAGACTGGGGAGAAGTGTGATTGAGAATTGGGAGACATTTCATGTAAATCTGATGATGGCCACTGCTGGTGAAGGACCATTTTTGTTGCCCCCTCCATTCTACCAGTGGTGATAGGTTTTCACTGAGCTCTTTGCACTTGTTTTATACAAGCCCGAACTCTGAATACTTTGTGCCCCACGATGTCCATCTTTTAGACCCTGAAATCTCCAGGCTAGGTTTAACAGAGCAGCAGTTTATCAACCATGGTTTGCCAAGTCAGCATCAATGCTCACTCTGAGAAAAAGATGAACAGAAAAGGTCGGCGATGTTCTAATCAGGGTGGGAAATTTGCATTTCAGTGATGCTTTGCCTATCAAAAATGCTGGATTAGGATGCAGTGTAGTGGACCACTTCCATTGCTCTAGGTGTGACGAGGATAGCAGAGTCTAAGTAAAATTGTGTGTCTTCTTCTTCTCCCCTGGCTAGAGTTACGTGGGTACATCCAAATTCTTCTTTATGAAGACAGTCAAGACATTTCAGTAACACATCATTCCATGTAATTGCATCTTGTGCAGACTTGGCTGTTTCTTGCTTCTAATCAGAAAGAAACAGGAGAAAGGACAGCTAGATTGCACACTATTGAGAATAAGATAAGGTATGTGTTGTAGTTTTTCGCCAATATTTTATTATGAAAATGTTCAAACATATGGAAAAATGGAAATCAGCTTATAGTGAACTCACTATTCTAGATTGTACAATTTATCTTTTACTGAACTTGCTTTACTGTACACTCATCCCTCTATTCAGTCATCAGTCTATCTTATGTTTTTCAATAAGACATCAGTTGCAGACAGCAGTACACTTCAATTCTAAATGCTCAGCATGCATGTCATTAACTAGAGTTCAATACTTGTTTTTTTGGTTTTGGGTGAAACTTTCATAAAATGAAATACACTGACCTTAAGTATGTCATTCAAAGTGCTTTGCCAAACATATCCATCTGTGTAATCCAAACCCTATCCACATATAGAATATTGCTCACTACCCTAAAAATTAATTAATGTATGTGTTCTGAATTGATGTATTCATACTGCTAGACCTCTGACACTTTTCTTAATTTAATGAGGCTCCCCTAGGGCTTCACATGGAAACTCTGGGGGCTGACGTGTTTATCTTCTCTGCTATCTTTCTCTACTCTCTTACTTAATGAAAATGACATGCTACTCAGTCTAATTGCCATCCTACATATCCTACACTTAGCTCATGGTTTAATTTTCTAATGTTCATCAGAATTAATAGAAGAATGCCAAGCTACATGAGTTAACTTTATTCAGCTTCCTCCCCTCACCAGCCACCTCCAGTAAAAGTAAATAGACTCATGCTAATTGATCCACAGCTTTCTCCATGCTCATTGCTCCTCAGGAAGGAGGGCCAGATGCAGGAAGGCAATCTGTTGTTATTTTTTAAACCAATTCTGGTTAATTGTCAATGACTGCTGGTTGCTGGGAGTGCTGTGTTAGGAAGGATCCTGAGGCTCTGTCTATACTTAGTGAGAATGTACCACAATTGCTTAGTGCTGTCTGCCACAGGTAGAAGCTGGGGCTGGGAAGCAACAGCAGATGTGTCATCTCTTTTACATACTAGACTTGTGTGAGCTCCTGGACTATTCCATGTAACCATCCGAAAACATGTCTAGATTGAACCAGGCAACTGAAAAGGGCAGAAGGACACTGAATGCCAGTCTAAAACATCTGTCCTAGTTCATATTTGTATCTTATTAAAATAATCAGTGTTGCTTTGAAACAGTTCTACCCACAAACAGGATGTCTAAATCGGGTTTAAAAATACAAGGCGGGGGGAATTCCCTGGCGGTCTAGTGGTTAAGACGCCAAGTTCTCACTGCTGGGTTTGATCCCTGGTTGGGGAATTAAGATCCCATAAGCCCTGTGGTGCAGCCAAAAAAACAAATAAGGCAGGGGAAAAAGAGAGAGGGAAAGGCAGGGACCGATGTGTTCTATCATTCTAAGCATGAAAATGTGTCACTATTTGCCTTAAGGCTGATATACTCCAGGAATCACCCTTCTTATGCAAAGTATAAAATTCTAAGTAGTGAACTATTTGAATCACTGCTACTGTGGGATCATAATGCCCAGTTCAACTTTTCTGCTTTTCTCTAAGAAGCAAATAGATATGGGGCCAGTCAAGATTATTCTTTGTGTGTGTGGGTCAGGAAAGTAAGGTGAGGAATCCAGCTTTGCTTTCGTCGTCAGCTTTATTTGTAACACCTCAGCAGATGTCAAGACAATGTGTTTTGTTGCTCTTAGCCTCCGTGCTATCCCTCTTCACAGCAGTGAGTTGCTTGGCTCAGAAGCATTTTTTCAAGACTCAATTTTCAAAGCAAATACACCCACATAAGTCAGTAGTACTTTCGAAAACAAAGGTTATCACATTTTTCCAAGGGGGATAGATGAGAGAAGGGAGGATGCTGAGACAGAGTGTGAGTTTATGTTGACTGGCAGGTCCTATAAAGATTACATCCATAGTGCACTACCAAACTGAACAACAGCAGAGGGGAAGGGATGCGGGGCTGGGGAGGGAGGGCTCAGATGAGAGCAAAGTTGAAAGAACCATTTTAGCAAGGTGTGAAGTTTAAGGGACATACTTGGAGGGTAGGTTTTCTTACCAAGTCTCCTGTGAACGCCTGACCAGAAATACACAGGAGGGGAAACACACAGACACCCCACCTCCTTGAAGGGAGAACATTCTTATTTCATCAGGATTGCTGAGGAATGCTGCTGATGATAAGGCTACAGAAAATATTTCTGGGAGTGCATTTTCAGAACTTGGGAACAGAGACAGTCTGTCTGAACCCAGCTCAACTTTTCTTTCTTATCACTTCTTAAAAGCATGTTATCTTTAAGAGCCAAATTAACATTTCATGATATGGCTTCTCAGCAGCTGATACGTGGGCATCCCAGGGCTAGACAGGGATGACTAAGCAGTTCTGGAAAATGACTATCCCCAGAGCTGCTGGCTTGACAGTTTCCTTGTCTATCACAGATGGAGGCTATTTGTTCCTCTCTAGATATAAGTGGCTCTGTAAGCAGAGGACTCTTTGCTCCAGGAAAGGTGTGAATAGTGTAATAAACAAAAGGAGCCACACAGTATGTTCTTATGAGAAGCCAATTAATTAGCCATATCAACATGGTCAAAGTATGGTTCATTTTCTGTTTTGAATAGTGCACGACACAGAATTTTCTCAATGCATTCAAAGATACACTTAGTAACATGGCAGACAAACATTCTAATAGTAGGGTGCTCTGCTGGGTAGTCTGCAAAGTAAAACTCAAAAATAAAATAAAATAAATGCAATCCTCATTCCTAGAAGATGAGTCCCAGTGTTTAAATTTTGACTTTTGATAGTCTGTTTTCTTGACACCTTGAAGAATTTCAAGTGCCATATTAGAATGCACTTTAATGTCTTAAAATAGGAGAGGTTTTCAAAAACATACAGCTCTGTAAAGTGAGGTATATCAATGTATTTTTGTGAGTAGCTTATGATAAGTTTTATCACATGGTTAAAACATTATAGAATCAAATAAAACTAACTGTGCCTGGTAAAAGATCACTTCTAGTAGATTTCTTTAACTATGTATAAAATTACATTAGAGAGTTGTAGGATGGCCATTTTTCCTGGAATGCATTGTTAGCTTTCTGTTTTCTATTATTAGATAAATGCACTTTGAACAAAGGTTTTTTTCATAAATTCTGGGATATTAGATTCTTTTCACATATGATTTCTCCCTTCTATTTTTATTATCATAGGGTAACATTTTTTAAAATATTGCCTGTTATACAGAATTTGAATGTCATTATCCTACATGGCTTCTGATACCAGAGGATATCAGAAAAATTTAGAGAGGTACAGCTGTGGACCAAAATTCGAACAGCTAAAATTCAGGGTTCATTACACACACACACACACACACACACACACACACACACATACACACACGCATGCACGCACGCACACCCCCAATGAGGTAAGTAGGCTGGCTTTTATGTACTTTGAGGAATAACAGTTCTTTTTCTTACTGTTTCCTGATAAAACCAAATACAATTCTCTTTCATTTATTTTGCAAGTTTTATTTTCTTAGACTTCGGTTTTTCTTTTATTGCGTGTGTGTATATGTGTTCATCTAACTGTTTATATCTTTCAGTGGTAAAAACAACTGGCATTTTTTTGGAAAGGAAGGTTTAATATGTTTGATATGAGTTTTTCTGTTGTTTTTCTTCTATACGTTTGATAAAATACTCAACTACTTAAACTCTATTCCAAGTTTACTTTCCCCACCCCCATGGGAGTTCACACAAACAAAACCCAGGTTTTTTTATTCTGTTCTCTAAAAAAGGAAAAAGCATTAGTTGCAACCATTCTTTAGCCATTATTTTAGCCATCTCAGTCATGGAAATAGACAGATAAGGAGACAGAGCAAGAGGTATATACATATATTTAGAAAGAAATAGTTCACAAAAACAGGCATGAACCATAGGACTGGATCTTGAACAAGCAGGCATAATGGCCAGGAAAAATTTAGGTTCCTTAAGTGAGCTTTCTTTAAGAGGTTTTATGCATTATTTTAAGACTTATCTAAGTCTTGCCTGCGTCTTCATTTTGATAAGAACTCCAGTGACCTTTCCTGGCAGTCTTCAGTGGGCACGGTTACCCCCACTTCACCCCCACCTGCACCACTAGCACCATCACCATCACCCCACTCCTGCAGCTGGGTGACTAAGGAAGACTTCTAATGTGGGTTTTCCGTCCGATGTACTTTACTGACAGTCCTTCCAAAGGGGGTTAGTGGTCCCAACTTTGAACTGGATGGCATTGCTGTCCCTGCCTGGAGCTTCATTTGGAAGTGGAGGCAGGTACTATGCCATGGCAAGCACTCTTGCCCTCAGATAGGCAGATCTGAAAGGTGATCGCCAACTGGGACTTAGTACATATTCAGGAGGGCTCTCATCGCAAGCCTTTCTCTGGGTACTTAGGCAGACAAAAGAGATTTTTCCTTTGAGCTCTCGTTTGCCCATCTTGACTATATTTCTGTTACCTTAAAGAGCACATTTTAATCCAATTGTTTGCATGTCTCCCAATGAAAATATTTCCTTGAGTCCCTCCATATCAAGAAATATTTCATTCCATCTTTTCAAGTTCCTTGTGTCTGTGAGTGGGCTGGTATACATATCTATTCTTGGATAGAATGTTATGGACAATTCTAATATTTTAAGTAAAAATATGAAAAAGAATAGATAACAAATTAAATATAAAAACATGATTGCTTACATTAGTACATATACCTTCCTTTTATTTTACACAGCCTTCTTGGTACATACAAACTCCAAAATAATAGGGTGTAACTTTAAGCAGCTTAATTTGTAATGTTTATTATTTACTTTTTTCTTCCATTTCTTTATTTTTTCTTCAATTTCTGTGTGCAACAAAATTCTAGGGTTTAGGAGAAATGGTCTCATTCTTTTGTTTAAGGAGTAGGGGCCTGCTGTCCTTAGTAAACCTGGCTATTATCTTTCCTTCTCTGAGATAAAATGGCAGGCTCTGCCTAGGTGTTCCCCTCTACTAATACATGTCATCGGTTTTGTTTTGCATTCCACATAGTACTAGGAAAGAATGAGGTCATACGTTTTGAAAGTGCAGCATATTTCGTGGATTTTCTTTATGCATGGCTTCTTTTTGAGTCTGATTTTTTTCTTTTCCTTTTTAGGTCTCACTTATACCTTTATGCAGAATCTTATACATTGCATCCATTGAGGACATGGTTACAGATAATATAAGTGATTTTAAAAGCCACCAAGCATAAAGGGATTTTTCTAAGTCCGCAGAACAGCTAGCTTTCTGTTTAATTCAGTCCCTTCAGAATGTATCTCCTGTCCCTGATATGTAAAGCCATACAATCATCTGCAAGTAATCAAAAGGGTAGAATCTTTAAAGAATCCAGTCCATAGGCAATATGTATTATGTTATTTAGTGAGCTTTGACAAAGTCATCCAGGCATTTGAACATTATTATCTACAGGAATTCTTTTTCTTTCAACATAGAGACATTTAGTTCAGATTTGTAGAGCAAAGAATGTCTGTTTCCTATGTGACATGAAGTGTCTCAATTTAATCCCCATTTTACTTCATTATAAAGGCACTGAGCTAATTATTTTTTGAGAAATAAACGATAAATAACAACTGACAATTAGACACAAATGCTTTGGAAGAATACCGTGTTGGCATTTGTGGGAAAATGTTTCTTCTTTTTAAATGTAAAACATTATAAGGGATTTGAGGGAAAAAAAATGAGGCTATCAAACTTTGCATTCCCATTTTTTGGGCTGCCGGAAAAAAATACCAATTTTTCACAATTGTGATTTGCTAGAAGTAAGTTGTGAAAGATGATAAAATGATATGCTACCTTTTTAATTGTGGTGACAACTAGCCTTGAAGGGCTTATTAGCTCCATGAACTGAAGTCAAGTCTGTAGAATGTTGATTAGTAATTCCGCATATCAGAACATTTCCAGATTAAAGGTGTTTTAATATTTTCTTGCCAGAAAAGACAACAGTCACATTACTATTTAATGGTGCTTGAGAAAACTGCATGGAGTAGAAGAAATAAGTACAGTCAGTTTCATGGAATATCCAAATGGATTTGGTTTTCACTCAGCTCCACCGTTGCTATGCAATGTTTTTCCCAGAACAAGGACCATCTTTCCATTTAATAAGATGGTTTCTTCAGGCTTCACTTGTTTTTTGTTTTTTTTTGCTTTATGAATAGTCTTCCAATGATTTCATATGAATTCATTTCATTTCCCCATTTTCTTGAGGATAGAGAAATCATTTGCTTCTTTGGTAGTTTCCTAAAATTCTTACTGCAATGTGAAGGGCATAATGCATTCTTGTTGATAAGAGTTCTTTTGTTAGTTTGGAAGAGGACAGAGGAGACATTTTCCTGTCTTCAAATTGTAATGCTTTAGAAGGCTGCTTACACTCTGGAAGAGTACATGTTTCCACATTTTAAATTTAATCTTTAGTTTGATACATTTACATTTTTCCATATGGATTAATGGAGACAGTCAAATCAGGCACAGGAAGTCACAGGATGTTTCTAGATGAAGATTTATAGGAAGATCTGCTCTTTAAAGGGAAATCAGAGAACTGAGAATTTGTGAAGGGGTGATCATGATTCAGTCTTTACATGGGACAGACTCACAGCTCTGTGGTCTATGAACCCTATACCAAAATTCCTAGAGCTGATCTTTTTGTTTTTATTTATATTGGTTTCCTGTCTCTCTTAGAGTTTGTGAGTTTGGTAAAGGAATTTTTTTTAAAGGATGAATTCCTTTAGTTATTTAAACTTATATATTAGAATCCCCCTTGGATATTCTTCTTGTCTTACAGCAAAATGCATAATTTTGAAGGAGAACCGACATCTTGTTTCTGTCATTGCTTCTGTGCTCTCCATGACTACAGAGAAGGATTTAGGTGGAAATTATTTAGGATTCTTTTTTTAATGGTTTTAAAATACACGAATTAACTTATGTGAAAACATAGCCTTAGGCTTAATTTTATGACCCATACATTTTGAATATTCAAAATCGGGCTAATAAAAAAAAGCAGTAGATATTCTCAGGGGTTTAATTTTACTCATATGGTGAGAATTGATGGTTTATGAGTTTTACTACATTTCATTAGGGAAGTTTTACCAGGGAAGCAGGGTGGAATATATACAAGGTTTATCCTACACTGGCAAAATGGAGCCCTCAATAGAGTTTGTTTACACATCCTGATTAACTTGATTGCCTACCTTGTCAGGAAACACTATGCAAATGATTTTATTTTCTGGGTTATTAGACCAAAAAAGAGACAGAAAATCACTTTTATTATAGAGCAATCTTTGCATGCACATTTTACATGTTTATAAGAATCTCTTTAAAGGGAAGTGGTACAGGATGACTGCGTCTTTGACGATCTAGCTGCTAGCTACCCAAAAGAAATGACACATTGCTTAAGATGTTGATTTTATGGCGCCTTTTGGGAGTATAAATTTTATTTTTCATGTCTCTCACTATATATAGAACAACATAAGTGATATATTTATAAGATATTAGTAGAGATGTTTAAGGGAAAGTAAAATGACATGTTTTTTTTTTATTTTGTTAATTTTGTTTTTATAAATTTTGATTCAGATTGCCTTTCACCTCCTAGGAATCTTTAATGAATTGATTTTTTTGTTTGTTTGTTTGCTCTATCTTTGCAATTGATTATGTATATTTATGGCTCATTTTTTACAATATTCAAGTACCAAATTATCTCTGTTCACATCGCCAAAAAGTTTTGAAAGTCATTGCCACTAGTTAGTGCTATCCTGATCAGAAATGTTAGAAACCCAGAATCCTCTTTCAATTTCTGTACTTTCCATACCAGTATTTGAATTTTTTGTTTTTGTTTCATCTAAGCACTTTGATTTTTGTGCCCTGTCATTAAACTTCTGTGTATATTTTTCTGCCTCTTTGCTACAGTTTGATTATCTGGGCTAATTTTTTAACACATGCATGTTGACTAGAAAATGATGTTCTTTTAGGAATTTTTATGTCACTATAACTCATTAAACTAAACACCTCTCTCATTTCTCAATCCAAAAGAATGGGAATATATAGTTTTTTAAATTTCAGAATTTGCATCTACTTTAAAGGGTTTCTGTGTTCTTCATGTGCAATGTTTAGCAAAGTTTATATATGTGTAGAGGATTGGGTAGCAGAAAATACAGTCTACCAGAGGGCGTTCTGTTATCTTGTGATTTGAAAGGCAAGTTTAACTCTACAGAATTGCAGGCAGGAAGAGACATTACACAAATAAGCCAATCATATTTTGACATCAGAGTCTTGTGTTGACACTTCAATCAAAACATGAGACAATAAAACCTTAATCTTGACACATAAGTTCCTGTAAGTGTTGTGCAGAGGAAAAGTTTCCTCTTGTATTTAGACTGAGTCTTCTAGGTCACAAAAGCACAAAGAATAAAATGGACCAGATGGTTAGGTGTTCTGTACCTCCTCCCAAAACACCTGCCCTTGACCTGAGGAATGACTTTCTCGCCTTGTAAGATTGGCCCAAAATACAGCTCGAAGGTGACCTCTCTATCTGCTCTCCTATTAAGAAGTAATCACACCTGCCCTTGTTACTTCTCATGACTTGTTTGTGGGTTTCTGGCCACACCAATCAAGCAGTTCTTTATAATAGCCAGCCATTTATTTAGTGGGTTCTTTATTTCTACTCATCTAGGGAAGAAAACTCTAGAAGTCCTGCAGAAATACCCAAAAGGAAAAAAACAAAACCAAACAAAATGGCTGAATTCTTGACACTTGTGATTTAAGTGTCAAGAATTTGTGTCACTTGTGATGAAAGGAGAGTCTCCTTTCATCTGTCATGTAAGAAGGATAAGTGCCAGGTTAAATTTTTATTTCTGGTCTGGTTTCTCTGACAGAGATTCATACTTCTGCCCTAGAGTTAAATCTAATGGAAAAGACACCTATTGAAAGTAAATGGCTTGGGACTTCCCTGGTGGTTCAGTGGTTAAGAATCTGCCTGCCAATGCAGGGAACACGGGTTTGAGCCCTGGTCCGGGAAGATCCCACATGCTGTGGAGCAACTAAGCCCGTGCGCCACAACTACTGAGCCTGCACTGTAGAGCCTGCGAGCCACAACTACTGAAGCCTGCATGCCTAGAGCCCATGCTCCACAAGAGAAGCCACGGCAATGAGAAGCACACGCACTGCAATGAAGAGTAGCCCCTGCTCGCCACAACTAGAGAAAGACTGCGTGCAGCAACGAAGACCCAACGCAGCCAAATATAAATAAATAAATAAATTTTTAAAAAGAGAAAGTAAATGGCTTGTTTTTATCCGTAGAAACTGTCTTCTCCCCAACACAAATCAGTGTGGATTTTCACCTAGGAGTTTCTGTGGATAGCCACCAAATGCTGGTAGTGATCAAACAAGTTTAAAAAAAGTCTTATTTATGTGTGACCCTTAGTTATACTCTTTAAAATGCCATGTTTCTATTTTAACTTTACTAAAACTTAACAAGGTATAATTTTTACTCTCTGGTACCTCTTGCCAGTATTTATTGTCTGGGTCTAATTTGCAATGAGGTATAGCAATAAGCATTAAAAGCTTTAATGAATCAAGTATGAATATGTTTGAATGTCCTGACTTGCTGAAACTAAAAATGGGACAACAGAACAGAGGAATTATACCAGAACCATCTCAAGTATTCATGCAGCCTCTACACTAAGAGAACTTGTTTGGTAGCCTAATTAAAGAACTGGCTGTTTGTGATCCCCTCCTGTCATTTCTTAGACATTAATCAATGTGATCCTTAGCGTCCTTTTCAATCCTTCCCTCAGTGGGGAGACAGGAGGAGAGAAAACAGTATATAATAGTATAATTTCTCTGATCCTCTACACAGACCACCTAGTAATACTGTTGCGAAGCACATGCAAATGCAAATAGCTATATTGCTTCTGCATAATAGAAACTAATATACTAGTAACTCCAAACGGGACAAATGTTAAGATGGATCTTTTGCAAAGCAGACAACATAATATAACACTGAGAGTAATTATGCTCTCTTTTCTTTAGGGTAAGTGATGAATGTTCAGATTCAATACTTAATATTTGCTTTATAAAAAGTGCATTGTGCTCATTTATTTTTTTGGCATGGAAAGATGCTTTAGAAGATCACTTCATTCAATATTTTTAAAATCACCGACTAGAGATCATGATTTACCTGTATATTTTCATAAGCATATACCATAACTCATTCTGTTTAATGGCTAAAACACTTCCCTATAATCATCTTGAGACTAAATCAGACTAATACATGGATCTCAGATTCATGAATATAATTTTCTCTGGATAGTTAGATATTTTAAGGTGGTTTAATGCCTGAGGAATAATGGCATTTATTGATTGCATCTTCACATATACACACGTGAGTGCGTCTGTGGGGATGCTTATCTATGTGTAGCTCTATATAAATGAGTACAAATGTTAGCTCTTTGACATGAGATGTTGAAACTATTAGAGATGGTCTACACAGAAGAGTCTAATTACTTTTGTTTCAAAAGTATATCGAGGAGTATTTAGGTCAAAGAATAATTTTTAGTCAATTCATTCACGTGCTTCAAATGGTTGAATCCTTGGTCCTTCATCTGTGATCAGGTTGTATATAACCACCATTTGCAGTCCTAAATCTAACGGATAGCCCAAGTCATGAGCAAATAAGTGTCCAATAATAAGGGTGGGGGACAAGAAAAAGACACAGATTTTTTTCTGTTAAGTCATTTATTGACTGTGATCTTATACAAATGACTTTGTTTTCTTGGATCTGTGTTTCCTTATGTATAGAATAGACTACACGTGTTACTTCGCAAGATTAGTGCAAGGATTAACTGATATTAACATATATGGAAGCCTAACATACTTCACTTGTATATTCACTTCGCTTTATAAATCTTCCCTTCTTGGTGGAGAAAAAGGTGAAATCAATGACTTAGTAAGCCAAGACAGCCTTTGGAGAGCAGAGAAAAGGTCCTTGGGTTGTCATAGCTGTCCGGGTAACCTCTGCTTCTGATATCCAGTTTTCCATAAATTTTGATTAATTATTTCACCTGTTTGTCACATACATTTTAACTCAAATGTAAAACTATATTTGTTTTTCATTTCTAACTCCCATCCCCCAAAATCATTCACAGAAGACTTCGTCTTTATAACAAACTTCTACAGATTGGGAGAGACAGCTTCATACCATAAGTAGGCAAATCTCTTACCACTGTTAATCCATGAGAAAAAAATAAAAACTACCTTAGAAATATTTTGTAGGGCTGACTTAGTTAATCTTATTAAGAAGTTATGACTGTAGAACTAGTTAGAGAGAGGTACTCTGTTCTGGGTTAATTGGGACGCATTGTTAGCAAAGCCTGGAAATCTGTGTATAAATGCAAGTGGCCAAAGTATCTTCCTGCTTGAGTTTTAAAAATTCTAATGAATATGGGTGGTTTCTGAATTTCTAGGCAATGCAGGATTTTCATGATGTTACAGTTCAGTTGTCTTTCAAACTAATTCTCTATGCAAGTTACTGCCCTAGATGCTGTGGCTACAGAAGAGGAAGTATCAAAAAAAAAAAAGTTTCTGCCCACCCCAAACCCCTGAATTAAAAATATCTAGTAAAGTGAAAAAGATGCATACAAAAAACAAAAAAAGAAAACATAGCAGTTGACTTTATATTCGTGTAACAATTGTTGGACGCATAGAGTATATGGGTAGCACTTCCTGGTGTGGTTGTCATGACCTACGCACGCCTGCTGTTTGTCCCTGCCCTTTCAGTGGTTGGGAGCCTCTCTGTGCCCACGGTGATTTTTGCCACCTGCTCACTTACCCCTTCACTTCGAGAGCAAGTTTGGCAGTTTGTTTGAAACAGTACCTTTGCTCAAAGGAAACAGAAAATTCCTTTTTTGAGTTTTACTATGACTAGTACCAAAGTAGACTTTGTTCATATTGGGATTCTGGATGGTATAGGAGGAATGAATTCTTACTCCAGCCGTGCAAAAGTTTAGTGTAAAAAAGAGTAAATAAAACAAACTTGTAGAAGTCAAAAATAACACAGCTCTAGCACTTAGATATGTGGCCTTTTCTTTATTATAAAAGATGGTTAGTCCTACCGACTTTAGTGGATTCCCACAATGGTTCAGTAAAATAATGTGGGCAATTGGCTGGACACATAGAAGGCATTCTATAAATGCATGTTCTTATCTAACTTCTTAGAACCCTGTGTCAACTATGCTATTCCTAATGTCCATTAAGTAGGGAGCATTTTACTCCATGTGTAGAGCTTACTCTTTATTATTATTTTGACTCTTGAATGTTAGTCCTTCTCTTCCAGAGTTTTTATTCTGCTGGATTCCCTTTCTTCCCTTCTCTTTTTTTTCCCCAGTGCAAAATTTTAAGCAAACCCTCAGCCTTCAGGTAACAATTTCATGTGAAAAATTAACAATAATGTCATATCAGAGTAATGCCAGGAAGTTATGAAACTTCGCTGTTACTGACAGATGATTAATTTTCTTTTTATTATTAGGAAATTGTTTGTAGGCAACAGTAGAGAACAAACTCTGGTTGTATACATTGCCAGCTCTTGCTTAATTTAATTTCCCAAACAAACCCAAACTTAATTTTACCCCAAAATATAAGCCAGTTCCCATAGCAAAAATTTTACCGATTTCCAGTTTGATTTTTATTTATTGTCCATTTCTCTGTTGATTGAGCTCATCAGATTGAGCAGCAAGATGGTCGTGGGATGAACAGTAGGGTCCAGGGGTCACTCGCTGCGGTGTTTCCCCTAAACCAAGACCAGTCTCTAGGATTTCAGTGTTTCTTTCCTCCTATTTGCCTTAGATAAAGATCCCCTAGGCACTGGTGTTTTTAGAATTCTCCTTGTTCTCCATTAAACAAGTCCCTTAGAATTTTGACCCAATAGTGACTGATGGTGATCCTTGATTATGGAAGCTTGTAGGCATCCAACTCAAGCAGTCCTGCCTTTAGGCACAGCTCTGCCCCTTACTGGCTGTGTGGCTTCCCGTGAGTTAGGCTCTCACTTTTTTTCATCTTTAAAATAGGACTATAATAATTCCTGTCTTATAAGTAAAATAAACTATCTTAGTATACAGAATGGAGCATAGTAAGTACTAGATAGATGATACCTGCTATTGTGAGCTAATTTATGGCAATCATTGAAACTATTCAGCAATTAAGCTTTCATTGTGGAAAGACCCTTACGAAGCATGTTACACATGGTATCAGAGCGTGGAAGGAGGGATCTTTTGTTATATCAGCCACACTGCATCACAGGTGACTGCCAGCTCCTCCTTTCTGAACAGAAGCCGGGAGAAGATGGAAAGTTAGGTGTTCACAAAACAACTTCATTAATAATACTTGAGAGTTGATGGTTTTGTTTTGTTAGCTTGGGCTCCCCAAGAAGCAGACCCTGAAATAAAGATTCAAAAACAAGTATTCATCTGGGAAGTAAAGGAAGCATCACAGATGGAGTGGGGGAATGTGACAAGGAAGAATACCTCATCAAGCTAGCCACCACTGTGCGTGATGGGAGCTAAATCCCACTAGGGCAACTCCATGACACGTCTCACTGTCATCACATTTAGGGGCGAGGGAACTGGGGTATTTATACACCAACCCGTGAGAGTCACCAATTAAGGGTCACACCTAGTGGTTTGTTAGTTCTCCAGCTCTTCTAGATTGCTACAAAGGGGGACAATGTAGCTCTGGCCAGCCAGGGAAGTCCTTATATAAAGATATGCATGGTCTGTGTGCCCTGTGGTGGGAAAAACAAGGGCATATAAATGGGCACCAAAAGCATCTGTTTCAATTACTTATTTGTATAAGGTTTTAATGAGAACCTTCCTAAATATATATTTTTGAGGATACAGTAGGTTTATATTGAAGTTTGATTTAGAAACACATGTAGTTTGCATAAAGAAAAGCTATAACATGCCTACGGAATTTTAGACAATTTCTTCCGAACCATCAATCCTTGAGCACTTGCTGGACCCACTGCACCATCATCTTTATCAGTTTTACTTCACATGCTTGATCCCTCTGAAACTTTGGGGGAACATGACCAGAGCTTCATACAAGTTCCCTTTCTTTTCATTCTCTTTTCTACCCTTCTTAACTACTTTGCATATCAATATGTTATCCATGAACTGGCAGGGTACAGTTTATTTCATCTATTATTCTGCTTCACAAAGGAGGAAACTTATTAACACAGAAACTTAGATAACTGCTCTACTACCTCATCCACCTGGTAGTGCCTTCACTTGCAGATTCTGCCAGTTTCTGTCCTTTTGTTATATTGCTGATAATTGTTATTCCTCTGACGTGTACCATGTGCACCTCAGTCCTAAAAACTACGGAAGAAAAGCAACACAGAAATCATCATACCTGGTGCTTCATTTTTTGTGGGCTACCTGAAGTGACAGGCTTGTGGCTGTGTCCACATTCCTGTGAAATTAATGTTCCTTCTTCAACACCTCTTATTCTATTTATAGCCACAGGGCTTCAGTGTCATAAGTGTCCAGAAAGTTCTGAGTAATGCACAGAATTCTACATACACAGCAAATGCAGCCTTGGCAAAATGTAATCCCTGGTGAGAGAGAAAAACAGAATCAACAGTCCGTTGCTTTTATTGGAATAATAAAACTGGAGCAGTTTGTGTCTGAAAGTGCTGTAAACTAGATTTTGTTTTCATGTAAATTCCATAGCCAGGATATAATGGGCATTGTCATGAAATTGGCAAACGGAGAATTACAGTTTTTCAGAGAAAACTTGACTTCTCAACACTCTTTCCTTCTTTGTTTATTCATTGAAATATGCCTGTTTTTATGGATGGTTGGTCAAGATGTGGGCTTAAATGGAACAGTATTTCATGTGAGTGGGAAGAGAATTTGTGTATGTCTACCGAAACATTAAGGAAAAATGAGTACAAACATTTACTGTTACTGTCTTCCCATTCATTTTTTTCACCATATTAAGAACTTTAGAAGTACTCCATATGGACTATGCTGTTCTTAAGGCTTATTAAGGAGGGGACATTTTGCTTAATATATAGAACCTACTCTTAATTATTGTTTTGACCGTTTAAATGTAATTACATATCTTTGTTGTAAGAAAAATTTATAGAATTACATAACCATATTAAAGAATATTATGAAACTTCTGTCTTCAGTTGCTACTGTATTTGGCTTAGGGATTATAAGAGTTGAACTTTCAAGATACGCTATACAATGGGATGTAGCCTGATAGAATATAATGAAATGACCTTGACATACCTATAAATGCAACCAACCAATGAAAAAACTCCATCGTTCACAAGAATGATTGTGATTGATTCTTTGAATCCCATTGGCCCATGGATCTGTGGCTGGGCTGTCTGTGCTCTGGTAGCTCTTTGAGAAAGATTAAGGGTTCAACATTATTTAAATTTCTCTTTGTCTCTCACTCTCTGTCTCCAATATCATAGTATGGCTAGTTCATATTTCTGTTCATTACATCATCTTAGAAGCCTTCAGAATCAAGTCATTCCTCATGAAGCAACAAAAAGAAAAATATCCCATTTTCAGCAAGTTTGAGTTAAAGCTGGCCAATTATGTAAAGTAACACTTAAAAAGGGGACCCTGTAGAGGGACTTGGTGGCTATTTCAGGACTCATATTTGTGGTGGAGTGGACAGTCACTCAGAACCATATTCATGATACTGGTTATTTCCATCCCAATGAGGCCTTTAGGTCTTCATTCAGAAGCAGCTTGCTACAGCACGTGTATCATAGAAAAAACTGAGATGTTGTTTTGTTTTTGTATCTTAGGCTAGTAGATTAAGTAACACAGAACCTAGCTTTGAAAACTTTCTCCTTTTTTATTTATATTAATCTTATAGGTGAAAAATAAGTTCTGGTTTTAATTTATACTTTTCTGTATACTGGTATTAATCTTCTAAAATATGTGAATTAGCCATTTTGATTCTACAAGTTGTCTGCTCATTTCACTTTTTTATTGGTTTTTTATGTGTCTTCCATTTTTATTATAAAAATGTCAAACATTCAAAGGCAGTGAGTGTAGTATAATGAAGACTTTGGTGTCCATCACCCAACAAGTTTCATTTATAATTCCAATCATTCCTGTTCCTTCCAAGTAATTTTGAAGCAAATTAGAAATTTATTATAACATCTGTAAATACTTCTGCATGTATTTCTAAAATATAAAGCCCCAATGCCAAAATTAAAGCCTAAATTAATAGTCCATTAATAACAATTAAATGTTCAATATTCAGATCATCTCTTAAAAGTTTCAGTTTGTTTGAATCAGCTTCCAAAGAATGTCTCTACATGTGATTAGATGAAATATTTCTTAAATCTTGTTTTACTTGTAGGTCACCTCATCTCTCTTTTTTCCCCCTGAATTTTTTTTAGAAGAAACCAAGTTATTTGTCCTGTAGAGTTTGCTATAAGCTGGATTTTGCTATAGCATCCATGTGACATTTAATATGCTCCTCCGATCCTGTGTTTCCTGTGGATTGTTAAGTGGACTTTGCGGTTTGGAAAGATTCCTTCATATGTGGTGTCAGGAGGGATGTAATGTCTGGTTATCCAAATTTCTTGTGAAGTGACAGTCTGATGTTTATTGTCAAGTTCCATTGATCCATTAGGAATGGCAAAATGGTGATATTCCAGTTCTGTTATTCCTGTCTTGTTTATTAGCTGGGATGCTTGTGTAAAGGCCGTGTTTCCACTATTCAGTGACTCTGTAAGATCAAGATCATTTGTATAGGAAAGGCAAGATAAAGGCTTAATTCTTTTTCTTTGTAATCACATATAACAGTTTCTTTCCCTAACATTTTGTAATGGTGACCAGTAAAGTTTCTTTTGGTTATGTTTTGTTTTATTTTGTTTTAAAGATCATTATGAACTCACAGAAATAACTAAATTTACTATGTTTCTATCCATTCTAGTTATATTTTCTTAATGATGCTTAAATTGTCCCACTTGAGAGATCAGCGAGAACCTCTGCAAATTGGCTTCTGAGTCTTCATCTTAGTCGGCTCAGGCTGACATAACAAAATAGTATAGCCTAGGTGACTTACACAACATTTGCTTCTCACAGTTCTGGAGGCTTGGAGTCTGAGATCTGGGTGCCAGCATGCTTGGGTTCTGGTGAGAGCCCTCTTCCTGGCTTGTTGATGACCACTTTTCACACTATGTCCTCATGTGGCAGGGGGAGAGAAAAACACAAGAGCTCCACCCTCGTGACCTCATCTGAACCTAGTTACCTCCCAAAGGCCTCTTTTCCAAATTCCATCACATTAGGGCACAGTTTAGTGCATAGCAGTCATTTTGACACAATCTTAGGAGTCTCAGTTTCTTTGCTTTCAGGTAAGATAATCCAAGCTCATTTTACACTTTTCCTATCCCAGCACTGGAGTCAGCTAATTTTTCAAGGAGCTCTGGCTCCTTTTAGTGGGAAATGGTCATTAAAAGCCAAAATCTAGGCACTAAGAGTGCTCATTGCTTTTGTTTTGGTCCTTATTTCTAGGCATTTTCAATGGACAGAAACAGGATTTTTTTCCAAGATAAAATATATTATGATTTTATAAATACACTTCCGACTCAAATTCAGGATTATTGGCTTTTTTTAGCCTCGTTGATTTTATATCTGTATTCCTTTTCTTTATATCAAAAATCTTTGTTTTTAAGGTGACCATTAGCTTATTACTCATTTGTAAAATGAGCCTTAAAATAACAATAAAGTTTTGCTATGATATTGAAAGTATAAAATACGTTTGCAGTTCTTTTTTATTTTCCCTAAGGTGTATACCCCAATGGAGATTTATAGCCAAATTTCTGTGTATTAAAAACACCCAGAGATAATTACTATTAACCTCGTCCTTCCAGCTTTTGTTCTGTTTTCAAAGACCCACAACCCTAAGAGCACAGGAGACTAAGATATATATAGATTCCTGGAGCCTTTTTTTCAGTCAACATTGTGGTTTAAGTATTACCTATGTCAAAAACAATTCTCCATAAACATTATCTTAATGTCTGCATAGTATCATATTGTAATTACCTTAACAACTTTTCCATAATATGTAGACACATGACACCTTCTGATACATATTGCTCTGTTACAATTAAGGAAAGACATTCTGATTTGTACTCTAAACATCAGTGCATGGTACCTATGCTACCTGTCCAGGAGACTGTAACTCTGATTGTAATTCAGTAGATCTGGGACAGAACCTGAGATTCTACATTCCTAACAAATGCCCAGGTGAACCAATGCTGCTGGCCCTTGAATAGTATTTCAAACAGCACTTGTATAAAGGATGATGATGGCCCAGTAATTTATTTATTTTACTTCCTCTAAGACTGAACAAGGGGGCTGGACTTAGCAGGTGTAATTAGAGTTGAGTTTATTTACTGAGTTTTTAAGATACCTTCACGGTAAAAACTCATTTTAGGGTATTTTAGCCAAATTCTAAATAAAGTCATACTACTGGACAGTGTGACCTCTGGATGTTCTTTCTTCCTTCTGAGACCTTTAACCCCAGGGACACTTTTGTCTGCCTTTTCTGCCCTTAGGCCTATTTTAGATGTGTTATAGTTCAACATAAAAATATGGAGGTTCTTTACTGTGATAAGCTAGGGGGTAACCTCTTCCTGTGAAGGCAGGGATAGTAAGGACTGCTTTCTCATTCTGTTCATGTGTTGTTGAGTTAACCCCAAACTGTGTTGTGTTTGAGGCCCTTCCAGTGAGGCAGGTGGTGGGACAAGATCTGATGAGACTTCAGAATTTCCCCGGAATACATGTTTTCTACATCTCTTGCAAGGCCCATGTTCCCAGATTTTTATTATCCTAATATTTGGCTGCCTGGTTCTAGGAATACAACTGTGAATAGCAAATATACCTGTTCTAAAGGATCTTAGAGTTTAGGAGGTCAGACAGGCGAGATACTTGGTAATTATAGAGCTTTATGGATGGTAAATGTCATAGTAAGTTATAAGTAGGCACAGAAGAGGGAATCATAATTCACTATTGTAGATTTTTTTTCCAGGAAAAGTGAAGACAAGGTATAATTAGCCAAGGGGGAAAAAAGAGAGGGGATCCTGGAAGGAGGGAATATCTTGTAGGAAGGTTTAAAGGTTCAAAAGAGAAAGAAGGGGGAAAAGGCAAATTGGGAACTTCAAGTAATCTGGTCTTGCGGATACCAGGGGAGATCATGAATGTGTGTGTCTGTGTGTGTCTGTGTTCACTCACGTGCTGGGAATGGAGGCATCATGTTGTTAAGGAGGATGAAGAAGTTGTAGAGGTAAGTCAGGGCCAGCTGAAACCTTTGAACTTAATTCTTAAGACTATGGGGAACTGTTAAAAAAATTTTAGGTAGGGAATGTCAACCTGTCCCCTCCTCCCCACCAAAAGACACAAAAACCTTAAACAAAAGCCACTCACTGCAACTTGAAGAATGAATTCCTGATTAGCACATGTGAAGGATGAAAAGACTGATTCAGAGCCCTGGAGAGTTTAATAATGACTAACATTTATGACTAACATTTATGAGTGTTTATGTCAGTGCTAGCGCTATTTTGAGACATTTTAAATGTATTATTTAACACTCCAAACAACCTGTTGAGGTGTATATGTTTACTATCATCATCCCCACTTACAGTAAGTACGCTGCATCAAAATGTGGTTGAATTACACTTCTGCAGCTGTAGAACTACACAGTTCTAGAAGCATGACCTGAACTCAGGTGGTTTGGTCCCAAGGTTCACTCACTTCACTACTGGGTGTATGCACCTCCATGGAGACTATGATGAAGTAAGCAGGCATAGCTCTATTGCTTGAAGTTGGTTAATATGTGTACATATTATTCTAATTCAGTGGGGGAGAAGGGACTTGACACAAAGGCTGGTGAAATTATAAAAAACATTGACTATAGCAAACATTCTGATGAGATCAGATACTTAATGAATGCTATTTAAGAGCGGCATCTGGTTGTCACCTGGGAAGTATTATGAGTAGGAACTTTCTATCTTGGTTCATGTAGGTAGGTACATGTATGCTAACATTTCTACCATGCCCAGAATATGTGTACACATGGTTGGCTTAAAGTTCTACCCAGGTAGTACCATGTTATAGCAAGGTATTATTTTTCATCATTCTATGTCTAGCAAGTTAATCAATATTAAAGTAGGTAGAAACTCACCTCATTAGGATACATTTAGAAGATTGAGAGTCAAGATTCCAGATTCCCAGTCAGAGCCCAAAAGACCTGTATAACCTTTAAACATTAAAATAAAATAAAATACGTGTGTATGCTCCCGGAAAGAATTGGCATATATAGAGCTAGTTATTGACTAAGTGTTTCCAGTATAGAAATACAGATGCATTTTGGCACTTACCACATTTTCTTTTAAATGCCTCACCGTTTTTCAAAAGGTAAAAACAGGTCGCCAAGAGCAACAGAAGCAACCCATTTCTGCCAGCTTGGGCAAGTGACTTATCCTCTTGAAGTCCCCATTTCCTCATCTGTAAAATGACAATAATTATGCCTATTTTGCAGGAATATTGTGAGAAAATACATGTAAAGTGGTTGGCACCTAGTGGGTATCCAACCAATTTAAGATTGGTACTTTTTTTTTCTTCCTTGGCAGTTAGAGTTGCATTGTCATTATTTTAAAATGCTGAGATTACTTTTCAAATTGCTGTGCTGATTACAAGCTTTCTGAATGAAATCATTACTAAAAAACAGATCTCAGTGAAGAATTTAGATTTTTAAGAGGAATATACAAATATGCCACTGTACTTTATCTCTACTCAAGAGTTAGCAGAGTTTACCTGTTAAGATGAAATATATCTTTTTCATAAAAGAGGCCAGCTTGGCATTTATTAGCTTTGACCATTGCTTGGCAAGGCTAGGTCCTAATTCTAAATTTAGAAAGTTAGCAAGACTCTTCATGTACCACAGTGTTCATTGCAGTTCTATTTACAATAGCCAGGACATGGAAGCAACCTAAGTGCCCATCGACAGATGATTGTATAAAGAACATGTGGCACATATATACAATGGAATATTACTCAGTCATAAAAAGAAACAAAATTGAGTTATTTGTAGTGAGGTGGATGGACCTAGAGACTGTCATACAGAGTGAAGTAAGTCAGAAAGAGAAAAACAAATACCGTATGCTAACACATATATATGGAATATAAGAAAAAAAAAAGGTTCTGAAGAACATAGGGGCAGGACAGGAATAAAGATGCAGACATAGAGAATGGACTTGAGGACACGGGGAGGGGGATGGGTAAGCTGGGACAAAGTGAGAGAGTGGCATGGACATATGTACACTACCATATGTAAAATAGCTAGCTAGTGGGAAGCAGCCGCATAGCACAGGGAGATCAGCTCGGTGCTTTGTGACCACCTAGAGGAGTGGGATAGGGAGGGTGGGAGGGAGGGAGATGCAAGTGGGAAGAGATGTGGGGATATATGTATATGTATAACTGATTCACTTTGTTATAAAGCAGAAACTAACACACCACTGTGAAGCAATTATACTCCAATAAAGATGTAAAAAAAAAGAAAGTGAGCAAGACTCTTGTCACATGACTGTTGGTTTAATTAAAATGTGACCCCACAGTTTTCCAAGGAGACACGTTTCCTGGTGTCAAGTCTCATGTGTTTGCTACTAGACAGTAGGTTGCGACTAGGGACTGTTCAACTCAGCAAATAAAGATACAGCTTCCTCAGTCATATCCGGAGTGAATGGCAGTCCTCTTGCCTTTGAGTCAGCTGAAGGGTAAGGAGGTGAGAGATTTCCTAGCAGGTGTGATCATTTAAATCACAGTGGGTTATTTAAATCTAGTATCTTGTATAAAGCTTAAAAAATAATTTTCATGAGGACAAAAAACTATATGGGGTAAATCCCCCCATTTTTCCTTCGGATCAGGGCATTTTTTAGAATTTTATTTATTTATTTATTTTAATGAAGTGTAGTTGATTTACAGTGTTGTTTTAGTTTCAGGTGTACAGCAAAGTTACACACGTATGTATTCTTTTTTCAGATTCTTTTCCCTTATTGGTTATTCCAAAATATTAAGTATAGTTCCCTGTGCTATATAGTAGGTCCTTGTAGGTTATCTGTTTCATATATAGTAGTTGTGTATATGTTAATTCCACCAGGGTACGGTTTTTAAGAGTAGCCCATTATACAAATAAAGTTCACTTTCTCCTGTTTCTTGACTCTTGTAACAAGCAGTCACATGTTTTAGGAGCACTACATTTGCCAGAATCAGAGAAGTTCCTCCAGAGGATAAGAGAGTGTAGCACTTAAGCACAAAGAGTGAAAGCATAAGAAATTGCACATAAGCTTTAAAAAATGGAATTTCATTAACGTAAAAATTTAGCAGAGTTTATTTTTCTTGTGAATAATTATAGTTTGTTTTACCCTTTGCGTTTTCTTTAGCCATCTCCTACGTTGAATCACTCCACATCCTCCCATTCATTTCCTTTTATTTATAATCCCTATGCAAACCTTAATTCACAGAGAAGCATTATCATAGCACAATTATGTCACAAGGTTGTGGGAAGGATGGACTGAGATTCAGGAATTAGTGTTGTTATTTAGATTTGAGAACAAGGGTGATGGTAACACCACACAGTTGGTGTTGCTATTAGCATAAGGAATGGTGGTAATTTCAGGTTTACCACCAGAAAACAGGAGAGGGAGGGCTCCTGGTTGAGTTTTCACTGATCCTTCAACGAAGCAGCAGGTGTGCCAGCAAGGGCCCTGCCTTAGCTTTGTGGCCTTCATTCCCATCAGGCTGGTTCTAGCAATTGTGAGCCACTGAAGCTCCAAGGACATGATGTCACCTGCTGAAGGCTTCCAGTCTGTTGTGACAGAATAATCGGTCCCTGGTACAAAAGAAGCATATGCTGTTGATCGTGAGAACTCTGCCACTTGATGTCAGGAAGAGAAGTCATCAACAGTGGTGAATCCACTGTATGCCTAAAATTGCCATGAAGATCCTTCTCCATGAACCATTCTAGTCCTAACCTTTATAATTACTTGCCTTCTGTAGCATAATCCCAGCATTGTATTTTCCTGCATTGATACTTGTGGTTCCCCCGCCTCTAGTAAAATCTCTAAAAATATTGAAGCATCTATAACCCTGATTTGCACTGTTCTGCCAAGGGTGCTGTGATATTGTCATGACATCTAGCAAGAGTGACATGTAATGAAGACGTTCAGGTCGGAGTAGGCTCCATTGTTCTGCACAGGCAGCAGTGGGACGGGGGTGATGGGGGAGCTGTCTACAAAAGCATCTCCAAGGATGCCTTTGAGTGAAGTTGAGACTCAGGATTTGGCAGAACTCATCCAGTGTGAAGACATGTACCCCACTCCACCACTCTCCCACAAGAAATTCTCCAAGCAGAACAACCAGTGACATCTTGAAGCATTTACAGATCTTCAGGGATGGAGCCATGAACAGAAAGGATGATCACACCCTCAATCACCATCATTTAGATGCTCTGGAGCTGAGAGAGGGATGTCTTAGGAAAACCACAGTGGCTCACGTATGGCTCCCAGAAACTTCTGCATGCAAGACATTTCCAGGACTGCTTTTCCAAATCACCCTTAGAACAGAAGATCGCATTAGGAGAGCTGAAGTCCCCAGAGTTATATCCAGTTTCTTGGATAGGAAGGGACGAATATGCAGACTTTTTCAGAGATGGTTTGCTATTTATCTGTTCTTGACATAAACGTGAGGCCTCAGAGAGTTCACTGATGCATCTCTTTACCATGGCAAATGAATAGTGAAGGGAACATTGTGTACTTGTAAAATCCAAGGTGGGGATGTTACATGAGCTGTCTCTGCCTTGAAGTTAATGTCTTTCAAAAGGTTAGTTTTTTTACATCTGGAAAATATTTCTCTATATTAATGTTTCTGTCTCCAAATCACCATAAAGTTTTATCATGCATATTTTAAACAAATTATGGAAATGCCTATTTAGAGTCTCTTTTAAAGGTTATTATTGCAAGATTATTATTATTATTGCAATTAAGTAAGTTGTATGAAATAAGAGTCTACTTTTGTGCCTGGGTAGATTGTGCCGATTGGGTTAATAAACACCTTCATCCTTAGAGCTAGAGCATTTGGATAGAATATCAGGGATGAATGACATTTCTATAACTTTTTAATCAAAGAGCCATCTTTTCTGGACCTGTTTATTTTGGAAAACAGCGTTAAATGTTTTTTTCAGTTCAGTGTGAAAATGCTTTTTCATAAGTATAGCAATGAGTTAATAATCACCGTCTTCACTAAAACTAAAAGAAACATCCAACAAGAAAAGCTGCTAAATCAGTCTTCCCCTACCCCACCCCCCCCCAAGAAAAAGCGGACTGTTTTTTTCTGTTTTTCCCACACACAAAGAGTACGCCTTGGTTTTTTGTTGTCTATGCCTTCAAACTCAAATAAGGCTAAACTAGACACAATTCATGTTTACAGAAATCAGACACTTTTTTTTTTTTGGTCCCCTGCCATTTCTCTCCTCCATGGGACAATTTCTTACTGGATTTCTTGCCAAATGAGGATAGGAATGGAAAGGCTGTCAGGAGCCAGTAAGCGCATTTGAGAAAAGACAGGTCAAGGTTTTTCATTTTAGAAAGCCTGCAAAATACAGAACAGCTTACAGATATGTGCTGGGATGCTTCCAGCTGACACTTTTATTGTGATCTATTTTATTAAGTTCTACTGATGGGCCCAGCCTGTGGGATGGCCCTCAAGTATGACAGTGTCAAATGCTCCTGGTGGCAGGCTTGACGGGGGCTGATGGCTCCTTCCATTGAGAGAGCATCAGCCTTTTGCAGTAAAGAGCAGAGCAAAGCCCCTACTGACTGACAGCCCTGTGAGCTGCTTTTGTTTTGCATTCTTTAACACTCGACACCCTTAGAGGGTAGTTTATCCAAGGAAGTCAGATTCCAAAGCAACCTTCCTTTAGAAGTCAAGAAGCAAGAGGATGGACTGAAGATGAACTTACTGATTATCACTACTCTCCATTTTAATAGCAGATAGAAAGGTTTTTTTGTTTGGCTTTGTTTTTATTTTAAGTATAGCTGATTTACAACGTTGTGTTAATTTCTGCCGTACAGCAAAGTGACTCAGTTATAAATATATCTATTCTTTTTCATATTCTTTTCCATTATGGTTTAGTCACAGGGTATTGGATATAGTTCCCTGTGCTATACAGTAGGACCTTGTTGTTCACCCATTCTCTATATACTAGTTTGCATCTGCTAACCCCAGCCTCCCAGTCCTTCCCTCCCTCAGCCCCCTCCCCCTTGGCAACCACAAGTCTGTTCTCTATGTCTATGAGTCTGTTTCTGTTTCCTAGATAAGTTCATTTGTATCATATTTTAGATTCCACATATAACTAATATCACATGGTATTTGTCTTTCTCTGTCCGACTTACTTCGCTTAGTATGATCATCTCTAGGTCATCCATGTTGCTGCCAATGGAATTATTTCATTGCAGATGGAACGTTTTGAAGCCTGCTGATTACGTTACTAAATAGTCACTGACCTAAGTCTCAAGAGATAAAGTAGCCACCACTTTAGAGGCATGGCTATTTCTGGCTCTAAATGTATACAAAAATATTAAGAATTTAATCCCAGTTTTGACTGCAGTAAATGTTCTTTCAGAGAAAAAATGGAATCATAAACAGTGTAATCCCTATAGAGTTGAAATTAGATCTTGTGGGAAAGGAATAATTTTCCTTGTTTACATATTAAAAGCTGTGCAAATTTAATTTCTTCTTCATTGTCATTATCTGGATTTGATACTCCCACTGGGCTGTCAAGAGAAGTCTCAGGAGATGGGGATGATTCTAGCAGTGGCCAGTGTTCTGTCAGTGGTGGGATGGATGGATCCAAGCCAGTCATCTCTGATGGGAAGCAGAGACTATGGGCGGCATCCCCACCCCATTTTTTCTAGATCTATCAGGAATCATAATTAGGAAACTAACTAACCTTGGAAGCACTGAAGGGTGTGGTGACATTGTGACATGCCACCCGAATGCCCCTTCAATGAACTTGTTGCCCCAACTACTGGGAGGGCTGTGGACAGACAACAGGGTTGACAGGAATGGTTGCAGCTGCACAGGACCACTGGGTCCAAGGTTTTGCCTTTCTTGGGAAGGCCACATCCAAGGACTGACCCATGTGCTGGTATGAGTGCCTGGTCATCTAGGCCCAAATCATAACAACTAAGGGCCATTCTAGCTCTGGGACCAGCCAAGGTCAAGCCTGCATCATGGCTCAACTTCCCCCTCTGTCCACTCCTTTGCAGAGGAGACCATTCCAAAGTCTGTCCTTAATACACAGGATGCTCTAAAACTCCATCTGAGGGTCAACTTCCCAGGGAGCCCAAGCTGCAGTGAACAGACAACCAGACACACTGCAGATGCTTTACTGCATGATGTGCAATTACAATTATAAGTGACTTTGTAGGATTGTAACCCTGTTTTATGTGTGATGGGTCCTGTTAGCAATACAAGCAACTTCACAGCTAATACTAAGAGGATAGAAATGTGATGTGAATTTATGGAAAGAAGGTCTCAAGCCTTTATCTTTACATCTAGGATCAAGCATCAGCTCCTGACGGAGTTGGAGAAAATCAAAGGATTCTATTCCGTTTCGTGAGAAGTATATTGGTTTTAGTTTATGGAGAAGTTTTTACGGTTTTTGAGTTATGTGCATGGCCTATGAATTTTTCCCTTTTAAAAAACTTCCACCCTTTTGATTTAAGATTTTGAAAAATTATTGCCTTCATTATCAGGACTCAGTGATGCTGCCAATTCAATTATCTATAGTGGAGGGCAGCGGTGGCCAAGATAAACGAAAACAATGCATTATCCAGAATCATTTATGTTTTTCCCTAACTACTTTTTCTTACATTTGAATACAAATACCTTATAGAATGAAGTTTTAAATAATCTGCCTGTGGACAATTGAAAACACTATATTTATATTTGATTCTTTCTCTAAGAAAGTTATAATCAAATATAGTAATGAAGATGAAGCATTACCTTGCATAAAAGTCATTCTTGGTATTTTATCAGTCACAAAGGATACTAAAAGGCAGTAGAGGGGTAATGGGGTCAGTTGAGTGAATGGATAGTGGAAAGATACTTGCAGGGGAAAGCAGGTTGCCATTTTTCAGATTGCATTCAGAATTTCCTTAGCAATTGCAAACAGAATGGAAGGAGATGATTTGTTTGAGAAACTGACCTTACTTGGTTGTTACATGTATGAAAAATTTTAACAAAGCAACCCTTTAAGCTATTTTGATTTTAAAAGTTCACCTATCTTCTATTGGAATTTTTATTTATTTGCCTTTTAAGACTCGTGAATAAAAAGGACTCAGGCCATATAAATTTATATGGACTTTTTTTTTAATTGAAGGGAAGCTAAATATTCTCTCTCTTTGCTCTGTCAGCAGTAAATAATGATATCTCTGTGATAATAAGAGCTAAGTTTCATTGCATATGTTGCTGTTCAGGCACTATACCCATGCATGTACATATATTTTCTCTTTGTTTCTCCAGAAACCTTGGGAAGCTCACATTAACCCCCTGAGATGCTAAGGCTCAGAAAGTTTGAATAAGTCACCAAAGGTCACAGAGCTAGAAAGGAATAGACTTAGTGTTCAGGGTCAGACAGCCTGACTCTATCATCCATACTTTTTCCAAAATACTGAACAGTGGTGGATGTCAGCTCTGTGTTCTCAAAAGAAATAGGATCCGCTTCAAGTAAAAACACAGTGTGTTAGCTCAAGGATGGAAAACCGTCACCTGTCTCATTTCAGTGAATTCTCTTCATCCAGTTTAACCGTCAGACCATGCAAGTCACCACTTTTGTTTCTAGAACCTCTGAGTCTGAGTTTAAGGAGTTACTGTTCTCTTTGGAGGCTTCTAAGAAGTATCAGCCTGCCTGTTGCTTGGTTTTTATTTCTTGGCATGAGTTAATGCTATGCTTTATGGGAATGCCTTAATTTCTCCTTTTCAGTATAAACAGTTACTTATGTAACCATTCTAATATATGCCAAGGAACACTAGTTCATCACCCAAAAATATTGGAACACCTACTGTGTGTTAGACTCTGTGCCAGGCACTGAATATAGAACAGTAGAGAAAATAGGTATTGTGCCCACTTTCATGATGTCATTTCCTTATTGGAAAAGAGGCAAGCAATATGAGTTCTAGAAGCCAGTTGATTATAATTTGCTCTGATGAATTCATCCATGAGCTGTTCACATTCTTAACCTGAGCACATTTTGAAATAGAAGGGATTTACTTCTAAGGAAAATATTTTCCCCATCTTTGCTTTAAAAACAATGAAATGTGTTATTTTTTTTAAATGCATGAGTCACTATAAAGTACTATGCAAATAATAGGATTTGAGCCATGTATTTGCCTATTAACATGGCCTAAAACTTTTAATTGTTGTAAATAGCAGTGATTATTGCATATATTTTATATAAAGTTCTAAGATACACAAATGATGTTGTGTACACAAATGATTGTATTCTGAGATACACAAGTGATTATATTCCCCTTTATAGTCCACCCTTTTTTCCCCAAAACTTTGGACCTCCATGTGTTTAACCCAATTGATATAAGATCCACAAAGACCTAGAAACCTTAAGCCCTAAGCTTTTGCATAACTGTTCCCAAATATTGGGTCATCCTCCTCAGCTATTAGCTCGGATTCCTGCCAGGTCTGCAAAGAACAAATTCTCATTAGAACCTTGTCCATATCTCAGTGTCATCCTTCCTATTTATTGGAGTTGGATTGGATTCATGACCTGCTACCCCTCTTATCTTGACATGTAATTTTGGCCCCTTGTTGAATACACCCCTGAGACTGTTCCTGGAAATGATTTTCTCTACGTTTGCTGGATCTCTGGGCTGTCCTGAGTATGTTTGGGAAGAGAGTTTCTGTTTTGGGTCTGTGGATCTAGCCTGAGTGTGAATAACTGGGTCATGTTCCTGGCTTCAAAGGAACTTGGAACCTGGCCTATGAGGTTGCCTGATGAATACAGTCATGGTATTTGCAACTGAAAGAGGCCTTAGAGACCACCTACTCCAACTATTTCAAACAGACCAGAAACTCTAGAGCCAAGAGGGGTCAAGTGACTAACCCAGGATCTCAGAATGAACTCGTAGCAAAAGCCAGACCAGAGTCCAGTTCTCTCCTCCAAAGATCACCCTCTTCCCATGGCTCCATACACAGGCTCTAATTTTTGGCTTGCCTTGGTCTTAATCTACTGAATAGGATGGACCATTTGTAAAGTTTGGATGGGTTTAAAATAAGGATTAGCTATTGTCTTTTGTGATTGAACAAATATCTGGCTCAAGTCAGGAGCTGAAGAAAAGGAAAATAATAAAGCAAAGCAACTACGTTATTTACAATGTAAAAGTGAACAGTAGCAAAACTATTAAAGGAGTTAAAAATTTATATATCTTTGGGTGGTTTGTAAGTAAGAGTCACTGTTTTCTTTTTCTATTATTACTGATGTATAGTTGATTTACAATGTTGTCTTAGTTTCTGGTGTACAGCAAAGTGATTCAGTTTTATATTTTTTTTTTCATATTCTTTTCCATTATGGTTTATCACAGGATATTGAATATAGTTCCCTGTGCTATACAGTAGGACCTTGTTGTTTATCCATTCTATATATAATAATTTGTATCTGCTAATCCCAACCTCCCAATCCATCCCTCCCCCACCCCCACTCCCCCACCTTGGCAACCACAAGTCTGTTCTCTGTGTCTGTGAGTCTGTTTCACAGATAAGTTCATTTGTGTCATATTTTAGATGACATATAAGTTATATGATATTTGTCTTTCTCTTTCTGACTTCACTCAGTATGATCATCTCTAGGTCCATCCATGTTGCTACAAATGGCATTATTTCATTCTTTTTTATGGCTGAGTAATACTCCATTGTATATATGTGCCACATCTTCTTTATCCACTCATCTGTCAGTGGGCATTTAGGCTGTTTCCATATCTTGGCTATTGCACCTCACATTCTCTTTAACCCTGCTAGCCACAGCATGAGTAAGAAAATGCTCCCCACCTTAATGCATGTTCATATACAGGATCCTTGCTTCATCCAAGTATGTACGCTGTCTTGAGAGCAGTGCAACCAGCCAATGCTCCAAAACTTTGCTAAAAATCTACTCTTTCTTTCAACAAACATTTATTGAGCACCTACTGTGTGCTAGGATGTCTTCTAGAAGCTGGAACCACATGAATGAACAAGGTAAACAATATCCTGCTCTACAAAACCTGCAGTTTCATGGGGGAGAGGGAACCATGTTGTTCTGGAGAAAGACAAGGCATGGAAAGGGAGGGAAGTAAAGGCAGGTGTGTGCAATTCTAAACAGTGTTGTAAGGGGTGGCCTCTCTGAGAAGGTGATATTGTACAGAAATGTGAAGGAGTAGAGGAAGAAATCTATGTGATTTTCTGGGAAAAGATGATTCTAAGCAAAAGGAACAGCAAGTGCAGAAGCCCTGAGTCAGAATCATGCCTGTGGTGTTTGAGGAACAGCAAGGAAGCTGAGTGAGCAGAGCAGAGAGAGAGCAAAGAAGAGGAAACAGAGTGGGGAGGAGTTGTAGGTCATTCTATGGGGATTTGCTTTTATTCTCCGTGAGATAGGAAACCATTTCAATTTTGAGCAGGACCATGACCTGACCATATTTACAGCTTTGCAAGGATATCTCAATCTGCCGATGGGCTGAGTTGAGAAGGTTCTATATTTGGGCAAGTGTGGAAGTAGGGAGACCAATGAGGAGGCTGTTATAATAACTCAGGAGAGAGATGCCCCTGGGCTGGACACTGGGCTTCACACACAGAGGTGAGAAGAAGTCTATGAATTCTGAATGATTTTTGAAGGCAGGATTAACAGGATTTAATGACTGAATGCAGAAGGGAAAAGAAAGAGAGGGGTCCAGGATGACTTCAAGTTTTATGACCTGAGCCACCGAAGAGTTACTATTTACAAGATGCAGAAGACTGGGAAGGGGTGATTTGTGGTGGGGGGCAGTGGCTGTGGGATGTGCAGGTGGAAATGCTGAGTACAGGCAGTTGGGCACACAACTCTGGAGATGAAAGGAAAGGACAGAATTGGAGAGATGGCTCAGAGGTGGAATTTAAACTCATGAGACTTGATAAGATAGCCTGGTGGGGATTGCATATAGGGGAGGGAACACAAGATTTAAGTGAGAGTGAATATTCAGCTCTCTTCTCCCTAGAAGCACAAAGATCAGGTATATATAGTAAGTAACTTTAATTATTTTACTTTCATTTCACATGGAAGGTAGAATTAATTATTTTCTTAACATGCAAGGTAGAATTAGGTTTTTGAAAGTTAGGATTAGGGTTAGTAAGTAAGTAAGTTTAGACATTTAGGCATGCACATGCACGCAGGCGTGCATACGTGCACTCAGATGATAGCTCAGAAGAAATGGGGGTAACGTTGAATGGGCTCTTTTTGAAACTTGGCCCATGATGAAGATAAAGATAACAGCAGTTAGAGGCCTTGAGGCAAATCTTCCTTCCTGGGCCTAAGTCTGATTATTTGGGGAGCGTGCTGTCTGTTTTCCATGTTACAGAGCACAAAGGGAACTAGTGTCATTTTATCAGCTAGATAATTGAGAACTGTTTTAATTTTTCGGGAAAAAATAAGAGTAGTACTTCTTGAAGATAATTTCATTCCTCTGTGTTGTCCCCCCCCCAACCCAACTTCTGCCCAATTATTGTTTTGTTTTGAAACTTTGGTTTGAAGAATATTTTCTAGAAAGTGATTTCACTGTCCTTTGTGAATTGTGAAATGATGTCCTGCAGTCAAGTGAAATTTTCCTTTAATGAACCTGTGTGAAATCCAGGGGCTGGTTGAGAGTGCCTATCTATGCCTAACCATGTGCTGGATGTTTCATAAATGTTCTCACCTTATTTGCCTAGCAGCCCTGTGATAATGGTATAGTGAGCTCCGTCTATGTCCAAGAAAAGTGAGATTCAGAGAAACTAAGCAACTGGTCAAGTAGTAAAGTGAGTGTTGTAACTCAAATCCTGTGCTCTTTACTCTGTATATCATACTGCATCTTCTTACAACTCTACCAAAATTTCCACCTAAGCCTAAACCAAGCAGAACTTTCTAAAGTTGAAAGTGTACCTGCTATTACTTCCCTGGAGTCAGTGCTTATTCTCTTCCAATCATGTGACTAAGCACATTCACAAGTGATCTGTGTTGACAGCATCTTCCCTTAGAGAATTCCCCTGGATGTTCCATGTGCAACTGCCCTAATCCTCACTGCCCATCAAATGGCTGTTTCTATTATTAGCTTTATTCATAGTCTTGGTAACTGAGAGATGAATAACCAATCTTAAGGTCAGAGGTGAAACCACGGGTCCAGTTTTCTAGTAGCAAATCATTTCGTTTGGGGGTAGACTACCTGCTGGGGGGTTGTACGTGTTTGATGAAGGGGCCGTTCAACTTGGTGCACCAAATTGCCTTATCACATTTGTGCACACTGCTTCCATGCATGCTCATTTGTCCTGCACAAATCCCAAAGCAGTCTGTTACCCTTTGATGCTTTTTCATCTTTTGTTCTGCCTTATTATTCCTAGGAAGTAAAAAAAAAAAAAGATCCCAAAATATAAAGTTTGAATTTCAATGACTGTAAGGACAGAAGGCATAAGTGGCCCCTAAATTTAGCAAATAAATTGGCTAAGATTAAACAGATGGGTCACACTACTATAGTAGATGTATAAGGAAAATGGAACTTATATACACTCTCGGCAGTTGTAAAAATTGGTACAAATTTTATGGAGTACCTAGAACATAATTAATATTTATTTTGGTATAGAAATCCTACTTCTGGAAATGTATCCTCTAGATATAGTCACACCGCTGCTGGAGTTAAGATACCTGGGCAGAGATAACTGGACCAAAATATTTGCTTATTGCACTATTCTTGAAAAGCAAAGACTTGTCGATGACTTTCTAAAAACCAAAACAAATTTAGCTGTGAATCTATATTAAGTTTATTATTTTGATAATGTAACAAATCTTATCCTTTCTATATAAAAATTTTGAAATCATGGATAAGTAAGAAAAAAGAAGAAGGAAATTATATTCAGGGTGCCACCGGGTAACCATCATTAGAAAATGAATGTATTTCCTTCTAGTCCTTTTTTGTGCAAATATGTTATGTGCCAACATGGCTTTTTTTCTACTTTCCCCATATAGCTTGATAACATTGATACTTTCTTTTATCAGAACTTTCTACAAAAATCCATTTTAATAACCACAAGATTCCCCATTTTATGGAAACATTGTAAGTTAAACTTTTCCATTGTGCAGGAAATTTAGTTGTTTCCAGTTTTGCTTTTAAGTACTCTGATAGTAGCAGGTCAAAAAGTATACCTACACGTTCCTTTTTTATTATTTTATTTATTTGCCCCATGTTATCCTCATTGATTCTGGTTTTGCTGAAGCTTTGTTGACAGAGTCTGGGTCAGTATGTATATTCTAATTTGTTTCTCTCTTGGTAAATCACTTTTATGGCTGGTATAATAACTCAAGAAGTTACTATATGTATATAATATATGTATGTATGTGTGTGTATATATATCTATATCTCACATCTATAACACATTATTCTTTTAATTTCAGACACAGCATTTGATTTTAACACACACATATTTTTGGATTTGGGGTGGTACAGTTGTGTCATTGGTGGTAGTCTGGTGTTTTTAAAGAGCCTGGGCTCTGGAGTCACCAGCCTGGGTTTAAACCTTGACTCTGGTGTCTGTGTGGTTTTAGACCAGTCCTTTATCCACTGTTTACTCATCTGCAAAATAGTGGTGACAATAAGATCCACCTTGAAGGCTAAATATAAGTGTTGGAGACAATGCAGGGCAGGGCTTAACACACAGCACATGCTTGATGAAAGGCAGCCATCATCACCCCTGGTACCTGCTGCTCGTCCTTCGCTCTGTTCTTTGATATTATTGTAGTTTTTGTTCAGCTTTTGCCACACACTTTCTCTTCACTTGCAGTCGGGGATCTTTTCCTCAGCTCTGCGTTGCATTAGGCTTATGTGTTCATCTCTGTAATAATCACATTTCCTCTTTTCCTGTATCCTCTGCCCCTCTCCTCACACCAAGTATCGCTAAAATATGAATTGTCAGTTACTAGCATGAAAATGAAACTGATGATAAAATCATGAGCTCCAGTTTTTTGGGTATCTCTATGGGTTGGTAGCTTTTAAATCGGAACTACCAAATTGCTGATTTTTAAAAATCTTTTAACATTTTTGTACAACGAACACAATTTGTGTACAGGAATGGGGCTGTTGACCTATTAGGACTGCAGAGAAATGTGGGGCTTGAACTCTTATAATCCTCTCACTCACCTCATGAACACAGGACATGACACTCGGGGAATTTAGTGCAGGCTTCAGAATGAAGGAGGAGAAGCAGAAAAATGATTTAGTGGCAGGGCCAGTTGATGATATCCTGTTCACATCTCTTCATTATGCCCTGTGACTTTTCTGGATCCTTGACTTGGGATATTGCCATAAGCATTTTGTATGTCTCAGGGGAAAAAAAAATCATGAAGAGTCACCCTTTTGGAAGGGACCCATTGTCATACTCAGTTAGATTCTTGTGGAAAATGGAAGCCAGGGAGAACAATCATGACTGACAGTTCTTATTATGTAATTTTGTGTACACCGATGTTTTCTGCCCTGTCTTTAGTATAGAGAGGAAAAGATATCCTCTTCTCAGAGAAAGACAAATATCACATGATATCACTTATATGTGGAATCTGAAAAAATGATACAAAAGAGCTTATTTACAAAACAGAAATAGACTCACAGACATAGAAAACAAACATATATATAACAAATATATATATATATGTTCACTTTGCTGTACACCAGAAACATACATTGTTAATAACTATACTTCAATTTTTTTAAAAAAGATCTCCTTTTCTGATTTAAAAAATTTTTTCCTTTAGTTAAAAAAATAACATTCAATGTAAAATAATGATAATACAGAGATATCTGGGATAAAATTCTCATGAACATCTGCCCCAGAGACACACATTATCATTTTTGTTCTTATCTTTTTTTTTTTTTTTTTTTTTGCGGTACGCGGGCCTCTCACTGTTGTGGCCTCTCCCGTTGTGGAGCACAGGCTCTGGACACGCAGTCTCAGCGGCCATGGCTCACGGGCCCAGCTGCTCCACGGCATGTGGGGTCTTCCCGGTCCCGGGCACGAACCCGCGTCCCCTGCATCGGCAGGCGGACTCTCAACCACTGCGCCACCAGGGAAGGCCAAACCTTCTTATCTTTGTCCATACACATACACGCATTCAAGTCTACATCCTTGTGTATTTCACTTATCTGTATTACATACACTTTAAAAAATAGCATTAGTTTTCTTCCCCCCCAAAGCAGACCCTGAGGCAAGAATTTGAGTGTATTTAGTTCATTTGGGAAGTGATCCTGGAAAACAGCAGTTAAGGAGTGGGGAAAATGAGATAGAGACAGGAGGAAAGTCCAACAAGGATGTTCTAACAGGCAGATTTGGGCTGTGGGCGGTCGGAGCTCCTGTTTGTTGCTAGGATACCTCCTAGGACCCAAGCACAATGCACATCAGATGAGGGGGCTATAGCATTTATTGTCAATGTCCATACCCCATTGTCTGACGTTTGCCCCCAGACTGTAAACTCCCCTGCAGCTTGACTTGTGCCTGTGCCCGGACTAGCATCCTTCTGCAGATCTGGAAAAGGCAGAGCAGAGAAACCCTGCACATACCTTACCTGGGAGTGGCCATGGTGCCTGTGAGTGTCTACCGCGGTCGTGTGCTAATTAGATGGGCCAAGGATGCTGTGTGCACTGCCAGCACCGAGCATCATCTCCAACCCTGTCCTGCATGTTGTTCTTCAACTAGCTTTTAAAAAATCCAGCAATGGATCTTGGATACATCCCCAACTCAGCACATGCACACATATTTACATACCCTTTGTGTTTTATTGTTATTTATTTATATTGAAGTATAGTTCATTTACAATGTTGTGTTAGTTTCAAGTGTGCAGCAAAGTGATTCAGTTATTCATATATATGTGTATATATATATATATATTCTTTTTTCAGATTCTTTTCCGTTATAAGTTATTACAAGATACGGAGTGTAGTTCATACCTTTTGTTTTTAATGGCAGCATTTCTCACTGAATGCGGGCCAGCTAATCACTTGAGTGAGAACAATGCCAGTTTTTGTCCTCATTTTACCTTGTGAACCTAGAGGTGTGCCAAATAATCCTCCCTAAAACCAAGAGTGATTTAACTTCTAAAACAGTGCATCTCAAATTCTTCTGTACACATGAATTACCTGGGGATCTTGTTCAAATACACATCTGATTTAGCAGGTTTGGGGTGGGGCTTGAGATGCTCCATTTATAATAAGTTCCTGAGTGATGCTGACCCGCAAACCATGCTTTGAGTTCAAGGTTTTACAACCAGATAACTTGAAGGGGACTTGTACATTGTAAAAGTACTTCTTATAAGAGTCTGCAGAATTTGCATGAAGATAACCTATTGAACTAGGAGAAGAGAGACTCTAATTTCCCACTGTGAACTTGCTTTGGACACGGTTATCATGCAGGTGCCTTGGTTCTGGTGTAGAATTTATGGTCCAATGTGTGCATTCCTTTGCTTGCAAAGAGAACAGGCTTCTCATCTGCTCAGCTCTATAAATGTGTTTGGCCAAGATGGCCTATAAGACTGGATTTGGAATATTCCAGGGTTCCTGAGTGTTTACATTACACGTCATCACTACTCTTAGCAGATCACAAACCTGAATGTCTTATGGATAAATCAACTTAAAGGATCCAAAAGAGAGTTTTAGATTTTTCCCTTCAAATTTGGTCCTCCATGTCTTCTGTTACAATAATGAGTAACTGTGTGGGTGAAGATACAAATCAAAACGCTGACATAATCCTTGAATCCCTTCTCAAATTCCTCATCTCCCAGTCATGAGGAAGTATGTAGAATGTACCTGAAAAATGGGGTTTTTAAAGTCCACTTTTCTCCACCACCTCCACTGTCATCTCCATCACTCTCATGATCTACTGCACAAGCTTCCCAGCCTATGGGAACTCCCCCCTATGTCTTAGCTCCCCATTCTCTTAGAAACAAATTGATTTTCTCAACAAATCAGATCATGTTTTTCCCCACTTGAACACTTCAGTTCCTTCCCACTGCATATTAAGAACAAAATTCTAATTCTACTCAATATTCTGTAATAACCTACATGGGAATAAAATCTACAAAAGCGTGGATATATGTATACGTTTAACTGAATCACTTTGCTGCACTGCAGAAACTAACACAACATTGTAAATCAACTATACTCTAATATAAAGTAACTTTTTAAAAAAGAACAAAATCCTGGTTCCCAATGTATAGACCCAGCAGGGCTACAGTGCCCTCAGAGGTCTGGGCCCTGCCTACCTTTCCAGCGTGATTTCCTGCCCCTGTCTCCTGGCTCACTGTGTCCCAGCCACACTGGCCCTTTTCCTTGTGCACAGGAAGTGCTTTCCTGCTGAGGAACTTGGCCTTTCTGCCTGCCTGGGAAATGTTTTGAATTCTATGAATTTTGTAATTTTTTTTTCAGTTAATCTGATATGCACCAATCCTTTCTCTATGTAAATCTTAATCTATTTAACTGTTGTAAGTCTTAATCTGCCACTCTTTTAAAGGTTCATAAGGAAACAGTGAGGGAAAGAAAAAAAATCAAAGAAAGCCTTGATTTCTGTGCTCGTTGCCCTTCCTACCTGTCTTCTTTGATTTCTGATTTCCTCTATGCTAAAGCAGACAGTTTTCACTGAATAGCTAATAAGTGAAATGCCATTACCTGTAAATAGATACATTTTGATTTAGTGTATTCTTTAATGTAAGCTTCTGAAATTGATCCAGTTACCTGTTCCCTCAAGTGCTTAATTTTATTTTGTTTCTCATTTACTTAAGAAGAAAACAGAGGCAGGCACCAAGTGAATGTGTATAGCAGCTTAGATGGGGAAAAGATACAGATATTAACCTCTATGAAGTGTCATTTAACCCTTACTGTGATAGCCTGTGATAGCAGTATCCTTCTTTTAAATGGCGAGGAGACAGTCAAGGAAGTGAACTCACTAGTCCAGAATTATAGAGTGTGTGTGTATGCATGTGCATGTGTGTGTGTGTGTATACACATAAACTTATATGTAATATAATATGTAACTGCTTCTGGATTTGAAACTAGATCAGCCTTGGAAATCCCTGGTGGTTTCATTATATTGGCATCTTTCTCACTGAAGTTTGTGGAAATATTTTTAGGTCTTCATGACTTTCCTATGAGAATTTATAAATTTGGGACTTTCCATTCTATGATAATCTTTGAAATGATTATGAAAGCATATTTGAGGTCATCTGGTTGACCAGCTGATGTCACTGCCTGTGTCTGTGTTTGTGTCTATAATCGCATGGTGCCAAGGAGACCTACTGTCACTGTCTGGGGCTAATGAGGAGAAAACAAGGCGGACGTAACAAGTAAATGATGCTTTTAGGCCAAATGAAAGCAGTTAGCCTGGCAAGCTGTGCTCAGATGAAGGTTTCATAGCAATTCAAATAGAGAAATTGATGGGAGAATCAGAATGTCACATGGCAAAAATAACATAGCCCATGAAATTCAAAACTACCTGCTGCAGTCAGTAGCATGTTCATATGGCAAGTGGCAAGTTAGATTTGGCAAAATGACATCCTCCATGATATCACATTAATATTTTAATTGTAGTGGTTATGCAACTTTGCTTTTATGCAATTTTAAAGTGCACTTGGTTTACTAGTTGTATTGGAGCTATAAACGGAGGTCTATCAATATACCTCATTGATTAAATGTTTGCACATATTTAAGTTCTCCTTAATAAATATAACCAAATCAACACCGGGAGTCTATTAGGTATATTTATATAAACTATAGAATGATATAGTGATAGATATGTAATGACAGTATTTTTACACCACACACACACACACACACACACACACACATATATAATTGTTTTTTCCACTTTAAAGGGGTTGATACCAGGGTATCTCAAGTTTGGCATGACAGATACTGTCTTTCACAGACCATTCTTTGTTGCGGAGGGCTTTCGTCTGTGTGATGGGATACCAATATCAGCTTCCTCACTGCAGTTGTGGCAAATAAAAATGTTTCCAGATATTGCCAGATGTCTCCTGACGGGCAACATTGCCTCATTTCAGAATCAGTGATCCATGCATTACTCATCTACAGTGACCACTGCCTTGTCCCATGCTGTGTCTGAGGTTACAAACTCTCAACAGCATCGACTTCGTGTCTGCGAATGAGGGAAGGGTCCTGATGGTGCATATGTGGGCTACACTATGGGGAGGAAACCTACCAGGGTCATGGAGAGATGGCGGTGTTGGCAAAGAATTACGTCTGCCTTGAAAGAGATTTTATCTAGCTCTTCTTTTATGCTCTATTGTTTCTAGATTCTTGAGATCCAGTTTGAATCTCCATCTTCGTTCTCTCTGTTCAATCACCTAGGCAAACATTTTACAAAATCCTTTTCTTGGAGACCAGGAGCTAGGAGTATACATGTGAGCCAAACAGATGCGCACTGTACAGGGTGTTGTTAATTATAAGAATCACATTGTATTAGGGGAAACAAATGCTGAATTCCACATTTTTTGTTCTTTCTATCTTCAGGGAGTGTAGTTTGAATGCAAGACAAAGAATGTCTACTGTCTTATATTTCTTTTGTAAGGTGAAGTACTTATGACAGATATTTATTTTTTTGGATTTTAGCTATCAAGATTAATAGCTTGTTTATTTTATTTTTACAGCTGCTTAACTTTCATTTTCAAATAATTTAAAAGTTACCAAAAAAAAAATTTGCAAAAGTCGCATAACACCTTCCACCCAGATTTTCCACATATTAAACATTTTCCACATTTGCTCTATCATTTTCTCTATAAATATATACATAATAATATTATTATTCTAAAATATTTGAGACAAAGTTACAGATGTGATACCCTGATATGCTTAAATACTTCAGTTGTACTTCCTAATGACAAGAACATTCATACACAGTAAAATGATCAAAATCAGAAAATTAACCTCAGTACACTAAAAATGTCTAATCTAACGTCCCACTAATGTCCTTTATAATAAGCAAGCATTTTATCAGGGCAGGAGCTAGGATTCAATCCAGCATCAGTCCCTACATGGACTTGTCACGTTTCTTTAGTGTCCTTCAAACTATCGTACTTCTTCAGTATTTCTTCATCATTTCTTTTTTTTTTTTTTTTTTTGCGGTACGCGGGTCTCTCACTGTTGCGGCCTCTCCCGTTGCGGAGCACGGGCTCCGGACGCGCAGGCTCAGCGGCCATGGCTCACGGGCCCAGCCGCTCTGCGGCATGTGGGATCTTCCCGGACCGGAGCACGAACCCGCATCCCCTGAATGACAGGCGGACTCCCAACCACTGCACCACCAGGGAAGCCCCCATTTCTTCATTTTTGAAGATTAAAGGCCAATTATTGTACATTGAATGTCCCTCAACTTGGGGCTGTCTGATGCTTTCCAATGAGTGGGTTCAACTTTTCGCTATTAGAAGGAAGGCTACAGAGCAGTCCTGTCCTTCTGGTGCATCGCACAGGGGGCGGGGTGGGCGGGACCTGATGTCCACCTGCTTCATGCTGGTGATGTGACTGATCAAAAGATGTGGTCAGCAAGGTATCTCCATGGAAAAGTTACTATTTTCCTCTTGTAATTAGTAACCTTTTGGGGAAAATTCTTTGAGACTGTGTACAGTTCCTAGTTCTCATCAAATTTTCACTCACGTGTTTTGACACATACACTGATCGTTCTTGCGTAAGTCAGTTATTACTATTATTGTTACCAAGTAGTGATTTTGGGGGTTTTTTGCGGTACGCGGGCCTCTCACTGTTGTGGCCTCTCCCGTTGCGGAGCACAGGCTCCGGACGCGCAGGTTCAGTGGCCATGGCTCACGGGTCCAGCCGCTCCGCGGCATGTGGGATCTTCCCAGACCGGAGCACGAACCCACATCCCCTGAATCGGCAGGCGGACTCCCAACCACTGTGCCACCAGGGAAGCCCCCTAAGTAGTGATTTTGTAATTCCAACATTCCTTCCACAGTTTTAGTTTGCATCCTACTTTAAAGATGCCTCATTTATTTAGTTAATCACTTACATAAGAAGAGTTTCATGGAAGCAACCAAAATGTCCATCAACGGATGAATGGGTAAGGAAGATGTGGTACATATATGCAATAGAGCAATGGAGTATTACTCAGCCATAGAAAAGAATGAAATCATGCCATTTGCAGCAACATAGATGGGCCTAGAGATGATCATACTAAGTGAAGTAAGCCAGTCAAAGAAAGACAAGTATCATATGATACTGCTTATATGTGGAATCTAAAAAAAAATGATGCAAATGAACTTATATCCAAAACAGAAATAGACCCACAGACACAGAAAACAAACTTAGGGTTAACAAAGGGGAAAGAGGGAGGGATAAATAGGGAGTCTGGGATTAACAGATACACACTACTAGATATAAAATAGATAAACAATAATGACCTACTGTATAGCACAGGGGACTCTACTCAATACTCTGTAATAACCTACATAGGAAAAGAATCTGAAAAAGAATATTTATATGTGTGTGTGTGTGTGTGTGTGTGTGTGTGTATCCCTAACCCTAACCCTGTTATATATATCTGAATCACTTTGCTCTACACCTGAAACTAACACAACATTGTAAATCAACTATACTTCAATTAAAAAAAGAGTCTCATAGATTCTTATTTTATGGGTTAAATCCTAACATTTTGAATATTTATTCCAGAATGTTTTAAAGAGAGCTCTGACAAGGTAAAGATAAATGGTGGCCATAAACTTGCTACTCTTTTCTGTCCTCTTGCACGCACCGTATGAGCTAACTTTGCAGTCCTATTCAGGTGTTAGGGTCATCCAGCAGAAGCAGCCACTGCCTCAAAGGGTGGCTGACAGTTCTGCCTCAGTGATTCATTGAAGTGGGGCTGGAGGAGCACAAGTCACTTTCTCCTTGGAAGCCTGGAGCACGTTATTGTTCTTAACTGTGCTGAGAATGCCAGTGACTCTAAAGCTGGGGGAAAAAGACGCTTAATGAGTTTCAGCATGTTAATGTACTGCAGGTTCCCAATTGTATGAATTTAAGGAGCTTAGCAATTTGGTATCTTCTGAATAATAGCATTTATTTTATACTCTAAATACTCCTGGGGAAGTCTGAATAACACTGCAACTTCTTTGGTGTAATAGCTTTGGTGGGCTAATTGACTTCAACCATGGGATTGCTCCTTATAAAAAAAAACAACAGCCACAGTTTTGATTAATGAGCCTAGTAATAAATCATTAATCTTTTTAGCTCATAAATGATAGGAACAGTGCTCTGCAATATATTTCTAGATTCTCCCTGCTGATCCAATGGCCACATTTTAAGGATCTTATCATCAGTTTAATATGTCCACCTCCATGTAATTTAATATAATATCTAGTAAGTTTGCACCTATGAGGAATGCAATGGGACAGATTCTAAATAGCAATAATCAGGACTTCCCTGGCAGTCCAGTGGTTAAGACTTGGCCATACAATGTAGGAGGTGCAGGTTCGATCCCTGGTCAGGGAGCTAAGATCCCGTATGCCTCGGGGCCAAAAAAACACAAAAACATAAAACAGAAGCAATATTGTAACAAATTCAATAAAGACTTTAAAAATGGTCCACATTAAAAAATCTAAAATAAATAAATAAATAGCAATAATTGCTCTTTTATGAACATGACTTACATTTAGTTAGCAACTGTCCTTCTACAATGTCCTAAATTTCTTTATTTCTATAATTACTCATAATTATAGAAAGGATAATGAGTTACTGAGCTTCTCCTATGTGTCTGGAACTCCACTAAATTTTTAGTATATTGTGTCATTCAATTCTCATAATAACTCTCTGAAGTAATTAGTATTATTTCCCCTTTACAGTTCAGGAAATTTGCTGAGAAATGATAGCTAGTTAATGTCATAGAACTGGTAAATGCCAGAGTCACCATGTCACTATCTTTTACAGATTATTCCTACCCAACATTTTCTGGAGGTTTATAAATAAATTTGTTTTTCTTTTTGTTAAAATTGAAATATATAAATAGTTGAACCCCCATTGAAAATTTTGGTTGTCTTAAGGCTTAATATATCCTAGGGGGTTATATATTTCAAGAATTAATTTTTGTGTTCATAACATAGCTGAGACACCATTTAGAAATAATTTAGACTGTCTAATCACCACATTGAAGAAAATAGAATTTCAAGTTATGGACAGTAAGAGCATAGGAGGCAGATGTCTACATCCTTGCCTGCACTAATGTGTTTGCTAATGAGAAATAGCTTTTATTGGTGAAATTTAGCTGTAAACTAGCCACGAGGCCGAACTCTCTGTGGCAGGTGAGAATCATGGCCCATCATGTCTCTGTTGGCAGGATTTAGCTCAGTGGCTAGAATAGACTAGAGGATTAAATGTTTGATGAGTGAGTGAATGAATGGTCAGTAGTATAAAAAATAAGAGGATGATCCATTTAGTAAAGTAGCTTGAGGCAAGATATGTAAATCCACAAGTGGCTTTGACTGGGATCAGTATTGTGACCCTGTGGGCCCCCAGTTGCTCAGGTGTGCTGGCAAAGAGCCCAGGACTCCTGTAAACAGAACTGGGGGAAAATGGAGATGCATGCATGCTTTTCTCATCTATCTTCCAGGAAGTCCTGGTGACATAACTTAACTCGATGTTGAGTCACATTAAGAATAAAACTTATCTCTTTCCTACTGGTGAGTTTTAAGAAAATCGCAATTAATATATATGCCAAATAAAAGCTGGCATTGATGATGGAAGTTATGCTTTTCAAAGGTAAAGTGGTTTATCTCATTTGAACATCTACAACCTACTGTGCACCTCTTGTTTGCTATTTCTCTACCAAGGTCATGATGTTAATACCAGAAGTGCAAGAAGTGAAGCAAACTGGTAGCACCCAGTTGGCTTCCTTCTCCCACCTGCTTCATTCCTGCATTGATAGATCAGTTTTCATGGTGGTAATCAAACACACACGCACAAACACACACACACATACATTTTCTCCAAGCTAATGTTAAGGATCGTAGGCCACCACATGTTCTGCAGCCTTTTCCAGCTCTTTTCAGAAAGGCTAGGATTAAATAAACCTAGGATATGCCATCCTCCACTTAGACTGACAGGATTTAAATGTATAGCTGAATTTGTTTTCTAAAAAATGGTGCTGGTGTAGATCTGACTGTGTCCTCTTTCTCTATTCCACGTGAAATATGCATGGGTTTACAAAGCCAGTTTCCTGTGAAATTGACATTGGACAATTTAGGAATAAAAGTGGGTTTAAGCAAAACAGCAATGCAACTTCATGTATAAAGCTGTAATTTTTCACTTTCTATATATGCAGCATATACGTTTTAAATGTATCCATATGTAATAGAGGTTAGAGGAAAACTAGCCAGGTGTGTTTTTCTTAGCAACTTGAGAAATTTTTATTGTGCCAGCCTTGAAAACAAAACTTAACTTTGGGTCTTTCGTGAACTCATTCCCTCAGTAGGATGAAGGGATTTCCATTCTTCGAAAGGTGAATTGTGCTTCCAAGTAGGTTTACATGCTGAACACCTGTAGGAATCCAGCCACTGTTGGCTCCTTCCCCTTGATCTATCAGAAAAAGTTGTGAGCCAGCCATTAAACACACTGTGTTATGTTGAAATCTCAGGTCTCCGAATCAAATAGATCAGGATTTGAATTCTCATTGGATTTAACAGCTGTGTGACCTTGGGCGATTGCATATCTTCTTATAACCTCAGCTTTGTCACATGTAAAATAAGGACATTAACCATATCTATCTCAAGGGCTGTTTTAAGGAATAGAACCATAATGAATTTAAATAATTTTAAAGCCTTGTGTGTGACACACAGTAAGCTTAAAATAAATATTAGATAATATTGTACCATACAGTGCTAATAATGAGTCCTATATCACAACAAGTAAGTTATATGACTTGATAATAATATTACTCCTATGTAGCAATGAATATTTTAGTATGACTATGTCCCATGCAATATTTGGGACATACTTATGTTACCAAGTCCAAGCTCGTACTGCTCACCTCAGGACAGGCCAATAAATCGAGATGAGTTGTTGGAGCAAAGAATAGTGACTTTATTTGGAAAGTCAGAGGAATGAGAAAACGGTGCACTTGTGTCCCAAAGAACCATCCCTGAGTTAGAGTTCAGGCTTCTTTTATACTAAAAGGGGACGGGGTGTGGTTGGTTGTTGCAAACTTCTTGGTGCCGGAATCTTTTGCTCTTGCTGCTATTCAAGTTGATCTGGTCATGATATTCCTGTAAACCTCCAGTAAAACAAAGGTAATTCTCTGTTCTGCAACTTTTTATCTCTGTATGAATGGAAAGTGTTAGAACTTTAAAGGTCAGAACCTTAAGAATGGACTATCCTGTATATATCAGGCTACAGGTAACATTTTTAACTTGTAGCAAAAGCAATAGCATACAAAGGTCAAAGTAAAAGAAACAGATCCAATATGGAGTCTTGATTTGTTCTTCGCTATTACACTTATACTAAAAAATTTCTTGTGGTTTCACACAGAAATTCAAATTTAACAGGATGCCCTGTATTTTATCAGGCTGCCTTAATCTCAAGGGACATAGTGTTTGCCACCCAAGTTCTATTGCACAACTCCAGGAGTTACCATTGGTGCTGGGCTCTGGGGTATCATTGACATAGAACACAATGGGAATGGTTGCCCTTGAGTGGAATTCTTTGTCCCTAATACCTTTATACCTCGCTCAGTGACACATTTGTGTGTGTTCCCAATATGCCTGTGAGCCTCAGCAAGTCTATGCTGTCATATTCTGGGCAGAAGACACGGAAATGGTTTGCATCTGTTCTGTCTTTGTATGTGTTGTGATGATTATTCCAGAAGAAGTTAATAGGGTACCATAGCAAATGTATGGCCATGCTCATGCCGTTTCCAGAATTCCAGTTGTTTGAGGGAGAATTGTGGTCATTGTCAACGAATCAAGTGACAACTTTGTATTCCAGAGCTCATGGCAGGGAGACCCCCGTCGGAGAGGTGAATGAGACTGAGGAAAGGGGATGAGATTTCTTTACAATATTGAGTTTGTTTCTCTATAGTTTTGTTTCCTGTTCGCACTTTTGACCATCAGGACCCTGAGTACAAAACCATATGTCTTTGTGATATAGCAGTACATTACGATAAAACTATAGAGAGATCTCAATATTGTAAAATGTTAATTTAGCATTTTCTCACAGGAGAAACCATCCCATCAGGTGATACTGGGCTGAGCTCATGAGGTCATATGGAGGGAGAAGTCAAGGAGAGCCAGGATCCCACCTGGCCACCTGGCCCAGGACCACAGGTAACTCTAATTCAGTCATGGAGACTCAAGGGGCTCATAACACTTCACTGTTCATCTCAACCCAAGGGCTGCTTTAAGCCAGCCCTGCCTTAAAGAATAACATACACAACCCAGTGTTCAGGTTGTCCTGAGCACTAGAAACAGTTTTCTCTTTCTTTGCTGAGTGTGTTATACAGAATTAACCCCCCCCCTCCCCAATTAAACTTGGGGATGAGAATGCCAGTTGCCAATGCTGTGCTTACATGGAATCTGAAACAATGAAATCCTTCTTTTAAAACATGTGTTCCTTAGGGAAGTTGTTCTTATTGGTTATTATTTTAGGGAAATTGTTCTTATTGGTGCCGTGGGAGGAAAAACTGGTAGAGGCTCTCCTCTGACTCCATCAATATGTGAAATCAGGGGAAGAGAAATCACCTTCTTGCTTTTAGTGGAGGGAGAAGACAGTTGAAAACAGAGGGCACCCCCTTCATTGCTTAGCCAATAAGACAGAGGACACACTTGTTGGGCACCATTTAGGGGTGAAAGCCTACCTCTTGGCAGTCTTTCTTTATTTTCCCTCTAATGGTCTTTAATGTATTACCTCAAATGAATGCTTCTAGAGCCCCCATCGTAAGGGAAGGCTGTGGCTCTCCCTTTTTACCCGGTCCAAGGCCGTGACTTTGTAGCTAGGGAACACAGAGTCCAACTGTGAAGGTCAGAGCTGAGCATATGCCCATATATATTTATGGCAAAACAGATTTGAAAAAAATTAACACACTGTATTAGTTAGGGTTCTCCAGAGAAACAACCAGTAAGGTGTGTGTGTGTGTGTGTGTGTGTGTGTGTGTGTGTGTGTGTGTGTGTATGAAGAGCTTTATTTCCTGGAATCTGCCTGATTATGCAGGCTGACAAGTCCCAAGATCTGAGGTCAGCAAACTAGAGACCAAAGAAGAACCAGTGTTTCAGTTTGAGCCCAAAGGCAGGAAAGAAACAATGCCCCAGCTTGAAGCCCGTCAAGTTTAACTCAGGGAAGGATCAGCCTTTTTCAGATCCTCAACTGACTGGATGAGGCCCACTCACATTAGAGAGGGCAATCTATTTTACTCAGTCAATGGATGAGTTTAACTGTTAAAGTCATCCAGGAAACACCCTCACAGGTAGATCCAGTATAATGCTTGACCAGCATCCTGAGCATCCTGTGGCTCAGTCCAGGTGGCAAATAAAATTAATCACCACACACGTGTGTGGTACTAAAGCAAGTATGTCCAGAATGGCCGGCTTCCTCCAGATCTCACCTAGAGGAGCTGTAACTCCTAGAGCCATGCAACAAGCGTGCTGATGATGTTACTAGAAGAGCAAGAGCATCTGTGTACAAAGTTAGTGTTCAACTAATTCTAAAACCTCCGATGCCTTTAGGGCAGCTTATTAATGCAGGAGGCTCCAACTCCCTGCTTCTGTTTTGGGAGAGAAGTAAAACATTTCATTTTTATTATTATTTATTTATTATTATTAATTTTTAAATTGCTACAGCATTTAAAATAGGCTATCCCATTAAAAAACAATTGTGCCTTTGTCTCCCCATTGATTTTTCTTTCTACTGGTGATATCCATGGACTAGCAGTATTTATAGGCAATCCCCAGAGTTGGCGTACTGTAGTAGAAAGGGTCAAGAGTCAAAATATATCACTTCTGATGTCATTTATTCACTTACTCGCCATGGGATTTTTGTATCCCTCTTAAGATCTTAGAACCAATCTTCTCATTGGTAGAGGGGGTTTATAACTCTTGCCCTATCTACTGCCTAGAGTTATTATAAAGGGCCATACAAAATAAAATAAATGTCCCTGAAACACCTTAAGTACTGTAAAACTCTGCTGCATGTAAGGAAATATTATTATCTTCAGTGTATATGAACATCCCCTTCAATTTGTTTTTAAAGTATTACAGTCAAGAGGTTGCTTTAGAGTTGTTACAAACATCTTCAGGATATTTCAGGATATTTTGTCACCACTGCTCAGGACAATTCATCTTGAGACAGCTTTGTCCACCTAACAGTTAAAAGTGACTATAAATTGATTACCATAATTTTGTGATTTAACAAAAACTTGATAGTATGTAAAGTAGGCAAAAACTAATAACTTAGAAAGACCCATAGTGTAATATATTATCGTGGAAAAAAATAGGAACTAGTCCCCTAAAACAGTGTTAAAATTTGGTCCACCAAATGGTACTTGTTCACAAGGGAATACATACAGAAATAGAGAGTAAGCATTTAAAACCTTTTATAACAAGTTCACATTAGCATGACATTTAATCCAAATGTAATTTTGGTTTGTTTAATGTAGTCATAAAAAATTGCAACTTGCATTTTGTATGTCTCTTAATTTTTTCTATTAACTTTGAAAAATGTAAATATTTTGCAAATGTTGGTTTGTGACAGATTGGAAATAAAAATGGTCCCCACCACAGGTGGCTTGAGAAACATTGCTCTAAAATTCCTAATGCCAATAACTACTTCCTGAATATTTAAATATAATTTCATCAAGCATGAGTGTTGTCAGATTGAGTGTTGAAATCTTCTTCAAAGGTAGTTACCTTTTCCAGAATCATGTATATATAATAGTCATAATGTGTATCCAAAAAACACAGCCCCAGACATAACCTTTGATCTATATGTGAGCAATAATTTTGCCCTCCATTTGTATTCATTTGCTAAGCCTCCTTGAAATGTTCTGACATTGTCTTCAACTGTAATAAAGCAAATGAGTACCAATAAACCTAACACTAAAAATCTGAGAAAAATGAAGTCATTTCAGGAAAAAGAATTTTTATATTCTTACGTAAAATGACAAGGTCTCTGCTCCCATTAACGTTGGAGAGGGTACCATTCTAATTTTTTCACAATCTTTTGACAAAACTAAATAGTAAATCAAGAAATCCCCATACAGATGAAAAGATACAGAAACAGAGCAAAATGGAGGAGTTACTTATGGTGAGATGGTCAATTAAATGTAATAGATGTATGAATTGTAGTCATATACTTTTACAGACTAGCATACACTGCAGAGTATTCACTCAATTGATGATGTGTGAAATGCTGACTAAGGCTAGGAATGCTTTTTTTTTTTGTGGCCTTTCCTCTGTAACTAAAGCTACTTCATGAATAAGCAAAAGTGAATAAAATAAGGGATTCAGAGATATTTATTCTTGTATGTGCAAATATTCCTTTGAACCACAATTTGCCATCTGTTATTCATTGATGTTTAGGAGGAAAGGCAGTGTTAAGAACTGGGAAGAACATTGGATCAGGTATGAAAGGATATGGATTCTATCTCTAGCCTGTTACTATTTAGCTGAGTGGCCTTGAGTAAGTCATAAGCACTATTTTAGCTTGTTTTTGTTTTTGTTTTTCCCATCTGTTAAATATCAGATTGGACAAGATGCTCCTTTAGGTCCATTCTGGAGCTAAATGATCATGAAAATTTAAGTTAAAAAACAAAAAGATTTCAAAAAGATTCTAGATTGCAGGTATCACGTGAGTTATTTTTCTGCAGATTTAAAAGGCACATTCTTTTAGGTTCATAGTGCCAAAGAACCTTTTGAAAGAGCCCATCTATTTACATAAATGTGGTACATAGATATAAAACTGAAAATAAAAATATAAATGCATATATTATTTTAAAGTTCATTCTATGCAGAAATTAAATTCTGTTGTCATCAACGAATATGTTCAAGACTTATATTATATTTCAAAGGAGAGAATTACTTAATGAATAACACTGCCCAAACGCTGTATTCTTCCTGTAAATACAAATTAAGGAATGACACTCTCCAATTCTGTACTGTCTCTGTGAATACAGATTAAGGAGTTGGCCTTGCTGTTTGAATTTGGATTCAGAAAATAGCTACTGGGCAATCTCTTGTGTATTAAGCTCCGTATGTTAATTACACACCATTTTGAGAAGTTGCAGTGCATTCTATACTTGCGGAATTTGGAAATGGATTTGAATCAGGATACACTGGTGTACTGCTACTTAGATCTGTACACTATGCTTCACTAGTGGGATTAGTTGCTTATGGTTGTTTAGCCTCATTAAGGATGAAGGTATACAGAATGTTGGGCAAATGCCAGCCCATTCATGGGACTGCCATGTTCTGCAGCCCACTCTCTGGGTTAAGCAGGAACTCCCACTGGAACTTGAGTTGATCTAGGGTATAAACTCCAGAAATCACATCATAGGAAAGTTTTTCTTCTCTCAACTCTTTCTCAATTCTGATTCTTCACAGGAAAAAGACTCTGTCTGGTCCTAGTGTGCTTAATACCTCTCTTAATTATGAATCTCATTTGTTACTAAGAGAGAGTCAACCACCAGGGTCACAATCTTCTGTGAACAAACAGTATCTAATATAATTTAATCATGTGAATTTGTTGCCAATTTTGATAGTAACCTACTTATGCCACGTGATACTGGCTTTTTAGCTATGGTAGCAACATACTATTATCTTTTTCAATGGATTTACTTAAGCCCAAAGATATTTTGATTTAAAGAAAACTTTTAAGGACTTCCCTGGTGGCACAGTGGTTAAAAATCCACCTGCCAGTGCAGGGGACACAGTTAGATCACTGGTCCGGGAAGATCCCACATGCCATGGAGCAACTAAGCCCATGTACTCAGAAGAACTACTGATCCTGTGCTCTAGAGCCCACACACCACAACTACTGAAGCCCGCCCACCTACAGCCCATGCTCCGCAACAAGAGAAGCCACCACATTGAGAAGCCCATACACCACAACGAAGAGTAGCCCCCACTCGCTGCAACTAGAGAAAACCTGCACGCAGCAACAAAGACCCAACATAGCCAAAATAAATAAAAATTAATTAATGCAAAGAAAACTTTTAAGTAAATAACCTTATAGTACATGGCTGGCAAATTTTCTAAGATGATATGTGAATGATTGAAGCTTTGGAAACATTGGCCTACTGGAAAAATACACTGAGATGGAAGATAGAAAATCTGACTAAATTTAATTTGAACCCTGTCACTAATTATTGGATTGTCCTCGGGTGAGATGATGAATTTTTCATGCCTCCATTTCCTCATTATCCAATAAGTATGATGATATTTGCCTAGCTACCTTTGGAATGATGATGTGAAGATTAAAATTAAAGGATGAGTAGTAAAATAATATAAAGTCAAAAGTCATATATATGTAGGTTTGTTATTATGTATCTGAAACACCACTTTTTTTTTTCTTTTAGGTTTTTTTTTCTTTTTTCATCACCTCAGCAGTTGGGCGGGGGATCATGTCCACTTAGGAAAAAAATAATATCATCTCTGTTTTCTCTCTAGGATCATGCCATTAATTAGTGGTGTGTGTGTGTGTGTGTGTGTGTGTGTGTGTGTGTATGTCTGTGTGTGTGTGTGAGAGAGAGAGAGACTACAGTTGTACAGTTTCTACATATACACTATTCCCAAATACTAAAGCTGTTATCTTTTCCTGATTGATTGCCTGTTTATTTGCACTGTTTTTCACGGTGATCAAAAAGTTTGAAAACTAAACTATGTTTCAAAAAGAACCTAATAATAGATCTTATTCATCTCAAAGCTTAATAAAAATATTATGGCCTGTCTGAATATTTAGAGCTATTAAAAGTAATGGAGCTTAGTTTCATGCCAAAACTATTTCTTGATCTGTAATAATATTTGGAATTTTGTTTATTGTATTTTTCGTTTTGCTTAAAACCTCAAATTTGCTACAGAATATATCATCTCTGCACAAAAGATATTTTACTATTATATAATGTCATTTCCTATAGACTTCAGAGTTGCTTTTTCCAATTTAATCATGTTTCTTCTTGAAGTTAAAGTTGTTGTGTTGGTTAAAATATAATAGTTCATTTAAATATGGGATCTATTTTGATATTAATGATCAATCATGTCAGGCTTTTGTCTGTGCTTTATTTTGAGACATGCGTACAACTAAGTTCCAACTTACTAATTCATTGTGTGAAATAGAAGATATTCACACACTTAGAAATAATGCTAGCAGTTGTTGTTTGATTTCCCATTCTATTTAAGCAAAGCTTATTTAAGCACTACTGCTTCATACTTCATAATCTCATTCATAGATAAATATTTAACTGTGGTCTATGGAAGTGATTGCCAAACTTGAGCGGTCATCAGACTCACCTGGAGGGCTTGTCAAAACACAAATCACTTGGCCCACCCTCAAGTTTCTGATTCCAAGGTGGGGCCTAAGAATTTGCATTTCTAGAAAGTTCCCCATTGATGCTGAGGCTGATGATAAATGCTGTCCTAGGACCACACTTCTTTTCTCCCCATTGGTGCAGTGGAAGGCACTATAGCAAGACAGGGAAGCCCATGGACTTTGGTGATACCCCCAGGTTTTAGCCCTGGCTTTGACACTTAAGAGCTGTATAACTTAGACCAAGTTAGGGATCAATTTTGTCCACTGTAAAGTAGTAACAATTATATGTACTGGAAATATTGAATGAAATAATGTATATCAAGTGTTTAAAGCAATGCCTAGCATGTTATGAACACTCACTAAATGCAACATTAGTAACTAGTGGTGACAGTAGTTAGAGTGGTAATAGAACCACTAGTTATGGTCATAGAATATACATACTTACCTTAGTTCAACTGCAATAAAAGTTTATTAGACTTTTCTAAGGAATGCTAGACAGAAAGTTTGATTTTCACTGATGACATTGCTTCTATGAGAAGCATTCTGGCAAGAAGGAATTCAGTGAAAAGAAATACCACCCTTACTGAAAGAACTTCCAAGAGCATGCTAGAGATTGGAATCTAGATGGCAGTGTAAGCAAAATGTATAAATTTCTGCAGTGTTTCTCAATATTCAGAACTTACTGCATGTGTTTCTTTTTTCCCTTAGCAACAAGAGCAAGACCCAACAAACCTATATATCTCAAATCTCCCCATTTCTATGGATGAACAGGAGCTTGAGACTATGCTGAAACCATTTGGACATGTCATTTCCACAAGGATACTAAGAGATGCTAATGGAGTCAGCAGAGGCGTTGGCTTTGCCAGGTAAAACACCTGCTCTTTCCTTGTATTCCCTTTAATTCCATCCCTTTCTAGCACTACAAGAGTGCTGGAATATAGAATATTCAAAGAAAAGTAGCTTATCAAACTGACTGTATCTTTGCTTTGAGTCAGAGAATTCCAGTGTAACTAGAAATATGTTGTTCTTGCTAAAATCTGTACATAGAATGTTTATATCTGTCTCAAGTCGTAATGGTATGCATAACCCCTTCCCAGTCCTCTCTATGCCTGTAGATCAACAAAATCAGATGCCGTCAGTTTCTACTAGGGATAATAAATGCCCAGCACCCCAGAGCTAAAGACCCCATGGGGTGAACAAAGCGTCCACATGTTTCAGCATTGATTTCTAAAGAGCAAGATGGTAGAATTTCTCAGTCAGTGGAAGAGAGAAGAGAGTAAAGATTTCGAGAAACAGGAACTGTTGGGTAGTCTCAAGGAACTCAGAAATCTAAGGGGAGGTGAAGAGGGCATTTGCATTGAAGAGGCCCTGGCTGTGTGTTTTTGATGTTTTAAACAAAACAGAAAAGAACAAATTGCACTTTTCTCATTGTTGGAAAAAGATGAGTAGTTTTCTTTTTAACTTTAAGAGAATGTTTACAAAAGAGGATCTCAGCCAGGAATGGAGTTAAAATGGTGGTACCTGCTGTGCTTTCATGAAGAAACAAAGTTAAGGAAACTACAGGGAAACCGAAACTGCTCAATAACAAAGAAGAAAGGAAAAGCTGTGTCTCCATGGTTGGGTGTGTTTATGCATCTTGAGGTCTTGAGCGGACTCAACATGAATGAATGGATGGATGTTAATGTCATCTGGAAGGCAGCCCCTTGCAGGCAGGTGTTTCCCCCTATGGGGAACCCTGCCATCATTGGAAAAACCATCCCAAACCAACCTCTGTGAACCCACTTGGAAAGATATGAAAATGCATTGATTAACTGATCTCTAACTTGACTTCCTTGAGGTCATGGACCATGTCTTAAAATTCTTCTTATTCCCCACAATGTTCTACACATACTAGACCGGGAGACTATGCAGGATACAGGTCTGAAGATTTGAAGAGAAGTCAGCAGAATGAAAAACATCTCCCAGACTTGAATGCATGCATGAGGCATTCAAGTTTTCAGAACATTGTTAACTGTTGATTGTCATGGTCAAGGCAGAGCTAATTGCAACACCTGGGTCTCTGAAATTGTCCAACTTACTCATTCTTGGAGACTGTGCAGCCTGCTATTGGAGGCCTAGCCAGTGCAAGGAGGCACTAAATGCCTGCCATGCTCCACTTCACACTGCGTGCACACGCCTTTGGCTCAGCACCCACCTCCTGCCCCGCAAAACCTCTCTAACAAATTAGTTTCTCCTTCATTTATGCTCCTGCTGAGAAAGGAACATGTTTCAGATTCATCAAGAGAACACATTTTCTAAGAAGATCTATGTTTTGTTTTTTTGTTTTTTAAACAAAAGATTTTTGGTACAAAGTATGGATATATTAGTTTGCTTAGGCTACCATAACAGAATTCAACAGACTGGGTGGCTTTAAACAACAGACATTTATTTTCTCCCAATTCTAGAGGCTAGAAGTCCAAGATCAAGGTGGCAGTAGGTTTGGTTTCCTCTCTGTGTCTTGTAGATGGCCTTCTTTTCCCATATCTTCACATGGTCTGCCCTTTGTGTTTGCTCCTAATCTCTTCTTAAAAGGGCGTCAGTCAGATTCGATTAGGATCCACCCATTATATATACACACAATTTATAATCCAATCTCTTGGGATAAACCATAATGGAAAAGAATATTAAAAAAAGAATGTATCAATATATATATGTAAAACTGAGTCACTTTGCTGTACAGCAGAGATTGGTACAACATTGTAAATCAACTATACTTCAGTAAAAAAATTAATGAATGTGGGCTTCCCTGGTGGCGCAGTGGTTGAGAGTCCGCCTGCTGATGCAGGGGACACGGGTTTGTGCCCCGGTCCAGGAAGATCCCACATGCCGTGGAGCGGCTGGGCCCATGAGCCATGGCCGCTGAGCCTGCACGTCCGGAGCCTGTGCTCCGCAACAGGAGAGGCCACAACAGTGAGAGGCCTGCGTACTGCAAAAAAAAAAAACAAAAAAACAAAAAATTAATGAATGTAATATTAAAAAAACAACATATATACACAACTTCTTCATTCATTCATCTGTTGATAGACACATAGGTTGTTTCCATGTCTTGGCTATTGTAAACAATGCTGCTATGAACATTGGGGTGCATGTATCTTTTTGAATTAATGTTTTCATTTTCTTCTGATATATACACTAGTGGAATTGCTAAATCACATGGTATTTCTCTTTTTGGTTTTTTGAGGACTCTCCATTCTCTTTTCCACAGTGGCTGCACTAATTTATATGCCCACAATAGTGTACAAGAGTTCCCTTTTCTCCACATTCTTGCCTGTCCCAGTACTGGTGCCAACAGACTGGTGGGTGGGGATGGAGCTGGGTCCTGAGGCTAATAAACTAGAGGGAGGATTCCACGATGGCACCTTCCAGCACCAGTGTTATTATGGCAGAACGAGCTCCCAGAAATGACTGCTGCCAGCATCTCTGTCCCCAGGGGGAGTCCCAGTTGCCTCCTGTCTCCCCAGGAGACTCTCCAAGATTAGCAGGTGGGTCTGACTCAGGCTCCTTTCAAATTACTGCTTCTGCCCTCGTTCACGGAGTGTGTGAAATTTTGTGTGCCTCCTTTAAGAGTAGAGTCTCTATTTCGGACAGCCCTCTGGGTCTCCTGAAAGTAAGTCCCACTGGCCTTCAAAGCCAAACGTTCTAGGGGCTTGTCTTCCCAGTGCAGGACCTCCAGCCTGGGGAGTCTGATGTGGGTTTCAGACTCCTTGCTCCTTGGGGAGAACCTCTACAGTTGTAATTATCCTCCCCTTAGTGATTCACTCACTGGGGTTGGCGGTGGGGGGTGGGGCACGGGTCTTGACTATACCATGACTCTGCCCCTCCTACCTGTCTCATTGTGGTTCCTCCTTTTTTTTTCTTTTTGGCTTTTTGAGTTAATTATTATTGTTTTTATTATATTATTATATTCACATTTTACAGTTATAGAAAAAATGAAGGCAAGAGAAGTTTAAAATCCTGTACAATATCTCACAGAAGATAAGCAGGAGAACCCACTTACAGGTTCAGGTATAGGTGAACATAAGCCCATGTTCTCAAGATCACAAGGGCTATAGCCAAACAAATAATGATATATCTTTAGTTGTGGAAGATCTTTTCTGTTAAGTTAGTCTTTTTCATTGATAGTTGTTCTGTAAATAGTTGTAATTTTGGTGTGCTCGTGAGAGGAGGTGAGCTCAGGGTCTTTCTGCACTGCCATCTTGGGACAAAATCCCAGGTGTGGTTCTTGGTTCATGTGCAAGAGATCCTGAAATTCCTTTGACTCAAAAGAAAACCTCCATTATTATTTTACTTGTAAGCTATATTCATCTTCTTTGAAAATCACCTCTTCAAAGCAAAGGTGGTATCTTCGTTTTATATTTAAACCACTGAACTTCAAAGCATTGATTTGAATACCAGTAGGGTGCAGAAACAGCACAATTACAGGCTTTTTAACGTTCCAGAAGCACTAGATGGTGTCTGAAATTACAGACTTCCATTTTATTTTATTATTATTTTTTTCCTCTCTTGTAACATAAAACAGTTTTGTAAGATCCACCCCCCTGCAGGCAGCATTTTATAGCCAAGTCATAAACCCTGAAAAACAAAAGTTTATGGTGGGAATGCTGACAGTCAGACCCACTACTGCAGAGCTCGCAGATGCCAACAGACTACCTTGCCTTCCAGCATGAGGATCAGAACATAAATCAGCCTGAGTCTGGAGGGACAGGACTGCATGTTCACGTTATCCATTTCCCATTCCCAGAAACATAAGACCGTTTGTCTAACAAAAATCACATTGAACGAGTGTTATGAGAGGCCGGTAAAGAATGACCCAAAGTGGAGAAGGGATGAGGGTAAGCGTTCACAATTACTCCAGCTTCAACATCTGGGAACATAGAACCTCTTTAAGCAATGCATTTACTGTCCCCTGGTGAGCTAAAGGGCGTGAGAGACCGCTGAGCACAGAGACCTTTGTATTCTGTAATTTTTTTCACCTCTCTTCAGTGCTCTTAATTTGATTTTCATGGAGTTTTGTTTGAATGACTTTTAACATCTGGGCAGTGTTCTACCACTCCCTACCAAATGGGCAAGTTTTCCAAATAAATCATTTCAGTACTTCTTTCTTTTCACTAAGTAAAAAAACTAATCACAGTTACAGGAAGACAAATATCAGGCTGATTATTAAAAATTAATTTAAATATTATTTTTGTATTTTCTTTTAATTACTTTAAATATCGTTACAATTTTATTCTTTACTTTCCACTGCCTGACATTTCTTGCTGCCTATCTTCTCCCACCTCCCAAAATAGAAAGAGAACTCAGATTCAGAATAAACATAAAGAAAATATAGAAATTTTTAAAATTATAAGGCAAATGCCAATACTTTCTTTGTAGGCAACTATATGGTGCTTTAAAATGACCATCAAGCCTATCTAAATGTGATTTTATTGTTTGGAATGTGTTTCGATTCATATCTACCTTAAATCCGTCTTTAAGAAATGCTGTGTTAATATTTCTCCCTTGATGTTTTGGCAATTCATTTGCCATTACTGTCTCAAATGCATGGAACTAGGAAATCAAATGTGAGCAAAGAAAATCTCTAAAATGTAAACTTAGTGATTAGTAACCACCAAACTACAGCTGTGTTTGCACAGAAACAGGTTACAACTGTGTTTGCTGAGACTGAAAAGAAGGTGGACTGTTATTCCTTTTAGTAATTTTAATTCCTCTCTCAATTGCCAGCAGATGTGATCCACTAAAGAGAAAACCCCTGGTCCACCCTGTAGCTTCTTTATCTTTATTCTTGTTTTATGTGTTTATCTTCATCGTTTCTTTATGTTGTCTGTTTGTCTTTCTGTCTTTTAACATCAGAAAGTCATGGTCATGGCTAGAGAAGGCAGATCACTCTACTTTCTTTTCCGTGTATTAGGAGCCCTGGTTTTCAAAACCCAAACAAACCAACCAACCTGTCAACCAAACAAACAAATGAATTAAATTGCATTGAATAATCTATTATTCTGAAATCCCCTGGTCTTCAATCTTTCTGTATACATGCTTTTATAAAAACTTAGAAAAGGAGAAAAAACATACAGTTTATTGTTCTATTATTTTGAAATTGGAATGGCGTTGTTCCAAAGTCAGCCCTCCGTGGGATGGGAGGAGAGTTCTGAATATTATTTATCCTTGTGAAACTGAAATTGGAGAACTTTATTACCTTGCAATTGGAAATAGAGGCCATTCCCTGTGCTCAGGGTCTGTAAGATCTCTTTACCCTGTGCTTGCCCTAAGTACAAACCATGACAGGGACTCTTGGGCCCTGAAGGCTGTGGGGATTTCAGGTAGGTTGTTGACTTCCAGCCAATAAAGAGAAAGACTTCGAAATATCATTTGGAGGGCACATGTGAGCCTCTTTTATTTAATATCTTTCATACATGCTCTGCTTTCTATGAATTGGACCAACCTAACATCCATCTGTATCCGTGTGGTTATAAATATGGCTTTATGGTCAGAAATAACTTAGTTTTCATCTTAGTTCTGTTCTTCCTATCTGTGTTTTTGGACTAGTTACTTAACCTCTTTTAGCCTCCCTTCCTGATATGTAAAATGTATATATTTTTTTAATTTTTATTGGAGTATAGTTGATTTACAATGTTGTGTTAGTTTCAGATGTACAGCAATGTGAATCAGTTATACATATAAATATATCTATTCCTTTTTAGATTCTTTTCCCATATAGGTCATTACAGAGTACTGACATCTTGATTTTATTTATTTACTTATTTGTTTGTTTATTTATTTATTTATTTTTGGCCGCATTGGGTCTTTGTTGCTGCGCGCAGGCTTTCTCTAGTTACGGCAAGTAGGGGCTACTCTTCCTTGCAGTGCGCGGGCTTCTCGTTGTGGTGGCTTCTCTTGTTGTGGAGCACGGCCTCTAGGCACACGGGCTTCAGTAGTTGTGGCTCGCGGGCTTAGTTGCTCTGCGGCACGTGGGATCCTCCCCGACCAGGGCTCAAACCCGTGTCCTCTGCATTGATAGGCAGATTCTTAACCACTGCGCCCAGGGAAGTCCCGTAAAATGTATTCATCCATGCATTCATTCAGTTCACCCAGTAAGTATGTGGGCACTAGTAATGTGCCAGTAATTATTCTACATGTGATAATTAGAGATGTGCGCGCACACACACACACACACACACACACACACACACACACACAAGTATCTGCTTTCATTGACTGGCATTCTACTGGATTGGGGACACAGTTAAGTATGTCATCAAACATAAAATAGTAAATAATGAGTATCAACAATTAATATCAAATAACTAAAGTGCTATGAAAACAAAATAAAGCATAGGGGTGCTATAGAGAATGTGACAAAATGAGAGGTTTGAGGTAAAGGATAGGAAAGCCCTCTGAGGAGACTGCATTTAACCTAAGATGCACATGATAAGAAGAAACCAGCATGAGACTCCCTGGTGGGCCTGGAGAGGGAAAAAAGCTGTCCCAGCAGAGGAAAAGAGAGAAGGAGAGCTAAGCTGGGGCCAGTTCCTCATACTTGGGAAACAGAAAAAAGGCAAGGTTGATATATTGTAGAAAAAAGAAGAGAAATGTAATAGATAGTAATATCTAGTAATGAATGAAATATGGCTGCAGCTCAAAGAGACTGATTAAAAGTGATCAAATGAGTTCCAGTTGCATTGAATGGTGAGATTTTTCTATACCTGAACATATTATACTTATTGATTCCTTCTTTATCTCAGTTTTAATTTTTGAATTGAATGTTTTTCCATTTCTTTACCAAATTCCCTTTGAACACAATTAATCTATGGTTAAAAGATAGATTTAGATTATGATGCATCCAGACAAGGATGTCTGCTGGGGGTAGGTAGGTAGTCTGAAAGAAGCAGTTCCCAGACTAAGTGTAAGTAAACTTATTTTTTCTTACATTTTTCTTGAAATACACAGCCTCAGAGATCATTTTGTTCCTTGGGTATTGATAGTTTTATGATGTAGCCGTCAAAGTGCTGGCTAGAAACATAGCTTCACCACAAATGATCCAACTGAAGAGGCTAGCATGGAGGAGTATTTACAGAAGTGTGGGCAGAGTTAAGGGAACTGATGAAGGGACGCTGAGATACCCAGAGATGAGCCGCAGAAGGAAGCCTTTACCCCTGAGAGCAGACAGCAGGTGAAGCCATGTGCCCAGAGCCCAGTGAGACCCAGAGCCTTGGAGGAGGGGCCACCTAGAGGCGCTGTAGACAGGGAGGGATGTAACCCTTGCCAGACAGACGTGGTGCCAAAGCAGAGAGAATGAGGAGGACCAGCCAGATCTCTCTCTCTGTTTCCACCAGGCCTCCAGTGGTGACACCAATAAAAACCATCAAGTAATAGAGCAAAGGTGATACAGTCCATGGAAGGGTCACTTTTTTGGGGCATAGAGCAGAGCAGAGAAGGCGTATGGGGGAGGGCTAAGCAGAAAACATCAGCACACATGGATGAGTGAACTAATTTTCTTTCCTCTTGACTCCACTATTAAAAAGTAGAAATAGAAAGCAGTGCAAAGTCAGCAATAAATACCACCTGCTACTTCTCCTTCAGACTGGCAATGGATACAGGTAGGTTGGAATGATGGCAAACTGGCTCTGTTTACAGAAAACAACTGCTCAAATCTAGAGTAACTTTGCCGTGATGTCTTTTTTCTGACATCGTTTCTGACACCAAATATGTGGACTTCTGTGACATTGAATGTGTGTCATTTTTCCATACTAATTATCCAATTCTCTGACTCCAGCTGGGTGTCCAACAATTCATTTCAGTTTTAACACTAACTACTCAGAGTTGTCATCAGGCTGCACAGGTTCAAGGGCTAGGTCCCACAAGAGCGTCCCCACTTCAGACACCACCACAAATGGGGTACCAGGCTACCCACAATTCTGCCCCACCCACTACAAATTCAGGGGTTCCCTTGACACCCCTCAGGCTTGAAAATTCACTAGAACTATCCACAGAACTCAGGAAAACACTTAAATATTTACCTGTGTGTCATAAAGGATACAGCTCAGGAACAGCCAAATGAAAGAAATGCATAGGGCAAGGAAGCGGGTGGGAGAACGGCTCAGAGCTTCTCTGCCCTCTCTAGGTGTCCCGCCCTCCCAGCACATCAATGTGCCCACCTATCCATCAGCTCTCCAAACCCTGTTGTTCAATGGTTTGAATGGAGGTCTCATCATATAGGCGCCATTGATTAAATCATTGGCTCTTGGTGGTTGCACTCAAATCTCCAGCCCCTCACCCATCCCCAGACACTGAAGAGTGGGCCTGACAGCTCCAGCCCTCTAATTCTTTGGTCTTTCTGGTGACCAGCCCTATTCTGAAGCTATCTAGGGGTCTCACCTTGAATCACCTCATTAACAGAAACTCAGGTATAGCCAAAAGTGATCCATTACAGATAACAGAAGACGTTCCTTTCACTCGGGAAATCCCCAGAGTTTTAGGAGTTCTGTGCTAGGAACCAAGGACAGAGACCAAATTTATTTTTGTTATACCATAGTTGCCATGCAGAAAACACCTTATCTCGTCTTTCATCGCATCTTTCAAGAGGAATCAGAAATTCAACTTTTCATGTGAAGTCTCCCAATCTCTAAATGTTGACAACCATTTCAAATTTTTCAAAAACTCTTTGCAGCCCAAGCAAAACATTCGTGAAGGCTGGATTTGGCCCATGGTTTCCCGTTTGGGGCACCTGACAGAGAACTCCAGAACAGTGGTTTTCAACCCTGACTGCACACTGGCATCACCTCGGCAGCTTTCAAAAATATGTGCCTAGACTTCATGCTAAAGCAATTAAGTCAGAATCTCCTGAGCTGGGGCCCAGACACTGGTATTTTTAAAAAATAGCTCCCTGATAATTTTAATGTACCATCATTTTAAAAATAAGCTTTTTTATTTTGGAATAAGTTTAGTTTTACAGAAAAGTTACAAAGGTAATACACAGGTTTTGTACACCCTACATCCAGTTTTCCCCATTGTTAACCCTTTGCATTACCATGACATATTTGTCAGAATTAAGAAACTGACATCAGTACATTATTATTAACCAAACTCCAGACTTTATTGGAATTTCACCAATTTTTCCATTGATATCCTCTTTTTGTTCCAGAATCCAATCCCTGGTACCATTTTGCATTTGGTGGTTTTTCTCATCAGTTTGCTCTGGTCTCTGACAGTATCTCAGACTTTCCTTGTTTTCCATGAGTAGTCCCAGCCAGGTATCCTGGAAAATGTCTCCAGGTCTGCCTTTTTCGATGTTTATTTCACGATGGGATCCATGTTATGTCTAAGTTCTGGAAAGAATACCACACAGGTGAAGTGCCCTTCTTGTTATATCATATCAGGGTATAATCTCCATTTCTGAGAACACCTACTCTAGTTAATCATGGCTGAATGAAATGGAGATGGCTGGCCCCATCCAGCTTCAGCAGAGATGAAAGCAGATCAGGGCAGGAAATCAGGAGTGATGACAGGAGGCCAGCAGTGGAGCCCCATCCCTTCCAAACAAGCCAACGAACTCAGCGTCAACGGACAAAGGTTCCATTGCAGGCTTCTCCACCAACTCAACTTTAGAGAAGCCACTGCTTTCTGGTGTTATTTTCTTCCTCTGTACCATGTAGAAGTTGGTATTTCCAGTCCTGAATATATGTGATTCTAAAGTTTTGGAGTGGGTTTTCATGAACCAAATATTGTCCATAGCTCCATTTCATAAGAGGAATGTGCTTCAGTGCTAAGCAAGGGGCCACCAAAATGTCAGAGTTTCTGCAAAGGGAGGTGGTAGGAAGACCAGTCTACGGCCCTATTTTGCATTTATGACACTTGTCTCCTAAAGACGTCAAGCACCTCGAAGGAAGAAAACAAATTGCAAAAACTGAGAAAATTCAACTCCTTCACTCCTCTTTCTTGCTGAAATTCACTGTTATTCCTTCTGTTACCATGGATTACGAAGCCAATGACATAATATGTTTTGTACAAAATCTTTTCATGTTGACACTTTCAGCAAATCTTACCGGAAGCGAGGATGAATGGCTTGCAAAGCTGTATGTTCTAAGTTGCCAATAATTTGTACGGAGCCTGTGATTGCAAAACCACAAAAATTTCACAATAGTGGAAACCTTTCATTAAGCATCATAAATGACAGGGTGGATTTGTTTTAACTATGTGCGTAATCATGCTTATTGATTTAAGATCATAAACTGAGAGGTTCTCCATGGAGGTGAGACAGGTAGGCTGCAAATCGTTGTACACAATACTCTGCCACCCCTGTGTGTTAAGTCTGACCCAGAACATTCTCCTGGTATTGGATCAGGCTCTCATCTGGTGTAATTTGCCCATGGGGATTGTATTGGCTATGAAACTAGCACCTATTAGTAGCTGTTGTAAAAAAGAAATGTTCTCTAAATCACAATTCAGTGGCGCGTTTCGAATGACTGAAGCCAGGTTCCTAGGCACGGAGACGAGAAAGAATGTCAAACAGGACCTTTAATGCACGTTTGTATTTAAACATCAGACCTAACAGAAAACCCTGAGACTTTATACAATGATTGGAGCGTTGTAGGAACCTAATTAATGCATCGCATTGTCGGGTGAATGGTTGGCCAGGCACACGAGCTCTTCTGAGGGATGTGAGAGGGTTCAGGTACTGCCTAGAAAGAATGAGTGCAGTTGTAGGGATTCAGTGGCCCATCTGAAGGGGCCATGGAAAGGCAGCTTTGTCTGGCACGCTGCCTTTTCAGACCCACTTGATAATATTAGTGTCAGTTTCAAGTGGAGCGCATGCCAGATTGCAGATAGCTTGGGCTGGCGTTTCAAATAGGCTAATTGTGAAACTGGAGAAGAAAATGGTCACATTCTTGCTAAGGTGGCCATTCAAATGCAGTCTCCCCCAGAGTTCCATGGGTCTCACTCTGAGCCTTTCCCCTCGGCAGCTCCTCGATCTCCCTCTTTGCTGGGATGGCTTGGCCTTGTTAAAATGTGCCCTGTGTATTAAAATGAAATTGTCACTGCTGGGTGGTGCCACATAACATGGTTTGACACTAAGCACTGGCAGCTACAGAAAACAGACTTTTATTGCATTTATTCTTTCAGAGATGAGAGTCTCTAAAGGCTCCTGCAGACATATATTAGTTAAATCTGAATGAAGCCAGAGTGAACACTCTACGCTGCTGTCTGGTGTTCACAGAAATGGCCCCCACTGGGCTTGGTGGGGCTGTAAACCAGTCTTAACAAAAGATGATCGTACTAGAATCCAAAAGGGAAGATATGAGGCTTTCAAACCAGGACAAAAATGTTTTAGGTGGATGGATGAGATGAAGCCACCAAGCACACACACGCTATCCCCCATCCAGTTTCAGTGTGCGTTTAGAATTCCGTGTCGTTTTAAAGACAAAAGGGGAAGGATTTGATTTGTAGGACTCTGGCAAGCAAGCTTTAGATTCTTAACTGCCTTTTATCTAGATGAGTACCCAGAGAGCGACTGAACAGGGAGGGGGCCCTGGGGCATAAGCTTTTCATTCCATAGCTCTCCTGGAATCAAAATTCCATAAAGCAACATCTGTAGTAATTAAGGATGCACATTTCCTCTCCCATTCATGTCTCTGCTAGGAGGGAAGGTTATCTTCCCTAAGAGACAATGGATAGTGGGTCCTGTGGGAAAAGAGAAAGAGCAGAATTTGAGTTCTTTTGTTCCTAGAAATGGAAGTTCCCTAGTTAAAAAAAAATTAAGGGATTTCTCTGGTGCCGCAGTGGTTAAGAATCCACCTGCCAATGCAGGGGACACGGGTTCACGCGCTGGTCCAGGAAGATTTCCACAAGCCGTGGAGCAACGAAGCCCATGCGCCACAACTACTGAGCCTGTGCTCTAGAACCCGTGAGCCACAACTACTGAGCCTGCGTGCCACAACTACTGGAGCCCACGTGCCACAACTACTGAAGCCCACGTGCCTAGAGTCCATGCTCCACAACAAGAGGAGCCACCGCAATGAGAAGCCAGCACACCACAGCGAAGACCCAATGCAGCCAGAAGTAAATAAATAAATTTATTTTTTTTTAATTAAAAAATAACAAGTTGGAAGATGTAAAATATTCCTCTGGAAAGAAAATGTGAAGGAGTTAGCAAAATTATACTTAGCTGCTCCTCAATATTTGGAATGGGAAATGATTCATCTTACCTTTCTAATCCAAATATCCTCTGATTTGGGGGAATTTGTGATTAAGCAGTGAATAAAATGCCATTTTTGTTTTTATTTTTATTTATTAAAAGTGGGTATTATTAAGCTTAAAGAGTTTTAGTTTTGCATTTCGACACAAAAGTGAGTCACTCTTCAGATGTTCTTCAAAATAACACTATGTGGATCCAATGGGCATCTAATAAATGAACATTAACCTATTAACGTCAGATTAGTTTCCTGTGCTTTCTTGTCATATTAGGACCAGCTATGTAATTTGTGGGATCTAGTGAAAATTAAAAATACAAGACCCCTTGTTTAAAACGTATTAAGATGTCAGGATGGTGACAGCAGAACTTTAAATCAAGTGCAAGATTTTTCTAAGCACAGGGCTCTGGTACTGCATGTGTACCCCTGACATTGGTCCTGCTCTGCTTCACCATCTTATCAATGCAGAAAAAATGTGCATCTTTCCCATGCTTCCTAGGAATGTACATTGGAAAATGTTTTGTTTTGAGTCATAAGGTAATTAGAGCTCCCCAGATGGAACGTGCTTTTGAAACCATCTTCAAATAGAGCTACCATATGATTCTGCAATCCCACTCCTGGGCATATATCTGGAGCAAACCGTAATTTGAAAAGATACATATATCCCAGTGTTCATAGCACTATTTACAGTAGCCAAGACATCGAAGCAACCTAAATGTCGATCGACAGATGAATGGATAAAGAAGATGTGGTATATACATACACAATGGGATATTACTCAGCCATAAAAAGGAATGAAATAGTGCCATTTGCAGCAACACAGATGGACCTAGAGATTATCATACCAACTGAAGTAAATCAGACAGAGAAAGACAAATATATGATATCACTTATATGTGGAATCTAAAAAAAAAAATGATACAAATGAACTTATTTACAAAACAGAAAGACTCACAGACTTAGGAAACAGACTTATGGTTACCAAAGGAGAAACATGGGGGTAGGGATAAATCAGGAGCTTGGGATTGGCATACACACACTATTATATATAAAATAGGTAACCAACAAGAACCTAATGTGTAGCACAGGGAACTCTACTCAATATTTTGTAATAACCTATAAGGGAAAAGAATCTGAAAAAAATAGATATATATGTATGTATAACTGAATCACTTTGCTGTACACCTGAAACTAACACAACACCGTAAATCAACTATACTTCAATAAAAAAAAAATTTCTTAACCTGGTAACTCAGATGCTCTTGCCTGCACCCCTCAGCTTATCTCCAAGAGTTTCCCTGAGTGAACCTTCCACTGGGCCACTCACTCTACCCCATCTACAAGGACACAGCCTGCCCCCTCCCAGCCTGGCCCCTACCCTAGTTACTTCTGCAAAGGCCTTTCTGTCCCCCTGTGCCCACTTCTCAGAGTTTTCCTGGCTTCTGCAATTCCTCTCACATTTGAATTCCTCTCGGTGTAATAAATATATAACTTATTTGGCATTCGCTTATATATATATTTTTTTTCCTTTTCTTTTTTTCTCTGCATGTAATATGAATATGAAAACACACATAAAATTTGGATGTAAGAAAGTTTTACAAATTGTGTCAAAGGGCTCCATTCCAAGAAAGTTCATATTAATAACAGAGCAGAAAATCCAAAATTATACACTTTGCCTTTTAGACAAAAAATTTCACACATTTCATACACATTCTTTTATATGTATGTGTGCCATTTCTTAAGTCCGTTTTTCCTCTCGTGTACCGTTTGTGGGAATTAATTTCTTTTGATCACAGTTGACCCTTTAATTTTTATCTTCCACACCCTGCTTTACAAAATAATAAAGTCCAGATATAGTTACTATTTAGAAAATGTTGCTGATACTGTTCTACTTAGGAGACAGCAACACTGCTAATGTTGGCAGTATGATGCTATGGCCCCGAATGTTATTCATTAGCTTGTATCTGAGATGCCAAAACTTGGCACAAGAAACCCAGTCTCGGAATATTGATACCTAGTTTGAAAAACTTCTACCTAGTTAGAAGATTGTCTGAAATTGAAAATTAAGAAAGTTCAGGACCTGAGGTTTGTGTATATATGTTCTCCTCCCACATTTGGGACCCCAAATAACTCCCTTCTGTCTCTCACCCAGTGGGTTTTCAATAAAGCCGTCATGATGCTGATGACAACACCGCTGCGTGAATCTCTCCTGTAGGCCGCCAGTTGTTTAAACACAATGCATCCCCTCCCCTTGTTTTGTGGAGACCCTTGAGGTACAGCTTAGTCGTTCCTGTGCAGGTTGGTATCACCCAGGCCTCAGCTAAAAGCCCGCCTCTGCCACTTAACTGCCAAGGTGGTTCATCTCACTAAGCCTTGCTGCCCTCACTAGTGTGAAAGGCAATAACGAAACCTGCCTCTCTGGTTTGCTAACTCAGACATTCAACACACATTTATTGAGCACTTTCAAGTGCCAAGCATTGCTGTATGGATTAAGTAAGATAATGCCTCAGGATTATGTCTGGGTGATGACTCTGCATAGCGCCGTCCACGGTGGCAACATTTAGTAGAGTAAGTGATGCTCTTAGTAGTGATGAGTTTGTGATGTTCTATCCACCTGGTGATGGTGGTCATGGCAACAGTTGGCGGTTCTGGTAAAATTCTGAAATCAAGCTTTTCTATGGTTTTCTTAATTTCCTTTTCTTTTTAATTTATTTTTCCTGGATATGTACAACTTCATGAAAGCATATGATCCCCTGTTTACTTCTTTTCCCAGAATGGAGTCTACTGAAAAATGTGAAGTGGTAATTCAACATTTTAATGGAAAATATCTGAAAACACCACCAGGCATCCCAGGTAAGAAATACCATAAAGTAATCATTAAATAATATCTAGGCTCATTGCTGTTATCAGAATGAGTATATAGTAAAGCCCATGGTTGGCCACTGGGAGAGAAATTTTTGCCTTTAAAAATATGTATTTTTTAATACTATGTAACAACGCATCTTTCTCAAAACTGCCAAAAGTTTCTTAGTGATTGTTCTTTGGCCTGTCTTTTGAATCTCTGCTGCTAATTCCCTAAAGTGAATTAGAAGAAAAACATAGCAAAGAATAGGTTAAAATGCACTCGAAGTGAAGAAAGTTTGTGACTCCTATCATTAATATTGGTATCCTGATTTCTAATTTGTAACATATCTAAACAGTGATATATTATAAATAAAATGACAGTGGCATCCATAGATTGAGGCCAGTTGACAGACATTTCTTACCAGTCCATGACAAGAAGAGTACAGAAAAGGAGAGTAAGCATTTAGAAACTTTTATAGCAATATGACACTATCATGAAATCTTAGTGCATCACTTCATGTTTTACAAAAATATCAAATGCACATTGAATTTATTTTAAGCTGTCCACGCATCAGAGATAGTCTAGGAAGCACCAATCTAGGCTACCTCAGGGCATTTCACATTTCCAAAGGCAAAATTCTTAAGATTTGACACGTGTTAAAAGATGGTATAACTTTATGCTATTAAGAATTACAGTCAATGTAAAAGAATTGACTATATCACATGTATCAGGATATGAGCTAGAAATACCTCAACATGATATTAATTTGGAAGTAGTATATATGAAAAGTATTGAATATTAATGAGTAAATTAAAAAATATATCTTACTCATATGTCAATAAAACTGGAAGAAAAAATATATCTTACTCATGCATAAAAATATTAAAGGTTGAGTGAAGTTCTAAAAAAAATTATAACAAATAGATAAGGAAATATCTGACTATACACGTTGGTTTATTTGTCGCTTTTCGATTTTCCGTGATTCTCAGGAGAAAAAATGTGAAATTCTTCAGTCTTACAATATTTTTCCTTTTGATGATTTTAAGCTGCCTCTCTGTAGTGTTTGCTACATGAAGTATCTACTATTTAAAACCCATGGCTAAAGAGTTCAGGGGTTGAGCATTTTGGTTCCTTAAAATATATTGAGGTTATATAGAAAAGGAAGTCTGAACAAAAAGAGAAATATTTTTGTGGCGGGATCAGGTTCCTTTCATGACTCACTCAGTTTTGGGAGGATGTTGGGAAAGGAGAAAGGCCCTTTAGACTGACACTTGGATGATATGGAAAATCCCAAAGTAGGGCCCCTGGTTAATCACGAGCCGGCAGTGAAGTTGTACCTCAATTTGGTTAGTTTCCATGTGTGACATTCCCTTGAGAACCGGCTGCATTATGATCCAATTGGAGACATATGGTGTTGTTGAGAAAAGAGTTAGCAGTTTTCATCTCAGCATGTCAGCTGCCCTTGCATTTTAAGAGAAATACTTTTTTTTTCTTTTAACATAAAGGACATTTTAAGACACTCTGCTCAGACCCATCACTGAGTAAAGGAATTGCATTGTTAAAGGATTTTCCCCTTATTCATCTTATTTTAATCCAACAGATGGCTACCTATATAGAAGGCATTCAAACTAGATGTGAATTACATGGTTATGAACAAAATAGGTGGAAATTATTGTTGATTGAAGTTTTAATACAAGTCTCAGTTTTTTATGATTCTTCCTTTTTGGAAAAAGACAGTGAAATCCTTCTTGACCTGATTGATTTGAAATTGTTTTAGGTTAACCCATAGAACATACAGCTGACTAATAGAATTTAATGCTAAGGACAAATGAAGTTACTACAAGTCCCCCAAAGATCTGAGCATCCTTCCTTGAATAAGCAGGCTATGATATTAACCTATCTAATATCATAGCTACAACCCAATGAAAACATTGTGAATAGCAAGAACTTAGTTATGGGTTTCTCTCTCACTTTTATCTTGTGGGACCATGAGAGGCAGAATAATTACACTCAGTTAAAAACTTTTAAGAGATACAACTTTATGCTTCTGAGATTAGCCTTCAACATAATAGAATTGAATATACAATATCGATCATCATCAATACTTGAATTTGCTTATTTATGCTTACTTTGGAAGTCAAATAGAGTTTAATAAAGGCTTCAAATGCTAACCGAAGACATATAATTTTTTTAGTGAAGTATAGTGGATTTACAATGTTATATTAGTTCAGGTATACAGCAAAGTGATTCAGTTATATATATTCTTTTACATATATATATATTCATACATATTTATATTCTTTACAGATTCTTTTTCCTTATAGGTTATTACAAAATATTGAGTATAGTTCCCTGTGTTATACAGTAGGTCCTTGTTTGTTATCTATTTTATATATAGATAAAAACATATAGATATAGCATGTAATGTGTATATGTTAATCTAACTCCTAATTTATCCCTCCCCCTTCCCCTTTGGTAACCATAAGTTTGTTTTCTATGTCTGTGAGTCTGTTTCTGTTTTGTAAATAAGTTCATTTATATCATTTTTTTTAGATTCCACATATAAATGATATCATATTATATTTGTCTTTCTCTCTCTGGCTTACTTCACTTAGTATGATCATCTCTAGGTCCATCCATGTTGCTGCAAATGGCATTATTTCATCCTTTTTTATGGCTGAGTAGTATTCCATTGTATATACGTACCACATCTGCTTTATCCATTCATCTTTCAATGGATATTTAGGTTGTATCCAGGGAAAACAATAATTCAAAAAGGCACATGCACCCCAACATTCATTGCAGCACTGTTTACAATAGCCAGGACATGGAAGCAACCTAAAGATACAAAATTTTTGATATTTAAATTTGGTGTGGAGTAAAATGACATAATGCAAGAGGCTGGTATTTTGGAAATCACTGAAGTAAAATGACTGCTGGGTTCATTTACTCCGTCACGACAGGGATAATTAAATTTGCGTACGTGCTGTTTGCCTTTCTTGGTCCTCATTGCTTATTTCTTGTAGATGGTTGAAGTCTTCTTTTCAGAAACTCATACCTTAGTTCTATTTTCTGTTCCATCTTGAGGCATGTGAGTAGGATGTCACAATGAGCCCTGATATCTAGTGAATCCTTTGATATTTTCAAAAGAAGTGATGAATTCCTAACTTTTTAAATACTAATGTAGCTTTAGAGAGATGGTCCTTGCTTGTGGGTGCTAATTAAAATCATCTATAATTGATCTGACCACTTGCAATTAAAATAGAACTTTAAAAAATTGTAAAAACCTCAGTGTTTCACTTTATCAAGATTTGGCATTTTGAATTCAGAAATTTGTGGGTTTTTAGAACAGCACATGGATGGTTTCAATGCAGTACTTTAAGGTTGTGTGAACGAGAGACCCACAAGGATCCAAAAATGACCTAAGATCTTTCAGACCCTAAGACAGCTGTGGAAAAGAGTGAGCCTTGCTTCTAACCTCCCTCTAAGCAAGCAGAGAGAAATCGGTACCATATTCACATCCCTTCCTTCTTCATTAGAGATAACTTGGGGAAATGTGCCATTTTTGTTCTGTCACTCTTGACAGTGATTCCTCTTAAAGTAAATGCAAAGTTCATTATTTTCCTGAGATGATGATCTAGTTTCCAAATCCCATCCTGTGTCATTTCTATAGAAGAACAAGATAAAAATCTACATCAACCCAAAACTCTGGCATTGATCAGGCTTTCTCTCTCTGAGTTCCTCCTATTTGTTCATAACAGATTTAATTTTAATGAATACATCATGGATTGTTAATGCCTATTACAGCCTCCCAGAACTAGCTCTGTTCACTTTGAATTATAACATTGTCCCCAGATTTTGGCTACCTGGATCATTGAAGCTAGATATACATCAAAGAAAATCTAATTATTTGAATTCTGGTATGTGAGGTACAGGAAATTAACTAAGACCATGTGGCCGTGTTGCTACCAGCAGGTGGGAAGCAGCGGCCAAAGACATATTAAATAGCGTCAGTCATGTCATTGCTCTGCAGAAAGGGATCATCCGGTATTTTCTCCCTCCCCTAGAGGGAAAAGAAAACACTGTTCCATAAATGTCGCATGTCGTACATATTGATCTTGATGTTTTCTGGACAAAATGAAGCATCATTAGTTGCTTGCTTGCCTGACCCCAGACATTTCTTTGTTCCAAAACAAATTGCACAGCAACTTGTGCAGCCCCAAAGCGTTCCATTTTAAAACCTCTAGCAGAAAGGGTAAGTTCCTGGTCACTTCAGGGATCTGTAGGGCATGAACTAGAAAAGCTCATGTTCAAAGAGCCCGGGAGCACCACGTGGAAAGGCTTCGGCATCTAAGAACATGTATTGACGAGCAGAACATTCAGACTGCTTTGAGGAAAAAGAAATCACGTTTTGCTCTTAAACTAAGCTTTTGCCTGTAAGCACACGTTCTTATCAGTGGAGCAGTCTTTTCAGAAGACAATGGAATAACCCACTTTTAGTATGATTTTATTACTCTTTGGATAATTATATCTAATCCCAGTTGAACTCCAAGAAGTAGGGAAGGGTTGAGAGAGACCTCACCCTATTTGGGGATCTTTTCAATTTTAGCAAATCTTCTGATCAACAGAAATTTGGACAGATGAATCATGTTTTCCTAATCAGTAAAATAAAACTGTGTGCCTTCTTGATCCTTTTTTTTTTTTTTAAATTCATTTTTGGCTGCGTTGGGTCTTTGTTGCTGCACGTGGTCTTTCTCTAGTTGTGGTGAGCAGGGGCTACTCTTCATTGTGGTACGCAGGCTTCTCATTGCGGTAGCTTCTCTTGTTGAGGAGCACAGGCTCTAGGTGCGTGGGCTTCAGTAGTTGTGGCTCGTGGGCTCTAGAACGCAGGCTCAGTAGTTGTGCCACACGGGCTTAGTTGCTCCGCAGCATGTGGGATCTTCCTGGACTCGGGCTCAAACCCGTGTCCCCTGCACTGGCTGTCGGATTCTTAACCACTGCGCCACCAGGGAAGTCCCTGATCCTTTGATATATAATTTTACGATTGTATGTTTATGTAAATAAAAACTGTGTAGGATTTTGGATGTGTATGTGTATTTAGGGGAGCATTCAAGGAAAAATATTTACAGTCTGATAATTTTTTAAAGAAAAGGGAAAAAATTAATGTTTTTTGCATAAATTTCAAACTTCCCTCAGAGTAATGTATCAACAATGTACTAAAATGAAATTTAGATTACAATTCTGAATATTTGAGCAACAGACACATTTTTATCAGGGAAAATGTTGCCAACTCTCACAAGCAGTGTTTCCTCAGTGGTACCAGTCTGATAAGTCACAAATGCAACTATAGTTGAGTAAAAGACAGCAAATAGAAAAGTATTATCGTGTACAGTTTAGTAAAAATATATCTCTGATTCTACTCATGAGGAGCACTGCCTAACTCTGAGTTTTTCTTCTTTGTGAAACTAAAGCATCATTTGCATAATAAACTTTGCAAACACCTTGATCCCCAACTGGGCGTTGCCTTAGATTTCTCATTAATAAGAGGATTTTTGCAATACTTAGGAGGTACTTTCTGTTGAGCTCTTCATCTTTAATGTTAGTGATGCTTTCTAGATTATTTCTATCTACCAAACACATAGTTGGTTGCTTCATGATGAAACACTGCTGGAGTATTATTAGTGAATTTCACAGAGCAAACTGACCACTTCATAGCCAATAGAGTCTTAGAGGCTGTGAAGTCTATGTTCTTGGCCAATCATTTCTCAGCCTTTCTATGGAGCCATACCTGATACGGTGAAGGTAGTGACAGAGATTATTACATTTTGAAATCTGGATAGTGAGAGGCCAGATAGAGAAGGTACAGGGGATCATCTTCAGGAGATTAAACATGATTGGAATGGGTTTTGAGTCCTGTGCTATAGCCCTCCTCTGCCTGTGATAACAGCTGAGGAAGAGGGGTGCATCCAGGAAGCGTCCCACATCAAGCATCCAGCAAATCTCTCCACTTTTGTAATTCAGGGAAAATCTATAAAATCTATAAAACCTCACTCAACCTGATATGGGTTTTCTGCAAAGTTTGGGGGAGTATCACTCCCTAGTACAACTCTCAATCAATGGGAAATGAGAGTCAGCAGATTCTAGGAGTTTCCCACAATGGTAACAAGCTTAGTGAGGCACCTTTTATTGGCTTTTCTTTCTTCCCTGACTTTCTTTTCCTTCCCTATTATGTTTCTGCTTCCTGGCCTCAGCTCCCAATTAAACTATCTTGTTCCAGGCTCTGATTTGGGGGAACTCAAATTAAGGAGGGTGATCCAGCAATTGTGGTAGAGAATTATGTTTTGATTGAAAACTTCTGGCCATAGAGGAAGAAAGGAGATACAGCTTAAGTAGTGAAGTGAATTTCATTGACCGAATATATTGTTTTCATTACTTTATTTTAAACATTTATAGTAGCATTTATGAACCATGTATTAGGGATGATAAAGGTGAATAGTAGTGATCCTATACAGATGGTAGTCAGAGTTTAAAGTTAGCAAGAGAGATGTGTAAGACAATGAGGATGAAGTGCCACCATGACGTGGCTGACCTTTGAAAAACTGCAGACATGAAGAGGTGGGTCATTGATGAAAATGGGGAGAGAATGAGGGCCCAGGAAATAGTCATAATGCCAGCAAAGTGAAGGTGAGGGGTGGGCATAGAAAATCATGACACAGAGAAAAGAATTTGTGAGATTTTGGTCTTGGATAAAGGTAGAGTGGTGGCCGTTGATAATGGGTCCAGTGTGGGAACATCTGGAGTTGATGGAAGTGAAATGATCTTTAGTTGAACAACTGGGCCTTCTGATTAGTATGTTGGGAGGGTTTTCAACAATGTTGTAGATTTCCTCACTAACCTTCACTCTTCCCTTGATCTTCCCTAAAGTTCTAATCTTCATAGGAGAAGGTTAGGGAGGGTGAAGAGTGATTTTTTGTTTATGTATTTGATTCTGAGTTTTCTGAACCAGGGTTTTGTTTAGTTGTTTTATTTGTTTTTATTATTGTTGTTGCTTCAAGTGCTATTGTTTAGCTCAGTGTAGATTCTCAGTAAATGTTCTTTAAAGTTGATGCACAATTCCATGAATTGAATAACCCTCATACTTATATTTGTTTTTAATGGAATTCCTGAGGATATATGGGGGATGCCCACCTTCTGTGTCATCAACAAACTTGGAGGAAAACATTGAGAGAAATCTTTAAATCTTTTCTTAATTTCTGACAAAAATTCTCTACAACACATTTCTATATCTAAAAGAGAGAGAGAGCTACATATTCACAAGAAAAAGAAACTTAATTTGATTGAGAAAGATTCTAGTTGCTTTTTAAAAAGCCTCATTTTCCAGGACTGCTTTCCAAGGTGTTATGCTGGTAATCAAATTGTTATTTCTTTAAAGAACTCATTCTTGAATGGGACAATGATGAATTCTGCTTTCCGACACAGAAAATAATATTGCCTGATTTATGTTGAAATAATGTCTAGATCTTAACTTCTTGCCACTGGATCTAGTTAGGCACTATTACTATGCTATACTTTCTTTTTTTCTTTTTTCACATAAAAATGTGACTATCTTGAGAATAAACAGAAAAGAGAGTTTCTTGGTCTATGCTTTTATTCCTTTTGGCATAAAGTCACTTCTCTCTGCCTATAGGAAGTATTGCATTGGCTTATTATTCCTATTATAATATGATATATAATACAATATGTAGTGTTTAATCAATATGATATGGACAATATGTTTTGCTGGCCATATATTTTCTATAATTATGTATAAGCACCAATGAATAGTAGCAGAATTTGTCTAGAGTCTGCACTTGGCTCCAGAATCTGATTTTTTTTAATCAAAATTTCATGGAACTGAGAAGAGGGATGAAGAGGTTTTCTATACATCTCCAGAATCACGAACCATCTTCGTCTATTTTTATGTAAAATAATAACTCCATTCAGGTCTTCAAAAATTTCTGCATTGAAGATTTCACAGTAAAGACTTACAAGGGAATTCCCTGGCGGTCCAGTGGTTAGGACTTTGTGCTTCGACTGCAGGGCACCCAGGTTCCATCCCTAGTTGGGGAACTAGAATATCACATGCCACACAGCGCAGCCAAAAAAATAACTTACAAAATAAATTACAAAGCCTTAATTTTATTCCTAAAATGATGTTGGGCTTTGCCTTCTGTCAGCATTGCTAATGAGTAGTTAAACCATGAGTGTCTGTCCGAATGAGTCCTATTAGCAAGCAAAGAGGTTTGAGTAGCTTAAGACCAATTAAGACACAAGCCATAGAAACCAAGCTCTGAATAATTAAGTGCTTAGTGCATTTCCACATCTAGAGTTTCATTTAATAGGATCGATTTAAAAATACCAATTTTTCTAACCAATTTTTGGATAAATGGATAGTAGCCTGAATTAAATTCTCGCCACTCTCTCCTCGTAACTATCAAGAAGCCTGCCATGTACACAGCTCACTATTTATGATCTAATTTTTTAGAATGAAAAGTCTGCAAAGTTTAAGAAAATATTTTAAGAGGAATATAAATGAAAACGCTCATTGAGAGCTCTGAACCAGCCATCATTTATCTTATAACTGTTTCCTCTGATTTCTTACCTCTTTAAACCTATGAATGATGAATCAATTAGTTTATTTATTATTTTAGTCATTTTTCATTACAGAAGAAGAAATCTTTCAAAGGATATTGGCATGTTTTTGATCTTTTTTTAGAATTCATATATTTCAAAGACATATTTATCCAATTAGATTGTATATTTTTCTAAGAAAAAACTTTAATGTTTATCTTTCCCTTTTCCTCAAACAACTCATAAACTATTTGAATGTAAAGACTGCACCTTGGTGTTCATGTTTCAAGCATCTAACCCAAAGCCTGTCACAGAAGAGTACCAATAATTATTTGTTAAATGAGTCAATATCTACTTGTGATAGGCAGAATCATGCCCCTCCTCCCCCAAAGAACTCTAAGACCTAATCCCCATTCCCTGTGAATATGGCAAAAGAATTAAGGTTGCAGATGGAATTAAGGTTGCTAATAAACTGACCTGAAAGTAGGGAAATTATTCTGAGTAGGCCCAGTGTAATCACAGGGGTCCTTAAAAGTGGAGGAGGGGACAGGACAGGAGCTCAGAGGGATGCAATAGAAGGACTTGAGCCACCACTGCTGGCCTTAAAGATGAAGCAATGTGGGCAGCTAGCCTCTGGAATATGAAAAAAACAAGAAATTGGATTCTCCCCTAGAACCTCCAGGAAGGAACTCAGCCCTGTTGACACCATGATTTTATCCCAGTGGAATGTGTGTCAAACTTCTGACCTACAGTAGTATAAATTAGTGAATTTGTATTATTATATACCCCCATGTTTTTTGTTAATTTGTTATAGCAGTAACATAAAACTAATAGACTAGTATAGAACTTATTTCAACTGAATATCGTCCAAACTGTTTCTAAATTACGTTATAAACAGCCTCTAGAGAAATTTCTTAATTTCTCGTATTTTTAACTTTCTTTGTATTATTTGGTGGCTTGTATGTTAAACAGGAAAAACTATCCTGTTAATTATTTTGACTTTAGAGTTTCTTTATACCTTCTCATAAAGATATATTAGAATGGAAGACTGTTAAACATCCAAAAAGAGAGTCTTTGGAGATGGGTGATAAGGTATCAGAGAACATTTTCACTTTTTATTGAAGTATAGTTGATTTACAATGTTGTGCTAATTTCTGCTGTACAGGAAAACAACTGAGTTATACACATATATACATTCTCTTTTATATTCTTTTCCATTATGGCTTATCCCAGGAGATTGGATATAGTTCCCTGTGCTATATAGTAGGACCTTGTTGTTTATCCATCCTAGTATAATAATTTGCATCTGCTAACCCCAAACTCCCACTCCATCCCTCTCCTCACCCCCTCCCCCTTGGCAGCCACAAGTCTGTCCTCTATATCCACGAGTCTGTTTCCATTTTGTAGATAGGTTCATTTGTGTCATATTTTAGATTCCACATATAAGTGGTATCATATGGTATTTGTCTTTCTCTTTCTGACTTACTTCACTTAGTATGATAATCTCTAGTTACATCCGTGTTGCTGCAAATGGCATTATTTCGTTCTTTTTCATGGCTGAGTAGTATTCCATTGTATATATGTACCACATCTTCTTTGTCCATTCATCTGTCAGTGGACATTAAGGTTGTTTCCATGTCTTGGCCATTGTGAATGGTGCTGCTGTGAACATAGGGGTGCAGGTATAGAGAACGTTATTTTTGACCTAAAGAAATCAAATATCATTCAAACCATTTGTTTCTGTAAAATGTGCCAGGAAAAGTATACCACTGTAATCTAAATTCATGCAAATGTGTACCTCTTAACTCTCAACCCTAATATTTGCTTTCAGTAATTGCTGTTATTTAAAAAAAATCATTAGGGTTTAGAAGAGCTCAAAGAGGTTATAAAGCTGATATCAGCCTTGAGTTTTAGGTGATTATATCTAAAGCATATATGATGCCCCATTCTGGCTCACTGTCCCATGAAATGAAGAGTGCCCTAAAGCTCTGAATAGGTGAGTCCCATAGGAAAGCTTAGTTTTGAGACATAAGTAGAAGTTCAGGGAGATAATTATCAATATTTATTAAGTGTTAACACGATACACAGTTGGCCCTTGAGCAACCCCCGGGGTTGGGGCACTAACCCTTCTCGCAGTTGAAAATCCTTGTATAACTTATAGTTTGTTCTCTGCATATGTAGTTCCTCCATATCTGCAGTCCTACATCCATGGATTGAATCAACCTCGGATTGTGTAGTACTACAGTATTTCAATTTACTCTTGAAAAAATTCCAAGTATAAGTGGACCCGCCCAGTTCAAACCTGTGTTATTCAAGGATCAACTGTATATTCTTATTATTCAAGTGCTTAAATTTGTATTGATTTAAGTGCTTCTTATTATTCACAGGATTAAAATACTTTCAGGGAATTTACAAAAATATATTTCTCAGCCAAAGATGTATTACAGTTCTGTAGCAAGATTAGGGGGCTGTAAATAGGGTCATTTTCTCTTGAACTGAGAGTGGGACTTATTTTGGACCGGAAGTTGATCAAATAGTGTACTGTCACTGAAATGTCCTAAAGTAAAAGACTCAGCAGTTTAAGTTGATTTCTAGCTGTTTGGTGTTAGAGCAGATGTTAGCCCTCCCAGGGTGCTTGCCTGACTTCCATCAGCCAGCACCTACATCTCTCTTTCTAGGTGGGCTGCCCTCAGGCTGGGGGAGCCTGGTTTGCTGATGCACAATGAGAGTTAGAAGTATCTAGGAAGTCCCATCCCCCTGATGGGGGCAGCCCTTAAACAATGATTGACAGGAGTTGAGCTCTCTGCATCCCAGTTCTTTTGTTCCTGATGAGAACACCCTGATATACCCTATACTACCTCCACAGTTTCCCTGACTTACCTGGACATACACATACTAGACACACGCTAAGTAAAGTAGCAATTGTTGATAGTTATCAGGCTTCTCTGCAAAAAGCAAGGACAGTTTCACTATTGATAAGACCTTTGTAGTGGTGGATAGAATTGCAATCCTGTGTAATGTGAGTGAGTAGGTTACTGGTGGGTAGCACGATTTAGCTGATCCCACTGTGTCTTGATAAAGGTACATCCCAAAGAATCAAAATCGTACCAATATAAAAGATAATGGGATTTTAATACAAGCATTCCTAACAAAGCACAAAAGCATAGAAATCAAATATTGAAACTATTTTTTATGAGCAATAACTTTAAGATGGTGTGGTGTATTTGAACCAAATGGTGGTCCAGAGACCTGTGGGGTCCCTGAGATTCTTTCCCTTTCTGGTGGTCTGCAAGGTCAACATATTTTCATAATACTGGCATATTGTTTGCCTTTTTTACTCTGATTCTCTCATGAGCATAGAGTTGAGTTTCCCAGAGGCTACGTGATGTATGATATGGCAACAGATTGAATGCAGAAGCAGATATTAGAATCCAGCTGTCTTCTATTAAGCCCAAAATTACAGAGATTTGCACAAATATAAAACAAGGCCACTCTTGTGTTTATTTATTTTGTTTTTGAATATTTTTTATAAAAATATATCACTTGTGGTATCATGTGATTTTTAAAAATTTTTTATTGGAGTATAGTTGATTTACAATGTTGTATCAGTTTCAGGTGTACAGCAAAGTGAATCAGTTATACATATACCTATATCCACTCTTTTTTTAGATTCTTTTCCTGTATAGGCCATTACAGAGTATTGAGTAGAGTTCCCTGTGCTATACTTATATACTTATTAGTTATCTTAGGTCCTTATTAGTTATCTATTTTATATAGTAGTGTGTATATGTCAGTCCCAATCTCCCAATTTATCCCTGCCCCCCTTACCCCCTGTTAACCATGTTTGTTTTCTACGTCTGTATTTTAAAATAAATTAATAAGGAAACATCTAAAGTTCTGGGTTTTTTAATGGTAAATATAAATAGATTTAACCTATGTAAGCAAAAGCTCTTGGGAGGGCTTCCCCGGTGGCGCAGTGGTTGAGAGTCCGCCTGCCGATAAAGGGGACACGGGTTTTTGCCCCGGTCCGGGAAGATCCCACATGCCGCGGAGTGGCTAGGCCCATGAGCCATGGCCGCTGAGCCTGCGGGTCCGGAGCCTGTGCTCCACAACGGGAGAGGCCGCAACAGTGAGAGGCCCGCGTACTGCAAAAAATAATAATAATAAATTTAAAAAAAGCTCTTTGGAGTCTTTAATAATTGTTAAGAGTGTAAAGAGGTCCTGAAGCAAACATATAAACAATCAACAAACAAAACTTAACAACTTTGAATGTCCCTGATATAGAGTGAAACTCAAGATTCAAGTCCTTTCATCTTCTCAGAATTAGAAAAGACTAATGAAGATAGCAATATCAAGATGAAGTTTAAAATATCCTCTCATCTTTCTAATCTTATGTGGAAAAACTGGATGTGTTCTGGAACACTATTTTAAGTGGAATGATTAGGAAATACACTGCTATTAAATGAGTTACACTATTACTTTTTGGAAGCAAGCATACAGATTCCTTAATTTATAGTGAGTCTTTTGTTTTTCAAATGCAGAGGCAATGGTTATGCTTCTAAACATATGCTTCATCATTTTATTAGCAAATAGTATATTGTTTGACCGAGTACATGAATGTTTTGTTGGAACAATGTGCATACACAGCACGTGTGGTGTGCACGGTTGTGGGAATGGAACTGTGTGATATGTGAGTGGCACGTGAGTCTGTCAGAACTTAGGGAGAGTTTAAGGGTAATATTTAAGAGCCAGAAGCCTAACCACAGATATGACATAGGAGTTCTGTTGTCATCATAAGAACTGCTAATTTCACATAGTGCTTGTCTTCCAGCTGGACTGTACTTTGGAGTTCTACCCACCATGTGGGATGCATCTTACAGACTTCCAGGTTTGCTAGTTGAAGTAAATAATAACAGTAGTATAATAACAATAACACATAACTAATTGAACACTGTATACTTTTAGTTTTCACATATATATTTTTTTAATTTTCAGAAATGGTAGTCTCCTGTTCCAGAGTCCCAAAATCATGATTCTTTTAAGCTTATTGCCTTTTAACCTAATATAAAAGATCTCTAAGGAAAGTAGTTACCTAGTCATCTTTAGTAATTGGTTATCATTTTAACCCAATGAATTCATGTAAGAGATAAAAGAATGTAAGATACAATTTCTCCTGTAATTTATTTTGAAAAGACACAACTTAACATTTGTTGACATCCTTTGACAGCCCCATCACTTTTCTCATCCCAAGGACAAGTGTTTTTCCTTTTTGCTGCATGTATGATGGTAAAGAAAAGTGCAACGTCCACTTGCTTGAGAGCCTCCTGGCTGGGATGCTCTTTTCCTCTGTGAATTTACTTGGCGGGAGAACATATTCTATAGAGAAAACCATCTTCTCCCTTGGAGACTAATGGATCTCGGTTTGACTTTTGGTTCTGTCTCTTGTTACTTTTGAATATGGGCAAGTTATTTAGTCTCTTGCCAGGCTCGTCAAGGACCCTAATGTTTCCATTAAGTGTTTATAATGCCTTCTTTACCGAAGTGTTGCTAGAATTAACTGAGAGATTTTGTGCAGCTCCACAAAAGTTCTGGCAGGAAATGGTAGATATTCTCATTATAGGTAGCATTTGTTTGCATCATAAGAATCATTTCATCAACATCCACTCTCTAGGCTGGAAATATAATTTCACTTTTGAACTCTATGAACTATAATCATTGATGGACATTATCTAGTACATGGACTGTATAAGGTATACCTCGCTTAGAGCTAGGTTAAGACTACCCTTCAATTTCCAAACTTCTTCACACATATCTCATTCTAGAATACTGTCCAATTAATTAAGTGTCTCAGCGGGAGCTCAACAGTTCTCTAGGAGGGTTAGAAAAAGTAGCGCACCAGATATATATTTACCTGAAATTTGCTGTGGTGACCCCCAATTCATAAATACTGGTCACACTTCTGATAGAACCAAGACAGTCGTGTTAATGCAGAGGGTCATTATTTTAGGTAAAACAGCTGTAAAAACGAATGACCTCAAACCTCTTGTAATCATTTCTTGGCGTATCTTTGCACCTCCAGTTCACAGGTCCTAGGATCCCCCTCTACCCTAATTTCCCAAAGAAATCCTGCTCAAAAGTAAATATAACATTTTTGATGTAGATTTTCCTGATTTCCAACTTCTCTGTTCTTAAATTTCACTGCATCCCATTGAATTGTTTTCTCCTATATTGGGTATCCATTTGTGATATAAAGCCTCGTGTGACAATTGCTGTCTACTTGCCTTATCCCACTGGATGGCAGAATTATGCCTTTTTTAATCCTTATATCTCCTCCAATGTCTAGCATTTAAACATAGGAGATGCTTAATATAGATACACTGAATTTAATTTTAAAACATTGAGCCCATTATTCCAGTGTGATTTCTTAATACTGTCTTAATAATGCATTCGATCAGTAAATACTTATAAAGTGAATATAGAAGCTATCAACTATGACAATTCCATATAGAAATATTTTGCATAATATGTTCCTTTTTGTAAATTTTAAAACATTTAAATCTCAAAAGCTTTCATTGGTTGGAAGTCAGTGTTCAAAAATACAACTATCCTTTTCTTTCTCATAAAGGTTAAATTATCTCTCCATTCTACACCCTACTACATCCGATTAAAAAAACAAAAAAGTAATGGGCTATGAAATATAAAAGAAGCAAAAAGAATATAAAATAAATGTGTTAGAACACCAAACATCCTGTTGGATTTTACAATTAATTCTACAACTAACAACAGACCTACTGTCTTTTACTTACAATCCTTTGAGAACACAGCTCTAGCCCTTTCAAAGGTTTCTCTCTTCCTAAAGTTCCTGCAGCTTCTGTCCTTGTCGTGCATAGGGGCCACAGTGCCCCATGCCATCAGCAGAATGGACTCATTAACCTTTCTGATGATTTGAACTGTCGTTTGAATAAATATTTATACCCTTTTCCCCTGATGGCTTAATGAAGTCCTTTATCAATAGCATGAAGAGCTTCTCCCCTTGACCTTTGTCACCTGTTCGTTCAGAAAATTTTTATCAAGCTGTTTTGTTTACATTGTTAATCCCTCGCTGCCTTAGGTTTGGCACAGAAACATATTCATTCTGGATTTAGTGGAATTATTTTACACTCTTTTGGCTTCTGCAAAGAAAATAATTTCTGTCTTTGGGTTTCCTGTTTTAACTTTAGGATATAAACATTTCCAATTTCTGAATATTTGTCTTTCGGTTTCTTGTCTGCCTGTGGAGTATTTCTCTTGATATTCTTTGTATGTGATTACTTCAATTTCACTTTTTGATAACAGTATCTCCTACAAGATACAGTTAGAGGAGGTGTTAGCGAACACTATGGAGGTAATCAAACCAATATATGCGTGTATCAAACAGACACTTTGAACACCTAAGCTAAATTTACATGTTACATGTCAATTAAATCTCAATAAAGCTGGGGGAAGAAAAGATAGAGCCAAGAAATGCCTCTGTTTCCCTGTTCCCACGTTCTATCAATGAACACTTCTTTTATGAGGAGAATAAAGGGGGGTTACTATATGCCAAACATTGTGCTTAGTGCATTATGGATTATTCTGTTTTATTCTCAAAGTGCCCTTCGGAAAAAGGCACTGTTCCATTTTGCAGATGCGAAGGCTGAGACTTACAGAATTTATGTAAATTGCTCAGACTCACACATAGTAAGTGGGCTGATTGATCCCAGGATTAATTTCTGCCACTTACTGGATATGTGACTTGGACAAGTTACTTAACCTCTCTGTGCCTCAATTTTCTCATCAGCAAAATGGAGATAATCATAGTTCCTTTCTGTACTATCATCGTGAGGTGGCTGTGGATTAAATAAGTTAACACCTATATATTGAACTCTTGGAATGTTCCCGGTAAATACTAAGTGCTTTTTAGGTGTAAGTAGCACTTAGTTATACTGTCATAATGTTTTTTCTTGGATGGAAAGGGGAAGTACTATAGGAGAGGAAATCCCATAACTCTTCCTCTATGTATGTTTTCCCTCCATTCCCAAACTTGGAGGACCATGTTTCTTCTTTATTTGCTAAATAAGATGAGTATTAATATTCTGTATTGGGTTAAGTGTTTCATTCCTTTAGTACATTTGAAGCCTTCCTCTTTGAGATTCAGTTGCTCACTTCAATACTTATTCTAGCTTTTAGAGGAGTAGAAATATTTGGCCATCACTTTCAGCAAACCATGTACTTCATTTTTATACTAGTGTTTAATAAGTGGTTCTCTTGTTATAAAGGAGAGGTAACCTATTTATAGAAACTTCCTTTGGAGAAACCATCTTTCTTCAAAAACTAAGCTGTAGAATGATTATTTTCTTTTATTTTTGCTGTTTTGAGTTGTATATAAAGTTTGAGAGCTGGGTCCAGAAGAAAAGGCAGATTGCTAAAAAGCCTCAATTAGAGGAATTACAGACTTGTTTTTTTCTCCTCTATGGTATCCTCTCATTGGATGGACCAAAGAAGCAATGGAAACTGAATGAGACCTGATAATGCTTTTTATTCCCTGTATTCCAAAGATACTGGAGAAAGTATCTTGCTTTCAGTACTGTTTCCAGGCTGAAAAGTACCACTTAGAAAAGCAATTACTACAGGTACCTAATTCAAAGAACTGAATAGAATTCCTTTTGTGGTTACAAAGGGGCTATGAATCTCAAAGTCATAAAGAATATCTACTGGATTGAAAAAATTTCTAGCAATCCTAGATTAAAGCCAAAAAATCAAAATCTCAATGACATGTTAGAAAATCTGTATAGTTTAATGACTGGAGGCACAAAAAGATGGTACTTTAAAGCCTGGTTTATCTGATGGTAATTCAATGTCCTTTACACTAGTAGACATTTAATATTTTTTCTTTATTTATTAAGCAAATATTTTTAATTTGAGTGTAAAGTAGACCTAGGAATACGTTTCCAGGGTGAGGAATAAACATACAGTGGAAGAAGAGTAATGAAGCGGCCAGAGAATGGGGGTCAAAGGAGGGAATGAGCAATTCCACTTGGAGGAGAGATGCCCAGATCAGATCTTGATGAATACTTTGAATTGAATAGAACTAGCTGGGGCTGGTTTGGTCTGATTGGGCTTAAACTAGGTACTTGGGTTAAGTTCCATATAGTTAGATTTTTTAGAAACCTGAAGTTGATCAATTTTATTTTTAACTAAGTGCTTCTATATTAAAGATATTAAGCATTTGTCTATCACATTTCTTACAAGTGTTTTTACCTAGTTTACTGTTTAACTTCCATTTTTTAAAAAAATAGTTTAATTTTTATGTGAAATAAAGTAATCTTCTCCACTATATCTTTTTAAAAAAACTTTGAATGTAAGAGATTTCATTAGCATTCACTTCTGTATCTTTTACTTTTCCTCTACATTTAACTTGTTAGTGTATTTGGTATCAACTAAGTATCTAAATTGATTATTTAACAAGGTATCTCATCAGTACTTAGAAATTAATGCATCCCTTGCACATATTTGATATTACCTTTCCCTGTGCTAGGTTAATTACCTGTGGTATGTGTGCTTACATTGCACAAGAGTCACAATAGTACACGTATCTGACATTATACTGTATCTCATAGAGCTAGACCCTCCTCTAGATCTTACTTTCAGATTTTTATTTTTTATTTATTTTTATTTATTCATTTTTTTAAGCATCTTTATTGGAGTATAATTGCTTTACAATGGTGTGTTAGTTTCTGTTTTATAACAAAGTGAATCAGCTATACATATATACATATATCCCCATATCTCCTCTCTCTTGCATCTCCCTCCCACCCTCCCTATCCCACCCCTCTAGGTGGTCACATACTTGAGGACACGAGGAAGGGGAAGGGTAAGCTGGGACGAAGTGAGAGAGTGTCATGGACATATATACACTACCAAATGTAAAATAGACAGCTAGTGGGAAGCAGCCACATAGCACAGGGAGATCAGATTTTTATTTTTTAGTTTTAGCTATTTTGCTGCCAGACCTACTTTAAAATCAGTTTTGTCACACTGTCTCCAAAATGAAAATCACATACATAGTTCCTGAAAACTCCCTTATGCTTCCCCTTTGTAGTCAAACCCTCCCTTTCCCCTTTAGTCATTGGAAACCACGACTTTGTTTTCCATCCCCGTAGTTTTGCCTTTTGGAGAATGCTCTATAAATGCAATCATACAGTGTGGAGTCTTCTAAATCTGCCTTCCTTCTCTTAGCCTAAGGATTTAAAGTCCATGCATGCTGTTGAGTGATCATTAGTTCACTTCTTGTTATTGCTGTGTAGTATTTCTTTGAATTGTTGTGCCTCATTTTGTTTATTCTTCAGTTGAAAGGCAGATAAGTTTTTTGAAACTAGATATGACAAAGTACCCATTTTTGATGTCAAATCAGTGTCTTTTTTTGGGGGGAGGGGGGTACTATTAATTGGGAGTGGATCCTGGATTTTATCTAATACATGGAGTAATCACTATCTAATCCTTGACTTGTCTCTTTTGTAGCTAAATTTTAAAATACTAAGCCGTTTATTTTCCTGGAAAATTTAAAACTTGACTATGATGGATTATTTTTTCAATGTACATTTGGTTTATGTTATATTTTGAGTTGGTAATATGTACAAATAGTTACAACATTCAAAAGAACTTCACAGTGAAAAATAGTTTCTCTCCCTTTCCTGCAGTGGTCACCCTAGTTTTCTCCCTAGAAGAACTGGTGTCAACATTTCTTGTGTTTCCAGAGGCTGTTCATGAATACCAAACATTTAGATTTTCACTCCAATGGTAGCAAGTAGACACTCTCTTCTAAACCTTGATATTTTTCACTGAACAAGGTACCTTCAGACTTATTCTTCACAGTGCAAGGAAAGCTGTTTCACTATTTTTGATGGTTGTATAGTATACCATTTTATTGATACACAGTGATTTTTATAAAAATGTTCAAAGTTCCTTACTTATGAATATCTAGGTTGTTTTTTTAATCCTTTTCTATTACAAATAGCACAGAAATGAACATTGATATTCGTACCCTTTTCACATAAATGCAACATATCTACAGGAAAAATATGGAAAGTGGACTTGGTAGGTAAAGTAATACTTTCTTGCTTATTAGATTTTGATAAATTTTGCCAAATTGCTCCTCTCATAGGTTATCCTGAGCCCCACTCACACCAGTCAGTATAAGAAGTTCTTTCTCCTGACACCTCGGCCAGTATAATGGTTATGAATCTTTTTCTTAGCTAATATAACAGGTGATGTTTTACCATATTGTAGTCTTAAGAGTAATAAAAGAAATGTAAATGAAGGTTGAGCATCTTTGCATGTGTTTAGAGCTTTGATATTTCCTCTTTTTGAACTCTGTTCATATTGTTTGTCCAGTTTTCAATTGGCCTTCTTCTTATTCATTTGTAGGTACTTTATTACAGTGAAGAAAACTGGTGTTTGTCAGTCACTTATCTTTTGCCTTCATTAATGGTGGGGTTTTTTTTTTCCATTTCAGATTCTTTTAAGATTATACACACACACATATAATGCCCACTCTAAAGATATTAAAATATCATTGTTTTCTCTACTAATGGTATCATTTCATCTTTTAAAATCTAATTGTGAAATCATCTAGAATTGATTTTAGCATAAGTTGCAAAAAGGGAGAAACCAGCTTTATTTTTCTTTATTTCCTGATAGTCAATTGTTCCAACACCACTTATTGAATGATACATTCCTTCCCACTGAATTCAAATGCTACATTTTTCATCTATTCAATTACCATGTACATTTTTTAATTTCCTTGAGATTTCTATTTTTATTGTTCTGTCAAATCAGGTGTTAATTTACAACTTTAATAATGAGTAATTTCTATGATGTTTTAATACCTGGAAGGGCTATGCCCATCACCACCTTGACAATTTTCTTCTTTTTAATAATATTTCTGATTTTTTTTGACACTAACTTTAGAATTCATTTTATACCTGCTCCCCCCCAAAATATATGGTCATTTTATGACTTGTTCATTTGTGAGACAAACCTATTGTTTTCAAGAGGAGACTTTCAACTTCGAGGGCCAGTTACCAAAGGAAAACTATGACATCACCTGACAGCCATTCCAAATTATAGCCATGTGTTCCAGAATGGTTTCTTGCTGTGCTAGACAGTGCGACATAAATCACTTCCACTCCATAGGCAATGCTAACCATTTTCTGCCTCTTACAACTCACAGTTTTAAAGGCAGAAGGTATTACAATACCTTATAATTCTGCATATTTACAAGTGATTCAGCTAAGAAACACCAACCATGATGAGATCCTTTTCCATTTTCTTTGACTGTGAACACATTTTTACTGAAATGAATAGCTCTCTTCTACACTGATATTGAGAAAAATATTTCTTGCCCAATATTTCAAATACAGTTAAAAAATCCACTCTGGAAACAGTGGTGGAAGAAAAGCAATATATGAAAGTTAAAACATTGTATCAAAACAAAATATAATTCTTAATTATATAACAATATAAAGGTTAGATCTCATATTTAAAGAATGAAAATGCTTGCATTATACCACTTGTTTCTGAAGCACCTTTTGTAAAGTACAACAGGCCACTAGGAGGACTCCATTACATAGTTTACCTTAGTGTAGATGGGACTTACGAATGTATTCTGTGGATTTTGGCTCTGTGACTTTCCGAAGAGCATGATTCATTCCTGAGTAATCTGTAACCCATACTTCTTGTATAATCATTAGAAAAGCCTGCCTTGATGATTTTTCATTGAATATCAAAGCTCTCAGAAGTATGCCTCTGGGAATGACCCTACACAGATGTAGGAGCTTCTCCAGAATGACCCAGGTGTTACCCCGCCTTTCGTCGCTCTGGTATTGTGATTTACCAAGTGTTTTACAGGAAGAGATTAAGCCTGCTGGAGAATTGCTTAATTTTCAAAAGAACTGCTTTTTTTGTGTGCCTGCCCCATTTTCTTGCTTTTTGCGTCAGTTTTAGGGATTTTGAAGTTGAAATTACTGAGCTCTTTTATAGCCTCCACAGTAAAATATTTATGCTTTGATATGGAGTGAAATTTCCCCAATTGCATGATCTTTGAAATACAAATTTGATTTACATTTACTTTTCAAAGCTTTTAATTCTTTTTTGGTGAACATCCCCTGACACTGAGCTCCGCAGACCTTCTGTTTGTTTAACTTTGTCTCCTCCTTTCCAAGTGGGTGTTGGACTTGGTGGGAGACAGTCAAGGAAATCAGAGGGAACCCTCACACCAGCCCCTGGTAGAATATGCACCTTATTCCTCTGTAAGGAAATTTACAGAGTAAATTGTGTGTTTGTGAAATTATGTAAGAAATCCTGCTTTCAGAAGTCCTTTTATTTATTTTATAAAGCCTCTCATACCTAAGTGGGGTGAGTAGGTGAATAACATTGATTTCTTTCGAGAGGGGTGTTATGTAAATGCCACCTGGTAGAATTGCATTTTCATTTCCTACATTGATCTCATCTTAAAGCCTTGAAGTCAATCCTATTTTTTGTGTGTATTGCTGTTTTCATAGAAATTCCATGTTGCAAAATGAAAGTGACTGACCAGAGATGTTGAAATCATGCTTAAAAGCCTCTTACCTGTCATCTTTGGAGTTTCAGAATGTCATTTAAAAAAAAAAAATCCAAACAAATAAATGATAAAAGGAACAAATGGTTGTGTACTTTAGCTGACATCATTATTCAAATAGCTTCTCGATGGTTTCTTTTCTTTTTTCTCTTTTTTCTTTCCTTCTAGAAAATCCATTTTTGGAAGATGGCTTTGAACTAGGCCCAATCTAATAAGGAATAGATCTTACTGTTTATCATTAAAGGTGGAGGATTTTCTTACCTTAGAGATACCACAGTTGAGTTCATCATTAAATGGCTAGAACTGCCCTCTAGTCCGAAACTCCATCTACTCAGCTAGGAGAACCAAGACAGAACCTCCTCCTCTTCTAAGATACCGTGATGGGATCCACTAACAACTTGTTAGTGGATGTCCCAGAAAAGACTCCCATTAACAAAGCACTGACAGATATGTCAATGCATTTTGCATTTATATGACAATATCTTGGACACATAAATAGGAAACTTGAATTGGCACTAGCATGTAATGGTTATTCCTGTACTTAATCATCGCCAATTTATTTTTTCCCTGAAATGACCAGTTTCTACTTTTTAATTTAAAGATAATAACACACCTTAGTTTCCAATTTGTTTTAAATCCTATCGTAGTTTATTGAATATATTCAGTTAACTGGAAACGTCACTGAGCTCTTTCTTGAGTGCTCTAAAGTCCGATGACTTATTGAAGTAAATTTTAGTGTACTAACCAGAATTCAATGTTGTATCATCATAGCTGTCTGTTAACCATATAATGCTATGATTTCTCTTTTGGGCCTCTGCTATTCTCAGTCTAAAAGTAACAGATGGTTAAAAAGAGGAGAGAAAATGGATTTAGAGCAATATCCAAACCTTGGTTCCCTGCTTCATCCATAATTATCATTCATTTTTCACAGTCTCAATTCCAGTTATCAAAAAATAGGTACTCAATCCAAATTCCACTTCAGTTTCTAGGACAGGAATTCCCATATGTCTTATTGTTTTTCATATGCCAGCTGAATACCTTCCTTTCAAATGTAGGGCCCCTTATGCTTTGGCTCCACACTCTGACACTTACCAAGGTTCCTAGCCTTGTCCTCTACCACCATGGCCGCTCAGAAAAAAAGGGCTGCATGAACTGAACTTGAACCAGAGATCAGAATCCCAGCTCCACCACCTACTGGTTGTGTGACCAGGGGCAAGTGACCTAACCCCTCTGTGACTCAGTTTCTTCACCTGTATAATGAGAACAATAATAGCATCTCATAGGATTTTTAAGTTAAATGAGGTTATAGATGTAAAGCCCTTAATGTAGAGTCACCTCCCAATAAGTACTCAGTAATAATATTTATCATCATCACCAACACAAATAGAGGTCAATATTATTTATTCACTTTCACCTTGCTTTAGCACATCCTAAACTCTGCCATCAAGAGTTTTGGAGTGGGAGACAGCTATTCTTGTTAGCAGCCCTAATTACTTTCTAGACTAGCAGCACAATTCAACAAGAACAACAACAACAAAGAACAAGAAGAGAGTATCTAGGGAAATTGCTTGAGTGAAACTGTCTGTCCTGGCATTTATTCTTTACTCAGCAAGTACTTATTGAATCTCTACCATTAATCAGGCAGAGTTCAAGGCCCTGGAAATATGGTGGCAACCAAAATAGTTATGGGCCCTGAACTCATGAAACTTAATGTCTGGGTGGGAGACAGTTGATAATCAGATAACCCCCAAATGTGTAATGCCTATAAATTAAACAGGATGCAATGAAAAGAATAAGATATGACCTATTTTAGTTATCAAAAAAAGCTTTCTGGAGTTGACTGTTTAATTTGAGACCTGAAATGGACATAGGAAGGTAAAGAGTGGGAGAGAGAAAGGGGGCATTACAGGCAGAAGGAACCCATGTGCAAAAACCCTGAGGCAGAAGGAGTGAGGGGTCTGAGCAGTTGCAGGACAATTGATGCCTGTGGAGCCCAGGAAGGAGAGAGCAGGGCTCAGTCATAGGCCAGGATGGGGGGCTGGTCTGATCCCTCAGGGCCTCAGAGACCTCCTTAAAGGTCAGGACTGGATTCTAAGTACCCTGGGAAGTTTTTAGGCAGGGCGGGGTGACATAGTCCAATTTATATCTTTAAAAGATTGCACTGGTTCATGTGTAGAAATTGGACTATAGAAAAAATTGAGTGGAAACCAGGTGACCATTAGAAGCTATTGCTATGCACAGGAAAGAGCTAAAGATGGCCTGGGGGTCGGGGGTGGATACAGTCTTATCCCAAATTGCATTTACTTATTTTTAATTACATTTACAGTTACATTTTGGAGGTAGAAGAGGCAGGACCTGGGTGAGAGATTGCATGTTAGTTTGGGGGGAAAGGATGGTTTCCAGGATGAATCCCAGATGACTCTTAGATTAATGATGTGAGTAACATTACTTCACATTACAGATGTAAATAGGTGGCGTCATCATCTATGAAGGTAGAAAAGATGAAGAATGCTTTCAAAGTGGCTGAAGAGTCTTGTGTTAATTTCTGATCAGGAGTCAGTATAGATGCCTGCTAAAGATTAAATAAAATAATTCATGTAAAGAACCAGTAAAATACCTGCATATAGCAAGTGCTCAGTAAAAACTTAACTATTTACCTATAAGATTTAGGCTGGGAGCTTACATATTTGACATGGTACATAGAAGGGCCTGTTAGCATCAGAGACTCTCCGGTCCACTGTTTTTGTTTGTTTGTTTGTTTGCTGTACTCGGGCCTCTCACTGTTGTGGCCTCTCCCGTTGCGGAGCACAGGCTCCAGACGCGCAGGCTCAGCAGCCATGGCTCACGGGCTCAGCTGCTCCGCGGCACGTGGGATCTTCCCGGACCGGGGCACGAACCCGTGTCCCCTGCATTGGCAGGCGGACTCTCAACCACTGCGCCACCAGGGAAGCCCCTGTTTTTGTTTGTTTTGAGGTTTAATGGGGCCCTTTACTGCGAGGGCAGAGGTAAATTTGCCTCATTTGTTGGGAGCACAGTTAATACAAGCCACTGTTTTTCACAGCTAGTCACATGGCTCTGTTGATTGACAATACATGTAGATCGGGAAGAGTGAGGGAAACAGTAGCCTGCAAGTTAATGTTTGAGGACTGACTCTTGTCGTCCCCTTCTCTAGACACATGCAGGCAAGTACTTCTCTCATAGGTCCAGCAGCTGCTCCTCCAAGCCCCTGTCTGCACCAGGCGCTAAGCCCCGGATGCTGTTGCCCAGTACTCATTTGAACCATCTCTCTGACAGTATCCAAAGGAATTTCAGGATATATGCAAAGTTTTCTCTGAGAAAAGCTTCTCTTTCCACATGGAAGGGAAATTAGCCTTTACATCCCTTAAGGATGCTCTTTTTAAAAAATGAAAAAATAAATACTTGGAGAAAATATTTTCTCCTATAAATGATGAGGGAATATATGAGAGGTTTAAAACATCAGTTATTTTGGTTGAGTGAAGGGTGATGCAAGGGGAAAACACAGGCATCTCAGTCATTTATTGTCACCTCCAGGGATGATGGTCAAGTGCCATGTGAGGAGCAACTCTCTAGAAACCAGTAACACTACCCCAAGCACACACTGGATTGTATGATCCTTAAAGTTATTATCTGTTTTTATATTTTTCTTTAACTTTTTAAACTATTTAACAAATGTTTCAGACAGGTTTTTCTTAAGAAATGCCATTGATTTACCAATAGAGCAGCCAATTCTCATTAAGGAAATAATGATGAGTTCCTGTCAACTATTCATAAATGGAGTTGACTTAATGCTAAACTATGTTCCAAGATTAGAAGACAACTGAAGAAACTTTGAACACAGGTGATTAAATGATTCAAATTTTATATAATCCTCTGTCTTCCTCCACCAAATAACCAGTTTCCAAATTGTTAAGCCTTTTACTTTTTTTTCTGACTTAATTCAGTGACATGATACACTTGAGTTTCTCACATTTCAAACTTTGCCTTAAATGCATGATGGATGCTCACACACCTACACTTAATAAATATTCTCTTCAACTTTCTTAACACATCCTGACAAACTATGTTAATACTATCCTACTACATGCCAATGGCACAGCAAAAAACAATCCTGGAAGGAAAGACATTTTTCTCCCACTCAATCTGAAACCTCCTTATTCATGTAAAATATTTTATTGCATTACTTTTTCAAAGCAACAAAACAAGCATTCATCAAGTGAAACTAAGCATGACCCCCCTCAGCTGGGTACATCTGTTGCTTTCCTGCTGTGTCCTTAAATAATTCATGTTAATACATTTAAAGTATATACTTCATTCAAATGAGCAAACAAAAGTAAAACCTGGGGACTTCCCTGGTGGCACAGTGGTTGGGAGTCTGCCTGCCGATGCAGGGGATACAGGTTCGTGCCCCAGTCCGGGAAGATCCCACATGCCGTGGAGCGGCTGGGCCCGTGAGCCATGGCCGCTGAGCCTGCGCGTCCGGACCCTGTGCTCCGCAACAGGAGAGGCCACAACAGTGAGAGGCCCGAGTACCGCAAAAAAAAAAAAAAAAAAGTAAAAGCTGGTAGAAAGCTAACCCTGGAATTCTGTGATTCCATATGCCTCTACAAGGAAGGTGTAGCAGCATCTCCACACCCCTGGACCCCTTGAGAGCTTCATTTATATCAGCAAATATATGGAAGTTGCTAGCCAGGATATTTCGATACCTTTTCCTCTGTAGCCTGCTTTCCTTGTGAATACCTTTAACAAGATTTGTAGTCACTGTTTGTCCCTTTTAGCTCTCTCTGCTCACATCACATGATAGATGGTCCAGGTACACTGAATGACATCTAGGAATCGAAGCCAACACAGAGAATACTAATCAGCTTTAGCTTCTCGAAAATTAATCAATGGGAACTCATCTCATGCAGTGCAGGAAAAAATCTTCAGTTGTATTCACTCTCCTTCCTTTTGAACTCTGTTAACTGATGCTCTGAATGGTTTTGGAGGAGGGGATAACATTTTTCACCATTATAGCATTTTCTCCCCCATTCATCTGGTTATGTGTTAAGCCTAGAAAAATTAGATTAAAAAAGGAAGGGAAGGAAAAAAGACAGTCTGGCAGTTAAAGACCCAATGCTGGGTCTTCTCTTTCAAGGGACTTGCTTTCTATAATTTTTATTTAAAAAAAAAAACAAAACTATCTCCTATAAGTGTAGTAGGTAAAATTTCAATGATATAGAATACAAAGAATAAAATAATCTATGAGATGTTTTCTACATAAGACTTTATCACAATATTTGGCAATCATCACTATTCCTACTTATTTGAAAAGAGTCTCTATAGCATCATATCATCAGATCCCAAGGGTTATATATCAGAACTACACTACAAAACATATTTTTATATTAGTAATTAATCATAATAATACAATTTAAATATTCTCTAATATAATTTCTGAGGAGCCAGAAAAATTTGTATACATTCAATACTGCCCATTTTTTTAATGATGGTAAAGTTAAAGTATATTAAAAAATTGTATTAATAGTGATGAGTTGACACTTACTTTGTGACAAGTACATGAAGAACATACAGATTCTTCCACATCACAAAATTTTGATCTTTTACAGGGTTTGTCAAACATTCCCAGTCCCTGGGACCCTTTTGTTAAGAGAAAAGTGTCCTAGAACTACCTACCTAACATCTCCCTGTTCACTTGCTTACCTGTCCAATCTCTTCCTCCCCTTACCTAACCAGAATAAAGAAATTAATAGGCTGTTATAGTCTAGCTGTTGAAAAATAGTGTAAACTGATAGGTGGGTAATGAAGGATAATATAAGCCAGTTTTACATTATTTATTTAAAGGCAAATTAAAAACTGAAGCTTTAATGTATCTTACATTAAATGGTAATGGAGGTCAGTGCACAGATCATTTGGAGACCCCGCTGTGGTTCATCTGTGTTACAGGTACCACAGGACCTTTGCTCTTAATCTCAGTTTCTTGTATTCATTTTTTTAGACTGAAATTTGATGATGACTGTAAAGATGCTTCACAAAAAACTAAAAACTACTGAATAAATGTAAAACATTATCTTCAATGGCAGCATAGAGTACCTCCACCCATCCCTCACCGTAGGGTTATATGAATGATATCTATGGAGTGGAAGTTAAGGACAAAGGAGTGCTGAAGAGGAAAGCTGCAGTTGATAGGAGCATCCATCCACCTTAATGTGGTCTTTATAGTTTGCAAAGTGATTGGCTGTAGTGTCTTAGCATACAGCCAGAAGGTGAATTTTATCAACATGTTGAGACAATTTCATATATAATATACATACACATATATATACGTATACACATATAACAATCTCAAGCTACAGAGAAATTGCAAATAAAGAACAAAGAATATATTTTTAAACTGAGCATAAGTTGTTGTCATGGTACATTCTCTATAAATGGTAATTATTGTAATTATTATCAAATGAGTAATTATTATTGAGTAGAATAACATTTAATGTGGCAATATTTGTATACATAGAGTGGACGTTAAGTTCTTTACTTTTTTTTTTTTATTTTAGCTCTTTTTATTAGGAAATATTCTCAAATGTTGTGACCTAGAGCAGAGCCATTTTCTCCCTTAAAAAATGCAACTTCACAATCATGTGTGTTTTGCTTCTAAACTACTTCTGATTTCTTATAAAAGCATATAAGAATCCTTAAGGAACATCTAACTCAAATCCATCATCACAGATAAGGAAATCCCTATCCAGTTAATTCATTTGCCCTGGACCACCAGGTTGCACGTATATTTCTTTATGATGGATTTGAGAAAACCTGGTCTTTTTACCACTGCTCTCAAAAAAAAAAAAAGCAAGACTGAAATTCTTTATGTGACCTTTCTATTCAGAGAAGTTTGGTTGTATTCATGTTTGATATAAAACTAATTGAGAAGAAAATTCTGACAGAAAAGATACATACATAGATATCAGTCTGGAAGCCATTTGTTTCAGATCTGCTTGATTTGAGAAATTAACACAGGAAAAAACAGAATCACAAAACAGACCTGAATAATTAATAATTAGCTTCACAATACATAGACATATATTCTATTTGGGTTAATGTTTTTTGAATCCATGCCAAGTAATTCAAAGACAACCCAGAGCTTAGTAAAGAAACCTATGTTTTAAGATCCACCACAGAAACTCTCCAAATTAGATAAACCATATGCCAATAATTAAGAAGCAAGTCTACTATTTTATTACTTTTAAGAAATAGTAAAACTTGTGATACAAAGGCTGCTCTTCTAACACTCTGAGCTTTATATGTTTTTTAAAATGCTTCTTTTTTCTTACTGTTTATTTCTAGAAACTAGAGATAATCCATGTTTTTCATAAAAGTCTCTATTTCTGATTTCTTCCCTATCAAAAGCCAGTTTGTTCACTTACAGAGCCTGTAATGAAACCTCAATTTACATTATACCTTAAAGAAAGGACAAGATGAATCTGTGATATTTTTCTCGTCATATATGAATGAAGATGCCAATTGCTTTAACTAGTCTAATTAATAACATACCTTACTACAGTGTATCAGGCTTTCTTGGCAAAGACAAGTGTATGTGTGTGTGTGTGTGTGTGATGTTTGTGGCAAAATCCTGTTGAAATTTTGAAATGTCCAGGAATACCTCTTGAATCCATTTAATTCTCTATTCTAAAACCACTAGTAGTGTTAAATCCTTTTGTTTATTATCTGGTCTGTGACTGGATTGTTGGATTTCTAAGTACATTAAAAATGGACAAATAGAGATTTTTGTTCCCTCGTGTATTCAAACTTGGCTAATAGTCCTCCCCCTCTCACTTTAACTGCCATCTAATATCTGGTTTTAGCACAAATTTGTCTTCAAAATGTATGAGGAGTAAGAATGACTCTGAGACATAGCCTGTTCTTTTTCATTCTGCAGCATAATAGATTTTTTAAAACTAAAGCTTTGATCCAGGAGCCATATTTCTCTTCTCAAACAGAGAATTGAAACCTACAGACACACAAAAAAGAACCTAGGGAAAGGGTTTCCCTGGTGGTGCAGTGTTTGAGATTCTGCCTGCCAATGCGGGGGATACGGGTTCGTGCCCCGGTCCAGGAGGATCCCACGTGCCGCGGAGCAGCTGGGCCCGTGAGCCATGGCCGCTGGGCCTGCGTGTCTGGAGACTGTGCTCCGCAACGGGAGAGGCCACAACAGTGAGAGGCCTGCGTACAGCAAAGAAAAGAACCTAGGGAAAGAAATCGCACCATATTTTCAAAAAGCAGAATTTATTTTTTCCACCGCTGGTTTATTTCCTGTCACTTTGATATCACCTTGTCACCGTGCAAGTGTCTCAAACCAGGCGAATGACAGTGTTTCATCCACATGCTCTCCTCATAATCTAAGTCAGTGAGGAAGAAGATAGGCACAGAGAGTCTGTTGGGACAGACAGTCCAAAAGTCACCCAGGAAGTGTGCTGTATGATGTATGATGTTTTGTGGAAGGGTTATCCTGCAAATCTAAAATTATTTTATACTTTCTATTGACCATACCAGCTGGCAGAGTTTTGGTGGGTAATGAAGGAAGCCAGCCCAATTTTCAAACCTACGTGGGTAATTCTCACATCAGGTCGAAGACTTAACACAGAGTTTACAAGTAAATGTGAAATGTCACGGAGAAAGAGAGAGTAGTGAAATCATGGTTGCTTTAGTCCTTCACCACATGAGTTTGTAGAATCCAGCCTAGAATGGCACGGATCTTTAATAATTATTACAAGGTAATGTCAGATTTCTGGACGTCCATGTATTATCTCTCACTTGATTCAGGTACATCATGAATTCTATTGCTTTCAGCACCTACTGATTATTCTACGTTGAGTCCTGAAGGATCTACATGCTTTTTAAGCTTATTGCTTTTCACAAATTAAGTATTTGCAGTTGCTTTTTCCAACAGGATTTGGATTCTTTTGCAGTGCAATTGAAGTGGATTTGTTTTTTGAATTTTATAAATATCTGAGTCATGAGCATCTGTATTCACTTTCAAATGTCACAATGAATCAATTTTGACTATCGGCATTATTAAGCTATAAGTTGGGTGTGTGTGAAAATATATGCTTTAATTTGTTAATGGACAATTAAGCAGGAAAACCTTTAGAAGCAGAGAAATAAATGAGTTCTTACTTCCTTAAGGGAAAGTGTTAAAGAGTGTCTGAAGGAAGGGGTACCTACAATCACCTGTAATGAAAGAGTAAGAACATAAAACTGTCAGCATCAAGATGGCTTTTTCATATCAAACCATGACAAAAATGCCACTGCCTCACTAAGCCACTGCCTTTTTCTGCTCTGCATACATCTAGCCTCTCAGCTTCCCCAAATCCTTTTCAGAGTGAAGCAGTGAGCCTAATACATTAATAAACAAAATTAAATGAAATAAAATACTTTCTATGATCTCTGCTAGACATAAAACCTTACTGGAGGGTGATCTTCTACTGTGCATTAAAATAAAAAGCATGCATAATCCTATATGGAGCACATATGCATACAGATATTTGTACAAAGAAATTCATTGCCGCATTGCTAGTAATATTTTTTTTTAAAAACTGGTATTACAATTCAGACGTCTCTCAACATGAAAATGATTTTTTAAAATTATTTAGAAAACCTTACAATGTACAATGGAATACTATGCAGACATTAAAAAAAAGATGATGATGTGATGACTTGTAAAGATGTTCCACAGTACATTTTTACATGAAATAAGCAGGTTTCAAGATCACTAGGTGTAGCTCAATCCCACTGTAAAAATAAAATACCATGTGAAGGTGTGTGTGTGTGTGTGTGCACGTGTGCGTGTGTGTGTGTGTAATATCTAAATATATAGCTTTGGGCAATGGGAAAAATAATATTTTCCCATTTTCAAATTCTAATCCTTTTCTTCCTCTCCCCTACAGCTTAATTCCAAACTTCAGTTTTTGTTTAAGCCAAAGCAGATGCAGTTTTTTTCCAAATTAGTGTCACCAAATTTTGACTCAAAGCATAATACATATCACATTGATTTTATTTTAAAATGTAAGTGGATAAGTTGCTCTCACATTAGTTTATAGTATAGAAGTCCGTGGTTTGTGTCACTTCCCTTTAAAGCACAATTAACAGGTCACCACTCTGTTTCCAGCACAGTTCAGGATCTCGTGCTAGTTGGAAGCATTGTTGTTGTTCATCCCTTTTGTTGGCTATGTCAGCAGATAATATTCATATTTTAATACCTCTGTGGTGAAGCAGCAAAGCCCCACAACTTCTCCAGGGTTTCTCCTTCCTGCCGTTGCTCACTGACCTTTTACAAATTTAATTATTTATACTCAATTTGGCTTCTTCTCTTTCCTTCTGCCTGCTAATGTATCGAATGTAGAATTGATATTGTTAACCATGCAATGGAATATGCTCCAGGAAATCTCTCGCCTTCTAAACCCCAGTGACAAGTGAAAAGGAAAATGCCAAAGGAGCTTGCAATTTGAAACACAGAGGGTAAAATAAGAATGCATTGCTGAAGTTACAGTGTAACACATCACTTCCCCACAGGAAAGAATTTTATACAATACCTAGAGCAGATCTTCTGATCAGCTGTTTCAGTAAAGCAGCCAAGTGTACGAATGATCCTCTAATCCCACATCACTATAAGGATGGGTTAAATAAGTTAATGTCTGCTTGACCCCATACCTTATAATAAGACATCACAGGGACTTCCCTGGTGGTCCAGTGGTTAAGACCTTGTGCTTCCACTGCAGCAGGCATGGGTTTGATCCCTGGTCGGGGAACTAAGATCTCACATGCTGCATGGCACGGCCGAAAAAAAAAAGACATCACAGTGGGGCTCATTCTACCTGATCGACTATCACTTAGACCTGTTCGACTCATTTTGAAAAGAATTAAATTATAAAGGAAGAAAAGAATAAGAAAAGTGTGAGAAACGGGAAGGATCAGTACATTGGATAACGTGCTTTAAAAGCATTATGATGATGACAATAGCAATTCTGATATTTTCATGAAGTGAAGGATATTTTAAAAGGTATTTTAAATACTGTATGATATGACTTATATGTGGAATCTAAAATATGACACAAATGAACTTATCTATGAAACAGAAACAGACTCACAGGCATAAAGAACAGACTTGTGGTTGCCAAGGGGGAGCAGGGATGGGGAAGGGATGGAGTGGAAGTTGGGATTAGTAGATGCAAACTATTGTATAGAGAATGAATAAACAACAAGGTCCTACTATATAGCACAGGGAACTATATTCAATATCCTGTGATAAACCATAATAGAAAAGAAAATGAAAAAGAATATATGTGTGTATATATATATATGTATATACACACACACGTAATACTGAATCACTTTGCTGTACAGTAGAAATTAATACAACACTGTAAATAAGCTATACTTTAATTAAATAATTTTTTTAATTTCCTGCTGAATTCTGCTGAATAAAGAACATTAATTAAATGGTCAGTGAGGAAATATTGATTTTTAATGTGATTTGTTACAGTGACAGAAAAGAACCTAAATGTAGATTCTTCTTATTTGTCCTCTGATTTACTTTTATTTCCTAACAGTCAATGAAGAAGATAAAATAAAACTTAAAGGTCAGAAAATAGTTATTTGCCACTATCTCAGACTTCAAAAGTTGAATAAAATAATACTGAAAGAAAGAAAGAATCAACCAAGTCTTTGTTGTGGACCAATGAAAGAAATGAGGAATTTATCTAAAAGTGCTCTTTAAAATTTCAGTTAATGTTCAAAAATTGACTAGCTTTATTTTTTCATAATAGTTTTGGGTCATAGGAGGTATAAAATAAACATCTTTTTTCACATAATTGATTTTCTTGTTTTCTCTACAAAAAAAATAAAAAATACGTATATGATGATGGTCCTGATATAACAGAAGTATTTAAATTTCCATTTCTACACCCTAACTTTGATGATTTTTCCTCTTATTTCTCCTGAGTTGGAAATAGACAGAGGAATTACTGTTTAAAAGATATGTAAAATAATATTAAATGTATTTTTTTTAGTATTAAAGACAATACATACCTCAGTTCTTTTGTTTTTTTTTAAATATGGGTTTGGGGCTTCCCTGGTGGCGCAGTGGTTGAGAGTCCGCCTGTCGATGCAGGGGACGCGGGTTCGTGCCCCGGTCCAGGAAGATCCCACATGCCGCGGAGCGGCTGGGCCCGTGAGCCATGGCCGCTGAGCCTGCGCGTCTGGAGCCTGTGCTCCGCAACGGGAGAGGCCACAACAGTGAGAGGCCCGCGTACCGCCAAAAAAAAAAAAAAAAAGGGTTTGGTTCTTTAGCTTTAGAGAATGTCATAAGAACATCTTTTAAAAATACCTAGGTGTTAAATTTGTTTCATTTATCCACATGGACACAGTGTGTGTGTGTGTGTGTGTGTGTTATACCAGCTTACATTTGTATATGCACATGTGTGCATAGCTTTTTATTCTGGGATAAGACAATAAATTATCAATTTATTCCTAGGAATATAGGTCTTTGACTATGTCAATAGTTCTGGCCAGTTTTCACTACTAAAGTTAAAAGTTTATTTCATTTGATTAAAGTTTTGCAGTTTTTTTTTTTTTTTTTAATAAAAGGTAGCAGGGAAGCAGCTCATTTCAGAGCTCACATTTTCTGTTTTCCCCTGAGTGTTCCCATCTCTCACAGATTTTTGAGGGATTGGGAGAGTGCCCTCTTTCTGGAGATTCCTCTTTAAGGTTTGTTTACTGTGATGATTAATATAGTGGACTGCTATTTCCTGTGAAGACAGCAATGTTAGGCTGAAATGCTTTCTAGTAAATGAAGAAAAGAGCTTTAACCTCAGGAGTTTTGGAGGAAGAAAAAAATACATCAGTAACATCTGTTTAAAATCAAGATTCCATCACTGCTCTCACCCCCATCTTGGTTCTTTTCTTCCATTTGTTAGACATGTTCAAATTTTGTTTTATTTCATTTTTATCATAGTATTGACATAGTGTTTAAGGAATCTGCTTTTTTTAAATCCAGGAAACATCATTTTCACTTTCTTTATCAATATCAAATAAGCCATTATGTTAGAAATGTAAAGAAACAGCGTAGTTCCTAGATTGTAGTGTACACTTAGTTAATAGAAATAATTCTTTTCATCCTGGTGATAATTAGCACAATATTTCCTTATAAAGATAGTCATCTTGACAAGGTCATTTGGGTGGATAAGAACAAGAGATTTGATGAGCAATGTCTAATTAAAGACAGGTGATCTCTTTAGTGCTAATATTCTCTGGATCTCCAGTTATAATTCTTTTATTTCTAACTTAAAATTAAAACTTTCTGGACTTCCTTTGTGCTATCCAGGAAGCATTAGATATTTATGTGTCATAGGTTATTTCTGTTTAAGTGAATGGTTGAAATATACAAACAATCTTGGAGCTCTTTTGCATTTTACAAGTCTCCTTCAGGTGACATTTCAAATATACATACACAGGTAGGTGTCTATATATACACACACACATACACACACACACACACATATATACACACATATGTATGTGTGTGTGTGTATATATATATATATATATCACTTTTTATTCTCAGAGAAGACAGTAATAAGGATTAAAGTAAGCAAATTCATATTTCTCGTCTCACTCTTGGAAGTTTTTTTCCCCCCAAATAACAGAGTCATGGTGTACTGAGCCTTATTTTTGGTTCCTTTTGATTTTTATAACATCTTAATTATTTATTTTAGATACCAATAAAAAATATACCTAAGTAGTAAAACAAATTCTCCCCATAGAAACGTATTACTTATTTCCTAGTGCATGTATATTTTCCCGAACTTATTTATTTGATCATGAATATTTTTTCATATATACACACATATGCATAGGTATAAATAGTTTCATATACTATATATTGTTGTACTATCTGGTGTCTTCTTGAGTTAGTTTATCATGAACTCCTTTACATATAAATATGTCTCTTAATAGCTTCATGTGCCATAACATTTAACTAATTCCCCTGTTATTGGACCCGAATGCCGTTTCCAGCTTTCATTATTATGAATAGTGCTGCAATAAGCATACTTACGGTTCTCCCTTTCTACAGATCCTCAATTATTTGCTTGGGGAAATTTTATCAAAGTCACTCTTTGAGTTTAATATGTTTTATGCGTCATCATAGATACCTAGTTCAAAATGTGGTAAATCTTTTACAACCAACTCTGGAAAGCTTTATTTATGTTGTTAAAACATAATATTTCCATAAGATTCTTGGCATAACAGCCCAAAAATGGCATGAGTTAAGAAATCTTCCTAGAAAATTCCCTCAGGAGACCATGTTGTGCTATACAGAAATTCAAAATTGATATCTCATTTTCTGTCCTTTGTGGAACAGTTTCCCATAAACCAAAAGAGCTTAGAAATCTCTCATGTTAGTTTAGAAAGCCCTCTTTTATGTGCTCCTCCCTGTAGAAGAGAGAGTTTCAGAATGAGTGTTTCCTTGAAAACTCCAAGTGGCTATTTGGAAAGTAGGTCTGCCTGGTTGCCAGTTTAAAATTAAAGCAAGGGGACTTACCTGGTGGCGCAGTGGTTAAGAATCTGCCTGCCAGTGCAGGGGACGCGGGTTCGAGCCCTGGTCCGGGAAGATCCCACATGCCGTGCGCCACAGCTACTGAGCCTGCGCTCTAGAGCCCACAAGCCACGACTACTGAGCCCGTGCGCCACAACTACTGAAGCCCGCACACCTAGAGCCCGTGCTCCGCAACAAGAGAAGCCACCACAATGAGAAGCCTACACGCCGCAACGAAGAGTAGCCCCCGCTCGCCACAACTAGAGAAAGCCCACCCGCAACAACAAAGACCCAACACAACCAAAAATAAATAAATAAATACATTTATTAAAAAAATAAATAAAATTAAAGTAAGATGAGCTTGGAAATAAGGCCCTAATATTATAATTTTAAAGAATTCTCTTTTATTTACATAATTCTCACTGTAAGAAATTAAAACATTCGGTCATATATAAAATATATACCCAAATATTTTCTATGCCAAATGAAGCACATGGATTTGAGTTATAAATGGACAGAAATTATAAATATTTTTGGCAGCTTGATTTTTGATTGGTATTGTGTAATACAGATCCGATTCGTTTTTTAAAATAGTTTCATAGTATTCAGTTGTATGCATATACCATAATTTACTTGACCATCTCCCTATTTTTACTATAATGAAAATAACTTGTATTTTAAAAACATTATTGAGGGCTTATGTTCTTTATATGTACAGTTGACCCTTGAAGAACACTGGTTTGAACTGTGCAGTTCCATTTATATGCGGATTTTTTCCACTAAATACATGCTGGTGTCCTACACAATCTGAGGTTAGTGGAATCCGTAGATGCGTACCCACATATACTGAGGGCTGACTGTAAAGTTATATGGGCAGATATTCCATGCTTCCAACCCCTGCATTGTTCAAGGGTCCACTGTATGATCTCATTTAAACCCTAGGAGGAGGAAGCAATACTTCAAAGGACTTCTTTACATACATATGATGATACATATTTTCTATTTGGGGCACTGGGATCCCAAGGTAAGTGCATCCAACATGTAGATAGATATGCTGATTTATCCCTCCAATTTATAGAAAATTCAAAACTAGAATATTTAGTTTCAGAGAAATTTTTTCCTTTTACAGATGAACGTAGAGATGATTTTTTCAGGGTCTTTTCCATCATTAGAAATTCCTTCCAAAAGAACCCTTTAGCTTTGATGCTTCCCCAATAAAGCAGAATAAAACGACTTCCTGGGAGTATTTGCCATTGAGGGTTTGGTCAGATATTAGTCATAACCCTAAAGGCTCTTTATCTCTTCTTCATTGCACTTACTATCCACGTGTTGCCAGAGAATATCTGGTTTAAAAGATTTTAAAGGCATTGGTTGAATCTTTTTGTGAGAATTGATGTTGAGAAAAAGACATGGTGAGAAGTAGTGTAACAATAGCTCTCGTAATGGCCAATGAGATGGTCCAGGCAGGATTGAGTAGACATCCACTCATCCCCATTTCCCATCTTCCAGGCACTTCTCTGGGGCCCTGGGGTCTCATCTCCAACTGCAGCACAAGCTAATAGATTTAATTGTCACTTTACTTTAGATGCAGGGAAGCATCACCCCTGTTCACATAAGGTAATTCCCAGGTTCCTAAGCCTCCTCCCTGCACTGTTTCCCTAATATGTCCCAACCCTGAGACCACCTGCCTCAACTGCCCTGCTCAGCTGTTAATTATAGTCTCCTCTTTCACAGATTTAAACACTGAAACCACGGTTGTATCTCCTTTCTCTTCTTCCTCACATCCACATTTCTTCTTAGGGAACAATACATGGCAATGTTGAACAATACAGGCTTTACACTGACATGTGGTTAGAAGTTGAAGGCAATTATTTAACCGCTCTAAGTCTCAGTTTGTTCTTTGCTACAAGAGGGTTAACATTAAAATGAAAAACAGGGTGTTGTGAGGATTAAATAAGTGTGTTAGCTATTATTGTAGCTACTGTTGGTTCCCTGTCATAACTCAGTAGAAGTTAATTTTTCATTATGTCATGGTGCAGTGTGGTCAGAGTGTAGGGTATGTGGATTCTAACCCACGCCCACATTCAGGCATTCAGGCCTCTATCATCATATGGCTTGACCATTTTAGGGCCTCGGAGTCCTCCACTGCATGCTCTTCTATTCAGAAGCAGGCAAAGGAAGGGAGAAAGCACAGGAGACTGCCTGAGTAGCAAACCCCAAAGTCACGTACATTCCTCTGCACCTTTCACTGGACAGAGCCCTGTCCTGTGACTCGGCCCCCTAAATGCAGAAGAGCAGGGAGATGTAGTCTGTTTGTATGCCCAGGAGAAAGAGAACACAGATGCTGGTGAACATTTCAGCTAGCCTCTGCTGCGATTATCATTTGGGGATAAAATCAACATATTTCTGTGAATTGGCACAGCCTCTAAACATTCCTCCGATGGTGACTTGCTTCGTTGAATTTAACCCAGCCCAGCCCAGAAATCAAAGTTTTTTTGCAGTGATTGGAAACAATTTCATACAAAGATATTATTATAAATCTTCGTGATTTACAGGTCTTTTCATTTTTAACAAAAAATGAACCTTTGAAAATAGTCATTTCTACACCCCCAAAACTGTTGTGAGTCTTTAAAATTGGCACAGAGTACATAAGTCATGTTTGGTCTCAATTGATGTCTAAATAGATATATTTTTTTTATATAAGTGGAAAATGAAGCATATATCACATATCTCCTATTAGCCATCTTTTTTATTACTCTTAATTTTTTGAATTAAAATGTGTTGCATTTAAAATCTTTAAGAGACATTTTGAATGACACAAATTGAGTTTAGTAATTGTGTGTTCTGTCACGTTTTCCTTATTTCTGATTGAATCTAAAAATAGAAGTCAGCATGCATTTGGGAAAGAAAACATCAGAAACAAGAAATGTTTTTGGATAGCATACTTAGTATAGGAAAGTAGATTTATGAATGCAATGTCATCTTCCATTTTGGAAGATGGTATCCTAGTGAGAACTAAGTCTGTGTGGGCCAGTGGGGAACAAGAATAAACCATTTGAAAGATTTTTTTTTAAGTAAACCGAATACTAAAAGAAATAGAGTCATTGTAGACGCAACAGTCTACTTCAGTACTGTTCCCAGAGTCAATATAGTACTGAACCACCCAGGGATGTTTGAGGTTACCATTAAGTTCTTGCCTTTATTTTTTTTTCTTTCTTGTTGCTTCTGGCCACATCAGATTTTGATGAAAGTGGATCCTTTGTAATCGTCATCAGGAAATAGAAACTTGAAAACAAGTGATCAGGAATAGACTGACTGATTTTCTCCAAACTCAACTGTCACTTGACTCCTAGGGAACATTATTGCCCCATTAGATGTTCCTTCGTGAGTCAGTAATTCAAACTCACATATATGACTGGCCTTTTACCAACTGCACTGGGTGATACTCCTTAAGCTTTCCTGTGTGCATTGTGTTAGGCTGGTAGGTGCTTTTCTCTTTTTCACATTTGCTCAGACATACTTCATTTGTCAGGGCATTCGATGCCCTTTGCCACTTCCTCAGTCTGAGTGTGTGACAGCAAGTATTTGAGAGTTTTCTTCCTCCCTTCCTTCAGACTAGTGAATGCCTAATTTTAGACAAACTATTTCTGCCAGTTTCCCGGTTTAATCCCTGTTGCCATGATTAAGTTGTCCAAAACATTCTTCAATGACATCTGAGGCTTTGGAATTTAAAAGTAAATTGCTTCTGGGGAAAACAAATCAAACTTGCATGCAGACCTACAGAAAGTGCATTAAAACATATTACGTTGCACTTTTTTGGTGGAATAAATTGAGAGTCGCAACAATGTTTCTTCTAGTAATGTCAGATTCTGAGACACTTCAATTAATTTTGGCTTTAGATTGAGTTTCTCTCCAACACTCCACTCTCTATGTGATGTGTCTACATTTTTCAGTGTATCCAGTGACAATGTATGCTATAAATTATTGGCTTTGGGGCCCAAAACTCAGAGTAGAAAGGTAAAGCAATATACTGGAGAGAGTACATGAAGGAGATATGGATTTGATTTGATTTTCCATGACTGATTTGCTCTGTGACATTGGGCAAACTGTGTAACCTCCGTGGGCCTTCATTTGTGTCACCATTCCTGCCTATCTGCGAAGGTGTCATGGCTGCCGTATTACATCAGAGATATTTTCTGGTGCACAGTGGTGGGTTTGGTGGTAAGAAATACTCTAAAATCCTCCACTGTCTCAGAGGCACCTTGCATGCTCCATTTGAAAACATTAAGAAGGACAGATTAGTCAAGTGTGGTACCTGGAGGAACCCATTGTTTTGTTGATAAATTCAAGAAATTAAACACCTCACTTTTTCTGGCAATGAAGAGAGGGTGAATATTTACATTTTTTAATTGAATTTTTTATTTTATATTGGAGTATAGTTGATTTATAATGTGTTAGTTTCAGGTGTACAGTAAAGTGATTCAGTTATACATATATCCATTCTTTTCCAGATTCTTTTCCCGTATAGATTATTACAGAGTGTCGAGTAGAGTTCCCTGTGCTATACAGTAGGTCCCCGTTGATTATCTGTATTTTTTAATTCACACTAAAATTTGTGTTACAGCTTAACTTGAAAAAATTCTTTTTATTAAAGTATAATATATATGTATTATAAATAGCTTGATAAATTTTCACAAACTAAACAGCCACATCACTGAGCAAAATGTTACTAGTTCTACAAAGGACTCCTCATATTCTCTCCCACTCACTACCCCTCCACCTACTAAGGATAACCACTGTCCTAACCTTTAACACAATGCATGAGTTTTACCTGTTTTTGTACATTATAGTGGATCTTACAGTCCATATTCTTTTGTGTCTGACATTTTACTCAAATATGTTTGTGAGATTCACCCATCCTGTTCCCTATAGGAGTCGATTATTTATTATATTTGTTGCATAGTATCCTTTTGTGTGAATATGTCATAATTTATTTATCCATTCTAATGTGGACAGACTTTTAGGTAGCTTCAAACTTTTGTCCGTTACTAACAGTGTCACTATGAACCTTCTAGGATTCCACAGTCCAATAGAACTTCCTACAATGATAGAAGCATCTTATGTCTACACTGTCCAATATGGCAGCCACTAGCCACATGTGGCTGTTGAACTCTTGAAATGTGGCTAGTGTGACTGAGGAAATAAACTTTTAATTTTAGCTAATTGTAATTAATTTAAATTTAAGTAGTCACATTTGGCTAGTGGCTACCGTATTGGATAGCTCAGTTCTAGAACATGCCTTTAGGTAAATGCATGTACTCATTTCTATTGGGAATTATTTCTATTATATCTAGGAGTAGAATTGCTTAGTCATAGGGTTTGCAAATGTTCAGCTTTAGTATTTCTCCACCAGTAGTGTTCAAATGAGCCAATTTGCCTTCCCAGAAATGTATGATACTTCTACTTTCTCCACATCCCTGATAATACTTGATATTTTTTATTACATAAAATTAGCCATTAATAGATTGACTTTTGTAGCTGCCCGCATAGTCTTCCCACTTCCATTCCTGGCTCCTTCCAATCTAGTCTTCACAAAAGAGTCAGATCCTTTTAAAAACACAAATCAGTTTACAGTAACTCCTTGCTTTTGAAAAATACAAATCAGTTTACAGTAACTCCTTGCTTTAGTTTCATTACCCATTTCCCATTGTATTTCCCATTGTATTGTCAAAGTGATGTGGTCCTGGTTATTTTCCTAGGATTAAAGCCTCCGACCCTCCCCCAAGCCTATTATACTCTAGCTCCATGGACTCTCTGTGGTTCATTAAATGGACAAATATCTCTCTTTTGCCTTTTAAACTTTGTACTGTGGTCCCTCCTGCCTGGAAAGCTATCCTTCTTTCCCCTCCCAGCCTTTCCTGACTCTACTTTGTCTGCCATTCACATGAGCGCCAATCTCCTCCTTCAGATCTCAGCTTCAGTGTCACCTTTTTAGTGATGCGTGCCCTGACTATCTATCTATACAGGTCCTCCTCTCACAGGTTCTAACAGTTCATCTGGTTTATTTCTTTCCTAAATATTATCGCTACTTATTGTCATTCATTGGGTTATTTATTTACTTTTCTTACTTGTATCTCCCCCTCACCCCACTAGATTATAATTCTATAATGGTAAGGACACACCTCCTCTGCTAATGACTGTGACAGGCAGAATAATGCTCCCCCACGCCCCGCAAAGATGTCCACATCCTAATCCCCAGAACCTGTGAAGATGTTATGCTATGTGGCAAAGGGGAATAAAGGTTGCAGACAGAATTAAGGGTGCTAATCAGCTGACCTTAGTGAAATTATCCTGGGTTACCTGTTTTGGCCCAGTATAATCATAAGGGTTCCAAAAAGTAGAAGAGGAAGGAAAAAGAGAAGGTCAAAGTGATGTTACGAGAAGGACTTGACCCAATGACGCTGGCTTTGAACATGGAGGACTGGGGACCAGAGCCGAGGAATGTGCGTGACTCTAGAAAGCAAACAAGGCAAGGGAGTGGATTCTCTCCTAGAGCCTCCAGAAGAGAATGCAGCCCTGGTGACACCTTAATTTTAGCCCAGTGAGACCCCTGTCAGAATTCTAACCTACAGCAGTATAAGGTAGTAAATTTATATTGGTTTAAGCCACCACATTTATGGACTTGTTACACCAACAGAAAATGAATACAAACGCCTAACTAGAATATGTAAAGTTAAAAGGTAATGAGGGAGAGAGCCTAACAGCTGGGCTGAACAGAGAAGTTTTCAGGAAAGAGGCCTATTTTATGGGTCATGAGAGATGATCTGTATTTGCTCTTATAGAGAGCGTAACAAGAACCTTTTAAGCCAGAAGTACAGTGTGTGCGGTAATTAGACAGAAGGACCCATGAAGCATTAAGGTGAACAACGGCTGTAGTAGACTCATAGCTTGTGTCGGTTAAAGTTTGCAACCAGCATCTTAAACTAATGTTATTACTGCAAATTAAAGTGTCTAGCTAAAACTAAAAGTCATCATTCTAGTCATCTAATCACTGAGGTTGACACCATCAATATATACCATGGACGAGCCAGTTGGGGTCTTAATGACCCAATTGACTGATACCAAGATGGAAGAAAAGCCCTTAACTTTCACAATTTTCCCAAAGCATTATACAAACAAGTATAAGAGTAAGACCATGCAAAAGAAAATAAGAAGAATTGTTTGATGTTTGCTGTGTGTAAGAGACAGTGTTTTCTAAGCACTCTGTTATTTAATCTTCAGAACTCCTCGCAACAGATACTCTTCTTAATCCCATCTATAAACTAATAATAGTACTGAATATTAGAACAGTTAAGTAAACGGCCTAAAGTCTTGCAGGTGGTAGGTGGCAGAACTGGGATTTGAACTGATGTTTTATGATTTTGGAAGGCAAATTCTTAACCAGTTAATATCTCTCATGTGCAACAAATTAGAAAGGAATGATGATACAATTTATCTCAATTTCAACAACAGTTTGAAGACTCCAGGGCAATGGAGAGTGCCTTAGTTCACTATCTTCCAATTGACTAAAGATTGATAAAGTGTGTTTAGTTCATATTTCTTAGGATTGTTTTTAAAGAAAGCCTAGTAACAGAAAGGGCCAACTCAGGATAAAAGATGAAACAGAGAAACTGTTTTGTGCTCTCAGTACTTTCACACCATCTTGCCAAAGGAGCCTCTCCCAAATCCAAATTTTACATTAGATCTAGAATCCTGTAAGTTCATTTCATGTTTTCAAACTTGATCCATATTTAAATCCTCAGAGGCCAATTTAAGATCTCAAGACAAGTTGCTTTAATGGATAAATTAGAAGCAGCTTATTAGTAAGAGTTTTACATTTTGCAGAAGAAGAAATGGTATCTGGAGGAGTGAACAGATTTCCCAGGATGCCCACTTACCATCACGTTGTGCTAAATGCCAGGGGTCGCTGTGCACAGGCCTGTCTTCAAGATCCTTATACTGTGGTTGATCCTGAGAGGACATCCTTTTCAGAACAAGCTAGAGAAATATAGCACAGATATCAAGTAGAAACAATTTTCCCCTATAAGATTCATTTATTACCCCTGTGACAAACTGTAAGAGAACCTAAAAACAGCCTGACTGAAGCCCATTGGTACCCCAACCCAGATCCCTGTTATCAGGCTGTATCATCCCCCCCAACCCCGCCCCCCAGCCTCTGTGGGGGCTGACAGCTTGTACCTGTGCCCTTCTCTTAAGAATTACCTTTGGCAGCAGGCACCTACGTTGACCAGAAATTCCTTGGAGATTATTTTCTTCTCCTAGGAAAAGTCAACAGCCAATGACTGACCTACATAGGATATAAAAGACCAGCCGTCTTGCTGCAAGGAAGGACACCTTGATGGTGCCATTCCTGCTCTCCAGCTCCCCCAGGGACCAGGTTGAGGCTAGACTCAAGCCTGAGATAACATCCTTGCTTAGCTTCTCCCCTGCTCTGCCCTGCGACCCTCATTTCTGTACAGGTTTCACTTGGAGGCATTCACTTGCTCTGCTCCTAGGAAATGTCACGTATCTATAGTTTTCCCATATGACTTCCAGATAAAACTTTTTTTTGAGAAGGACCTCGTTTCTTTCACTTGTTCTAGAGAAAGTGTATTGCTATGTTCTAATGTCAATCTTCACTAGACGTAGCACACTTCAGAAGAAGACAGTACTTTGGGAAAGAGATAAAACTAGAGGAGTTCTAGCAAAAACCATCATGGAAGGCACTGTGGCATCTGGATACCTGAGGACTTTGGAAATTCATGGAGAGGAGCTGGATCAACGGTCTCCTGACCCTTGGTCCAGACCTTTTCCCTCAGCTTACTGGCTGCCTCTTTATACCTTGTTATTAGGATTTAGTGTGATCCACTGAGTAGTTCTGAGTAAAATTGTTTACATGGTAAGAAAGATTATTGCCAAACTGTTCCCAGGCTTATGGAGCAAAGTTACAGGAAACAGAAAAATCTGCCCATGAAACACTGGCCCTAATCAGAGACTGGAATCTTCACAATTAAAATTATGCTGCAGCAACGTGATTTTTTCTTCAAGGAGGTGCATTGGCCAGAGTAAAAGAGAAAAGATACAGCCTCCTCTCTTGAAAGAATGGACACATGAATAAATGAGTGACTGCATGGCTGGAAGGCTGGCTGGCTGGATGGATGGATAAACAGATGAATCAGTGGAAGGATGAGTGATTGAATATTCTTGCCGCAATGTCCTTGAGGAGTAAGTTCTTTGCTTTTGTCTGTTCTTCAGTGATAAAAAGGTGTTACTAAAAACCTAACTCAAAACACAGAGGAGAAAGGCAAACTAGTATCTTTTTTCTTTCTCTTCACTCTCTGTTTTCTTTCTTACCCTCTTACGATAACAGAGTGTGTGAATTATTTGGGGATATTCATTAAGGAAAATGTTATGCTGGGACTTATTCTCTTCTCAAGATGACGACCGAGATCTAAAGAAGTGATTCACACCAGTTTCTTCAGAGACAAGGTTTCTGTTCCTTGAGAAACACATTGTTTTGAAAAGTTAGCAAGTTTGAGAAGGAAACTTTTGCAGCTTCCAAGCAATTGGAGAGGTATATTTTATTTAAAAAGCGGTATAACTTATATATGTGTGCTTATAGCCAGAACGATGAAAATATATTTATATATGAGGTTTTAACATTATATTTGAAATCACTGATTAGCATACCTAAGAAACCAATGGTTAAAACAATTTATTACTTTTGAGTGAAGTATTATGAAATGAATGAAAGATTAAACTAAGTAAAAATATATGCATAGAGGAAATTCATGTTGAAGCCAAGGTAGCCTTGGGTTCTACAGAACTGTTGCTACCACTGTACTTGGAAGATAGAGCTACTTCACAGTTGTTTAATTCTTAAAACTTCCTTGTGCTTTATCATATTGCCTCTGAGATGCCATAGGTCTTACTCTATAATTTTTAAATTACTGGCTTCAAGAGCTCAGGGAAAAAGTGATTGTTAGGACCAAATGACTCTGATATATCACTAAGGTAAAATGACTGAAAAAGAAAGTAAAATATTTAGATAAAATTTTAGAACATAAAAGAAATGACTTCAATTAAAAGATATGTGTATTATGGCACTGCTAAATAAAACACTCCCTCTCTCTATATATATTTATATTTATATGTGCGTGTATATACATATATATATATATACACATACACACACACACACACACACACACACACACACACACACACATCAGAACAAAAATGACAGGGTAAGTTCATAGCATTGTTACACACAATGAGAGAGTTCTCATGAGTTTTAAAAGGCAAGCAAGGTCTGAGGAAATGCAGCCAGACCTTCTAGTATGAGTCCTCATGGGGTCCTTCAATTCATTTATGCTTTCATTTTATTCATTGTCATTAGAATGAGACACCCAGATTTTAATGGCCTACTTTGTTGGCAAATGATACTATAAATGAATAAACTATCTTACTCTGACCTTTCCATTTACCTCTAATTTGAATCACTACTTTAAGATGTTCTACCAATTACATCACTGACAAACAATAAAAAAAAAGGATCAGAATGGACAGCCATTCAAAACAAGAATGTTTAAAGATACTGGACTCATAACCTTATTCTAAGAATCCATGTTATAAGAACAGCAGGTGCTGTGGAAATGTATTGATTTGAGAATGAACAGAGTAAAGAAATGGAGAATAATGCAAGTGTGTTTGCTGCATTACCATAATTGAATTTCAGAAAAGACTAAGTGAAAATTTAGAATGTTCTTTGTCTATTTAATCACACATTTTTTGATGTGAATTTTTGGTTTCTTTGTTCATCGGGAATCAGTAGATACATCTGTACAAACAAATATAGCATCCTCTTCTATAAACTAGGATGTTTTTATCCTGTTTGGCTTCTGAGCTGAATTTCTTCAGAATTTGTTATATAGGGTTATAATTGCAAACGTTTATAATTTGCAAACTTTTCCAAGTTTGCCCACATACAGCCTACACTAACCGTAGATATACTGGTAGCAACTTCAACCAGGGATAGATTATCTGATGCTGAAATTGGTGTGAAGTTACCATGATAAAGAAAGGAACGGATGGGCATATTTCTCCTTGGAAGACTTCTGTGTTTCTCATTTGCGCAACTTACTTACTTTGATACTTATCTGAGTGTGCAGTGACCTCTTTTCTTTGAGATTTTTTTTTTCTGCAGTGCGATAGAGACAGTCACTAGGATGAGAAGTTTCTTGCGGAAAAGTGGGAAATGATGAAGTCTGGTGAAACCACATGTTGTTCTTCTGGAGTACCAAACTGGCTTACCCATCTTTACCAAGTTGAGGATTAGAACCTAGTTCTCCTTTTATGATTGCTAGAGAATCTTCCTTAAAGTCTTGAGTCTCGGAGGTCTCTTGTATTTCCCTCTAAAGATTCTTATAGATGCACTCTCACTTGAAGTACCATCAGTCAGGTTCAGCAGGAACAATTTGTAGTGAAAATCATAGAGTTAATGGGATCTGTGGATTCAGTGGTTCTTTCAAGGCCATGTGACTGTCAGGTTGTTTTCTGAGTCTGTGGTCAGTAGTTTTCTTGTGATAATTATTGTCTTGCTTTCTCTTGCAAATATATTATTTGAATAAATATCCTGGAATGATAGACTTTTTGGGGGGAGCTGCAGGGTTGTGATGTTTTATCCTATCTTTCCCCTTCATTGTGTAAATATGCATGCTGATACCCAAGAAGGCTAACAGATTCTCCAGTTCACATGTCTCCTTTGTTTGTGGCTGAGTCAGGGCTGGAACTCTCAATTCTGACTTACATTAAGAGACTTTCTCTCAATGCCATACTGTGTTACTGAATACTGTGTTAACTTACTGGAGTAGGTTTCTTAGAACCAGAACCATTGGTGATACATTATTTGAATATCGCATTGCATCTGGGGCATAGTTGGAACAAAGTGTATTACCTAAGAAAAACAATGAATGAATCCCAACTCAGCCTGTTCACTGGGTAACCCACAGCTTAGTCAGCAAGTTGGGAGGCTGAAAGATACAGACCAGAAAGATAACAGGGAAAGGCCTATGGAAATGGCATAATTAGATTGTGTCTCTGTTAAATCTTTTGGTGAATACTTTCCCTGCTGGTAACCTCAGAGCATCGAGAAACTATGAGTCATTTATATCCTTTCTCCTTGCTTTTCAGGAGTAGCTCAGGCCTGAATAGTTCTCAACAATTCAGCTGCCAACCTAAATCTATTAGCCATACTCTCCAGCCACATGAAATTCTGCTGTCCTCATACCCCGAGGAGCTCCAACTTGCCACTATTCTGTAGACCCCTCTTTCCCTGTCCCTGTCCAGTTGCGTGCCTTCAACTCAAACGGCTTACTATTATTATTACTGTTGTTTATTTTGTTTTAATATAAACAGATTATTTGACTATATTCAGTGAGACCTTTTATATATGCTGCTAGACTGATATGCACACGTGCTCTTTTTTTTTCTATTTTAAGTAATTTTTATTTATCAACTTTTCAAAGAATCAACTAGCTTTTTAGATCTCCACTGCTGTACTTTTTTTTTTTTTAACATCTTTATTGGAGTATAATTGCTTTACAATGGTGTGTTAGTCTCTACTTTATAACAAAGTGAATCAGTTATACATATACATATGTTCCCATATCTCTTCCCTCTTGCATCTCCCTCCCTCCCACCCTCCCTATCCCACCCCTTTAGTTGGTCACAAAGCACCGAGCTGATCTCCCTGTGCTATGCGGCTGCTTCCCACTAGCTATCTGTTTTACATTTGGTAGTGTATATATGTCCATGCCACTCTCTCACTTTCTCACAGCTTACCCTTCCCCCTCCGCATATCCTCAAGTCCATTCTCTAGTAGGTCTATGTTTATTCTCATCTTGCCCCTAGGTTCTTCATGACCGTTGTTTTTTTCTTTTTCTTAGATTCCATATACACGTTAGCATACGGTATTTCGTTTTCTCTTTCTGACTTACTTCACTCTGTATGACAGACTCTAGGTCCATCCACCTCACTACAAATAACTCAATTTCATTTCTTTTTATGGCTGAGTAATATTCCATTGTATATATGTGCCACATCTTCTTTATCCATTCATCTGTCGATAGACACTTAGGCTGCTTCCATGTTCTGGCTATTGTAAATAGAACTGCAATGAACATTTTGGTACATGACTCTTTTTGAATTATAGTTTTCTCAGGGTATATGCCCAGTACTGGGATTACTGGGTTGTATGGTAGTTCTATTTTTAGTTTATTAAGGAACCTCCATACTGTTCTCCATAGTGGCTGTATCAATTTACATTCCCACCAACAATGCAAGAGTGTTCCCATTTCTCCACACCCTCTCCACCATTTATTGTTTCTAGATTTTTTGATGATGGCCATTATGACCAGTGTGAGATGATATCTCATTGTAGTTTAGATTTGCATTTCTCTAATGATTAATGATGTTGAGCATTCTTTCCTGTGTTTGTGGGCAATCTGTATATCCTCTTTGGAGAAATGTCTATTTAGGTCTTCTGCCCATTTTTGGATTGGGTTCTTTGTTTTTTGGATATTGACCTGCATGAGTTGCTTGTAAATTTTGGAGATTAATCCTTTGTCAGTTCTTCATTTGCAAATATTTTCTCCCATTCTGAGGGTTGTCTTTTGGTCTTGTTTATGGTTTCCTTTGCTGTGCAAAAGCTTTGAAGTTTCATTAAGTCCCATTTGTTTATTTTTCTTTTGATTTCCATTTCTCTAGGAGGTGGGCCATAAAGGATCTTGCTGTGATTTATGTCGTAGAGTGTTCTGCCTATGTTTTCCTTTAAGAGATTGAGAGTGTCTGGCCTTACATTTAGGTCTTTAATCCATTTTGAGTTTACTTTTGTGTATGGTGTTAGGAACTGTTCTAATTTCATACTTTTACATGTACCTATCCAGTTTTCCCAGCACCACTTATTGAAGAGGCTGTCTTTTCTCCACTGTATATTCTTGCCTCCTTTATCAAAGGTAAGGTGACCATATGTGTGTGGGTTTATCTCTGGGCTTTCTATCCTGTTCCATTGATCTATATTTCTGTTTTTGTGCTAGCACCATACTGTCTTGATTACTGTAGCTTTGTAGTATATTCTGAAGTCAGGGAGCCTGATTCCTCCAGCTCCGTTTTTCGTTCTCAAGATTGCTTTGGCTATTCGGGGTCTTTTGTGTTTCCATACAAATTGTGAAATTTTTTGTTCTAGTTCTGGGAAAATGGTAGTTTGATAGGGATTCCATTAAATCTGTAGATTGGTTTGGGTAGTAGAGTCATTTTCACAATGTTGATTCTTCCAATCCAAGAACATGGTATATCTCTCCATCTATTTGTATCATCTTTAATTTCTTTCATCAGTGTCTTATAATTTTCTGCATACAGGTCTTTTCTCTCTTAGGTAGGTTTATTCCTAGATATTTTATTCCTTTTGGTGCAGTGGTAAATGGGAGTGTTTTCTTAATTTCACTTTCAGATTTTTCATCATTCGTGTATAGGAATGCCAGAGATTTCTGTGCATTAATTTTGTATCCTGCTACTTTACCAGATTCATTGATGAGCTTTAGTAGTTTTCTGGTAGCATCTTTAGGATTCTCTATGTATAGTATCATGTCATCTGCAAACAGTGACAGCTTTACTTCTTCTTTATTTCTTTTTCTTCTCTGATTGTTGTGGCTACAACTTCCAAAACTATGTTGAATAAGAGTGGTGAGAGTGGGCAACCTTGTCTTGTTCCTGATCTTAGTGCAAATGCTTTCAGTTTTTCACCATTGAGGACGATGTTGGCTGTGGGTTTGTCATATATGGCCTTTTTTATGTTGAGGAAAGTTCCCTCTATTCCTACTTTCTGCAGGGTTTTTATTATAAATGGGTGTTGAATTTTGTCAAAAGCTTTATCTGCATCAATTGAGATGATCATATGGTTTTTCTCCTTCAATTTGTTAATATGGTGTATCACGTTGATTGATTTGCGTATATTGAAGAATCCTTGCATTCCTGGAATAAACCCCACTTGATCATGGTGTATGATGTTTTTAACGTGCTATTGGTTTCTGTTTGCTAGTATTTTGTTGAGGATTTTGACATCTATATTCATCAGTGATATTGGCCTGTGGTTTGCTTTCTTTGTGACATCTTTGTCTGGTTTTGGTATCAGGGTGATGGTGGCCTCGTAGAATGAGTTTGGGAGTGTTCCTCCCTCTGCTGTATTTTGGAAGAGTTTGAGAAGGATAGGTGTTAGCTCTTCTCTAAATGTTTGATAGAATTTGCCTGTGAAGCCATCTGGTCCTGGGCTTTTGTTTGTTGGAAGATTTTTAATCACAGCTTCAATTTCAGTTCTTGTGATTGGTCTGTTTATATTTTCTATTTCTTCCTGGTTCAGTCTTGGCAGGTTGTGCATTTTTAAGCATTTGTCCATTTCTTCCAGGTTGCCCATTTTATTGGCACAGAGTTGCTTGTAGTAATCTCTCATGATCCTTTGTATTTCTGCAGTGTCAGTTGTTACTTCTCCTTTTTCATTTCTAATTCTATTGATTTGAGTTTTCTCCCTTTTTTTCTTGATCAGTCTGGCTAATGGTTTATCAATTTTGTATATCTTCTCAAAGAACCAGCTTTTAGTTTTATTGATCTTTGCTATTTTTTCCTTCATTTCTTTTTCATTTATTTCTGATCTGATCTTTATGATTTCTTTCCTTCTGCTAACTTTCGGGGTTCTTTTGTTCTTCTTTCTCTAATTGCTTTAGGTGCAAGGTTAGGTTGTTTATTTGAGATGTTTCCTGTTTCTTAAGGTAGGATTGTATTGCTATAAACTTCCCTCTCAGAACTGCTTTTGCTGCATCCCGTAGGTTTTGGGTCGTCGTGTCTCCATTGTCATTTGCTTCTAGGTATTTTTTTATTTCCTCTTTGATTTCTTCAGTGATCACTTGTTTATTAAGTAGTGTATTGTTAGCCTCCATGTGTTTGTACTTTTTACACCTTTTCCTGTAATTGATACCTAGTCTCATAGCGTTGTGTTCAAAAAGATACTTGATACGATTTCAATTTTCTTAAATTTACCAGGGCTTGATTTGTGACCCAGCATATGATCTATCCTGGAGAATGTTCCATGAGCACTTGAGAAGAATGTGTATTCTGTTGTTTTTGGATGGAATGTCCTATAAATATCAATTAAGTCCATCTTGTTTAATGTATCTTTAAAGCTTGTGTTTCCTTATTTATTTTCAGTTTGGATGATCTGTCCATTGGTGAAAATGGGGTGTTAAAGTCCCCTATTATGATTGTGTTACTGTCAATTTCCCCTTTTATGGCTGTTAGTATTTGCATTATGTATTGAGGTGCTCCTATGTTGGGTGCATAAATACTTACAATTGTTATATCTTCTTCTTGGATTGATCCCTTGATCATTATGTAGTGTCCTTCTTTGTCTCTTGTAATATTCTTTATTTTGAAGTCTATTTTGTCTGATATGAGAATTGCTACTGCAGCTTTCTTTTGATTTCCATTTGCATTCAATATATTTTTCCATCCCTTCACTTTCAGTCTGTATGTGTCCCTAGTGGGTGTGTCCCTGAAGTGGGTCTCTTGTAGACAGCGTATATACAGGTCTTGTTTTTGTATCCATTCAGTGAGTCTGTGTCTTTTGGTGGGAGCATTTAATCCATTTACATTTAAGGTAATTATTGATATGTATGTTCCTATTCCCATTTTCTTAATTGTTTTGGGTTTGTTATTGTAGGTCTTTTCCTTCTCTTGTGTTTCCTGCCTAGAAAAGTTCCTTTAGCATTTGTTGTAAAGCTGGTTTGGTGGTGCTGAACTCTCTCAGCTTTTGCTTGTCTGTAAAGCTTTTAATTTCTCCATCAAATCTGAATGAGATCCTTGCTGGGCAGAGTAATGTTGGTTGTAGGTTTTTCTCCTTCATCACTTTAAATAGGTCCTGCCACTCCCTTCTTGCTTGCAGTTTCTGCTGAAAGATCATCTGTTAACCTTATGGGGATTCCATTGTGTGTTATTTGTTGTTTTTCCCTTGCTGCTTCTAATATGTTTTTTTATACTTAATTTTTGACAGTTTGATTAATATGTGTCTTGGCATGTTTCTCCTTGGATTTATCCTGTATGGGACTCTCTGTGCTTCCTGGACTTGATTAACTATTTCCTTTCCCATATTAGGGAAGTTTTCAACTATAATCTCTTCAAATATTTTCTCAGTCCCTTTCTTTTTCTCTTCTTCTTCTGGAACCTCTATAATTCGAATGTTGGTGCATTTAATGTTTTCCCAGAGGTCTCTGAGACTGTCCTCAGTTCTTTTCATTCTTTTTTCTTTATTCTGCTCTGCAGTAGTTATTTCCACTATTTTATCTTCCAGGTCACTTATCCGTTCTTCTGCCTCAGTTATTCTGCTATTGATCCCTTCTAGAGAATTTTCAATTTCATTTATTGTGTTGTTCATCACTGTTTCTTTGCTCTTTAGTTCTAAAAGATCCTTGTTAAACATTTCTTGTATTTTCTCTATTCTATTTCCAAGATTTTGGATCATCTTTACTGTCATTCTGAATTCTTTTTCAGGTAGACTGCCTATTTCCTCTTCATTTATTAGGTCTGGTGGGTTTTTATCTTGCTCCTTCATCTGCTGTGTGTTTTTCTGTCTTCTCATTTTGCTTAACTTACTGTGTTTGGGGTCTCCTTTTCACAGGTTTCAGGTTGTAGTTCCCGTTGTTTTTGGTGTCTGTCCCCAGTGGCTAAGCTTGGTTCAGTGGGTTGTGTAGCCTTTCTGGTGAAGGGGACTAGTGCCTGTGTTCTGGTGGATGAAGCTGGATCTTGTCTTTCTGGTGGGCAGGTCCACATCTGGTGGTATGTTTTGGGGTGTCTGTGGCCTTATTATGATTTTAGGCAGCCTCCCTGCTATTGGATGGGGCTCTGTTCCTGTCTTGCTAGTTGTTTGGCGCTAACCCCTTCAGGCTGTATTCAGGCCGCCAACCCCAGTCCTCTCCCTGTGATCTGACCGAAGCCCGAGCCTCAGCTCCCAGCCCCCGCCCGCGCCAGTGGTGAGCAGACAAGCCTCTCGGGCTGGTGAGTGCTGGTCGGCACCGATCCTCTGTGTGGGAATCTTCCCACTTTGCCCTCTGCACCCCTGTGGCTGCACTCTCCTCCAAGGCTCTGAAGCTCACCCCTCTGCCACCCGCAGTCTCCACCCGCGAAGGGGCTTCCTAGTGTGTGGAAACCTTTCCTCCTTCACAGCTCCCTCCCACTGGTGCGTGTTCCGTCCCTATTCTTTGTCTCTGTTTTTTCTTTTTTCTTTTGCCCTACCCAGGTACGTGGGGAGTTTCTTGCCTTTTGGGAGGTCTGAGGTCTTCTGCCAGCGTTCAGGTGTTCTATAGGAGCAGTTCTACATGTAGGTGTATTTCTGATGTATCTGTGGGGAGGAAGGTGATCTCCACATCTTATTCATCATCTTGAAGCTGCCCCCCAACACATACTCTTCTGAAAGTTGCTTAGCACTAAATGACTTGGAACATAGAAAATAGTGCATCCAGTACACAGTATATTATCATTTTTTCCCAAGCCCTAAGTAATATGAGAGCAGAGAATATGTATCTTTCCCTCAACATTGTCTTCCACATAACCTCGTTCACTAAATAAGATACATGTTTAAAAATTATATAACATTCAAAGAATTAAAGTTATGAATTTTACGTAGTGCTAGACAGTCCTTAAAAAGAACAATCTCTGGCAGATCACAGACTAACAAAGGTAACAGATGTTGGATTGAAACCTGCATAGTCTAGAAGAGGAAAATTAATTTGTGAAAAAGTAGCTTTTTTTTCCTCTGTGTATTTTTAATGGCCTTAGCAAAGCAAAATGGAAATATTTGCATTCTCTGCAATCAGTTTACGTGCTTAAGCATTTGTTTTTCTCCCCATCCTAAACATAATTGTCTATTCAGTAATAATCCACGTAATAGGGAGCAGAATCAAGAGATGCTGTGCCTTTGGCATCAGCCGCTGTCAGCGAACACGTTTCTTAGGCTACAGTGCTAATTGGAGTTTCTTTTCTCATTTCATGATACAAACTTGCTGACTATCCTGCTAAGATAAAATAGATATGTTTCCCATCTCGCTGGTGGAATTTCCTCTCCCTCCGCCACTGACTCCAATCTGCCATCTCAGTTCTCCAGAGCTGCTGACACGACAGTCTTCTTTCCATCTTCATTGTAGTTTGGAGTATTGTGAAGATAGCCAAGGCAGAGTGAGAGTGGAGATGGTGGAGAATAAAAATAAATTGTTTAAACCAAGCATTGAGCATGGTACTTTTTTTTGTTAATTTTTATCATATGCTTAGAGTTGATGCTGACAAAACCTTGTAGTTTGACAAAGCCGTTGGGTTTAAAGCCATTTACAACAGATTTCATACAAATTCCTATAGCACCCCCTATTCCAGTATCAGACATTAAGATGGAATATGCATCCAAGATTGGTTTCTAAAGGAAACTGGAAAGGAAGAGTAAGAGGAGACTGCCTCTGCTCAGAGGGATTTTCTGTTTACATGAATTCTGGTCCCATTTCTCATGCTTAGATCTCTAGCATGTCTGATTAGAACTTGCAGAATTAATAGAGGGGCTTCCTGCCTCTCGGTCTCTCTTCAATACTTTAGTCAAGGGAATTAATTTTTTAAAGTTGCTTTATTTTTGAGCGGCTTGTGAAAGTCTCCTTATTTCAGTTAAATAGAAGTCGATTTTGTTAGCAAGCTGTGCTATTTCTTTGGGCTACATTTATATACGTGTATCCACTAATGACATAGTGCAGATATTTTTAGCAGTTGACAATCTTTTGCTCCACTTGTCACTTCTGTCTTGGGGCATTTTTGAGAAAGTTTTGCTGGGAGCAACTTGAAAAGGATCGTTTTTCTATATTAAAACTTTTTTAAACAATTTGACTCAATGAAGTTGTGCGCGTGAAACTAAAATCAAAGATTTCTTTCAAGAAGAGAGCGTTTTAGTTTTTACATAGAAAAACTTTGTTCTGGAGCAGATATCAAGCAAACAACCCACTTAATCCATCTTCAGCCCTTCTTTGACCACATGCTGTGCTTTTTAACACTTATCTCACAGATAAAGTCAACAGAGTGCAAGAGATGATAGTGAAGATTCAGGGCAGGCTGTAGCACTGAAAAACAAAAGAAAGAAATTTCAGAACACGAGTACTTTTGATTGTGGTCAATAGATCGCTTTGTTCATAAAGCTTTGACAAAATATATACGTAGAGTGGTTGTGTATGTAATATATGCACAGGTCACAAGAGCCCCCTGGAAAGTTCCCCTTGTTGAGAATTTTAGTATTTAACTTAAAATTATGGCTTTTGGACTCTTTCATTTTTTATTTCTAGTGAACACATCAAATAGAAAGCAACTTGTTTAGCTAACACACTGCAGTTCAGACTCTGTCACTTGTGTATTCATTTCCAATAATGTTTGCAATAGCCTTAGTGCTTAAACACCCAACAGAAAATAGAGGTACAGGGAGGTAGAAATTAGCTCAATAAGCTTGGGCTAGAAAGAATTAAATTGACCTTCAACTTCAGATTTCTCTGTCCTTCCTTAAAGTAGGGATATACAGAGGTACTAAGTTGATTTATGTTAAGTTAAAGCCATTTCAGTAAAGCAATGACCTTGTACCAATAAATGTTTAAGTATCTAGTTCTTCAGGGATCAGTGAAAAAATACCATTCTTAAAATAACAGATCTTCTGTGAAAGCTTTTGACTGCCAAAAGGTTGACTCAAGAGTGTGTTTTAAACAGCCTTCCTACATGAAGAAACTAAAACATGGCTGCTATGTGCTTTTACTTTATTTACAGGCTGAAATGGTGCAAAGATGAATGAAAAAAAGAAACACTTGAGAGCAAGATATGTTTCTTTGCTCATAATTTTCACCTCTTATGAGGGCTGGATAGGCGTTAAGGGCATGGGTTCCCATCCCACTTTTCTTCTAAAGTTACCTTGGACCCTGCCCCTCCTGGTGGGACTTCTCGGTACCTCGGTTTTCTTGGCTACAAAATAAAAGCAGAGGACAAAATGATGTTCAAGGTCTTTTTAAGCTTTGAAAATTCTGGATTATATCTCAAAAAAGATTTTTAAATGATCCATAATTCAAGATACATGTACCATAAGATCTTTAATACAGGCAATTTAAAACTATAGAAAAGGAATATAAATTAAAGAGGTGAATAATCTGAGTTTCACATAGTTACTGTAATTAATTATTATAATTCACTCAAAACTTGCTGATATAGAAGGTAAAATAAATATTTCAAAATCCTTCAAATACTTTGACTAAGAAAAAATAGAAATGTGTAGTAAATCTGTTAGAGTATTATTCTCTTCAAAATTCTATATAAGATCCTCAGGCTTCCCTGGTGATGCAGTGGTTAAGAATGCGCCTGCCAATGCAGGGGACACGGGTTCGAGCCCTGGGCCGGGAAGATCCCACATGCCATGGAGCAACTAAGCCCATGCGCTACAACTACTGAGCCTGCGCTCTAGAGCCTGTGAGCCACAACTACTGAGCCCACATGCCACAACTACTGAAGCCCACGCACCTAGAGCCCGTGCTCTGCAACAAGAGAAGCCACCGCAATGAAAAGCCCATGCACCACAACAAACAATAAACCCCACTTGCTGCAACTAGAGAAAGCCCACGTGCAACAATGAAGACCCAACACAGCCAAAAATAATAAATAAATAAAATTAATTTATTTTAAAAAATTCTATATAAGATCCTGATTTTCCAAAGGCCACTTGACTGATTTTGTTTTATCCTCTTGTTCTCTAGGGAGTAAATTGATATTGAGTTTTATTTTTAATTTTTTAATTGAAGTATAGTTGATTTACAGTGTTTCAGGTGTACAGAAAAGTGATTCAGTTATATTTACATATATATACATACATTTATATATGCTCATTTTCTTTTCCATTATATTTTATTGTAAGTTGTTGAATATAGTTCCCTGTGCTATATCCTTGTTGTTTATCTACTTTATATATAGTAGTCAGTATCTGTTAATTCCAAATTCCAATTTATCCCTACCCCCCTTTCCCCTTTGGTTATAACTTATGGTTATAAGTTTGTTTTCTGTGTCTGTAAGTTTTGTAAATAAGTTCATTTATATCATTTTTTTAGATTTTTAGAAGAGTATTAATGCTTTTTTGACTCACCTTGAGAGTAAACCTTCACCTTAGTTAACAAATTAAGGTGGGAGAATTGACACCATAGGATGTAGTCTTTCATAGATGATAAAGGTTATCCTGAATCAGCTGTAGTGGGGATGGTAAACCACTAGTTCAGCAGTTAAGATTCTGTTGTTCTAGAATTTGAGGACTGAATATACTGGTGCTGCTTAAAGCCCAATAGATCAGAAATTCCATATTTTAGACCTAGTGTTGCCTTTATCCTAGAGAACTTCCCTGAGGTCTCATCTTGAAGTCATCGGTACTTGAGGTATAATATTCATTCTCCATGTTGTTTGTCCTCTGTTATCTACCATTCCATAAAATTGTGTTCTTCCTTTTTGATCTATCCCTGGATCCACTGTTTCACCATCAGCAAAGACAGTATACCCTCAGCATTCACTCAGAGTTTCTGCTACCACCCTGCCAGCATCAAATCCAGGCTCTTCCCCAAAGAAACTACTTCATTCCAACCTTTCTGAGCTCTGCTTATTCTCACTGGGGTAGTGGCTTTTACGCTCTTTTGTGGCTTCTGGATGATGGTTCCTCTTCCTTTTGGTAAACACTCTGCTTTGTTTGAGGCTCACACAAGACCACCCTCTTCACCCATCATCCATTGGCCTTCGGATAATGTGCTCTGTCACTGAAGTTTTGGCATCTGGATAAGTTTCCATTTCTAACAAAGTTCCTGCCAATACTCTAAGTTGTCAACAGTCATTTGTTATATTGAACCATCGTGCCTAAATACCTGGCCTCTCGATGTTTTTACCTCATCATCTGCCATAACTTCCTCTTCAATTTCTTCTCAGCCACTCACTCTCAAACTCAAGATCACACAACCTCAGGAAACTGCTCTCTCCAAAATCATGACATCAAATTCCTACTCTCATCTTGTAACCTTCTATTTTCCAGGGTGGTTGTTCAGGTAATGATCTTTCTCCAGCCTCTTGGGAATGTCTGGTCCACTGACCCCTCTTTCTTTATCCTGTCCCCTAACTTGGACTTGTCATCCTTTGTGGTTCTTATCTGATTAAATCCCAAACTTAGATGCACTCAACTGGCTGTGTCTCCAGTGTCTCCAGACACTGGCTGTGTCTTTTTTTGTGTCTCCAGATAAACCATAAATAAAATAGATCAGAAGAGGAAAACAGATTGCTGCACTATGATCGCCAACCTCAACTGCATCTCTGGAATTTCTCTAAAATCCGCCTATTTTCACTGGTTAACTTAGTCTCCAATTCGCAATGGCTATTGCAAACAGTCTTCACCCTTCTGAAATTGCTGCTGCCATGCCTCTCCAGACACTCAGCAAATGACATCCCTTTTCACTTAATTTAGAAGGTAGCAGTTATGTGATGGGAACTCCCTTAACCTGCCACCATCAAATTTACAAATCTATCATCAGAACACAGCTGTGTCCTTCCTTCCTATTGCAATAAAAGAGGTGTCTCTCTTCCTCTCAGAGGCTATTTTCTTTTTCTTCACACCTTGGAATCCACACTTCCCTGTTCTCTATAATTCTCATTAATGAATATCCCTTTGATCACCTGTTACTTGGCTCTTCTCTCTCTATTGGATCTTTCTCAATAGCATCCATATCTATACAGGAACAATTTTCTCCAGTTAAAAATCAGGCAAAGCAAAACATACATCTCCCTCCATCTCTTTTTCCTCTATTACAGCTCTTTTATAGCATAACTTCTTGAAAGTTAAGAAACTCCTATGCACATCTCAGCCACCTGCCTTCCACCCCCACCAGTTTGCTGTGATATCTCTTGTCAATATCATCAATGGTCTCATGCACTGAATTCATTGCTCAGTTTTTGTTTTTTATTTTACTTAACCTCTCACTAGCATCCAATCACATTATCCATTTCCTCCTTCTTTTCTAGGTTTCTGTAACCCCATACTCTTTTACTGGCTTCTCTACTTCTTCCTATAAATCATGGCATCCCTCCAGGTTAACCCTCAAAACTCTTTTTTTTCTTACCATATACTCTGTTTCTAAACACCTGAATCCATGGTCAGGCTTCAGTGTTGATTTATATGACTCTCCCATTTTTCACCTCCAGTCCAGCTTTGAGCTCCAAATGTGTATGAGCAACTACTTATTTAATATCTCCTTTTAGACATTTCAGAAGTAGCTCGAAACTTGAATTAAAATAGAAATAATTATCCTCCTCCCTCCCCAGCTTTCGCTCAAGTTGTCTTTACTTTATTTTCCCCGCTGGAACTGGCCTAATCTTTAAAAACAAACAAACAAAAACAAATATGATTCTTACTCAAATACTTAAAAATTCTTAAAGACTTTCCAAATATTTAGTTGTAGGACCAACTTTATTTACCAGAGTCTAAAAGTCCCTATAAAATCTAGTTGCCCCTACTTTGCTGTCTTAACTTACTCCCTCACTTTTCATCATTTAATCAGGTGGATCATTTTCCCTCCCTTTGAACAGTCTATGTTTCTTCCTTCATCATAGCTTTTCATGTGCTGAACCATTTGCTTAGAATCCTCTTTCCCTTCTTTCATCCTTTTAATTTCTGCTCACACTTCAGCAGAAATTTGAGCTCAGCTGAAACTCCCATCCTCCTGAAAGCCTTTCTTGGCCTTTCCATGACCAGATCAGACCGTTTCATTGGCATTTTTGACATATCACAATTTCAACAAAATGATAATTTATGTAATGAATTATTCCATGTCTTTCTTACCTATTAGAATGTCATCTCTACTAGACAAAGGACCATGCCTGCCTTGGTCACCTTTGTATTCCTAACACCTAGCAGACTTTTATTTGTTCCTGATGGATACTCAACAAATATATTTTTAATGGCATGAGTACTTTGGTACCTAACCAAAATCTCTAGACTTTATTAACACGTAGCTTTTTAGTACTCTTTCACTGAAGTGCAAAATTTCTTGATGGGAAAAAAAAATCCATTTTTAATTTAAAACTTTAGTGTGTGATCACAAACATAATAAGACTTAAATGGCTTATTTAATTGTTATATGACCCACTTTTTGTTTTCTATAATATTCCTTTGTGTTTTTCTATCACTTTCTACACCAGGCCCAATGCCATGGAAATTAATACCCTGATCTCTTAGAAATATATACCAAGGAAGATAGATAGATTTGAAGGAATTATGTTGTCTCTCTATTCAATGCCATGTTAAATACTTAAAATGAATATGTCTTTTTTTTCTTATAGACTCATAGGCTGACTATATGTTCTTTGTTTTTTGGAGTAGAACAAGCATTCCTAGATTTTAACCCAGTTTAGAATCCTGACTTCTGTATTTACCCATAAATTTAAGTGGGTTACTTAATCCCTCCCATCCTCAGCTTTTACATCTGTGGAATGGCATGAACACCAGTGAGATTAATTAACTGATTGTACTCAAATGTCTTCCATCCCCACCACTCATCCACTACTTTCTTTTCCTTTATTAATATTCATACTCATAATCCTTGAGAGCTCACTTGAAAGTAATTTAATGAATATATTCCTTCAAAATGGTGGAACAGGGACAAACTGAAAAATAGAGGAATATAATGAGAAATTTTTATCTTTACACATCTTGAAATAATATTAAAATTGAAACTGGTGACTACAGTTAAAGTACTATCTCTTTGGCTTAGATATGAAATCTATTGATATACTTCACAGCAAAGGAATCTAACAGATTGATGACAAGTTCAGGCTCTGGAGACAGACAGACAGACCTGGGTTATAAACCATGACATTGGTCCTACTAAACACAAGACCCCGTGTAACCTCAGTTTCTAAAAGTCTCTGTTTCCTCAGCTGAACAATAGAGGTAATGGTAAAATATTCCTCATAAGATGCTGGTAAAGACTAAATGCGATAATGCTAATAATGCATTAAACACTGCGCTTGGCATATAGAAGCCTTCAAGAAATGCCATCAGTAAGTTGAGACAGAGAGAAATATGACTTGTGATATATTTTTGCCTAATGTGAGTTCTTTATTTTACACCAAGTAGATGGTCAGGTGATAAATTTATTAAACTCTAATGATGAACTTACATATAAGATGAAGATCTGGTCTATACTTTCTGATCTCAACAAGTGGCCTCATCTTTGTCCTCCTTATATCTCCGGATAATTGTGACCTTGCCTTGAGTGGGTGTAGAACCAAGAGAAATGACCTTTCAGATCTTGCCTTTGCCTTGATATCTAATCCTTGAATAGTGCTGTCCTCAAATGATGGTTTTCATTACATTGGAAGATTGGGCCAATCATCATTAGTGCAGACACTTTAGCAATTTTTCATCCCAACACTGCTGTAATGATAGTTTCAGCACAGATGATTCTTCTCCTTAATCATAGTGATTATGAGTCTATTGAATAGAAACTGTATCCTAGTGAGCATAGAATAATATTTTTTTTTACTGTTTTTTCTGTTGTTGCTATTGATATTCCTTAAATCCCTATGGTGGGTTGTGTACTTTTTTTTTTTTTTTTTTTTTTTTTTTTGCGGTACGTGGGCCTCTCACTGTTGTGGCCTCTCCCATTGCGGAGCACAGGCTCCGGACGCGCAGGCTCAGTGGCCATGGCTCACGGGCCTAGCTGCTCCGCGGCATGTGGTATCTTCCTGGACCGGGGCACGAACCCGCATCCCCTGCATCAGCAGGACTCTCAACCACTGCGCCACCAGGGAAGCCCGGTTGTGTACTTTTTATGTCCTTGGTGCTCAAGTTTAATTTCCTTGCTTTTCTTCTTTACACTTTAATTAAAAGTTAATTATAAATTATAAATGTATACCTGATATACATTTGGAACATTAAACTCTGATTGCTATTTTGTTCACTTAAACCCGTCGAACTTTCCAAGGATTTTAGACCTGTGTCCTTCTTACATATAGGTCTGAATCAAAGTTGGATGCAATGCTGTACCACTTGCCCTGGCCTGGTATGAGCTACTCATGCATTTAATTAATGCCACTAATGAATGGTATTTTTGTTCCAAGAAAGTAAGTAAAATTGTTGCAATGGAGATTTCTGCTATATTTTATGAAATCAAAATAGAATAGTTATTTCATTCCCTGGTCATCAAAATTGTCCGTGGACCTTTTGTCAACAAAGCAATGGACATTTAATTTCAAGGAAGTGTGAAATCTAAATCCATGATGATAGTGACTGAGACACCAAAGATTAAATTAGCATTTTTGTGATTCCTTCGTTTTGTGGCTCTGTGGTCACATATGCTTCTGGGTCTATCTGGTGAGGCATATTCCACTGAATGACATCCTCTGTCATTCCTTCATCCTGCTAGAGGTCTTCCAAGTCATAGACACAGGACTATACGATCGTGCTCTGATGAAGGCATCCTCCACAGGCTTCCCTGTGAGGTGTGACAGATGCCAAACTGTCTTTTTCTAAGTTTATGTCACAGAGTAGGTGTTTGATAGTCTCTTCCTTCCTTCTGAATACTTGAATATTGAAACAGGCCACTTTGTAGAAATAAAACTAACACTTTCTACTATAAATTTATCTAATATTTATGATGAACACTTTGATTATGGTGAGACCACTTGACCCTTAAGTAATAGTATGTTCTTCAATGTTTTATTGATTTTGGCCCCACCTAAATAGGGTATTTCAAACACAAATATTAAAGTGGAAAACCATAAAAGAAGGCTAACTAATAATAGTAAGAAGCATATTACATTGTGAATTTCCCACTTACTTTTTCAAAGTGTGTTTTTTTGTTTTTTTGTTTTTTTTGTGGTACACGGGCCTCTCACTGTTGTGGCCTCTCCCATTGCGGAGCACAGGCTCCGGACGCGCAGGCTCAGCGGCCATGACTCACGGGCCCAGCCGCTCTGCAGCATGTGGGATCTTCCCGGACCGGGGCACGAACCCATGTCCCCTGCATCGGCAGGCAGACTCTCAACCACTGCGCCACCAGGGAAGCCCTCAAAGTGTGTTTTGATTTATTTTGTGCCATGTACTTATATTTTTATCTCAGTCACTTTGATGCAGTTTATCATTGGAGGGTTTTAAATGCTGGGTATTTGCAGAATCCAGTATAGCCAATTATTTTTTAGTTCAGATTGGCAATTTATTAGTCCTGGTTTATGCAGTAATTAAATCAACTAACCAGAAAGATTTAATACAAATAAAGGTACCCATTAGTGTCAAGTTTATATTTCTTTTTTAAACATTTAAAAATGTGATAAAATCGTTATCAATATTAGCACAGGAAATTTTTCAATAGAAAATGGTAACTAATATACAGTAACACATGAGATTGCTTCAGATATTTCACCATTTTAATATGTTCTCAAGTGAAATATTTGGGGTTACTTGGAGCTTTTTTTTCCCAATTTTACTGAGATATAATTGACATACATCACTGTATAAATTTAAGGTATACAACACAGTGGTTTGACATATATTGTGAAATGATTACTGCAGTAAGTTTAGTGAGCATCCATCATCTCAAATACAATAAAAAAAGAAAGCAAAAAAAGAAAAAAATTATTTGTGTTAAGAACTCTTAGGTTTGATTCAAGTTTATATTTCTATTGTCAACTAGAATGTTTTTGTTACATAAAAAACTCTAAAAAACAGGTTCATAAATTCTGTGAGATTGGGTTTCATGAGGTAGCTCTCCAAATATAGGGTAATCAAAGAGGAGGAGAGTATTTGAAACTGACTAGTTTATGTTCATGAGTATCCTTATAAGGCTGCCAGCTACTATTGGAAATACACTTTGTGAGTCCTCCTGATTAATGGCTAAGGTTTTACTAAAGTGAACGATTGTCCCTTATTCCAGAACTACAGTGTCAACAGTAGTGAGTAGATTTGTAAATACTTTCTTCCAGGTAGCCCAAGTCCTTCATCTGTAGCCATTAATTTGGTGACAGCCAATAATTATTTTAAGTGGCCCCTGATACTGAAACGCACAGATGGCTTTCTTCCTGTGTGGTGCAGGGAACACTTCTAAATTTCTGAGAGGTTTCTGTCACTACCCAAAGAATTTCCTGTCAGCAGTGACATTTGGCCTAATCATTTATTCTCTGTTGTAAGGCCTCCCTGCAGTGGCTCTCAGAGTCTGGAAAGCTTGTCTTCAGAGCCACTGCTGTCAACATCTGCTAAGGGTATTTTGCGTGAAGTGTCCCAACTTCTCTTAAAAAATAGGATCCCCTTCATTCTTAGGGCTCCCTGCTGGGTCATTTTCCTGGAAATAATGTCAGACTCATGAAATTTCATAAGGGCACAATTCTCAAAATTATTAATGAGGAAACATTTTAAGATATAATTGGAATGACACTGAAAAAGTTTATAAAATGTTACCCAAAAAGTTAAAAAACGAACTCATTTTTATTTCATAAATAATTCAATCATAGTAGGAAAACAGTCAGATGGAATACACCAACATGATGGCAATGATTGGTCTTAGCAGTGGAGTTACAGATTTCTTCTTTGTGCTCTGCATTTTGCAAATATTATAAAACAATTTTTGGGGGAAAAAAATCTTTAAAATACTAAAATAATGACTATATCCATGAATAATAAACATAATGAAAATTATTACAAAAAAGAATATCTTTCAAATATTTTTACCATATAATTTTAGTGTAATACTAATTTTCTCTATGACATTTACACCACCTACCTATTACTATTCAATATACTTTGAAAATTATATAGGAATACGTTTTACTTCTTCATGACTTCAATTCTTCTCTCTGTGTGTGTGTTTCTTATTTATATCCTTCTCCCTTCCTCTTCCTCCTATATATCTATATTTTAATATGAAGCTGTAAGAGAATGAATAGAGTGGAGAATTCTACTGGGAAATAGCATATTGACAGAGTTTAATGGTTTTCAAGCCTTTTGGTTTCAGGACTCCTTTACACTCTTCAAAACTATCAAGAATTCCAAAAATTGTATGTTGGTTATACTTATCATAATTTACCAAATTGGAAATTATTTAATTTGTTTAGAATAATAATAAAAGTATTGAAATATTAATCTAAATGATATTTATAAAAATAATCATATTTTCCAAACAAGCAAACAACTAGTAAGAAGGGTGGAATTGCTCTATATCTTTGAAACTGTCTTTAATGTTTTATCTAATAGAACATAGCTGAATTTTCATATCTGCTTCTGCAGTTGCTATAATACACATTGTGTAGCCTGTAAAAAAAACTACATTGTACCTGTTGAGAATGAGGCCTAAAAAAACGTGAAAAAATACCAATAGCATCTTAGTATTATGAAATAGTTTTGACCTTGTAAACTCCTTGACAGCTCTCTGAAACACAGACAACAATCTGAAAATTGCTAGCCTAGGATAGACATATTTTATTTTTGTAGCTGTATAGTATTCCATTTTAATGAATGTACCCTATTTATAAAATTGCTCTGCAGACGTGTATTTGTATCTCTTTGAGGTTTTATTTTCCTTACAAACAATGCAGCAATGAATATCTTTATAAAGATATGGGCTTCCCTGATGGCGCAGTGGTTGAGAGTCTGCCTGCCGATGCAGGGGACACAGGTTCGTGCCCCGGTCTGGGAAGATCCCACATGCCGCGGAGCAGCTGGGCCCGTGAGCCATGGCCGCTGAGCCTGCGCATCCGGAGCCTGTGCTCCGCAACGGGAGAGGCCACAACAGTGAGAGGCCCGCATACCGCAATAAAAAAAAAAAAGGGATGGAAAGATATTTGTCCACATGCATGGGTATATGTAAAGGGTGGATATTTAAAAATAAATTACTGTCTTAAAAGTTATGCATACTTACTTCACTTAGTATGATCATCTCTAGGCCCATCCATGTTGCTGCAAATGGCATTATTTCATTCTTTTTTATGACTGAGTAGTATTCCATTGTATATATGTACCACATCTTCTTTATCCATTCATCTGTCGATGGGCATTTAGGTTGTTTCCATGTCTTTGCTATTGTGAATAGTGCTGCTATGAACATTGGGGTGCACATAAGCCAGACAGAGAAAGACAGATATCATATGATGTTGCTTACATGTGGAAACTGAAAAAATGATACAAATGAACTTATTTACAAAACAGAAATAGACCCACAGACAGAGGAAACAAACTTTTGGTTTCCAAATGGGAAAGGGGTGAGGAGAGGGATAAATTTGGAGTTTGGGATTAATATATGCACATTGCTAAATATAAAATAGATAACCAACAAGGTCCTACTGTATAGCACAGGGAACTATGCTCAATATCTTATAATAATCTATAAGGGAAAAGAATCTGAAAAAGCATATATATATATATATATATCTGAATCTGAAAAAGCATCTATCTATATATATATCTATATCTACATATATATAGATACCTCTGAATCACTTTTCTGTACACTGAAACTAACACAACATTGTAAACCAACTACACTTCAATTTTTTAAAAGTTATGCATATTTTAAAGTATGTTGTGTTGACCCTCTAAGGAAAAGGTTTTATAAATATTTAATTCAAGCAAAGCAATATACACTCTTGTTCCCTAGCTCTTTGAAATACTAAGAAAGAATAAATGTTGTAGTTGTATGTCCCATAAATATTTTTCCCAATCAATACATTCACAATTTTTGATAGACTTTCCTCAATCTGATGATTTGGAATTTCAGTACTGTCTAAATTTTATAGACTATGTCCCTCGTCCATGGTTTTTAATATTTTGGGAGCTTCTACAACGATGTTAATCAAACACTCTTTTTCTCCATTTCCATCTACTGGAAATTCCCAATATAATGCATTTAGATATAGAAATCTTTTAAGACTGTGCTGTGGTTTTGATAAACTCATAAGAAAATGATAGTTTCCATAATTGGAATAATGTATCAAAATAGATGAATCCCAAAATTTTAATAATTCCTGAAATTGTCCTGAGGCAAAATCTGTTCTACTTTCATAAGTGTTTCCATTTTCTTGTTAAGAAGAAGAGACACAATCTGAAATCCAGCTCTAATTTTCTCCAAGGCATAAAAGAGAAGGCCTTAGTAATTACTTGTCTTTTTCATCTGACCACATAGTGTCTTCTTTTCTTGTTTTTGCCAATGAATGCAAAAAAGGAAGATTCCCCATAAAAAAAAGTTCTTCTCAAATGGCTGTTCTTAGACCTTCAGTTATACTTTACCTTCAACTCATTCTTTGCAATATTACACATCTTTTCACAGTAAAAGAACGTTCCTCAGTTAAAACTTTTTAAAACATATTATTTTGAATTTGCTGTTTCTTCTGAGCACTACCCATGTTATGTCATTATTGAAAGTATCCTGGGACCAAATCTAGTTAAAAATATATTTTTATCACATTTTGAAGAAACTGAATAAGCAAGTTCTTATTCAGTTATGAAACTTCTTTCAGAAGTTATGAAACTTCTTTTAAGACTTGTCTTGAAGCTTTGTTCACAATATGACTTATTTCTCAATACTCACTCTGGACATTCAGAGGCCATAAGCATTTGAATAGATGACCAGTGTTGCTAATGTGGGCTAACTATTTTAGAGTGTGTCTACCATTTACCAGATCTTATTTGATGTGATTTAATGGCTCAAATAGATATTTGCTGAATGAATGAATAATGATTACTACTACTACCACTACTACTAGTGATATTATTATTACACCAATACTTGAAAATTCTCTACCTCTTTTGCTTTTTCTTTCATTTACTTTCCTCTGAAGTAGGCTGAGTAATAGCACTTCAGAGATATCCATGTCCCAATCTCGAGAATTTATAAACATATTACCTTACCTGGTAAAAGGGACTTTGCAGATGTGATTAAGTTAGTATCTTGGGATAGGGAGATTATCCTAGATTGTTCTGATGGGTCCCATGTAACTGCAAGGGTCCTCATAAGAGAGAGGCAGGAGGATCTGAGGATTAGGAAATGTGAGGGAGGGACCACAAACCAGGGAATACAGACGGCTTCTAGAAGCTGAAAAGGCAAGAAAACAGATGTTCCCCAGAAGCCTCCAGAAGGGACCTAGTTCTGCTAATTTTAGAGTTTTGACTTTCAGAACTGTGAGAGAATAAATTTGTATTGTTTAAGCCACTGAGTTTGGGGAAATTTGTTGTAGCAGCAATGGCCATCTAATACACCCCTTTTGCTTCCATTTCTTTCTGTATTTCATGCCATTAGATGTTGCCTCCAGAACCAAACATCTGCAACAGTGCTTAGCACTTAGATTGGTGATATGTGGAGTTCACATTTTAGTTCAACCCTTTTGCCGTAGCAGATATTCTGTTTGTATGAGTGAACTATGCCTTCTATCAGCTTAAAGGCCTTTCGTGTCTTTGTCACATGAATGTAAACACATTCAAATCAAAGTATACTGCCCACTTTTAGAAGAACAAATTGTCCTTTAACTTTGCACCTGCAGAACTTAACCTCATATCTTTATTGGAAAATAACATTAAATTATTTAAAGATACAGGGTCATGAAGATAAGCAATGCAGGACTCCAGTGATTTTTATGTTATCAGCATAGGTGTGATCTTAAAACGTTGAAATTATTGAAACGATATTCATAGGTATATATTTAGTTTATGTGTGTTTATTCCAATAGCCACTGAAGTATATTTCATTGTTCACAATCTATAACCAAAATCCTTTTGCTATAGCGTAAACATAATTTATCAAACCCATGGACATTAACTAGGGTTTTGTTTTATTTCTTCGTTAATGGAAAATGAATTGTATCTGCTTTTATTTATCTTATGCATCTCAGACTATAAAGAGCAAAATGTTAACAATTGGTCTCAGTTAGTCTGCTCACAGAAAGTATAATTGATACCTCTGAGGCGTGGGAAAACTAGCGACCAAAACAATTGGCGGCATTCTTCCTTTGATTCATATTTAAAATATGTCATTTTACATTTTCTGCTCTTAGTAGTCATTCTGTCTACATCAGGAAGAATGCAAATAGATGTGGTACAAATTCCCTGGTTATATAAATATTGTTCTAACTGTAAAATAACTGACCATTTATACTGATGGGCTAAGAAGGCTCTTTGAATTGCTTTGCTTATAATTGGTTCCCATGGGGACCTGCAAAATCCACAATTTCTGATAAAGTGGAAAGCTGTGGGGGAGTTATAAATTATAATGCAGTTATGACTGGGCTAGCCAGTACAATCTCACAATCTGTTATTAGAGCACAATCTGTTGTGTCTAAGGTTTGTTAGGAAACACTAGAGTCCAGAAATGTCACCATTAACTAATGTGTGATTTGGTCGCATTTCTTGGTAAGAAAATAAGATTTTAGTTGTCCTTTAATCCAAACTTTCCCTAGGAGGTTATGCAATGTAAGCCAATATGATTAATATCACCATTGAATAATTTAAAGTTACTTCCTCTAAAGAGCAGAATCCCACTGTAGGACTGAACACAGTCCTCAGTGGAAGGTTCAGACTTTGGGTCCAGATAGCCTGGCATTTCCATCCACTTACTGATTATATGGTTTTGATGGATTGATTTGTCATTAAGACTTACTTATATAATCCATAAAATGGAGGGAGTCATGTAGTTCATTGAATTGTTTTAGGAATTAAGTGAGATAGTGTATCTAAATTGTTCCAAGTCAGATATAACATAAAGTGGTAATGAATAAGTTCTCAAATATCAGTGGCTTAACTCCTAAAAAGTGTTATTCCTTATTCACGTTATAAAGTCAGTTGTTGGGGACTCTGCTGCACAGTGACTCAGAAAGCATCGTGAGAGGACGCTGCACCACCAATAGAACCCCTGGCCTCCAAGGTCATGATGACAGGGGATCAGAGACAGGAGGGGCACACAAGCCCTGGAGGCTGTCTCAGAAGGCACACAGGTGTCATTTGTTGGTACATAGGCCAGAGAGACTTGGAAACATAAGGAAGACTGGGAATATGGATATTTACAGGCATGGTCTTTCCCACAGCATCTGAAATGCTTAGCGAGATGCCTGGCACATAATTAGAACAGCTCAATAAATGTTAGTGATTGTCTTTGCTGCCATCATCATCATCATGATTACTTTAGAGGCAGTACGTTTATAGTTAAGAATCCACCACCAACTCTATGACTTCGGGCAAACTTTTAAAACTCTCTGAACCTCCATTTCTTCCATTGTAAAGTTGGTTCACCTCATCAGATTGTTGTAGGGACGAAATGAAGTAAAGTGCTGCCATGTAGCACTCCCTCCAAGAAGATGGGGGTTTTGTTGTCACTGCACATTTTTACCCTTCATTGGATCTACCAGTTGATTCAAACCATTTAAATGCCTATTTGTGTGTGTTTTTAATGCAATGGTGTTAAGATACCTTGATTCATTTTAGCATTTATATGCTAATAAAATATTGATTTTTCCATTTGTGACAGATATATACAATTATTCATTATACAGTCAGCAGGTGTTTATTAAGCATACACCGAATTCTAGAGTCTAGGGATGAGCAATAAACAAGATAGGCAAGGTCTTTACCTTCGTGGAATTTGGATTCTGGAACAGTGATGAGGGAAACAGGGAATAAACAAGCAATGGTAAATGAACTGTGTAATTTCAGATCATGATAATTCCTATGAATGTACAAAAACAGAAATATTTGGTAAAGACTGGTGAATATTTCATTTTGTAAGATCAGAGATGGCTCTGAAGAAGCAATATTTCAGCTGAGATTCGAATGACACAAAGGTATTTGGTAGAAGAGCCTGCCTGGCAGAATTCCAAGTGCAAAGCACCTTGGCTCATTAAATGTCATTAGAGCAGAGTAAGTGATGGGCAGAGTGGTTAGAAATGAGGTCATAGAGATAAGGAGGGATCTTTGCTATGAAGAGTTTGATTTTTATTTTTCTAAATTTGATGAAAAACTATCAGAGGTTTTCAAGCAAGAGAAGGACTCACCTGATTTTTGCTTTATTTCACTGACTGCTTCACAAAAAAACCAGTAATAGAGGCTATTGCAGAATCCCAGAAAGAGATAGTGTTACTTTTTCTTTAATTGAAGTATAGTTGATTTACAATGTTGTGTTAATTTCTGCTGTACAGCAAAGTTATTCAGTTATATACATTCTTTTTTTATATTCTTTTCCATTATGGTTTATCATAGGATATTGAATATAGCTCTCTCTGCTAGGACCTTGTTGTTTATCCATCCTATATATAATAGCATACATCTGCTAATCCCTGGTACTTTTGAACAAATTAGATGGGTGGGGAGATGGACAAAAGTGGAAAGATTTGGGATGCATTTTGAAAGTAGAGCTAAAGGTTGGTAAAGATGTGGAGGTAAAGAAAGGAAACCTCTTAGATTTATGAACTTAGAAGTTCATAAATGCCCTCCAAGGAAACATCTGATAGAATTTACAAAGATGACTTACTGATGGAGGCAAATACATTTTACTTCAGGGTCAGAAACGGGGAAAATTCATTTTCTTTTGAGGATTCATCCGTGGCCCAAAAGCCAGGAAGAGTGGTTTTTACTCATAACAGGCTTATATAGCTCCCTTATTTTAAAAATAACTAGGTCAGGTTTTTTTCTAATGAAATAAAATATTAGGCTGAAATTTTGAGTTAATTAAGTATGGGTTGCTATAATCTACTGCCATGCCCATTTGATGTTGGGCAGAAGAAATGAGAGATACAAGAGGTTTATGGTATGACATACATGATAACAAGGAGCATAGGGTAAATATATTTGTCATTTCAGGGAAGCTCTTACCTGACATAATCTTGGGAAAACCTGTTTTGGAGAGATAAATGGAGGAGCCATTCAGAATGATAAATTAAACCTGCCTTTTATCTTTTCAATCGTGTCCAATAAAATAGTTTATATTGAGCAGAAGGTTCTACCCCCCTGATCTAAGATATACTGGTGTACAAGGTACACATTGTGTGGATAAATAAACTGACCCACGTTTGTTTCCATGTTAAGTCCTTCAAGTACTGAAATCTCTCTTTGAGCTTACTGGTTATGACTTTGTATCTCAGGGTCAGAGTTCCAATTTCAGTGCACAAAGCCCTTGCCTTTGGCAGCTGAAGGCCTGTTATTATGGGCAGAGATGAAAATTTCCCTGGGCCAAGATCTGTAATTTTCTATATTAAGTCTTGAACCAGTAAAGTGAAGTATCAGTGACTCATTTAAAATTCTTTTTCTCATGAAGCAGATTAGTAATTCTATTAAGTCCAGTAAAGGGGATAAATCTGGACCACTGTAGTTTTTTGGGTTTTTTTTTTTTTTTTTTTTTTGTGGTACACGGGCCTCTCACTGTTGTGGCCTCTCGCGTTGCAGAGCACAGGCTCTAGACGCACAAGCTCAGCGGCCATGGCTCACGGGCCCAGCCGCTCCGCGGCATGTGGGATCTTCCCGGACCGGGGCACGAACCCGTGTCCCCTGCATTAGCAGATGGACTCTCAACCACTGCGCCACCAGGGAAGCCCCGGACCACTCTAGTTTTGCATCTTAAATAAAACACTGTGAATCCACAGACTGGGATGTGGCTTTCCCCTCATATTGTGTAGATTGTCAGGACACCTGTTCTCAATACAGAACAGAGCTGACTCTGTTCGCCTCTTTCCTTGATGCCTCGCTATGTCTGCAGTGAAGGAACCAAATGTAGAGTTTCTCAGTGCTGATGGCCATTTCAGGAGAGAGAGAAGGGCTACTCCCAGAAGTCCTACCCTCCAAAGGCAGATGAGTGAGGTCCTACAGAGCAAGATAGCCAGAGCACATAGACAGACTCCAGGAATGCCTTCACAGGCTCTTCCTCCAATATGCCATTGTCACTTTTCTTCATATGTCTATATTTCATAAACTAAGCCACGTAGCAGTGTTCTAGTGTTACCTTACTCTGTTTTAACTCATGTTTAATAGCAGCTCAGTGGTTTCTCTTGTGTCTTTTCTTTTACTTGAAGCTTATGCATATTTTTATGGGGTACTTTAGATTTTCTTCAGGGATAACTATAGGTTCTGGAACAACTATTGTCCAACAAGGAAATCCAAGGAAAGTCCAAGGACCTAAAAAATAATCTAGGATTTTTATGTAAGAGTCTTCTTATAGTCTGTGAATTGCCTAAAAGTACATCAGCCAAAAAAAGGACAGGAATGTTAGATAAAGCTGTATTGGTATACAATGAATGAATGTTGAAACTGGGGGAGTGAGATACGGGGACACTATTTTCTCTCTTCTGTGTATGTTTGAAAATTTTCGTAAAGAGAGTTATTTATAAATAAATAAATAACAGGCATATAGGGATGATTGAGCGTTTTTTAGACAAACTTTTGAGGCGTTTTATGTCATTGATACGTAAGGTTCAAAAATGTAAGGGGACAATCTAAAACCTAAGTGGAAATTAAGGGGAAAAAAATGCTACAATTTTAGAACATTTTTCAGTTTCCTGTTGTGAGTGATGGAATTTACTCCTTGGAGTGTAATTGGCATCATTTTATTTGATCAGAAAATCACACAAAATATTTTCGTGATTGTTAGCATATTTGCAGGCTCTTAGAGACTGATATTCTTTTCTGTCATAATACATCATGAATAGATGAAAAATATATTCCGATATATTCCTTTTTAAAAATATTCTCTTTCACATATATGGACACATGCACACACACACAACTCCTAGAATTCCTTCCACCCCTGCCACTAATGAAATGTGCATGAGTGTGTGTGTGTGTTTCACATTTAAAAGCAGGTCAGTTAAAGTGTTGTTTTATCATTATAGCTTTTTTGTTAATCAGGTAATGCTGAAAATTCTCTTCAAATTTAGATGTTTATATATGTATCTGCTCCATTATCAAAGAAGTTGGGAAGGTCCAATAATATTAAAGAAACAAAACCAGCAGACACGAAGATCCTGCATACACACACACACACACACACACACACACACACACACACATATACACACACATATACATATAATTAAGCAGAAAGCAATTTATAATGCATTTCCACTTTGTGACTTTTTTTTTTTTTTACCACTTAAAGTTTTAGAGTCTAAAACAGAACCTTTGAACTCATCACTTGAAATTCATCACTGTGATGCCTGCAGTTTGGGGTCTATTTTCAAGTGATGATATTATCTATGGTGGGAATAAAAGAGAAATGGCTCCAGGGAAATGGCTCTAAAAGTCATATTTTTTACGTGTGCCCCAAAGATATTAATAACACCTAACATTTGTATGCTTCATGGTTCATAAAAAGCTATTTCTCTGCCTGTCTTATGTAATTGTCACACATTTACTCCCAATCTTTCATTCGTTCAACTAATATTTACTCTGGGGTACTATATACCAGATTTAGGGTTAAGTGCTGAATGTAAAGTTACGTGACCCCGTGAGTCAGGGAGCAGCCACAAGTTAAAAGTGAGTTCCAGAAATCGTAAGCAGCTCGTCCAAGGTTTTATAATGAATAAATGGTAAAACTGAGATGTGAAAATAAAATTCACGATCAGCAAAATGACCGTACACATCATACCTTCAACTGTCCTCAGTTTGTGAGAACTGTGTCAATGGCTTTTTCCTTTCAGGAAAGCTTTTATATATCCCTGGTTGGTGACTGCTGCTACAGGTTTTATATCTAATCACCATGTCCAGGAAATACATGCTGTGTTCAATACAAAGTGTTTACTTCTTTGATTATGATTATTTTTAAGTTAAAAAGGAACATATTATCAAACCACAGTTGCTTACAGTAGCCAAATTTGAAATAATCTTTAGGAAACGAGGAAAAGGTTTCCAGGCCTACTTTAGATAAAAAAAAAGCCTTCCTTGCAGACTTATTAAACACCAAATGTATTATTAAGAAACTTAGAGACTCTCTTCAGGAAAAAATATTTTAAAAACTTGGCAGATATTATCCACTGCCCAACCGGACTGAAGAACAGTTTTGGCTTTTTCAGCTGAGTAGATGCAGAAGGAATGATCCTCCGTGCTTTCTGTTGTCAAGTCATGAGACAGTTTTCTGGGTGTCTTCTGCCTTAAAAATGAAAAATAGGCATGCTTACTAAAATTGTGTGTGTGTGTGTGTGTGTGTGTGTGTAATCAACTATGTTCCAGAAGCTACGTTATGCTTGGGGAAAACAAAGATGAATAATGCAGGGAGCCTACCCTCAAGAGGTTTTTGATTTGGTAGAGAAAGACATATAAACCTGAACGAGCAGCAGTGTTTTACACATGCCAAATTAGACGTCTATATGGTAGATGCACACAGGAAGAGATTGGAATCGACTTGCGATTTTTTTTATCACTTGTTTAATGTCTATTTTGCTATCAGAAAGAAAATTCTTTAAGGGCTAGAACTGTGTGGGAATAAATGTGTCCATTTTATTCCCTGTTTAAATCTTTCATGGATAGCACAATACCTGGTAGATAGCACTTATGTTTCAAATTAATTTTGAAAGTATTTCAGGAAAGGTTGGATGAATTAACTGAATGAATGTATTAAAACATTAATTAATGGTAAGGTCCCTCTATGGGAACTTGGGGCAAGGGACGTGGATAAAGAGGTCAGGAAAGATTCTATGAAAATGATTAAGTGGGGAAAATGGGAAGCCAGTCAGGACAGAAGGATCAGTATAAGCAAATCTAGGAAGGTGTGAAAGGTCTCAACCCTTTCTGAGTAGTCCTGTAAGTGGAAATAGAGATGTGTATATTTAGGTCATGATTTTGGATAGCATTTTGTGCTAAGGAGTTTGGACTTTATCCTATAGGTGGACATATGGAAGATTAACATGAAAAAGTTTGCATTATAGGAAGATCTATAGGCAATAGAAATCCATATAAAATACCTTTAATGTCCAGTCCCAATGGAAGAATTGATACCTATCTAAGAAAAATGAATTTAGGATAGTTACTCAATCTTCCTCTGGGGTAGTCTAGCCCTAAACTGTTTTATCCCTTTGCTTCTGTAGCAAGTACAAGCGGATATTCTATTTTAGAGCCATTCATATGCATTGTTTTTGCACTCAACTCCTCGATAGCGAGGACTGATTCCTTGTATGACTCCTTAGATAGATTTATCTGTAGACATTTATGGCACATATGGTCTTTAACACATCTTTGAAGGACGCAGTTTCTAGTGTCTCGGTTATATTTACTTAGTATCGATTAGTAAGTGATTCAGGCTCCATGAAAGCACTCTTCAAATTGTCACAATTTTAGTTCCTTGAATCTTGAGTTAGAAAAAGCTCAGTCCCAAGCCATTTCCCCCGTAAATCCTTCATCCACAGAAGGGACGTTCTCTTCCCAGCTGGTGCCTGGAGCCCTGTAAACAGATACCTACCCAGTTATATACAGCTTTCCCTTTGATACTGGGACACATTTATTTCTACTAACTCAGTTACTGCATTTTGGGAATTCTTTCAGTCTCTAGCCCAGGTAATATATGCTTAGAAACAGCATACAGGAAATTGACCTATGTTTTCTTGACCTGAGTTTGGGTTCAGTTTGGGGGTGCATATGTGTTTGCTTCCTTGGTGGAGGATTGTAACTGGATACTGGGAAAAATCCTGATGTTTTTCATTATAAGATTCCTCACTCTGGTTCCCCCTCCATTTGTTTTTAGGGCAGGTAACATGAGCTCCATGTGAAATTAGAGTTATACCTGGGACTGGGACTTGAAATTCTCTCTTGTTTTTTGATTTTTCAAGCAGGCTGGCTAGTTATATTTAAATACGGAAATTATGGGACTCTATTCTCTCTTAAAAGAGGAAAAGGTTGTGCTCTCACTCTTAAATCCTTTAGAATTTCATTAATGTAAGGAATCTTAAGAAGTTTTCTTGTCTGTCTGTCTGCATGTATTTAATAATTTGATCAGCAGATAATGAATTGTGTGCTTCCCTCAGACAATTTGCTGGGCCACTGGGGTGGATGCTGGGCAAAGGTGAATATGACCCAGCTCCTGACTCCAATCAAATCAAATTCTCCTAATAGTGGAGAAGAACATGGACACGCATTATGGAAATTTAATGAGATTTAGCTGGTCCCCTATTGATGGACGTTGATAAATTATGGTACATGATAATTATGCTACAATACTGAGCAGCATTTCAAAAGGATGATATGTGCTGACTCTTCATATATAATTAAACAAACAATAAAACCCACATTCTGAGTGTCCCCTTTGGAATTAAAAAAACAAAGAACCAGATAACTGGAAGATGGATTAGTAGGTATATATTTATGCATTTTCCTGGAAGGAATTATAAGAAAATGGGGGGAGTTGAGAAGGGGTCTTATAGTTTTTGTTTTTAACCTTTGTATAATTTGAATTTACTACCAAGAATGTCCTTCTTTTGTTTATGTGTTTATTGATGTTTAATATCAAAGGGATATCTGTACTATAAGATTATTGCTGTATATTTTTTCTTCTTTTTGCCTCTTTCTAATAAAAAGTGCCATGTTACATAGAGTGTGTAGTAATCTATAAAGATTACATATAGTATGCAAAGAGGTCTGTCAGGGGCAAGTACAGCGCCATGGAAATACGAGGGAGGGGAGGAGAAAGACAAGACCAGATATGGTCCATCTTGGTCAGTAAATAAGATTCTCCTTGTTTTAAAGACTCTTTATCTTAGAAACATTTTCCTTTGATGTTTTGCCTTCCAACTACACAAGCTTCCCCAATCTGTTGTTGGACAGGTAAGTCAGCCAGTTGTAGATTAGTCAGTTGGTGCTTCTTGGAAGTACCTGTGCTTTGCACTTTCTTGGTGTCTTCACTCAGCACAGATGAGGTTTCAGTCAGAAGGAACCAATTGTACCTCCAACATGTACATTGTGTCTCATCTATGTGAATCATCAACTTTCTCTCTTATGTTATTCCCCTAAACAAGGTTTGGTTTTTCTTCTAAGAATAAATTTTTCTATATGAAAAGAATTATCAGAGAATTGTTACAAATAAGAAAAAGATGGTGCCTTGCTTGTTTGTTTCCTTTTTTTTTAATTTTAAAAAAAATTTTAATTGAAGTACAGTTGATTTACAATGCTGTTAATTTCTGCTGTACAGCAAAGTGATTCGGTTGTGCGTATATATTTTTTTTTCCATATTCTTTTCCATGATGGTTTATCATAGGATATTGAATATAGTTCACTGTACTATACAGGAGGACCTTGTTGGTTACCCACTCTATATATAAAAGCTTACATCTGCTAACCCCAACCTGCCACTCCATCCCTCCTCCAACGCCCTCCCCCTTTGCAACCACCAGCCTGTTTGTTTTAATACTTGAAACAGAGAGGTGAGCTTGAGATAATTACTTAGCCATAGTATGATTTATCAAAAAAAAAAACCATACTATGTTTTTTCTCTCTTTTTTTCTAGGCAAACAGCTGTTCTGCTTTTGTTGTCACTCTGGAGCATTTTCTTTTTCTGTCAGCCTGCTTCCCATAGTAAAGAATTTTATTTGCAACTAAATATAAGCACTAATCCATTTCAGAAAGATAAAATTGGGAGTGTACATGCAAGTTACACTTTCTTTAAGTGTTATTAACTTTTTATTTGTTTCCACCATTTTACATTTCTTTGCCTAAATGATAGGAGTACACATGTGTCTGACATTTGTAAATATTACCTATGGTAAGTCAGAAAGAGAAAAACAAATACTGTATGCTAACACATATATATGGAATCTAAGAAAAAAAAAAAGGTCATGAAGAACCTAGGGGCAAGACGGGAATAAAGACACAGACCTACTAGAGAATGGACTTGAGGATATGGGGAGGGGGAAGGGTAAGCTGTGACAAAGTGAGAGAGTGGCATGGACATATATACACTACCAAACGTAAAATAGATAGCTAGTGAGAAGTAGCCTCATAGCACAGGGAGATCAGCTCGGTGCTTTGTGCCCACCTAGAGGGGTGGGGTAGGGAGGGTGGGAGGGAGGGAGATGCAAGAGGGAAGAGATATGGGAACATATGTATATGTATAACTGATTCACTTTGTTATAAAGCAGAAACTAACACACCATTGTAAAGCAATTATACTCCAATAAAGATGTTTAAAAATAATAAAAAAATAAAATGTGAAAAAATATATATATATTACCCATGTAATTTGTTTATTCTGTTAAAATAAACTGTTATTAGAATGGCAGTACAAATCATCTTAGCAGATCTCATTGAATGCTTGGTTTTCACTTCTAATTCTAACCTGTGCTCAGAGAACCACAGTAATCATATCTTAGTGAATATTCAGTCTTTTTGCTCCATCCCAAAGTTATGGCTCAAGCACAAGAACTGCCCAAAACTCATTTCTTTTTACCTCTGATGGGGAAGGTGGAAGGTAAGCAGTTGGAGAGAGTGTTTGATTAGAAATCCAGAATACACGGTTCTGGGTATGATGTTTCTATCAGCTACCACAATTTAGCCGGCAATTCATTGAACTTTTATTTTCCTTATTGGCAAAATAAAGAGTTTAAATTAAATACATTTTAAGATCAAACAATAGACAGGGACTATAGGCCTTCCAGGATGGAAGTTTAGTACAACTAAGAACTGTCCAAATAACTATACCTCATTTAGTATACAAAACATAGTTAAATGGTAAACAGGCTATAGAAGTTGAAAGGAAATGGAACCAAATAGCCCACTTTGCTATATGCAAAAGGCTTTCTAACTCCAAAGTATAATAACTCAGTGTTGTAACCTTCAAGTAATGTTTGTCATGTCAGTTGTGGTCTAGATTTGGGACTTGCTGTTTCTACATCTAGGAAGATATGTAGCTATAGATATACACGTACATATATGCATATGAACTTTATCATTATAAAGCATATGAGGGAGAGAAAATAGCAAATCATTTGCATACAAATCAGAGAAATTCATCTGCAAACTTTCCTGGATATAACAGCAAGTATTTTATTTTATTTTTCTACTGCAAAGCACTTTATTTTTTTTAATTAATTTTTATTGGAGTATAGTTGATTTACAATGTTGTATTAGTTTCTGCTGTACAGCAAAGTGAATCAGTTATACATATATCCACTCTTTTTTAGATTCTTTTCCCATACAGGTCATTACAGAGTATTGAATAGAATTCCCTGTGCTGTACAGTAGGTCCTTATTAGTTGTCTGTTTTATATATAGTAGTGTGTTTATGTCAATCCCAATCTCTCAATTTATCCCTGTCCCCCCTTCCCCCCTTGCTAACCATAAGTTTGTTTTCTGCATCTAACTGCAAGTATTTTAAAGGTAGTATTAAAAAAATAAGGACATGGGTTCTAACATAGAGTTAGAACCAGACTTATATCCATAACTTGTACATCATTATTATTTATCCCATATCAGTACAGGCTACTTCTGTCTGCATATGAAGGAATTAGGGATCCTGATCAGGTAGAAGACAGCAGGAAGCTTAAGGACTATGGAGAATTATAGTAAGGGCTGAAAGTCCAAATACACTGTTGTGTCAACTTAAAGAAAAACACACAACATAGGAGTCGTTAAAGTTTTATTCAGGGACCTTACTGAGGACTGTGGCCTGAAAGACAGCCTCTCAGAAGCTCTGAGGGAATTATTCCAAAAAGGTAGTGGAGAAACTAGCTTACATATGATTTTGGGCCTGGGAATATGTGCAGTCAAGCATACACCTTGATAAAAAAATTACTGCTAGTCACAAAGAACAAATATCTTAAGTTAATGATTTTAGTGCTTTTCTATCAATGGGAGGAAGCAAGAATCGGGGCTCATTAAAATTCTCCCTGACCTCTACATCTAACTGTCTAAGGGGCCTGTTTGTCCAAAGCACAAAGTGCCGCATCCTGTTTTTCATCCCAGATTCCCCTGACGGTGCCCTGTTGGTGACAGCAGTGGCTAAGGACCTAGGGCTGAGGGCTGAGCCAGGCTCTTTGTTCTTTGTTCTCAGTTCTAGTGCTGGCAGTTTTCATCTGGAATTCTAAAAGTGTTTCAACTACATCCTATCATTGTATCCATCTCATTTATTAATATTTTCATTTAGCAAACATTTGATAGAAGCTTGCTTTTAGCCAGACTTGATATTAGTCCTTCCTGTGCTCAGGTCATAATCTGGCACTTGGCATGGAGAGAACCATGCATGTGAACTGTGATGTTTCCAAACTCTGTGGTATTGGACGTGATTTCTAAGCTAGAGGATGTTCTATGGCTATCATGCTAGAGGTAGACATCCATTCTCTGTTCCCCAAATACCGATCCATATTTCTATTATGACAGCCATTGCCATCCATTAGAGTATTCCTTTTACTTGTCTTTTTCCCTCTAGACTGACCACTTTTTCAGGTACAGAGTCCAGGGTAGTGAAACATATATGTATACTGAATAGCTTTCAGTTTTCTTTTATTAATGAATGAATGTGTTAAAAATGTTTCTAAGTTTAACATCCTTTGATTAGTATCGTTTTTGAATTCATTAGTATGAACAGCTTTTTTTTTTGCGATACGCGGACCTCTCACTGTTGTGGCCTCTCCCGTTGCGGAGCACAGGCTCCGGACGCGCAGGCTCAGCGGCCATGGCTCACGGGCCCAGCCGCTCCGCAGCATGTGGGATCTTCCCGGACCGGGGCACGAACCCGTGTCCCCTGCATCGGCAGGCGGACTCTCAACCACTGTGCCACCAGGGAAGCCCTGAACAGCTTTTTAATGTACAAGTCACCCTGAATATCACAGGGATAGTTTAATTAAAAACTAATTCATATCCATACCTGAAAAAAAAGATAGTTTCTAGATTAAAATTTTATCATATTTTATCTTAGTTCTTGAAAATTTTTTAAATTTGTTTTCATCTCATCCCTCTACTCTCACACAAAGATTTTTTTAAGCTCGCCCCCAATAAACTGCTTCTGTTGTCATTAGCTTACTCTCTCTACCAGCTCCTCCCACTGTACTTTTTTTTTTCTGAAGTAAGATTTATAATCTATCTGAGGTGAGAAATTTTAAAATTTAATATTTAAAACATCAGACTTGTAAGTTATGATAATAAAGAGATATTTTTTAAAAAGCATCACTACAAATCCAATATAAATACTAGAAGAATTTAAATAAACTGAATGCTAATTAAAAATGTTCAACTTCTCTAAGGGACAGCAGGAATTCTGCTATTAATACATATTAGCTGAAATGTATATCAATATCTACTTATAAGATACGATGTTAGAAACATTTTTAGTGAATCATAAAACTGAAGTTGTGTTAAGTTTTAAATAAAAATCAGTATATAGTGTTTTACATTAATTTTGCTAAGCAAAATACTTGTCGTCTGTTCATTTGCTTAAGATAGCAAATCCTATAAACCATTAGATTATTTTATCAGTTTATGCATCCGATGTTTTATGTTTAGTGCAGAGTTTGGGAGACTAGAAATACTCCACTAAGCAAGCAAATTGTAATTACTTCTTCATAATTACCATGCAACTTTATTGCCATGCATTGTTATAATTATATTTTAAATATTCTCCATTTACATGAGAGACCAAAATGTCTTCTAGCACATTACAAACTGTGGCTTATAACTGCATCTCACTTCCACAAAGGCCTTTTCTTCATTTAGCCTCTATTTCAACTACTGTTAAAAGAGACTAAACAAAATCAATTGGCATCATAATACTGCAATAAGGAAATTGTAGACAATATAACATTTCTGTGCTACTGAAATCATCTCATTATTCAGAGGATTCATGTTTAACATCTAAGGTATATTCCTCCTTCCTTAAGGATTCAGTCATAATTACATCAGTGCTTCTCAAACTTCAATGCATACAGGAATCACCTTGGGATCTGCTACAAATACAGATTTTAATTCAGTATATCTGGGAAAGGGCCCTCGACTCTGCATTTCTAACAGGCTCCCATGTGCTGATACCACTGCTGCTGGTCCTTGGTCCACACTGAATAGCAACACTGGCAAGTATTATGTATATCTATGTGCAAAATGCTGTTAACAATTTTCACACACACACACACACAAACTTCACCCAGAACTCTGCTATAATCACTTTCCACCTTCAAGCCTGGAAATTACTTATTATTGTTAGAAGACTTAACAGAAACTGTTACCAAAATCAACTTCCGCTGTTCACCACTCAGAAGCCAATACTCAAGAGACAAGTGTTGGTTGAAAAGAAAAGATTGGTTTATTCAGGAGACCAGTAACCTGGGGAGAAGGTGGACTTGTGTCCAAGAACCAACTCCCAAGTTTCTGCTCAACCATGAAAGTTTTTAAAGGAAGAATCATTTGGGGAGGGGGTCAGAGTCTTTGTTATCTTCCGCTGTGTATAGACCTTCTTCTGATTGGTTGGTGGTGAGGTAGCAGGGTGGTATCCAGGAATTTTGTGCTTGGCCTGAAGTTATCATCCTGGGGCCTTAGTCCTGCAGAAGAACTCAGAGCTATATTGTTCCATACATTCCTTAAGCAGGAACCAAGACCCTGCCCCAGGGCGGCTGCACTAGTGGTTCTTGCCTGCTCCTCCTTTGTTTCTGCATTCTCTCCTCTCCCTGATTAGCAACTCTTTGAATCTACCCTTTGGAACTCAGGGAAGGTCAGGGAGGCTGAATGAAGCCTATTTCCTACAAAGAAGAAATGGGGGACACGGAAAGGATTTGTACCCAGGAGGGCCCCACAGGGTCCTTCTTGGTTTCAAAACATCATTGAACCTGTGAAAAAAATCTGCCAAGTAAGCATTAGGGAATTTCACTCTGAAGTGACATGGGGTAGTAAGAGACAGCTTCCAGAAGAATGTGACATTTGAGCTACATTCTGAAGGTTGATTAGTAGTTTGCCAGATGGAGGGTATGGGTCCAGGGGGCAGGGTAGGAGGGAGATGCAAAAGGAGATTTCAGGCAGGAGGAAAGGCATTTAGAGGTGAGGGGACTGTAAACCACTGGGGGAGAGGAGGAGACTGATGAAAGGTAAGATTAAGGGCACAAATTCTTATCTTCTAATTGAGGAGTTGAGACTTTACCCTGCAGGTGTTTAGAAATTACATGAGGACTAGAAGATTATATAAATCTAACTAATTTACTAATGTTTTCTCTTCCACTCTGAATAAAATAGTCCCTTGGGAAACTGACAATCAGAATGACACGCCTGCAGTTCAAGGGCAATATTACGGATATTCCATCTTATTCTAATGACACTTTTGAACATTTGTTTCTGGGGTTTTATTTTTTTAATTCATTTAGCGAAACATTGTGGCCCTATCTTCTTTACCATCATAATCATCTTCAAATTAAGAAAGTAACAGGAGATGTTTCAACTTAGCGATGCCAATAAATACAAATAGGTCATTGTCAACATCCATAGCCTGACAGTTTATGAAGATCCTTGAATATCAGGGTGGCTAATATTTGAAGCCTCTAAGACACTGTAAAACACAATTTGCAAAGATATCTCAGTTGAAAGCTAAGAAAGTCTCACCCCATGACTTTTTAAATGTCCCCTAGTGTTAAAAATAATTTTTTGAAAGTTCTCTTTTCAGTAATGGCAAACTTCAAGATAGGCTTAAAATCCAGAATCTCCTAGTCTATCTATATTTGATCCTTGGCAAGCTAGACTATTGTTATCTGGTAATATTTGTTTCAGGGATGCTTCTGCACAATTTTTTATGCTAGTGGGTAAAAGAAATCTTAAGGTTAATCGTTCATTCAGTCTTTTCTTTTCCTGCCAGTACTGTTCCCCAATTCTACAGCTTCCAAGGTTTCACCAAAAAAAGACTTTTAAATGTATATATACACACATAAACATATGTATAGTAGGAGAGGAAAAATAATTTTCTCTCTACTCTTCTAGGTCTTGACTGAGACACCCCCTGTAATAAATGACAGATTAACAAGAGAAAAACAAACAGGCGTTTAATAACATGTATACTTCCTATACACATGGCAGGCACTCAGAAAAACTGAGCCCCTCAGTCAGCAGTCATTCATGGCAAAAGACAAGGATACAGGGAAGGGTGAAGAATTAGGACCACATGTGGGAGATCATGAATTGGGCAGCATCCCAGCCAGCAGAGAGAATGGAGCTACCAGGAGCTGTATAAAATAAAAGACTTTTATAGGCAGAAAAGAGTGGGACAAGAAAGGCATACTAGCAAAAAGTGGATTGGTTGTGACAAGGTCCCTTTCCTTTAGGGGATGCAGGGGTCTGTCAGGCAGGTTACCGCTCTAGTGCTGACCAAGGGATTCCTGATGGACTGGTTTCAGATTCCATTTCTCAGAGAGGCTGAAACTATAAGTCTCTGTTTGGTGACATGGGGCTTAGCATAAGTGACTTCATTTAGGGCTTGTTGTCTTGTTTTTAACACCAACATAATCGGAAGGGGTTGATTCTTGTCTCTTTACTTCTAAGGCAAGTTCACATTCTGCTTCAACTGATTATTTTTTCAACAATATTTGTTATATTCTTTTATGGTCTGCCAGTACTTTTTTGAAGCCCAGTTAGTTAGAACAGCCGCCAACAGAGTTGAAACTAAAAGAGGGCCAAAAGTCTCTCCAGAAGCAAGAGGACTTCAAAAGATATGCATTACAAAGCACTACTGTGACTCACATAATCACTTATTTTTAAAGGGGATTTGCTAATGTAAAATTGGTTTCTTATCTTCCCAGCCCCTAGTGAGCCTTTACTGTGCAAATTCGCTGATGGAGGACAAAAGAAGCGACAGAATCAAAGTAAATACACCCAGAATGGAAGGCCTTGGCCCAGGGAAGGAGAGGTGAGTCCTGACTGACCTGTGCTCAGACATGTGGCCACAGACATCCCTCAGGAGGGTGGCAAGACAGACACACGGGGCTGTGAGAGAACCAGGTCCTGTAGAAAACCAGATGGCAAATGAGCAGGCCTATATTGATTTAATCAGAATAAAATTAGTTCAGGAGGAGTATAGGACTTCCAAATTGACCTCAGTTCTGCACTACAGTAAGTCTTCTGTCTTTAACCAAACTTGAACCCTATAATACTCACTTAGAGACTTAGCCACAAAGAATTGATCCATAACTGTGTCATAGTTATAAAATGAGGGTATGATTACTTAAGAAAATATTTTCAGTGAAAACAATAGTGAGAGTTAAATGTTTGTGTTTGAAAAAAACAAACAAAAATTTAGATTTATTTCATTCTACTGTTGAGATGTTCCACTTGCACATATATGTGTAGTTACGAAATGCCCATGTGCTCATAAACATGTTGATATGTGTCTTATATATGTATATATCAATATAAAATATGACATTTTCTGTTGGTCAAGGAGAAAGAAAAGCAGATACACACAAGGTTTTGCTTTTCCCAACAAGGAGAAAAGCATTTAACAGTTAATTATCCCTTTACTCTCCTAACACAAAACAGTAGAAAAGCAAGCTTATGGCTCCAGTGCCACTTGGGAATGGATCCCTGTTGGTTATTTTTGTTGTGAGAAGACAAGGAAAAGGTGTCTGGGCTTCCAAGAGGTCTTTTTATTCTTTGTGAAATAGAATGGAGTTGTTTGAATGCCTTGAATAAATGCCATTTTGTACCAAGACCATCATTTCAACAGAAGAGCTTTATTTAGTATTTCTATTCAAAGCATCTACTTCATCCATTTATCATTTAAGAGGCATCCTACTTGATGCAGCATTTTATACTTTCAACACTGAGATTACAGTTGTAAGGAAAGAAAAGAGGGTGGGATTTTTTACTCAGCAAAACCTTTAGCCATTTTTCAGTTTCTAAGACTGTAGTCTGTTTTGAGTATTTCCATGCAGATCTCAAAACCCCTTGTAAAGTGGATAGCTATGTTTAAGTACTGTATAATCTATAACTCATTACCTTAAGGAAAAAGAGAATCACCACTGAACACTTGAAGCTAATTTAAAAAAAAAACCAAGAGTTTCAATTTTAGAAAAGTAGTCAGAACAGAAGAGGGCAGGGTGTGACCGTGTGTTTTTAGTGGGCAGTTTGTGATCAGCAGGTAGCCCACTGCCCCCAGAAGAAAGGTGATTTGTGATAGCACTCATTTGCACAGTGGTCCCATGCCAGTCATCCATGGTCTAGAAAGACTCATTTGATCTTTCAAAATTTACTTGAGTCAAATGCCTGCTGATTAGAGATTCCTGGATCACAGACCATAACCCCAAGCCTCAATATTTAACTAGGTAACTTAGCAATGATGACTGAAATTTCAGTTCCTATATTATTACATTCCCTGAATAGATACCAATTGCAGCAAGACACCTCACTTGAGTCTACATTTCTTAGAAACCAAACCAATAAACATAAAAGAAATGTAAACTTAGAGCGGCCACCCTGCTACTGTATACAGAATCCAGGGCTCTGGGTTTAGAGCATGATAAAGACCACGTGTACTATTGCCATGGAAGCATTGTGGAGTCAAATTTAGGACCCAGGCACCTTGTAATTTAAATGTAGGTTTTAAAGTATATTCTTAATCTTTGTTTTCAAAAGTTGCTTTTTAAGAGCTATAGGTTTTCTTGTTGAATATGAAAACCAAGGGACCATCATAAATTTATCTGTGACCAATAAAAACATATTCCAAGTATGCAGATACATTTCAGAGGAAAGAAATCAGGAAAATAAATGGCATGAACTGAAAATACACTTATCAGATATCTTGGTTTTGAGATGAGCATGTTAATTTTTACTCTGTGATTATGTGATTATGGTCTTAGAAGTAGACGCACCAAGAATATTGGAAAACTTTGCCCATTATTACATATATTTTTTCTTCTATTTCCCCTTGCATAGTACTTGTTAGACTAAATAAAAGTATGTATATTAGTATGGTGTATAAGGTATGACATCATACAAATTAATCCTGTGTAAGCAATATTTAATCATCTCTTATAAACCAGTCAGTTCCAGTTACTGTATTTCATTGTTTCTAAGACACACATTTTTGTTGCTGTTGTTTTTCCACATTTTGACACTGCTGAAATTGACTCTCCTCTTATAATCAATGGCAAGACAGTTTGTATTTTCTCCTGTTAAGTCACCTGGGGGTACTATCTACATTCTCTGCTTTAGGTCTTTGACCGCATAGATCTTATCAATTGAAACTCTAACCAAAGCAAGGACTGTGGGTCAGATTCTTAAAGAGAACTTTTTGCTTCCTTCCCTCACCCAGATTGAGACATGCATCTTCCCTTGAAGTCCATTTCTGGTGGGTGGTTTGGTGTTTTATTTACCTTGTAGCCCTTTGGCATTCCAGCTTTATAAGGAGATCATTTGGGCTATTTGTTTTTGCTTATTTGTTTTGTTATATAAAATAATGGTAAACCTTTCAATCATCGTTGCCTTAGATAAAATAAAAAATGATAATTTATATTCTGCTGCTTCACAACCTGAGATCATAGCCCAGAATGAGGCTAATGTTTACTTGTCCTCTCTCTTGAGTCAGGTGAAAATTGATAGTGTGAAAAAGATTTCTGAGGCAATGCTTCAGATACAAAACCAGTGGCTTGCAAGCAACTTTGAAGTACCTTAAACATGAAAATTGATAGGCTAATTAAAATTTTAATTTATTATGTAAAGCTGTTTTATTCTGGGTGGCATTTTGATAACAGTTCTTCTAGCATACACGTTATACACATAAATTAGTGTAAATTAGCCAGGTTTTGAAATATAAGTATATGTTGGCAGACGTATTTTTGCATAAGTGAAGAATACTGGAATATTTTTAAGTTATTAACTAATCTCTCAAGTGACACCAAAAGCTATGAGCAGAAGGGCCAGGGATTGGGGCTGTGAGCCCTCTCTTTCCAAGGACTCTATAACAGTCTTACCATTTTGTTTCTTAATGCAGCCTTCCTCAAATTCTTTGGTCTTTGTTTTCCTTTATACTCTTAAAAATTATTAGTTATTAGTTCATTAAAAAAAAACCCATCACCTGTTAACAAAAATAGAACTCTTTTATGGAAAGTACTATATTTTTCAAAGCAAAGACTTTTTTTTTGAAGAAAGGCACTGTTTTACATTTTTGCCCATCACTTTAATGTCTGGCTGAGTAGAAGATGACTAGACTTGCATTCAGGCAGACCTCGTTTTACTGCACTTCCCTTTTCTGCACTTGACAGATGTTGTGTCTTTTACAAATTGACGTTTGTGGCAACCCTGCATTGAGCAAGTCTATTGGTGCCATTTTTCTAGCAGCATTTCCGTACTTCCTGTCTTTGTGTCACATTTTCATAATTCTCGCACTATTTCAAAATTTTTCATTATTATTGTATTTGTTATAGTGATCTGTGATCAGTGATCTTTGATGTGATTATTGTGATTGTTTTGGGGCATCATGAACTGTGTCCATATAGGATGATGTGTGTGTTCTGACTGCTCCACTCTCTGGCCATTCCCCCATCTCTCTCCCTCTTCTTGGGCCTCCCTGTTTTCTGAGGCAATGCTGAAATTAGGCTAATTAATGGTCTCTAAGTGTTCAAGTGAAAGGAAGAGTCCCACATCCCTCACTTTAAATCAAAAGCTAGAAATAATTAAGCTTAGTGAGGAAGGTATATCGAAAGCCCAGAAAGGCTGAAAGTTGGCCAAGTAGTCACTACAAAGGAAAAGTTCTGGAAGGAAATTAAAAGCACTACTCCAGTGAACACATGAATGATAAAAAAGCAGAATAGCCTTATTGCTGATACAGAGACAGTTTTAGTTGTCTGGATAGAAGACCAAACCAGCCACAACATTCCCTCAGGCCAAAGCCTGATCCATAGCCAGGCCCTAACTCTCTTCAATTCTAGCAACGATGAAAGAGGTGAGAAAGCTGCAGAAGAAGAGTCTGAAGCTAGCAGAGGTTTAAGGAGGTTTAAGGAAAGACTCCATCTCAGTAACATCAAAGTGCAAAGTGAAGCAGCAAGTGCTGATGTAGAAGTTGCAGCAAGTTCTCCAGAAGGTCTAGATAAGATAATAAAAGTGGCTACACTAAATAACAGATTTTCAGTGTAGATGAAACAACCTTCTTCGGGAAGAATATGCTATCTAGGACTTTCCCAGCTGGAGGAGAGAAGTCAGTGCCCAGCTTCAAAGTTTCAGAGGACACGCTGACTTTTGTTAGGGGCTAATGCAGCTGGTGACATGAAGTTGAAGCCAAAGTATCCAAGACTGGATACTACAGACATGATGGAAACATATAGACAGACTCCCTACCCCCTTGGAACCTAAAGTGGCAAAGTAGGAGATTAAAAGTAGAACTGAATACAATTTAGGTTGTAGAAATAAAATCACTGACTGTAACTGGCTTCGTACCTACACAACAGTTAAAGAAAGCCAAAGCCAAAATAACAGCAAAAATAACAAAAACAGCAGCCGCACGAATATCAGCTCACATTTGTCATGTTACTAACCATTAACTGTTCATTTGATTGATTGGTTGTTTGTTTTTCAGGATAGGTAGCTGATTTGTCTACATTTAAACCCCACCCCACCCCCAATTCTCCTGGAAGTTGGAAAGCTCTGCTTTGTCACCCATCCCGTAGAGGCATCCATGCTCACGGGTGCCGAGTGGCTCTGAGAGAATAAAGTTAAGAGAAGTAACTTGAGCTTTGAGTTGTTATTTAATAAATCTTGAGTCCTCTAATGTGCCCAACTGAGAATAATAATTCTTTCTGAACTTTAAGGAATCATGTGTGTCAACGTCTGTGATATGCTCAAAATTGTTTGCTTTTGATTGTAAGTTACCAGGCACTCTACTCGAGTGGCTAACGGGGTCAAACACTGGAGTTTAAGTCACAAATCCACAGCTTTCAAGCTGAATGGCAAACTTTGACCCACGTTTTGTTAATGTTTTTATAAGATCATACCCACAATCGTTATTTGCATTCCAAGCATTATTTGGCACTGAACATTACGTGATTTTCAAATTTCTAGCCAATTTTCCCTTGAAGGTCATGTAATCAAAAAAGCCAAGAGCTGGCAAGGAGAGGGGGACTTGGATGGAGAAGATGAAAGAAAAAGAAAAAAAAGTAAAAGAAAAACATGAACTCTTGTAGATATCAAGGAAAAGATTGAGCTACTGATGAATTACATGGTTGGTGTTTTTAAAGGGAAAGAAGATGAATTATTAACCTACCTATTCTGGCAAATAATGACGTTTACAAAAGTGCTTATACAACCTCCGTGGCTATGAAAAGTACTCCTCATGGTCAAGTACTTTCCAGTATCTTTCAAAACTATTATCTTTGACAGAAGAAGCATTCTGATGCCACAACTGGTGACTTTCTGGATTTAACAAAGAATTAGCAAACGAATTTTCTTACATATTCTACGGACTTCATAGTACTGAATGTAAATAATCTTTAAGCTTCTGCATCCTAATCTATTTCAAGGGTGAGGTTACCAAATTCTTCTGTGTAAGGAATTTTTAGAATCCTTATAAATAGTGCTATTAATTTATAAAATTTCCTTTTGTTTAATGAAAGACTCAGACTCACAAAATAATCAGTTTGAAAAAAGGTACAGTTGATCTTTGTTATTCGTGGGAACCAGATTTGTAAATTTATCCCACTTGCTAAAATTTATTTGGTACCCAGGATCAATACTCGCGGTGTTTTTATGGTCATTTGAAGTTGTGCATAGCAGCAAAAAGTTTGAGTCACCAAACACATACCCCCCAGATGAGGTTGAGCACGTGATGCTTTGCCTTCTTGTTTCAGTTCTTATACTATCAACTAATGTCCTTTCTTTGGTTTATTTAGGGTTACAGGTATTGTTTGTTCGTGCTTTTCACTGTTTAAAATGGCCCTCAAGTGTAGTGCTGAAGTGTTGTCTAGTGTTTCTATGTGAAAGAAATCTATAATGTGCCTTATGGAAAAAATATGGAAAAGTAAAGATAAGCTTTGTTCAGGCATGACTTAGAGCACTGTTGGTTTTGAGTTCAATGTTAATGAATCAACAGTATATATTAAATATGGTGTCTTTAGAGAAAAATAGATATAAAACAAGGTTATCTATTGATTAGTTGGTGAAAATGTTGTGACCAGGCAGGAACCTAACTATATATTTCCTCTAGAAGCAGTGACTCAGTATTCCCTAATTCAGTGTTCATGGTGACTTAATAGAGTAGAATTACTTCAAATAACAAGATTCAATTCTATCTTATTTTATGATCACTGCCATTGAATGGAATCCAGTCTCTTGGTTAATTTTATGTCTCTCCCACTGATGTAAAAAATAATGTGCATGGGTATCAAAAGTAACTGTTACCAGTGTATGAGCCAACTATCTTAATTTGAAGAGTTGTGTTACAGTCTATTGTCAGCCTTTATGGATTTAAAGACATTAGTTCTTACTCTACTCAACCAATATGTGTAAAACTCTCTAAGGAATTTGGAAAAAGCCCTGATCCTGTTTTCATTAATTTAATGAGTCCATGAGTGACCAGTAGACTCGGAATTATTTCATAAAATCCTTAAACATTTGACACAATGTAAAGATTCATGTATCTTCCTTAGCAAGAAAAAGTCATTAGCCTAATACACTGAATTATTTCCACTACATTTATATCATTCTTATTTAAACACCTCTTTGCATCTGAGAAGAAGCCATTTTGGCTCTGTAGGAACCAAACTGGGTCACATTGATATGGACATTATTGATGCTGAAGGGCATGTAGATGTCTGTGGAAGTAACGGCAAACATGCTCCATAAAATCTGGAGAGAAGAGGCTATCACTCCAGTCACAGTTCATAGGGAACCCTAGCAACAGAATATTTTGAGTTTCTTGAAAGCATTTGGCTGTCAGTAGTTGTTACCAATGTTATTGTAAACCACATGCTTTGAGACATTCTTAGCAGTGAGGAAAACAAGGCACAACTCAAACACGTGGCCCTCTGGCCTGCAGTTGGATCTTTTCTGACTAGTGCATCCTGCTTCCAAACTATTTGATCAGTCACCAGTCAGTGTCCTTCGTATTAAGTATGAGAAGAACCTGACAGCAGGCCCAGGAATTCATCATTTCTGTTAGCTTGGGAACCATATTGACTACAATTTTATTTTACAATACTGAACATTAGAAAATTTGTTTCAGAGATACAGAATTGACGTCCTGCCCCAATGAGCCATTAGAAGTAATACTTTGGGGCTTCCCTGGTGGCGCAGTCGTTGGGAGTCCGCCTGCCGATGCAGGGGACGCGGGTTCGTGCCCCGGTCCGGGAAGATCCCACATGCCGCGGAGCCTGTGCGTCCGGAGCCTGTGCTCCGCAGTGGGAGAGGCCACAACAGTGAGAGGCCCAAGTACCGCAAAAAAAAAAAAAAAAAAAAGAAGAAGTAATACTTTGAGGAGAAACTGAAGCACAGTTTCCTATGAAATAGTATAGCTATCTGAAAATTAATTATTAATTATAATTATCTGAAAATCTTAGTAATAGTTGCATGTAGATTGAGGTTATCTTCAACCATATTCCATGGAAGTAGAAACATCATCTATATAGTTTGCTACTGTTTCCATTGGATATATCATAGTGCTTGGCAGTTAGTTGTCCAATTATTTTCTTTAATGAGACCTTGGGAAAAAAGTTAAGATGTATCTAGCAACATGGCCAGGTTCTGAAAATAGTCCTCTTAACTTTGAACTGAAGGAGAATCTTTACATATGTGATCTTGAAAAGAGCAATTGGCTGTTATGATACACGACAGCACTTGCAGTTAAGTGTGTTACCTAGCCCACCAGATGAAATGTTTTCATTTCATGTGCTTTGCCTGCAATTTCGAAAGCAGACTCAAGGTGAATGACCCTTCTAATCTCAAAAGAAATCTTCCCATTGGCAAAAGAACTTGAATTCTTAGTAACTCAGCATGAATGCTTCCTTAGTTAAGTGTTCTTTTTTTTTTTTTGCGGTATGCGGGCCTCTCTCACTGTTGCGGCCTCTCCCGCTGCGGAGCACAGTTTCCGGATGCGCAGGCTCAGCGGCCATGGCTCACGGGCCCAGCCGCTCCGCGGCATGTGGGATCTTCCCAGACCGGGACACGAACCCGTGTCCCCAGCATCGGCAGGTGGACTCTCAACCACTGGGCCACCAGGGAAGCCCAAGTGTTCTTATTTTAAAGCTGCTGGGTCTAATATTTACTAACCTATGATCACTAAAGGTAAATCTTGTAAATTCCTGTAATAGTGTAAGTTTGGATAAAATGTGATTGATGACAAGCTCTAGTCCTCTGTCTCCTCTCCATTCCCAAGGAGGAGAATGGGAAAACTTACTTATATTCTTGGGGAGGGGATAGTGTTGGGAGAATTAGGAGGGGCTGAAGGCTGGGAAGATTACATCAAGCAATTACAAGGAGAAAGGCTGATGGTTGATCTCCACGTCTCCTGTATGCCCTTGACCCAGTCTCCATGGATCAGGGCAGCTAAGTGGGGCATCAACAACCTGGGGGATTTCTGGAGTTGTTGGCACTGTCTTGGCAACCCACCTGTCACAAAATGCAGAGTCATCCCCATCAATATTTAAGCTGCAGCTTGTGACCTCAAGGTAACATCAAACTATAGCTGGGACCTGGCAGAATACAGATCAATTAGCTAGATACCTGGGACTTTCAGCTGTCTAGCTGCACAGGCTCGCCCTGGATGCAACCTCAGCATCTGATATTTTTTACCCTATTTACCCATGTTATGGTGGAGATTAATAGTATATACACTACATCATTGACTCTAAGACACCATCAATTAAAGATAAAGTATTATATTGAATACCACTAAAAAAGCAGAGAAACTTGCCAAACTCTCAAATGCTATCAAGTATACTGTGAGCCCCAATTTCATGGATATTAAAAAGTGAAACAAAACTATGTCTTGGATTGCTGTATGCCTGAAACTAACACAACATGGTTAATCAGCTATACTCCAATATAAAATAAAACTTAAAAAGCAAAAAACAAAACTATGTCTTGGAATCTACAAAGATCAGTCATTTAGACAGAGATAAAAACAGAAGTACCTACATTAAATATGGCAATGTTCTCTTATCTCTTTTATGATTATCAATCAAGGCTTCATTTAACTTTGGTTTTAATGACGAACTCAGACGAGCACTTTTTTTTCCCCAAGACTTTGAGACCTTTAGCTACATGGTATAATGCTATGGTACCTTTTCTTCTGCTTCCTTCTTTTTTTTTTTTTTAATTTTATTTATTTATTTATTTTTATTTTTGGCTGCATTGGGTCTTTGTTGCTGTGCATGGGCTCTCTCTACTTGCAGAGAGCAGGGGCTACTCTTGGCTGTGGTGCCCAGACTTCTCATTGCGGTGGCTTCTGTTGTGGAGCACAGGCTCTAGGCACACAGGCTTCAGTGGTTGTGGCTTGCAGGCTCTAGAGCACAGGCTCAGTAGTTGTGGCTCACGGGCTTAGCTGCTCCGCAGCATGTGGGATCTTCCCGGACCAGGGTTTGAACCTGTGTCCCTTGCATTGGCAGGCGGATCTTTAACCACTGCGCCACCAGGGAAGCCCTGTTTCCTTTTTAACAATGCTTTTTTGTGTGTGCCGCCATAGACTTTCTCAGCCTTCCAATCTTAATTCTGTCTGCATCTTTTTATCTTGACCTTCTCTATTGTAAGATAGGGGAGAGCATCTCTGTCTGACAAGAATGCTGTAGCGAAAGCCAAAAAAGCAGAAATATCGAGATGACAGAGTTCATAAACAGTAGCATAACTCTCCTTGATGTTCTTTTCCCAAACACAAGGAGGCAAATTATCTCTATTCTCTGCCTGTTGTTACTATTTCTTTTTAAAGTGATAAGTCCCCTGCATTTCATTTGCTTAATTCCTGACAAACTCCTCGAGATTTCAAGACGACTTTTAACGATCTCCTCTTCTCTGCACTTGGGGTCAGATGCCTGGGTAAGGAGGGGCCTCGAGTTCCTCCTGGCCTCCCCCTCATGATATGGTTCATGTGCATGGGCTGCCCTGTTACATCGGGAAGGTCTCCCAATGACCCCAACAATCATTTTGCTTCCCCCCATCTCTACTAATCAATCAAGGGCTGAGACATTGTCTTTAGACGTTTGAGTGAGTTCACTTGAAATTGTTTTAAGGAAATTTTGCTAATAAGGAAAATCTAAAACATTCCAATTCCATTTTCAAATACAAATCTGGGAATTCCCTGACAGTCCAGCGGTTGGGGCTCCACATTTCCACTGCATAAAATTTCCATTCCCCACAGTGGAAATATATTCATTTACTAATTCATTGAACAAACATTTACTGAGTCTGTTACATTCCAAGCACTGCTTCTGGAAGAAGATATACCAAGATGGAAACATTCAGGAGCCTGGTTAAGAGAGGCATACGCATGGCAAAGTGTGGTCGTGTTAGCTCCCATCCTGCATCATGGGGACAGAGCTAAGAAAGAGGTTAATGCTTTACGGAGAGAGAAATGGCTTTTAGAGGCTATGACATTTAGCCTGAGGCTGGGAGAAGAGCATTGCAGTATTCCCTCAGACAATGATACAGAACATTTCCAGCCAAAACCTATAGCTGCAAAGGCCCAGAGGTTAACACTATAGGGCAGGGTGAGTGTATGTCTGAGTTTGGTGAAGGGAGGGGTCTGGAATTGCACAGGAAAGTTGTGGAGGTCAGGAGGTACATACACATTTGATCACGAAGGGCTCTGTAAGCCATGTTTTATCTCAAAGGTGATAAGGTGCCACCAATGTGTTCAGATCTGCCTATCATAAGAACACATTTCACAGCATGGTGGTATGGTTGGTGGATGGAAAGGAAGGTGCAAGCAAAGGCTGGAGAGGATATTTTTACCAAAGGATAGTAGTAAACACCCAAACAAGAAATGATAACCTAAAAAAAGATACTGATGATACATGAACTTACTAATTTAACTTGGCAATAAGTGTCTGGAACTCAGTATGGATACTTGAGTTTGAGACCAAGATTTGGGCATCACTTGGACGTAAACAATAGTTGGGATCATAAAGTGAATGTCATCGTTGTGTAGAAGGAGAGAGAAGGAGGGAAACTCTGTCCTGAGCACTGGCACCTCAAAGGCAGATCGAGCAAGAAAAAGCCCTCTGAGAAGTCAGAAGAAAACTAGGGGAGAGCCTCACAGAAGCAGAGGGAAAGGAGTTTTGAAGGAAGAAGGGGAAAAAAAATCCCTGGTCAAATGATGCAAACTAATCAAATAAGATTTGGAATAACAGTGATTTGGGGGTTCAGAAATTATGAAAGTCAGGGAGTGCACTGTAAGCCTGTTCACAGGTTGGTTGGCATCTTTTGGGACAGTTAGCTAGGATTTCTGTCTTATCTTAGGACCATGCAATATTGGCTCCCTTTTGTAGGCTTTGGACATTTCCTTGTCTCCTGTCTCATTTGTCCCTCATCCTCTCTTTAGAGGAGGGACTGGCTGCACAAAGCCCAAGGAGCATCCCTCCAGCAGGTGAGAGCAGAGACCTGCCTTACATGGCTGACTGCCTCTCCCAGGAGACAAAAACCACTCAGTGGTCACTTATCCATGCCAGAGCCATTCCCGGTAAAACCCTACCACTTGCCTCTTCTGAAGGCCGGGAGTTCAGGCTCTCATATCCTCTTCAGCAAGCACACTCTCTTAACAGGAAAGAGGTTAAAAGCCCTTTCTTTGGCCAAAAGCTTGACAGGGTATTGATCATTTTGTGGTTTTTCTGGTGATCTTTATTGATTCCTCTGAATGTCTTGGATATCCACACTTCGGGGATCAAATATGAAACTTTCAATTTCTCAGCCAGTTTGGCCTTTGGATTTATACATTGTTACTAGCTTCCACCACTAGAAACCCTGAATCATTAACCCTGGATTTTCGGTCTTCATTCTTGACCCCCTGCTCAGTCTCTCCCTGACCCTTCTGGCTGTAACAGTCCCTATCCTTCCCAGCTTTCTGTATTCTACTGACCCAGCAAATCCAAATGTCTTCTGACATTTTCAAGCTTACTTCTGAATCAGACCTCTGATCTATATGACTTTTACAAATAGTATGCCTTTTTCTACCCTCCTGAATTTATAATTTTAAAACAAATAATAGAAGATATAGTATGTTTCTTTGGTTTTTCCTCCATTATAAAATATTTCTCATCATATACAACTTAAAAGAGCCAGAAAAAAATATGAAAGTAAAGAAAGCCATTTATAGTTAATACTTATCCCAATATTGAACATTGTTGACAGTAATTTTTCCTTAGTAGTCGAAGATTTTTTTAATTTTTAAAATTTTTATTTGTTCACACATATTGTACACGTAATTTTGTATCATGATTTCTTCACTAAAAGGCATGTTTTCTAAAGAGAAAGGCTGGTAAATAAATATAAACAAAGTTAAATGAGGTTTCATGACAGTAGCAGTACCTAAACATTTATAACGCATTATACTTTTAAGCCATTTTCACATATCATTTTTTAAGTCATCTTATTTCAGTTATTAAATTTTTAACCATAACCAGCTAACAGTTATAAAGATTGTTTAATTAGTTGCAAGAATTAAACTCTTTATAAAAATAATATCCAGAAAACCAAGTTATCCTTTTCTTTGTTGGCTTCCTGAACTCATCTTGTGCTAATTCAGTACGCAATATTTACTAAAATATACAATATTTACTACCTGTTTATTAAAGTGTTGCCTGAAATCTGATCTTAGAAGATTGGAAAGTTTTATAATTATTCATTTGTAACTCATCCAATCATGATGTATTGTGTGTCAGGGCAGAATTTAGAAAAAGGAGAAACATTAGGCTACAACATCAGTGTTTCAGTTTTCCAGGAATTACAGTGTGTATTTGTCCATGTAATCAAATGTTTTGATTCCCATTCACATTACACTGTAAAAACAGTTTCAAAAATGATAGAAACCATTCTATCAGCTATCTTTTCAGTGGCTTTGTTAGAGTCAATGATACTCTGCTCCTCAGATAAGACCAAGCATTCCAGTCTAGAAGGTCTTCTTGAAGTGGTAATGCCTTCTCTAGCGAGTACATTTTAAGCAGTATTTCCATAATTATTACTTCTTCATTTAAAGTTATGGATATCAAATATCTAGCCCCTAAGTCAAAATGATGTGTCTCAATGAATCCCCTATGTTTATTGGAAATAATTTTGGGTCCCTATGTTGACTGAAAAAAAAATGCGCAACCTAAAAGTTGAGAATTATGTTTTATTTGTTGGACAAAATTGAGAACTTAAGCCTGGGACACAGCATCCAGATCACTCTGAGAGACTGCTTCCAAAGAGGTAAGGGAGGAACCAGGAGATACAGGAGTTTTTGCAACAAAAGATCTCAAGTTAAGGATGCATCTTTCTATATATGGGAAGATGCAAAAGTCAGGGCTCATTGAAATCATTGCTTTGATATGCACCTCAGCTATCTGGGGCCAGTATCCCGTGCTTTCTCATCCTGAGTCTCTTCAGGATGCACTGTGGGGTGGGCAGTGGCTGCAGTGTCTGATGATTTGACGGTGGGCATCCTGTTTCTATCCTGAGTTCCCTCAGGGCTCACCAGAGTGGCTGTAGTGTGATGGCTTGATGGCTGCAAATCTTTGTTTACTGATATGGCAGGCAACATTTTTTCATTGACACCTAATTACTCCAATAAACCATATTTTAAAGTTTTTATTTAGCTCTTATAGATTCTATCTGAAAGGACTAGAAATACCCCATTATGGCTGAAATATTAAGCCAAAACTCAGCTGCTGCTGGAAAATGACAAAAATGTCCCCTCTTTGTTTTAAATAAATCATAAATGCCTTTAATCCACAAATAATGTGAACTTAAAAAGTGGAAAATATTTGTGAATTTAATAAACCCCTTTCAAAAGAGAGTGACGGGATTAAACATCACTTCTCTATTTATATGGTGTGACATTTTCGTTTTGTTCCAAGTTACTTTACTTTTTGTGTGACTCTGGAGTTTGTAAACATGCCATAAAATTTGTTAATTACATAATGACAATTTCATGGTTCTAGCTCAGTATAAAGGTGGCTAGACAGAGCAGCAAAATCGATTTTCTTTTTTACCTTGTGGAAAGAAACAAAAGGAAATGGAATGCAAAAATCTGCATTAAGACCATATTAGAATTATAACTCAACAATCTGTTACACATGAAATGAAAACCAGGTGCATCCCAGTGTTAGTTATTGTGCTGTGATATTCAGCCAGCGGTTTAAGTTCAAACACCCCTTTGTTTAACCCATGCCTTGCTTTGTAAACCACAGTGTTCCAAATGCAGATCTGTGGTTGTCTTCTCTTGCCAAAGGTCCTCAGAGGCACAACTGGCCCCAGGCCAAATCATGAAGTAGATGAAACTTGGCTTCATCCTCTCCTTAGTTTCTCTCCACCCACCTGTCCCCCAGTGCCTACCCTACTCACCCATCACTCTGGTTCTTCCCGCTGTTTTCCAGGGGGCTCATGCTATTTCTTGTTGCCAAAGCCCTCTTTGACTATATCATTTTCCTGCTTGAAAAATGATCAGTGGCTCCCCAAGAGGAACCAAGCAATCAAGACCTTCCTCCTTTCCTTCCAAATCTTATTGTCAACTGCTCCCTCCAATGTTCTACTGCAAGTGGATCGTCCGCCTTGCCCTTTTTATTCACACGCCTTTTCCATGCTATTATTCCTTCTGCCTAAGCTGGCCTCCGCCTCTCATCTCCATCTATGGAAATCTCTCACCTGTACCTCCTCCAAGTGCCTTCCCTGACCACCCTGGCCTCTCCCCTACACCTCATGCATACCCTCACGGGGCACTTGCCACGTGTTGCTTTGTGTTATAATGTTTATGTATGTGTCTTGTCTCCAGGCACTGTGGTGGGCGTTTCACAAAAGTAATATCTTTTAAATTTCACAACAATCATCTGAGGTAGGTATTACTATACCACTTGACAATTAAGGAAAATGAGGCTCAAATAGATTAAATAACTTGCCTGAGGTCACAGTGCTAGAGAACAACAGAGCTAAGACTTGGACCCAGGTCCAAAACATATATTCTTTCCACTAAACCATATCATCATCTATTTAGTTCTTTCCATCTTCTGAAAGATGAGTGGAGGTTTAAGATGGAGGAAGAGGCCAACTTAGGCTTTCTGATTATCAAATGCTATTCAAGAAAGAGAGAGAATTTTTGTGATAATTACCATATTCCTAGCTAGACCTGATTGGTTAACTATAATCCATGAGGAATTCAAGTCAAATGTGAAAGAAAAAAAATCTTTACCTGACATTGCCAGAACAAATACACGTGGCATAAAAAGAGAATATTGAAGACCTATAATTCAAGAAAGGCATTGGTCTCTGAGCACTGTTGGAAAATACGTTCAAGGAAAACAGTTAAATGTGGCTTCCTAAAGTCCCCTGGGATTTAAACAATTTGGGGGTGAACAGGGGTCTGAAGATACAGTGATCATTTAAATCTCTTATTAAATAACAATATCTTTATTGAGTACAAAACCTGTTTTTTTCATCCTGTCTTCAGTGTGACATCTTGGATAAGTTAGAGGAAAGAAGCTTAGGGTTTCTAAGAGGGAAATCTCATCCCAGATGGACAGTTTTTCCAGCTGCCCTCTCCAGGACCCAGAACCATGGAGTCCCGCCTGGACAGGTCCCTCCTGGGGAGTCTTTGGCCTCAGACCAGCCTCCCGTTTGTCACATGGCAGAGACCCCATCTAGGGAAGAATTTAGACTTAGAATCTATGTGCTTTGACATCACTGCCTTTGCTTCTCCCATGGGGGGGAAAGTAATCTGTCTTCATTTCCACTCTTCTATTCTCATTTTCCAGACCCCAGCTTGTCACATTATCATATCGTATTTCTTCAACATGAGTGATGGGCAGTTATCATTAAGCCTGTGTTCTCAATGCATCTCCATCTCAGCTTTGTTTGCAAACTTCGTTTCAATTACGTGTGCTCCCTGTATGCCAGTTTCATTTATAGATGGCTCTACAGTTTTGTTCCTCATACCAATCTTAATAATAATTTTTAAATTACTGTTTAGGGAAAACAATGCATGTAAGCTTGAATGTAGCAGGCCGTCCTGGACTTCAGGCCCTATCTTAGAAAGCCTGAGAATTTTCATTTCAGTTATGTGTTAAAACTGAGGAATTAAATGAGCTTATCAGGAAAACCACCTTCAATCACACTGGAAAAAAACTCAAACATGAAAGATCTTTTTTATTTTCTCTAAAGTTTTTATGGTTTTTCTTATCCTCTACAAAAGTCAATTTATTTTTTCTTACTAAAGCTAATTTATTTTTTATTATTTTGAAATAATTATATATTCACAGGAAATTGCAAAAGACATGTACAGGGAGGTCCTATTTACCCTGCACCCCGTCTCTCCCAGTGGTTACATCTTATATAATAATAGTGCATTATCGAGCCAGGAGATTGACATTGGACTAATTTATTTTTAAGTTTCCAAAAAGAAAAAAATCCGACCGAAAGACAACCTAGTCATCTTTGTTTCATTCTATTTCTGTTTCTGCTCACAAGCAATAACCAGGCTGACAGTTCTGGAAAACAAAGGGTGGTAGACCCATGCGGCCACAGAGAAATGATCTTCGGGGCTCATTCAAAATCCTAGTCAATGTCATGGCTGGTCTGGGTTGGAATCTGGTTCTGCCTCCACACATGTGACCTTAACCAAGTCAGTTGATCCCTCCAAGTTTCCGTGTCTGCATCTATCAAATGGAGGAAATATTTCTCCTGCCTACTTCATAGGGTCCTTGTGAGGATGAAATATGATGATGTGTATGCAAGGAGGTAGGGTGTCAGTCAGCGATCATCAAGTTGATATTCTCTTCTGCAACAACTGTCAGTTACAGAAATGTAGTTTTTCAGTGGTGGTTTTATTCTTAGAAAAATAACTAAACCACCTCCTTATTAGCCACAAGGCCTAGAATTTCCATCACATGTAAATGACCTTCCCTTTCTACACTCTTAGTGAGACAGGTACCAGCAAGTATTGGACAGCACTCTGTGATTCATTGCCTAGACACCCCTGAGGCATGCAATATTTTAAAATAAATGTTTCTTAACATTTTCTTCTAAAAGGTCGAATGTGTTTTAAGTAGCTTTTATTTTTACTCTGACCCCAGCATCTATCCTTTCCTTTTTTTCATGCCATGGGATATACAATAGGTATTCTTGAAAATACTGAGAAATTATAAGGATACCAGATTAGACAGTGCATGGCTTATGAATTAGAAATGAAAATCATCCAAACTGCATTGTTCTTTGGTTTGTCTGGATATATAATATAAACTCCCGAACTCACTGGTGGATTCTTGTGTTCAGATAGTAAAAATGCTAGTCTTGGTAGTAAGGGAGGAGAAATATATAGGATAAAGTAAACTTAAATCGTAGAAAGTAAAGGTAAAAGCATTGTGCGTATTGAATACTTTGGACACCACCATAAAAATGTTAAGATCCATTTTCTCCCCTCTTCCCCCCATATACAGGCTGGCATGGCTCTGACCTATGACCCCACAGCTGCCATACAGAATGGGTAAGTAGACTACATTTTCTCTATTTTAATTGCTAAGGTATCTTTGAACTCTGAAATCAGTACTGAAGAAAAATATTCAAATCTTTCTTTTTGTTTTAAACCTTTCTCATCATTGTATTTTTTTCTTCCTGTGAGTGACTCTTATTTCATGGCACCCCCCATGTCACCCATTCTTACAATGCTTCTGCCCACATTCTGTCTCTCCCTTTCTCATCTGAGAAAGAGTAAGGAGTAGGATTTGAACGGGGGTGTATGTAGATAGACTGGTCTGGGAGAAGTGTCCGTGTATCGCTATGGTAAGAGTGTCGCTCCTACTAATAACTCTAGAGTTTAGACTTCAGTAGTTTTAGCATGTGCCCAGGTTCATTTTGACATTAACAGTGCTTCCACTCTTGCCTTCTGGCTATCAGGGGAAGGGTAACGGACAGAGTCAAGCTGGTAGCTTGGTGATTGCATTTTCATTCTTCATCGTAATAAGCACCTGGAAACTTGCAGCCTCTTACTTAGAACAAGTCACATAGCCTAAAATTCTCCTCTGAAAAATCAGACTTAAGCTACACGATCTGGCCGCTCTAAAATTCTGTCATTCTGAATATTCTTTGGTTGAAACTTTCTTCTTACTTTGCAATTTCTTTTCTTTAGTTTGGCCATCCTGCAATGGACCAACAAACCAAAGAATAAGTATTATTTTTATTTTCACACCCTTTTATCTTAGATTTCTCCATGGCTTTCAGTTTTCTGTCTTTCAGTCTCATTAAAGAATCAATCAGAATGAAGGTCTCATTTAAGATCAACTTAGAGGATAGAAGGAATTAAACTCCATTTTTCTATTTAGTCAGCTGCATCTAATGAACACCTGTGGGATGTAGAAAATGTTTAGCTCCCTCTTATTTTTATAGTTATTCATTCAGGGGGTCATTTATTTACTCATTCAGTAAACATCCAATGAGTCTGCCAAGCACAGTACTATGCTCTATAGGTTAAAAAAAACAATGTATGAGACAAGGGCTTTGCCCTCAAGAAACTCATGGTCTATCCTTCCATGAAAGAGTCAGCATGGTTGGTAGTCAGCATGGTTGGTAGACTCTTACTAGGGTAAGAGTCTAGTCCTTTGTCCTTTGTTCATTAAAACTTCTCTAGGAGTGAAACTTAAGAATATCTTTTCATTTATCCAATAAGCCTTCTCTTATTTCCAACAAGGCGCTTTAAACTTGGTGGTCAGAAGAACAAAAGACAAGATGTAAAGACATGAAATAAAGTCCTCTAGAATCGTACTGTATAGTTGGGAAAATAAAATAGTTAACTCAAAAGGCATAGAATAAGGCATTATATGCTCAGCGACAGTGACAGAAAACAGGTATTATAATGTAAGGGAATGACATTTGTTGAACACATACTAAGTACCAAGTATTTTACATTTGTAATTTAATGGCACATGGTGTCAAGGATTGGAGATGCCCCAGTGGCCTAGGCCCGGACTGGAGAGAGTGAATGCTCTGCTTTAGTCAGTCATCTTTCCAGTGCACAATTTAAAATCTGAATTTGTTTTCCCAAAGACCTAACTTTCCAAGTTTTCATCCTGATCCATTACAAACGTACAGAGAAAAAAATTGAGATTTCAGCCTGCAATCTGAGCAGCCCAAAGTGAACTTTGGGTGGTGCCGTATTAGAGGCAGTGAGGACTGCCTAGTACACAGGGCGCATGTCTCCCTTCCCAGGTCACCATCTATACCGTATAGAGGTCGACTGCAAGTACATACATCTGCCTTCTGTGACATCTTTGTCTGAACCTTATAGTAACAGTATAACATTCTATTCTTTGAACTATTTCAACAGTTGCAAAAGTGGTTCATCCTCTCCACTGTCCACTTAGACATTTACAACAGTGAATATTTCCCTCAGGAAAGAAATTGTAGTTAAGATGCTGAGAATACCATCTTCTTTATTTTATCTCCTGTCATTTGATAAAGAACTTTGTGTCATCCAGCAGTCCCTGTCTTCAATACTGTCTTGTCTACTGAATATTCCTTTCAGCCTGTAAAATACTCGAGTCTCTCCCACCTATAAAGAAGGTAGAAGCAAAACAATCCTTTTCTGCCCATGAGATCACTTCTACTGACCACACTCTTTTAGCTTTCTTTTCACTGGTAAACAACCCCAGTTTTCTATACACACTGTCTTCCCATATTGTCTCTAATTAAGCCCATTAAAGTGTGAATTCTGGTCTCAGACTTGACTGGAATTTTCCCTATTGGTGTCTCCAAATTTGAGAAGAAAATTTGTCCAAATTTTTTTGTCCAAATTCATCTCCAAATTTGTCAGTTGTAACTGACACATTCTTAGTCCTTATACTGTTTGAGATCTTGCATCATTTGACTTTCTGTTGTTGTTGTTGTTATTGTTACCATTTACAGCTTCATGAAAATTTCTTATTTCTTAGATTTCACCACTCCATCCTTTGCTGGTCCTCCTTGCTTTCCCCTTGCACTGCTCACTTGGTGTCTGCGGATTCCTCCTCTTCTGCCCACTTTTACTAATCTTTCTCAGGGTTTAGTCTTTTCTCACTCTGTGTTCTCTCCAGTTGATCTCATCCACTCCTCCTGCTTTTAGGAACTGAAGATTCCCAAGTCCATACTTCAAGTTCATAACTAGATGCAAAAAAAAAATCACCTGTGTGTCTAACTGCATTAGGTGCTGCTCCTGGATATCTTTGTCCCAAAGTGAGGTCATTATCTTCAATCAATCTTTCAGCATACAAACCAAATCAAATGAAAAACAAGATCAAATTACTTGTTCCTTTTTAAAAAATACACTCTAAAGCCATTTAAGCCATAAATTCCAGTTCTCTGGGTATTCTCTCCTAAAACATTCTTTATAATAAAATTGGTCCTTAAAACTTACTCTATCTGTCTTTGAACTGTATCTTCAACCCAGCTCTGCCTCCCTGCCACTGGTTCAGTTTATTCAATCACCAGTCCCTACCTGTACTAAGCTTTTACTTGCTTCTAATATAACTGACCTCCAAACCATTTTCACATTGCTTTTTGAATAATTTTTTAAAGCAAAAAACAATCAGTAATCATCCACCTGCCTGGTTTAATATATTATGTGGACTTTACTAACTGCAGAACAGAAATCAAACTTCCAAGAATGGCGCAAAAAGAACTCTGTGATTTGGTTCCTGCAACTGAACTGGACCTTCTTTGATTCTCAGAGAATCCCAAGCTACTTTAACCCGTGTGTCTTGTTGCTCATGGAATTCTCTCTGCCCGGAGAGAATGGTGATATTCTTCCTTCCTTCCTAATTCCTTCCTTCCTCCCTTCTTTCCTCCCTCCCTCCCTCCGTCCCTTTCTTCCTTCCTTCCTTCTTTCTTTCTTTCACTGCTCTCATTTAAAGAACACCATTAGGGATTTCCCTGGTGGCACAGTGGTTAAGAATCAAGCCCTGGTCTGGGAAGATCCCACATGCTGTGGAGCAACTAAGCCCACGTGCCACAACTACTGAGCCTGTGCTCTAGAGTCCACGAGGCACAACTACTGAGCCCGCATGCCACAACTACTGAAGCCCATGCACCTAGAGCCCATGCTCTGCAACAAGGGAAGCCACCGCAATGAGAAGCCTGCGCACCGCAACGAAGAGTAGCCCCCACTCAACGCAACTAGAGAAAGCCCACGCGCAGCAATGAACACCCAATGTAGCCAAATAAAATAATAAATACATAAAATAAAGAACACCATTAAATCATACCAGGCAGAGCTAATTACACAATTAATCGTAAGAGACACAGTTTAAGCAGTGGTTAGGAGTTCAGACTCCAAAACCAGCCTGCCCAGGAGCACATCCAAATTCTGTCATTTACCAGACATGGGCAAGTTGTTTGTGCTTTAGTTTCCTCCTCTGTGGAGATGATAGTAACAGTACCTTTTCATAAGACTTTGTAAGGATCAAAGGACCCCTGCATGGCACAATGTGATCTTCATTGTCAATATTGACACTATTGTTACCCTACGTTTCATGTGACCATGATACACTGACAGTCTTTTTATCATGTAGCTGTTGACATCATATTTATTTCCTTGATGGACTATTAACTCTGAAATCAGGTTCCATGTCTTATTCATCTTTACAGACTGTTTAACTTAGTACTATGAATGCCAAATCAGATACAGAAAATGTGACTGATGACGTCTGCTTGGCTCCAGCAAGGTGGCATTAGGGAAACCATTCCCCTTCCTGGCATCAAGCCACTCTGTCCCCATGTAACACCCAAATCTAATCCGCTTTATTATTTTTTTTATTGGAGTATAGTTGCTTTACAATATTGTGTTAGTTTACACAGTACAGCAAATTGAATCAGCTATACATATATCCCCTCTTTTTTGGATTTCCTTCTCATTTGGGTCACTGCAGAGCATTGAGTAGAGTTCCCTGTGCTATACAGTAGGTTCTCATTAGTTATCTATTTTATACATAGTATCAATAGTGTACATATGTCAATCCCCATCTCCCAACTCATCCCCCCGCCGCCTTGGTATCCATACATTTGTTCTCAATGTCTGTGTCTCTATTTCTGCTTTGATCCTACTTAAATGCAACCTGCAGTTTCACCCAAAGGAGCCAAACTGCACATGAGTTTCTCATGTCCTGGGTTAAGAATGGAATTTCGGAAGGCTTAGACTATCCATTGTGTTGTTGGTGCCAAGAAGGTAGAAACTTTATTTCATGAAATGGAAGAGATCAGAAGATTGTAGCTCACTAACCTTATTCACTTGATATTTCTTCATGTAGATGACTTTTAAAATGTTTTGTTCATCTTTGGTTTTATTGCCTTATATGGTAACATCTAAGTAATGGGGAGAAGAAGAGTAGTCATTTATATGGATGTTAAGATGCCAAAATAACCACAAATGTTTCCTCAACACACTGTTCCTTGAGTGTTTGTCAGCATGTACCTCTTTGAAGTGGGGAAGCTGATTTAGAGAATTCACTTAGCATATGAAGGAATGGAACATGAATATCCAGAGTCAAGCATTTACTCCTAGTTACATTGCTGTATTCGATCCAGTAGGCAAACCTAACTCAGAGAGCGGTAACCTAACAGAGAGATAAATATTTATTGCTGTAGAGAAGAAACTGATCCCGTTTTATGTAGAACAAATGTATCCAAAGATACAGTTGCAGCTGACTCCAATCCAGTTGATATTGTTAAAGGTCGCTTAAGGCTGACTCAGATTAACAAATTTTATCATTTGAATACTTATCTATTGTACCATTTTAAATCATTCTGGTGATGCAAATTTGAAAAAAAATATTTCCCATCCTGTTAGGAACAATGGGCACGCATGCAAATTCTAGATACAATGCAAGTAGTATTGTGACAGAAGCACAAAGTGCTATGAGATTTATGTATGTATTAACTTTTATATGTATAAAATATTTCTGAGAGAATACACAAGACATGGTGACAGTGGTTCTCTGGGGAGAGCCAACAGAGTACCGAGAAGTAGGGGTGAGAGGGAGACTTATTTTTCACTGTTTATATTTTTCTATTCTTTTCACAAAGAAAAATAAAGAAAATTAATGTCATAGGACTACAGAGAAAAGGCAGTTACATTCTAATGAGGGATTCTGAAGGCTTCTTGATGGAACAGTGACATGAGCTTGTCCTCCTGGAGATGTGCCATGTCACCACTAAAGATCATATTTTATCTTTTTGAACCATAGTTTTGTCTGGATATATACCCAGAAGTGGGATTGCTGGATCATATGGCAACCCTATGTAGTTTGGGGTGAGCAGATGCAAACTATTATATATAGAAGGGATAAACAATAAGGTCCTACTGTATAGCACAGGAAACTATAGTCAATATCCTGCAATAAACCATAATGGAAAAGAATATAAAAAAGAATGTGTGTGTGTGTGTGTGTGTGTGTGTGTGTGTGTATCTGAATCACTTTGCTGTACAGAAGATATTAACGCAACGTTGTAAATCAACTATACTTCAATTAAAAAAAAAAAGAACGTATGTTATGATCCTGTGGCATCCCTTAACTGCACTCAGCCATGGAGGTTTCTGAGTATCAAATCCAAATATGTGTCTCAGGAATAGCTGGTAGCTTAATTGTGTCAACAGTTATATGTTCTGAATTCTATAACCTCAACCTGAATACAGCAACATAAAACTGAAATAAGTACTCCCAAATTAAGCTTGATATTTCTCTAATGAAGAACAAACACTTGTAAACATGGACCATGGTGTATCTGAGCTGCTTGCATGTAGGCAGTAAAAAATGTCAGTTGTGTCATCTGCTTGAATCTACGCAAATTATCACTTTAAAAAAATTAATTCAATGTCACTTTTATCTAAGGCTTTGAAGGTTACAGTGAAGAAATTTCTGGGTCACAATGGAAAAGTAAAACGCTTGGTACTTTTTACTATAGGCTAACTTAGGAAAATAAAAATGTCCATTCTTCTTTCGGAGCTATCTGGCATAACTCTATAATGTGTTATTACTATTGCCTTATTGCTTTTTTAACAGTCCAATATGAAATTCCACCACTTTCAACTATGAGCATGGGAGGTGGGAAATAATTCCTCCCCCATAGTCAAAATCGCAACTTTCCTGTGATCTTTTCACTAAGGGCTTCTGTGTAAAAGCCTTTTGGATTGTTTTATTTGAAGAAAATGGATTCTTGGGAGAGATGTGAAAAAAAATGTTTTCTGTAGCCTTGGTTTGCCAGCTGTTTTATATGGGCATTTGATATTAAGTGATACAGAAACCTTATCTTATTACACTAGGAAAGGAATCTAGTGTGAAGGATACGTTGGCCTTACAATAAAAATGACCAATAACTTATTAATCTCGTGCTATAGTGTTGCCCTGAGGATAGTATTTGTGGTTCTGACTCCAACAAAATTGCCTATGGACATGAAAGACAAGGCAGGGCTGTTTATTTCAGTGGGCAAATAGGATTGTGTGTGGTTTTCTGCATTAAAAAACATCCTACCCTGGGGTTATTGATATATACATGTTATTTTTATTGTCAGTGAAATAAGGTTTCACCATATTACTACTGACTGCCAAATCCCCTGAAGATGACTTTTCTGCAGGCCAAATAATGTCCTATTAGTGACCTAGACTTCCATTTTCTGGACTTCTGGAGCCCACTTGCTTTACATGCCAGAAAACCAAATAACCTTTTCTGTTCCTTAAAAATATTGCTTTTTTCAGGGCTTCCCTGGTGGCGCAGTGGTTGGGAGTCCACCTGCCGTTGCAGGGGACACAGGTTCGTGCCCCGGTCCGGGAAGATCCCACGTGCCACGGAGCGGCTGGGCCCGTAAGCCATGGCCACTGGGCCTGCGCGTCCGGAGCCTGTGCTCCGCAACGGGAGAGGCCACAACAGTGAGAGGCCCACGTACCACAAAAAAAAAAAAAATATATATATATATATATATATATATATATATATATAACTTTTTTCAGAGGTTGGCTTAGAGTTCTACAGATAGATCATTTTTAGTTAACCCATTTAGCCCCTTTAGCATTTGGAATCTTGTTCATGGGAAACCTCTCCAGAGATAACTAGTTCGCATTCCTGCAACAGTTTCTCAACCTTGACACTAGTGACATTTTGGACCAGATCATTTTTTGGGTGGGAGGTGTACTGTATTTAGCAGCATCCCAGACCTCTACCAAACAGATGCCAGTAGCAGCCCCCTGACCCAGTTGTGACAACCAAAAATATCTCCAGATCCTGCCAAATGTCCCCTGGGGATCAAAATCCCTTTTAGTTTAGAACAAGGTAGAAAAGGAATACTTGTCATACACTTGTGGATTCGCTATGTACATTTTGGCAAAGAAATATCTTAGGGGAGTAAACTCTTCCCAGAAAAATGGTTAACTAAAAATTCATTCCCAGTTTTCTATAATAGCATTTGCAAGGCATAATGCATAAATAACCAGATACAAAAACATTAAGTCACATGTTTAGAATGACCTTAGCTTTGTTATTATGGCCAAAAAGTGCTGTCAATTTCATCTTTCCTGTTCCCCCAAAACAGGACACCTATTCTTGAAGTATTTATTTGGATGTTCTTTCTTTCTTTCTTCTTCTTTTTAAATGTGATGGCCATGTGAGAGTGTTTTTAAACCATGAAGGATACACGGCAGGGATTGAGAAAAAGTGAAGAGATTGGGAAATTCATTCTGCAGTTCTGTCTTTGGAGTCTGGCTAGGTGCATTTTCTTTAGATATGGTGCCTTTAAGCCTGAGATTCAATAATATCCTCTCCTGTCATGGTTTAAGCAAAGGTTTCCTGTGAATTCATCCGGTTTATGTTTGGATTTGGGGAGAGCCTATTTCAGAATACCAGAATTAGGGGATCAAGACAGTGTGCTGAGTCTGATCTTCTCAGTACATTTTCTGTTCTAAATGACTCTCTGATTTGAGGGGCAGTACTGGAACTTGCTGGGAAGTATGAAATATTCTTGTTTGATGGATAGGATTAGAGCAGACAGAACAAAAATGCCTGAAAATTTCCCCCAAGGGTGCCCTATGTTAGTATCTGTTTACTTGGCTGTTTTCTTTATGTTTCTGCTGTTTTTCCCATAAAATTTCCTGTTAACTTTGCCAGTCCATCCTATCCTTACTGCTTTCATTTTTAATATGACAATTGGTACATTTTGCAAAATAAACCAGCCACTCTAAAATGTGACGCATGATTCGCTCTGTTGGTACAAGAGCCTGAAACTGGGTTTCTAAGAAACTTGCATGGTGAATGAAAAGGGCCGTTTGTGGAGTGGTCATGAGTACCTGCTATGTTATTATGAGCCCCAAATAAGTCTTTCTGTTCACTGACTCATAAATAAAATCTGTCAAAGATAAGACCTAAAGTGTTTTTTTTTTTAATGCAAACCATGATTTTTATAGAAAAGGTCTGTTTTCCCTGGTTATCAGTACCTTTGCATGCTTAGAAAACAGGCATTAGTTTAAGCTTCCACTGAGCATTTACAGATATGTGATGCCAGCCAACTTTCTCTGGGTTCTTACCTCTCAGCTGCCTATTTGAACAGAAGCCATCTTCTGTGCCCCCACCAGTTTGACACTGGCGGCCTCTACTGTAATCACTACTTATCTCTCTAAACTGCTCTGCATTCATTTATTCATTCATTCAACCTACAGGTATTAAGCAAGACATACCTTGGAGATACTGTGGGTTCAGTTCCAGACCACTGCAATAAAGCAGATATCTCAATAAAATGAGTCACACAGTTTTTTAAAATTTCCCAGTGCATATGGAAGTTATGTTTGGACTAGACTGTAGTCTATTAAATGTGCAAAGCATTATGTCTAAAAAAACAATGTGCATACATCAATTAAAAATATTTCATTGCTAAAAAATGCTAAGCACCATCTGACAATGCAGGGTTGCCACAAACCTTCAATTTGTAAAAGTTGCAATATCTGTGAAGTGTAATACAGCAAAGCACAATACAATGAGGTATGCCTGTATTTACTATGTCCCAGGCTCTGTTCTAGGCAACAAAGTCAAGGTGTCCTCAACTCTCTTGAAGCTGACATTCTAGAGGGAGAAATAATCAATAAATACATTCCATTAGTCAACTTGACTGCTGTAACAAAATGCCATTGATTGTGTGGCTTTAAACAACAGAAATATATTTTCTCACAGTTCTAGAGGCTGGAAGTCCAAGATCAGGCTGATTTAGTTTGGGATTTAGTTTCTGGCTTTTACAAGGCTGCTTTCTCATTATGTACTCACATAGCCTTTCCTCCATGTGAGCATGTGGATAGAGAGAGAGCAAGCACTCTATTGCCTCTTCTTATAAGGGCACTAGCCATTTGAGGTTAGGGCCCCACCCTCATGAGCTCATTTAACCTTAGTTTCTTCCTTAAAGGCTCCATCTCCACATACAGCCACTTTGGAAATTAGGACTTCAATATATGAATTTTAAAGGGAAACAAACATTCGGTCCATAGCATATATAAAGACATTTTTAAAAATTACTAGTTCAGATAGTGATAAGAACAATGAAAAAAAATAGAGGAAAGGAATAGAGAACAATTGGGGCAGAGATGGTGGTTGCTACTTTAACTAGAGACCTCTGAAAAGATGGGAAAGTTGAGTGAGATCAATAATGAGAAAGAGATAGTTCTAGGGTGATTTGGGGAAATAACCATTCCAGGTAGAGAGAATTGTAAGCATAGTGGCCCAAGATGAGAGTGAGAATGACAGGCTCATGTGACAGATGAAGGTCAGTGTGGTTGGATCCTAGTTGGCTCTGGGGAGAGAGGTGGGCAATAGCCTGATTGTGCTCGTCAATATGAGGAATTCAAATTTTGTTCTCATTGCAACGGAAAGCCATTGACCAGCTTTAGGCTGGTTAATGTATAGATAAGGTTCAATTTAAATGCTTAAATAGAAAAACTCAAAGGATGTCCTACCCATCTTTGGTATACATAGTAAATGTTCAACACATTTTTTAAAGTGGAAGGATGGATGTTTTCTTACATAGTAATTGACTTTAAAGTCAGATTTATTAACTATAATTTATATTGTGTATGTATTCACTCTTAAGAGTGTACAATTCCATGAGGTCTGACAAGCACACAGTTGTGGAACCACCAAGCAATGAAGGTATAGAACAGTTACATCACTTTCCAAAATTCCCTCAGGTGTCTGTGCACTCAGACTCTTCCCCCAATCCCAGCCTTTGGCATCCATTATTTATTTTCGGTCTTTAAAGTTTTGCATTTTCCATAGTATTATATAAATGGATATAAAATATAGACTTTTGAGTTCGACTTCTTTCATTTAGCATAATTTACTTAAGATTCACCATGTTAAATATATCAGTAGTTCTTTCTTTTTAATTGTTTAGTAGCATTCCAGTGTATGGATGGACCACAGTTTATTAATTCAATTGAAGGATATTTGGCTTGTTTCCAGTTTTTGGCAAGTATTAAATAAAGCTGCTATAAATATTTGCATTAAGGTTTTTATGTGAACTCAAGTTTTCATTTATCTTCAGTTACTATGTACCAGTGGGATGGTTGGGTTATATGCTATGTATATGTTTAACTTTATAAGAAACTGCCAAACTGTTTTCTAACAGGGCTGTATCATCCTGTATCTCCACCAGCAATGAAAGAGTTCCACTTTCTCTGAATCCTTGACAGCTCTGATTGTCTTTTTTTTTAATTTGGCCATTTTAATGAGTATATAGTCAATATTCTTTTTTTCTAAAATTTTAGAGGTATTGTAGGTATAGGTATGGATAGTAAGGAGGATGCAATGTGTAATGGCGTAATTTTTTCAGCTACATCTTTTTTAACCAAAAGACTGTGACCTTATAATCCTTGTTGAGAGCTAGATCAATTTAAGACTCTAGTTCCCCAATCCTTGCTTGAAGACTTGTATAGGGTCTAAGCTTAAAGAATTTACTCTTTGAAACCTGGCAACCTTGAAATCCAGCCCCCCTACACTCAGTGGGGTTCTCATGGAATGCTTCTTTAGAAAGGTGACCCATGAGATCCTCTATACAAAATATCAGTGACCCCTGAGAGATGATGAAGTTTTTGTCTCCAAAACTCCAACCTCAGTCATACTATTTAAAAGAAAGAAAGGAAGGAAGGGAGGGAGGGAGGGAGGGAGGAAGGAAGGAAAGAAAGAAAGGAAGAAAGAAACTAAACTAAAAGTAGTAATTGACTTTTGCTAAGAGTATGGCAAAGTGAAGTAATGATTCCATGATCCCTGAGAGGCATTTTCGCATTCTATCCTGATATCAGTGAAATACTCCATCACAGCCCACCTGGTTTTGTCTGCACATTGTGTGGCTGGTCACTCTAGCCTTTCCCTTACCAGTGAGACATAAAGAAAAAAACATGATTTAAAATTCTGCTGAGGAATTTGAGCATTAGGTAACTTGTGGACTCCAGGGTATAAGTCTGAGCAGAGATGGCCTGTAAGTGTTTTTGATACCCTTTAATAGCTCTCTATTAAAGCTGTCCTTCAATAGATCTCCAGAAGGATCATCCCACCTCTGATTTGTGAAGCTCTGATCTTGCCCAGTATTATTCTATAATTGTTCAATGAAGGACCCTGGAGGACTAGAAAACTCAGTGCTTTTTACAGCGTGTACAGAGGTATATCACATAGGTCCATAATCTCCATCAGTGCCCTGACTGAATCCAGAAAAGATTCCTTTCCTCACCTAGACCTAAATTGTCCACAAATTGTCCTTCTCTTTTCATGGAGAAAGAAAGTACTTAGCTTAGTTTCTACCTGAGGGCATGGATTCATGCCTAGCACAAATTATCCAGAATTCTCTATAAGCTGATCCTATTTCTTTTTTTTTTCTTTAGCTATACTATTTCATAGGAAACTGTGCTTCAGTTTCTCCTCAAAGTATTACTTCTTTTTTTTTTTTTTTTTTTTTTTTGCGGTACGCGGGCCTCTCACTGTTGTGGCCTCTCCCGTTGCAGAGCACAGGCTCCAGATGCGCAGGCTCAGTGGCCGTGGCTCACGGGCCCAGCCACTCTGCGGCATGTGGGATCTTCCCGGACCGGGGCACGAACCCGTGTCCCCTGTATCGGCAGGCGGACTCTCAACCACTGCGCCACCAGGGAAGCCCTGATCCTCTTTCTTGAATGAAGGGATAGATGCAATTTCTGTCTGTGTAACACCAGCCACCTTTATAAAGCTTGGTGCTATGGTTTTGCCTTTCTTTCAAGGAGCTTTAGAAACAATGCCCATGGCTTTTCTCTGCTATTGATTAAACATACTATTACACTCACCTGGCCTAAGAGATTTTTGTGCAGTCAATTTTATAAGAGGACTCAAAATTGTCATTTTATTCAGAACAACTTATTTCTTGTGGAATCAAAGACCATCAGTCTCCTGCATGAGCCTGTTAACAGTTGATGGGCAACATGAGGGTGGAACTCTGTCTTCTCCAGACGTGTGTGGTAGCGTTTGGTTAGTAGCCAGGCGTGCATCAGCTTCATGAATCTATGAATCTTCTTTTTGTTTTTCTGTTTGCAGATTTTATTCTTCACCGTACAGTATTGCAACCAACCGCATGATTCCACAGACACCCATCACGCCATTCATTGCTGCTTCCCCTGTCTCCACATACCAGGTATGTCCGGTTTACCTGCACCTCCCGGGAAACCTTTCTTGCCAGGAACAGACTAGATCAAGACAAAAGGGAAACAGTAGGATTTTTGTTTTAAGTTGTCTTCTCTTTAGTCATATCTTAATGTCATAATACTCAAACTACCCACTGAGCCTACACTTTCAAGGGCTTGTTTGCATCTGTTTCACTGAATGATAAAAATCCACCGAGCTTTCCATTCTTCCTGCTGAGTTTTCATGATTTTGCTACTTTCCAGCCAACATTAGTGCAGCTTTCTTACCACTGAGAGGTTATTTTGTGTGTTGTCTGTTATTTCGGTTGTTGTTCCCTAGGGTATCTTTTATGAGAACACATTTCTGGCAACTCCCTGCACGCCCTCCAGAATATTGTATCATTGTCATCTCATTTTGTCACAATCGTTCTGTGTATCCATGGAAAGCTACATGGATAGATGCAAAATCATTTGCTCCAAGAAATAGGGAAGATTATCAAAGGGGTAAAAGTAATTCCTACTTCCTCCTCTTACTTCATTCTCAGTTCCAAAGAGGCCAAAAGAGACCTCGGGGGTTCCACATGTTGAAACACAAGAAAATCTGAGACTCAGTGTGTGTCCTAAACCAGATGTGTTAGCCAGTTAGTAATGCTAAGTCCACAGGTGGATTGAAATAGCCATCCTTCTCCCTCAAACAGTGCTCCTTATCTTATTCCTTTGAGTCATCAAAGATATGATATTTCTCCCTGCTTCTCTTTACCTCATGTAGTTCTTCAGACAATTCTTCTAATTCAAAATAGAAAAAAATGCCTATGAATGCTACCAAGAGTGTTGAGTGTCACTGTTTAAAGCTTTGGAGAGAGAAAGAAAGAGCAAGAGTGTGACTGTGTGCCTGCGTGTGTTTCCCTATATTGTGCAGATGGTAGGTGGGTGGGGGGTTTACAACAGGGAAAACTGTAATGTTGCTGACTGCTACGAATTCAGTGAAGTTTCACATTATTCATCCACTACATACGTCATATCAGGAGGTCCCAGCTGTCAGAACATCATGCTTGAGACTATGCACTTTTGTCCTTAACTGATTCCCCCCAAAGCAGATCATTCTCATTCTGTGTCTGCACTTAGATTCTTGATACCTGTCAGGTGAGCGGAATAGACTTTTGTGTGAATTGCATTAGAGGGTCTCAGAATGGCTGATTTCTTAATTGCCTTTCTTTGGGACCCATGAGGCTAAGTGCAGATGCTGTTCAGTTTTTGTTCTTCCTACAGGCCTGCCTGGTTGTAATGTGTGTTTTTTGGTTTTTTACCCATTTTTTTCTAATCTTGGCCTCTGTTTCAGCCAAGACCACCCATTGAGCTCCACTGTAGAGCACTTTGGTGACATGAATAAAATCTCCACAGAACAGTCATTTCTTTTGGGAGGGTTCATAAGTGGAATTTAACTCTGGCTCTCTTTTCTCAAAAAAGGAATTAGAGCAATTTCCTATGTTGTTGATTCTTGCTTTTCACCACTTCTTTTTTTTTAATCTAAAGTTCGTTGTCAATTTCATTGACGTGAGTATATTGAAAACAAAATCTTCGGGGCTCTCTATGTCACAATCAGCTCTTAGAAGCTGACTTTCTCATTTGGCTGATGGCGAACATTCAGAACACTTGGCTGGCTCATATACTCATTTTTATTTGCCATACCAATTACCATGAGTGAGAAAAATCACAGACTTGCTTAACTAGGGTTTAACCCAAAACATACCCCAAAATTTCTGGTTGATCTCTCTGATTCTTCCCCAACTTTTACCACTTGGATTTATTTCCAAGATGGGATCACTTGAGAATATGAAGTTAGAACCAATGACAGAAAAAGAGAAAGTCTTAGCAGTCATGCTAAGTAATGCCTCCTTCCTTATTTGCCCGGGTCTTCCCGGAAGTTGACCTATAAACAGGAGATCGCTGAAGCCTCCAAATGTGCTCCGTGGCCCAGCCTGGCCCACGTGGGCACTACAGCCAGCTCCAGGGAAGTAGGAATTTGCTTTACATTGTACCATGTTTCAGGGACCAAATGAATCAGGTCCAAGAATTTCCTTTGTACCCTTAGTTTTGAGCACTGATTCGCTGTAAGTCAGGTGGACTCCACTTTCTTATGACCTAGTGTGACTCCACTGAACGCAAGAACCGAGTTCTCTCTGTGATTGCTTTCTTCTAATAAATGCTGTTTGATGCATAGGTCCAGAGTACTTCATGGATGCCTCATCCGCCATACGTTATGCAACCAACAGTAAGTGTTCTCAGTCACCTGAGGCTCGATGTTTCTATTATCCGAGTGCAAGCTTTTGTAATGCATAGAAGCTTTGGGGTAAAGCTTTTGTTCTATTCCATGCCTCTTTCTGGCAGCCCTATTTTCCAGATACAAAGCTGTTCCTGAAATTCTATAAAAGTGTAAACAGTAGATAGAGTGATAGTGATGGAGTGAAACAGAGTTGAGAGAGGAAGAGAGAGAGAGAGAGGGAGGAAGAGAACAAACTTGATTGGAGGAAATAGCAATCAAACTCTCATGTTGCTGTCTACCATTTGTTATGAAAGGGGAATGTCTACTTCATGCAGAATTGTGAACTCTGGACAGTTAAATCCATTATAGGAGGAAAGCCTTTCTGTTGTCCTTCTCCTCCTGTTATACTTTGTTTTCTTCGGATGCAGTTGGGTGTGCTTTGGGAACGATTTTGTGTAGCATGGCTAAGTGTTGACTCAAAGCAATATATTTGAAATAGGAAGGTATTTGTCTACTAATAGATGCAGATAGATAATAGATAGCAAGGTTGGTAGATGACTTTTATGTTAACTAACTAGAGCCATTCTCTTCTTCTTTTAGTGGAAAATTTCTTCCCAAAATATTCAAACTCTATTTTCTACTAGCTAGCTTTCCCATTTTGTGGTACAATATTACGTTAGTCCCAAGGGAAATAATATTACTTATTCCATTAGAATCCAGGCTGAAGGCTATTGATTCCATGTATCTTTGTCGAGGTCTTCCATGTTTTTGAGCTCTATAGAAGTACTAGCCAGGGAGCTTTCAAGAGCAATATACTCATGGGAGTGTGAGATAGGGGAAAGATCCCCAGCGGAAAGTTGTGTGACAAGGTCTCTGCTGTACTCTCCTGGGTATGTTCAAATCTGTAACTTTGTTTCCTTTTCTGTCACTATACTTAACATGGCTTTGGAGAGGATCAAAACAGAGAGAATATGTGAAAACAGTGTTTGAAGTATGACATACTATACCTTATTATTATCATTAATCCTTATTATTGAATGTATTAGTTGTTCAAAGAAGAAGCAATGCTACATTTTAACCCTTTTCAAAGCTAAATGTAAATAAGGTAGCACATATTAAAAACCAGGGAGTTAAATACACAGACATCTATTTCCTGGATTCAAAGGATCACAGCACCTGGCTTTCATATTTGAGCTTTGTCCATTTTCTTAAAAAATAAGGAACACTCCATGTTGCTCCTAGTGTTTTGATAGTTTGCTTTTTATTTGAAGAATAAAATATATGTAGCTTACTAGAGCAGAACTTTAGACCCTATTCTGCAGATCCCCATATTTATTCTTATTCACATACCTTGGGGGCTTCCTGAGTTCATCTGATCTGTGTTGTATAAATCAGACCAACATGCAACGAATCCAGGCTGTTCTTTTCCGTCCCAGGTGTGAGGTAGAATTCAATAGATGGAAACAACTGCCTTCTAAAAAAATATTGTGTGTGTTTAAAGAGCATTGAGGCTAGCTTAGTCCTCACGCTGAGGTCAAGCATCATCTCATCGTGGCCTAAAGGAATGCACATCTGGCAAAATCTGAATATTTTTCCAGATACCAAAGTATGTAAGATTCCATAGTACTTCTGGAGCTGTGAGGAGATGGGAAGATATTTGTATGTGTTTTTTTCCAACTGTCACTCAGGGCCTTAGCTAAATGTTTTATTAGCTTCTCCTTCTCCCCAGACCAGCTTCACCCATTTTTTGGATGTATTATTTCTTGTATATCTTCCCCTAGCAATAGTTTGTGTGTGTGTGTGTGTGTGTGTGTGTGTGTGTGTGTGTGTGTTCATTTGTCCCCCACCAGGATCTTTCTTGCGATGGCTTCTGCTCCCTAATATCTTTTCACTTCCCCTGACTAGACTCTGCATGATATTTGAGCTTAGGTCACCCCCCTTAAGATGTAATGCTTGTGGCTGGGACAGATTCCTGGGGAAAGGAGTGGCGGGGGCGCCCACCACCTTGTTATCTTTAACATGGAAAAATTGGCTAAACTGCCTCATGGAAACACAATTTGTAGCATCAGTCGTTTCCCTGTAACAGTTTTGTTGGTTGTCTTTATTGTATAAAGAACCTTTACCCAACTGGTCTTAGTTTCATCATCAAAGTGGGGTTGGTTAAATTAATCACTCTGTGATACTAAAACATAAAAATAATTAGGCAGTCCAGGGTGAAGAAATAAAATACCTGGATCTGAAGGGAAGGAATGAATGACGTGGTGATTAATAGCATGGACTCTTTTTTTTTGGCTGCGTTGGGTCTTCGTTGCTGCACGTGGGCTTTCTCTAGTTGCAGCGAGTGGGGGCTACTCTTCGTTGCAGTGCACGGGCTTTTCATTGCAGTGGCTTCTTTTGTTGCTGAGCACGGGCTTCAGTAGTTGTAGCACGTGGGGTCAGTTGTGGTGCATGGGCCTAGTTGCTCTGCAGCATGTGGGATCTTCCCAGACTAGGGATCAAACCTGTGTCCCCTGCATTGGCAGGTGGATTCTTAACCACTGCACCACCAGGGAAGTCCCAATAGCATGGATTCTTGGTTAGTCTCTTTGAGAGAGGAAAACCTTTCTGTTATAGGACTTTGGGCAATTAAACTTTCTGAGCCACTGTTTTCTCATCTGTAATATGGATATAATCATGACTAAATTATTATGGTTTGGGTTCATGAAATGAAGCAAGGCTTTAAAGCTCTTAAAATAATGCCAAACAAATAGCAAACACTCAGTAAATTACTGTTATCATTATTCAGTTATATGAGTAGATGACTGCACATTGTGCTTTAGATTAGCCCAATTACATAAAATGACTGTTGGTATAGGAAGAAGTTGAGAAAAAGCAATAATCACCCATTTCTACCACATTCATACTGCTTATTTAGCATACTTTCCTAATGAGTTTGGTGGAGATAGCCTCTATGGCTATAAATAAGATAAATTGCTTAGATTGGTGTTTATCTCATTTACTTCCTAAATCTTTCAACACCTATAATAAAAATAATGAAAATAAAAAATAAAGGCCCATTGGGTACCTCTTGTATGTCAGTAACTGGAACCTACTTTACAAATAAATTCAAGGTGTCCATAGCTACACATCTCCAATATATTGCCCATAATAATGATTTGCTTACAACTTTTCTCCTTTCTCACGTTTTCTCTTCCACTATTTTGAGAAAATCGCACAGATAAGCTCTCTGTGTATAGGGTGCAAAGGCATGCTTCCCCCATCACTGTGAATCACAGGGCCTCCTACACTGCAGCAGGTTCTTTTTAGGCTCTACTCGAGGGCCCCAAGTTCTCAACTAGGCTTGTATCTGAAGAGGAAACAGTGCTTCATTCAAATCTTAAAGTAGAGCGCAGTGCCTCTAATCTTTCCCTACTAGGGAGGGGTAATGATCTATAAGAGAGACATGAATTGATGGAAAGAAGGGAGGGGAGTAGTAAAAGGACAAGAGAAAAACAGAAAGCATAAGCGTAAAGCTGAAGTTGGTTGTTTAGGTTTGCTTCTTTGCAGATTGAAATTTCTGAGTTGTGTGCAATGCACTTTTTTGTAAACTTAGAAGAAAACTCTGAGAGGCTTTTCACTTTTAAGGAAGAGGGGATAAAATTCTCCCTGCCTTGGTCATATCTCTCGTACTGGTGTTTCTGCAAGGAAACCATTCTCTGTCAGTTGTCTGACTCTGGAACTTTATCAGGTCAAACCCCACTGAGGACAGCAAGAGCGTTTCTATTTGCACTTTATTTTTTTTCCACTGAAAGAGAGCACTGTGAGACTATATCAGGAGTTCACTCTTTGCTGATGTTGCCAATGCAATTGGTACGTGTTACTGTTCCCCAGTGCAGAGTTCTGTCCTAAACTCTGAAATCTCACCACAACACTGACAGGATTTTTTTATTTTAAACATCTTTATTGGAGTATAATTGCTTTACAATGGTGTGTTAGTTTCTGCTTTATAACAAAGTGAATCAGCTATATGCATACATATATCCCCATATCCCCTCCCTCTTGCTTCTCCCTCCCACCCTCCCTAGCCCACCCTTCTAGGTGGTTACAAAGCACCAATCTGATCTCCCTGTGCTATGCGGCTGCTTCCCACTAGCTATCTGAGAATGGACTTGAGGACACGGGGAGGGGGAAGAGTAAGGTGGGACTGACAGGATTTTAATAGAGGACGGATTGCACTAAATATCTACTCTGTGTGGCAGCTTGTCACACTGGAATCTCATATGAATGCACAATTGAAATCCCTGTGTTATGATACGTCAGGTATTTTGTTACATCTCTACTGACAGGGAGAAAAGATGATAGTTCCCAAGAAGAAGTAGAGTTCAATTCTCTTAAATTTTATTTAGGCTCATGTGAATCATAAATCTTCTGTTCTTCATGTGTTTAGCATTAATTATTCTCAAGGAGAAAGGTCAACTTTCATTTTTACCTAATTACAAATAACTTACCTAACTACAGGATTCTAAGAAATGCAAGATGCTCTTATGGAGTCATTGGATGATTTGTTGCTATGCATGGCTAAATTACGACTTATGATGAATAAACCTTACATTTATAGCTAAACAGTCAATATAAACTTTCCCTCTACAACAAAAGAAGAAGTTCAAAAAAGCCCCAGAATACTTGATTTGGTCATTCTTTACCTGCAGGTAGGTAAGACCTAAGTCTTAATTTTAGGGACCATGTCCTCCAAATTTGCAGGCATGTTTTTCCTAAAACACATCACCAAATTTGGAAAGAACATTTAAGTCATTAGAATTCTGTTCAGAAAGCAAAGTTTTCAGATACTATCATTTTATTCCAACCGCTGAACTGAGCAAAAATTCTTTGTAAGTATCATTGTCAAAGTACCAAACAAAGACAGTGTGTTTGCTATGTAAGGAGTTTACCTGGTGGATATAGATCTACAGACCAAATCTTTTTTAAGTGACTAGCAAACACAAAACAGTAACTCTAGCCCATTTATACTATTTCTACCAGAAGAGAATTAAAAAAAATATGTGAGAGTAAATTTAGAAGGAACAACTTCATTTGGGTGTCACCTCCCTATAAATATACTCCTGGGGTAAAGTAAATACAAAGAAGACCACTTGCACAGAAAGTCTCTTCGATACCTTAACATTTAAGTTCTACTCTCCTAGCAAATTTCAGTTATCCAACATGGTGTTATCAACTATAGTCACCATGATTTACATTAGCTTCTCAAATCTTATTTATCTTATAGCTGAAAATTTGTACTCCCCACCACACCCCCAGCCCTTAGCAACCACTTTCTTCTCTGTTTCTATGAGTCTGATTATTTTTGTCTTTCCCTAGATTCCACATGTAAGTGGTACCATGTAGTATTTGTCTTTCTCTATCTGGATTATTTCACTTTGCATAATGCTCTCAAGGTCATCCATGTTATCACAGATGGTAGGATTCCTTCTTTCTGCAGCTGAATAATGTTCCAGTATACACACACATACACACATAACACACACATATATATGTCACACTTTCTTGTTCCATTCATCCATTGAAGGAGACTTAAATTGTTCCATATCTTGGCTATTGTGAATAATTCTGCAATGAACATGAGAGTGTTTTTCTCCTTGAAATGGTCATTTTTGTCCTTGAAATGGTCACTTGATTAAGTCTTTTACTGGGCCCTTAGTTATACCAGACGTCGACTCTTCATTTCAAGAAACTGAGAACATTGAGTTCAATGAAAAAAAAATCAACAAATAATAAACAAATATTCTTGAGCATTAAATATGCACAGAATATTCTTCTAGGTATTGTTGGAAATGAGAGAGAGTAAGAAAGAAACAATCTGTCCTCAAGGCACACGATCTCTCTATGGAGATAATTATTATATGTGTAGAATGATTCAATTAAAAATCTACAGCAGAAAAGATGTGAAATGCTTAGCATTTATATAACACTGAAAATGACAAAGTATCTATGAACAGCTAAGGACATGGAAGAACCGAGATGAAAGCATGAACTTAAAGGATGGATGGGGTTGATAGGGATAAAGAAAAAGAAGGAGGGCGTTTTCAGTGAAAATAACACACCAAAAGTACCGAGGGGGTCAACAGATTATTTCAGGGGGCAGCAAGGCAGGTAGCCTGCATTAAGTGAATTTTTTGTGTTAGGGAAAGATTTGGTTGGAAAGGTAAATTGTGTTCTATTGAAATACAACTTTTATTCATCAAATCTGGCACACTTTCCTATACATTTTTTATTAGCTTGGTGGTCCCAATGCTGTTGTCTAGAATTTAGGCTTACTTTGGAAAATATAAAATAGAAAGGCTAAATTATGTCACTGATGTGTGTGAAAAAGTCACAATTTCCAGGGGCATCATGGATGAATCATTCATGAATGGACAAAACTTTTCAATTTGGCTGCATTATGAAAATGTCATCATGCACAGCCTCTTTTTATATCCATGGAATTATTTTTGGAGGTAACAGTCATCTTTCAAGTAGAGCTTCTGAAAGTTTCTTGGAGAGAACGCTTCCCGATGTCTAAGATCCCTGCCTTCTAAGCACAGGAGTGGTGAGAATAAGCGGTGAATGTGGAGTCTTTATAAATCCAGATGTGTGCATATCACCTGCCTTTTGCCATGCAGTTTTATGTTATTTTAATATGGACCTTTAAAGAGAAAGAATAGGTCAAGGAATAGTGTATTACCTTTTAGAAGTGAAGGTGCGTCATTCTGAACATAAGATTGACAAGGTACTAAGAGATAAAGTTCCAATGGCACATTACCCCCAGTGTGTCCTTAGATAGCACTTAGAATTTCTTTGTCACAGCATCATCAGTAAACCAGAATTTGCGAGTTCCTTTGTAAAGATGTTAACAACATTACATCCTTAAGAGCTACTTAGCATATGAAATATAATTAGATATGTTGTAAACACAGAATACAACTTTATCGAATCTATTAAAGCCCTATTTTCTATGGATTATCTCTAGACAAAGCAAGTATGTAGCTAAAATAAAATCTATGTCAGACTTTCTAGAAAACAGCCAGTTACCAGGGCAACACAATCATATTGAGATAGGGTAAATAATTTATTTTATAAATGCTGCCAGGGCAACAGAAACTACTTATGAAATCAGTAGAGGATTGAGGGTTAGTGTACAGATAATCTATGGAACTATTTGTTCTTTTGTAGCACACTGGAATAAAATGTTTATTTTATTTATCTTTATATATGATCTTAACAGTTTTGTGAAGTACGTGGATATTCATTAAACAAATAGTAATGAACGAGTTCAAATATTGAGAGTATTTCTAAATATTCAAGGATATTATTCACTATTTCTTGCCCCTCAGAATGTCATGGGGACACCTTATTTTGCTTTAAAGATTAACCTTTGCTGGGTTAGCCCTGGAGAGCCCAGGTATTTCTACCTAGGTGGTATGTTTACAATTTAGGGTCATGGTTTATTGTGTTGACTGACTTAGGGTTTTGTTAAGCCAATAATTAAGATGCACCAGGTCGGGGGAGGGGATGTAATAGAGACAGAGTCACATATGATCTAATCAAGTATGCTTTGAAAAAAGTGACATCATTTTAGCTTCAGTAACAAATGTAAGAAGTTACACAATTTACAGTAATATTTGTCAAAATACTAATGCAAATACTAGTAAAATGCCTTCAAACTTTTCTCTTCTACTGCCTAAGAGGAATATTTACCAAAGGTAGGACTTGCACTCACATTTTCTCCCTGTTTTAATATTGTTTGCTTCTCTCTTGTTCAAACTCCCTGTTAGAAAATAAATGCTTATAGTATATTCAGCTATGGGTAGCAGGGAAAATGTATGCAAAGTGTAGAACTGGTAAAGAGGGTGGGGTTATTCATTGTGCCAGGGAGTAAAGGAGTAAGAGCAGGCTTCACAGAGGAGGTAACTCCTGAACTTGGCTTTGAAAAATAAAGGAGTTTTTCAGGCAGAGTTGTGGATGTCAGGCAGGAAGAGTATTCTAAGCAAACACCAGCTCACAGCCAAGGCTTTGGTTTATATACCACATGTTACAGCTGGTGAGCATCTGAGATGGCAAGGAATTTCCAAAGGCTACCAGGTGCCTCTAATGCTGCATCTGCCATGAACATGGCATCTGTGTGACCTTCAACAGTGATGCCACAGAAGGTGTCACTTAATCATGAATTAGGGCTGTCATATCATCCCCTTCAACACGGCATCTTCTCCTAGAGATGTGCCCACACCTCCAGACAAAGCCTTACACCAGACCTTTCACAAGCTCTCCATTCAGAGTTGAGTGAAATATGCAGGGCATGTGTTTAATATCACTTGGGTGTCATAAAATAATCACTGCACCTTCTGCATTAGGCTGCCTTAGGTCCAGTCTCTGAGCACCGCAATTGGAAGTGGGATACCCACGCTCCTCAGAGCCTGGAGAGTGCATAGTGTCTCATCACTTGACTGTCCCAAATGCTTCATTGTTTAGTTATTCAAATGATAAAGTGAGAGGGTTGATACGCTAAGAAAAAATAGCAGGACTTATATGTCTACATGAGGGGTTTTTGTTTGCCTTTTGTTTTGTTTTTCATTTCATTTTTTCTGCAGTGGAATCAATTTGGGAGGCATTTTCTAATGATGTCATCTTAGAACAGAAAATTTTTTAAAATTCCTCTTGGGAATAATTTTCAGAGTAATTTATTAATCACACAAGAAAAACAAGTTAATCAGGTAATATTCACAAAATAGATCGATAGATAGTGATGATAGATTAGATAGACAGATAGATATAGATAGATAGGAAGATACATAGATAGGTAATCGTTACTTTATCCAGAGGCATTTGACTAGTTCTTTCTCAACTGGAGTATAATTTTACTATTTGAGAGCTTATCACATATAATTCACAGTATCTCTCCCTTTTTATTTATTTTCTGGCACAGATTAGGTACTAACTAAATATTTGTTGATAGACTACACTGCATAGGCTATTTCTGCATTGACAAATATTGATACACTACAAGCAACCAGCTTCTGTTAGACAAGGACGCTGACAAAGTTTCTGAGGAAAGCAAAAGGGTGCATCCTCTTTGAATCCAAGCCTAACATTTAAGGGAAATTGATGCTGCTATCAAATTTGTCTCTGTATATTTGATTATTAAATCTTGTCATTGACAGTCAACAGGTTTGTTCAAAACAACTTAGGAAAAACACTTCTGTGTTCATAATGTAAAAGTCTAATTGCTTTTCAGTTATAGTTTTGCTTATATGAGCTTAAGCAAACTGTGTTATTCACCAAGTGTATTTGTTCCCTAATCTCTGCTCTCATCACTTTCTGGGAAATTTGGCAAGGGTTTGCAAAATTTCGTTTGTCCATTATGAAGCTCCAGAATGCAGTGTTTGCAATATATTTATGCAGTTGTTGGCCATGGGTGATCATTATAGGCAAAGGCTGTATATAGTGAAGGTGATTCTTGCCAATCTCTTCTCCATCTTCTTTTCCGTCTTAAAAACCTGAAAAATCAGTAGATCTACTTGTTAGGAAAAGCAGCAACCCTCATTTTCACTATGATATAGGAAAACACTCTTCTCAGATCAAATAAAAGAACGAATTTGGAAAAATTTGTACAGTTTGATATCTGAGCAAGTTTAGTTCTTCTACTTCCTGTGTGACCTAATTTTCTACCAGCAGATCTCTTTCTTTTGATATTGAGATTCATTTGAATAAAAATGAGATATCCACCCCCTTCCATAACCAAGAAGAATGAGTAATAAGGATTTCTACCTTGCCCACTCTTAGAAAAGAGCTGAGGTTACTTAAAATTAAAGACACACTCAAAAAGACAGTTAAGCAAAAAGGAACACATGTCATATAACAGAGGAAATAAATTTATTAAAACTTTAGGCTGTCTGTGGGTAATTTACTATAATGGAGTATTCAAATTTCATCTCGAGTTTTTAGAAGCCAAGGCCAAATGGCTAAAAAGGAAAAAAAAAAAAAACTGGTTATATTGTTTCTTTCTCTGTTAAAAGGAAACATATCATAAGGCCAGGGAGAGAATTTTTTTTCTTTTTCTGCTGCTATATTCTAGAAAAAAAATTATAATGGTATAATGTCATTTCCCAACTCAGTGTCTTAGCAGTTTTACATGCTGAGATAATAAATGTGGCCATTTAGTTTATTAACTCTCAATGAAAAACAAGCAAATGTTAACTTTCAATTTTGTGATGAAATGTCTAGAGCAGCAAAATTAAGATTTTTCAGATATATATGTTTCTCATGACCTAACTTGATACAACCGTGCCACTTAGGAAATCTAATTGGTTAGAATTGGGCTTGTTCAGTCTTTCAAATTTCCTTCACCTCAGCCAGGATTTTATGAAAATTATGCCATCTGACAGAGTATCGTCCAGATAAAGTTGTTTTTCTTCCTCATTAAAGGGGACTGCAAGATTATCTGCAGTTTGTGCCATAATTCTCAAGAACATCTTTCAGAATAGCCTGGACATACACTCAATTAAGAGCCTGTGGTTCTGTTTCTTTGAGTGTTTGAGAGGCAAATTTCACCTAAAATACTGATGGTAGGTGTGAGAACCACTGGCCATCATCACTCAGTGGCTTACGAAGTATTCATGATGTTTACTAGTACTAGGTCCTGATGTGTTGCCAAGATGAGTGAGGTGTAAAATGTAGTAAACTGAACCAACAGAATTGAATTATTTGGTATGGATTATTAGAGTATATGCATAGATTAATGATTTAGCTTCAGCCAACTCAAGCCATTGTATCTTACAGTCATTCCTCAAGTTTAGCTGACTCTGAAAACTATGCTTGAGAAATGACAGCAAAACCAGATTATCAGCAGAGAAGACAAAACGTATCTTCCTTCTAACTTTGACAGGAAGACACACAAATAGTTCTGTTGGCAATACACTATTTACATAAGACATTTTAAAAAAATTACTATGGCGCTTGTTCCTTTTTACACCACATAATGTAAGTATAGCTTCATTGTACATAATGAAAGCTAGGAACAAGGTGAGAAATCTGAAAGCAGATTTCAAGGAAGAGGATTCATCCTTATCCACGTTAAAAAGCATAGTGTGTTCTTGGCTTCTTAATTCTCATTTAACACAAAGGAAATCAGATTAATTATGAAGTTGAGCTCTGAACCGTAATCTTAAAACTTCTATTCAGAAGAGAGATTTTTTATCAAAGAGTTATCCTGAAAGCGTTTGATCAATATACATTAGTACAACTTCTGCATAACAGTAGTGTATATTAAAAATCAATCCTTACTTTTCTATAAAGCCGTCTATCTCTCAGTCTTGTATCTGGAATATTTTCAGTCAACACGAAAAAATCATTATAATGCTAAGTTTCTGTTACATGCTACATGCAGAAATCCTTAGATTCTTGTCATGCTCTAAAATTATTTCTCTAACTTCCTGAGATGCATACACAAAGTTTACTTCAAAGAATAGTTTATATTAAACATGGCATGGACTGGTGTATAGATGGATGAATACCATGAACATATTTCTGTCCACATATGCTGATCTCCACTGTAAATATTATTTCCAAAACACTGACCTATACATATAATACAAACAGGTAGATGTTTATATGACCATGTTCAAAGTCACACTTGCATGATACAAAAGAAAGACTAAACACTGTTGAAATTCATGGTATAAACTAGAATGAGAGGAGAAAGAAAGAAAGGTATGAAGGAGATGAAATAGAAAAATTGAAGAAGAGAAAGAGAATAGATATGGAGGATGCACAGGTGAAATCTGACTCTAGCTGATTTCAGCCTAGATGGCTAGGTAGAAGGTGATGTCCTTAAACTGAATTAGTGTATGTAAGAAAAGGATTAAGTTCAAGATCCGGGACACAGAGTTCCTTTGGGGCATGTTGAATTTGTGGAACCAGATAAAGGTTTTCAATATGTAGCTTTGGGCATACAAAAGTGGCAGTGATAGACTTGGGAGTCGTTCATTCCCATTGGAGAGAACAGGTGGGATTTCTAGCAATCCATTTACTTTTCACTAATAATTACCTTGCTTGATCTATGCAATAGCTCTTAGATGTAGGAATATGAAATAATATACATATGATGACATAATATCTAGTGTACTAGTCTAATGTACACTAAATCAAATGCTTGCTTATACCCCTTGCAAGCAAGATTATTTAGCAACTTACTTATACTTTTGCTTACAGCTATAATTTTAAGGCTAATCATGTATTATATCATATATGACTTTTTGTCAACCAAAGTATATGCACCTAATGTTTCCACTTCGGGAACTGACTACAGTGATAAATTGGAAAATAGAGATAGATACTTTCAATTAGAAGAAATCTTAGAGGCTATTTAATCCAACCCCCACTGAAGTTTAGGAGTTGATAAAATGGTTTGAAAAATCGTCATACAAGACTGTTTTATTCCAATTCCATGTAACAGTTTGGGAAGGTATTTTTCATTAAATCACCTTTCCTCTGTAGCCAGCAATCCAGCATGAGGAAAATCGACAAAATTTGAAAAGCACAGAAGCAATCCCCTGCCTGGTACAAACCAAGGAAGCAATCAACCCTTTGCCAAACATCCAAAGGGGCCTCTGTATATTTAGATTTATTTATCTCATTGTTAGTCATTGTGAATGTAGGAAATCTATAAACTCTAAACTACTACCATTGGAGGGTCTTACCGCTTTTAGCATCGGATGGTCTTTCTTTATGTTCCTGAAAATGTTTCATTTCTTTTGCTTTATTGACAAGATTAGATTAATTCAGGCTTTTCTGGATTATCCTATCCTTAGCCCTGGGGGTTTTCAACTGTAGTTTTCTCTGACATTATGCTTGATGCTGGTAATAAGAACCGCTTTTACTGATCATAAAAGCATGAGCTCAGAGTGACTCAATAATTCCAGCGTTCCAAATGGCCAACTTGAAAGGACACAGAAGGGGGTTGTGAGAGCTAAGTTATTGAAGAACATCATATTTTTCTGTGGGATTTTTCCATGCCCTGATGATTTCATACATGCTGTTCCTTGGGCTTTTCTCTCCTCCCTATTTGACATTTTAAAGAGTAGAAAGTTTAAAGTACATTTCTTAAGAATCCCTAGCATATGTCCATATCAGTTGACAGTGTTTACAAATCAGATTGTGGCTCAAAGATTTAACTTTCCTTCATGTCTTTTTCTCAAAATAAGGTTCAGTCTGAAATTGGCAAGAGTGATGATTCATTGGCAGCCAATCAGCAGGAGGGTCCTTTAGTGGAATATTATGTGAAATACAACAGGATTAAATGTTTCACATATAAACCTTTCGTCTCTGTACCATCTAATTACTGACATCGGAACCGGTGTCTAAGATTTTGTCAGTTTTTTTTCCTTTCATAATTCTAATAAGAACAACAGTAAAACAAGAGACTCTCAATTTTGCATCTGGAATAAACATCTAATGCAAGAACATGCAGCTTCAGCCTTTTCTCTTGAGATAGATTAGAATATATCTCCAGTACTTCATGATTCTGGTTTGCCTGGTTCAACAAGGCTGCCCTGTTAGTTGCAATCACCCTTGCTTATGAAGTTATATAGACAGTACCACGTAAATCAGAATGGTCCAATCGTTTGATCCTGTCCATTTCTATTACACATGGCCAGGCATATGATGAGAAGTGTTTTGGCTGACACAGTTTCTTCTTACAACTGTCCTAGAAAATGAAATAAATTGTTACAGCATTGATTTCCTAGCAGAGTCAAAGTTATGTAAGAAGGAAAGTCCTGCTTTTACTTATATTCCTTTACTCTCTGATCTTTTTCTCTCCTTCCTTCTCTCTTCATTTACTTTTGATCTGATACAGATTAAATTCATTAGACAATTACTAAATCTCATCACACTTTTGTTTAAGGTATATTTTCTCTTCTTGATTTTACTAAGTTTAATAAACTCCAGTGAGTATCTATTAGAGATCATATACTTTTTTTCACTTTGAATGATTAAACTTCCTCAAAAATCATGATTTTTGAACCTATCTGAAAGTGGTTGGATATCCCTTGTATTGCTTTCATTTGAAAACTTGTTTATTGATTGTTCAGGAGAAACACATGTTTGTCTTAAAGTAGGCTTTTCATTATCACATGTCTAACTAAAATTGTGATAGAACATCATAAGTGCAAACGAATCAAAAACATGTAGATTATAATTCCATTAAAATATTGTGCATTTGAAAATTAAGGAGATTCCTTAGGGAAAGAACATGTGTTTTAAATTTTATTAATCTCCTGATATGTAAGAATCCTCCAAAGAAACATTCAAGGGCTTCAGATTATAATTATTGTGTAATTAATAAACTTCTGGAACAGTCCCAGTAGAATCAAGAAAACTTCTGTTGCCTGTATCTTGGAATAATAACAGCAATGAAAAAGTAGATACTCCTTACCCAGTCTTTCCTTTTGTAACACTAAAGATGCTAGATTTCTTTTAAGGCAGTAAACTTACTGGAAAATCAAACCAGAATCATTTATCCATCCATGTATTCATTCATTCAACAAACATTTATCAGGTGTCTGCTTTGCACTTGGAATGCAGAAGTGAACCTAAAAGAGATTTTTTCCCAAATGGAACGTACATTCTAGCAGGAAAAAATTAATTAAATAACAAAGAATATGCTAAGCAACGATGTTAAATATTCGAGGCCAGATTTTGATGAAATTATCAAGAAGGTATGATTTGTCTTTGGGAATCTCAGCCATTTATTTTCAACACCCGCTCCACCCCCAACCCCACCATGATGCCCTTTCTTCAAGACACTTAGATATTCCAAAAGCTCATTCTTTCTCTCTTTTGCTTTTTTATTTAAATAATATTTATAGAGAACTGACTATGTGCCAGACACTGTTTGCTGTTCCATGTTCATGCCTACAATGCAGGGTGAACAGGTGTGGTCCCTGCCCCCGTGAAACTTAAAGTGTGTCTGGGAAGAAAGAGAGAAATCAAATGAGTGTCTTAAGGAACATGAAAATAAGCTGGTTATAAATCCTATTAAAGAAAGATTTATGAGATTCTGGTTGTATCTATCAGTGGGCACTGACTCTGTGTGTGTGTGTGTGTGTGTGTGTGTGTGTGTGTGTGTGTGTGTGTGTCTGTCTGTCTGTCTGGTGGAAGCCAAGAGAGGGACGATGGGAAACGTAAAACAGCCTTTCAGGCCAACTAAATAGAGTGTATGCTTCTTTCAAAGCCTTTTCCGAAGAATTCAATTTGGTTATTAGCATCTTAGTGTGGATGAGGTTATCAGTAGGCTTGGGTATGCGCATTTTTTTCTATCACTACATAAATGAAAAGTTTAACTCCCTAGAAAATTCCAGGCATCAGCATACAAGTGCATTGGTCCTTGGATTTAGAATTTCCAATCTCTGAAATAATGCCCTCCCTGTTCAGTTTCCATAGAAGTCCTTTGCTCTGTCTTCTTATGAGGTTTTTTATGATATTACATGTTATCACAAAAGATAAACCTGAATATTATAGAATAATGTTTTTATGGATGAAGAAAGTGAGGCTCAGAGAGGTTAATTGACTTTTCTAATATCACACAAGTTGCTGGCAGAGCTGGGACAGGTATATTTCAATCCAGTTAACACCAATTCTATTTCATTACATCTGGCTTGATTCTTCATTAAATTTTTATATTTCAGGTTATATAATTTAACCCAGAGTAAATCAAGTTGACAGATTAATAAAAAAAATTGTGATTGGGTCCTTCTCTACATAGAACATGAAATACTAGTAATTATGCCCATTAATGCCAAATAGATTAGCATAAGAAGTAAGAAATTTTTAATCTTTTAGCTGTCCCATCATTACATTTTAAGTGGAAAAGAGTTCATATAATTTAGTTAAAAGTTTTTATTTTGACAGGCACCTTCATCCAAATACATATCATCATCATGTAATGCTTTTTGTCTTAAAACTATATAATGCTAGATGATATGCCTGAGGTCAATTTTTCTTAATTTTAGTCTGCATAATCATTGGAAATGGCTCATATTAACATAAATATTGTAGATATTTCAGCTTATCAATTTAAAGACCCTTTTTGCATCTTAAAAGAGGTAGATTAGATAAAGCACATAATAGAGAAAATATCATGAAAGCACAATACCAAAAAATGTGTTACTGAATTTTCTTTAAGCCTATGTTAACTAGAGCACTGTCTGAAACTATGTGCTAAAATTCTTTATAATTTCTCCACACAGAAGATAGCTTATTACTGAAGCACCATAAGTAATCTGAGAATTGTATAATAATTTTGCTTTAATTTTGTTTTGAAGACCAGACTCTTACTTTTTTCAAAATCCCACATATTAATTCAAAAAGATCAAGGAGTTCTGAATTAAACTCAAATCGAATAATTTCTTCTAAGGTAATGATATTTTGTTAAATTACTTATATTAGGTTCTATTTTATAAAGTAAAAACAATAAATCATTAAAAATAAAACCAAAAAAGAAGTTCCTTTTTTTTTGTCTTTTCATACAAGCTCACATTTTTTTTTAATGAGAAAAGTAATTATTAGTAAACATGGACTATCTCCTACAGTTTTTAGGTTTTTTCCTAATTCATTTTTAAAATGACTTAGGAAGTTTTGCTAAAAATCCTACATTCATGTAATGTCATTGAGAATAATTTGCCAAACACAGAAGTTTTAAAACTACAGAAACGAACTCAGCAAGTTTCATTGACCTTTTTCTGACTCACCAAAGATGAAAGACAAAGAAGGGGACCAGCTCACTCCTTTGGGGAAAGTCAATATTGGATTTGCATGAGGATTGCAAACTCTCTTCCAGGAAGTCAGGGACAGCTAAAGTAAAGGACCAGAGAAAGGCAGAATTTCTCAAAGAAGAAAAAAAGGAAAGAAGCTTTCATGGAGAGGGGGAGGGGTGGGGAATGCAGTTCTCAAAACTGTAGAACCTCTAATTCAATTCATGCAGACTATCACAGCACCCTCCTACACAAGTGAGTGTGATGCCTGCAAGCAAGTTTGTGGCATCAATAATTTCTGCAGTTGCTAATTCTACTTAATAACTTTTTCAACTGTCCATCTACCTTTTCATTGTAATTCCCTGTCTCTTCGTAATTATAATCACAATGTTCAGGTTTTGGATGCAATTTTATTTTAATACTGTGGATGCCTCCATGGAGCAGGCTTAGGGGATCCCTCCCAGAACCAGATTCAGGGGCCAGCAATTCTAGAGAGCTGCAGGCATTCTAGAAAGCTCCATGCAGGCCCCGCTGCACAGTGCCAAAGCCATTGCCTGAAACAGCTGTACCAGCTTCTTTTAAACTCTGTGGACTGTCAACTTTTCTGCCACTACATCTTGGAATTTTGTTCTCACATTTTCCACCCAGTGACCTCCCTGCTTCTCCCCACTTCAGATTCTAAGAAAAAGATTGTGGACTAATATGGTTGATTTGACATGATTTTAGAGTGTTAGCCCTAGCACTCCTCAGAAAGCTTGTTTCTTCCATTACTGACTGACTTTTTTAGCATACCTGTATGGAAAATGTCCCACTACCTCTGGGGGTCTGATTCATGAAATTTGATCATGCATAGCAGTAACAAGAAGCAAGATTTCCATTGACCTGCTGAAAATGAGCCACATAGGTTAAAAATCAAATCAGATCCAAAAAGGTAAATGAGACCAAAAAAGAAAGGAAGGAAGGAAGGGAGGGAGGAAGGAAGGAAGAAGGAAAGAAGGAAAGTTGGACTGTCCTTTGCTTTTTGCTGATAAGTTTTGGCATTTGAAATGGACCTTCTTTTCTGTGTCTGAGCAGACTCATTTATACTTTGGCTTTTGAAATTTTATGACAGGAGTAAATTGACAAATATGATTACTGGTCTTCACAGTTTAGGTGTTAAAAGAATGCCAAATTAAACATTGCATTTTGCTGTTGTTTTCAAAAAGAATGGTGAATCAAAAACAGTTCTCTCTCCTTTTCTGAAATTTTTGCAGGCTACCTTCTTGCAGACTAGCTTCATCCCAAAAATACCTTGAAAAGGTCATTTTACCCATTTGAGTCCACAATAGAGCTATAGGACGTAGTATGGGGTGAAATAATCTCTTCTTATCTGTATACAGTCTTGGAATATAATTTTTATTTTTAGCTTTGATCATTGATTTCCTGAGTCATAAAGTCCCCAGATGAATGTTTTATCAGAGAAATAGTTGTTTTAAAAGCCACAGAAACTATTACGAACCAATGATGTTTAATGATTTTTGTTTGAATTTTATACATTGTGTAGAAATAATTTTTTAAAAGTTAGGCCTACACCAAGACCACTGGATATTAATATTTGTTAGGCCTATCCTATGAGAAAACCACTGAATTATAATTAGATTTGGGTTTTTGAAAAAATTTTATAAAATGCCCACCATAGTCAGAATAGGTAGGTGTGGGGTAGTCATGCTTGCTATTCCATTACCATGCAAATACTAAAAGCTATCAATTGAATAGTTGTTTCTGGGGTGCAGGCAAAATTCTTAGGAGGAATAACACAATACAATATTACCAGTCAATTAACGATGGGCATTAATGAAAGAGCTAAGTGAGCTATGATTGACAATAGAAATGAACACATCTGAAATTACCACCAACTCTTCTTCAGGGATGAGCCATCCATCCTGAGAAACCTCAGCCTTTAAGGGCATTTTTGACCCTGATAACTAAGATAAACATGGAGTTATTTTTAGACACACTCTACTGTGTGTCTAATCTATAATTCTCTCCCATTTTTTAGAGCTCTTTCCTTCTCACATTCAGCCTGGTGCTCGGTGATCTCAGACTGTTTCCTAAGGACCCGTGGCCTCCTGCTGTAGAAAAACCTCCAGGCTTTCTCAGCCTGGGTAATGCCTTAACTTATAGGGGAGACACACATCCTGGGCCTCACCTTGAGTGTTAGCAAACAGTCAGCCAACACTGTAGACAAACTGAAGACAGAAATTGATATTGGTATTGCCAATGATGCTTACCTCTCTGAGAAATTGTAATGTCCTTGATCGCTTTGTCCGCATTACGTTTTTGAAACTTGGTTTTTCTTACATTTCATTAAAGTTATTTACTAAACACTAAGTTTTTTCAGGGCAAGACATAAGAGTACCTCAGTAAGTATTAGTGAATGAATCGATTAATTAATGTTCTTGTTCCTAAACTCTAAATATCACCAAAATATCTTTTAAAAAGTTATTAAGGTCCTAACACTGCAGACATTTTGGCATATATACTGTAATTTAAGCAGTCCCCTCAATATCAGGAAGTGATATGATTCTCATACTAAAAGTTTTGCTTTGTCAGTTTCAAGCAAGCCAACACAGACTTCTTAAAAAGCATAATAATTTTTGTTCCTAAAATATATTCTAATATTGGAGTGTAACTCTGCCACAGAGCAATTCAAGTTAATTGTCTGTCCATTTAAGAAATGATACCGTCTTTTCACAGTATTTCAAAGACTTGGATGAGTTGGGGTGTAAACATTTCCTCATGGGAACTTTATACAATCAAAGAAAAGAAATGAATGACTGATATGTACCTAGGCTAATTGAAGTGGTTCTGAGTCAACCAGATGTTTTCAGCTGAACTATGCCCACAGATGCTATTGCTTCATTATTCCTTAATCTGGGGATTACCCCAATTGGCTAGCCTGGTGACATTTGAGTGTTTCCAATAAGCTTTCCTCTCTTTTGTAACAAACTTTGTAAAGGGCTCTTATCTGGAGCCGGCCTATCTCCTGCCCTGGAAATGTTTTGAAGGAAGTTATCAGGGATGTTTGTTTTTCCTGCTCTTGGATGTGGTCTTTGGTGAGGTCAGAAGAACGGAATGAGTGTTGCCACAGATGACACTGGGGCTGTTTCCACAGCTGGCTGCAGAGAGGGGGTGGGCAGACCCTCACAGATGAGTTAGCATGTGGAGGTAGATGATAGAAAACATCTGTCACAACGGGAATGAGCAAAAACAAGGTCCCTTTGAAGATTGCCTTTGAATGATGAGGTGGGGGCTCTGCCTCCGTAGTGGAAATGAAGGATGTAGTTGTTGGCAGGCAGATGGCTTCGGGCCTGCTCTTGCATGAAATAAAGCAAACGTACGTGTTGAAAACTCCTGAGTAGTCAAATTGCCTGATTTTGCCAAACATTTATTTCCCCACCTATCGCACACACAATCTATGAGAAAGAGAAGGCGTGCCAAAAGAAAGGTGGGAGTAAATCTAGGAGGAAAAACTGGTTATGAATACTTTCTCTTGAATAACTTTAAAACAATAGTATAATTTTAGCTGGTGGTCAAAAAGTCAGAAAGATCCTTTTTGCTATAAGTTTATTTTAATGTATTTGCAGCCCCATGTTATCTTTTACAGAAGTTTTGAAAAGTAATATAAAGATGGTATATCATCAAGGCCCTAAGATGATAAACACTTCAAAATTTGAATACCAGTTAGTATATATAAAGACATATCTGTTTTCCTTCAGGGAGCAGTAGGAAATAATAAAACAAAAAAATTGGTGAACTATTTTTAAAAGAATAATGCTAGTTTATTTTCTCACCCCTGCTACCTTCAAAAATAAATTAAATACAGGCTTCCCTGGTGGCGCAGTGGTTGAGAGTTCGCCTACCGATGCAGGGGACACAGGTTCGTGCCCCGGTCTGGGAAGATCCCACATGCTGCGGAGAGGCTGGGCCCATGAGCCATGGCCGCTGAGCCTGCGCTTCCGGAGCCTGTGCTCCGCAACGGGAGAGGCCACAACAGTGAGAGGCCCGCGTACGGCAAAAAAAAAAAATTAATTAATTAATTAATTAATTAATTAAATACAATGAAATTAGCATGTTTTTATTTCCTAAATAAAGTTGCTATAGAAAGACAAATTCTGACAATAGATTAGTCTGATAGCAAATAAATGCTGATGATTAGCAGATAAGAAATTTCTAGATCGCTTGTAACGTGACCCAAAGAGGTGCGACTGCCACTATCCCCCAAAACCACATTGCTGCAAACCATGAATTCATGCTGCTTCCGCCCCTGCCTGGATTGCAAAATGGATGCCACAGGCCCTGGCCACTTCTCATTCGTCATCATCTTCAAAATCTAAGTCCTTCACAGGTACTTCTGTCTAACACTAGTCATATATCTACATCTTACAGCGAGGGAGTCTAGGAAATGTAGTGTTTTGGGTTTTTTTTTTTCAATTCTATATTGAAAAGGCAGGATTCACTTTGGGGGAAACTAATAATATGCCAAGAGTATTAAAAAACAAATCTCTCCAGCCGTGACTGACGGAGGCACCACAGGAAGTAGCTGGATTAAGCCAATGAGGGATAACCTAGCTAGTAGCCCTGAACAGAAGAGAGAGGATCTGGAGACATTTATGATGTGGGATTGGCAAGACTTGACTGTGGTATTGCTATGTGTGATGAGGGAAAAGAAGGCAAGGATGGCTTCGAATTTTACGTATTATTCCAAGAATGGAACAGAGGAGAAAGAATATGCTCTGAGGATAGACAGAGAAAGAGAATGTTCAAAATGGGACATGGTAGTTTTGAGGTGCCTGAGATTCTAGGTTCAGTGAGCAGCTGGAAACTTGGGTTAAGAGTTCAGAAAAAAGGCCAAGACAACAAAGAACTTTTCAAAAACTTTCATTTTTAAACTACCTTTAGACTAATTCCATAAGGACCTAGCAAGTAGTAATATTTTGGAATTTTACTTCTGACACCTAACCCCTTGTATGTAGTTGTGATATGTACATAGATGCTGACTCACTACTTTACAAGGCCTTTAGCATCTCTTCCAACACTTGCCTGCAATAGCCATTTCAAACTCATCAGTGGACAAGACATTATTTGGAGAGAAATGGAGGTTTCAGTTTGAGGGTTTTGCCATGCAAATATGTCCTGAGAAAAGAAAGGAAATTGTTTTGGAGAGGAGATTGTATGGATAAAGGCAGAAACCCTGTGGAGACTATTGAGGAGATGAACTAAATATTACTGGCTGTTCGTGGTTATAACATATTTGCAGGAGGCGTATTAATGTTACAAAGACTATTTGAAGCTGCGTGGCCCTCAGATAGGAACCGAAAAGGGAATTAACAAAATGAGTAAGAAATACATGAAGAATTTCTTTAGAAGCAATGCAGTAGAATACTTACTCAGCTAGAGGCATGGCAGACATATAAAAAATAGAGCAAAGTTTCTCATACTTGACTTTGAATATGACTCACCTGGAAATCTTATCGAACTGCAGATTCTGATTCAGTGGGGCTGGAGTGGACCAGAGATTCTACACTAGGCTCCCAGATGACACTATCTGTGCCTGGACCACACTATGAAGAGCAAGGTACTAGAGAGTTTAAGACCATTCTATTAAACAAAGAAAAAGTCACACCCACTGATATAGTAATACTGTTTAGGAGAAACGGCAATAAAATCGAAGTGTAACTAAATTTCTAGCACAAATAATACAAAAAATAGAATACTGAAGAGTAGAAACATAAAGTTGGCTTTCATCTCATCTACTGGACAACTTTAGGTACATTAACTAACATCTCACATCCCTCAGAATATATCTTGATTGGATGCTGCTAATATGTAACTTTTTTACCTTAGGATATGGCCATGCCACCAGGACGTATTTTATATCAGCGTTAGGTTACTAAACATTTCATCAACAGTGTATATACTAAGTTTGAGGCATGTTAGTGACAATAGTACTGATAGCAAGTGCACTTTAAAGGGAGTAAATCCCTTTTTGAATAGGGTCGTGGCTTCATACCTGCATCTTAGGTCTATTCAAGTTGGCAGCTTTAACCAGGCAAATTCCTAGAAATGTCTTAAAGGAGAAAACAAATAGCTCAGAAGTGTCCTCCGAGGGACCACAAAATAAAGTGCATTTTGTAACAAATTGCAGGACAAGGAATAGCAGCTTTCCTAGTAATATCCAGAATCAAGGTGCCTGTGACATATTTTGGTAATTTGCGCTATATACCATGGCCGTAAGTAGGGTAACAGACAGCCTTTCTTCTTGATCACTCCTGTGATTTAAGAAATGATCTCCCAGGCCCCTTCACCAATAGGATGCTGCAAGACCTTGACAATAATTTGCGACAGGGTGTTTTGGCTTATTTGTCAGCAAGGAGAAATTTTTAATGAGAAGTTTTATGACAGCTCACAATCCTGAGCGCTAGTTAAAGTGAGACAAACATCTTACCAGACAAAAGACGCTGCCCATAAATATTCAGACCTCTGCTGGGAATCCTGTTTGCCTTATCGCTTGGAAGAAGACTGGCCTGGAATCCTGCTTCTGATGTGCATTTTAAACTTCCTGTACGTTGAAAATCTGCTTGGAGATATACAAAGTGATGGCTGTACAAGTGAATAAAGCATTTCTTCTCCATCGCATGGCAAGGTTTGACAAGAATCTTAGGCATATATATGGCTCTTAAAGCAGTGTGTGGCATGTGAAAGCCCTCGTAACAACAAGCTTATACTGTGATATATAAAGGAAATTTTGCAGCATTTGATTGGGTCCATGTAATTCTTGCATAAAATGGAAATCGTGCAGTGGATCCAGCCTTAGAGTTCCTTGGGTGGTGTGCAGCCCTTAGAATCAGAAGCCCAGAAATTCTCTTGGTAAATGGCAAGACTGTCCAGCTGGCAGTGGTCAGATATGGGCACTTTTAAAGGAAAGCAGAGCAACTGAATGAATGGATTTTTAAGACCATGCTGTTGTCCAATCACCTTGTCCAGTTAGAACATAGAGTTGCTGTTATGTTTTTCATCTTTTTAAAGTCATGGCAGCCCTGTCAGATGAGCAAGTGCCTTTCACTCATTTAGAAGTTCAGCACCACTACGACCCATTTCATGACAGACACTGTGAAGGGCTCTGAAACCCTTAGAAAATAAAGTATCGTGAATGGCACAATGAACTTAGAATTCAGGGGAGAAATAAATAAGTATAAATAAGTATACTCATGATCAGATGTATGCCAAAAGCTAGGAGACAAGAGAGGAGCAAATGACCTGGGTCAGACACAGGAGCTGTTCCCTAGAATGGGGCATTTGATAAGAATCTTAAGACACGCATGCAGATCTGCTGGAGATGCCCAGGCAAAGACGCCAAGGATGGGAGAGCAAGATGGGTCAGAGACAGTTGCGTAGTTCAGTGTGCTGGAGGAGAGGCTTCATGTGGATGGGATTTAGATTAGAAGGGTAAATTGTAATCCATGGGATCTTAATGGAACATGTGTACCATGCTCAAGGGGCCATCTTGGATCTACCTGCAGGGACCTTCTTTTGGAGATAAAATGTAGAAATGAGTAGGAAGGCACAACCTCATGGGTGACCCTACTGCTCATTCAATCTAGATGGGATAAGCAGGAATGGAAACTATTTTGATCTTATAATTGATCATCCTATCTACCCTTATACTCAAATATAACTTACAGTAGCCATTGGCTTATCAGTGCCAGTGTCCTAAACGTGTGACATTTCCGCTATAAGACAATATTTTTCAAGATGCTAACTCAGTTGTAAGCATGTAATCTGGGCTGTACTTTGGTAGAGAAGATAGTTTAACACAGTTTCCTTTATATCCTGTCTTGGAACTAAAATTAAAGAAAATCAGTTTTGCTCATCTTTAAAGTGACAAGTGTATTGTTTTTTTTTTAAGGTAGGAAAATGGTTGGGAGCTGTTATCTGTATTGATAGTATAATTTTCTATTATGTAATATATGTGATGAGTAGATATCAGAGGCTTTTTTTGTTCTTAAAAAATAGGGGGCTTCCCTGGTGGCGCAGTGGTTGAGAGTCCGCCTGCCAATGCAGGGGACACGGGTTCGTGCCCCGGTCCGGGAAGATCCCACATGCCGCGGAGCGGCTAGGCCCATGAGCCATGGCCGCTGAGCCTGTGCATCCGGAGCCTGTGCTCCGCAACGGGAGAGGCCACAGCAGTGAGAGGCCCGCGTACCAAAAAAAAAAAAAAAAAAAAATAGGGAAGATGGTGAAATATAATGTGACTAACCCATTCATTTGATAAGTGCCACAGCTTAATGGTCCTTAATATTTATTTATTTTTATTTTTCTCAAATCTCTTTTTAAAATTTTTTTCTTATTAGAAAAATTATGGAGCCTTTTACATCATTTCCCTGCTCATGCAACTTCTTTTTTTTTAATCAAAATATAGTTGATTTACAATGTTGTGTTAATTTCTGCTGTCCAGCAAAGTGATTCATTTATATGTATATATACATTCATTTTTCATATTCTTTTCCATTATGGTTTATCATAGGATACTGAATATAGTTCTCTGTGTCATACAATAGGACCTTGTTGTTTATCCGTTCCATATATAATAGCTTACAAATCTCTTTAAACTGATTTTGGAACTGTGCAATGCACCTGGGTGAGGAAGCCATATACCACAGGGGCCCTGCAAATGGAGACAGAGGACTTAGGTTACACCATTAGTTTTCCCACACAAATAATGTGATTCCTTCACATCGTCTACCTCACACTGCACGGGTTTTTATGGCACATAGGTTTGTGTGTGGTGGATCTCGTGGCCGAGAGCCACACGTTGATTACATGGTTGGAATGGGAGGTGATGAACGCAAACCCACCCTTTGTTGCTGAAGACATAAGACTCTCTGAGGAGACCCTGGGATCCTTCTGTGCACACTTAATATTTCCATTGTCTCAGCAATGATAATTCTTTAAGTAGAAATATGAAAAGAAAAGATTATATTGTAACCCACCTGCATGATGAAATTCCTTTTATAGTTTTAACCAGGTGTAGGAGTCTAATGATAAAAGAACTAACTGGTCTACTACACATTCAGTCAACAAAACCATTTGAGCCTTGGGCCCCAAGGTCTTCAAAACGTCAACTCTTCCTCAATTCTGTAATATATTTAAAAGCCATTGGACTCAATTAGAATTCTAAAGAAGCTTGTTAAAACATCAGAAGTCACTGCTAAACAAATTTCTTAATTTTAAGCACAGAACTCTAAAGGATTCAATAAAGCATTGTTGAGAATACTATTATCTATATACCTGCTTTGGTAAAAAATACTTCCATGTGACATATTTACTTAAATTCTCATTCAAAATGACACTCTTGTATAAATAAGCACTTAACCAGTAGTTGAAACCATTTTTCACAGTTGAATAAGCATGGTATATAATTAGGATTCTTTTAAAGGGGACTCCATGGTTAAAATGCATTTGGCTTTAGTGACTTTTAATATTACATATTTTTAATAAAACACTTCCAATTAATGGCAACTGAACCCAAAAGCAACATGAAATGAAGACTGTTTATAAGACTGTAAGAAAAAACCCTCTGTTTTTACAGTTAATAGGTATTCTCTCATTAGATAAACTACGTACAAAACTCTTCTAAATTTACCACATAACAATGGAAGATGCACTGCTTCTAAACATGATACCCCAAACCCACAGGGACACACCTCTAGGTAGTAGTCCAAATATACCAATCAAATCTAATTTGTCTAAACTTAGAAAAGAGAAACCCAGCTCTAGTTAGCTGTGTTTCCAAAATAAATAGCAATATACATTTGAACTCAAAACTAACCATATAGGCTCTATAAAGTTACATAATGTAAAGTCAATAATAGTCTTGCTTCCTTTCATTGATAAATTATAGGATTTGGGCAATTGATTTAGATGTCAGGTGTTTAAGAAACTGGTTTATAGCATAAATATAATCTCAGTGTAGAATCTAAGGTCTGCTGTTAGATGTAGGGAGCAGAGAGTGGATGCCTACTTTGTGCCATTTTCTAATTACTGCAATTTCAAATCTTTCTCATTTTGTGTAACTGGAGCTTATGAATATATATTTGTGTATACCAGGATTTCTGAACCCTAGCACTAGTGTTTTTGGCTGGATAATTCTTTGTTGTGGAGAATTGTTCTGTGTGTTGTAGGATATTCAGCAGCCATAGCCTCTACACACGAGGTGTCAGTGGCACCCCTTCCCCAGTTTGACAACTAAAAATGTCTCCAGACATTGCCAAATGGCCCTTTTAGCCACTGCAGAATCACCCCTTGGTGAGGACCACTGGTATATGCACATACACAGATACTTTTTATTTTGATAATTTCCATAAATATGTGACGGTGGCATTAGTAGAACTTTTTACATCAGGTGAATTTCAGATCTCATCTCTAAGGTTGTGGTGATTGAATATATTAATAAATGCACACATACGTGACCACAACCTTGGTTTTGAAACTGTGCTGCCCTTTGTGAGAACAAGATTTTTCAGAATCTTTGGATTGCTTCCTTTTGACTATTAATCTCAAAATAACATTTGTAAGAACCTTTTGATTTGAGTTTTTCTCTTTCATCATTTTCCAACCAATATTTATGAAACATATATTACATGCCTCCTACTGTAGACAACACCACGACACTGTAAATAGACAGTTTGAACAAGCAAACGTGATTTCAGCCCTTTTAGAATGAACAATCGAAATTTTAAAAGTTGGTAAATGTTAGCCATTTTTAATTTTACTGAACAATTCGTGGTGCCGATATATAAAATTAATTCACAAACACTGTTTCAAGTATCTACTGCATGTAATTCATAATTATAGGGATTACAAATATGTGTAAACATTACCCTCGCCCTCTTGGAAGGTATATTGAAAGAAGCAAGTGGAGAATAATAAAGGGAAGGAAGGATAGGGGCTAACATGGGGTCCTCAAGGCAGCCTGGCTTCCACACCTGGTTATTCATGATTCTCCCAAGCCTCCAGTGTTTGTTGGAGATCATTCCAAAATGCTTCCAGAGTGGAAGTCTACCAGCTTTGCCACAGCTTTCTGGGTTTCAAATATATATATATATATATATATATATTTTTTTTTAAGACAGACCATCCTCTGCAAGTTGGACATTGATCAAGGTAGTTGAGGATTAATGAGCGTTTCTGAGGATGGGGAAATCTTTCCCAATCCTTTTTTATCTCTCCCTAGGCAGCCCTATGTAAACCTCACCAAGCACCCCTGCAAACAAAACAAAAAAAACAAAACCCACGCCAACATCAACAAATGAAAAGGTGAAACATCTCTACATACACAGCATGGAGTGTCACACACTCATATAGCAAGGCGCCACATTTGGTTAGCTATTTCCCAAGTTAAGTGAAATAACTTTATGCCATTTATATTATGAAAACATCATTGCTACTGGAAAATCCGTTACAGTAACTAGTTTACTTGTAAGGGCATATCATTCTCTGTACATCACATGTGCTAAAAATAGCCTGGTGTACACAAACTCCACTAGGTATTTATTCTAGAAATATTAAAAACTGAGAACCAGAAAACACACAGATGAGAAAGAAGACAAATGACCTTAAACCACATTTTTTTAAGTCGTGTTGAATGATTACTACTAACAAGTCCTATGGTTTTGCATAAGTGACCATAGGAAAAGAGCACAATATGGGCTGCAAACATTTTTTTCTTTTTGGAAGAAACATAAAGTTTCTTTTTGTTTTTTTCTTATTTTTAATTTATTTTTTATTGAAGCATAGTTGAATTACAATGTTGTGTTAATTACTGCTGTACAGCAAAGTGACTCAGTTATACACATATATACATTCTTTTTCATATTCTTTTCCATTATGGTTTGTCACAAGATATTGAATACAGTGCCTGTGCTATACAGTAGGACCTTGTTGTTTATGCATCCTATATATACCAGTTTGGGCTGCAAACATTTTGACCTGAGACATCTAGATAGGACAAGAGGGAAAAAGAGGGTGATATTTCTTTTCCTTTTTTTCACTTATGTTATGATTTTCCTACCTTTTATTAATACTTTTACATTTTTGTGATTTCAGGTTCAAGGCTCCCTAAGATTCCAAACAGGAAGGAATTTTAAATGTGCTCCAACACAAGCACACTGATCAAAAAGAAACATGTCAGATCATCAGACTGAGGCCTGAATTACTCAGATAATCACCCCATTTCATCTCGTCAGAAATGCAGGCTTGACCTCTTTGCATTTTTAAACAAAATGTAATATAATTACTACACAAAGGCTCATACCCTATCACAAGATTGGTTTAAAACAAATAATTGAGACACAGTATAAATAAAGTAAGACCAAATATTTGTAGCACTGACTTATACAATAGCCGTTTATAGACAGAGCACACATCTCAAATTTAGGGGGCATCAGAATCATTTGGAGAGTTTATTTTATTTTATTTTTTTTTGGAAATTCAACGACAATTTTACATTTTTAATAAAGGCTCAGAAATATTATTGCAGAGCAGGTGGTACAGAAAACTGTGGTCAAATTTGACATTGGTTAATAATTGAAGTGTGGAACGTGACAGGTGAAAATTGATATTGATTTCTTTCCTCTAATATTTGGAAGAGTTCTAAAAGGTAAATAAAATGAGATAACAAGACATATCAAGTCTCACTGATTTCTTTGATCACCTCCTCCCCACATATCACTCCTTCACCTACCATGTTTTGAATAATTCAATGCCCATAGTCTTTCCAGTTCAGTGCATTATAAAACACACTCAAGCTGTTGGAGAGTTTATTAAAACACAGATTCCAATGCCCGAAGCCCAGAGAGTCGAATTTAAATTCTTGATCTTATTTGGAATGGCACTGGCCTAGAATATTGACATTCACAGGAACATTCATACAGGTAATTCTCATTGTGGTCCATATCATGGCATTAATGTAGGTTTTAAACCAGCTGTGTGTGTTCTTGATGGGAGAGAGCCTTGCTGGTGTTTTCCCCAATTTGCCAATGATCCTATATTTCTGTTAGAAAATTAAAATATCAGTGAACTCTCCTAGACTTAAAATTTCTTTCAAATATTGGCAGGAGGTTAACAACACAGATGCTTTTGTGGCCTTAGGTCAGATATATTTATTCCACATCAATGATCTTTGGAAACTTTATCCAAAATCCTGTTGAAATTGTTTATTTCAGAATTAGGGCAAACGGCTCCACCCTATGACACTTGAGTGTGAACAGCTTTGTTTTGCAGAGGCCGTGGCTAAAACAGACCAGGCAGTCCCATCCGCTGTCTGGTCATTGTGCTTTTTAGTGGAATTACAGCATGTTACAGTATTTTTCTTTGCAGCTTAAACATTGAGCAAACCCAGACATCCGGAGATGCTAAAATGAAAAATCTGTTTCCTCTTGCTTTGCCATTTGCCAAGCAAACTCCGTCAGACAGCACATTCTATACCTTTTGAGTAAATGAAATTACCCTTAATGTGTTGGCAACATCTGTCACAAAACACTCTTCAGTCTATGGCTTAAATGCATCGGATAGGAAGGGATTTAATGAGGCACGATTATAATTTTGCATTAACAACCATAGATTTTTCTCTTCCTCTGTTGTTATTTTTTCTTTCTTTTTTCTCTCCCCCACACTTTTTCATGTCTTACACAATACAAAAGAGATTCTGTAGCTGAATTGCAATTGATGAACACAGTGACTGGCAAAGCCCAGTCTTTGTTGTAGATAACCAGCACTTCAAACTCCCTAAGTTGTCTGTCCCTGGTAAAGCGCCATCAAGACAGTGTGTTTCCCCAAGGGGTTCCTGTCTGCTATTTCCAACTTACTGCTTGTAAGTTTCTTCCATCCCTTGAGATTCTTAAGAAATGTATGATCTTAATCATTTGTTGGAATCCTGTGTTTCTTGAACATTTTTACTAAATTCGAATAAGAATGTATGACCTGATGTGTCCTCCCCCAAGAAGCCTTATTTCGTTGTTCATTTTATTTGCAGTAGCTGGCCTGGTTAGGAATGTTTCTCTTACGTTGTCTTCCGTGCCTAGCTTTGCTATTTCCAATTCTAAATGATGACACATCCCTCCCCCCACCACACACACACACACACACACACACACACACACACACACACACTCTCTTCCCTTTGATTGTCAGGTTTCTGGTTTATACACAGAAGCAGTGTTCACTCTGTGGCATCTGTAATCAAATGAGTCCCCAAGCACTTTCCATGAAAAGATTCTCTAAAGAGACCAGACGATCCTTCCGAAATTAATTCCAAACGCAGACATTCAATCCTTCTATACTTATCATGCATGGATTTTGATTTATCTGTCTGTCACAGGCTCACCTTATCTCATTTACGTGTTGCCACCCCCCAAAAAGACTTAAGACTACCTCTCACACTGCCGGGGAGTGAGGTCACCCCTAGGGCATTGCGAAGAAAGTTTCCTGGCCAAACACAATTTGGTCTTTATCTCTGATATATGATGAACAATTCTTTATGTGACGAGGGCAATCTGATTAGAATTGTGGGGTTTCCGGGACTGTCACAAGTTAGCTGTGTGTCAGAACCTCTAGGGGTAAATATTCTAAGAAGATAGCCTAAATCTCAAGTTCAAGAAGAGTATTGAAGTCTTGCACCTGCTAAGGATTAGAATGTTGTGAAAGTGCCACATTTTGGCTAAAAAAAGAATGCTTCAGAACTTCTGTCTTAACTCTGAGATTATTCTATCGTTTATCCCTAAGTGATTTAAGAAGCGTCTCAGTTCTTCTCAAAGTATTTACTGCTAGTTTGATATGACAAATACCTGAAATAAAGGCTAGTAATTTTTTTCTTTTTTTTTAAGGAAAAAGTAAAGATGCTTTTGTTAAATTCAAGCAGCCGGAAGAAAAAGTGTTGTGTCTCTGAATTATAATTAAGTAAAAGCTTATCATGTCTCTCATTTGAGAAGCATTCTGATGAATGACAGTTTATGGAAGCATCAAGAAATTCAAGCAATGCAAATGCACAACTATGTCTACTGACAAGCTACAGATTATAAAATAACATATGTGTTTTGATTGATTCTAGCTCAAACGTCCAAACGTCTTTGAGAACAAAGCTAGCTCTGTATATCAATCATTTACAAATATATGGTTCAGTTTCTATTTTCCTTCCATATTGATGAGGTAGAGCCCACAAGGAAGGCTGAGTGACAGCCTGATCTTTTAACAGGTACAGTCAGGGAGCTGGATTTGGATAATAGCACGAGAAACTGACTATCCTGAGCTAAGGCATTTTAGGACATATTTGCTTGTGGGTAATTAGTTTGGGTGCCGAGATCCTTCCATCCACATGAATCTGACTTATTTTTTTTTCTTCAAAATGTTTATTTATATGAAAAAAGTCACATAGAAAAATAATGTTTACAGAAAAAAATAGCATTCAGATTCATAATCATTTTTCTACCACTCGGTATTTAAATGAGCTTCTGCCTTTATTACTATCTTTAAAATAAAGCACTGGAATTATACAGTCTCAAAGATTCCATCCAACTCTAGCTTTTCAATTAAAAAAAAAAAATCTTTCCATTCTCTAAGTTAGTCAATTAAGGTGGAATAGTAGGATAGTGGAAAGGACAAGGAAGGGAAGGGTAGTATGGCCTGGCTCCAGGCTTCATGGGCCATGTGACACTTTGTATATGGAAAGAATTTTTTTTATGTCTATTTTTTCTTGCATTTCCAACAGTTATGATAAATCAAAAAGCATATTCTGGAAGTGGGCCTTTCCATGATGAAACACTTGATATTTTTGCATTTAAAAAAATTTCAGTGCTGTTTCATTTGACCAGCGTTTAGCAGAGTTTAGTGTCCGCTAGGCTTGTGTCAAAAGCACAGATAGAAAGAAAGTAGGTCAAAAGATTAGGAGGAAAAAATACGGGAAATAGTACCTTTGCTTTTTATAACATTTGTGTTAGATTTTAATATGTCCTTTAAAGGTATCCCGTCAAGAAACCCATCTGGACCAGAATTATCCCCCTGAGGGAAGGTTGTATTAAGGTGATCAAGAATTATCTGTATAAATCCTGGGTAAATGACAAAAATGAAAGTTTTACTCAATATCAAGAACAATTAGAGAATTTCCATAGTATTTATATTTTTCAGTCAGAGAAGTTTGTATGTAGAACAGTGAGAGAGGAGATATCTGATGTCTTAGAATACATTCTACATTGAATATTGGAAGTATAAATGACAATGACAGATAAATCACATCAGAGATAAAGTCGCTAATGTTACATATTTAGACAGGCACAAAATGAAATGAATGGATGTAAACATCACACATGGCTCAAGTTAGCCTTTTTAGTGAGAAGTAAGCACGTATGATGTTAACACAGCTACTGTGTTTATTTTTTTAAAGTTTCCTTCATTGTGGAACATGTTTTCAGTTGGACGTTGTGTGTGCTTATAGGGTGCTGTGATTACGCCAACAATGGACCATCCTATGTCAATGCAGCCAGCAAACATGATGGGCCCCTTGACACAACAGATGAATCACCTTTCGTTGGGCACAACAGGAACGGTGAGTTGAAGAGTTTGTTTCCTTTTGTTTTCTTGGACTTCATCAATATAAGGTGCAATACTCGCTGTTCTTACTGACATCATCAGCAGAACTGGTTCTGCACCACTGACTAACATGCCTTTTAGGTCCCACTGTGAATCAACTGCCCTCTGCATGCACGGTTCCAAGGCACATTTACTCGCATTGACAAGGCTGAAGGTTCTACCGCGTTGCATTTAAATTTGTGTTACTTCTGGTTCCTATGATGCAATGCACCAGGTGTGTCTATTTTAGACCTTGTAACTTAATACACTTGAGCCTAGTTTTTCTTTCCCAGATATTTACCACTTCAGCTCACAGCATCCCCAGGTTATTCACAAGAGAGGGGCCAACCTTGATTATGACTAATGTGCAGGGCTTTTTATTTACTTTCAATGTTTAAAGCAATGAAAAGTAGTTGAGAACCTCACATAATCAACTTATTCTAATCTTTCTTTTGAATATGTCAACATAGATGATGTTCAAAAAAGGAAAGGAATCTAATGTACCCGATTTTTTTAATAGGTAGGGATGTTTTTGATTAGCCATTATTTTTCCTTAGGGCACAAAAGTATATTCAAAAATGCCCATTGCAGCCTTGCTTTTATATCAACAAGGCAGTTGAAATCATTGGCAAACCTTTGTTTTCTAAAAAATCTTTTCAAAGACAGTTCCCCAAAGGGTCAGGAGGGCAAATGTCAAATACAACATGGAATACTGCAACTTTATTATAGAGAACAATGAAAAATGTCAAAACCAATATCCTATGCAACAGTTTTTACTTTTCATAAATGTTAATGAAGATAATTTTGTCATTTTTAAAGATGGAGAGAGGAAAACATGTATCTTCTTCTGAATGAGACAGCTTTAATACTATAGAAAGCCTGATGGAGCCCTATTGCTTTTGTCTGTCCTTAGGAAGATAACATCTCCTGATCTCAATGCCCCTCTCCATCCAGTTGAAGTAATGAACATGGAGATCTGTGGGACCCCTTCAACCATATGCCTCTATGACTTTATGCCTATATGTCTCATAGTCACCACTACTGTGATTCTTCTCAGTTATGCTGGCAACATCTCCAAACATCTAAGTACACTAGGTACATTAGCTGTATATTGGAGATTTTACCTTAAAGCAATGGCTTGCTTGCTACATAGATGTGTTGACTCACAGGCTTTTGAGGATTTAAGACGTTTCTGACATGTCCACTGAGGTCTCAGTAATCTGCTCTAAATAGGAGGAAAGTCTGTATGCCTAGTGGAAAGAGTCCCATTGTTTCAATAAAGAAATTTAGTTTTATGAACATAAACAAAGTACCCATCTAGAAGGCCTCAGTTGCTGAACCTATAAAAAGCATTTGATGATACCTGTGTGTCTGAAAGCTTAGACTAGATCAAATGATTCTTTAGGTCTCTGAACTAGACTTTTAAAAGTCATGTCTAAGACTCTGTTTAATTTTACAGTGTGGTACAGCTAATTTTCATTAGAATTTGAAGATACTATTTCTATAGCTTTTAGTAATGTGTGAAGATTATCTGTAGTCACTTTTCTCATTTATTAATAAAGCAGATCCCAGGACAATATTGGAAGGCTTGAGGTTTCTCATGTCCCACTACTGATTTCCCTTTATATCTGCTTTCCCCTACTTAAATGATCACAAATTATGAATAAATGAAGTAATGCACTTTTACTGTATTGAATGACAAATTGTAATCCGATAAAGGAGGGAGTTGTAAGGCAAAGCATAAAAAGAAACACTTTATAAATTCTACTCCTTTGAATCAAAAGCAAAGCCAGCTGACTCACTGAAATTCAAATTTGGAGGAAACTAGGAGAAATATGACCTAAGTTAATTGAGAATATGACTGAATCCTTTAAGAAATCGAAAAATAAGCTCAATTATGTAGAACAGTGTCAGAAGTACAATACTTATTGATTCGATAATGTCTATTATGACTAGTGTTTGAGTATTTTCAAAAAGGATACGTTTATACAAGACCACAATTTTTGCCCAGCTGGTAATAGCCAAATTATTCAATAATGATATATCCCCTTTTCTTTCTCAGAAAGCAAAAGTTTTAAGCATGTGGCTTATATTTAACATCAAATTGCTTTTAGCTTTTTTAAAAATTATTTTCCTCCTTCCCATTTGTACTAATGCTTAAAAACATTATAAGCTTTATGTAAATTGATGTTTTGCAAAGGTTTAAAGTTTCATAAGGTTCTGAAAAGGCAGAGAGAAAACAGTATTAATTTTTAGACTTATTCAACAAAATATCACTGACAATGTTGAGTGTCCAGCAGGAAGTTATACTTTTTTCTTAAACTGTCACTCTTACACTTTGATATAATATCATAGATTCATTTTATCTGAATTTTTGATTGGCATTTGGAGTGGCTCTTATTGATTCTTTTGATTCTTTTAATCAGATTTCACCACCTTATTACATCTTTTCAACACACTTTATCCATTGCTGGGAAGGTGGCCTGGTATCATGGAAAGAACAGTGGGTGTTGAATTTGAGTTTAAAGCCTGGTTCTGCCCCCTTATTAGCTGTGCATGTTTAGGCAGGTTACTTGACCTCTCTGAACTTTTATTTCCTCTTTTGCAAAGTGGGAAAAGTAATGTTTATATCCCAGGGGTGTTGTGAGCGTTAATGGCATGAGATACAGAAAACTTCCAGTTTTTCAAGATAAACTACTTGGATTTTAATGGGAAATCTCCCTATGTTTGAATATTGGACCCAATTTTCCTAAGAGCTGTCAGTTTGTGACTCCTCCCCAAGGTTTTCCTGGTCCTCCTCTGATCTCTCTGGCCATTGCTTCTTTTCTTTCTTAGGCTGCTAAATAAGTTTGTAAACTTACTTCTCATTCATATATGATTTCCTTAACAAGCTCCTCCACTTCGATGGTTTTGAACTCTGCCTTCTATGACGAAGACTCTTATATCTGAGTCCTCAGGGCTAACCTTGTCTTAGAATTTTAGACCATTTTAGAATTTTAGTCATTTGTCCAACCACTTGCTAAATATTTCCACGTGACTCTCCCTCTGACATCTCGAAGTCAACATGACCCAAACTAATCTCATGAGCTTCCCAAGCTTTCTCCCCACTGACCCTTCCTCTTACAGGGTCCTGCTCCTGTCCCCTCTCAAGCTGAACCCACGACCACTCACCGGGGGAGTCCAACACTACACTTAGGACCCAGTGTAGACCCTTTCCTTCTCAAGTCCCACCACATACAGTTACTATTCAAGTCCCATAGACATCTGTCAAATACATCCCTTCCTTCATATTCTAGAGTCTCTGCCCTGGCCTTGTTTGATTAACTGTAATAGTCCCCTAACTGTTCTTCCTGTTTCCCACCTCAATTTACTCCAGTCTGTTCCCAGCCATATTGCCACAGCCAGTCAATCTAAAACTCTCCAACCACGTCTCTCTCCTACTATAATTTTCCAGAGGCTTTCAGACATCTGAGCTCACTGAAATTCTGCACAACAAGGTGTGAACAGTGACAAGTCAAGATTAAGACAGGAAACTCAAGCCCAGAAATAGTTTCCAGGGGCAGAGTAGAGAGATCCAGGGAGTAACCAAAGTAAGCAGGATTCAGGGCCAATGGGACCTGGAGCTAGATTAGAATTTTCCATCTTCAGAAGGGGTGCCTTAGGCCACACGCTATGTCCTGCTTTCTTTTCTAAGATCCCTGAGTAAAGGAAGTGTACTGAGCCAAAGCCTCTTTTTCATCTTCATAAAATTAGATGTATTTGGTCCCCCATGACCCCACATTTTGAAAGGGATGCCTTGTAGGTTAATTAACCATTCTTTGCCACCTCAAATGTTTATCGTTCAATTCTTTGCCTATTTTTAAGGTGGACAGAATCTGCAGCGCTTAAAAGAAATGAATTTTATGCAAGCAGTATAACGGTTTTATTCCAGGGCTCTGCTGACCTTGAAGAAGTATCTAGCTTTTCTGCTTTTGTTTATTTTTTGTCACAGGATTCCCTCAAGGACCAAAGCCCTATTATCCGTAATTTCTTATCAGTCTATTGTAAGCTTTAGCAGAAACCATTGGGGATTTTACTGTGTTATGAGAACCTCCAAATTGCATGACAATCTGGTTTTACAAGTTTCTTATCTCCTTTTCATTTGTTCAGTTGGTGGTCACCAGTGGCTTACAATGTCACCAGAATCTGTGGAAAGAAATAAAAAGTTTTTGTTCTGCAGCCTCCTTATCTGCAGTTCTGTTTGTGTCTCCAGACCACTGGTGATTTGTGACATCATTGGATTCTGGTGGTGTAACCTAGCCGCTCACAGAGATAATCTTGTAATTGTTCTTGACTTGTTCAACATAGTTCTCTCACAGTTTTCAGTGGCACCATCCCTCCTGTATTGCTTTGAAATTCTGATGGTATCAGGTGAAAAATCCTGAATTATTCATTTTGCTTAGAGATTGTCTATTTTCAACTATTATCCAGGAATATAAGTATTAAGACAGAGTGATAAAAACCAATACACGATGTTAAATGGACTCATGATTAGGAAACAGTATCATAAATTCATAAGTGGTCATGAGTACATCTCCTGAAATGTTTTTTCAGGAAAAAGTATCAATCAATTAAAAATGGTTAAATACAAGAAAGAAAATGTAGATGGAAGAGTTTTTTAAAATATATTTAGTCTTGTTGTAAGATAAGTGAATTTTTGAAGTTAGTACAATATAAGCAATAAACAAGTAGGCATTAAGTGAAAGTCTAGTTTTATGAAAGTTTATTTGCAAATAGTAAGCTTTTGCTGTTTAAAAACTAGATTCTGAATTCCAATAAATTAGCAAAAAATACAAAAGTACCAATGTATAAAATGCCAAAGAAATGAACAGATAGTTGATAAAGGAGGAAATAGAAAGCCAAAAAACATATGGAAAATGATCAACTTAACAGTAAATCTAATACAGACACACACATATAACCCATTAAATAAAGTTATTAAAATAATACACATTGCTGACGAAGGTGTGGGGAGATATACATTCTCAGGCATGGATAGTGTGATGGTAGGAATCCAAATTTGTGAAAGTGTCACCTGGATAGCAGGGTGGGCCTGAAAGACATTTCAAAAATAGCTCTAGTCCCCGACCAAATAGTTGTAGTTTTGAAGACCTATTCTCTGGAAATATTCTAGAATAACAGAAAATATATCTTAAAAATATTCAGCCCAGTGTTCTTTATAATGTCTAATAAGGAAGATTAAATAAATCATAATCCATCCATAAACTAGAATGTAATGCAGCATGAAGTTATAAGTGTATAAAATAATTAGGAAGAGATTAACTATCATGTTAAATCAAAAGAGCAGGATGTAAATTTGCGTGTGTGAAGTTCGTATCAACTATGAAAAAATATTTATGAAATAAGGCTATAACAAGTACAAACAAGTGTGATGGTTTCTAGATGATGGGATTAGGGATAATTTCTATATTAATCATGATACTTTTCTACATTCTCTAAGAATTCAACAATGAGCATGATTTTTTATAAATTCTAAAATGTTATAAATATATTCTTGGAAAATGACTAGTGTCACAGTCTTGTTTGTTTGTAGTAATAATGTGTGCTTAGTTTTTTAAAAGATAATCAGAGTTACTACCAGTATTAATAAAATATTTGGAGACCCCTTGAAAATGATTTTATATATTCTAGATTTGGGGATTATAATCAAGTCACTAGTTCACATACCTGTTCTGAGAAACAGAATAACTCATGCCTAAGGTTTACTTGCATTTGAATCTTTGATCAATGCTCGCTTGGCTGGCCTTGCATTGTTCAAGTTCTAACCTGTCTTTTCACACACCATTCACTCATGGGAGAGTGATCAACATTGTCCTTTTGTGGCAAGGAGATGAAACGGATAAATTTGTGATAGTCCAAATTAAGTTACCAAGTAGGTGGACAAGTGAAGTTTGAGGTTTTAGTTTTTAAAATGGAATAATGATCATATGAATGGAATGAGGGTCATGCAAAAGCATCCTTTTAACCATGTTTGGGCAGTTTATTTGAATATGAGCAATACCTGGTCCCTTTTACACAGTTTACCCTCCAAGGGGAGCTGGAGAAGTTAGAACTTTCCATTTTTAGAAGTGGGGCCATGTCCCACTTTCCTTTGTAAGATCCCTGGCTAAAGAAATGATATTAAGCCAAAGCCTCTTTTTCATCTTTAAAAAAGCAGGTATATTTGGTCCCACATCACCCCAACTTTTGAAATGGTTGTCATGTTGTTTAATTAACCTCGATCTACAATTTGCCACCTCCAGTTTTGTGACACTTTGGAAAAAGACAGCAGCCATCTGTTGAATATATTCTGTTCTATTGATCTGTGTCCTCACGATACCAGCACACGAAGCTCCTTGGCCTCGACCACTGGGGACAGAGCCCAAGACGAGTGGTCAATAACAAAATTCTAGCTTCAAAACATGTCAGCCTCCATAGAATTTGGGAATGTGCAAATTTTTCATTTATCTCTTTTGAAATTGTAGTTATTTCTTTTGTTCTCCAGGACTGGGGTTTCATATTGCACTTTGGTCCCCTTCCTGACGGGCCACTTTGTAGAACTTTTGTGTCAGCCAAAGAGGGTACATATCGCAAGTTGATGACCCAAGGGAGGGACCAAAGTTATGAAAGATGAGGAAGATGACAATACTCTGGGACAGATGATGCTGTCCTCGCAGGTCACACGACGCCTAACGACACGTCCAGAGTGGTGGTTGTGGGGACCGTTGTGTCAACTGTCAACTGTCAAGGGGTCAGAGTGCCTCCTTGAGTGCTTGAAGGCAGGAGCCTTAGGTACCATGTGACATACAGTGGGCACTTCCACGTTTTAGAGCTAAAATTCTATTTTATTTTCTTTTGTACTTCATTGCATTCTTTCTCATGCTCTTTTCATTCAAAGATTCAGTCCCAAGACAGGATTATGATACTCCACCAGCTGTTGTGTCAGGTAGGAAAATTCTAATTCCTTTAAGACTTGATTGGATGGGAGAGAGGGAGCTTGCCTGGTTTTTCTCCAAAACTCTTTAAAGCAGTGATTCTCAAACAGTGATTCTAAGCAGGCATTTCAATTTCAGTTCCGGGGTGGGGGGTTAGCATATGTGGTTCAAAAAAGGATATTTAATATTCCAATCCAGTTTTGTGTATGGAAAATAAATGTGTTGCTTTTGAAATAAAAAATAAAAGCTCAAAGACTTTTGGTCTATGAAGGATACACAGAAAATTGAGTCTATGTTCTGTGTATCAGTAATTCTTAGTGTTGGAGCGTTCATTAGACTTTCTGGGAAATTGGAGAAGGATACTTGTGTTTATCAAAAGAGGGCACAGATGAATAAAAGTAGTTTGAGAAGCACTGCTTTAGAGACCGGAATTCCTCTGAAATCAGAAAATCATCCCATTTTGCTTTCTCAGCACCCACTATAGTGTCTGACACATAGTAGGTACTCGATATAATTGTTGAATGAATCAAAACTTCAAATTTGTTCCAAAAATGGTGTTTTGGATATTGAAAGAAAATCTGCCAATGTTCCATTTGTACAACAAAGTGGCAGAGGTTGATTTGAGAATTCGTTAGTGTCTCGAGCATTTTAATTAGCAATATTGAAGTAGTTTCATAAAATCCAGTGGTGCAGTTTGTCACAGAGTATACATATGTGAAGACATGAGTTTTAATTTTGAACAGCACAGATCTTCTTGTGCTTTCATCTTGATTTTGCATTTTGGTTTCTTGCAAAGAGGAAAATGGGCACAAGTTTTCATTTTTGTTGATTTTAACTAAATAAAATACTGGCAGCATGAAGGGCTTTGAACTCTTTAATCCTTTGATGTGTCAGATGATGAGGACATAAAATCTAAACCAAGAAAGGGCACTGGAGAGAGAGAGAGCGAGAGACAAAGGCCAGAAACAGAATGGGAGAGCCCAGAGAGCAGCAGAGTCTGGCAACTGAATGGTGGTTTTCAAGCAGAGAACATCATGTTCTTGGCCACCTGGTTTGCTTGACCCAGCATATTCAGGGTAATCCTTTTCTCATGTCTTGTGGACTTATTTAATTATGCTCATGGCTGAATATTCCTCTTAGAAGTTCAGTTGAGAAGCAATGAGTTAGCTTTCAGCTGTGAAGTTACTTTGGTCCTCCTGGAAATCTCTATAAGTTGTCATTAATGAAAATACCACTTATCTTTCCCTAAAGTGTATTACCTGTCATATCTTCATGTGCCTGTTTTATTTAGGATATGGGACCCCTGGGAAGATGCTTTCTCTAACGTATGTAGCCTTTACTTTGTTTACCGTGTGGCATCTTTGTTTAACAAGAGGCATCTACTCTTAATAATTTGCCAGTATTGATAATAATGAAAGACACAAAATGGAACTTTCCTTCAACTAGGTTTTCTGATTTCACTTTCAAAAACACAATGGAAAAATCAATGAAAACATCAAAAGCACTTACTAGATGTGTGTCATGGGTCAGGCTCTACACAAATCAATTGTGGCAGAACATCTGGAGGCAAATCTGGACTCAGAGTTCCCACCTAATTCCATAGTCAGGCGCCACTGAGAGTCCTTGAGCAGAGAAATGACTTGATCAAAGCAGTTCTTTGAGAAACTTAATCTGGCAGTTTGGTGTGTGCTTGAGGAATAAGACACAGTAATTACGTAGAACATTTAGAAAGCTCAGATATGATATCACTAAACTAAAATAAGTGCTAAGACCCCAGTGAAATACAAAGGGACTAAAATAGAAGTGACAGGAAAAATAACACTTTGGGAGATTTTACAGTTGTTTTCCCCTTACAAGATTGGGTTGGTGGTTTGACATCTTATAAATTTGCACAGACTTCTTTGGCCTCTTTAGTCCATCTCTAAATGAAAATAGACTTGCCTTCCTAAAATGTTTGTGACTTATCTGGTGGGCACAACTTGAATGACACTTGAAAAGGTAACATATCCTTTGCCAAACCCTTGATCAGATCAGGAAAGTGAAACAGGCATAAGGTATTGTGATATCCTCTTCTCATGTCTCCCAATATGCCAGTGTTGGACAACTCCAATAGTAATCGATTCTTGGCCATTGTAGGAGCCAACTAAACTGCCATGATGTATCAGAGTTTGAGATATCTCCGTGGTAATCTACAGAAACAAAACCCAACCTAATTCTGTTCGATCAATATATCAAACATTTTTTGACCACCCTCTGAGTGCTGGGCACAACACTGAAGTACTAGGGATACAAAGATGAATAGAAAATGGACCACTGGTTAAAAAGAATATATGATGGTCTAAATTAATGTTGTTGTTGTTGATGATGATGATGTTGAAATGTATAAAGTATGGAGGAACTAAAATTTAGAATCTACAATGAAGATTGGGAACCCTCAGGAATAAACTAAATTCTGAGCTTGATGTGGAAGGATGAATATGAGTTTACCAGTTGGACAAGAGTGGGAAATGTACATGAGGTGAATGGGACAGGAAATGAAATTCTATGGGGTGATTAGATGACAGCAAGTTATTTGGTATTCTTGGAGCAAAACATCACAATGGCAGACACTGAAGGTGATCTCAGGGTAATCAGAGTAAATCTGATTTTAGGCAAGAACTCTTTCCTCTTTGAGCCACATGCCACCTTGTTCTTTCAATTATTCAAATAGTATTTATTGGGAGCACACTTTGTGACAATCACTGTGATGGGTGCTAGGGATACAACTTCCTTCTAAGAACTTAGGGTCCAATTAGGAAGTTAGGCACAAGCAAGAGATTACAAGTTTGTAAAGTCTTCAATAAGATGCTTGAGTTCAGAATCTACTGTGTCACTTACTAGTTGTGGAACCTTGGGAAAATTATGTAACTTCTCTGTAGCTTGGATTATTTATCTGAGGAAATATTAATTACCTCGTAAGGTGTTGTGAGCATTAGATGAGTTAAGATATGTAGCCTGCTTAGCACAGGTTCTGGCATCAAATAAGTGCTCAAATGTTATTAGCAACAGCTATGCTAATCATCCTTGTTACAAGGCGCTATAGGAACACAAAGAGAAAACTGACCCATGGTAGGAGTCAGAGAAAGTGGAAGAAACCTCTGAATGGAGACATAAGGACACATGGGAATTAGCCAAGTGAAAAATAAGATGGAGGGGGGAGTTTCAGACTAACAGGGCAGCATGTACAAAGCTCATGGGTAGCAGGATATGGCAAATTCGGGGAACTACAGATGGTTCAGTAGGACAGGGATGCATAAAGAGAGATGAGAGTAGAGAAAATGATCCTGGACGAATAAGGTGGAGCAATGTCACCAGCTATGGTAGCTGGGACTCCATCCTGCTGGCAATAGATGTAAACTAAAAAGTTTAAGTTGGAGAGTGACATGGTCACTCTGGATATAGGTGGAGAATGCACTGGAGAGAGACAGAACTGGAAAACAGGGACCAGGACTCAGGAGTCCAAGCACAAAATCAAGTTGACATGTGCCCAAGGTGTGCAAATAAGAATGGAGAGTTAACAAATTTGACAAATTTGAAAGAGGTAGAATACACAGGACTTAGTAACTCACTGGATGTCAGAGTAGAAGGAGAGGAAAGAGTTAAAGGTAGCTCTTAAGTTCCTAGCACTCAATGGCCTGAGGTATCATTTGCTGAGCTCTGAACCAGAGGAAAGAGAATCAAATTTGGCAGGAAAGAGTTTGAGTGCAGTGTTGTACACGTTGAGTTTGAGATGTCTGTGAGGCATCCAAATAGAGATAATCAATAAATATTTGGATGTCTGTTTCTGGAGCTCATAAGACAGCTCTTAGGTAGAAATGGATTTTGGAGTCATCGTCATGGAATTAACTCATGTCACCCAGAAAATGTGCTTCAAGTGAAGAGAAGTAGGCCGATCCTTGAAAATAAAGAATGGGCAGAAAAAGGAACCTAAAGTAAAGATTGGAAAAGACAACTATAGACATAAAAGGAAAATCAAGAGTGTGAGGTTTCCAAAGACACCAAAGCAAGAGAGGGTTTCAAGAGAGGCCAGTCTGTTAAGATGAGTTTTGAAAAGAAGCCATTGGATTTCGTGACACAGAGATCACTAGCCACTCTGATAGGGTCGTTTTAGGGGGAAGAGCAAGACAGTGAATATCCTATGACAAAGTGGATGTAAAAAGTGTCATACCTAACAAAATTGGCTTTGAAGAGGAGAGACGATAATAACAGAAAACGAATGGAGAAGGGAACTGATCGATTGACTAATTTTTTTTTAAAGATGGGAAATGTTTGGTCATGATAGGAAGAAGCCAGGAAGGAGTTCTAATGGTTGAAGATGTAATTCATACAGGGGATGACTGATAGAACAAGGTCATTGAGGAAGCTAGACATCTCCTCTAGGAATGCAGGAGGACAGGAGGAAAGGACAGTGCACCTGCATGTAAGTTTGTAAGCATACGAGTAGGAAGTCAAATGTAGGGTTTCCTACATGATAAATACTTTTTTTGTTTGTTTGTTTTAATTTTTTTAATTGAAGTATAGTTAATTTACAATGTTGTGTTAATTTCTGCTGTACAGTATAATGATTCAGTTACACACACACACACATATATATATACACGTATATATTCATGTATATATACATGTATACCCTGTGATAAAACATCACAGGATATTGAATATAGTTCCCTGTGCTGTACAGTAGGACCTTGCTGTTTATCCATCCTATATATACTAGTTTGCATCTGCTGATCCCAACCTCCCAGTCCATCCCTCCCCCCAACCCCCTCCCCCTTGGCAACCACCAGTCTGTTCTCTATGTCTGTGAGTCTGTTTCTGTTTCATAGATAAGTTCATTTGTGTCGTATTTTAGATTCCATATGTAAGTGATATCATATGATATTTGTCTTTCTCTGTCTGACTTACTTCACTTAGTATGATCATCTCTATGATACTACTTGTTTGTGTGTGTGTGTGTGTGTGTGTGTGTGTGTGTGTGTGTGTGTGAAGTATTAAATGCCATCCTCTGAGAGTGAGTGGGAATGGCATGGTAAGGGACTGAAGGAGAACAGAGATTTGGAAAAAGAAAGCCAACTAACAATACACAGGAAGCTTGCGGGGCAGCCCTGGGGGGCCATTTGAAGCTACAGACTATAGATTTTTGTTATACCAGTCTGTGAGGATGTTTGATTTTTCGCTGTAGTGATCAGTAGCCAAGAAGGCAGTGGATTAATCCAGGGCTAAGGTTTCACTGAGTGGAGTGAGAAAAGGGGCAATGTGTGCTGACATTGGCAAGAGAGTTACCGAGTGGCAAACTAGTTTTCAGGATGGATAGAAAAAGAAAAGAAGGCAGCAGAGTGTGGGAGAAAAGGAGAAAGCAAGGAAGATAGAGACTAGAGGTCTCAACGAGGCATACGAAGTGGTCAGAAGTACAATACTTAGATTTAGGAATGTGGATAATGAACTAATATTTCTCAGCAAAGTCAAGGTCATGGGAGCAGATGGCCAAAGTGGACTTGAGGTGAAGGTGACGGAGGTTAAGGAAGTTCATCAATATGAGCATAAGAAGGTGCTATTTCAGTGGGGTATTTTTGTACGTCTAGATTTTGTTTTGTTTTGTTGATTTGTTTTTTGTTTGTTTGTTTATTTTTGCGGTACGTGGGCCTCTCACTGTTGCGGTCTCTCCCGTTACAGAGCACAGGCTCTGGACGCACAGGCTCAGCAGCCATGGCTCATGGGCCCAGCTGCTCCATGCATGTGGGATCTTCCCGGACCGGGGCACGAACCCATGTCCCCTGCATCAGCAGGCGGACTCTCAACAACTGCGCCACCAGGGAAGCCCTGTTGATTTGGTTTTTGACACTAATAGATGTGGGCTAATCATCAGGAAGAATGTCCCCAATAGAGAGGATCACTGATAGAACATATTTCTGGAACATGTTACAAAGACACTGAAGACTTGACCTCACAGAATGTTTAAGAATCAAGTTTTTTTCTGGAACGTTTGGAATATACATCTAATTAAAGGCAGGAAAGTATATCAGAGTAGTATTTTTCAGAGTGTGATTTGGGTATCACCATGCTACTTGAAGTGTTTTTAGGAGTATAGGAACCAAAACCTTTTATTTTGACTTCAGCAGCTGTAGAGTTACTTTAATGTGAATTTGAATTAAGGTCGTCAAATGCATGGCTGAAGATCTCTTTGCTTAGGAAAAGTCTAAGGTGAATAGTTAAACAGTGAATACATTAAAAATAATAATAATAATTCAGGAAGGATAGAGCTAAGGCCAGAGTGGTGATGTCCAGAGAAAGTGGTTGAGGTTTGGGAGATGGGGGTCTCTGATTTATTTCCTCTCTCCTCTCCAAGTCTCGGCTACACCTTATCCAGCTCATTTCAAGGACAGAAAACAGGAAGTCCGGAACTACCCTCCACATTTTCATGCAAAATCACGAGTCTATTCTCTTTTTAGTGTTTCTTTTCCATACAATGATAACTCTTTAAAAGATCCTCCTATTTGAAAATGAAAAGTAAAACATCATTTTTTTTTCTGTTCATAGTTGGATTTTATGAGAAACATATGAAAACTATAGATAAATGTTGTCAAATGTTTATCTCAGTTGCTTTGAACTTAATTTCCTAGATGGGCATCATGACGAAATCAAGAAAAAGACCACAATGGACAGAGAACAAACTGAAGTAGAACCAAAATTCATTCTCCTTTTCTGAAAACCTTAGAATTCAGAATTTGAATCTTGTGTTTGGAAAAACTGAAACAAAGGACCAAAAATACATTGACAGCAACCCATAGAACTTCTGAACATACTTTCATCCTCTGCCATATTCCTTCTACATACTGGCTAAAATGGGTTGAAAAGAGTCAATCTTACCATCAGTACAACTTCAGGACAAGAATGAAGTCTTCACCGTGGTACTTGCCCTGATTCAGACAAAATTCACTGTTAAACTTATGCAGTTTTTCCACATTGTTTTGCTAGTCAATAATATCAGTTTGCATTGGAAAGCCTCCCTAATTTGTTTTTGTTTTTGCGGTACGCGGGCCTCTCACTGTTGTGGCCTCTCCCGTTGCAGAGCACAGGCTCTGGACGCGCAGGCTCAGCGGCCATGGCTCACAGGCCCAGCTGCTCCGCGGCATGTGGGATCCTCCAGGACCAGGGCATGAACCCGTGTCCCCCGCATCGGCAGGTGGACCCTCAACCACTGCGCCACCAGGGAAGCCCAGTCTCCCTAATTTGGAATCGGTGATGCTCTACCAAAGATTTGGTTGAAACCCATCTTTGTACTAACTCTTCTTGAGTGGGTATTACTTTATAAAACTCTTCCATAATTTGGCAGGGATGAGGGGTGATGTTTAAGATACTTCAAAGAGCAAAACCATTTTTCAAATGGGGGGGTGTTTAAGCTACTTCAAACCATTTTTTAAGCTCTAAACATTGGTTTTCATGGATACCATGAGCTAATTACAAATGATCTCCATCTCTTAATTAAAAATTAGGTCCATTAGTACCTCCAGTTACCTACAATTAGCCATTAAGTTGTATTTACTATAAAAGACCTGACACAGAGTTATATGTGCTCCCACAAGCCATGCATGAAAATCAGTTTCATTTCTTTGCTCAGACTCTGTGCATCTACTTTGATTACCAAACTGCATTTGTTTAAATGTACTAATTAATTGATTTTTTTCTTTTTAATAAGTTCAATAAGGAGACTTTGTTCTACTTATTATTCATTCATTCAACTAATATTCACTGAGCTCCTAGAGTGCTACAAGGAACCAAGGCTAGATGGTATAAAATAGAGATACATCCCTTGCCTTCAAAGAACATAGATTCTAACAGCAAAGGACAGAGTTACAAAGAACTGTCACAAAACACAGCACGTGACAGATATCCTAAGAGCAGTACACAGAGCGGGACTTTGTACAAGCATTTGACACACAGGTCTGTTCATGCTGTTACTGTGATCCTGCTGGCGCATTTGTATTGTTCACTACATTACAGAAATGAAGTTTTAAAAGACTAACTGTGGGACCACAATTTTTAGTGCTCTATTCAAGAAACTGTTAACTAAAGAGAACTTATGCACATAGTCTTTTCTGATATCTAAACATCACTGTTATTTAGCCCAGTTTCTTTTTTCCGGGGTGGAGGTGGAGCAGAACATGGGATAGGAGGATACAAAATCCTATGCCTTACCTTCTAATCCAGCGATTTTTTTTTTTCTGTAAAGGTCCAGAAGTAAATATTTTAGGCTTTGCCAGCCATTGGCTCATGTCACAACTACTCTTGCCTTTCAGGAGGAAAGCAGCCACAGACCATGTGTAAATGGATGAACATGGCCACATCCCAATAAAACTTTATTTATAAAACAAGGCAGCAACCAAGATTGGCCTGTGGGGTACAGTTTGCCCACCTGTGTTCTAATCAATGTATTTTCCTAAGTATTCCAAATTAAATACTATTACTGACATTCCTTATAATAAGAGCATGAAGTTCTTTTCCTTTAAAGCTAGCAGTTGTGTGTGTGTTTTTAATTTCATGAAAGGCAGATGAAATGTCAGAAAGGCAGAGGTGGAGAGATGGAAATGAGGACTGAGAGAGACATTGCTTATAGTTTTACTTTGCACAACATGATTGATTGTAGTTCCGAAGTATGAAAACACTTTAAGCATATTTATATTTTTCATGTGCTCAGCCTATATGCGTTTTCTGGGATGTATCTGTATGTGCCAGCAACACAGGATTATCAACCAGGAAAATCAATATATATTCTGTTAATATCCCCTTGGCAGCCTTTAGAATTCTGTACTTTTAGCAATTTAGGGAAAAGGTAAAAGATACATCATCTCAATAGATGTGTAGTAAAAATGTATTTTACATCTTTGTCCTTCCACCTGGGCTGGTACTGTTGTTGCTGCTGTGGTTGGTTTGAGTCCACTGAAGTTGTCCTTGATCTGTCAGCGCTGGTGATTCTGTGTTCCCGGGTGACTGCTTTCTCTGAGCATTGTGTTCTGCTTGGCGTACACATCCAATGGAAAGGCAGTATCCACAGTGTCTTCCCTGTGGTAGAATCCTTCAGTGGGTGGCAGCAATGGGCTTAGGGCAGCCATGGCCACCACACACGTGTCCTGAGTACTTCAGTCATCTGTAAAAGGCAGTACCTACGTAAGGGTGACAGAGAAAGAGAGCATTTTCAAGACAACAGCAGATTTTAAAGGAAGCTAACTGCATGTGCAGGCATCAGCCCATCTGGCACTAACACCACATTGTTCCCTTTTTAATCAACTGCACAAAGTGGGCACTTGAGGTTCCTGTCGGAGAATCCAACCATGAATTGACTACAATGCAGCCCTTGCCAAAGGCATGCTTGAGACACCTGACACTGGAGAGAGACTGCCTCGCAGACACGCTAACATTTCTCTAGACTCTATGTTAAATTGGTTTATCAGATAGCAAAATACCTGAACCATATAATTGCACATCCCTGTAGAAATGCTTTCTCAGGGTGAATTTTAACATTTTAACCTCTTCTTTCTTAGACAGGTGATATATGACACACACATTTAAGCAACATCTAGCTTTTTTAAGATGCCACAGTGGATGTAATTATCCATTATTTTACCCAGCATCCTTTATAAAGAAACAAATGATGAATCGCTCCTTGAGTTCAGTGCCTCGGCAAGTATCTTTCTCCACGTGAGCGGATATACTTCTTTTGAACTGGCAATGTAAAATGCATAACTTAGTCTATTTCCCTTTGGCCTTGGTTGTCAGGACAGTGGGAATCAGATGTACTACACTGCAAACTTTCCTGGTATATCATGTTCTCTCTCTTGCTCTCAGCTGTTTGTTGATTTGCTGGTGTTTTTCATTGTGCTTTTTAATACAGTGCTTAATTTTATAAATCCCTCACAGATTCCACTTGGAAGCACAAAAGCTCTAATTCCTATGGTAAAAAATAAATGAAACAAATGCTAATGGGCTCAGGGAAGTTTGCGTGCTCTGAAGTCTGGGTGGAAAGATAAAATGAAAGATGATCATGATTATGCGTTGATCTGATAGAAAAAATTGCCAGCAGGCACTGTTTTTATTCATTACACATGCAACTCTGAATAGGAATAAGTATGGTATAATAATTGGAAATGGCTTTTAGAGTCAAGAGTATGTATGTGATTCCTGGTCCAGCTAGTTAATAATTATTTAACAATGACAGCCACTTAAATTTTCTGAAGCAAACTTTTCCTCTCTTTAAGTATAGATAATAATGCATTAGCATCTCTCTATGTGTATTAATAGAAGAATTTATTGAGGTGACACAGCTAAAGTACCTAGTAAGTACCTGACTCATAATAGATATTAAATTATTATTGCGCCTTCTTTTCCTCTTCCTTTCCTCACATTTAGGGAAGTGTATTAGGAATTTTGAAGTGTCACTAACCTTACATTTACATGATAGATGGACTGAACCAAAATAGTATTTTAAAATAGAGTTTCCAAACTCAGTATCTAAAAATAGAAGAAATATTAAGGGGTTTAAATATGTATCTTCTCTATTGGCTGAACTATTATAATATTATTAGCTGAATTCATATAATAAATAAATTATAAAGCTTTTTTAACAAGATGAAAAATAATCTTCTAAATGGAAGGTGAAAGAAGGTAACAAAAGTAAATAATCATTAGGATTTTGGGTCCTAAAACGTACATATGAACAGAAGCTAGAAGAGAATGAATTAAGTGATTATCGTAAGTGCTTTTAATTTTTTTCTAAACTTTTAGACATGTTGCTTTGCAGCTTATATAATTTACTAGAATTTTAACAGCACAGTCTTTGAATATACATAATTTTAGTCTTTTAATATACATAATTTTATGTATGTATGTATACATACCTAATTTTAACAGCACAGTCTTTAAATATACATAATTTTCTTTCGTTTATTATTTACCATAGGAATTAGAGCTTTTGTGTTTCCAAGTAGAATTTGTGAAGGGTTTATAAAATTAAGCACTGTAGGGGCTTCCCTGGTGGTGCAGTGGTTGGGAGTCCGCCTGCTGATGCAGGGGACGCGGGTTCGCGCCCCGGTCCGGGAGGATCCCACATGCCGCAGAGCGCCTGGGCCCGTGAGCCATGGCCGCTGGGCCTGCGCGTCCGGAGCCTGGGCTCCGCAACGGCAGAGGCCGTGGCAGTGAGAGGCCCACGTACCGCATAAATAAATAAATAAATAAATAAATAAATAAATAAATAAATAAATAAGTAAATAAATAAATAAATAAAATAAAAAATTAAGCACTGTATTAAAATGCACAATTTATATACTGGGGAAACATGAATATATTACTATGAAGATGAGGATTATGGTGATTGTGATGATTATATTGATGGTAGTGGTAGCAGTGGTGACCTCTAAAAATGTCCCCACTTCCATTCATTATATCTCAACCCTACGGCATTTAAGGCAGAATTACAAGAAACATATCTTTCTATAGAGGTGGCATAGAATTTTTGAGCAATTCTATTGTCTAAAGTCACTGTTTAAATCAACTATACGTCAATAAAAAAATAAAAATTAAAAAAAAAAGACTTTTGAGGGCTTCCCTGGTGGCGCAGTGGTTGAGAGTCCGCCTGCCGATGCAGGGGACACGGGTTCGTGCCCCGGTCCGGGAAGATCTCACATGCCGCGGAGCAGCTGGGCTCATGAGCCATGGCCGATGAGCCTGCGCGTCCGGAGCCTGTGCTCCGCAATGGGAGAGGCCACAACAGTGAGAGGCCCGCGTACAGCAAAAAAAAAAAAAAAAAAAAAAGAAAAGACTTTTTTGGGGGGGATTTGTTTTTAAACATCTTTATTGGAGTATAATTGCTTTACAATGGTGTGTTAGTTCCTGCTTTATAACAAAGTGAGTCAGTTATACATATACATATGTCCCCATATCTCTTCCCTCTTGCGTCTCCCTCCCTCCCACCCTCCCTATCCCACCCCTCTAGGTGGTCACAAAGCACCGAGCTGATCTCCCTGTACTATGCGGCTGCTTCCCACTAACTATCTATTTTACATTTGGTAGTGTTCATATGTCCATGCCACTCTCTCACTTTGTCCCAGCTTACCCTTCCCCCTCCCCATAACCTCAAGTCCGTTCTCTAGTAGGTCTGTGTCTTTATTCCTGTCTTGCCCCTAGGTTCTTCATGACCCCTTTTTTTATTTTTTAGATTCCATATATATGGGTTAGCATACAGTATTTGTTTTTCTCTTTCTGACTTACTTCACTCTGTATGACAGACTCTAGGTCCATCCACCTCACTACAAATAACTCAATTTCATTTCTTTTTATGGCTGAGTAATATTTCATTGTATATATGTGCCACATCTTCTTTATCCATTCATCTGTTGATGGACACTTAGGTTGCTTCCATGTCCTGGCTATTGTAAATAGAGCTGCAATGAACACTTTGGTACATGACTCTTTTTGAATTATGGTTTTCTCAGGGTATATGCCCAGCAGTGGGATTGCTGGGTCATATGGTAGTTCTATTTGTAGTTTTTTAAGGAACCTCCATACTGTTCTCCATAGTGGCTGTATCAATTTACATTCCCACCAACAGTGCAAGAGGGTTCCCTTTTTTCCACACCCTCTCCAGCATTTACTATTTGTAGATTTTTTGATGATGGCCATTCTGACCAGTGTGAGATGATATCTCATTGTAGTTTTGAATTGCATTTCTCTAATGATTAATGATGTTGAGCATTCTTTCATGTGTCTGTAGGCAATCTGTATATCTTCTTTGGAGAAATGTCTATTTAGGTCTTCTGCCCATTTTTGGATTGGTTTGTTTGTTTTTTTGATATTGAGCTGCATGAGCTGCTTGTAAATTTTGGAGATTAATCCTTTGTCAGTTGCTTCATTTGCAAATATTTTCTCCCATTCTGAGAGTTGTCTTTTTGTCTTGTGTATGGTTTCCTTTGCTGTGCAAAAGCTTTGAAGTTTCATTAGGTCCCATTTGTTTATTTTTGTTTTTATTTTCATTTCTCTAGGAGGTGGGTCAAAAAGGATCTTGGTGTGATTTATGTCATAGAGTGTTCTGCCTATGTTTTCCTCTAAGAGTTTGATGGTGTCTGGCCTTACATTTAGGTCTTTAATCCATTTTGAGTTTATTTTTAAGACACTATTATTTTTATGTGAATTAATTATCCACCTATCAGAAGGTGCATCTCCACAACCAAGTGACTGCCGCCTTTAACATTTTTCTTATTGAAATCAAATTTCAAGTGATATATATTCTGTTCCTTGCATATAGTGCTTGGAATAACCTAAAATCTTACCAGTTTTTTGTTTTTTTTAAATAAATTTATTTATTTTTTTTTTGGCTGCATCAGGTCTTTATTGCTGCACACGGGACTTTTTCTAGTTGTGGCGAGCGGGAGCTACACTTCGTTGCGGTGCACAGGCTTCTCATTTCTCATCGTGGCAGCTTCTCTTGTTGCGGAGCATGGGCTCTAGACACATGGGCTTCAGTAGTTGTGGCACACGGCCTCAGTAGTTGTGGCTCGTGGGCTTTAGAGCACAGACTCAGTAGTTGTGGCGCACAGGCTTAGCTGCTCCGCGACACGTGGGCTCTTCCCGGACCAGGGCTCGAACCCGTGTCCCCTGCACTGGCAGGCAGATTCTTAACCACCGCGCCACCAGGGAAGTCCCCCTCCCAGCTTTTTTAAAGTGAGACTTCCAGTCTCTTATGTTTAATGGGATTGATGTCATACATTTGAAATTGGGATCATATACAATATACTTTAATTACATATGACATTAAGTCTAACTTCCACAAGTTTTATATCTATATATGTATATATAATTATATGTGTGTATTCATGTTTGTGTGTGTGTATACATGAAATCTCCTAATATTGGAGATAATTCATTTTCCCAAGCTGTAGATCACAAAATATTTATTCCTACCAAAATTATAATATCATTTCAAAGTCCATTTGCCACCCAAGATATTGCTTATTCTTCTCTCTTTTCTACTAACTAACTTTTATTCATTTTGATAATGCAGACTATATTACAAACAGTATATTATTTCTTATCAGGCCAGTCTTTTTTTTCCCCACTTGTCTGAACCATGCACTCTGGTGTAATCACTGTGATTTAGCTTTGATAAAATATTGATTGAAAGGCCATCAGCTACCTGGCCCAAATACGACATACAAAAACTAGAATCATTTCCAATCAAATTTCCTTAAAAATGGAAAACAAAAAGTTGAAAAGACTTTAAACCAATGATGCTCTTTAATTTACATGCAATGGGCATATTTCTGGTGGCAGCAAAACCATGTTGGATTCAGAGTAATGGACTGTGGGTCCCTATAAGACATAAATTTAATTACTTTATGTGCCTGCTCTGAGTCCAGCCGTCTGCCCAAGAGAATCAAATCTGGGAAAGCATAGGACTCCAGATTCAGAGAATGGGCATTGCATTCATAACTGAGCAGATTACTTTAGCAAATTAAATATGCAGAGTTAATAAAAAAATAGTTATTGAGATTTTTGAGATGTTTGTTTTGGAAGGGTAAAACCTAGTAGCCAACAAAGACCAAGAACCAACTATAGTCAAGCAAAGTTAGGTTTAGTAGCCTGCAGAAACGAGGGAGAAGTTACATCAGGTGAACAATGGAACATCTGAGAAGAGGAAGTTTGGAGGGTCTTATTGTAGGATTTGAGCATGCAGTGTGACTTTGGTAAAAGCTTAAGTGACGGTCTCTTCTGCATTGGGTGCTATCAGGAAGTGGTGGGAGGCTTGAAAGATTGGGCGTCTTCTTAAGCATCGTCTAGTAGGTGAGAGGAACGAAGCAGAGCTTCATTGATAAAGATGCAGCAGTCACGTTAGTCATGTTAGTTAGTCATGTTAGTTAGTTAGTTAGTCATGCCTTTAAACCCTACTCATGGTGTGTTCTTGTCTGATAATTGTTGATAATCTTAAAATAGTTTAATTGCGAATACTATGACCTGGCTAATAGCTACCCGCTAATTAAAGATAATTTGGAAGATTTCCATAAAATATTTCCTTATCTAAAGGGCAATTATCATGTTGCCTGAAAAAAATATAACTGAACATTTAGTGGCCTTGATCAAATGTAAACACAAATGTGGGGTAGGTCAAATGTGGTTTATTAATCACATACATTGAGTGTATATGGAAGGTATTGTGAACGCGAAGGTGAATATACGTACTCACAGAACATGCTATGTCCAGGGCACTGAGCTGAGGGCTTCAAGTGGGTCCATTTGATACATACAGTAGTCACAACCACCCAGTAAGGAAGTTTCTATGTCCTCTACAAATTGATTCTTTCTAAGCCTAGCTAGACCCTCACTTACATTTATGCTCCTTTGGCTGTTTAAAACTTTTTGCTCTTCTCAAATGCCAAACACAAGCCCTGCTTTTTATTCTCAGAAAATGGCGACCTCCTCCTTGATGAGAAGATGGAAACCATAACTGATCTGATCTCCCACAAAGGTGTTCTCTTTACTTCAAATGTCTGTTTCTTCATTCCTCCTCTCTTCCTATCCTCCTATAGTTTGTCAGGTCATGGCCCTCTCTTTGTCAATGTTAACCCTTCCTCCTATATTCTTGATTTCATCTATTTTTACCTTTTTTTTTCTTTTGGTTTACAGCATTGATTATTCTCTAACCCACATGTGTCTCCTTCATTATATACTTAACCATTGGTGACTTTACTCTGCTTTAAAAAAATGTGTAGATCCTTTCTATCTTGTTTTCATGTTTCTCAGGTGCTGGTCTCAGAGAACTTTACTTTTCTCTGTTTTCTCCCTCAGTGAAGCCATCTACTTCCTCAGCTCTAACTGTCATAGAGATGACCTCCTTATCTATATTGCTCATCCTGCCTCTGTTTTGAGTTCCACACCTGTGTTTCCAGCCACCCTGTAGGTGCCCCCACCCTTGGATAGCCCCATGGAAGTTCAAACTTCATGTTCACAATTTGTCTCATAATCTTTCCTCCCAATCCAGTTTCTTTTCCAGACCTCCCTAGGGTTTGAGCAAACCTCCATAAATATTATTTCTCTAAGCCAAGATCTTGCAAGGAAAGTGTAGCTATGAGTTTAGGATTGTTATGGCCTTTGACAGTGGTTTGGAGTATAGCTCTTCTTTCTGGGTGAGAGCTATATGATTTAATATTCAACTGAGCTTGGAGTAGAAAGGATAGAAAAGCTCTTATTCATTGACAGGTGATTTTTATTCCAGGCAATTGTGCTCAAAACCTCCAAGACGTTTTGGCTCAGTCTACCCACATGCAAGCTTCCTTTTTCTTGTAAATTCTACTTCTACAATATACTTCTACTCTGTCCTTCCCATTCCATTCCCTTACCTCCATCCAGGTTGCACCTTTGTTACCTTTTAATCTTATTATTGCAGTGTTTTCCTAGTGTCAACACCTGGCCCTTTCTTATTTAGCCTTCCCCCAAATACATGAATAAAATTTGACATTAACATTTTTTAAACTTTATTTGCAAGGATATGGTCTTAATATAACAATTGGGAGTACCTTAGTAGGTAACTATCCCTACCATATGATTATTGCCAGAAAGAGGGTACAGATTAGATCTCTGAATCTGAAGTCATTTTTTTAATAGCAAGATTCAAACTTGCCTGCCCAGGATATACTAGAACTACTTCACTACTCAAAGCTGTGGATGGCTTACATAGATTGTTCTACGAAGATGTCGTACTGTAGACCTACAGTGTGATGATGTCTCTGTGTGTATACAGACCTAAAATTTTTCTGAGAAGAATTTAACCTCCAAATAGAGGGGGTTTATTTCATATGGAGTGAGTAGGTTCTCTTAAATTCTTTTTAGCTTCCTTAATTTGACACGATCCATCCAATGCCAAATGTGGCTGATGGTTAAAACATAGGGGTCCATGTGTAACCAGCAGCAAAGAAAGCTACATTCCAAGTCCTTGTCAAGAAGTATAACCATTCCAAAGTCACTGCTATTCCTACCTTTCAGAACCTTGGCTAAGAGAAAATAAAATTTTGGGAGGAGCATTTGGAAAATGTGCAGTATATCCATTCTCCTTGGTTCATCTAAATTATATCCCTGGATTAACCTGCGAAAGCCGTCTTACTTGGATGACTGTGTCCCACTGACCCCCTGAAAAATAGCTTTTCCTAAAGTATGCATTGGCATAATGCCATTCACTTACATTTGAAGGAATGTATGATAAATAGCCCTTGGAAACTTACTTGCTTACTTTAAAGCTGTTGTTCATTAAGATTACATAGTATCTGCTCCTTTCAGACTTATGGTAGAAATATCTCTCTTGCCTCCATATTGGGAATTATTTTTCCATGTATCTGGTTTATTTTCTTACCTAATGAACACAGGGAATCATGTAATTTATTGCTAAATAACTCTGATAAATTTTTAACATCTTTATTGGAGTATAATTGCTTTATAATGGTGTGTTAGTTTCTGCTTTATAACAAAGTGAATCAGCTATACGTATACATATATCCCCATATCTCCCCCATCTTGCGAATCCCTCCCACCCTCCCTATCCCACCCATCTAGGTGGACACAAAGCACCAAGCTGATCTCCAGGTGCTATATGGCTGCTTCCCACTAGCTATCTATTTTACATTTGGTAGTGTGTATATGTCCATGCCACTCTCTCACTTCTTCCCAGCTTATCCTTCCCCCTCCCTGTGTCCTCAAGTCCATTTTCTACATCTGCGTCTTTATCCCTGTCCTGCCCCTAGGTTCTTCAGAACCATTTTTTTTTATCTCTGATAAATTTTAATGGCATTTATTTTATCAGCCTCGCTGTACTTTCTTTCCCTTTGTCTCATTTTTCTCACTTATTGGTACTACAACACTTTATACAAGTTTGGAAGCTGCCTAAAATCCTTTTGGAGAGCAAGGTGAGCTATACTTAAATTCTGCGAAGGGAGACTCCTAATATATTATTTTCCCAGTCAAAAGCCACAACACAAAGACGGCAAAAATTAAAGACTCGGTAGCCTGTGTTTGAGTTTGCTGCCGTATAATCCTCAAGCTACTTTAACCAACTGTTATTCCTACTGTCTGCCTCCATAACTGTGTTCTTTCACTGGTCATAATTATTTGTAGTATGTGTTTGGCTGTGAGAACTTTCTTTCTTGCCTTGCTCTTGCTGACTTTCAACCTGGAATTTCTTCCCCGTCACACCTGCAGTTTCTGTTGGTCAGATCTTACCTATCAGTAACGGTGTATCTCTTCCACCAATCTCTTTCTGATTTGCACAGCCAGATGTGATCTCACTTTATTTGGAAAACTCTCAAAGCCCTCTGTGGGCTCCTGTTGTATAGATACTTGTACATTCCTCACCACTCTCTACCCCATTTTTAGTTTGTAGGTCCATGGAGGTTTGGAGGTCAAGGACTGTACTATTCCTATTATTTCTGGTGGCACTAAAGCTCAAATTTTTGATGAAAATAAAACAGTATTTTTTATTGAAGTCTAGTTGATTTACAGTGTTGTATTAATCTCTGCTGTACAGCAAAGTGATTCAGTTATACATAGATATACATTCTTTATATTCTTTTCCATTATGGTTTATCACAGGGTATTGAATATAGTTCCCTGTGCTATACAGTAGGACCTTGTTGTTTATCCATTCTATATGCATTAGTTTGCATCTGCTAGTCCCAAGCTCCCAATCCTTCCTTCCCCCACTCCCCTTTCCCCTTGGCAACCACAAGTCTGTTCTCTATGTCTGTGAGTCTAAAACAGTCCTTAAATAAAGACTCACCCTCAATTAAAGAATTCAGCACTGGCTTTCACTCCAAATCAATGTGGAAGACAAAATGAGGAGACAATACTAAGTTCATCAGATGCCTGCATTTTCTCTAAAAGGTCTAAAAGTTTGGACATTCTCCCCCAGAAAGTTTCTGTCATCCATTGCAGGCTTAGCGCAGCATCCATCTGATGGGTTTTGCAGATCCAAGTCTTCACCCACCCTCATCCATTCTCTCTATAGCCACCAGAGCCATCTTTCTACCACACATATGACCGGCCTCCCATCCTTCCACAACCTTCCAAACATCAGCCTCAGTCCTTAGCCCATGTACACAGCCCTTCCTGAGCCTGGCGCCTGCTGCTGCAGACTCACCTCTTACTCCTCCTGTGCTCCAGGCAGAGGGCACTCCTCTCAGCTCCCAGGATGGGCCAAGCCACCAGGGTCTTCATATAAGTGAGAGTATGGTAGCTATGAACAGTCCCTCTGGCTAGAATGCTGTTTCCTCCAAGCTTCAACTTGATGCTTTGTCAGCAGGGATCTGTAGCTGGTTTTGCAGGGCTTGTCTCGATGTTTCCTTCTCCTTAGAAGCCTCCCTCATCCTTCCATCTTGTCCTAGAGTTGCCCATTTTTCTTATTCCCTCAGATCCCTGGGAATATCTCCATCATAAAATTTAATGCACTAAATCATCATTTTCTGCTAAATTACCTTTCTTTCTCTCTAGAGTCAAGAATGTAAACTCCTTTAGAGCAGGGACTACTTCTATTTACCTTATTTCTCTGTGACCCAGTAGTATCAGGGTAGGTGTTTAACAAGTATTTGTTTATTGAATAAACAATACCTACTTGTAAGAATGCTGAATGGCAAGAAACACATTGTGTATAACCCTAACCTTAACTTCAAAAGATGAAAATAGCAAGAGGAAAACAGATTTTGAATTCCCAAGAAGTTAGAGAAAAAGTGAAAGGATTTGGAGAAAGCAGAATTACTGAGAGGATCTTTATATGAAATACTTTTAAATATTGGTGGAAATCTACAATGTGTCTGTTAGAACTATAACTATGCTTTATCACTGCCACTTATCTGGAAGGTTTCATTTTGTTAATTGTTTTCCCTAGATAGTCATCACATTTATTTATCTTACCAACATCATTATAATGGATTCCCCAGTCACCTTCTGAAAGTACTTTTATACCCTTTTCATTGTCCAGGTCTCTCATATGGACACCACTGCAAACATCCTGGTCTCAGTGACGTAGCATTTTTGCCTCATTTGTGTGTGTGTGTCATTTCTTAAATCAATTCTTCAGTGGCGTGTGTCATGCCTTTTGCAGATTTTCTGGAAGACATGCATCCAAGTGCCCCACCATCATTGTGAATGGTAATCAGGACAAGTAACGGCCTTTAGCTTTTTTTCATTAATGAAATGGAAAAGCGCCATACCCAATCCATTAGTGACGCACTATTATATTGAGAGCTTACTGAAAAAAGGCAGCCAGCCGGTGGACATAAGGCTGTTTTCCCTTAAGTAGGATTTTCAACCAGGATCAAACAAGGCACCCTTTCATCTAGCAGGAAAGTTTGTGCTCTCCTCCCCTTCCTCTTTCTCATTTTGTTTTGTCCCAATTTGTCCTGACAGCCCATAAGGAATTTAACTGTTTTCTAAATGACATTGAAAATTCTTGCAGATTAACAGTTTCATAAAGAAAAAAAAAATCAATGCGTCTTTTGAAAACCTTTCTGTTTGATTGTTTCTGTCTGTGGATTTTAGCTTCCTGAATTTCTTACTCTCAAAGAGATGTTTTCCCCTTGATTTTTTTTTCATTATAAAACTGGATATAAATATAAAATATGTAGCCATTTTGTTTTTTTAAAAATTATTATCATTCTTTTAGCAGTCATGTAGTAAACCCCCCCTGTTATTTTCATTCCTTTAGAAAATTGTTTGATTGATGGCCTTGAACTCAGCTAGTTCAGGCCACAGTTGAGGGTTTTTTAATCCCCTAAACTCAATTGAATTATTTTGCCCTTTGCTGATACTTTATAAGGTGTCTGCTTGCTTTAAAGTTTACACCCCTGACATTCGTACTTATCACCCAAGCCACTTAGACTTCAAGTTTATTGGAAGGGCTAATTCCACACGATGCTAAAGTGCACACGTGTGTATACAGTCCAGTTCCTAAAATACCTTTCCTTAGGAATCTCATGAAGAGTGGAATGCAACCACTCAGCCAGAGCAAAGGACGTCAGCCTCACAGGCCTTTTACTACAATTGCTAAGTTATGTGTTACAAAGATGAGTATTGAAGCATGTGATACAACCGATGCATTGAAGCCTGGGGAAGGGCAGTGGATGACCTTCATCATCGCTTCCGCACCACAATCCACTCCCAGGGACAGAATGAGAAGACGAGAGAACCTTAGAAATACAATTCCCAGGCCCCACACCAGACATACTGAATCCAAAACTGGCCATGGACCCAGCACTATCGTCTTTAACAGCCCTCCAGGTGGTTCTGAGGCACAATCAAGTTTGAGAACCACAGTTGCCAGCCAAGGAGCCAATCACAGGCATGCGTGTGAATGGGGGAAGGAAAAAACACTTAAGACAACGGAGGATTAAATTTATGATAGAATAAAAGTAGAAATGCTTATTATTCTCTATTATTCCAACTTTTTCCTTCCTTCCAGAATTCTATCATATATTGTTGTTGTCTTGTATGATTTCCTTCCTACTGCTTGATGTGTTTTTAAAGACCAACAGAACTGGACTTAGGTTGGAATCTGAGTAGAGCGGGTCCTTGGGGAGAAAGAGATGAATCCCTAGTTGAATTTACGCTCTACACTCAAAACTATCAGGGTTCATGGCCTGTAATGATATATTTAAGAACTCGCGGGACAAAGAAACCGTGTGAACTGGCACATGGGTGTAGTGTATGTATTCACTAGGGCACGGTTATTTCCCAGGAGATACTTTTAGGATTATTAAGACCCCAAACCAGAATGGGAGCTCAATCCTGTCTCTTAATGTGGAGGGGAGGGAACCAACATTGTTTACAAACATAACAGCAGTAATTCCTGGGTGTGAAGTGCTTATGGTCTTCTTTTCCCCTTTCTATTATATTCATACTCATACTTCATACTTCAGGAAGGTCTTCCTAATGTCAAGAGTTTTCACTCCATTTTTAAAAGGACCAAGGACATATATATTATAATAAGAGTCTTGGTCCTTTTAAAGAACTCATGGCAGCCCATGAGTCCAGGGAAGGACTCATATATTGTCAACAAGCATCTTCTTCCCCAGCACATTCCTTTGAGCCTCTAGTAATTAGGACAGTAACTAAACTGGTCTTTTTTATTTTCCACTGGTATGAAATACAGCTAAGAGGATTACTCCATACTTGGATATTAAAGCTCTTTTTGTAACTGGCAGCATCTAATCCTGATTATTCACTGTTTGTATTTCTAAGATACATAAAACTAGAAACAAAGCTTTCAACTGAGCCCCTAATTTCACACCCAAGTTGACCTTGGTTGTCTACAGACTCACTGTGACTTATGGCTAATGAGGACAGTTGTACTTTTCTCGCCTCCTCTTCACCCTGCCCCCAACCCTTTGCCAGTGCCTGCAGAATCCTGGGTAGAATTGGGAAGAAATTTTATTGGGCATATATTTACTTACCTCCCAGCACCTTTCACAACTGTTTTCAGTTCCTTTGGGGATATATATATTTTTCTGTTTTATTTTCCTTTTCTTAATGCAAGATCCTCCAAGGAAGAATGATAGAAGTTCAGAGTATGTAACATAAATCTATCACTTATACTTAATTAATCTTTTGATCATTTATGTGAATTATAGATTTCCTTGGGGAACATAGTTAAGCATAATTTTCCAAACAGCCCTTAGGGTAGCAGATTTAAATTTTGTAGCATATTGGAATTACCAGGTGAGCATTAAATATTAATGCCCAGGCCACACTCCAGGCTAATTAAATCAGGTTCTCTGTAGGTGGGCCCCAGGCATCAGCATTTTCTTCAAATGGCTCAGGTGATTCCAATGTAAGGCCAAAGTTGAGAACCAGGGTCCTAGAGACTGCACCTCCATCCCATGAGATGTTACTGTATTTAAAAAATTAAAAGTGCTGAGGTCCAGCACTTTTGGGAAGTATAACAAGCTGCATTTGTCTTCTTAGAGATGCTTGTAGGTTCACAATAAATATTTGCAAACTAAAGATGGAGAAGTACTTCAGGGGAAAAAAACAGTGGATATAAAGAAGGAAGGAGGAAAAAGAGAGAAAGGAAACCTCATCTGCAAGAAAAATGAAAATACCTGCTTAGCTTGGTTTATTCCTTCATTTTTCAAATTTTTTGACTCAGAGTAAACAAGACTGTGGAACAGCTGTAAAAAATTCCTTGAAAGAGCCTTCCATGGAACATTATTTGGAAGATACTGAATAAAAGAAATCCAGTGCAAAGTCTTTTCTTGCAATGCTCACTAAAAACCTGCAGATATCCAGATTTGTTTCACCCTCGTGAGGTATTTGTATTTAAAGTAACTTACTGAGGTTAGCATACAAGTTCAGAATTTACACAAGGTGTCTGATAGAAACAGGATACTTGGGTCACAGGCAGTAAACAAGATTTAGTTGAGGAAAGTCAATCTCCCCCATATCCACAGAACAAACAAGTTCGATGAATGGTACCTGGAGAGATCCCACATGTAGTAAACACTGGAAAAGTTTGGGAAATCCAATCAGGTAAGAAAATGGAGTGATAGGATAGCAGAAATATGCCAGGATACCTGAGATCTAGTACTTGGTGGCCCATTCAGGGTCAATACAAATAAAGCGATAGTTTGGGACTATTCCAGATCCCTACACTCCATTTGATATTCTCTTCTCTTAAGCTTTTCTAAAAACCTCAGAACTTTATACCCCTGGGGCCTGTCCCATCAACTCTAATCCTATAGTTTCTTCTTCCCTTCATCAAAACTAGCTTCAGTCTTTTTCTCAGGATTCTCCCAGCTCCTTCTTGAGGGCCAGTTACATGGTAAAATACCAGTTTCTGACTGAGTTAACATTTACTCCCAGGGTGGAATTTTAGGCACTGTGGTAGATTATTTCCATTTTAGTTGCAGGGCTGTTGCAGAATGATGGTGGGCATTCTCCATATGAGTTTCCTCAGAAATCTCAAAAAATTCTGCTAATTAGTGTCTCCTAATTAGGAAAAGTTCTTGAGATGCTGTAAATAGTAATGAAAAATATTTAAAGTAATTAGGCAAATTGGATTCGGATAAACATTTGAAAGGCAGAGCCAACTCTCAAATGTCAGAGAAGGCTCTGTAAGCAGTTGAGTTTTATTGACAGAATAAGAGGACCAAATGCCTAGTAGGCAAGGTAACAGAGGCCTGTGCTACCCCTGACCTGCTGTTCTGGGCAGTTCTATCAGAGCTGATGATGTTGTGTATTTTTTAAACTCATTTTCTCATTTGCCTAATTTCCCCTTTCAAATTCATGTGACCTCCTCAACCACAAGGAATAATTAAACACTCAGCTCAAAAAGATTTAATTTAAAAATAAATGTATTGATTCATGTACCTGAAAAGCCATAGAGAGAACTGGCTCAAATGATATCTCTAAAGACCTGTTTTCTTTCTACTAAGCTGTGTATCATCTTCACAGCCTCACGTCTGATGAACCCAGCCTACCCGTTCCTCCCCGTCATTGTCAAGGTAGCAATGATGCCCTTACATGCTCACACTTACATGCCAAAGGAAGAGAAAAGATAATTTCTAGAAGTTTCTACACATACAAAAAAATATTTTCCTCTCCCAGAATTTCTAATAAACATCTTCTCTAGTTTCATTGGTTCTGCGGGGGTTATTTTCATCCATTTCTGGACAGGGGATCAGGGTATACTAACTGTGGAGTCAGTCACATTCTAATTATGTGATTAGGGATGGGGGGGGCGGCATAAGAATTCCCAAAGGAAATACAGGTTACATTGGGAAGGGAAAATGGATTTTGAGTGGTTGAAAATAACTGGTCACTGTACCTGCCCTCTTATCATTCTTCCTGCCCTGCTGTCTAGAATCTATACTTACTATAGACTTGGATTTTTCACTTTTGATCTAGGGTCACGGTTTAGTCATTGATCCCTTTTTTTTAGTTTCTTTTCTTGTTTTATAAATATCCTTTAGATAAGAATTAAGGATATTTGTTAGTAAATTAAAACCCATGTATTTTTATTTTCTATAAGAGTGCCTGAAATTCATCAAGGAGGAGATTGGTTTATATCTGCCACTGTAAGACTCATAACACCTTTTTTTTTTTTTTTTTTGCGGTACGCGGGCCTCTCACTGTTGTGGCCTCTCCCGTTGCGGACCACAGGCTCCGAATGCGCAGGCTCAGCAGCCATGGCTCACGGGCCCAGCCGCTCCGTGGCACGTGGGATCCTCCCGGACCGGGGCACGAACCCGCGTCCCCTGCATCGGCAGGCGCTCTCAACCACTGTGCCACCAGGGAAGCCCTCATAACACCTTTTTATTACGTTCCCTTTTTTTTTAAAATAAATGTATTTATTTATTTATTTATTTTTGGCTGTGTTGGGTCTTTGCTGCTGCACACAGGTCCCCTCTAGTTGCGGTGAGCGGGGGCCACTCTCGGTTGTGGTGCGCGGGCTTCTCATCCCAGTGGCCTGTCCTGCTCTGGAGTATGGGCTCCAGGTGCATGGGCTCAGCAGTTGTGCCTCACAGGCCCAGCCACTCCGCGGCATGCGGGATGCCCCCGGACCAGGGCCCAAACCCGCATACCCCTGCATGCGCAGGCGGACTCCCAACCATTGCACCACCAGGGAAGCCCCATTCCTTTTTTTTTTAATGTTCTTTCCCATTACAGTTTATCATAGGATATTGAACGTATTGATAGTTCTCTGTGCCATACAGCAGGGCTCTGCTAACCCCAACCTCCCACTCCATTCCTCTCCCAACGCCCCCCACCCCCGCCCTTGGCAACCACAAGTCTGTTCTCTATGTCTGTGTGTGTGTTTCTGTTTCATAGATAGGTTCACTTGTGTCATATTTTAGATTCCACATATAAGTGATATCATATGGTATTTGTCTTTCTCTTTCTGACTTTACTTTGTATGCTAATCTCTAGTTGCATCCATGTTACTGCAAATGGCATTATTTCCTTCTTTCCATTGTATATACATACCACATCTTCTTTATCCATTCATCTGTTGATGGACATTAGGTTGTTTCCATGTCTTGGCTATTGTAAATAGTGCTGCTACGAACATATGTGTGCATGTATCTTTTTGAATTATAGTTTTGTGCAGATATATACCCAGGAGTGGGATTGCTGGATAATATGGTAGTTCTATTTTTAGTTTTCTGAGGAACCTCCTCACTGTTTTCCACAGTGGCTGCACCAACTTACATTCCCACCAACAGTGTAGGAGGGTTCCCTTTTCTCCACACCCTCTCCAGCATTTCTTATTTGTACACTTTTTAATGATGGCCATTCTGACTGGTGTGAGGTGGTACCTCACTGTAGTTTTGATTTTCATTTCCCTAACAATTAGCAATGTTGAGCATCTTTTCATGTGCCTAATCTGTATGTCTTCTTTGGAGAAATAAGACTCATAACATCTTAAACATAGTTGGCTTTCATAAATACTTTTTAATGAAATGTGGGAAACACAGTGCCTTGGTCATGAGAAAGAAAAACAGGACCTAAACTCCAGAAAAATCTATAGTTAACATTCTAGGAAAACAGTGTCCATAGTAGCCTGTGAGTTTGTGAAGGAGTGTTCCCAGGCCCTAAACAGAAGCTAACGTCTCCTGGGATATAGAAATCAAGGTCAGATGGTAGGACCAGGCCAAGGAAAATACGGAAATGAAATTAAGAATAGTCTGTATCTATACTGATTTTTCTTTCTGTTTGACCTTTACTGCCTAACTTCTTCTATACCACCACCCTAAAAAGTGCACTTCTAGTCTTCCTGTTTATATTTTTTAATATAAAAAATTGCTTTTATTTCTTTTTGGAACTGCTTCTTAGATGCTTCTCTCAATTATTTCTCCAGTAGATAGAAAATACTAAGATTTGGGGCAACTTTTCAGTCTTTTTGAGTCAACTGTATCCAAGTCTATTTTCTCTGTTTAAGAATGTAACCCAGATGTCACTGGATCCTGAAATACTATGAAACCAGATAAGATTGTCTGGAACCCCCAATTCCATGCCCTTTAGAAGTCCAAGGCTTTCTGAATTATGTATTTACATTTTTGAGACCATATAGTCACCTGTGTCTGCTCTGTCTACTCCACACTGATTCAGATGTAAAATTCACCCTCTTTCCAGTTTTCCCCCCAAAATCCTACTCAGAATAACATTAGGGAAGGCTTGAGTCATGTTCAGTAATGGACATGTAATGGACATGTAAGCAATTTCAGACTGAATATAAAGATTCATCCCTGTGCTTAAAATGCCCTTCAGCGCCCCCCTGCCCCACCATGGGATTCCGCCAGCCCTTCCCCTCCACGTGCTCCTGGCCACCTCTCTCCTCCCACTTTCCTCTAGCTTCTCCAGGCTTCCTCCCTTTCCCTCTTTCTCAGAAACACAAGTTCCCTCCATTTATAACTGTCTCTTCATGTACGTTAAGTGTCTGTCACCCATGCCTTAGGAGCCTCTGTTGATACCAAGTATCTTATCAATGTAATTTCCAAGAGAAAGAAATGAACATTTCCTGCCTAAGCTGATTTCTGATCCTGCCAAACTATGAAGATAATGACATTTCCATCTTGTCATAATAATAAAATCAATAAAAATAAAACCAGGGGCTTCCCTGGTGGCGCAGTGGTTGAGAGTCCGCCTGCCGGTGCAGGGGACGTGGGTTCGTGCCCCAGTCCGGGAAGATCCCACATGCCGCAGAGCAGCTGGGCCCGTGAGCCATGGCCGCTGAGCCTGCGCGTCCGGAGCCTGTGGTCCGCAACGGGAGAGGCCACAACAGTGAGAGGCCCGTGTACCGCAATCAATCAATCAATCAATCAATAAAACCAATAGTAATGACTGTTCCTATCTATTAGGTTGTTAGTATATACCCAGCTCTATGCTAAGAACCTTGTATGCATTATTTGACTAATATGTCTCAAAAATAAAGCTTTCGAGTATGAATATTTGACTCCATTTTACAACGCACTAAGAGATTTATAGCTACAAATTGAGATTTTTCTTAACCATCATGCTAAACAACTCAAGTAAACTGCGAGCAGGTGGACTGGGGTAAAGCTGAACATATGTGAGATGGTGCAGTTCACGGTGATTCTTAAGACCTCAATGGGAGTGGGTTGAAATTTACCCCAAGATGATGTCCTTTGTCTATCCATTGTTTGACAGCTGTTATCAAACAAGTTTTTCTTCAATTTTTGTGGCAAAAAGTGGAATCTGGACTCTGGTACCAGAAGGTCTCTTTCCTGCTGGTCCTCCTATCCCTTGCCCTTAACTCTTTACTTTGAACACATCCTTGGAGGCAAGAATGGTAATATCTGTAGCTCAGCAGAAACTCCTCTATTATGCTTTTGTGTTGTCAAAGTTATATATGCTCACATGGATAGGGTAATATTGTTCCAATCTGGTTTTTTTCCCCCTAAATATGTACAGTTCCCAGAATTACTTTTCTCAAATAGCTTTATGCTCTACTTTTGCAGTTTTCAACTTGTTGTTGCTTTATATTTTTTTCCTCCTTATTTAGAACATTACCCCATCTTCCCTGCTTCTCCCCACTTCCTTCTTACCTTCACTTGTTCCCCACCCATCTTAGATCAGTCTCTAATGTGAATATTCTATCTAGTCGAGGTCAGTTTCCACACCTGAAAGTCTCTTGACTCAAAACCAAACGCACACAAAAACTATATGTTTGTTGACTCTTGTAGAGACTGAACTTTGTTTTAAAGGACAATTTAAAGGGCACCCTCAACATTTCCTCTTGTTGACTTTTATTGTCTACTCTAGTTCACTGGAATGGCTAGAATTTATGAAGAGTGGGTCTGAGATGCTTGAGAGGAAATCTTTTGTGTGGAAATGGAATTTACTGTGTGTATGTCAGCCTGAATGAGTGCTTTTTCAGTTTGTCTGAAGTGTCCTCACCTAGCCCAATTTAATGCTTTAGTCACAGACTTAAGTAGAAAACAACAAAGCTTTGAGGCACATTGAGGACTTGTCTATCTTCTTGACAAAATCCCTCCATTCTTTCATTTCCAAAACGAAGAAGAAAACTCTGTTTCCTAGAGGAAAGATCAAGCGAGCCTTGAGAGGCTGAGGGTGTTAGTTGTTGGCCTGTGTGTTCATGTAAGTTTCTGAAAGTGCTATCCAGGTAATAGGTCAGTCAGGTCATTTGTTAAAGTGATTTTTTCTTCTTGAAGCTTGCAGATTTAGAGGCAGATTTAAGTAAATGTTGATTTGACCTCAACAGCCTCTCTCATTTGAAGAGGTCATTACTTTACAGAGACTCTTAATTCTTTGCAATAATAATAAGCAAAAATAATAGAGAATGTTAAGAAACAAAAAGGATGGTATAAACAGACAGGAAATTTAAATACAACAAGGGAAGACTAACAAGAAAGTAATAATACAGTAGACCAACTTAATCTGTTCCTGGATACTGTGGTAAATGTAAAATTGGCAATAATGAATAATATATAAAATTAAATAGCTTTATATATGTCAGATAATAAAGGAGAAAGGAACTATCCAGGACATCCAGTGGGTTGGTAATGAAATCTGTTTTTTCTGGGCTCTATCAGGTCCTATTGCCTAACCCATGCTTTAAGACTGTAGTTTATGTTTACTTAGTATTTGGCACATACTAGGGGCTCAATACAGTTTTACTGAATGTTGCTAATTATTGGAATTTTACAGTAGAGCACTGTCACCTCTCAGTTTCCTTAATTTCTCACTTCTGGTGATCTTTTCTCTTTATGCCTTCCATTTCTTTTTCTTGTCTTAGTGCACTGCCTAGAATCTCTAAACAATGTTAGAAGAGATGATACTGAACATCTTTATCTTATTCCAAAATTCAAATAGAAAGCATTCAGTGTGTCACCATTAACTGTGAGGTTAGCTGTAAATTTTTTGTTTACAGACTTCTATTCCTAGTTTCCATCTACTCCTAGTGTGCCAAGACATTTCCTCATATGCAGACGTTAGATTTTATAAAAGATATTTTAAGTCATTACAATGATCATATAATTTTCTTTATGGTGAATTATGTTGATTGACTTTCAAATATTAAACCTACCTTGCAATCCTGAAATAAATTCTACTTGAACATTATATATATTATATATATTATTATATATTTATATATAATATTATAATATATATATATATCTCACTGAGTTGATAAATTTTATTTCCTACACTATTTAGGAAGCTTTTATAAATATTCATGAAAGACATTGGGCTGTAGTTTTTGTAGTTTTCTCTTCTCGTAATGTCCCTTTCAAATTTTGATATAAAGAATATGCTACTTCATAAGATGAGTTGAGAAGTGTTCCTTCTTTAGTACTCTCTGGAAGAATGTATACAAGATTGCTATTATTTACTCCTTAAATGTTTGGAAAATTCACCAGAGAAGCCAGTTGAAGCTGAAGATTTTATTTTGGGAAGGTTTTGGATTCTGAATTTATTTTTTTTAGTAAATATAGACTATGCAGATTTTTTTTTTTTTTTTTGCGGTACGCGGGCCTCTCACTGTCGTGGCCTCTCCTGTTGCGGAGCACAGGCTCCGGACGCGCAGGCTCAGCAGCCATGGCTCACGGGCGTAGCCACTCCGCAGCATGTGGGATCTTCCCGGACCGGGGCACGAACCCATGTCCCTTGCATCGGCAGGCGGGCTCTCAACCACTGCGCCACCAGGGAAGCCCTATACAGATTTTTTATCTCTTTTTGCATCCATTTTACTAAATTTTGCTATTCAGCAAATTTGTGTATTTTATCTAAGTTGTCAAATGTATTGACATAATTTTACTCATAATATTCTTTTACTATCTTTTCTACTTACCTCCCCTCTCTACTAAGCCCAAGGAGTCTTTAATTCCTGCTACTCCACTGTGAATATGCTTTCATAGTTGCCTCCATTCTAATTCCTAGTTTTATCTGACTTACTTTTATCTCCTGAGTGGTCTTTATGGTTCATGGAATCTCTCTTATCTTTCTCTGTATTTCATGTTACCCATCACAGAAAAATTGAGGAGAGGGTAGGAAGGAATTCATGATATCTATATGGAGTTGTTTCAAGTTCAAATTTTAAGACATAGTTCCTTTTTATTATTATTATTATTTACTTATTGGCTGTGTTGGATCTTCATTGCTGTGTGCGGGCTTTCTCTAGTTGCGGTGAGTGGAGGCTACTCTTCATTGCGGTGCACGGGCTTTTCATTGTCGTGGCTTCTCTTGCTGCAGAGCACGGGCTGTAGGTGTGTAGGCTTCAGTAGTTGTGGCACGTGTGCTCAGTAGTTGTGGCTTGCGGGCTCTAGAGCTCAGGCTCAGTAGTTGTGGCACACGGGCTTAGTTGCTCCGTGGCATGTGGGATCTTCCCGGGCCAGGGCACCAACCTGTGTCCCTTGCATTGGTAGGCAGATTCTTAACCACTGCACTACCAGGGAAGCCCTGAAATAGATTCTTAATCAGCTAAATTTCCATAGTATTATGTTTTATTTTTATTGCTACCACGTGATCTGTGCACATGCTCAAACTTAATGGGCTTTGGTTTTTTCCCATACATTCGTGAAAATTGCTTTTTCTGCACAGTTGAAGGATTCCATAGACTGTGATCCTGTGGGAATGACAACTTCTCCCTATATTGCAGTGGGTGAGGTTTTGTAAATTTCCAGTCTAAGATCAACCTCCAAGGTTCTTCTTTGTTCCTCTCTTTGCTGTATGGCAGCAACAAATAGGCCTCAACCCCGAATATAATGACGACAATCTGTATTTTTTTTTAACAGTTTAATGCACACCTCTCTGAGCTATGTTTAGCACTATTCTGGTGAGCTGTATAGGATAACATAGGCTACATACTCCTAAAAATTCTGGGCTCCCCTTTCTATCAAGCCTACTAACTGGTCTTCTTCCCTTTTCAGGTGCTTTTACTCTAGTAGGTGAAGTCTATGCTGCTATCTATATTCACATCTACCTACACTTTAGGGATAATTATTTCATCACTCATAGATGTCTACTTTGTTATTTCTGCATTAGTACCTTAAAAAGTAAATAGGCCATAAATTAGCACTAACATAAACCATTATGAAAGCCTACACTATTACTATTATGGGGGTATCCACTTACTCTCCAACATTTCATTGGCAGGAGTGGAAGAATATAGGAAGAACTGAGCAGTAGAGGTCCAAGTAGAAGTTCAGCCCTAGTGCCCTAGTGGGGGCACTCTTTCCTTTCAACGAGACCCTCTTCAGCTCTATTCTTCTCTATGGATGGTCTCTCATCCACTGAGTGACATGGAGACTTAGAAGGCATTCTTAGAATTATACTCCAGGCAGCTGTTACTACTTAGCCAATGTAAACATGTGAAATGATACTAATTTGCCACCCCAAGTACACCAACCTCTCCCTAGCTCTGAGATGACAGAATTTTGCAAATCCAAGAAATAGAATCCTCAAAACCCCAGAATACCCCTACCTAAGGTAACTCTGTGGCCTCCTCCTGAGCCGCTTACCAGATACTGATGAATCATAATTCAGGTTGTTCCCTATACCCACAAGCTTCCTTTATGAAAGGAAACTTTGTATTAGATGGAACTCATAGTAATCCACACTGCATGCTATTAGCATCATCCAGCACAATTTCTGCTTCCTCTGCTCAACTTCCTTTCCTATATCCTTCTCAGTGACTTTCTGGGTTTGACAGGACCTGGACAACTACTCTTGCTGAAATTTGTTAAACCGATTTTTGAATGTTATAGCAAGGACTAGACGCACCAATTTAAAACCTACGTAGTATAACAATAACTCCAAATGAACAAGTTTGATCAATTATTTTATTTTACGAAATTCCAAGAATTGAAATGTGGGGATTTCCTTGCCACTCCTTTGCTCTACAGATAAATAAAAGGAAAAGTTTGCTCAAGGGAAATATATAAAACGTTTTTTATTTGTTTTGCTTTGGTGGGGGAAGAGAAAGTAAATCAGGAACTAAAAATTTGGAGTTTTCACTTTCTGTTTCTTCAGAAATAATCAATGAGTCCACAGTAACAGAAACAGTTTGTTCTAAATTAAATAGACAAAAACACAATTCCTCTCCAACTTCACCATTTTTTTTCTCTCTTCATGTAACTGTCTTGGTGATGTAGTGTCTAGACTTCTTGGAAGAAGTGATGGAGTCTGGAATTTATTCTGTGGGTTTGAAAATGGCTATCTGCGTCTCCTACATACTTATATGTGAAAATCCAGTGCTTTCAGAATATGTAAAAATCATTGAATTGTTTACCAAAAAAGAAAACTTATCCATGAATATCAAAACTTTAAGCTGCCACCAACGGGGAAATATTATACGGATTTATCCATTTTATCTACATCATCTTATTGTAATATGGGTCCCATCAGCCATTATATCCCCCCACAATGCAAAATAATGTGTACTCATGAAAGAATTATGGAAGACATTTTCTAGCTTTTGAGAAAAACCAGTAAGATAAATTAGCTTAAAGGATAGAAATCCATTCTTGTTTTGCTTTTAATAAGTAATTCACAGAAATTTATCAACTCAAAGGGCAGATTTTTTTTATATCACAGGTCCTTCTTTAGGTTTTTGTCATTTATTAGCTGGATGAAAAGAAAGCAATCTTAGGCACTGAGATCTAAACCATGTTTGTACAGCCTGCATTATTAAGTCTGACTGTAGTTTATCTTTGCTCTTAAGGAAATCATACTGTATGCTTAGAGAAAGTTCAGAGTTATTTGTCACCAATTACCTAAAGCTGAGAGTTGATCTTACACATAGCTGTAGCCATTTCTTGTAAGTTCTTGTGCGTTATTTTACAAGGCTGTCACTTCTTGAGGCTTTACCCTAGAAAATATATGTCTACCACAGAAAAGTTTCATTGCAAACGTTTATCGAGAGATAATAACCTTACGGGGTATAAAACACCATAGCATTGACTTGTTTAAAATAAGCCTATCCCTAATTTTGAAACAACATTCTCCAGCTCTATTAGATTTTCTGTGACACCAAAAAAAAAAAAAAAAAGAAGAGCAGCCAGAAGGGCGTTTTTTTTTTTTAATTAAAAAATACACATACACAACACATTGAACTGAGCTGATCTCATTTATACTATAAAATCTCCATTAGTTCTGAAGAGTAGCATAAAGTTAAATTATAAAATAAGTTAAACACAAGGGGTAGCCTTTCCAGAAGAAAATGAGGTATTCTGAGTATATAGTGAAAATTTTAAAATCTATGGAAATTAAATGACAATAAAATGTTTAAACCAAGGCATTATTATCCTATATTTAATTGAAACTCCAATTATTAAAGTCTATTATTTTTTTAAAAGTTGATATTATTTTGCATGGTAATGATCATAAAAGCTCTTAGGACCTTAGTTATTTTATTTCAAGGGTACTGAAGTAGACTGAATCTTGTGTCAACAGAACTGGAGTTATTCCAGTATATCTCAGTTTCTCAGTCTGTAAAATGGGTGAGCCATATTGCCTAACTCACAGCATTGTTCTGAAGAGATAACTCTGAATTTATGCTATAAGCAGTTCAGTTTGGGCCACTTTCACAACTTCATTGAATGCCACAGAAGGTATGAAGATTTACTGATTTTACTGAACAGAACACAGATGGGGTTTTGAATAACTCAGAGTCATTTCAAGAAGCTTAGCTAAGAATGACACAAAATGCTTTTCATTAACTACACTGCTTGAGAACTCTAGTTTGACAAGGGAGGTCTAAAACTGAGGTGGATTCTCATGAGAAGTCGTGAACGGTGCTACGTGTGGCCCCAGCCCACGTCCCTAAATCTAGTTCACAGAAAGGTCTCCTTAGCGATGCAGACCATGGAGCAGGGGTGGGTCGAGCCATGTCCAGTGACATTGTCTTATGTCGAGGAAGGACACGCACACTCACTGATGACAATTGCAAAGTTTGAAATTACTAACTCAGGAATAGAAAATACTCAGATCAGTGAGGGAGCATCCTTTTACTGGTGTATTATACATCTTGAAAAACCATGACCAAAGGGGAGAAGGTGAGCCACAAGAGCATTAACTCTGTTGGTGAAGACACATTCCCACTTGCTACAGATCTACTAGGATTTTTGATATTCAATTAAAGAAACCTTTTTCAAAGTATATTCTTGAGAGTACTAGTTTTAAGCAAAATCAGTAGGTGCTACCAAAAACAGTTTTAGAAACACTGATTTAAAATCTCCTTTAAATAGGCTTCTGTAAAACCTGATTTCTCAGAGTTTTAAAATTCTATCTCTATAGCAAAGAGGATACATTGTGCAGCATTGCTCTGGAACACAGAAAGCTTTTTTCTCAGTTGAGCTAACATTTTAAAAAAATACATTGTAGGGAATACTAAATTAAGGGATGTTTAAAACCTATATGACATGTCTGAAATGGCCAAGAAACTGTTATCTCCAATATACTTTCTAGAGCAATTTTGTTGGCAAAGCAGACACCTGCCATGGGTACTAGATATGAAATAATATTTGCTGAAATGTGACTCCAGAGTTCTGTACTTATTTGAAAAATTGATAGCAGTTGGATACCTGAATAATCATTGTCTGCTTAAGGACACAGGGTAATGATGAGCAGAGGGGGCTAAAGTATTTGTTTAAAGGTTATACAAACACTTTATAGGGGTGGGGAAATTGATATCTATAGAGAACTCAGAATTATTGACAGCTAAGAGGCATACAAGATTTGTAATTGGAAATGGAAGGCTTTCTTCTTGTGTCCTTTTATTCAGCCATTGAACAATTATTTACCAGGTACCAGGCATTGTGTGGAGTGTTGGAAGATGCAGAGACATGTAACACTTGGTCCATGCCTTTAGAGAGATGAGAGTCTGGACAATTTTAATAGAAGAGTGATGAACACTCTGGGAACACAGAGGATGGGGCACAGAAACCTCTGCTAATTTTCAACTATGAAGCTAAGTTAGTAATACCCCCAATCCTTGCAAACAACTGCCCTTGGTACACATTACAAGGCTGTTTTTGTACACATAGGAATTGCACACAGTTGTTATCAGCAGTAACACATGGATTACAGGCAGCGGTTTGGTTTGTTTGATTTAGTGTTGTTTCACTAAGGCTGTCTCTGTTTTTAGCAAATAGATGTAGTAAGACAGTGCTTAGTTTAGGATGGAGAAGCACTTATCCCAGAGTTGCTTTATTGCTATATTTCTCTATGAATAGTAAACAGCAACAACATCTGATGAACCAATCTCCATTCAGATATTTCCCTTGATTCAGAATTATCATGCCTCTTGGATACTGAAAGTACCGATCAATGCACAACATTGTAATTTAGGTTTTGCCTATTTATGCATGGCCTTAATACATGAACTCAGCAAATTTAGAAGAATACAGAATCATGGGCTTGTAGTTTTCCATAAAAAGTGTTCCTCTAAAGCTTTGTGTTTTGAGAAACCTTGTTTTCATTAGATGGTTCTGGTTCTGAAATTTTGTGATGTTCAAGTTTAGAAACTCAGAAATACAGTTGGTTTCATAGAAGATTCCATTCTCAAAGAGTAGAACTTTGACTTTTCAGGGGGTATGTGTATTACAAACAGGAATATGGGTCATGCTTTTTGCTTATGGTAGTGGGCATATAATTTTTCTGGGGCTTCCGTTTTTCGTTGCCAAAATACATGTTATCCCCAACACATATTTTACTGACTACTACAATGTAGTGAAGAATGATTGGACTGTTGTATTGTTCATCTGGATGAAGAAAATTTGGAGAATTAAAGGAGTGGAAAAGGAAATACAGTGAAATGAACATGGAATAGGGGGAAGGAAGAAAAGCAACTTCAACACTATCTGGAACACTCTATTTCCTTCATATATAAAAAAGTGATCAAATGACAACATTTACCTATTCTGATTGTTGCTAGATAAGTATTTCTTACATTATTCCTCTCTTTTACGTTAGAAAAGAAATTATTATTCACAATATAATGATTCATTCATTCAACAAATAATCTGTTGAGAGCCTACTATGTGCTAGCAATAAAATGGAGAAAAAAACAGATGTCATCCCTGCCCCCCTGGCATTTGTGTTTTAGATGTGAAAGTGAAATGTTTGGGAGCTGATGTAGAATATTCAAAAGGACAAAGTGAGGGGATGGGGTGAATTAACTTTTACTGACATCGGGGAGGTGGGCTGCTGTTGGTACTGAATCAGTAAGCGATGACTATTCTATGCTGATAGGAACTGCGATATTTTTGGTCAAAATAAAGTTTAAGTTTCATCATGCATTGGTGGGGGGCCACACATCGAAAGCAGTCTTATGTGATATCACTTTTCTCACTGGTTGCACGCCCAAGTTCACCTGCCTTTTTCTTTGATTCCCTCTAGTATATGACTGCCGCCGCTCCTATGCAAGGGACCTACATTCCCCAGTACACGCCTGTGCCTCCGACAGCTGTTTCCATTGAAGTAAGTCTATCTCTTCTTACAGAACAAGGTTAGGGCAGATAAATCTCAGCCACATGCACTGGGGTCCACCATAACCCCCAAAATCCTTATTTGTGATTTTTGTGCTACTTGAAAATTTGAAGTTGCAAACTCACTCTGTGAAAGTATGTACTTTACTTGAACATACCTATGTTTTGCTCTGCATATGACATAAGCAAAATTTGGTATCCAGGTCTGAGAGGAGTGCCATTTTTATGTTTAGAGAAAAGATCAGAGATCAAATAACTACCTCATCAAATGTTAGCCACAAACACTCAGAAAGAGGAAGGCAAACGTGCAGCTATTTGAATGAGCTAGTTCTCTGATGCCTTGTTTCTCCAGTAGTGGTCCCTAGACCAGCATTATCAGTATCACCTGAGAGCCTGTTAGCAATGCATATTTTCAGACCTCACCCAGATTTACTGAATCAGAGTTTGCGTTTTAACAAGATCCCTTAAGGATCAAGGTGCACATTAAAAGTTGAGAGGGACTGGATTAGAGAACTGGTTGTCAAACTTTTCTGCATATCAAAATTATTTTAAAACTTAATACTTTAAAAAATTGTGATGCCTAGGTCCTATTGCCAGAGAGTCTGATGGGGTCTAGGGTGTGGACTGGATACCAGGACTTTTAAAAGATGCTAGGTGATTCTAATGTGTACCAAAGATGAAGAACCAGTGCTCTTGCCAATGAACCTTGACAGGACTGTGGCATCCTACAGACAAGAGAGAAAAACTTCTACCACTCATATTGCTATGGATACTGTGAAAGATAAAGTCATATTTTCTACCACTCATATTGCTATGGATACTGTGAAAGATAAAGTCATATTTTCTACCACTCATATTGCTATGGACACTGTGAAAGATAAAGTCATATTTTCCTTACTGGAAGCTTTGTCCCTTCCTCCTCTCTTTTCATTGGGCTGAATCCATTTCCTCTACACATTATTTTACTGGACAGAGCCAGCAAGATACATAGGAAAGGAGTGGGGCATAGGACTATGTGGATGGTGGTAAGACACTTAGAGGTGTATACTTCTCTCTGGTTCTAACCATTATTGTTTCTTGCCCCCCCTTCCCCTTCTCCTGATGCGCATTTGCCATTATGGTCACAGTGCATTTCATCCATCAGTTGGGACTCCTCTGGAGTTCATGCCATTGCTACTCCATGAGTTGGCCAACCAACTCATGTTGGTACCACTCATTGTGGGAGACCACCATGACTCTTCCAACCTCTGGAGCCACAGAGATTGGGTGAGATCTTTACAGACCAAATTAGATCTTTTGAAATGTTTGTTTGTTTGCTTGTTTTTAGTGTGTGACAAATATTTGCTCATACCAGGGTTTGGGAAGCACAGACATTTAAGAGGACGGTGTCCTGTCACTTAGGAAACCAAGGAGGTCCAATTCTTGGAGGACCAGACCTATGGTCCCCAAGGAATGTTTCAGTATTAAAGAAGTTTTAATTGGCTTTTCAGAATTTCAAGAATATGTGATTAAAATGTATGTTCTTTGCTATATTTAGCTATCAAAACTCATCTAGGTCATAAGAAAATTATGAATCTAGACATTGTAGGTGACTTTAAGCATAAATCTCTGCCACATATCCACATTTCTCTATCTCTGGACCAAATGTGTGTGCTTATCTACAGAATCTGAGCTATTTGAGGACTATAAAATAAGGAGACACATTTGACAGTGTTGCTTAGTGGGAACAGTCTAATTATAGTTAAATCTGGGATTTAAAAAGAAATATTTCACTAAGAATTATATAAGTATACCCTGATATATTGCCTTGAATTTGTGCTTATAAAGGAAAGCACTGATTCATTTTCTATGTAAAAACACGCATTGAAAATTCACCAGTATCCACACAAATCAGTGTGGTGGGAGGTTCATCAAAATGCATAACATCAAATAGTATATTAGGAAAAAAAAAAAAAGATTGAATTCATAAAGGGAGAATTTTCAGATTCTGAGGAACAATTTCAGGGAGCTTTTGTTAGGGATAGGGAGTTGACCAAAAACCTATATCCCTGCAGAAGCCCAAGGCTATAATATAAGTAAAACCAGGAGAATGTATTCAGATAGATTCCCTCCTTAGGACTACTAACTACCAAACCTCTCTCGGAACCAAACATATTCTGAATGATGACCAACTCAAGAAATCCATTCTTGTTGGCATCTGATGACCAACTCAAGAAATCCATTCTTGTTGGCAAAAGCCATTCAAATGGTAAGGGGAGGAGCGAATCAAAATTAAGGATGCTTGTTTCTTTCTTTCTTTTTCTGAAACTTCTAAAGGAATTCCAGTTCACATCAAGGAAAATGAAAATAAATAAAACAAATCAAATTGCTTAAGAGAGACACTGCTTAACAGTGTCCTTTAAAAGAATTCCAAACTTGGATGTAGATTTTTATGAAGGTCAAAGTCCATTGGTTTGACAGATCATAGAGATAGGGTAGACTACTTTATTCCCAGGAAAATGCTCAAACATACACGTTTTTATAGGAATTCTGCATGAATTTTTTGATTAAGGAATCATTATTTAGTGTGGCTGTATGCAACCATGATTTAAAAGTTCTAACTATGGGCAAAATGCTTTCCTCATCATTTGACTGCTACAGGGTCTTCTGATGGCAAGGCTTCTTGGTGACACATTGAGGTAAATTCCTCAGCCCTTATCCAAATGTGCTCTGTGGTTTTTCTTTGGGTTCTTGCTGTGGCTTTATATAGCTGAGTGCAGCTCTACTCAAGCCATATGGAAGATGGGTATGCCCTACAGTCCATCTGCAAGAAGCCCTTTTGCTAAAGCCAATAAGACTTTTGTGTTCTTATTGCCTCCATAGGGTGTTGTTGCTGATACCTCTCCCCAGACAGTGGCACCTTCATCCCAGGACACAAGTGGTCAGCAGCAGCAGATAGCAGTGGACACATCCAACGAGCATGCATCCGCATATTCTTACCAACAGTCTAAGTAAGTTCAAGCCATACTAAACTCTTTCCCTCCAGGTCAGCCATCTGGACATTATTCTCTTACGTGGCATCTGCTATCTTTTGCTGCAGTACAGACCATCCCTAACTTAGTGACAAACATATATTTAGTTCATTATTCTGTGGGTTAGAATTTGGGCTGACCTCAGGTGAATGGTTCTTCTGATATTGACTGGACTTGCTTAAGCATCTGGGCATAGCTCCTGGGCATCTTCACAGTTCTGCTTCTGGGTGTCAGTTGTCTGATGGTTGAGTGATGGACACCAATGAGCCATGTATTGCTGACCCTCTAGCAGGCTTATTCCCATGGAAGTCTCAGAATTCAGAGAACAGCAAGAGAGGATGCCCAAATGACCAGCATTTTTTGAATTCTGTTTATGACTCATTTGCTATTGTCCCATAGGTCAAACGCAAGTCATGTGACCAAGCCCAGCGTTAATGTAGGAATTCACTACCAAAAGGCTTGGATACAGAGAGGGGCATCATAGACATTGTTACCAAAAAAAATTCTACCACACATATTTTTTGAAAACCTCCAGTATTCACACTTGAAACTGGATAGTGTGTCTGCATTTTGGTCTCAGTGACTTCATTCTTAAATGAAGACAGTAACACTCCCCTGGCAAGGGTGCTTCAAACTCACCCAGTAAAACAGTTTATGAAAAAGAGTATTGTTAAATATAAAACAACATGGAGTACAGTCTTATTGAGGAATTAAGTGGCACAGCAAAAATCAGGGAGTCAGAATTACTACTGAAAAATCCTTAAATCACTGAGAGAGCAAAGTTCAGTTAGCTTTGTGTTGAGTAATTATGGAGATTAAAATTTGAAAGGTTTTGATTGAAACCAAAGGAATTAAGAAAAGTTCAGTCTATATACAGATGTCTTGTCATGCTAACTATTTTACTTTATAGGTAACAGTCAAAGCCCTGCTGAATAGAAAATTTCCAAAAGACTCTTCCTGTTTGCAGAGTGCTGTTCCATTTCTTGATCATCAGTTTTCTTTCATCTCAATACACATTTAGAGATTTGTTTGTTGTTGAAAGATTGATAATGGTAATGGAGTCTTCAGTATGTGCTTTAACTTCTAAAGTCAGTCCTCCAAATTAAATATGCTAGAACATGACTTAACCTTACAAATACAAGGTATTATTATTACTATTATTATTATCATTACTGCTACTACTACTACTACTATCATTATTACTATTACACAATAACTTTCAGGAAATATCTGTAGTGAATAAGGCATTTTTGTTTTTTATTTGTAAGTTTTTTAATTTTTATTTTATATTGGAGTTTAGTTGATTAAAAATGTTGTGTTAGTTTCAGGTGTACAGCAAAATGATTCACTTATACATATACATGTATCTATTCTTTTTTCAAATTCTTTTCCATTTAGGTTATTACAGAATATTGAGCAGAGTTCCCTGTGCTATACAGTAGGTCCTTGTTTGTTACCTATTTTAAATATAATAGTGTGTATATGTCAATCCCAAACCCCCAATTTAGCCCTGCCCCCCCCCCCACTTTTCCCCTTTGGTAACCATAGGTTTGTTTTCTAAGTCTGTGAGTCTGTTTATGTTTTGTAAATAAGTTCATTTGTATCATTTTTTTAGATTCCACATATAAGCCGTATCATACAATATTTGTCTTTCTCTGTCTTACTTCACTTAGTATGATAATCTCCAGGTCCATCCATGTTGCTGCAACTGGTATTATTTCATTCTCTTTAATGGCTGAGTAATATTCTGTTGTATATATGTACATCATCTTCTTTAATCATTCATCTGTTTATGGACATTTAGGTTGCTTCCATGCCTTGGCTATTGGAAATAGTGCTGCAATGAACACTGGGGTGTATGTATCATTTTGAACCATCATTTTCTCCAGATATATGCTCAGGACTGGGATTGCTGGATCATATGGTAGCACTATTGGTTTTTTAAGGAACCTCCATATTGCTTTCCATAGTGGCTTTAGCAATTTACATTCCCACCAACAGTGTAGGAGGGTTCCCTTTTTCTCCACACCCTCTCCAGCATTTATTGTTAGTAGACTTTTGATGATGGCCATTCTGACTGTTGTGAGGTCATATCTCATTGTAGTTTTGATTTGCTAATAATTAGTGATGTTGAGCATCTTTTCTTCTTTGAAGAAATATGTATTTAGGTCTTCTGCACATTTTTCGATTGGGTTTTTTATATTGAGTTGCATGAGCTGTTTATATATTTTGTAGATAAATCCCTTGTCAGTTGCATCATTTGCAAATATTTTCTCCCATTGTGTGGATTGTCTTTTCATTTTGTTTATGGTTTCCTTTGCTGTGCAAAAGCTTTTGAGTTTAATTGGGTCCCAGTTGCTTATATTTGTTTTTATTTCCATTACTCTAGGAGACAGATCAGAAAAGATATTGCTGCAATTTATGTCAGAGAGTGTTCTTCCTATGTTTTCCTCTAAGGGTTTTATAGTATACAGTCTTATATTTGGGTCTTTAATCAATTTTGAATTTATTTTTGTATATGGTGTTAAAGAATGTTCTATTTTATTCTTTTACATATAGCTGTCCAGTTTCCCCAGCACCAGTTACTGAAGAGACTGTCTTTTCTCCATTGTATAGTCTTGCTTCCTTTGTTGTAGATTGACCATAGCTGCCTGGGTTTCTATATTTCTCTTTTTGTGCCAGTACCATACTGTTTTGATGATTTGTAGCTTTGTATTGATAGCATAGTCTGAAGCCAGGGAGGCTGATTCCTCCAGCTCCATTTTTCTTTCTCAAGATTGTTTTGGCTATTCAAAGTCTTTTGTGTCTCATACAAATTTTAAGATTTTTTTGTTCTACTTCTGTAAAAAATGCCATTGATAGTTTGATAAGGATTTCATTGAATCTGTAGATTGCCTTGGGTAGTATAGTCATTTTGACAATATTGATTCTTCCAGTCCAAGAACATGGTATATCTTTCCATCTGTTTGTGTCATCTTTGATTTCTTTCATCAGCATCTTATAGTTTATTGAGTACAGGTCTTTTGCCTCCTTAGTTAAGTTTATTCCTAGGTATTTTATTCTTTAGGGTGTGATGGTAAATGGAATTGTTTCCTTAATTTCTCTTTCTGATCTTTTATTGTTAATGTATAGGAATGCAACAGATTTCTGTGTATTCTTTTAGCTTTTGCTTGTCTGTAATGCTTTGGATTTCTCCATTGATTCTGAACAAGAGCCTTGCTGGGTAGAATATTCTTGGTTGTAGGTATTTCCCTTTCATAATTGTAAATATATAATGCCACTCCCTTTTGGCCTGCAGAGTTTCTGATGAAAAATCAGCTGATAGCCTTATGAGGATTCCTTTTTATGTTATTTGTTGTTTTCCCTTGTTGCTTTTAATAATGTTTCTTTGTATTTAATTTTTGTTAGTTTGATTACTATGTGTCTCGGTGTGTTCCTCCTTGGGTTTATCCTGTATCAGGATCCTGTACCCTGCATTTCCTAGACTTGGGTGACTCTTTCCTTTCCTGTGTTGGGGAAATTTTTGGCTATAATATCTTCAAATATTTTCTCAGGCCCTTTCCCTTTTTCTTCTTCTGTGAATGTTGGTGCATTTAACATTGTCCCAGAGGTCTCTGAGACTTTCATCATTGCTTTTCATTCTTTTTTCTTCTTTTAAATAAATAAATATAAATTTATTTATTTATTTATTTTTGGCTGCATTGGGTCTTCGTTGCTCTGTGCGGGCTTTCTCTAGTTGCAGAGAGTGGGGGCTACTATTCGTTGCAGTGCACGGGCTTCTCGTTGTGGTGGCTTCTCTTGTTGCAGAGCATGGGCTCTAGGCATGCAGGCTCAGTAGTTGTGGCTCACAGGCTCTAGAGCACAGGCTCAGTAGTTGTGGCTCACAGGCTCTAGAGCACAGGCTCAGTAGTTGTGGTGCACGGGCTTAGTTGCTCTGTGGCATGTGGGATCTTCCCAGACCAGGGCTCGAACCCGTGTTCCCTGCATTGGCGGGTGGATTCTTAACCACTACACCAGGAGGGAAGTCCCCTTTTTTTTTTCTTTATTCTGTTCTGTGGCATTGATTTCCACCACTCTGTCTTCCAGTTCACTTATCTGTTCTTCTGCCTCAGTTATTCTGCTATTAATTCCTTCTAGTATATTTTTCATTTCAGTTATTATGTTGTTCATCTGTTTTTTTTTTCTTTGTTCTTTAAATCTTCTATCTCTGTTGAAATTTTTTTGCATCTTCTTGGTCTATACCTCCATTCTTCTTCCGAGGTTTTGGATCATTTACTATCATTACTCTGAATACTTTTTTCAGGGAGATTGCCTATCTCCTCTTCATTTAGTTGTTCTTGTGGGTTCTTCTCTTGTTCCTTTGTTTGCAACATATTTCTCTGTCATCTCATTTGTCTAACTGTTTGTGTATGTGGTCTCCTTCCCACAGGCTGCAGGATCATAGTTCCTCTTCCTTCTGGTGTCTGCCCCCTGGTGGGTGAGGCTGGTCTAGGGGCTTGTGTAGCCATCCTGGTGGGAGGGGACTGGTGCCTGCCCTCAGGTGGGTAGAGCTGGGACTTGTCCCTCTGGTGGGCAGAGCCGTGTCAAGGGCTGTGTTTTGAGGTGGCTGTGAGCTCAGTATGTCTTTAGTCAGCCTGTTTTCTGATGGGTGGGGCTGTATTCCTATCTTGTTGGTTGTTTGGCCTGAGGATTTACAGCACTGGAGCCTGCAGGCTATTGGGTGAAGCCAGGTCTTCCCAGAGAGCTCACGCTGATCAGTATTACCTGGGACCTCTGCTACTGGTGCTCCCACAGTGAGCTACAGCTGACCTGGCCTCCCCAGAAGACCCTCCAAGACCCCTAGGTAGGTCTATCCCAGGTTGCTATGGAGGTACTGCTTTGTACTGGGCCCCAGTGCATGTGGGATCTTGTATGCCTTCCAGGAGTGGAGTTTCTGTTTCCCCCAGCCTTGCAGAACTCCTGCACTCAAGCCCCACTGGGTGTCAAGGCTAAATGCTCTGGGGGGTTCTTCCTCCAGATACCAGATGCTCAGACTGTCTTGGAGGGCTATTTTTATGTGGGAATGTCCCTGCGTAGCCTGCGTTGGTTTAATATGTTTTGGTGTGAGAGCTGTTTTTATTATAGATGTCTGACACCTCTTTTCTCAGTGTATGCTGGTAGTTATCCCCTTGATACGGGAGGTGTGACTGGTGTTGTGGTGACCAGAGCCTGCCCTGCATATTTAGTGGGGACTCCCCTTTGCTCTGTGGTTGTCACCGCTCTGTTTGGATCAGGGTCTGCTCCCTAGTTGTTGGAATAGAGGCCCCCAGATCTGTTTCTTAGCTGTGTTTCTGATCTGTGGTGTGATGTAGACAGGATTGGAGCATTCCCACTGAGAGTGAAGCCACCGAGTATTCCTCCTCTGGAACTGTTCACCTGTAGGTGTGCTCTGTTTTGTCACCTTTCACCTGTTGTGGGAGCACTCAGATTACACTGTTATTGGCACTGCTGTCAGCCCCACCTTATCCATAGGTATGCCAGCAGTTGGCCCTGGTGTCTCTCAGGCATTGTTTTCACCAAGCCACCAGCACAGATCCACTGAAGTCAGGTCCCAAGATTGCAGTAATCATGGATCTGGACAGGCTATGGGCACTATGGAAGCATCTCAGACTCTGGCCTTGCCCACCCCCACATGTACCTGCCCACAAAGTCCACAGGTGCTAAAGCTTGACCCATCTTGGCTGTGGGAGCACTCATTGTCAGATCAGATGTTCTGCAGGTTCTGAGTTTACAAAGCCAGTCACAGAGTGTAAATCCACAGATTGTGCAGCTGTGAGGAGAGATTTCAGCTCTTCTCCCATCTCTCACGGCCCCTGGGGCTCAGCTATGGTTTCAGCCCCACCTCTGTGTGTCGGCCACCCACAGGCATCTGCTCCTGAAGCTGCCCCAGAGCACACAAACCTACCCTGGCAGGAGGGGGTGGAGTGGGCGGCAGCCAGGGGCGTGAGAGCCTGCCCCAGCGGGAGCCCTTCCTAGTGCCTGGGGAGGCAGGGGCTGGTGCATGGGGAGAGAGGCTGCATAGGTGGCCTGCCCTTTGCACATCACTCAACAATGGCACTTCGCTTCTATGGCAATCTGGGCTTGCTTCACGAGCGTTCTCCATTGTGGAGCTCCTCATTCCCATCCCCTCAGACTGTCTTCTCACAGCCAACAGCAGTCCTTTCCACAGCTCTGCTCTCCAAATCCAACATTCTAGCATCCTGCCCCTGTATACACCAGTGGACACACCTCTCAGGTTTGGGCGTGCAGGGCTGTGGCATGGATCATCTGTGTAGGTCTCACTCTGTCCAGCCTGCCTCAGGCCAGTTGCTGCACTCTCTTTCAAGCCCCCAAAGCTCCCCTCTGTCCCAGCTGATCTCCCCACCAGTAAGGGGGCTTCCCTGGACATGGGAAATTCTCCTGTCCTTCAGCTCCCCCCAAGGGGTGCAGGTCCTGTCCCACTTCTCCTCTTCCTTTTCCCTTCTTCTTTCTTTTATCTTACTCTGTTATGTGGGGATCTTTCTGGTCCTCTTAGTTGTCTGAGGTCCTCTGCTAGTGTTCAGCAGGTGCTCTGTGAGAACTGTTCCATTTGTAGATGTATTCTTTTTTTTTTTTTTTTTTTGCGGTATGCGGGCCTCTCACTGTTGTGGCCTCTCCCGTTGCAGAGCACAGGCTCCGGACGCGCAGGCTCAGCGGCCATGGCTCACGGGCCCAGCCGCTCCACGGCATGTGGGATCATCCCAGACCGGGGCACGAACCCGCATCCCCTGCATCGGCAGGTGGTCTCTCAACCACTGCGCCACCAGGGAAGCCCTGTAGATGTATTCTTACTGCATTTGTGGGGAGAGTTGAACTTTACGTCCTCTTACTTCTCCACCATCTTGACTCCCCCTGTAATTTAATTTAAAATACCTTTAGTATAGATATAAATAGACATTATGATATTAAATGTATGTGTGATGGGTTAAACTACTTTTCAGGGGCACTCAGTGACCCTAATCAGAATTTCACACCCCCACAGGAGGTCAGTTCTCATTTAATGAGAAAGGCCAGAGGTTTGTACAAGTATTTTAAACTATCCATATTTCAATTAGCATAATGATTGTTAGAAGCGAGTTGCCTGATGAAAGCAGTGCCAAGTTAATTAGCATAATGAAACTGGAAATGAGCTCCCATTTGTGAAATTGGGAGTATTCAAGATAGCATGAATTGGCTAAAGTATTTTAGAGATACTCTCCACGCTACACAGGAAAGATAGAATAAGACTGTAGGGAAACGTGTAGCTTATAACTTTAGGGATGTTGCTTGTGGCTTATTCTCAAAACAAGACTGTTGTAAAGTCGATTTCTCTATAAGGGAAATGTAGTCCCACCTCCAGAAAATGGTCAAGATACAAACCCCCTTCCTTGCAACTGTCCAGAACCTCCTCTTCTCCCTGCCTGATTAAATCAGCTTTAGCTGCCTCCACTTGTAAGCCCACAGTGAGATGCTCTCTTCTTTCTCAGGGTTGTCCCCACCTTTCATGGTCACTGTATGATGTGACAGGGATGGGAGTCTCTGCCTGACCCAGAGGGAGCATCTCTGCCTCTGATAGATTCTAGCAAGAGTGTCCCCATCCACCTTTACACCTAGACCCAGTTTCACTTGCAGTACCCAGAATCATGCCAGAATCTATGCTAGGACACATACCCCTGCCCTCAAGGGTTTTCAGTCTAACATGGGAACCTGAGGCTGGAGTGTGGTTAACTAGGTGGGAAAGTTGTAGAACAGACCAGCTTTTATAGAGCCTTTGGTCCTTGGATTCTTAGCTTTGTGTAGACTAAGTATTTTCACTTTTATTCTAGGGGAACTGCAAAACCTTTGGAGGGCTTGAAGAGAAGGAATGATGGGATTTGATTTACCTTAGATGACTCCAGCCTCAGGTTCCCACCTCCAGATTTTTGAACTTCTTCCTGTTTCCTCTACCTAGAATGCTTTTCCTCTAAGTCTTTCCAAGATTAGCTTATAATTATCTTTCACATCCAGACCTACATGAGAGACCTTCCCTGATACCAAATCTTAGGTATTTATCCAGCCACTTTCTATTACAGAATATACTTAAGTATTCTATTTTGAGATTCTTTTTGATTGTTTGCTGATTGATCCATTGATTGTACGTCTACTCCTTGTGGAAAGCAAAATCTAAGAGAGTAGGGGAGGCATCTGCCTCTTTCATTGGTCTTTCCTTAGCATCTGGAATACTGCCTTTCTCATAGTAGGCACTCAAGTCAATAATTGCTGATTGGATGAATAAAGGGGTCATTTTCATTTATCCAGACATCATTAAACTGTTAACAAGGAAGGTCTTGAATCACTTATTTCCTCATTATGCTTTGAAACAACCAAAGCCAGTTTCACCTACTCACAAAGCCTTGACAGATGCTTCTGGCCACATAGTATCTCTCATCTCCTACCAGTGTCTCTCACTGTGTTCCCACATAGCTAATCTCTGTTCCCGTCTCATATATTAACTAACTCACTGAGCATACTTAAAAACTTCCAATCTGCTTGGAACAGAGTGCCAGAGACTACCATATTATTTGATGGGATTCACACAGGCTTTTAGCTAAATTTAAAAAACAGAGGAGGTGGAAACAAGATGGCGAAACAGAAGGATGTGAGCTCACTTCTTACGAAAACACCAAAATCATAACTAACTGCTGAACAACCATCGACAAAAAAATGCTGGAACCTACCAGAAAAGTTATCCTACATCCAAAGACAAAGAAGAAACCACAATGAGATGGTAGGAGGGGTGCAGTCATGACAAAATCAAATCCCATACAGCCAGGTGGGCAAGCCACAAACTGGAAAATAATTATACCACAGAAGTTCTCCCACAGGAGTGAAAGTTCAGAGCCCCACACCAGGCTTGCCACCCTGGGAGTCTGACAATGGGAAGAGGAGCCCCCAGAGAATCTGGCTTTGAAGGCCAATGGGGTTTTCAGGAATTCCACAGGACTGGGGGGAAAAGAAACTCTCCTCTAGGAAGCCACACACAACACCTCATGTTCATTAGGACCCAGGGAAAAAAATGCAATGGCTTCATAAGAACCTGTGAAAGACCTACCTGCAGGTATTGGAGGGTCTCCTGCAGAGGTGGGGGATGGACGTGGCTCACTGTGGGCACAAAGACACTGGTGGTGGCAGTTCTGGTGAGTACTCATTGGCGTGAGCCCTCCAGGAGGCTGCCGTTTTCTCACCAAGACCTGGACCCTCCCAACAGCCCATAGGTTCCAGTTCTGGGACACCTCAGGCAGAACAACCAAAAGGCCAGGAACACAGCCCCACCCATCGGCAGACAGGCTATTTAAAGTCTTCCTGAGCACACAGCAGCCAGCTAAACACACCCCCAGACAAGGCCCTGCCCACCAGGGGGACAAGATCCAGCTCCACCCACCAGTGGAGATCATAAGAGACTACTACAAGCAACTATATGCCAATAAGATGGACAACCTAGAAAAAATGGACAAATTCTTAGGAAGGTACAACCTTCCAAGACTGAAACAGGAAGAAATAGAAAATATAAACAGACCAATCACAAGCACTGAAATTGAAACTATGATTAAAAAACACCCAACAAACAAAAGTCCAGGACCAGACAGCTTCACAGGCATATTCTATCAATCAGAAATCTAGAGAAGAGGTAACAACTATCCTTCTGAAACTCTTCCAAAAATTTCTGAGCAAAGAACACTCCCACACTCATTTTACAAGGCCACAATCACCCTGATACCAAAATCAGACAAGAATACCACAAAAAAGAAAATTACAGGCCAATAACACTGATGAACATACATGCAAAAATCCGCAACAGAATACCAGCAGATGAAATCCAACAACACAGTAAAAGGATCAACCCTGATCAAGTGGGATTTATCCTAGGGGTGCAAGGATTCTTCAACATATGCAAATCAATCAATGTGATACACCACATTAACAAATTGAAGAATAAAAACCATATGATCATCTCAATAGATGGAGAAAAAGCTTTTAACAAAGTTCAACACACATTTATGATAAAAACTCTCCAGAAAGTGGGCCTAGAGGGACCCTACCTCAACAAAATAAAGGCCATATATGACAAACCCATAGCTAACATCATGCTCAATAGTAAAAATCTGAAAGCATTTCCTGTAAGATCAGGAACAGGACAAGAATGTCCACTCTCACCACTTTTATTCAACATAGTTTTGGAAGTTCTAGCCACAGCTATCAGAGAAGAAAAAGAATTAAAAGGAATCCAAATTGGGAAAGAAGTAGTAAAACTGTCACTGTTTGCAGATAACATGATACTATACATAGAAAATCCTAAACATGTTAACAGAAAACTACTAGAGCTCATCAATGAATTTGGTAAAGTTGCTTGATACAAAATAAATGTACAGAAATCTGTTGCATTCCTATACACTAACAATGAAAGATCAGAAAGAGAAATTAAGGAAACAATTTCATTTACCATCACATGAAAAAAATAAAATACCTAGGAATAAACCCATCAAAGAAGGCAAAAGACCTCTTCTCAGAAAACTATAAGATGTTGGGACTTCCCCAGTGTCACAGTGGTTGAGAATCCGCCTGCCAGTTCAGGGGACACGGATTCAATCCCTGGTCCGGGAAGATCCCACATGCCATGGAGCAACTATGCCCATGCGCCACAACTATTGAGCCTGTGCTCTAGAGCCTGCGAGCCACAACTACTGAGCCCACGTGCCACAACTACTGAAGCCCACGCCCCTAGAGCCCATGCTCTGCAACAAGAGAAGCCACCACAATGAGAAGCCTGCGCACTGCAACAAAGAGTAGCCCCTGCTCGCTGCAACTAGAGAAAGCCTGCACACAGCAACAAAGACCCAATGCAGCCAAAAATAAATAAATAAATAAATTTATAAAAAAGAAAACTCTTATAGTTGATGAAAGAAATCTAAGATAACACAAACAGATGGAAAGATAAGTCATGTTTCTGGATTGAAAGAATCAATATTGTCAAAATGACTATACTACCCAAAGCAATCTACAGATTCTATGCAATACCTATCAAATTACCAATGGCATTTTTCACAGAATTAGAACCAAAAAATCTTAAAGTTTGGGGCTTCCCTGGTGGCGCGGTGGTTGAGAGTCTGCCTGCCGATGCAGGGGACACAGGTTTGTGCCCCAGTCCGGGAAGATCCCACATGCCGCGGAGCGGCTGGGCACGTGAGCCATGGCCGCTGAGCCTGCACATCCGGAGCCTGTGCTCCACAACGGGAGAGGCCACAACAGTGAGAGGCCCATGTACTGCAAAAAAAAAAAAAAAAAAAAAATCTTAAAGTTTGTATGAGACACAAAAGACCCTGAATAGCCAAATCAATCTTGAGAAAGAAAAATGGAGCCAAAGGAACAGGCTCCCTGACTTTGGACTATACTACAAAGCTACAGTCATCAAAACAGTATGGTACTAACACAAAAACAGAAATATAGATCAATGGAACAGCAAAAGAGTGCAGAGATAAACCCACATACCTATGGTCAACTAATCTATGACAAAGGATGCAAGAATATACCGTGGAGAAAAGACAGTCTCTTCAGTAACTGGTGCTGGGAAAACTGGACAGCAACGTGTAAGAGAATGAAATTAGAACACTCTGACACCATACGCAAAAATAAAATGTATTAAAGACCTAAATATAAAGCTGGATGGTATAAAACTCTTAGAGGAAAACAGGAAGAACACTCTCTGACATAAATTGCAGCAATATCTTTTTTGATCCACCTCCTAGGGTAATGAAAATAAAAGCAAAAATAAACAAATGGAACCTAATTAAACTTAACAGCTTTTGCACAGCAAAGGAAACCATAAACAAAATGAAAAGACAGCCTACAGAATGGGAGAAGATAGTTGCAAATGAAGCAACTGACAAGGGATTCATCTCCAAAATATACAAATAACTCATACAGCTTGTCAAAAAAACAAACAACTGAATCAAAAAATGGGCAGAAGATCTAAATAGACATTTCTCCAGAAAAGACATACACATGAACAAAACACACATGAAAAGATGCTCAACATCACTAATGATCAGACAAATGCAAATCTAAACTGCAGTGAGGTATCACCTCCCACCAGTCAGAATGGCCAACATCAAAAAATCTTCAAACAATAAATGCTAGAGATGGTGTGAAGAAAAGGGAACCCTCCTACACTGTTGGTGGGAATGTAAATTGGTACAGCCACTATGGAAAATAGTATGGAGGTTCCTCAAAAAACTAAAAGTAGAGTTGCCATATTATCCATCAGTCCCACTCTTGGGCACGTATCTTGTGAAAAGCGTAATTCCAAAAGATACATGCACCCCAATGTTCGTCGCTGCACTATTTACAATAGCCAAGACATCAAAGCAACCTAAATGTCCATCAACAGAGGAGTGGATAAAGAAGTGGTACATATATATACAATGGAATATCACTCAGCCATAGAAAAGAACAAAATAATTCCATTTGCAGCAACATGGATGGACCTAGAGATCGTCATACTGAGTGAAGTAAGTCAGACTGAGAAAGACAGCTATCATGATATCGCTTATGTGTGGAATCTAAAAAAATGGTACAATGAACTTATTTACAAAACAGAAATGAAGTCACAGATGTAGAAAACAAACTTATAGTTACCGGGGGGAAAGAGGGAGGAGATAAATTGGGAGAACACGATTGACACATACACACTACTATATATAAAATAGATAACTAATAAGGACCTACTGTGTAGCACAGGAAACTCTACTCTGTGCTCTGTAATGGCCTATATGGGAAAAGAATCTAAAAAAAAGTGTATATTTATATGTATAACTGATTTCACTTTACTATACACCTGAAACTAACACAACAATATAAATCAACTATACTCCAATAAAAAGTAAATAAATAAATTACAGACAACACAACGGAAGGTTATAGGAAAAAATTTAGAGAAATATTTAAAATGTGCATATGAACAAAAAGGTTGCATTTGGAATCATGGATCAGCATAATTTTAATATTCCAAATTACACTTTCCAAGCTAAAAAAACATTACTTCCCATTTTGTATTCATGGTTTTTTTTCCTCCTATTGTTAAAAGAGGCTATTAATGCAAGAGACTCTGATTACTCTTAGCCCAAACGGGGGAAATGATACCTGTGTTTTATTTTGGAAGTTCTTTGGAAATTCCTGTTCCTGCTTAGGGTATTCTCAGTTTTCCTTTGTGCTATTTAGGAAATCTTAAAAATAACTAGGACTTTCAAAGTATGAGTCTTCAAGCAGAGTTACATTCTAATAAGCAAAATCAGAAGTCCTTGGTTCAAATTCCATCTTTGCCACTTACTTGTTGTCTCCTCAAGGAGCCTCCCTCACATCTTTAAAGTGAGAGATTAGATCAGTGTTCTCTGTATAAATTAGGTCTCCAGTGCTGAGCTAGGATTTACCACCCTGCCCTGGAGGTGGGGTGGGGAGGATGGTCAAAAGTGGTTTTAAGAAACACTGCTTTAAGCTAAGTGAAATGCTTGCTTAATTGCAGCTCTCTTCAAAGCCGTTAATATGCTAGTGGCCGTGACCCCCTAGAGGGCCAGATAGATAGATACTTCCTGAAAGATTTGAGTGTGCGCTGCCCTCCTCCTTTGGAATGCTAAACAAACAAACAAAAAATTAACAAATTATTAAAGAACTAAACAAAATTTTTATTGTCAGCATGATGATTATTTTGATACTAATTTAAAAGATAACATTTTTTCAGAAACAATTTTTTTTCTATTGATCCCTTTCTTTGTTGGTGCCCTAACCGCATGTTTAGTTTACTATGGGTAATCCAGTAGTGGGAGTATAGTGTGCAGATTTTCCACACTCTGGATCACAGAATCCCTCTTTTCACATGAAAATTTGTGAAGCTAATCTGTTAGAAATGACTCTGGGGAATATTGCATCCTTAGATCATTTTTAAGACTTCTTCTAGCCTAAAAATCTAGAATTCTAAGATGATGATTTGCTACTTTTTAATATATTCACTCTGCTTTTTGGGGGAGTAGGCACGGGGAGGATGGAGGATGAGAGTATTCAGAACGACTCTGTGATCTTAAATTTGGTCAAACTCTCAGTCTTCCAACCTTCACACTGACCTTAGAAGGCCTTTATCTCAACCCCAGTATTGTTGGTCTTTTTAATTCTTCAGGTCTTCTCTAACTGAACTGTCATGACACCAATTGCCTATAAATCGTCAGTACGGTAATGAGCAAATTATATGCCCTTGATTACCATCCTTACATGTCCTTTAAGCTTGTGAATAATAATATATTTCTATTTGCACAGTACTTTACAGTTTGCAAATGATTTTCATAATCATGCTCTCATTCACACAAATTTCTCTTTTTACATTGCAATTCATTTTATTTTTAAAATAGTCTCACTGCACAACTTAAAATGTTCTTGTTGCTCCTGATCACAGCCTTGACACTTTGAAAGCCTACTGTTTTTATGAATGCCAGTGCATGACATAAGCATTATGTAAATGTGCACTTTCACACTTCATTAGAACAGAGAAGGTGCACAGGAGTGAATTCAGTTCTATTAAACAGCAACACCTTTTCCCTTCAAACTTCAGCTAGCCATCATGAAAATGTAAAGTACAACCAGTTATTGCTCCTCATTTGTTTTCATGTAGCAACGAGATCACTTGAAGGATGAAGCAAGTGATGGTAGGAGGATATTGGAAACATTTGTGTAAGGTTATAAAACTTGAAAGTAGCTCCAGCCTCACTCATAGATACGGATGCTTAGATATCAGCCCATGTGACACACCTGAGCAGTGAGGGGGTTCTGTGTCATGTAGTCCATTGACTAAGACAGCATTCACTGAGCAGCTCTGATGGAGATTCATGCTATATGAGGCATTTTCTGCTCAATGCACAATAATACCAGGGTAGAAGATGGGAGTGGGAGCAAAGAATAGACCAAAAAACAAACATAAAAACACACACAAAATGTTGTTCCCATAACAAGGTAGATTTTTAGAAGTAAATGGCGTAAACCTAAACTTTGCAAAGATGTACAGAGAGATCAAATATATACCATGGTTCCCGTGACTACTACTACTAAAATTTCCCTTACTGTTGCTGCTATTATGAAAATTTTGATTGCTTTTATTCTTAAAAGGAACCCCACTTTCTTGCATAACACAGAAATAATATGTATTTCTAGAGACTTAAACTCTTGGTTAAAAATGAAACTATTCACTCTATCAATGAGTTGCTTTCGTTACATGATTCTAGGAACAGATTACCCAGGTTTCTAACAGCTATAGCTGAGACATATGAGGGCTTTTTGCAAATTAGGAAAAGGAAACCCTCTGGGTTTCCTCAGAAACCTTCAGGCTAACTGTCAAAACATCCCAGGCTAGTTCAAAACATTGTTGAGGGCTTTTTGTGAATTTGAATAAGGGCCACTTGCTCAGAGCAAATGCAGCCCTGCACCAGAGTACACAGCTTGGGGAACAGACCATGGGCTAAAATCAGTCCCCAGGCACTCCTTCGGCCAAGCATCCTGTGCAGTGAAACACCTGGACAACTCTACCCAGCAACACTGAGGTTTCTTTACTAAATTAAGCAACTGGGCACCAGAAGAACCCACAGAACACTGAGGGAAGAAGCCTTCATCTAAATAGGACCTACAGATAGTTTGAAGCATCTTCATTTTAAAAGATACCCCTGAAATTCTTGAGCTAAATTCTGATCTGTGGGTGGAAGAGATAAGAGTAAAGATCAACCCACTATTAGCTCAGCCCTGCCATATAGATGGGGCAGAATCAGAAGAGATTATGTGGGCTGGGCTGGCAAAGTGACATATAATAAAAATAGCATTTGTCTTGTTAAACACCTACAGTGTGCCTACCAGTCTGCCAGACTCCTGGAGAGTAAAAAGAAGTAAAATATAGTCCCTGCTCTCAAAAATTTAAAACCTTGTTGAGATAGAGATGCAAGGAAGAAGAAAAGAAATTGGAAAGTGAACAAAACTACATTGCCCTCTTACCTGTCTTATTTACATAAGCCTTCTGCTTATGTGGATACACTTAATGAGCTCCGTGAGGTAACAAAGAATCAATTGCTGCAGATGTAAGCTCTTATATACAGGATGGATAAACAACAGGGTCCTACTGTATAGCACAGGGAAGTACATTCAATATCCTGTGATAAAGCACAATGGAAAAGAATATTAAAAAGAAGTATGTGTATATGTATATCTGAATCACTTTGATTTCTGCTGTGCAGAAATCAACACAACATTCTAAATCAACTATACTTCAATTAAAAAAAAAAAACATAAAACCCATTGCTGTATCCTGGGTACATAGTAGGGAATCACATATTGTTTGACTGAGTTTGTGATGAATCTCATGGGAGTTCTGAAAGGACAGAATTACTCAAGGAATTTCTGGGGGAACTAAAACATAAGCCAAGCATTGAAGAATACATTCCATGAACATAGGAAATATTGCTTGTCTAGATATATTTGTATATTTACAACTTTACAACTGAAAGATATTCTTGATCTATTGATCTAAACAAACTCCAGCTCAAATATATATTTGTGTGAAAGTGGCAGAATTTGACACTCTCCTAAGCCCAATGTGCTTTTATAACTGTTATATTGAAAGAGCTTGGTAGCTTTTAAAGAGCGCTCCCTGGAAAAGAGCACAGAAGGTGATTTCAGAGTTGTTTTGGTGTAATGACCCCTCTTATTCCATTGTTTTCACAGACCATAAACAAGACCGAATGAAGAATGTCCGTCTGAAACTCTGCCTTGAATGAAGAAACTTCATTGAACAAGAAGTTGGCTTCCAGTTTTGCACAGGCGTCGATGGAATGCTTTTTTTTTTTTTTAATTTTCTACTTTACCCAATGAAAACAATGTGTTTTTATGTGCTGTGCAAGTGGTTCCTTCATGTGGTCTGACAGTTTATTTTTTCCATCATTCTTTTTAAAGAAAAAAATATCCCAGAAGAGGACAACAAGCAAACAAGCAAACAAAGCAAAACATGGAAGGTTGACATTTATCTGGAAGAACGTTTGAATTCAGAATTTATCTGAAGGTGTAGATAGATTTTTTTTTTTTAATGGAAAATCTGATGTCAAGAGGTGGGCAAGCAGAAATGGAAACAAATTGTCTTCCTCAGTAATTAAGCTACTCTTTCTTTTTCCCTTCTTGTTTAAATCTAGTGGGTTGGTTTTTTTAATTTTTTTTTTCTTAGAAATATTTAGGTAAGGTTTATCTTGAATCTTAATTGCCTTAATTTTAAGGACGTCAAAGGCTCTCGAGGCAAGCTCTCAACGTCTTGTTTAAAAAAGAAAGAATTGAAATATTGTGCCAGCTTTCACTGGTACAGAAGTTTAAGACTATGAGTTTTTAGGGTGAAAAAAAACTGTACAGTTTAAAAGAAAATGTTTTTCTTCATTTGAAGAAAATTTGTTGATAAAAGAAACCATGGCAACTGCAAGAATTGGGAAAATGCTGGGACTTCTGATGAACTTTGTCTTAAGTGTTGAATCATTCTAGAAGGTTAAAACATTTTACGGTAAAGTTATTAACGTTGGTTTCAAAACAACTGCATTAGAAATAATGCGTGTTTGGGGGGCAGAATGCAGATTTTTTTATTTCTGAAGCGTGATGGCTAGCAAAAGCTTTAGTGCTTTTTATCTGCAGTCTTTTTTATGAGCTTTACAAACTTTTTAGTCAGCTTTGCTTGTCACATTGCAAAACCTAGCTTAAGAGCATTAAAAAAAAAAAACAAGTAGATAGGAGCTTATGGTCAAAAAGTGAAAAAAAAAAACAAAACACAAAAAAACAAAAAAAGCAATAGATAGAGAAATTGTTGACAATTTCTGTAGTCTTTCCTAGTTGTGATCAAATTCAGCCTATGGATGGCCTATTTTATACCAAAGATGAAGTGGCACCCTATTGCAGTCCAGAAGATAGAGGTTGTTTTTCTTTTCTTCTCTTTTCTTTTTTAAAATTTTATTTGACCTACATGGCCGGACCAGTTCTTACTTTGTTGTTTGTTTAAACTACCTTCCACTGGTGATTTACATACTGCAAAAAAAAAAAAGTTTTTATTTTAAATGTATTTTTGTTGATAGTAGAAGCTTGTTCCTGTGTGGTCAGCAATTTCAGCACCAAGAGTTCTGGATTCCAACCAATAGAGCCAAATGGCTTTAAATTCCATGTGCTTTTCTGGTTCCTTCCTAGCTCTCTTGAATTGTGAAGCCTGTGTTGATGGCCACCAATGAGCTAAAACACTTGTTTAACAGGTTGAAACTTCTTTATATGAATTTTGAACTCAAGATACTCCCTGAACTGGTCTGAAAGATCACCTGTCAAAAAAGCTCAGTGATGCTCTGTTGATTGGCTAGTGGTCTCCTGAAAAGGTCTCACTGTATTTGTAACAATAGTCTTCCTTCTAAATTCCCGCACTTCTACTTTGTCTTCTCGCCTCAGTCTTTGTCATCATCTACCGTGAATAGCCATCTTGACTCCGCAATTGGGGAGGGGATATCTTTTTTTTTTTTTTCTTTTTTGCCTCTTTTCATTGTATTTTCATATCCTGGTGTCATCAGAAGAAAGAGAAAATAGACTTTTTAATTTCAGTTTAGCTCCCTGAGGCAAATAGGACCAATAAGATTGAGGATTCTATTAGTGGAATTTAGGTAAGCTTTTAATGCTAGTTGACAATCAAGAAATTGTATGATTTATATGAATAAGAACCCAAATAATTAGATTTGATCAATTATTAAAGCCAAAGGCGATATATTTGCATTGAGAATGATGCAAAACATTGTCTAAAATGAATTAAATTGACTTACCAAACATCTCTGCATATTTGAGTCATGAAATCCATGTTCAACCTATACAGTTTTACCTGAAATGAAGGACAGTGGAACTTTGTTAATTGACCCATGTGCTAGAATGGCTTTCTAATGTATCATTAGAATCAATAGGTGAAATTCTTCTCACAAAGTCACAGGAACCTGTCTTAGTCCAGAAGGAAGAGGGTAATGCATACAGTGCACTGTAAAAGAAAACAGGGTAGGTGTTTAAAAACTAAAATATTAAAAAGTAAAGCATATTCCCATTAGGTCAACATGAGTAATGAGTTTGACTCATAAAAAAATAATCAATATTCTACTATTTATGACCTGTAAACAAAGGCCTAGTGTTGAAATAAATCCAATTCTCTTATTTGAAAAACCCCATGAATTGAAAGCTCATTATCTAGAGAGTGATTCCATATCTTTGTGGTCCAATTAGAGGCAAAAATATAGCTAAGGCAATGTAGCATGTGCTACGAAAAAGTTTCAACTGGTCACAGCCATCCTTATGATTTTCCATACTTTAGAGAGAATCCTAAATTTATACTTTCTTCTGTTCCATTTTTCAGCTTTTTTCTGTTCCATTTTTCAGCTTCTCATGTATTTTAAGGGTGGCACTTAAGTTTTCTCTTTGAGAAATGGGCCCCCAAGTTAGTGGGGGATGAACAAACCTGTATAGGAGCTGTGCTTTTTGTTTCTCTTTTTCAGTCTCTGAACTCTTTGTATAAATAAGGATTATCCTGGGCATAATTCATTTGAATATGAAATCAACATGCTTTCTTTTTCTTCTGTAAAAAAAGAAAACAAAACAAAACAATGTGATACAAAGAAAGTCTCATTTACACAATCAACAATGAGACTAAGAGGTAGCTACCATGTGGCTGATGAATGTGCCTAGGTAACTTCCTGTTTCTATTCAAAACTACTGCTTTATTTATACATTCAGCAACATTTTTTTTCAACTATAAAATTTCAATAATCTCAATTTTTTTAAACCACTTCAGGCAAATTTTATCATTTTGCCTATGTCATTTTATGTGTCCATGTGTGCTTTGTGTTTGGATTTTTTATATTAGGCCATTCTATAAAATATTTTAAATCTAAAAGGAAAAAAAAGAAGGAAAAAGTGGCACATGTTCAAATTTACACATCATCTCACCTAAAAATTGTTTTTAAGAATCAAGTCTGGGGAAAAAATAAAACCATCAACAGGTAAGCATTGTATGAAAAGTTAAACAAACTTTACTTTTCATACTTTACATTGTATGAAAAGTAAAACAAACCAAAACGTGTGTTCAGTACATATAGACATCAGAGTCCTAATTTAATCAGCAATATAGATTATGGTGACTTTAACCCAAATTAGGACTACAATCATTTTTTAAAGTATTCTGTTTCACAATACTTCAAGCATTTATTCAGATGTTTCCATTTTTCCTTTCAATTGTAATTGCCAAGACTTAGCCTAAATGTCAGGAAACAAACTAAAACCACAATCCAAATGGGATAAAAATCATCTCCTCCAAACTCTAGTTCCATGGTCAGTGGAGGAGTAGGTATTCTTTTAATAATGAGGAGGTATTGTCAGGAAGGAAGTCTGTATAGTGACTGGGAGCTCCTTAGAGCCTGGCCATGTCTTCTGAAGACATCACGAAACCTAGGTGAACTAAAGGTAATACTTGGAGGGTGGGCGCCTGTTTGTCTTTCAACACGGGCATGTCTTGAATATTGCAAGTCACATGCTATTCTAAAAATAATCTACCTGACTGCAGTTTGGTCAGGGTTAGTTTGTTTCCTTGGTAGATTTCAATCATTCAGATGTTGTTGCCATGCTTCACTTGAATCAATTCTCCTGTGACCTTAACATCTGCCACATTTGACAGCATATAAGACTCACTTCCATCCCTCTTAATGAAAAACTACATGGTGTTAAAAGCGTCTGTATCAGAGATGGAAAGCCCAGGGTAGGAGAAGGCTAGGTGGAGCAGGAAGTTTGCTATACGTACAGAGTCCATCAACCCCTTGCAAAACTGTTTTATAATCATTTTCAGTCCATGTATGAGAAAATAAAAGTACTAAAAGTACTTAGTTTTTTTAACTTTATTTGAATAATTGGGGTGTCTATTATATATATATACACACACACACACACACACACACACACACACACACACGCCCACCTATGAGTCTTTCACAGTGGCCTAAAATTCCAATTAATGAAAGTTGAGTTGTGATTATGACCTTTGCAGTTTTCTTTAAGCTTGAGAAAAAGTTTCAATGCACTGTCTAGACAGATGATAATCTTAGTAGGAGACTGAAAATACATTTGACAATTCAGTTTCATTCTTAAGAGTGCAGGAACCACTGCAAGATGAGCTGATCAGCCGAGAGAAATTTTTAAGTGGGTTTCAGTGATAAATGTTTTTATATGATATAAAACCAAATGAAAGTATAATATTTATGTAGGTATATAACAACATTCAGCACATTGGAAGAATCACACTTCATAATCAAGTTTAAACATGTCATAGAGCCTTGATCTATATTCTCTTGTCCACAGTAGGGAGTAAGGATGAGATTTTGTTTTTCATGTTGTGACTGGCATGCTTCAAACTTCTGAGCTTGCTGGGACTGACATCCCCTCATTCCAATTTGAGGGACTGACGGGCTTGAAAAAGGCTCGTTGATCCTGTGTATGATACCCCTTCTGTGACAGAGTAATAATGGGATTTCATTAGTGAATCAATTTGTTTTGCAGATGACACCTACTGTGGCATTGGAAGACAGCTGAGTCTGACTCAAATTGAACATTTCTTACAAAATATTCTGAAACTTGAAATTGGTCCCTTAATCCAAGTGCTCTTGTTCATGGCTCTCCTCTGTGGAGTACATAGAGTTCAGGAAAGTACAAAAGCTAAGAACAAAATCCCTGAGTGGCCCAAATGATCTATGTTGATGTAAGGCAGGGGAGCTCAGCCCAGATTGGTGATTTCTTTTATCTCTGGTTTTATACCTCATTACCTATGCTGTCACATAAAAAAGGATGGATGGCTTCTCCATATTTATTTCTATTTCTGGGAGGGAAAATAAACTTTTTAGAAAAGCGTCTTCTACGCAGAAGCTCTAAAGTTGAAGCAGGGGTGAGATCAATCTTGGAGTCTGCAGGAAGACCCAACCACTAGGCCACTGGGTCATGCTTTTCTTCCACTGTATTCCCTCCAGTTAGTGACTGCCCTGAAGCCCCAGTCCTGCAGAAATACAATACTCCCAAATTTTGAAGGGCTAATCATCTACTTTGTGCACCTGTTTTGTCTTCTCTTTTCAACTATTAGGACTTGGGCTCTATTTCCTCCTATTAGCATTTCACCCTGAGGATGGAAAAAGAAACATTTGGAAATAGTATTCAAATCTGTCTATTTTGTTCCTTAGGTATTCATTTATTGAAGCAGTTTGAAATCATTGGTAAAATTAATGTCAGTGCATTATATTCTGTGGGATTTTAATATCCATAATGTCCCTTTCCCATCCACCACAAACAATTGAGAGTTGGCTGTATTCTTGCAGAATATAAAGGAAAAAACTGTAGCAAAGAATTTGGCTTCCCTCAAAAGAAAGCTATTTTGGATTTGTTCACTATTGAAATTTGAACCAGTAGAACAGGTCAACTCAAAATTGAGTTATGGGAATATAGTAACAGCCCTTCGTTAAATATGCACTCTTATCCCTATCTTAAATCTTGGACCAAAAAATTGTAGTGTTTATTTTTTGACTTTGCATTACAGTATTAAGGCTTTAATGACCTTGACACTCCGGTGGATTTTTTTTAAAATAATTATTTCAAGTTTAAATAGTATCCAAAGTGTAATTTTAGGATTATACCGTGTATTTTAAACTCTCTGGTCTTACATTATTAAGAAAGATGCTCTGTCCTCCTGCCCAAAATATGTTATTTCTTCATATATAAAAAAGGAGTTATTCCATAGTTTTCAAGAACTATAAAAACTATTTCAAAAGAGACACTTGAAGAAGTTTTTACCATTCTGGGAATTATTGCTTCCATATAGTTAAAAAGAAGAATGTAATTGGAATCTTAATTTTAAAAATATATATGTAAAAGTGTACTTGCTATGAAATAGTTTCTAAAAAAGGAAAAGGGACACAGCTTCTTTTAAAACCCTTGTTTCAGGCCATATATGACTTTATAGAATTTCCAAAACATCATTCAATTTTGAATTTTATTTAAGAGCATTTTGTACTGTTGTCTCTGTCATGGAAAATTCTGTAATTCTACAATGTTTCTGGCTTTATTTTTAATTTTTTCATCTGTACCACAGTCAAATTAGCTACCATTTTCCCCATTCCTTGGGCTTTCTGTAGATCAGTGGATGTTAGGTTTAAACTTCTGTTTTCTTTGATGAAGCTTTCAATAAAAAATGAAAATAAAATCAACCAAGTAGGGCCGTTGTGTTTTTCTTCACTCTACCAGAGATGGATTGAGGGAGGGCATAGTGGAAGGTACAGGGTCTGTATTTAATTGACTTCCTATAGAATTTCTCAAAAAAAGAACCATCCCTGGTAACAAAACGTGAGAGAAGAGGGACCACTGTGTTCATGCAAGGGAGCCTGGAAAAGCCATTGTGTAGGAGCTTTGGGGGTATGGACCACTTAGGTGTCCCTAGGACCTCACACACTCTTCCCAATTTTTATGCTTAAGGATTCAGAGATCATCCACCTCCTGTCTAACAAACATGCCCAACATCTACCAATAATGCTGTATTTAAAGGGGTGCTGACAAAGATAACTCTTTTAGCTGCAGTCCAACATTAGTAAAGTGAAAAGTAATATAGCTCAAACTTAATCTCAGAGGGTTTTTATTCTGGATTTTTTATAAAGGAGTGTCATTTACAATAAAGATGAAAAAGTCTCTCAGCTATCAAAAAGGCTGTCTTTTCATTTAAATCCTTAGAAACGGAGCAGTCTTCTCTCCCAGGTTCTTTCTCCTGCCCTTAGGAAGTTGCAGGTTACTTCTGTTACATAGTGGTCACCAGGTGGCACTGCTGTATTAGTCTCCAGATGATTCCAAACCCAAATTCCAGGTCTTAAACAGAAGCAGTAGTGTGAGGGATGGCTGTAATAGCAAGAGTCACAACTAATGAAGCTGAGCCTTTGCCAGAAAGTGTGTCAGGTGCCCCCACACTTGAGTTCACACAACCCCCACACACATGCTCTCAGGTGGGTCCTGCCATTGCCCGCATTTTCCAGATGAGGCTTGGAAAGTACAGCAACCCACCCATGGACCTACATCCTAGAAGGGCTAGAGTATGCTTCTCAAAACAGACTCAAAATCTCAACCCCTAGACTCTAAGGTTTTTTCTTCTGCGAGGGCTTTGAGAAATGCCAATGTGGAAGGCACCTTTTTTTTTTTTTTTTTTTTCCAAAAGTTCATGTGACCTGAGATTTTGTGGTTTCTGTAGAAGAGGGCATTGGACAGTCATTCTGATCACTTGGTCACAATTCACATTTTCCATCCCAGAAATAACTTGCTGTTTCCATCATCTCTGTGATTTGTTCTGGAAGGAAAGGACCTATTTAGCAAATAAGCATAACTTTTCATAGACTATTTCATTTAACAGTGCCCAGAACACGGACACTCTGTAAACATTCTAATGATAAAAAGACACTTCTCATTTACAAGTATGTCATATTCTAGTAAGCACTGGTTTATGATAACATTTTAGCATGAAATAAGATCAGGAGATTTTGTGAGCAATACACTTAACCCTTCCATGGCTAGATGCAAAGTGGATGGAGAGACTACCTGGTCTGAATGCAATCATATCTTCTCTCAACCACACACAGGGAGGACCTTCAGACCCTTCAACGCTGCCTTTCCCTAATTCAGAACCTTAGCAGAGCAGCCGGATATTTCACTGTCACCCTTTCCCCAAATCATCTGGGACATTTAACTCTATTGACAGCAAGGAGGGTGAGATCGGCCATTCTGAAATTGTTCTAATTCTAGTAGCAGCTGTTAGTATTCTAAATCCTGTGTTGCCATTTCAGCAATCTTCACAGCATCTTCACAAGGAATAGATTCCATCTCAAGAAACCACTTTCTTCATGCATCATAAGAAGCAACTCCTGAGATGGCAGAGTAGAAGGACGTGACCTCACCTCTTCTTACAAAAACACCAAAGTCACAACTAACTGCTGAACAACCATTGACAAAACAAAAACAAAAAACACACCACTGGAACCTACCAAAAAAGATATTCCACATCCAAAAACAAAGAAGCCACAATGAGATGGTAGGAGGGGAGTAATCACGATAAAATCAAATCCCATACCTGCCAGGTGGGCAACCCACAAACTGGAAAATAATTATATCACAGAGGTTCTCCCACCAGAGGGACAGTTCTGAGCCCCACATCAGGCTCCCCAGCCTGGGGGCCTGGCAACAAAAGGAGGAGCCCCCAGAGAATCTAGCTTTGAAGGCCCATGGGGTTTGATTCCAGGAGCCCCATATGACTGGGGGAAACAGTAACTCTACTCTTCTCATGTGCACCAGGACCCAGGGAAAAAAAGCAATGACCTCATGAGAGCCTGGGCCAGACCTACCTGCTGGTATTGGAGCATCTCCTGTGGAGGCAGGGGATGGCTGGGGCACTGCTGAGACAAAGACACTGGCAGGAGTAGTTCTGGGGAGTACTCAGGGGCATGAGCCCTCTTGGAGGCCACCATTTTCTCACCAAGACCTGGCCCCTCCCAACAGCCTGTAGGCTCCAGTGCTGGGACGCTTCAGGCCAAACAACAAACAGGGTGGGAACACAGCCCCACCCATCAGCAAACAGGCAGCTTAAAGTCTTCCTGAGCACACAGCTCCCCACTAAACACACCCCTTGACATGGCCCTGCCCACCAGAGGGACAAGACCCAGCTCCACCCACCAGTGGGCAGGTACCAGTCCCTCCCACCAGGAAGCCTGCACAAGCCTCTTAGACAGTCTCATCAACCAGGGGGAAGACAGCAGAAGCAAGAAGAACTACAATCCTGCAGCCCGTGGAACAGAAACCACAATCACAGAAAGGTAGACAAAATGATACAGCAGAGGAATATGTCCCTGAAGAAGAAACAAGATAAAGCCCTAGAAGAACAACTAAATGAAGTGGAGATAGGCAATCTACCTGAAAAAGAATTCAGAGTAATGATAGTAAAGATGATCCATGATCTTAGAAAAAGGATAGAGGCACAGATTAAGAAGACAGAAGAGGGCTTCCTTGGTGGCGCAGTGGTTGAGAGTCTGCCTGCCAATGAAGGGGACATGGGTTCGTGCCCCGGTCCGGGAAGATCCCACATGCTGTGGAGTGGCTGGGCCCGTGAGCCATGGCCGCTGGGCCTGCACGTCCGGAGCCTGTGCTCCACAACAGGAGAGGTCACAACAGTGAGAGGCCCGCATACTGCAAAAAAAAAAAGAAGACAGAAGAAATGTTTAACAAAGACCTAGAAGAAAAAAGGAACAGAGATGAACAATATAATAACTGAAATGAAAACTACGTTAGAAGGAATCAATAGCAGAATAAGTGAAGCAGAAGAACAGATAAGTGAGCTGGAAGACAGAATGGTGGAAATCCCTGCTGTGGAACAGAATAAAGAAAAAAGAATGAAAAGAAATGAGGACAGTCTCAAAGACCTCTGGGGCAACATGAAATGCACCAACATTCACATTATAGGGGTCCCAGAAGGAGAAGAGAGAGAGAAACGACCTGAGAAAATATTTGAAGAGATAATAGCTGAAAACTTCCTTAACATGGGAAAGGAAACTGTCACCCAAGTCCAGGAAGCACAGAGTCCCAGGCAGGATAAACCCAAGGAGGAACACACAGAGACACATGGTAATTAAACTGACAGAAATTAAAGACAAAGAAAAAATATTAAAAACAACAGGGAAAAGCAACAAATGAGGTACAAGGGAACTCCCATAAGGTTATCAGCTGATTTCTCAGCAGAAACTCTGCAGGCCAGAAGGGAGTGGCACAATATATTTAAAGTGATGAAAGGGAAGAACCTACAACCAAGAACTTTCTACCCAGCAAGGCTCTTATTCAGATTCAACAGAGAAATCAAAAGCTTTACATACAAGTAAAAGCTAAGAGAATTCAGAACCACCAGACCAGCTTTGCAACAAATGCTAAAGGAATTTCTCTAGGTGGAAAGGAAAAGGCCATAATTAGAAACAAGAAAATTATGAATAGAAAAGCTCACCAGTAAAGGCAAACATACAGTAAAGGTAGCAGCAATCATGAGAAGAGAGTACAAACACAGGATATTGGAAATGCATTTGAAAATAAAAGATCAACAACTTAAATCTTTATATATTGACTGCCATATTAAAACCTCATAAGAAGCAACTCCTTATCTGTTCGTTTATCATGAGATTGCAGCAATTCATTCCCATTTTCAGGCTCCACTTCTAATTCTAGTTCTATTTCCACCACATCTACAGTGACTTCCTCCACTGAAGTATTGAACCCCTCCAAGTCATCCATGAGGGTTGGAATCTGTTTCTTCCCAACTCCTGTTAATGATGATATTTTGACCTCTTCCCATGAATCACAAATTTTCTTCATGACATCTAGAATGTTGAATCCTTTCCAAAAGGTTTTCAATTGACTTTGCCCAGATCCATCAGAGGAATCACTATCTATGGCAGCTATAGCCTTACAAAAATATATTTCTTAAATAATAAAATTTGAAAGTCAAAATGGCTCCTTGATCCATGGGCTGCAGAATGGATTTTGTATTACCAGGCATGAAAACATCATTCACCTTTTTTGTACATCTCTATCACAGCTCTTGGGTAAGAGGTGCCTTGTCAATGAGCAGTAGTATTTTGAAAGGAATCTTTTTTTTTTTTTTTTTCCTGAGCAGTAGGTCTCAACAGTGGGCTTAAAATACTCAGTAAATCATGTTGTCAACAGATGTGCTGTCATTTAGACTTTGTTGTTCCATTTATAGAGCACAGGCAGAGTACATTTAGCATAGTTCTTAAGGGCCCTAGAATTTTCAGATGTTAAATGAGCATTGGATTCAACTTGAAGTCACCAGCTGCATTAGTCCCTAACAAGAGAGCCTTTCATTTGAAGCTTTGAAGCCAGGCATTGACTTCTCCTCACTAGCTATGAAAGTCCCAGATGGCATCTTCTTCCAATAGAAGGCTGTTCCGTCTACACTGAAAAATCTGTTGTTTAGTGTAGGCATCCTCATGAATTATCTTAGCTAGACCTTCTGGAGAACTTGCTGCAGCTTCTACATCAGCACTTGCTGCTTCACCTTGTACTTTGATGTTATGGAGATGGCTTCTTTCCTTAAATCTCATGAACCAATCTCTGCTAGCTTCAAACTTTTCTTCTACATCTTCCTCAGCTCTCTCAGCTTTCACAGAATTGAAGAGAGTTAGGGACTGGCTCTGGATTACATTTTGGCTAAGGGACTATTGTGGCTGGTTTGATCTTCTATCCAAACCATTAAAACTTTCTCCATATCGTATCAGCAATAAGGCTGTTTGGCTTTCTTATCATTCTTGTGTTCACTGGCTTAGCACTTTTAATTTTCTTCAAGTACTTTTCCTTTGCATTTACAACTTGGCAAACTGTTTGGCCCAAGAGGGCTAGCTTTCAGCCTGTTATGGCTTTTGACCTAGCTTCCTCACTAAGCTTAATCATTTCTAGCTTTTGATTTAAAATGAGAGGCGTGCAACTCTTCATTTCACTTGTACACTTAGAGGCCTTGTGGGATTATTAATCAGCCTAATTCTTTTATTGTTGTGTCTCAGGGAACAGGGAGGCCCAAGGAGAGTTTGAGAGATGGGGGAATAGCTGGCTGGTGGAGTAGTCAGAGCACACACAACATTTAAGTTTTGCCATCTTATATGGGCATGGTTTGTGATGCCCAAAACAATTACAATAGAACTTCAAAGATCATGGATCACAGACCACCATAATAAATATAATAATAATGAAAAAAATAGAAATCTTGCAAAAATTACTACAAAAATGTGACACAGAGACACTGTTGGAAAAGTGGAGCTGATAGACTTGCTCTAATCAAGGTTGCCACAAAGCTTCAGTTTGTAAAAATGCAATAAATGTGAAGCACAATAAAACAAGTCAACTTGTACACAGCTCAGAGCTTGAGAAGATATCAAAGCTGAAGGTAGAACAGGGAAACTCATGAGGTGGCAATTGGCAGCTAAGAGCATGGGAGTAGATGAGATGGCTCAGGAGAGGATGAGTAATGAACATAAACCTGGGAAAAGAAAGAACAGTGGTCACTCACACAAAGTCCAGACAGAATGAAAGGAGCAACTAAGGAAGCAGAGAAGAAATTACGTGTGGCTAGATGGAGAAACATGTATTGAGACAATAAGAGAGAAATGAGTTTCAAGAACAGACAGAACAATGCTAGTGAATACTGCTGTGGGAGGGAGTGGGGGAGGGCAGGTGGTGTCCAAGCTGGGTTGCAAGCCAGTTAAGTGGTGAATTTGAGAGGAAACTCTTATTTTTGTCGGAAATTTATCCTTAAGCTAATAATTACGTTAATGTATCTCAACCACGAGCAGACCTTAACGGAATATGCAGGGCTTAATGCATACTTAATGAAGATTAGTTTCCTAATTAATGGAGTAGCATATATAATGGAGATTAGCTTCCTCTATTAGAGTCATTTATAATTTTCTTTAAACAAAATCTTATGGATTACTTTAACACCCTATATATGAAATAAAGTCTGTCTTTAGATCCCCTTACATACCTAATATCTCATTCTTAAAACAGCCATGAACATAGAAGCAGCAGATGAATTGGCATTCAAGCTCCAACTTCAAATTTGGCATCAAATCCTATCATTCCTTTAGCTACGTTACATCATATTGGTAACAGCTACAAAGCATAATATCAATTATGTGTGAATGTGTTTCCATGCCTCAGTATCAAATGAGCCCATTTGATCTATGAGAATCACTTCAGATGTTATTGAAGGAAAATAAGAGACTCTTGGCGGTAACTCTCTTTTATGGCGTCTGTTAAGCTGAAGTTTAGGTAATTCAGTATTGACGCATGGCAAAACGTGTTTCCAACTCTGTGTGAAGCTTTTTTATGCTTTGCCTAAATGTTTAAAAATGTGATGTTCTGGCAACATTGGATTTAATTGAAAATTCTCTAATAAAATGAATCCAGTCAAAAACAATTTGTAAAAGTTGTTGAGAGACCGTGGTGTTTGCATTTATAAGTGCCGAAATTCTGACAGAGAGTTTCGAGAGAAAAGAGTAGGAAAGTCCAGAGTAGGAAAAGGAATATTTTCACTTCTTTTTCTAATAACTTTCTGGCTATGGTATTATTTTCTGGTCATGACCCACCACTCTATGACAACTAATGCTAAAATACTGGTACATGTTGGTGTATGTCCTCTCCATTTTTTTTTTAGAATATTCATATATAATAAAAAATTTTAATACAGAAAATTTATTTTCTGAGTTACATTTAAAAGGACATTTTCTACTCTATTTAGTTTTTTTACACAAGTGCTTCTCAAATTAACTGCAGCAAAGAACCAAATTTTTGGTTTTTTAAAAATTTTTAGTCTACTGAAAATCAATACTTAAAAAACACAAGAAAGACTTATTACAAGAAGAAATAAAATTAAAAGGACACACAAAACGCCAATCCCAATTTTAAATTGTTAATTCAACTGATATTAAATTACCCTCAAATTACTACAAAAGTTTTAAAATCTGATTCTCACATTTTGTACTTATGATAAGCTAGTAATAAACAGTTCATCAGCATATCCCTAGACCACACTCTGAGTAGCCTGACTTTACAACATCATGTACGACATTTTATATACCTTATTCCACGGTTCATGGTTACCAAAATTTGTTCCACTTGTCACTTTTGCCTTATTTCCTTCTTAGGCAGGGACAAGTTTTGTAAAGACTGGAGTCAAGGGAGTAGTTATCACTAGAGATGGACTCTATTACATTGGAGGTGGGCAAGGTGTGAGATTTAGTTAGTAGAAATAAAATAAGCAAAATACAGAAATTTGGACAAAGTGTCAAAATCAATGGGTGCTTTTGGAGAGACAGCCAAAACAAGGAGAAGAAGCTGGCAAAACAGTAGAATGGTTTCCATTCTTCGAGCTCAGAAATGAGAAGGGCCAAGAACACAGTCTATGACCAGAGAGAGTTGTCTACTTCATAAAACATTTTCACCCAATCATTGTTTTCCAAACTGGGATACATGTAACACTGATGTTATCTGGTGATACTTAGATAAGTATGTTTTTATTTTTATATGTATGAATATTCATGATATTAGAAAAATCAAACTAAGCGTCAAAATTCTGAAATCATGACTACTGTATAGATGCTTTGCAAATATAGCTCTAGGGACACCACTCAATCTGGGAGAACTCTGGATTCAATATAATTTAATTTAATTTCAATATAATTTATTCTCAGTCAAAATTCTGTATATTTTCAGCAATTGTTTTGGAGTATAATATATATCATAGAAGAATGCTGGGCCATGGGAAAATGAGTAGAAACACAAAAGAGAGAGGGCTTGGGTTACTATTGTTGTAAAACAAACCACCTTAAAATTAGTGGCCTAGAGCAACCACTTTATTTTGCTTGTGGTCACAGTCACGTGGGTTGGGAATCCAGCAAGCCCAGCAGGAATGGTTTGTCTTGCTCTCTCATTTTCTGGCAACTCAAAGATGTCAAGCACTTGGGCCAAGAGGATTTGAAGACCAGGAACCACCCCAGGAGCTCTTGATAAAATGTACTATCTGTACATTATTCAGTGGATCCAGATTAGGGTGTGGGTTGAGGGTGGCCTGAGACTCTGACATCAATGCTGCTGGTCCCAGGAGTACACTTTGTGGTGCCAGGACAGGAAGACACAATATATTCATGGGAAGAATCTCAAAAAAAAATTACTAATTATAATTGGCTTTACATAATGTTTTTCCACACACAAATTTGTTCAGATAACTACTATCAGTCAATTCAAATAAAGTCAATTTATGATCAAGTTAAAACCTTCCACTCTTTTACTAGAAACACAAAGATTGACAATATTGAGAGAGATTACAAGGAGATGTGGGGTAAGTGAAATTAATGAGAAGTGGCAAACTGAGTATAGTGTTTACCAATATTTGATTCTTTCATTTGAATGCATAGTTTCGAGTTTGCAAGGCTGTTTCCTGATCTATGTCTTCTCCTTACCCACTGGCCGGCCTTAACCTCAGAATCAGAGACAAACTGAACATTCAGAGCAGCCAACCACACATACACACACACACATACACACTGAAGTAAATTTACTCTGAGCCAACAGCATCCCCAAACGTGTGTGAAGAAACCATTGTAGACATTTCTATCAGAGTCCCAGCCCTTTGCTAATTTTCAGCCTCTTAGGGGAAAGGAAAAGGCAACAGTATGTAATTAGAGAAATCTACGATTTACACATTAACAAACAAGGCAATGCAACCCACAATGGAGAGAATAAAATTGTGGACAGCTAATAAGTGTCAGTACTTATTAAGGCTAAAGAAACCACCTATGAAACAAATCTAAGCCTTTCCCAAATGGTGCAGGGCAATTATATTTGGCATAAGTTCCACGGGGAAGATGCAGCTTTAGAAACATAAAGAACTGAGAAATTAGAGGAAGAGAGTCAGCTGAAGATACAAGGAAAACATTTTTCAGATATATCACAGGCAAGGGAAAAGACAATGGTGAGAAAAAGGAGACACTGGAGGCCATGGGGAAAAGGAGAAAAAAGTGAAATATGCCTTTTTAACCTCAGCCTTCATTCTGGAAGATAACGAAAAAATTTAAATTTCAAAGTCACCCACAAGAACTTGTAGAATAACCTTGATGGAAAATTTCTAGCAGCACTACAGAGACCTTTAATGCCCAAAATCAAAAGAAACAGATGAAGAGTCCCTTGAAGAATGTATTCCTCTCCTGATAGTAACTTTGTTAAACACTGACTCTTTCACTAGAAATGATGAAACAAAGATTATTTCTGCCTTTGAGAAGTTTCCATAGAATGGAAAGTCTACACACACATGAGCACACACTCCAGCAGTTGTGTATACAAGTTCAGAAAACCTCTGGGCCTTTTTCTCATCAAGACCTCTGAGTTTTGACTCCAGATGCTCTACTTAGGAGAAAAAAGCGTGACCTTTGGCCAGATACTTCACTTCTTTGAACCACTTGTTACTGGCCTTTAAGTGGAAATGATAATATGTATAAGTGAAGGATGTTGGGAGAATTAAATATGAGAATGCCCACTTCATAAATATATAATACTTGTTTTTCTTTCTTTCTACCTGAAATAAGCATGCTGCAGAAGGCCACAGTTAAGGATGATGTCTGAGACATTCAAGGTGTTCCATCTGCTTTGCTAGGTCCCTCCCTCCCTCTTTCCCTCTTGCTTGCAACATTATTGAGCAAATCACAATAATGAACATAATTCCTGGGCTTGAACAGCTCATAGTGGAGAAGAAGAAAAAGAATTGTAAACCATTTCAGTGCAATGTGATAAGTTCTGTGTCAAGGGTAAGTCCAAGTTATTGGAGGAGAATCAAGGGTGACTCTTAATTCTGGGCAAGAGAATGCAATGTTAAAGCTAATGGCAATAGAAGTAGTCAAGAAGGGCAGTCTAGAGGCAGGGGCATTCAAGATAAGTTTTGGACCTCATCCTGTTCATTGTCACATCCCCAGTACCTAGCACATTGCCTGGTATGTAGTTCATAGTTAATAAATTTGAGAATAAATGGATAAATGAAGGTGGAGGGCAAGGACAGGAGAGGAAATTGAACTCGTGAGAACAATGTTTTCAATCATGGTTGAACATTAGAATGACCATAGGAGGGACTTCCCTGGTGGTCCAGTGGTCAAGACTCCATGCTTCCAATGCAGGAGGTGTGGGTTTGATCCCTGGTCTGGGAGCTCAGATCCCACATGCCGCACGGTGTGGAAAAAAAAAAATAGAATGACCACGGGAGTTTCTGACACCATACTTTGGGGATGGGGTAAGGGATAATACATTTTTATAAATCTTCACAAACAATTCTGTTATCCATGTTTGAAAGGGGGGCTTGTATGTGTTGAGGCCCAGTAACATAAGATGGCTTGTTATCAGTAGATAATTAAGACATAAGTAAGGAGAAGCCAAGATGGCGGAGTAGAAGGATGTGAGCTCATCCCTTCTTACAGAAACACCAAAATCACAACTAACTGCTGAACAACCACTGACAAAAAAAAAAAAAAAAAAAAAGCAGGAATGTATCAAAAATGAAACCCTACATAGAAAGACAAAGAAGAAGCCACAATGAGATGATAGAAGGGGTGCAACTGCAATAAAATCAAATCCCATACCTACCAGGTGGGCAAGATGCAAACTGGAGAGCAATTGTACCACAGAAGTTCTCCCACAGGAGTGAGAGTTCTGAGCCTTACATCAAGATCCAGAGCCTGCGCGTCTGGCAACCTGAGGAGGAGCCCCCAGAGAGTATGGCTTTGAAGGTCAGCAGGGTTTGACTGCAGGAATTCCACAGGCCTGGGGTAAACAGAAACTCCACTCTTGGAGGGCACACACAGGGTCTTGTGTGTACCAGTACCCAGAGAAAAAAGCGGTGGCCTTGTAAGAGATTGGGCCAGACTTACCTGCTGGTGTTGGAGGGTCTCCTGTGGAGGTGGGGGGCAGCTGTGGCTCACTGTGGGGACAAGGACACTGGTGGTGGTAGTTCTGGGGAGTGCTCATTGGCATGAGCCCTCTTGGAGGCTGCCATTTTCTCACCAAGAATTGGCCCCACCCAACAGCCTGTAGGGTCCAGTGTTGGGATGCCTCAGGACAAACAAACAACAGGATGGGAACACACCTGTTGTTTGTTTGCTCTCTCATTTGCCGATGCCCCACCCATCAGCAAACAGGCTGCTTAAAGTCTGCCTGAGCACACAGCCACTTCTAAATACACTCCTTGAAATGGCCCTGCTCACCAGATGGAAAATATACAACTCCACCCACAGTGGTCAGGCACCAGTCCCTCCCACCAGGAAGCCTGCACAAGCCTCTTAGACAGTCTCATTGACCGGGAGGCAGACAGCAGAAGCAAGAAGAACTACAACTCTGTAGCCTGCAGAATGGAAACTGCAATCACAGAAAGGTAGACAAAATGAGATGGCAGAGGAATATGTCCCAGATGAAGGAACAAGATAAAACCCCAGAAGAGCAACTAAGAGAAGTGGAGATAAGCAATCTACCTGAAAAATAATTCAGAGTCATGATAGTAAAAATGATCCATGATATTGGAAAAAGAATGGACACATAGGTCAAGAAGATACAAGAAATGTTTAACAAAAACCTAGAAGATATAAAGAACAAACAGAGTGAACAATACAATAACAGAAATGAAAAATACACTAGAAGGAAACATTAGCAGAATAAATGAGGCAGAAGAAAGGATAAATGAGCTGTAAGACATAATGGTGGAAATCACTGCCATGGAACAGAATAAAGAAAAAAAAATGAAAAGAAATGAGGACAGTCTAAGAGACCTCTGGGGCAACTTGGCACCAATGTTTGCATTGCAGGGCTGCAGAAGAAGAAGAGAAAGAGGAAGGACCTGAGAAAATATTTGAAGAGATTATAGCTGAAATTTCCCTAACATGAGAAAGGAAACAGTCACCCAAGTCCAGGAAGCACAGGGAGTCCCAAGCAGGATAAACCCAAGGTGGAGCATGCCAAAACACATAATAATCAAATTGACAAATACTAAAGACAAAATTATTAAAAGCAACAAGGGAGAAGCAAAAAATGAGGTACAAGGGAACTCCCATAAAGTTATCAGCTGATTTCTCAGCAGAACCTCTGCAGGCCAGAAGGGAGTAGCACTATATATTTAAAGTGATGAAAGGGAAGAACCTACAACCAATAATATTTTACCCAGCAAGGCTCTTATTCAGATTTGACAGAGAAATCAAAAGCTCTACAGACAAGCAAAAGCTAAGAGAATTCAGCACCACCAGACCAGCTTTGCAACAAATGCTAAAGGAATTTCTCTAGGCGGAAAAGAAAAGGCCACAACTAGAAACAAGAAAATTACAAATGGAAAGGCTCACCAGGAAAGGCAAACATACAATAAAAGTAGGAAATCATCTGCACACAAATATGATATCAAAACCAGCAATTGTGAGGAGAGCACAAATGCAGGATATTGGAAATGCATCTGCAATTATGAGACCAGCAACTTAAAACAATCTAGTTTATATATAGACTGCTATATCAAAACCTCATGGTAAGTGCAAACCAAAAATCTACAATAGATACACACACAAAAAAGAAAAAGGAATCCAAACACAACACTAAGTTAATCAACAAATTGCAAGAGAAGAGAACAAAAAAAGGAAGGGAAGAAAAAAGACCTACAAAAACAAATCCAAAACAATCAACAAAATGGCAGTAAGAAAATACATATAGATAATTACCTTAAACATAAATGGATTAAATGCTCCAACTAAAAGACATAGACTGGATGAATGGATACCAAAAAGAAGAATGGTATATATGCTGTCTACAAGAGACCCACTTCAGACCTAGGGACACATACAGACTGAAAGTGAAGGGATGGAAAAATGTATACCATGCAAATGGAAATCAAAAAAAGTGGGAGTAGCAATTCTCATCTCAGACAAAATAGACTTCAAAATAAAGTCTGTTACAAGAGACAAGGAAGGACACTACATAATGATAAAGGGATCAATCCAAGAAGAAGATATAACAACTGTAAATATATATGCACCCAACATAGGAGCACCTAAATATATAAGGCAAATACTAACAGCCATAAAAGGGGAAATCAACAGTAACACAACAATAGTGGTAGACTTCTACACCCTACTTGCACTAATGGACAGATCATTGAGACAGAAAATCAATAAGGAAACACAAGCCTTAAATGACACATTAGACCAGATGGACATAATTGATATTAATAGGGCTTTCCATCCAAAAGCAGCAGAAAACACATTCTTCTGAAGTGCACATGAAACATTCTCCAGGATCAATCACACACTGGGCCACAAAGCAAGCCTCAGTAAATTTAAGAAAATTGAACTCAGGTGAAGCATCTTTTCTGACCACTATGCTATGAGATTAGAAATTGACTACAAGAAGAAATGTGTAAAAAACAGAAATACATGGAGACTTAACAATATGCTACTAAACAACCAATGGATCACTAAAAAAATCAAAGAGGAAATCAAAAAATACCTAGAGAAAAATGACAATGAAAACACAACAATCCAAGACTTATGGGATGTAGCAAAAGCAGTTATAAGAGGGAAGTCTATAGCAATACAATCTTACCTCAGGAAACAAGAAAAATCTCAAATAAACAATCTAACCTTAAACCTAACGCAACTAGAGAAAAAAGAACAAACAACCCAGTCAGTAGAAGGAAAGAAATTATAAAGATCAGAGCAGAAATAAATGAATTAGACACAAAGAAAACATTAGAAAAGATCAATGAAACTAAAATCTGGTTCTTTGAAAAGATAAACAAAATTGATAAACTTTTAGCCAGACTCATCAAGGAAAAAAAGGGAGAGGGCTCAAATCAATAAGATTAGAAATGAAAAAAGAGAAGTTACAACACAAGACACCACAGAAATACAAAGGATCATAAGAGACCACAGCAAGCAAACTATATGCTAATAAGATGGACAACCTAGAAAAAAATGGACAAATTCTTAGAAAGGTACAACCTCCCAAGACTGAACCAGGAAGAAATAGAAAATATGGACAGACCAATCACAAGTACTGAAATTGAAACTGTGATTTAAAAACTTCCATCAAACAAAAGTCCAGGACCAGCTGGCTTCAGAGCCAAATGCTATCAAACATTTAAGAAGAGTCAACACCCATCCTTCTGAAACTATGCCAAAAAATCACAGAGGAAGGAATACTATCAAACTCATTCTATGAGGCCCCCATCACCCTGATACCAAAACCAGACAAAGATACCACATAAAAGAAAATTACAGGCCAATACACACTGATGAATATAGATGCAAAAATCCTCAACAAAATACCAGCAAACCAAATCCAATACTTCCAATCTTGAGTAAGAAAAATGGAGCTAGAGGAATCAGGCTCTCTGACTTCAGACTATACTATAAAGCTACAGTCATCAAAACAGTATGGTACTGGCCCCAAAACAGAAATATAGATCAATGGAACAGGATAGAAAGCCCAGAAATAAACCCACGCACCTATGGTCAATTAATCTACAACAAAGGAAGCAAGAGTATACAATGGGAAAAAGACAGTCTCTTAAATAATTGATGGTGGGAAAACTGGACAGGTACATGTAAAAAAAAAAAAAGGAATTTGAATATTCTTTAACACCATACACAAAAATAAACTAAAAGTGCTTAAAGACCTAAATGTAAGACCATATACTACAAAACTCTTAGAGGAAAATATAGGCAGAACACTCTCTGACATAAATCACAGCAATACCTTTTTCAATTTGTCTCCTAGAGTAATGGCAATAAAAATAAAATTAAACAAATGGGCCTAATTAAACTCAAAAGCTTTTGCACAGTAAAGGAAACCATAATCAAAATGAAAAGACAACCCACAGAATGGGAGAAAATATTTGCAAACAATGCAACCAAGAAGGGATTAATCTCCAAAATTTACAAAGAGCTCATGTGGCTCAATATCAAAAAACCAACAACCCAATCAAAAAATGGGCAGAAGACCTAAATAGACATCTCTTCAAAAAAGACATACAGATGGCCAAAAAGCACATGAAAAGATGCTCAACGCCTCTAATCATTAGAGAAATGCAAATCAAAACTACAATGGGATATCACCTCACACCAGTCAGAATGGCCATCATCAAAAAGACTACAAATAATAAATGCTGAAGAGGGTGTGGAGAAAAGGGAACCTTCCTACACTGTTGGTGGGAATGTAAATTGGTGCAGCCACTACGGAGGTTCCTTAAGAAACTAAAAATAGAGCTACCATATGATCCAACAATCCCACTCCTGGGCATATATCCAGAGAAAATCATGGTTCAAAAGGATACATGCACCCCAATATTCATTGCAATGCTGTTTACAATAGCCAAGATATGGAAGCAACCTAAATGTCCATTGACAGATGAATGGATAAAAAGATGTGGTACATGTTATACAATGGAATATTATTCAGCCATTAAATAGAATGAAATAATGCCATTTGCAGCAATACGGATGGACCTGGAGATTATCTTACTAAGTGAAGTAAGTCAGACAGAGAAAGACAATATCATATGATATCGCTTACATGCAAAATCTTAAAAAAAAAAGATAGAAATGAACTTAATTACAAAATAGAAACAGACTCACAGACTTAGAGAACAAAATGGTTACCAGGGGAAAAGATTTGGGGGGAGGGACAGACTATACACACTGCTATATTTAAAATAGATAACCAACAAGGACCTACTGTATAGCACAGGGAACTCTCCTCAATACTCTGTAATATCCTAAATGGGAAAAGAATTTGAAAGAGAATAGATACATGTATATATATAACTGAATCACTCTACTGTACACCTGAAACTAATACAACATTGTTAATCAACTATACTTAATATAAAATAAAAATTTTAAGTAAACAATGAATTTTCCATTGCTTTTACCTTATTCAATAAAGAAACTAATAATAATCTTTAAAAAAAAAAAAGAATTAAGAAAAAAAAAACCTAGGGGTTTTCATCAGAGATACTACCAGAGCAAAGCAAAGGAAACTCTTCTCCACCATTTAAAAGGAGGGATGGGACTTTCTGATAGATGACTCTTCTAGTCTAGGTTGCCTGCCCCCCACCCCTAAAACAGAATCTGTAGAAAAGCCTTTCGTGCAGGTAGTTTATTTGGAGTTGATTCCAGGAAGCAGGAGCTACGGACCGGGAAAAGTACAAAAGGAAGGAAAGAAAAAGTGTGCAGTTGAGTTGATAACCAGCATGCCAACTCCATCCAACCAGATATTCTGAGGAGCCCCTAAGACAACTTTCAAAAATGCCCTCCAGATGACCTCCAAGGAGAAGCATTTCTCAGCTCCTGTAGGCCAGAGTTTGAAGTTGGCCCTAGGGCATGTTACCTCCTTTCAGACATGCCAAACAGAGAAATCCTGGGGCAGAAAGTGAAATATGTGTTTACATACTTGGGCTGAGCTAGCGGCAGAGCCAAGGTTAGTTGAATTTCATATGGACTGGGGTAAAGGCCACAGCTGGAATCAGAGAGAGACTGAGAGTGGGCGTGGAAGGGATGCAAGAAGAAGCTGATACATTCGGCAGCAAGATTCCTTTTAATGAACTATTTAAACTTATTCAACTTATTTGCAGCACACATCATCACCCTCCTCTCAAAGCATATCACATATTTCTCTGGTTGGTGCATGTTCCATTTAACCTGTTTTTTGCACTGATGTATACAGACTTTAGCATGTTTTCCTTTTTTAAGTAACGGGTTAGGTCGTCTATAATTGTTTGCTTAAAAAATGATTTATCGGGCTTCCCTGGTGGCGCAGTGGTTGAGAGTCCGCCTGCCGACGCAGGGGACACGGGTTCGTGCCCCGGTCTGGGAAGATCCCACATGCCGCAGAGCGGCTGGGCCTGTGAGCCATGGCCACTGAGGCTGTGCATCCGGAGTGTGTGCTCTGCAACAGGAGAGGCCACAGCAGTGAGAGGCCCGCGTACCGAAAAAAAAAAAAAAGACTTATCATGATTTTGTTACTCTCTTTTGCCATCAGAAAGAAACAACAACAAAAAGAGACAAATTGGATTTCATTAAATATTTAAAAATATGTGCATCAAAAGAACTAGAAATAAAAGAATAAAAAGGCAACCCACAGGGCTTCCCTGGTGGCACAGTGGTTGGGAGCCTGCCTGCCGATGCAGGGGACAAGGGTTCGTGCCCCGGTCCAGGAAGATCCCACGTGCCGCAGAGCGGCTGGGCCCATGAGCCATGGCCGATGAGCCTGCGTGTCTGGAGCCTGTGCTCCGCAACGGGAGAGGCCACAACAGTGAGAAGCCCGCGTACCATAAAAAAATAAATAAATAAATAAATTTTTTTTTAAAAAAGGCAACCCACAGAATGAAAAGAATGGATAACCAAAATACAATGGAATGTTTTTTAGTCTTAAAGAGTTAGGAAATTCTGCTATAACATAAAAGAACCTCATGTGGAGTGAAATAAGCCAGACACAGAAAGACAAATACTGTATGATTCGACTTATATGAGGCACTTGAATAAGTAGCCAAAATCATAGAGACAGAAAGTGGAATGGTGGTTTCCAGGGCTGGGAGAGGCTGGGGTGGGGGGTTAGCTTTATATGATGAAAAGAATTATGGCAATATGATGGCTGCACAATGCTATGAATGTATTTAATAACACTGAACTATATTCTTAAAATAGTTAAGAGGGTAAATCTTATCTGTATTTTACCACAATATTTTTATTGAGATATGGTTGATTTATGATATTATATGTTTCAGATGTACAACACAGTGTTTCACAATCTGGAAAGATTATACTCTGTTTATAGTTATTATAAAATATTGGCTATATTCTCTGTGCTGTACAGTATATCCTTGTAGCTAATTTATTTTATACATAGTAGTTTGTACCTCTTAATCCCCCAGCTCTATCTTGCCCCTCCCCCATTCCCTCTTAAAAAAATATTTCTAAAGAATAAAGAAAGGGTTGGGGACAAGGATGAAAGAATAGAGCATAAACGTTATTTGTCATAATGACATAGAAAAAACAAACTAAAAGAAGAAAGAAGGGAAAATGTGAATAAATGTCCTGATTGCTAATGGGTAACATGTGGGAGCCAAAGCACATTATTTAAGTTCTGTAAACCAAAGAGTAAATTCTGTACTTCTCCATTGTTTCTGTAAGAAAATTTATAAACATGTTTCCTTGTTTCCCTTCACCATCAAGCTTTCCCTGTCACAGCTCTGCCTTCCAGAAGCAGTACTTCTCAAGACTGATACTTTTGATTACATGCACTCTTAAATCCTTTCCAATTGATCTGCCATATATTTATTGCTTATTTCTATATAACAAATTGCTCAAAACTTAATGACTTAAAACAACAAACATGTATTATATTACTGTTCCAGTGTGTCAGGGATTCCAGAGTGGCTTACTTGGGTTATTCTTGTGCAGGGCCTTTCACAAGGTGGCAGTGGTGTCAGATAGGGCTGCAGTGGCCTGAAGCCCTGATTGCAGCTCATTATTGTGGCCATTGGCAGGAGGCTTCTGTTCCTCTCCTGGTATTGACTGGAGGCCTCACCTCTTTACAGAGCTGCTTGAGTATCCTCACAGCATGGCAGCTGGCTTTCTCAGTGTGATCTGAGAGAGAGAGAGAGAGAGAGAGAGAGAGACAAGGAGAGGAGGATGTTACCTTGTTCTAAAACCATTGCTTTCCCACTGCATCCTCCTCTTTTCTTTGTCATAACTGCTCCTGAAGTACTTACATGTAAATTGAAAGTTGTAATTTCTTTTAATCTCCTTATGAAGTTATATGATACTGTAGGGATGCATTATAATTTTGCTTTTTTTTTTTCCTTCCTAGATGATCTATATGGATTTTGGAGGTAAAGTAGAACAATCTGTATTCAGGCAGCATTATCCTAAAGGAAACAGGAAGTTTCCCAATAAATAATTTTTGAATGTGAGAATGAATGAATAAATTGATATGAAACTAGAGGGCTGATTTATTGAATGAAATGACATTGATCATCCATCATGGAGACTGGATTTTCATGACCATATTGTCAGACTATTTTGTTTCTGGAGAAAATAGGGGCTGGTGTTATAACTGAAGTGTTCTTGGGTAAGAACAGAATGCGTAAAAGTGGAGTCAGTTGTAAAACTGGAAAGTTTAGTGGCATAAGACCTCCTTCTGTGACCTGTGGTTGGCATGATGGCAGCCTGGCATGGTGGGCTTGTAAGCAAGGTAAAACTAGCTTGTTGAGTGAGTAAGCCAGTGTCCTCAGCCTTCTCTGCATTGTGTTATACGATCTCAAACACTCATATTAGTTAGAAGTATGATTGTCTTTTCATGCACACACACCAGGAAATAAACAATGGAGATGGAGCGCATGTCTGCCGAGATATATATTCACCCTTGCAGAGAGAGGCTTATGCACCTGCCTACTCAAATATGCTCAGCCTGAGGAATACTGGCAAAGTGAGGAGTACTCAAACATCAGTATCACCCCTGGGTGCCGTATCCCACAGTGGGCTCTCCGTGGAGAGGCCTTCCCCAAGATCTTTACTTCTCTGAATCTCAAGTTATTTGTCCAGACCCTTAAGACAACTTTGAATTTTTCTGTCAACATTTTCTTATTAACACATGTTTTAGGAGGTGACCGTTTTTTGTATTATTGACTTCAAATATTTCCAAGTGTTTTTGGTCAAACTTCCTTATTCTCATAAACTCTCAAAGACATACTTTGCATTTCTGAGGTCATTCAGGATGTCATATTCTGTTGAATCCTTTCTGATCAGATTGAAAGATTTTAGAAAGTAGACAATTTTCTCTTAAGCTAGGCAGTATAATGGAGTATGTTTTCTTTAATAGTGTTTCAGAGGTGTCATTCTGTAAATAAAAATGGCTGGTTTGGGGTGAATAAATGAGTATTCTATTTTTCTAAAACATGTCTTTGCTCCTGAAAATAAAAGTTAGAAAGAGAGTAAAGAAAGACAAAGAAATAAAAAAGAAAGAAAGAAAGGAAGGAAGGAAGGAAGGAAGGAAGGAAGGGAGAGAGAAAGAGAGAGAGAAAGAAAGAAAGGAAAAAAGAAAGAAGAAAGAAAGAAAGAAAGAGAGAAAGGAAGGAAGGAAGGAAAGAAAGGAAAGAAAGAAAGAAAGAAAGAAAGAAAGAAAGAAAGAAAGAAAGAAAGAAAGAAAGAAAGAAAGAAGGAAGGAAGGAAGAAGGAAAGGGAGAAAGAAGGAAAGGGAGAAAGGAAAAGAAAGTATTATTTATTGATGGACCCCAAACCTACAATTATTGTGAACATGGGAAAACACATTGCAAATCAAGGCTGCAAACACTCACGGTCATGCTTTTGTTGTCACTGTTCTATTTGTTTCCTTGTACACCATCATTTCCTAAGGTTCCATTTAATTAAACATTTCTTTTATTGGTAGTGATTTTAGATAGTTGGTTAATATACCAAAACAAATCATAAGGCTAAATTACCAAAAATCACTTTTCAAACTATGATATTTGAGATTATGGGAATTCTTTTCAATGGAATAAAAAAGGGGGGAGCATCTCAACAATCTTTCTATGAGAGAACAATCAATCTGTCTTGAATTCTACACAAATCAACATAGAAAAAGAAAAGTATATTCAAAAGTAAGGGACTTTCTACATATATACACTAATATGTATAAAATAGATAACTAATGAGAACGCGCTGTAGAGCACAGGGAACTCCACTTCACTGTACAGTAGAAACTAACACAACATTCTAAAACACCTATACCCCAATTAAAAAAAAAAAGTAAGAGACTTTCTGGCCATTGGAGAAAAAAAGAAAGGAACCAAAAACTGTTTGCTTTCTACCTCCTGACAGTGTTTCAAATCATGGGGCAGGGGTGTGACCTGAATCTAAACTTTCATGAGAACACACTTGATTTTAAGAATTAGGGATCATGATATTGATTTCTTTCCACCAGAGGGAGCCATAGACTATGACTTAGCAACCGTGCCTGTGCTTCTGGGCACACAAACACAGTAATCTAAAGTAGCTCCTTTTAAATCAAGATGGTGGAGGAGTAGGTGGATGTGGAGTTCACTTCTCTCCACAAATCCATCAAGAATACATCTACAAGTGGAACCATTCTCACAGAGCACCTGCTGAACTCTAGCAGAGGATCTTGGACAAAGGACAAGAAAAATCCCCTCGCAACTGGGTAGATGAAAGAAAGCAAAAAAAAAGAAAAAGAAAAAAGGAAGTGGGATGGGATGTGCACCCCTCGGGGGGAGCTGAAGGAGATGAGAGGTTCTCGCACTCAGGGAATCCCCCTCACCGGTGGGACGGAAGGGGAGTTTCAGGGTCTCAGAGGAGAGCACAGCAACTGGACTGCGGCAGGCCGGACAGAGTGAGACCTACACAGGTGGTCCGAGTCACAGCCCTGCACACCCCAGCCTGAGACATGTGTCTGCTGGTGCAGATGGGGGCTGGGTGCTGGAATGTGGGGTTTGAAGAGCAGATCCGGGGAAGGGACTGCTGTTGGCTATGAGCAATCAGCCTGAGGGGATGGGAGTGAGGAGCTCCACAACTGGGAATGTTTGTAGAACAAGCCTGGGCCACCATAGAAGCAAAGTGCCATTGTTGAGTGACTCATGAGGGGCGGGCCCGCCATTGCAGCCTCTCTCCCCACACTCTGGCCCCTGCATCCGCAGGCACTAGGAGGGGCTCCCACCTGAGCAAGCTCCTGCACCCCGCCCACCACTGCCTCCACTCCTCCCACTTGGGCTGGTGTGTGTGCTCCAGGGCAGCTTCAGGAGCAAACGCCTGTGAGTGGCCCACACATGGAGATGGGGCTGAAGCCACAGTTGAGCCCCAGGGACCGTGGACTAAGGAAGAAGAGCTGAAATCTCTCCTCATGGCTGCGGGAACCACAGATTTACACGCCCGCTCTGCTGGCTTTGTAAACTCAGCGTCTGTGGAATATCTGAACGGATGAGTGCCCCCGCAGCTGGAGTGGATCTGGCTCCAGCAGCTGTGGGCTTTGTGGGCATGTACACACAGGGACTGGGCTGGGCCAGAATCTGAGCTGCCTCCATAACTCCCACAGCGGGTCCAGGTGTGTGACTACTGCAGTCCTGGAACCTGACTTCAGTGGATCTGTGCTGACCTGGTGAAAACAATGCCTGAGAGACACCAGGGCCAACTGCCAGTATACCCACAGTTGAGGCGGGACTGAGAGCAGTTCCAACGACAGTGCACTTTGTGAGCCTGCACAGTGGGTGAAAGGGGACACAACTGAGCACATTACCAGGCGAACAGCTCCAGAGGAGGAATACTCAGTGGCTTCTCTCCCAGTGGGAATGCTCCAATCCTGCTTACCTTGCACCGCAGATCAGAAACACAGCTAAGAAACAGATCTGGGGGCCTCTACTCTGACAACTAGGGAGCAGACCCTATACCTGACAGGGCAGTGGCACCCACAGAGCAAAGGGGGGCCCCCCATTCAATACCCGGGGCAGGCTCTGGTCATCACAACACCAGTTAAACCCCCTATCAAGGCGATAATGGCCACCATACACTGAGGAAAGAGGTGGCAGTCTAAAAACAGCCCATGCACCAAGAAGAAAAGAAAATTAAACCCATGCAGGCTACACAGGGAAATTCCCACATAGAACAGCCCTCCAAGATAGTCTGAGCGTCTGGCATCAGAAGGAAGAACCCCCAGAGCATTTAGCTTTGAAGGCCAGTGGGGCTTGAGGGCAGGAGCTCCACAGGATGAGGGAAACAGAGACTTTACTCTTGGAGGGTGCACATAAGTTCTCATATGCACTGGGACCCAAAACATAGCAGTACCTCTATAGAAACCTGGGCTAGACCAACCTAGGGGTCTTGGAGGTTCTTGTGGGGAGGCGAGGGGTCAGCCATAGCTCACTGTGGGGCCAAAGACACTGGTAGCAGAGGCCCTAGGGAATACTGATCAGCATGACCCCTTCTGGAGGTCCCCATTTGGGCACCAAGACCTGGCCCCAACCAACAGCCTACAGGCTCCAGAGCTAGAACACCTCAGGCCAAACAACCAGCTGGACAGGAACAGAGCCTCACCCATCAGCAGACAGGCTGCCTAGAGTCATACTGAGCTCATAGCCACATCAAAACACATCCTTTGACATGGCCTGGTCCACCAGACATAATGCCACCTACCAGAGGGAAGGAACGAGTCCATTCCACCAGGAAGCCTTACACAAGCCCCTGGACCAACCTTACACACCAGGGGGCAGACACCAGAAGCAAGAGGGAGTACAGTCCTGCAGCCTGAGGAAAGGAGACCACAAACACAGAAATTTAGACAAAGGAGATGATAGAGTAATATGCTGCAAATGAAGGAACAAGATGAGAACAACTAAATGAAGAGGAGATAGGCAATCTACCCAAAAAAGAATTCAGAGTAATAAAAGTAAAGATGATTCAAAATCTCAGAAAAAGAATGGAGGCACAGACTGAGAAAATATAAGAAATGTTTAACAAGGAGCTAGAATATTTAGAGAACAAACAACCAGAGAGGGACAATACAAGAAATGAAATGAAAAAGACACTCAAAAAAATCAATAGCAGAATAACTGAGGCAGAAGAATGAATAAGTGAGCTGGAAGACAGAGTGAAGGAAATCACTGCCACAGAACAGAATAGAGAAAAAAGAATGAAAAGAAATGAAGACAGTCTCAGAGATCTCTGGGACAGCATTAAATGCACCAATATTTGCATTATAGGGGCCCCAGAAGGAGAAAAGAAAGAGAAAGGGCCTGAGAAAATATGTGAAGAGATTATAGCCGAAAACTTTCCTAAGTTTTGTGAAAGGAAACACTCAAGCCCAGGAAGCACAGAGAGTCCCACACAGGATAAACCCAAGGAGGAACACTCAGAGACACATAGTAATCAAACTGATAAAAATTAAAGACAAAGAAAAAATATTAAAAGCAACACAGGAAAAGCAACAAATAACATACAAGAGAATCCCCATAAGGTTATCAGCTAATTTCTCAGCAGAAACTCTGCAGGCCAGAAGGGAGTGGCATGATATATTTAAAGTAATGAAAGGAAAAAACCTACAACCAAGAATATTTTAACCAGCAAGGCTCCCATTCAGATTTGACAGAGAAATCAAAAGCTTTACAGACAAGCAAAAACTAAGAGAATTTAGCACCGCCAAATGAGCTTTACAACAAAACTAAAGGGACTTCTCCAGGTGGGAAAGAGACAAGCAACTTAAAACAAACTTGTGTGTGTGTGTGTGTGTGTGTGTGTGTGTGTGTATAGACTGCTATATCAAAACCTCATAGGAACTGCAAGCCAAAAAGTACAATAGAAACACACACACAAAAGAAAAAGAAGCCCAAACACAATGCTAAATATAGTCATCAAATCACAAGAGAAGAGAACAAAAGAGGAAGGGAAGAAAAAGACCTACAAAAACAAATTCAAAACAATTAAGAAAATGGCAATAAGAATATACATATCAATAATTACCTTAAAAATAAATGGATTAAATGCTCCAACCAAAAGACATAGACTGGCTGAATGGATACAAAAACAAGACCCATATATATGCTGTCTACAAGAGACCTACTTCAGACGTAGGGACACATACAGACTGAAAGTGAGGGGATGAAAAAAGTTATTCCATGCAAATGGAAATCAAAAGAAAGCTGGAGTAGCAATTCTTATATCAGACAAAATAGATTTTTTTAATATTTATTTTATTTATTTATTTTTCTATATTTTGGCTGTGTTGGGTCATAGTTGCGGTACACGGGATCTTCATTGTGGCATGTGGGATCTTTCGTTGTGGCATGCAGGCTTCTCTCTAGTTGTGGAGCGCAGGCTTCTTTCTAGTTGTGGCATGTGGGTTTTCTCTTTCTAGTTGTGGCACGTGGGCTCCAGAGTGTGTGGGCTCTGTAGTTTGCTGCACGTGGCTCTCTAGTTGAGGCGCATGGGCTCAGTAGTTGTGGCACACGGGCTTAGTGGCCCCGCGGCATGTGAGATCTTAGTTCCCCAACCAGGTATCGAACCCACATCCCCTACATTGGAAGGCAGATTCTTTACCACTGGACCACCGGGGAAGTCCCCAAAATAGACTTTAAAATAAAGACTGTTGCAAGAGACAAGGGATGACACTACATGATGATCAAGGGATCAATCCAAGAAGGAGATATAACAATTGTAAAAAATATATGCACCAAACATAGGAGCACCTCAATATATAAGGCAAATGCTAACAGCTATAAAAGGGGAAATCAACAGTAGCACAATAATAGTGGGGGACTTTAACACCCCACTTACACCAATGCACAGATCATCCAGACAGAAAATCAGTAAGGAAACACAGGCCTTAAATTATACATTAGACCAGATGGACTTAATTGATATTTTTAGAGCATTCCATTCAAAAGCAGCAGAATACACATTCTTCTCAAGTGCACATGGAACATTCTCCAGGATAGGTCACATATTGTGCCAAAAATTAAGCCTCAGTAAATTTTTTTTTAATGTATTTATTTTAATTAATTTATTTATTATTTTTGGCTGCATGGGGTCCTCGTTGCTGCATGCAGGCTTTCTCTAGTTGCAGCAAGCAGGGGCTACTCTTTGTTGTGGTACGTGGGCTTCTTGTTGCGGTGGCTTCTCTTGTTGTGGAGCGTGGACTCTAGGTGCACAGCTTCAGTAGTTGTGGCACACAGGCTCAGAAGCTGTGGCCCGTGGGCTCTAGAGCGCAGGCTCAGCAGTTGTGGTGAATGGGCTTAGGTGCTCCGCGGCATGTGGGTTCTTCCCAGACCAGGGCTCGAACCCGTGTCCCCTGCATTGGCAGGCAGATTCTTAACCACTAGCACCACCATGGAAGCCCACCTCAGTAAATTTAAGAAAATTAAAATTATATCAAACATCTTTTCTGACCACAATGCTATGAGATTATAAATTACTGGGGAAAAAAAATGCAAAAACCCAATCACTTGGAGACTAAACAGTATGTTACTAAACAATCAATGGGTGACTAAAAAATCTCAAATAAACAAATTAACCTTACACTTAAATCAACTAGAGAAAGGAGAACAAAAAAACCAAAAAGGTAGTAGAAGGAAAGGAATTATAAAGATTAGAACAGTAATAAATGAAATAGAGATAAAGAAAACAATAGCAAAGATCAATGAAACTAAAAGCTGGTTCTTTGAAAAGATAAACAAAATTGATAAACCTTTAGCCAGACTTATCAAGAAAAAAAGAGAGAGGACCAAAATCAGTAACGTTAGAAATGAAAAAGGAGAAGTTACAATGGACACCACAGAAATACAAAGGATCATAAGAGACTACTACAACCAACTATACACCAATAAAATGGACAACCTAGAAGAAATGGACAAATCCTTAGAAAGGTACAATCTCCCAAGACTGAACCAAAAACAAATAGAAAATATGAGCAGACCAATCACAAGTACTGAAATTAAAACTGTGATTTTAAAACTTCCATCAAACAAAAGTCCAGGACCAAATGGCTTCACAGGCAAATGCTATGAAACATTTAAGAAGAGTCAACACCAATCCTTCTGAAATTATGCCAAAAAATTGCAGAGGAAGAAAAACCCCCAAGCTCATTCTACAAGGCCACCATCACCCTGATACCCAAACTAGACAAAGATACCACAAAAAACAGGAAAATTACAGACCAGTATCACTGATGAATATAGATGCAAAAATCCTCAAAAAAAATGCTAGCAAACTGAATCCAAAAACACATTAAAGGATCATACATGATGATCAACTGGGATTTACCCAGGGATGCAAGGATTCTTCAATATATGCAAATCAATCAATATGATACACCATGTTAACAAGTTGAAGAATAAAAACTCTATGATCATCTCAATGGATTCAGAAATAGCTTTTGACAAAATTCAACACCCGTTTATGACAAAAACTCTCCAAAAAGTGGGCATAGAGGGAACCTACCTCAACATAATAAAGTCATATATGACGAACTCACAGTAAACATCATTCTCAATGGTAAAAAACTGAAAGCATTTCCTCTATGATCAGGAATAAGACAAGGATGTCCACTCTCGCCACTATTATTCAACATAGTTTTGGAAATCCTAGCCACAGCAATCAGAGAAGAAAGGGAAACAAATGGAATCCAAATTGGAAAAGAAGTAAAATTGTTACTGTTTGCAGATGACATGATACTAGACATAGAAAATCCTAAAGATGATACCAGAAAACTACTAGAGCTCATCAATGAATTTGGTAAAGTTTCAGGACACAAAATTAATACACAGAAATGTCTTGCATACTTATACATTAACAATAAAAGATCAGAAAGAGTAATTAAGGAAATGATCCCATTTACCATCTCATCAAAAAGAATAAAACACCTAGGAATAAACCTACCTAAGGAGGCAAAAGATCTGTACTCAGAAAACAGTAAGATGCTCATAAGAAATCAAAGATGACACAAACAGATGGAAAGATATACCATGTCCTTGGATTGGAAAAATCAATATTGTCAAAATGACTATACTACCCAAAGCAATCTACAGATTCAGTGCAATCCCTATCAAATTACCAAAGGCATCTAGAAGTAGAACACAAAATTTTTCAATAAAACAATTTGTATTGAAACACAAAAGACCCAGAATAGCCCAAGTAATCTTGAGGAAAAAAAAAAATGAAGCTGGAGGAATCAGACTCCCTGACCAGACTATACTACAAAGCTACAGTAATCAAAACAGTATGGTACTGGCACAAAAACAGAAATATAGCTCAGTCGAACAGGATAGAAAGTCCAGAGGTAAACCCATGCACCTATGGTCAACTAATCTATGGCAAAGGAGGCAAGGATATACAATGGAGAAAAGACTGTCCCTTCAATTAGTGGTGCTGTGAATACTGAACAGCTACATGTAAAAGAATGAAATTAGAACACTCTGTAACATCATACACAAAAATTAACTCAAAAGGATTAAAGACCTATATGTAAGGACGGATACTATAAAACTCTTAGATGAAGCACTGTCTGACATAAATTGCAGCAATATATTTTTTGATCCACCTCCTAAAGTAATGAAAACAAAAACAAAATTAAGCAAATGGGACCTAATTAAACTTAAAAGCTTTTGCAAAGCAAAGGAAACCATAAACAAAACAAATGGGAGAAAATATTTGCAGATAAAGCAACCGACAGGGATTTATCTCCAAAATATACTAACAGCTCATTGAACTCAATATCAAAAACACAAACAAACCAATCAAATAAAGGACAGAAGATCTAAATAGACATTTCTCCAAAGAAGACATACAGATGGCCAAAAAGCACATGAAAAGATGCTCCACATCACTAATTATCAGAGAAATGCAAATCAAAACTGCAATGAGGTATCACCTCACACCAGTCAGAATGGCCATCATCTAAAAATTTACAAACAATAAATGCTGGAGAGGGTGTGGAGAAAAGGGAACCCTCTCACACTTTTGGTGGGAATGTAAATTGATAAACCATTATGGAGAACAGTATGGAGGCTCCTTAAAAAATAGAGCTACCGTATGATCCAGCAATTCCACTCCTGGGCATATATTCAGAGAAAACCATAATTTCTAACAATACATGCACCCCAATGCTGATTGCAGCACTATTTACAATTGCCAAGACATGGGAGCAACCTAAATGTCCATCAACAGATGAATGGATATAGAAGATGTGGTACATATATACAATAGAATACTATTCAGCCATAAAAAGTACCAAATAATGCCATTTGTAGCAACATGGATGGACCTAGAGATTATCATACTAAGTGAAGTAAGTCAGATGGAGAAAGACAAATATCATATGATATCACTTATATGTGGAATATAATAAAGATCACTTTGTTTACAAAACAGTAAACATCTCACAGATCTCGAAATCAAACTTATGGTTACCAAAGGGGAAATACAGGGGGAAGTGATCAATTAGGAGATTGGGATTAACATATACACACTACTATATACAAGATAGATAATTAATAAGGGCCTACTGTGTAGCACAGGATGCTCTACTCAGTATTCTGTGATAACCTATATGGGAAAAGAATCTGAAAAAGAATGGATATATATATATATATATATATGTGTGTGTGTGTGTGTGTGTGTGTGTGTGTGTGTGTGTGTGTGTGTGTGTAACTATACACCTGAAATTAACACATCGTAAATCAACTATACTACAAGAAAAAAATTTTTTTTAATTGGAGAAAAAATAAAGTAGTTCCTTTTAGGTTTCATATTTTATTATCAAAGAAAGGTTTTTTTAAGATCAAATAATCACTATTAATTTTCAATAAGGTAGGATTTATGATTTGACTCTATACCCTTCTGACATTTTTACCCTCCAGAATGAAAAAAAAAAAAAAAAAGCAGAGGCTTCATCTTTTATGTACTTCCACAGGTTTATTTACTTAGAAATTGGCTGATGGAAAACTTTTTGCTTCAGGAACCTAAGGACGAAGTCCACCTACATTTTGCCTGTTCGGATTCATCTGGGACAAGTATTTGGAATTTGTGCACCCTGTGGAATTGTCCTAGGTTCTGATTTCCAAGAAAGCTACAAGGAAGCAAGGCCCTGGCCTCCAGGTGTTTCTCTAGTTCTTGTAGTTGTGTGCGTCCATTCACTTCCAGCCCAGTACTGCAATCCCCACCTTGCTCCACATAGAAGATGCTCCAGCTCTGATTTACTATCTATTGAAAACCCAAGCTTTGCCCTGAGTCTCTGACACTCTCATGCTTGCAAGCTGCCTTCTAGTTGCTTCAAATGCTGGGCCTGTAAAGACAGATTTACTCGTACTCCTTTTGTACTTTGAGGGGCAAATTTTATGAGCTGAAAGCTGACTGGCAGTCTCCTGTGACTGTTCAATAAGGCACAGCGCTTGTGAAGTATCACCCCCATGGCTGCGTTCTATCGGCTGATTAGGACTGAAATAGTGCATGTGGAAATGGAGAACCATTGGAAATTCATGGGCCGGCCGAGATCACAGCCCATCATGATTTCTCATGTGAAAATGTGATTTCCCTACCCCTGTTTCCTCTGGTTACTCTGCTGAGAAGCTTTAAATGAGTTTCCCAGCCTGTGACAAGGGACTTCTGCCATGGCATTGCTTGGGGAGCACAATTCAGAGTAACAAAGGCACCAGATTTCCAGAAACTTAGACTGACCAAGGGATGGCTTTCAGGCTTCTGGAATGACGACTCCTAAATGGGGAAAAAGCAGATGTTTCTGAACAGCTTAAGCCACTTCCCGATTTTAATACAGTTTCCGCAATCACTTTGTATCTGACAATTGTACCAGATGGAGATAGCACAGCATGACAGCTGAGTGGGCATTTGAGGCCTAAAGGACATGCCTACCTTCCCAGGACTCTGGATAGTGATTGTAATTGCTTCTATTTTCATATGGGAATTAAGGCATTACTAAACCATTTAAAAAATAAAATTTTTTAAATAAATAATTTCACATAGCATGAATTATTTTGTTAGCAAACGTAACTTTTCTTGTAGCTTCCTTCCCCTACCCCATAATATCATGGTTTCCTTTTTCTAATCCTAGACTATTTTATGTCCCCTGCAAAGCGTAAATCGTCCCCCTACAGAATTTAATTAGGAGAATTCATTACAGCCACAGGTTTGAGCAATTTACTGGAAAATGTGGACTTTCAAACTGGGGGCCCCTCTTTAACACAGTTTAATATAAATAATAAGGAGAATGGACAAATTGTAATCAATCATTTAAAACTCTTGCTAGGGACATTCAGTCTGAGTAAAGCAGTATATTCTTTTTCACTGGAATTACACCAACCCAGTGTGGTTACATGAACCAGAGCTTATTTGGCAGTTAGGTATTTCTGACTAATAAAAATAGGAAATAAAATGGTTTCTGAATAAAGACATGGAGTTCTCCATAACCCAGGACCCCTGCTCCAATCACTGCCTCTTTCTCTCCTTCCCTTCAAAGCACTTAAGGAATCCAAAGAGATATTGTTATTCATTCTTCTCATTTCCCATTTCCTCCACAACCCCCAATTATTGTTTCCTGCCTTCAAACCTTTACTGAAACTGCTTGTGTTAAATTTATTGATGTCTTTCTCTTTGCCAAGGTCAACAGAAGCTTTAACGCCCTTAAGTGATTCCCCTTTCTGACTTCCTTCTTTACTCACATTGTCTCCTGTCTGATTTAACTCCATCTCTAGCCATTTCCTCTCTGCTTCTATTCTGTTCCTCTGTCTACCCTTACACACTCTCTCAGCTTTCATTCATCTTCCTTCTTTCTTGGTCTCTACTTCCCCTAAGTCTCCTCATCCTGAATTCAACTACCATTTATACAATGATAATTTTTTAGTCTTTTCTCTGGTTTAGACTTCTAAGATCCAGCCTCTCATTTCTGTCTCCTGAGCTTCCCCACCTGGGTGACTGGCATGGAGATAGTACTACGTGGCCACCCAAACTGTTGCTTTCTTTTTTTGTATGTTACCAGCCACATAGTTGCCAGCTTTCTCTGCATTTATGTGGGGCCATGTGATAGGCTTATGGCCAATGGAATATGGGTGACTTGATACACATCGCTTCCATTTCTGGTCCCTGTGATGCCCTGCATGGTCCTCTAAGCTCTTTCTCTTCCCTGACAATGTTGGAGGATGGTAGGGCATGAGGTCCACCAGCCAGGAACATTCAATCCATGTTTTGCTGAAATGAAGAACACTGTTGTCTTAGACCCCTGAGAATTGGGGTTGTCAGTTACAGCAGTTAGATTGCCCTGGTTATTACGGTGTAATGAAGGTACACCGGTAACTCCTTGGTACCTCCAAAAGGAAACTCAGCTTGTTCCACAAAACAAATTCCCCATCTCAGTAAATGGGACCCCATCTCACCCAAACCAGGAATTTTAAGTCTCCCAGAACTTATCCTCCGACCTTATCCCATATCCAGTCTCTCCCCAGGCTATGTTCACTTGACCTCTTTCACATATCCATGGACTAGACACTCTGGCTCAGCCCCTCGTGGCTCCCAGTGCACACAGTTACGACTGTCTCCTAATTGTTCTCTGTTTGTCTCCTCCCATCCTTTCCAGCTGGTTGCCCACACCCTTTGAAGGATGATCTTGTTCTCCATCATCATCTCTTTTTCATCTTAAAAATGAATGATACCAATTTTCTGCTCATAAATGAATATATATATACTTTTTTAGAAATTTTGGAAAACTCAGTAAAGTATTAAATAGAAAATAAATGTCAATTACAATTTCATTACCTCAATACAAACACTGTTAAACATTTGGTTCACAGGCTTCCTATGTCATTTTTTATGTGTGTGTTTATAATTATCATCCATAGTATCTTAAACTTAATTTTTATCTTTATCAAAGCAGTACATATATGCATTTTAAAGGCTGCTTACTAATACTACAGGAAGCGGAGCAGAATATATCGACCCAAAATATACCTCTTTGGCATAGAATTATTTTAGGCTAATTATTTTTATGCAACAGAAGACACAGGAGAAGCTCTGAGAACCAAGGAGAAGTTGCCCTTTTGTAAGAGACATTTACATTTATAAGAGGAATTATTATAGGGCGGTCTCAGTCAAGAGCCTAGAAGGGTAAAGAGAAAATTATTTTTCTTCCTGCACATACATATACAGTGAAAAACATCAGCTCCCTGTTTCAGTCCTCTCAACTTCCAACTCCATCCCTCAGAAGAAAATGCTTTCAAATAGTTTAGTGATTTATTCAGGGAGTTTTCTCCATAATTTTAAATGACATTGTTGTACTGCTATTCCTTGATTTCTAAATTATATATGTTATCAACTGACTTTGGTACTATGGAAAATGAAGATTAAGTTTTACATCCACACAAACCTTCTACTTGATAATAAAATTATGCCACTCTTTTGGTTAAACAATAATGGTATTTACATAATTATTACTCTGCAAATATTACTTAAAATTAAACCTCGTATTTCTTTCCCTGTTCAAGTTTATTTTTTCTGGAGTTTAGTAATTGCCTTTATTTATTGTCTTCTTAGTTTTCTCTATCTATCACAAATATATATTCATATTGTCAAAAGAATCCAATATGCTTTTCCCTACATAAAAACACATTAGACATTCAGTTAAATACATTTTGGGGCATTTTCCCCATGAAAGCTCTCCACATTCATGTTCCAATCTGGACTATATTTTAGTATCCAAAATATATAAATAATGCTTAAAAGTCAAAAATTTTTAAAAATGAGAAAAAATGGGGAAAAAAGATGCAAAAACGCTATTCACAAGTGAGGAAAACAATGGCCATTAAACATGTGCAAAGTGGTTCCATTTCATGGGTACTGGCAAAATTAAAATGCTTGATGATTCTAAGTTTATTAAAAAGTTAAAGTGGTACCTTTTGGGAAAGTGTGTCATAATCTAATGAAGTTGCAGACATGCGTGACATACAACACAGCAGTTCACTACAAGTCACATACCCTAAAGTAACTTTTACTCACATACAGGAGTGGATGTGTACACTTATGCATTTTGCAGCATTGTTCTTAAAAGCTCCTGAGGGCAATAGTTCTGATGTACATCAAGAGGACAATGGGGCTTCCCTGGTGGCGCAGTGGTTGAGAGTCCGCCTGCCAATGCAGGGGACACGGGTTCGTGCCCCGGTCTGGGAAGATCCCACATGCTGCAGAGCGGCTGGGCCCGTGACCATGGCCACTGAGCCTGCGCGTCTGGAGCCTGTGCTCCGCAACCGGAGAGGCCACAGCAGTGAGAGGCCCGCGTACCGCAAAAAAAAAAGAGGACAATGGATACATGAATTATCATGTATTCATGCAGTGGGCTGCAGTACTGCAGTAAGATTATCAAAGTGCTTATCTATATGGATGAATCTCATATAACAGATGCCAGGAAATGATAAAACGTCAATTTCAATATACTAATTATTCCTGGGAGAAAGTGTTGGGGAAGTGATGGGGTAGGAATACACAGAGGACTATAACCATATTAGCATTTTCTTCTGAAATTAGCATGGTGACTACTTTATACTATTTATTCCTCTTTATCTGAAATGTTTCATAATACATGAAAAAACTGGAGTCAAATACATTGTAGGAGAGTATATTTGTTTTGACTTCTGAGTATGTAGAAATTGGATGATTCATAAGTTGTAGGGTCCCCACTGAATGATTTTCCAGAAACAGGATCATAAAAATAATGTTAACCCATCTAGACATAAAGGACAGAACAGAAAGGAAAGGGCTTGATTTTTTTCCTTCTCTCTAAACTTCTCTTAGAGATTAGAGGTGCTGCGTTTGAATGGTATTTTGGGACTGAGTCTCCTGGCTAATGGACAATTTCATTTTGACTCAAGGGAACTTTATGCCTAAAAGTACATGAAACAGCAATTAAATACTTGACTAGAAAAATGAGCTTTGAATATGTTATTCTGTCATTATAACTGGGAAATACCTTCAGAACATTTCAGCCTTCTGTGACACCAAATCTTGCAGACTTGTATGGAAATGCTGAAAGCTTTTCCAGATTTGCACCCACTTTAATGTTGTAGGAGTTTGACTTGCTAATTAAGCTAAGGTACTCTGCCAGTGATGTTTATTAACATAATTTCTAATTCAGTCCTGATTTTTCTGCATGTGTTTCATTTTGGATTGAACACATCTCTGCCTTGGACTGTCAATATTTCCACTGTGATGATAGAAGAAGGGCAACAGGCACACAAGATTAAAAGGAGTATGTCAAGGTCCAGACCTCATCACAATGCTAGGGTGTCCTGTGTGTTACTCTGTCCACCATTAAAAGGGATTCTATGCAGTTCTGCAGTGAAAGCAATGTGCTGAAATTAGAGGTCTTGAATTCACTCCAGGTTTTACTAACTCACTGTCTTGTGGTAAGCAACCCCAAATCTCTTGGCTTTACATACTAAACTGCTAAAAGATTTACAGCACTCACAAAAGTAAAGTAAGTCTTACTAGATGTTTAGAAATTTCTACTAATAAGTTGCATTTCTTCCAAAGCATTCCAGATTCTAAAACTAATTAGGTGCTGTCTACTTATTAAGTGCTAGATGATGAGTGTTTTTACTGAGTTTTGAAATTCTGGGGAAAGAATTGTGAGGCATAATCATTGTTGGCAGTGAACCGTACACACGATGAATAGCATGATAAAACCTTCAAGTCATTACTGTAGCAGATTTTTAGCTATTTCACTGGTGGGACTGGAAACAGGTACTGTCTACAACCAACATAAAGAAACATTGATACATCTGAACTTTCAGGATGGATCTCCAGGATGTCATGTGAGTTTTGACTAAGGAGACGATAAGTTTCTTTATTAGCTAATTTGTATCTAGAAAAGCCAATTTCCAGAACCATAGTTAGTCTGCCCTAGAAATATTCTAGTGACTCAGGAAGACGTATAAAATCTGCCCTTTGGTAAAGAAAAGAATGGTTAAGGACTTGGAAAAGAATGTAACTGCACCCAGATTTCAAAGCATCACTCCCCAACATTTTTAGAGCTATTACCTAAATTCTGTAGACAGTGCCAGGGCACTGAGGCAACAGTTCTGGGGGCCTCCTCTACAGGCAGCTTCCATAGCAAGATGCATGAGCTCTCACCCTGATCATGCTGGTACCCACCGCCCCCCCCCCCCGCCTCCGAAAACTATGAACTTTGTTTAAGAGACATTTTTCTCTTTCTTATGTCTGGATGGGTTAACTACAGCCTACCTTACCAATTATAGGAAGCAACTTAAGAGCACTAGAAAAAATAATGCATTTCAGTGATTGACTATAGCTGCTAGGTAAACCAGAAAATGCTTACCCTTTACACTTAGAAACGTTTTCATACTCTGCTGATTCCAAAGTCAGAGACCAAAGACCCATTTTTTACAGCAGTTTTTCCAGATAAAGGTATATTTGTGGGGTTTTTTTTCAAAGTGGCTTCTGTATGCTAAGAACCATCTAGGGCTCTCCAAGTCTTAGGTTCATCTTTTAAAACATTAAGGAGTGGAAAATCCAGAAAATCTGAAGAAGTCTTGTTTGAGACCTGTGTTATTTTGATTCCAATGAATGAAAGTCAATTTTATATGGCTTAAGTGCAAAGGGAGGGATATAGTTGGGTTAAAATCAAGCTGTAGGCAGGGAAAGGATGTAACTGAGCTCAGAAATATCTAAAACTGGGAACTTGAAAGCCAACAGGCCTTTCACTCTGCCTCTCATTTTAGCTTTTCTTTGAGTTCCAATTTCATTTTCTCTCCTTTTAGGCCACACTGCTACACTGCTGACTTATGTCTAATTCCTAATTTTAAAAAAACAAAACACCTAATAGATCCAAGGGAGGGGCTTTGATATGGTTAGGGTGAGAAGGAAGATGAGAAGAGCAAGAAAACCCAGCACTCCCATGAGAATCAGATAGTTACCGTACAGAGAATGAGTGCTGTTCTCAGAAGAAATAGGGTTTGGAGCAGACAAAACAAGAGGTGTCCACAGTGAAATCTCATTGAATCCTTTAACATTTGCAATGTGTAGGTGATAAAACAGATTTAGAGCAGGGCAGTGATTTGTTCAAGGTCATGCAACTCCTAAGTGGAGGAACTATGACTTGAATCTGGACTGTATCTCCCAACCCCTTCTCTTCTCTAATATATATGATTTAATCTACTGGTTGGCAGCATATGTATGTTGGTGTATGTCAGATGACACTGTGATATCTGTAAGATTTGGGAGCAGGACACAGGGAAGTTCTCTGTGCTCTCAGTTTTGGGATTTGCCTCAAGGAGCCTAGGAGCAATGCTGGTGAGTCATTCCTAAGATGTGGGCTGTGTTAGGCTTTTGAATTACAGAAAGGAGAAAAAGAAATGGTATGACTAATTAACCAATAATTATAAAACATTAAATGTGCAAAAAGGAAACCTACCTGATGAGGCCATGAGAGAATTGTATAATAGAGGGTTGTGTTTGTTTTAATGAATGGGGATATGCATTTATGGAAGTTTTCCTTGTGGAAGATTCTAAGGTTATTTAAGTCAGAAATTGGTTAATTCTGAGAGTCAGTTCCTAAATGTGTGTACATGCTCTTGGTTTTCTTGCTGGGAGTCATCTAATTTGGGGAGTCATACTCTGAAGTGTGAGAAAGTTGAATTAATTTCAGAGGAAATACGTTCATTAAAGGCCAATGAATGTCAGTTCACTGTACCAGCTAGCTACTGCTGTGTGACAAATCAATTCAATGATTTAAAGCAGCATGTGCGGGCTTCCCTGGTGGTGCAGTGGTTGAGAGTCCACCTGCCGATGCAGGGGACACGGGTTCGTGCCCCGGTCCGGGAAGATCCCACGTGCTGCGGAGCGGCTGGGCCCGTGAGCCATGGCCACTGTGCCTGCGTGTCCAGAGCCTGTGCTCCACAATAGGAGAGGCCACAACAGTGAGAGGCCCGCGTACCACAAAAAAAAAAAAAAAAAAAGCACGTGCGTCCTGATTGGTGGGGTTTTGCTGATTTGCACTGCCCTTGATTGTATAGGGATGTTTCAAGCAAAGGATGCAGCTGGGCTTGGCTTCTTACTGCCACTTGGCTCAGACTGCTTTATGTGTATTCATCTTGGGGCCCAAGCTGAGGGGACAGCAGCCACAGAAGGGAACCTCTGCTCATGACACAGGTGGAGATGTGAGAGAACATGCCCAATCATGTAAGCAAGTTTTAATCTTTTGGTTGTGTCATGTTTGCTGGCATCCATTGGCAGAAAAATGGCCAAGCTCAAAATCAAAGTGTGAAGAAGAATGTCCCTCTCATGGAGATGGTGTGGGGTGGAGTGAGTGAATAGTTCTAGACAATAATCCAATCCACCATAGAGTCCAGAGCTAAAAGTTTATTTTTAGAAAGTATATTTTAAAAGTGCATTCCCAGGGCTTCCCTGGTGGCACAGTGGTTAAGAATCCACCTGCCAATGCAGGGGACACGGGTTTGATCCCTGGCCCAGGAAGATCCCACGTGCAATGGAGCAACTAAGCCCTGCACCACAACTACTGAGCCTGCACTAGAGAGCCCGCCAGCCACAACTACTGAGGCCCGTGCGCCTAGAGCCGGTGCTCCGCAACAAGAGAAGCCACCGCAATTAGAAGCCCACACACAGCAACGAAGAGTAGCCCCCGCTCGCCGCAACTAGAGAGAGACTGCACACAGCAACGAAGACCCAAGGCAGAAAAAAAAAAAAAAAAAGTGCGTTTCCAGGTGATTCTAAAGGAGAAGGACCACATATTGTGAGAAGGTGTTGACTTTTAAAAGTGGTGAGCAGACCGGCCGGAGCAGGTCCGGGGTCAGGCAGCGGTGCCCCTGGGCCCGGCCATGGTGCAGGCCTGGTACGCGGAGAAGTCGGGCGACGACCCGCAGCGGCCCCACCGCGGGGAGCCCGGGAGCCCGGTCGCCCTGGAGCAGCTGCGCGGGCTCGGGGTCCTTTACTGGAAGCTGGATGCTAACAAATATGAGAATGATCCAGAATTAGAAAAGATCCGAAAAGAGAGAAACTACTCCTGGATGGACATAATAACCATATGCAAAGACAAACTACCAAATTACGAAGAAAAGATTAAGATGTTTTATGAGGAGTATTTACACCTGGATGACGAGATTCGCTACATCCTGGACGGCACTGGGTACTTCGATGTCAGGGATAAAGCGGACAGTTACAATCAAGACTTTAAATTTTAACAGAAAAACTTGTACATTGTTTTTTTTTCGTTAACAATTCTGAGATTCAATTATACCTAATTCGTTATAATCATAGAAAAACCCTAAATTAACCTCATATTTGAAGGGCAGTTTGCTTTAAGTACTTTTTTGTTTAAACTGGATTAAAAACCTTTATGTCAAAAAAAAAAGAGTGGAGAGTATATATTTTTGCCACCAGAGGAAATCAGTGTTTTTCTTTCCTTCTTAAAGTTAACTTTTCTATATATTGAACTTCTACTCAATCTACTATTATTAATTTCATGTCAGCCAAGCATACAAGTCAGGGTTTTCCAGAGATAGAACCAATAGACCATATATAGATATATAGAAGGAGATTCATTACAAGGGATTGGCTCACACAATTATGGAGGATGAGAAGTCCCACAGTTGGCTGTCTACAAGCTGGAAGTCCAGGAAACCAAGTGGCATACGTCCAGTCCAAACCAAAAGGCCTGAGGACCTGGGAGAGCCAATGGTAGAACTCCTAGTCCGAGTCCAAAGGCCCAAGAACCAGGAGCCCCAATGTCCAAGGACAGGAAAAGATGGTGTCCCAGCTCAAGCAGAGAGCAAATTTGCCCTTCCTTTGCCTTTTTGTTCTATCCAGGCCCTCAGTGGATTGGATGACGCCCACCTGCATCGGTGAGGGTGATCTTCCTTAGTCTATGAAATCAAACGCTAATTTCTTCCAAAAACACAGACACACCCACAACGTTTTACCAGCTATATGGGCATCGCTTAGCCCACTCAAGTTAACTCCTAAAATTAAGCATCACACCAAGTGATCATCTGATTTTACTGTGTCTTCATTGTATCCACTGTAATTTTGTGTGTGTGTGGGCGGGGGGGTGGGTGGGGTTAAGATGGCTGGAATGTGATTTGGCCCATTTTTTTCCTTTTTCAAAACTTGGGTTCAGAGTTGAGTTAATGACTATCCTCTGTTTGGGCCACATATTTATCATGAGTCCATGTAAGTCCCCTTTTTTCATATTTTTTGAAAAATTTTTTCTCTTTAATCCTCATAACCTAGTCTCCTTCTGTTCCCCTTCTCTACCTTTGGCAATGATTCTGAATCTTTAAATGTGTAGTTGTCCCTTGGTATCTGCAGGTTCCAGGAGCCCCCTTCAGATACTAAATTCTGAGGATGCTCAAGTCCCTTATATAAAATGGCACAGTATTTATATATAACCTAGGCACATCCTCTCACATACTTTAAATCACCTCTAAATTTCCTATAATAGCTGATATGGTGTAAATGCTATGTAAGTAGTTGCCAGTGAATGGCAAATTCAAGTTTTGTTTTTTGGAGCTTTCTGAATTTTTTTTCCTGAATATTTTTGATTGTTGGTTGAATACTTGGATGTGGAACCCCTGGATACAGAGGGGCAACCGCGTATCTTTCTGTTTGTATGTGTTCTTTCAAAGTGTGTATTGATAGTTTTGTGCTATTGTATTTTTAAATTATGTAAGTAGTACTGTGTTATCGATCTCATTTTATTCCTTATTTTTGCACTCATTAATTCTCTAATTACACTCATTCATGTTACCGTGCATACCTATTATCCATTGCTTCTCATTGCTATATAGTACTTGGAGGTTTGTATCCACCATTGTGTTTGTTTCCTTTCTCCCAAGGATGGAGGCTCAGATTGCTTCCAGTTCTCCATGACTACCAATAATCCTAAAAAGAAAATCTTTATACATACCCCCTTATGTGCCAAATCTTATGCTACCATCCTAGACAGTCTGTTACCTCAATTTGTCATTAATATGCTATTTAAGGGCTTAAAGCAGGGAAAAGACTTGACCACATTTTGTTTTAGAAAAGTGACTAGATGTCATGTGTAAATGATGTTGAGTTTGGATAAAAACACTGAAAGCAAGGTGGTCAGTTAGGGTTCTGTTGATCATCCAGGCAAAGGCTGAGACAGAACCAGACAAAGTGAGAGAGAAGGAAGAGGGCAGGATGGGAGGAACTGAGGGCAGTTCAGGGACTAAAATGATGGATGTGACATCTTCTCTTGGATAGAAAAGGAAGTGAGAGCTTGGAATCTAGAACAATTCCTACATTCCTGGGTTGTATGATCGGGTAAAATGGTTTGCATTCTAGGATGGTTTCCCTCCAAGATGAGGAATGCTGGAAAAGGAGCAGGTTAGGGGAGATGGTAAAGAAAACAAGCACACCCATCAAGGACTTAATGTCAAATGAAAGCTCCCAAATGAGCTGTGTGTGTGTGCGTGTGTGCATGTGTGTTTTAATTCCTTTTCTCCAAAAGCAGTGTACATTTTCCCTAATGTATTAGATCTGAGCACCTATTTTATTTCGTACTTGACACCTAATATATGTATGTATATTTGTATTAAATTCTAAATATAACCAGAGGGCTTGCTTATTAATCGAATTTCCTGAGGCATAACTCATTCCCATGAGGTGCTAATAATCTGATAATTTCAGGTCTTTAATGCTATTGATGAGAGCAGTTAAATAACTTCTTAAAGACTCTATTAGTCATATTTGTCTTTTAACTTGGTTAGAATCTGTATTTCTTTCATTATCCCTGTCACTCACACACACACACACACACAATCTTCCTGTTTTAGGAAACCTTCAACCATGACCATTTGATGGGTTATCCTTCAAAAGACAAACTTATCAGATCTAAAAGTATCACCTCAATCACCTTGCTTCTAGTAGGAAGACACTTGCCCCTGGCTTTTGAGAGAAGGTTAAATGAAGCCAGAAGGCTCCTGTGTTCTACCTCATTGACCTCCCCCCAAGGCTGTTCTCTGTGTCTTCCCACTGGGTTGAATCAGTGCCCCCCATTATGCAAGCACTCAGATGTGACAGAAACAGCAGCCTCTTTCAAGCAGAGGAGCAGGCAGTGTGAAGCCACCATCCAGCATCACAGGGAGCAGACTGCCTGGGAAGCAGTGGTGAGGCTAAGCCTGCTGGGCCCCTGGTACCCAAGGCAGAGCATCACTCCCCAGAAGAAGAGAGGATGTTGAGGAAAAAGGTAATAGGGTCAGCATGACAGAAGAGTTACAGCAATTTAAAGAGGGGTGATGGAATGAAGCCACAGAGGAAACTCTTCTCAGTGCAGCTCTGACAAAAATTCAAGCGGTGCAGCTCTTAGATTTCTGTAACATCTGGGAAAATTTGAACATGGTTTGGTTTGTTTGATTTGAAAATTGGTTAAATGCTGTAAGGATGGAAAACCTCCAGCATCTGTATTAATCATGTAATTGTCACAGATCCATTCCAATGGAGTTTTGTGTTATTGTTGCTATTCATAGCATTCATTCTTTCTGGCTGACTTTGGGTGCATCTGATGTTCTAAAACCAACTTGGAAATCTACCACTACATGAAAATTCTGATGAGAATGATCGTTTCCACTTACAGGGAGTTATTACATGTCAGATTCTAATTAATTCACATAAGAATACTATAAGTGGGGCTTCCCTGGTGGCACAGTGGTTGAGAGCCCACCTGCTGATGCAGGGGACACGGGTTCGTGCCCCGGTCCGGGAAGATCCCACATGCCGCGGAGCGGCTGGGCCTGTGAGCCATGGCCGCTGAGCCTGCGCGTCTGGAGCCTGCACTCCGCAACGGGAGAGGCCACAACAGTAAGAGGCCCGCGTACTGCAAAATAAAGAAAGAAAGAAAGAAAGAATACTATAAGTTGTGTATGGTTACAACAGTTTTGAAAATTAGAAAATGGTGCTGCTAGAGGATGAGGAAGTTGTCCAAGTGTTCTGTTTCTAACATACAATAAAATACTGGAGCTGGGACTTATTGTCTGGCTACAATTGTTCTTTGATTTGTCTTCCTGATTCTTAACATTTCTAAAAAAAACAAGTTTGGGTGATTTTAACCTTTGTAGTGAGCATAAAACACCTGGGAACATCAAAGTCAAGCCACGCTTATTACTTCTTCCTGGGATGCTGAGAATCTGCATGAAAGTTTTCAGATATAGCATCACACCTTTAACAACATAGCTTAATCAACTTGGGAAATAAGTTCATCTTGGGGTCGGAAAGGTATGTCAAGGTTTATATATGAAAGCCAGGGTTTTTTTTTTTTTGGAAAGCCAAGATTTTTCAAGCTTGTAAATAGATAGATCCAAATAGTGTGGCAACTTGAAAAATCATATGATTAATTCTTTAGATAGCCACTGAAAAGTCCAAGTGAATATAAACATGGAAAAGGAGAGGTATTTAATCAGCCCTGGAATCTAGAAAAGTGATCTCAGCCACAGAATAGAAACTTCAAGGAATTTCTACAACATAGAACACAGATCAAGGGCAGATCTGGGCACATGATAACCATGGACAGGCTGGTAATTTAGTGCCCCTTCAAATGCATGTTCTCTAGTATCTGGTAAGCATTTATTCATACATGACATGAAGGATTGCCTGAGCTGGGGGCACGGGGAGCTAATCAGTGCCCATGCAGAGTCTTAATGTCCCCTAACTTGTGCTTCCCACTCAGCAATTAATAGGAGCCTGCCCCCAAAGCCTTCCCCTCCCCTAAGCTCTCCAATGATAATCTCTTGTTACACAAGCAGGTTTCTCATGGGTTTAACCCCACTTGAAGCCAAGTATTCCTTCTCACCACATAGAGTTGGTCTTTCCTGCTGTATCCTTCTATCTCTGAGTAGTTAGATTAGTACTGTTTACTACATTTCTGGTGAGCAGTACTGTCTCCCCAAAGGAGCGTGGGTAAATACAGTTTTCTTCTTTTTCATGTTTCCAGTAATATTTTTGTTCCACAGTGATGCACCCCCAGCTCTTTTCTGAGCTTGGTGATTCCCTCAATCCACCTCTGATCCAAATGACACTAATTTGAAAGAAAATACAATCTGTGCCCCATCTCGCTGCTTGCCAACAGCAAGCAATTGGAAAATTACTCATCTAAAAGCTATTGTCTTTCCTAATTTGAAGCAAACAAGCATGGAAGTGAGGTGGAGCATGAAGGGGAGGACAGTGAGGCACATTTCAATCGCACCAGGTCCTGGGGACACATTACAGGTGCCTTAGGGCTGGAGGAAGTTGGGACCTGGTGTGTCACACACTGTGCATTTGCATATGGCACCACAGGAGCTATCTAGACAGCCTCCAGGAAAGGACAGCATGCAGGCGAAAGGGGTTGCCCTGCCTACCTACCTCAAGGCTGCCAACACACAATGGAAAAGTCTTTTACAGACACAAAAAATTTCCTACGACCAAACCAAAACAATTAAAACAAACAAAACCAAAATATCCCTCTTATCCTTTCCTCTACCTTCTGGCTGCTGAACCAAATCAAAAAGTCCAGTAAAAATAAACTTTCCCTTCTACCTCCACATTTAGCCAATGATTGAACAAATGACCCCCATCATTTATCACCTTTCCTAGAATCCATCTCTAATCCCAGTGCTGAAAAAATCTCTATCAGTAGAAATGAACAAATAGAAGGAAAGGTCAGACATTTAAAAACTATGTTTAAATTAATAAATACTTTAATTAATGATAATTAATTAAGATAATGAATCAAAGCAAATTTATTACTATCATTAAGAAGTACTGTAAGAAGATATAGAGAACAGACTTGTGGTTGCCAAGGGGGAGGGGGCTGGGGGAGGGATGGGTTGGGAGTTTGGGACTAGCAGATGCAAACTATTATACATAGGATGGATAAACAACAAGGTCCTACTGTATAGCACAGCGAAGTTTATTCAATATCCTATAATAAACCATAATGGAAAAGAATATGTAAAAGGATATATATGTATAACTGAGTTATTTTTCTATACAGCAGAAATAAACACAACATTGTAAATCAACTATAGTTCAATAAAATTTTTTAAAAAGTACTGTAAGAAAAATGAGACACATTTGAGAAAAATAATAAGTATTCATAGATATTATATCTATGAAATTTGAACACAAAAAGAAAAAAATGGTTAAAAATGTTCATGGTGATAACTGCTACATGAATATGACTGAAAAATCAAAAACTGTGATGGAGGCAATGGAAAACATATTGGAATATTTAGAAATTTGAATCAGTGAAGAAGAAAAAAAGCACAACACCTCTTCTCTAAGTCATAAGGAGAAAGGGAGCCTATCGCAGTCATTAGTGCTCTTTACTAAATATTTTTAATTCTTTGCTCCTATGGTGCTCAGGTTCCAAGATAAAATCAAGAACAGCCAGTTTAAACTTGAATTACAGTTAAATGATGAACTTTTAAAAATATAAATATGTCTTAAATATTGCATGGGGGCATATTTATATTAAAATTTATCTACTTATATGAAATTCATATTTAACTGGGCATTCTATTGTTTTATTTGTTAATTTCTGGCAACCCTACTCTGTCTTTGGGGTATGATAGGATTGTGTTTCCCTACCTACTGAAGAAGCTGGTTGTGACCATGCTACCTGCTCTGGCTAAGAAAATGACAGTGGCAGGGATCTGAGTCACTTCCAGTGGGAAAGTGCTAAGAGCCAGTGAATAATCTGACACAGTAGAAACCCCAATGAACCCACCTAAAACAATTAGTATGAGGAGGAAATAAACTTTTGTGGATTTAAACCACTAAAATCTGGGGATTATTTGTTACTGCAGCATAATCTAGTCTAGCATACCAGACAGATTATGACTGAATACATAAGTAATGATACAGTTGGGAAAACAGACAGACATATAATTCACATTGCAAACACACTTCCACCCACAATTTATTAAGCAGACCTAGTCACAGGCCCCACTCAGGAGTAACAGGAGGTACAAGTCTACTATGCCCCTGAAAGTGGGGAGAACAAGTAAGGAGGTGAAAAATACTGATATACCTACACAGAGATAGAAGGATGCAGGGGAAAAGAAAATAAATCTCTAAATGAAAAGGTTTATAAATTTGATAGCAATAGTAAAAGTTAAAAAAGTAGAAGTCTAATTATTAATAAATATATTTTAATAAAACTATAAATAACATTTATAAACAAAAGATAAAAGCTAATTATCTTCAGTATGCAAAAACATTTTGAAATTATGGCCATTACTGATGGCCATCCTATATCAGTTGTTCTTCCTTATAAGAAACTTGGTTTGCTTTATTTGTTTATTTTGGGAGTCCTGGGAAATGTGTACATCTAGTTTTATTTCCCAGCCTCTTTTTTGGGCAAAAGTTGCCATGTGACATAGCCCTGACCAATAGCAAGTGACTGGAAGTCACTGGGGGTGGGGCCTCAGGAGAATGGCACAAACTCCAGCAGACACAAGCTTTTTGCTTTTTGTCCTTTCCCTTCTTCTTACCTGGAGCATATCTATGATGCTGGAGATGGCACAGCCATTTGTGACAATAAGGAAATAAGCAAGAGGCTAAAAGCTGTGAGTTAAGGATGAATGAGTGGAAAGACAGAAGGAGCCTAGATGTGGACTTCTTTTTAGGTGATTAAAATAAAATCTCTCATTACTAAAGGCGCTGTATGATAAATAGTCTTTCAAAAGAAGCCAAGTTATAACTGTCAAAGGTGTTTCTCTGGTCCTTAAAGGAGCTTAAACTAGAAGTTTATACTAGGACCCCACTATTTATCCTTTATAAGTTATCTCCTATAGTTATGTTTACATAAATTTTGGAGTAAATTATTCCTAGTGCTTATTACAGAATATTGTTATTCATTTTCAACCAATCTTTCTTAATATCTCTATAATGTCTACTTCTGAAAGAATTCTTGTAGATGTTGTAAGTATAGTTTCACCCCAAATTAAATGAAATATCAAGTGTGTGTTTTTAATGCTAAAAAAATAAAAATAAAGCCAAATACAATTCTTAACAGATACATCAGAAAGAAAGAAATTTAAAACACTAAGCTAAAGTGGGTGAAGTATATCAGTAGACACATTTGTCTTCATAAAGACAAATTCAAATTTATAATAAAATGAGAAAATAGCCTGTATTGATGTATTGATAGTTGGGGTGTGTCTTGGAGAATTATAGCCATGCCTGTGTTGGGAGTATAATTTGGTTTAATGTTGGTGAAAATTGTTTTGGGGAGTACATGGAAGCTTTTTATAATCTGCATAAGTTTCTGACAAGCAATTTCACTTCTAGAAATTTATTCTATGAAAATACTTGGGATAGGTGTGAAGAGAATGTTCTGAAGGTCTTTATTATAATAATGAAAATCTTAAGATAAATTTGCCAAAAATTGAGGTCTGTTAAATCAATCAGAATCATTTTATCAATTTAAATTTATTCTAGGATCTTACATATAAATAATTAAATTAGAAAAAGTTACAACTATTGTGTTTGCATTAATATACAAAAGCCCAGACTGTAAGTGGCATATATCACCGGTAACACACACACTTAGGCATGTATGTAATTTGTAGAGTACAATCATACTATTTGTAAATTGTTTTTTAAAATTAAATAGGATACTCTGTCATTTAGTACATTTACATTTACTACATTCTTTCTTAATAGTTTCCTAGAATTCCTTACAGTTTTTCATGAAGAGAAGTTTTACAGTTGTTTATCTTATTTAATCTGTTTTTTAAATTAATTTTCTATTGGAGTATAGTTGATTTACAACGTGTTAATTTCTGCTGTACAGCATAGTGAATCAGCCATACATATACATTAATCTGTTTTTTTGTGCTTATTTCTATTGCTTTTAATTTTACTTCCCCCTCCCCATCCTGAGGTTAGATACACAACTGTATTTTATTCCTTTTAAAACAGTTTCATTTTTGACCCCTAATCCTTTCATACTTCTAGAATGTAGAGTATGGTGTAAGGTAAAAATTAAGATTTTAAAAATTAATTTATCAGCCAACTGTCCTTACTCAATTTTCTGAATGAACTATTTTTTGTACATGTCTTTGTATGGACATATGTTAAATTGGCCATACATTTGGAAATCAGAAATCCAAGTAGAGTAATACAACCTTCCAGTGTTTCTCCTAAGGGACTTTAGGCAGGTATATCACTGGTCAGGGTCCTCCATTCCACATTTGTAAGATTAAAAACATCCCTTGCTTTTTTATCTGTCAAGGTTACATGAAATAGAACACTAGCTGCATTTGACTAGAACTGTCAAAACAAGATAATGGATGGCTTATTTGGACAGATCAAACTGTGGTAAGATTTCCTGTCTCCCCATTAGCTATCTTTCTTTCCTCCATTCTAAAGACCAAAGGATGCATTAGATTGGTGGATGGGAAATAATCAAGGAAGAAAGATTGAGGGAAGGTAGGCTGAGGGGAAAAATCAAGACATATTCCCAAGGATGCCTTTGATGTTTGAGAAGCTTAAGTGCCCTCTGGATCAGAGAGCTGGAGGGCAAGCCTTCAGAAACAAAGCCCAGACAAACCAGCTGCCACTGGTGTGGGACCAGGTGGACCACTCCAGGTATATTCAGAGCTGCCTCTCCTTGTTATTCAGAAAATGTTCTCTAAAAAGTGGTGGAATTCTCATTTTCATTTTTCTGTTCATGTCCAGCCTTATGACTCTTAACTTTTGATTCTTGTGTGGCCACAATTCTCCCTCTGGTCACAGAGGTCACCCACATAAGCCTGAGGTGACCTGATAAGACACCATTTGGAAGTCATCTTTCTAGCTGAGAGCCCTGCCATAGTCCCAGTAAGCCCTGACATCACAGGGTATGAGGGAGGAGGTGCTCTTGAAGTAGCTGAAAGGTTATTCCTTCCTACACAAGGCTTTCTGAAATTATAGCCTGGGAGGAAAATGGCTTCTTGCCAATCCTAATACACGCTGAGACTCAAGGTGCAGCCTCAGAGGGCCAGAAGATAGAATGAAAAAAAGTACTTTTGATGACTGTTCTTCTTTTTCTTTTTGCCTTATTATTTTATTCTATTTAGGAAATGATTTATCACTAACCACAGAGTAAATGGTGAATATATAGTGTTACCATTTTTTATTTGGGTTTATGGATTTTGCTACTTCAAGTTTCAATGACTAAATTTTAGACAACCGAAGAAATAACTAGAATTACATTTGTAGTATATAGGCAGTGCTTTTAAAGGTACTACATTTTCGTTAGATTGGTCTTTGTTTTTTTTTTGAGTACTAACATATGCCCAAATACTATACCTGGAGGAAAGAAGAATAAATGAGACATGGTTCCTGTCCTCTCAAATATTTCAGTCTGGTAGTTAAGGGAAGAATGTTAAATTGAGTATCTTATATGTTAGTTAAATATGAATGTTCCATATATACACTACCAAACGTAAAATAGCTAGCTAGTGGGAAGCAGCCGCATATAGCAGAGGGAGATCAGCTTGGTGCTTTGTGACCACCTAGAGGGGTGGGATAGGGAGGGTGGGAGGGAGACGCAAGAGGGAGGGGATATGGGGATATATGTATATGTATAGCTGATTCACTTTGTTATAAAGCAGAAACTAACACACCATTGTAAAGCAATTATACTCCAATAAAGATGTTAAAAAATAAATAAATAAAATAAAAATTTTTTAAATATATGAATGTTCCTGTTGTTTCAGAGTATCAGCTAAGGGCCCCAAACTAAGAGTCATAGGAGCTAAGCAACCCATTATAAAGTAATTTACAAGACCATCTCTGCCAGTGTTTGGAAAATTAGCCATTTCTTTAAAAGTTAAACATACACTTACCCTATGATCCAGAAATTTCTCTCCTAGTTATTTATCCAAAAGAAATAAAAACCTATGCCCATACAAAGACTTCTGCCCGAATGTTCATAGAAGGTTTATTCATAATAGCCTGAAAAAATGAAAACAACTCAAATATCCACCACATGTGGATGGATAAACAAATGATAATATATCCATACATGAAGCACTACTCAGTAATAAAGATGAACAAACCACTGAAAAATGCAACGAAGTATATATGATTTTGTTAAGGTAATGAAGACAGACTCGAAAGAATATATATCCTTGATTCCACATATATAAAATTTTCTAGAATGGGTACCTTCAAATGGGCACATTCTATTGTATGTAAAATATACCTTAATAAAGTTGTATTTTTAAAGATCCAGTTATGCCAAATTAGTTCTCCCAATTATGTAACAAAAATACTAAGAATTCAAGAAACAAACATATTTCTCAGAAGCCCCCATCATGACCACTGCTCAGCTCTCATCCTGATATCACCCTATAATTGCAAGTAGAAGTGGGAAAGTGAATATCTGGCTTTTTTTTTAAACACAGATCATAGGCATTGGGTACAGTAGAAAAGGTTGGAAATGGCTGTTGGATTAGCCATACAACAAGGTCTTACCCAGAAGATATTCCCATAGCCTCAGAGGGAGATGATTAAGGCTTGAAATGGAGTTGTGGAAACTGAGCAAGAGAGTAGGAAATTTGATAAAGATATATTTGGAAGGTAAAATCTGCCAGATTTCATGATTGGAAGACATAGGTTGGCTAGAAGAAAAAGCCGATGATGTTTTTCAGGTTGGGCGATTGTTAGATGATGATGACATAAAATGAATTTAGAAATAGAAGAGTTAAAACATTTTGGAAGCATGGAAAATGCTTTCAAACTGGAATGAAAGACTACAGGAACCAAAGCTGAATATTGAGGGGTTTTCCTGAAATCAGATCTAATAATAGAATGAGCAGGGGAGAATTTTGTTATCAGTTTACTTTTATCTTTCTCTCATGTATTTCTTCCCCCTAAACATTTCTTGGTACTTCAGTTCTAAGTGTGAAATTTTTCTGGTGGGACCAGAGCCATCTGTTTCTTGATGTGTACGCTTTAGAAGACCACTCTTTTGACCTGTTATCCCTTAATTTAAGCAGGGATTATTTCACTTGTGCCAGGTCATGGCTTCTGTTACTGGGTTGACCCACTTTTGTGCCAGCTGCCAGAGACGTTTCTCTTTATCCTTTTTCTTTTTCTTTGTTTTTCCTGTAGCAGTGTAGCAATAATCTTAATGTGCTACTGTATTTTAATAGTCACTTTAGACTATTAAAATAAAATAGTGTACTATAAAATTGCAGCATAGATGAGCAACCTCCAAAGGATAGATCCCAAAGAAATGGTGTTATTTTCAAGGGACAGCAGAGGGCACAGAGTGTGATAGAGAAGGGAGGGTAGTCTGTCCATCCTGGGTTGTGGCCCTAAACTTCACTCTGTTATTTACTTTTCATGCTGGTTTCTGTTTGTTTGCTGGGATACCTGATTCAAGTGTCAAAGAAAAATCACAGACTCTTGTTAAAGCAGTAAGGAAGACTTTGTCCAAAACTATTGTGATAAGAGTATTGCATTAGAGGAGAGAAACCGAGTTCAACTCTGAATACAACAAAGACAGATGGGTGTTTATAACCAAGAAGAAGGGTGAGGGGATCAGTGGATGGAAAATTACTAAGAAGAGATGTCAAGTGTTGGTGGTGTGTGTGGGGGGGTCCCTGTTAAACTGACCTCACAGGATTCTGACCCTGTCCTGACAGGTCAAGGACATAGACATCTAATGAGGGAGATCCCATAGCACAGAGGTCCCCAACACCCCGGGCCGCGGACCTGTGCCGGTCCTGGCCTGTTAGGAACCAGGCTGCACAGCAGGATGTGAGCGGTGGGCGAGGGAGCGAAGCTTCATCTGTCGCTCCCCATTGCTTGTGTTACCGCCTGAACAGTCCCATCCCCCCCACCCCCACCCCCACCCCCATGTCCGTGGAAAAATTGTCTTCCATGAAGCTGGTCCCTGGTGCCAAAAAAAGTTGGGGACCACTGCCATAGAAGAAGAATTTGATCCAATGACAAGGGTGGGGAAGACTTAGGGGACTCTTTGCAAAGACTGTGCTGGACAGGCCAAAGGCAGGACAGAGGCAAGGTCGGGCCAAGTTGAAAAGAGGGCTCAGACCCTGACTGAAGTTTGATCAAGGAGGGCCTTTGTCACCAGGCGGCCTCTAAACAAGACACCACTAAATGAGGCAACATAAGCCTGTTATCTGGTATGGAGTCGTCTGTATCCCAGCTCAGTCCTGCCCAGAAAGAACTGGAGAAACAATTCCATAGGGAACCTCCAAGATTGGTATGCCCTTAGGCAGAACACTAGAACTGCCTTAATGTTAATTTAGACCTAGGAGACCCAGTGGAATCCTTCCCTTGCTGGTTCTAATTAACAAACCAAGTAAGAAGGGACCTTAAGCAAAATTTGGAGTAGAGTATGTTTTCAACACCTCTAACCAACTTTTGCATTCCACTTTCACCTAAACCCTGACCAAGTCCCCTTTTGACCTCACACTGCTTCCTGACTGCTTCCCAAATTTTAGATTTCTCTCTACTTCTCCTTCCAAAAATTTTTAAAGAATTTTTCCACAATCCCTCATGCCTCCCAAGTGACAATTTGCATATAAGAACTCCCTGGGTGTAATGCTTGGACCACAAGATATGTCCAATGGAGTAGTTTGGTAATATTGCCAGGGAAACAGCTTTGGTCCTGGGAAGAGGGAGGGCTTTGGTCTCCTATAAATCATATCATATAGGTTGTGAATTTACAAAATTGATCTTGACTCTCGACTCCTGAAGTCTTTATATCAGAGAAGATTGGACAGTTGGGAACCTTCAGAAAAGATCATTTTATACCTTCATCTGTGCTCTTTTTCTCTAAAATCCTGGCTCAGGCAATACCATATCAAGAGTTAATAAAAACAGACAGGAATCGGGGAAGTTCTAGACAAGTTCACACTTGTCACATCTGAAATTAACTGGCAAGAGGCTTTTTTATTAGAACATTTTTCTGAGTTGTAATCCAGTCTCTCAATTCTAAATTTCATCAAGATGCAAGACTTTGCATTGAGTAAATCTATAAGTCAGACTTCACAAGAAATCTGATAGAGCTTGTATGTGACCCTATGTTGATTTCTATACAGCCGTGTTTATTTATGCTCAATGAGGAAATGCTAACTACAAACCTTAAAATAGGTCCTCAGAGAGGAGCAGCTTTGGACATGTTCACAGTCTTCATCTTAAGAAAATGCCCTTCTTTTAGAGATGGGACATGCTCTGATTTCATATGCCTGCCCCTCTCTGTACAAGTCTGTTTTCTCAACCCACTTTCTATGAATAGTTCTCAGTCTGCTATAGTCCCTTTGAGAGAAAAGAACTTGAAAGTTCAACATAAAGTGAGGAGAAGCTGAAAATGTCATCGCTAGAGTGAGAGGGAAGAAGAAAACTTAAAAGCAACTCAAGAGGTTTCCACTAGCTAATGGTGATACCTCCAGTGCCCCAATGGGCTGTGGATAATCCCTATTGTCTACACAAGGCATGTTGGTGCTTCTCCAACAGACCACAAATGAGTTAGAGTCGACTCCATATGGAGAGACTTTAAATGCTGACATCCTAATGAGATCTGTAAACTGCAGAGACAGGATATGGCTTCTCCTATGCAAAGTACTAGCCATGCTCTCATGAGAGATTTAGCAGTTAGCAGTTGCCAGATAGGATGCTTTTGGACTGTGCTTTGTTTCCTTTAATCTTAATAAGATGGAAATTGTGGGACAACAAAGAGCAGAGAGCAGTCTTTCCCATGGCTTTTATTTCCTATTAAATGCAGTGAAAAGCAATATCCATATATTAGTTGTTCTGCCTGCAGCACTTGGCTTTAAGGGGGTCACTTCAATTCTCTATGTGACCTAAAGCCCAGGGCTGGTACTTCCCATTCTGTGATCAGGAACAGAAATCATGAGACTGTGCCCAAAGCAGACTATGGAACCCCATAGAGTCATCCATTCCAGCAAAGGGACAGCCTGTTTCTAGCAGAAATTATAGGAACTACAGTAAAGTAGAATTACAACTTCCTTTTCTTTATTGAAATATTCTCCTCTAATTTATCAGGAAGTTCAAGCAAATAGGAGTACTATGCAAACAGGTGCTTCCTGGATCTGGGTGTCTGTTGCTTTTCCCAGGTAAGAAATGTTTTCAGCTATTGTATTCAAATACGTTCTCGACCTTTTTCTCTCTTCTCCTTCTGGGACCCCTATAATATGAATAGTAATGTTCTTAATATTGTCCTAGAGCCTCTTAAACTAGCCTCATTTTTTAAATTCATTTAAAAAATTTTTTGTTCTGCTTGGGTAATTTCTACTAATTTTTACTCCAATTTGCTGATCTGTTCCTCAGAATTATCTAATCTACTGTTGCTTCCTTCTAGTGTATTTTTTGTTTCAGCTGTTTAGTTCTTCTTTATATTTTCCAACTCCTTGTGAAACTTCTGACTGTGTCATCCATTATTCTCCTGAGTTCATTGAGCTATTATGATTTGACTTTGATTTATGATTATGATTTTGAACTCTTTATTGGATAGATGGCTTATCTCCACTTCACTTAGCTCTTCTGGGGTTTTGTTCGTTCCTTCATTTGGAAAATATTCCTCTGTTACTTTGTGCCTAATTCTCTTGTTTATTTCTATGTATTGGGTAGGTCAGTTACATTTCTCAACCTCAGAGAAGGGGCCTTATGGAGGAGATGTTCTGTGGAATTCAGCAGCATGCTCTCCTCTGGTCACCACAGCTACATGCCTTAGGGGAGCCCTCCATGTAGTCTATGTGGGCCTTTGTGCTGTGATGAGGCCAACTCCTGTGGGTGTTCTGGTGGGAGGGGCCAGCCCCTGGCCTGGTCAGCTGCCAGCCTACTGGTGGGTAGGGCCAGGTCCTGGTGCAACTGGCTGTAAGTCCAGGGGAGCTTGAGTTTGTGTTGACTGGTAAGCCCCTCTTGCTAATAGGCTGGAGAAAGGAATGCAAAGTAATGCTTGCCTGCACCAGTGTTCTTGTGGCAGAAAGCTTCCCCAAATGGCTACTGCCAGTGTCTGTGTCCCAGTTGCCTCCTGCCTCTCTGGGAGTCTCTCCAAGATCAGTAAGTGGGTCTGACCCAGGGTTCTTTCAAAGTACCGCCTGCTATGCTGGGACTTGAAATGTGTAAGATTTTGTGTGAGCCCTTTAAGAACAGAGACTCCATGTCCTACTGTTCTCCAGCTCTTCTGTACACAAGCCGTGCTGGTGTTCAAAACCAGATATTCTGGGGGCTTATCTTCCCAGTGCTGGACTCCCAGGCTGGGGATCCTGATGTGGGGCTTGGACCACTTGCTTCTTGGGGAGAACCTCTGCCATTGTGATTATCCTCTCATTTGTGGGTCACCTTCCCAGGGGTGTGGGTCTTGAATCTACTGTGTTGCTGCCTCTCCACCCAACTCGTATGGTTCCTTCTTTATATATTTAGTTTTGGAAACTCTTCTCTGCTGGTCTTCAGATAGTTCTCATTGATAATTCCTCTGTAGGTGGTTGTAATTTTGGTGTGCCCATGGGTGGAGATGAGCTCAGAGTCTTCCTACTCTGCCATCTTGGTTACTGCATTTGCTTTATTTTCCTTCCTGTCCTTCACTGTCAATGCCACACCAGCTCAAAGCTCTCTTCATTGATTCCAACCTAATTTGGCATCATTCTAGCTCACTAGATTCTTTTGCTGTTCAATCAAGGTAATAGTGGCAAAGCATTTAGTAAATTTTAAAGTGCTATAGAAACATAAGAAATTGTTATTTTCTCTGGGCTAGACTCCTAAGGTTTTTATTTCAATCTTGGTGCTACTGTGAGACAATCATGTACCATGATCACACAATTCTAAACTGGAAGGCACTTCCTTTTCCTGAGAATTAGGAGATAAATAGAATTGAGCACACATATATGATTTAAAATAATCATAACTGAAGTGACTTTTCCTCAGAGCTAATAAAATAATTAAAATTTCTCAAAGACACGTGTATATTTTTTCTTAGTAATTCCATAGAGAATCAAGTGCATTATTGACTGTTTCCAACTTGTAGTGAATCTTAAACTCTGTCTCAAATTATTTCCAAGAGATTTGGCCCATAATTCTGGTCTGGAGTTTTAAAAGTCTGCTCATGTCCCTACTGTCAAGTTTTAATTACTTCCTGCAGGGGGTCCTTCTCCTCTTAGTCCCTGAGATTATTCAGAAGAGAGACATCTCCTCACTGTTAAACCAAAACGAACTTCCAGCCACAAAGATTTTTTTCTCTCTCATTTTTTCCCTCCAACCAGTGAAGAATAAGGTCTGTTTTCTTTCTAGGGGGGAAAAAATACACTTGCTTTTCCTCTGAAACAATAAAAGCCCCTTACCTATCTTCAAAAACCCCCAAGAGAACTTCTCTTGATATAATCTTAGAAAAGTGGGAGGTTTAATCTGCATATGATGGCTGAGTTTAATTAAATAAAACTTCATGGCCAGATTTCCCTGGAAAGCTGAGACAATGACATCTTTTGCAACCTGGATCATCAGTTAAAGAAGTAAAGTGATGGACTCTATTGCAACAGAAAAGCTAATTAAACTGGAAATACACTACTTGCACCCCAACGTTGTTTGCAGACATGACACAAAGTACTAAATAGTTCTGCACAGGCAATTAAGAGACAGGACACTCCATAATGTATTAATTCTTTCAAAAATATAATCTTTACAAGAAAATTCGTGAAGGAGGGGTGGGCATGGGATAGAGTCATAAAGCTAGAATTCATTGAGCATTGGGCGAGGGAACTTTAAGTGTCAGAAATGACTTTGCCCCTTTCCTGGCTAGGTGACTATGGGCAAGTCATTTAAAACTCTGTGGCTCAGTCTCCTTATTTCTAGATAGGGATGGTATAGTGTCCACTTTCAGGTTTATCGCAAAAATAAGATATACACAGCTTTTGATAGTACTTTGAAAACTGTCTAGCATGTAGGAGATTTGATGGTTTGTTTATAGTTCTCCATCTCTGTTTGCTTTGGATTCTTTATTCTCTATCAAAGACTTTATTCAAATGGTTGTCATTTCTACTTCAGACCCAGACACCCAAAAGCCATCTGGAAGCACTGTGTGCAAAGCTGGCTTCAAAACAAGGTGATAGCTCTGGACCATCTTTTGGCCGAGAGAGCTCAAAGGTCCTGCCTGAATCAGAGTGGGAGGTGGCAGATGCCTAGCAGCTAGTAATGTGGGCTCAGGAGACTTAATCCTCATGTTTTTCATCTTATGTTCCATGTCCATCCTCCATTTTCCCATATTTCTCAACTTCAGGGCATCTGCTCCAGAGAACAAATTTGGGGTCTCTTTTGGGGGAAAAGAAGAGTGATAACCTGGCTAACTGGGGTCAGAAATGTACCCAAGTTCATAAATAATTTATTTAAAGTCTTAGCTAATGATTTGGTCCAATTTTGATTTAGGCATTCAACTAGTTTGCTTTCACACATAGGAAATGCTATAATTATTATTTTCCTTATATTTACTATTTTAAGAATATTCTGGTCTAGATTCTCATAATTGCATATAATTTTTATAATTTTTGTATGGGGGAGGTGAGAGGAAGCATGATTTCCAATATCTATGGAAAAATAAAGAGAATTAAAGATTAGCTCAAAAACACGTGTAGAAATTTGGAGAGTGTTTTTACTTTAGGCCAGGACCTAAGTAGATGCACTCTCAAAATCCATTATTATTATGTTTTTTCATGAAAAGAGACCTCTTTTTTTTTAACATAAATTTATTTATTTATTTAATTTTGGCTGTGTTGGGTCTTCGTTGCTGCACGCAGGCTTTCTCTAGTTACGGTGAGCGGGGGCTATTCTTCATTGTGGTGCACGGGCTTCTCATTGTGGTGGCTTCCCTTGTTGCAGAGCACGGGCTCTAGGCATGCGGGCTTCGGTAGTTGTGGTGCAAGGGCTCAGTAGTTGCGGCACGAGGGCTCTAGAGTGCAGGCTCAGTAGTTGTGGCGCATGGGCTTAGTTGCTCTGTGGCATGTGGGATCTTCCCGGACCAGGGCTCGAACCCATGTCCCCTGCATTGGCAGGCGGATTCTTTTTTTTTTTTGTACATCTTTATTGGAGTATAATTGCTTTATTGGAGTATAATGGTGTGTTAGTTTCTGCTTTATAACCAAGTGAATCAGTTATACATATACATATATTCCCATACCTCTTCCCTCTTGCGTCTCCCTCCCTCCCACACTCCCTATCCCACCCCTCTAGGTGGTCACAAAGCACCGAGCTGATCTCCCTGTGCTATGCGGCTGCTTCCCACTAGCTATCTATTTTACGTTTGGTAGTGTATATATGTCCATGCCACTCTCTCGCTTTGTCACAGCTTACCCTTCCCCCTCCCCATATCCTGAAGTCCATTCTCTAGTGTGTCTCTGTCTTTATTCCTGTCTTACCCCTAGGTTCTTCATGACATTTTTTTTCTTAAATTCCGTATATATGTGTTATCATACGGTATTTGTCTTTCTCTTTCTGACTTACTTCACTCTGTATGACAGACTCTAGGTCCATCCACCTCATTACAAATAGCTCAATTTCGTTTCTTTTTATGGCTGAGTAATATTCCATTGTATATATGTGCCACATCTTCTTTATCCATTCATCCAATTATGGACACTTAGGTTGTTTCCATCTCCTCGCTATTGTAAATAGAGCTGCAATGAACATTTTGGTACATGACTCTTTGAATTATGGTTTTCTTTATCCATTCATCCAATTATGGACACTTAGGTTGTTTCCATCTCCTCGCTATTGTAAATAGAGCTGCAATGAACATTTTGGTACATGACTCTTTGAATTATGGTTTTCTCAGGGCATATGCCCAGTAGTGGGATTACTGGGTCATATGGTAGTTCTATTTGTAGTTTTTTAAGGAACCTCCATACTGTTCTCCATAGTGGCTGTACCAATTCACATTCCCACCAGCAGTGCAAGAATGTTCCCTTTTCTCCATACCCTCTCCAGCATTATTTCTAGATTTTTTGATGATGGCCATTCTGACTGGTGTGAGGTGGTATCTCATTGTAGTTTTGATTTGCATTTCTCTAATGATTAGTGATGTTGAGCATTCTTTCATGTGTTTGTTAGCAGTCTGTATATCTTCTTTGGAGAAATGTCTATTTAGGTCTTCTGCCCATTTTTGGATTGGGTTGTTTGTTTTTTTGTTATTGAGCTGCATGAGCTGCTTATAAATTTTGGAAATTAATCCTTTGTCAGTTGCTTCATTTGCAAATATTTTCTCCCATTCTGAGGGTTGTCTTTTGGTCTTGTTTATGGTTTCCTTTGCTGTGCAAAAGCTTTGAAGTTTCATTAGGTCCCATTTGTTTCTTTTTGTTTTTATTTCCATTTCTCTAGTAGGTGGGTCAGAAAGGATCCTGCTGTGATTTATGTCATAGAGTGTTCTGCCTATGTTTTCCTCTAAGAGTTTTATAGTTTCTGGCCTTACATTTAGTTCTTTAATCCATTTTGAGCTTATTTTTGTGTATGGTGTTAGGGAGTGATCTAATCTCATACTTTTACATGTACCTGTCCAGTTTTCCCAGCACCACTTACTAAAGAGGCTGTCCTTTCTCCACTGTACATTCCTGCCTACTTTATCAAAGATAAGGTGACCATATGTGCGTGGGTTTATCTCTGGGCTTTCTATCCTGTTCCATTGATCTATCTTTCTGTTTTTGTGGGCAGGCGGATTCTTAACAACTGCGCCACCAGGGAAGTCAGAGACCTCTTTATAGTGGTCCTTTACTTTGGTGAATTTTGTGTTATGGTGGTTTTATTTGTTTGTGAAGTCTTTGACACTCAGCCCATTGAGAGATGGTGTCTAATTCTCCTCCCCTTGAATATAGACTGACATTTCTGATATGCTTCTAACAAATGTAAGATGGAAGAAATGACATGCGGTGACTTCAGAGGCTGGGTTATAAAAGGTGATTCCAGGTCTGCCTGGCTCACTTTCTCTCTGGGACACGCACATTTGGAGTGTGGAACTATCCTGTAAGAAGTCTGGCTACCCTGAAGAAGCCATGTGTGATAGATCACAAGGGAAGACCAAATAGAGATAAAGAGAGATGCTGAAAGAGCCCCAGCTACTGGGGCTCCATCTCTTCATGACTTCTCAGCTCAGGCACTATGTATGTGTGTACCTCTCTGGTGATATCCAAGTGAGGAAGCCTGCAAGATTACTCCAGCACCAGCAGCTGTGTGACCAACACAACACTCTAAGTAGATCCTTCTATCTGAGCCCAATCAACCTCCAGAAACCTGAGAAATAATACTAATAATTGAGGCTGTTTTGCATCACTAGGTTGGGGGTGGTTTGTTACATAATAGTAGGTAACTAGAACACTTACAGTGTTGGTCCAAGTACTCAACCTGTGAAGACATAGCCATGGAAATCAGTTCTCTGTAAGGAGGTCTTGGCTCTGCCCCCATTAGCTTCTCAATCTTAGGGAAGATACTTTAACAAATTCTTCAAATCACAGATTTCCCATTTGTAAAACGTGAATGACGATACCCTGTAAGCAGGGCTTTCCTGTTAAGTGAGAAAAAATCTGGGGGAACTCTGGGTACTGCAAAACACAACATAAAGTTGCGAGTTGTTGGTGAAATTTTCATGATGAGCAGCATTTCCCACGAGTGAGTTTGCTGAGGCGTTTTCAAAAACTTGGCCGAGGTTATCTCTGTTGGGTAGTTGAGGTTTGGGGGAAGGGCGGATACTTCTGTCCATGTAATCAAATTAATATCTTAATATTTTATTGGATTTAAGTGTTTTTTCCTAAATAAATGCATTGGCGTGTAAAATCACAATCTCCATACTAAGGAAAATGTCAGTAACATGTAGGAGTGGAAAGATAGGGGCATGTAACTTCCTTTGTATTGGGAGTCCAGCAAAGATTCGTGATTGAAGATTGGATGTGTTTTTCATGGAATATCAGCATGTCACGATGATATTCATTCCTAATGATCAGATCACTTGCCATCACATTCATACACTGCTTTTATTTTTTGTTTGTTTTTTTTAAGTAGAAGAAGGGATAAGCAACAATTTAAGAACAATTTACAGGGCTCAGCAGCCTTAGTGACCAATAAATAGGAGTAACAATATAGTGTGGCAGGTTTAATCTCAATCTACAAAATTAGATGTGCAAGAAGCAGTCTTTTCTTTTTCTCGCCCTCAATTTAATTTTTATTTTGAGCCCTCATTCTACCCTGCATGTGATGGTGGAAAGTTAATCACAGTCAGTTTGTGCTTTCCCCCCATTCAGGATTGCATCTAATTTCTGTATTACTTCTGTCATCTTAAAATACTGGGAGAGTAATGGGTTCCTTTATGTCATCTGTGGTTGACAGACCTTGTATCTCACTTTTGGAAAGTGACTTTACTGCCTAAAATGCAGTGATTCTTAAACTTTAGTGGGCATCAGAGTCACCTGGAAGCTTGTTAAGACACAGATCCCTGGGGCCCACCCCCAGAATTTCTGATTCAATAGATCTGCATGGCTTGAGGATTTGCCTTTCTAATAAGTTTCCAGAGGATGCTGATGCTGGTGATTCTGGACTACACTTTGATGTCCACTGACCTTAAGATGAAAAAGTCAGATCTGCCTACTTTACTGAGAGCCTAACTTAACTTAGGAAAGCCTTCTCTACAAGAAACCCCATTGCTCTGTATCACACAACAACCAAATGCGAAAGGTGATTCCAGAAGGATTTCAGAGAGAGGGGTAAGTGCATTTCAGGATTTTAGCTTTAATAAACCTTGTCATTTATTCTTTCATTCTTTCAATCATTTGCTATATATTAGTTTCAGAAGCTATCAAACAAAAAATTAAAATGTGACCTGGATAGAGAAAGAGAGAAACAAAGCTTTTCTCTCTATCTCCCTACTCACAGGATGGATCACATGTCCCATCCTGTTAAGAAAAAATATAGGTTTTTCCAATGATTTGAATAAATGAAATCCATCTCATTACCCTTTCCCGAATCTGAAACAACCACCACCAAATGTGTCATCTCATTTTGCTTTGTATATGCAACTGCTGGAGAAATCTTGAACAGTCTAGGAACAAAATCATTTTTAATTACATATACTTTTGGAACTTTGCTTCTTTCAAGGTGGGGAATACTGGCCACCCCATTTGGCTATGAGGGCTCTCTCGCTCTCCCTCTCTGTCTGTCTCTCTCATTCTCTGCAGTCTACAGGCTGCATATTTTATAATTCCTTTCTGCACATCCAACCCTTTTATTTGGTGAGATTTCTGTGGAATCTGTTAGGTGTGTGTCATGTAGTTTACTGGCTTGAAATAAACTCACTTTTAAGGTGTTCTGTTTGGGAGACAAATAAAAGAAAGAGGAACCAATACCATACCTGACTGATAATGAAAATCGACAAAGTGTCTTTCTGAAATAAAGAGGTAGACACCCCTTAGACCATCATGCACACACGCGCATGGACGCGTGCGCGCGCACACACACACGCACGCGCGCACACACACACACACACACACACACACACACACACACACCCCAGAGTTCCTCAGTGCTGACTCCCAGGTCCTCTTTTCACTTTAGTTGGTCTTATTGTTAAGCTTGGTGACTGACAATGTATCATATGACTTGATTTCAAAAACGATCCCAGAATGTCCAGCATCCATGTGTTCAAGAAGCAAATGTATTAAGGGAGGAGAGTGCTGGCTATGGAGTCACACACTTGGGTTAAAATTCTGGCTATGCCACATTCACTATGTGAGCTTGGTCAAGTCACATAGTTTAGATACGTGACTTAACTTCCCTTTGCTTCAGTAAGATGGGGATGATGGGGATGATAATTCCTGTCTCCCAGGCGTGGGGACTGGCAATGTGTGTGAAGCACTTAGCACAGTATCTGCACACTCAACAATTCATAGTTGTTACTCCATGTGTTCTGTTGCCCTTTCTTTCCTGCCATTTTCTCTCTGTAGAGATGAAAATCTTTTTTTCTTGGCCACTAGGTGGAGAAAGCAAGCTTTCTACAGTATTTGAATTAAACACAAGGCCAAATCATCCTGACCAAAATACTGCAGACATTTAAGGGAAAGTTTTTATTTTTCCTTCCTCTTCTTTAGAACTTCAGACAGCATGAACAGGGTATCTGGAGAGACGTCTGGAGAATTCTTGGGCAGCTCACAATGAAATGTTTGAGTTTTGAGTGTGGTCCTGCCTCGAGGCACTAGATTTTACCCAGGGATGGTCCAAGGCAAATGATGAAGTTCACAATTCAGCTTTCCAGAACCTTCTTATCCTCCATGCCTTAATCTCTTCTCACTTGCATTTCAAGCAGGCACCTGCTCAGTATTTTTTTTTCCTTCTGAGGTATTGTATAGCTACTGATTCCCATGGACATTTGCATTTTGACATGAACTCCCTTGATACGTTACCTTTCTTCAGTCTAATATAGTAGTAATGGGAACCCATTGGACTTATTTCACAAAACTGTTGGGAGGATCATTTAGTTAATACATGTGCAATCATGTGTGAACTCTAAGTTCTCTACAAGTAAGTTCTTTTTATATTGAGGATATAAATTTCTGCCTTTAAATAAATAAGTTGAGAAGTCCAAAAGATTCTTGAGAAAGAATCAGGTTTGCAAGGGGATGAGGTTACCTTTCTAGGTGAAGGCACTGTGGTGCTCTGCACATAGGCCATGTATTACTCCAAGCTCCATACTTCCTGCCTTACACTCCACATCTCTCCTTCTCACCTTGTTTCCAAAGTCTCTTTTCATTTGCTTTCATACCTATCTTTACCTTCCCAGCACTGACCCTTCAGATGAACAACTATTTGCAATGTTAATCCATGCTATTGATTGGTATCTTCCTAAGAATTATCTCATCGGCTCCAAAAATTGCAGCTACACCTACATCCCTAACCCAACAGTCAATAACCCATACTATTCCAACAAGTACCTCATGATCTCTGTGTATATAAGGATATTCTGGCAAGAATCATCCAAAGAGTTTTCACTTTTACACATACTTTCACTTACAGTGCAAATTTTATTCTTTCCGTGATGGACAATAACCAAGTTCCATACCAAATTTTTAGCCTGTAATTCACGTAATTGTATTGTAAAAAAAAAAAATTATCTCATACTTTTAAAAAGTAGTCCCATTTGGCCTTTCCACTAGTGTTCCTTGCAGGCATTTTTGTTGTTGTTTTTGTTTTCCTATGTTATTTAAGGAGGGGAAAAACTAGGAAAAATTTTAGTTTATGTTCAGTAAATTTCCGCTCTAGGACTTGAGGTTTCTATAGGCATCCAAGAGCATAGCTGGATCCCCGAAATGCTATTCCATTTAAATGTGGTTTGAAATAGCACACTTATTTCCACTAAATTTACTTTAAATGCCTCTCACAGAGTGATCATTTTTGCATAATACACACACACACACACACACACACACACAGGCATCTAGGGCCTAAATGTAAGTGTAAATTCCATACTTTTCCCTTATAAAATTTTCTGATTCTCAATTTATAGTGTCAATTTGCAATCACTACATTCCATAAGCATAAGACATTCATATATATTAAATGTCTTATAAGGGGCTTTCCCCCAAACAGACTCTGAGACAAAGATTTGAGTGCAAGCAGCTTCTCGGGAAGTACAGGTAACATGGGTAGATGAGAGGCAAAGAAATACAGTGAAGATAAGCAGATAATGAAGTGTATATTATAAAGTGGGCTCCCATATAGACTGGAGCTTAGTCCTGTGCGGAAACTCTGGAAATGATGCAAAATACAGTCCTTAGTATTATCAGGTGAAGAGTGAGGAACAGGGGATATTGATATCCCTATACCTGTCAGTCATTTGTTACTGACTTCTAGAAGAGGGAAGATCTTAATCCTCAGCCCTTCCCATAAGCCTTGCATGTGAAGCCCTCCAACAAAGATGCAAGTTCTGGCCCTTTCTTCTGCCAAGCACAGAAATGGTAAGAAGACCCAAAATGAAAGGGGTGGAGGATTGATCTGCCTGTTATGCCCATCTATTAACAAAAAATTGCTACTCATATATCACTATCCATGTTCATGCCTACATTTATATCAAGTCCCCAAACTAAAATTCAATAGTCAGTTATAGCTCAATAAAGCTGGAAAAAATTAATTCATAACCCCCTGAAAAATAAATCTCCAGGCCAGATGTTTTCATTGGAGAATTCTAGAAAACATTTAAAGAAGTACTAAAAACAATTTTACACGATGTCCTCCAGAAAACAGAAGAGGAGGAAACATTTCCCAGTGTATTATTTTATGAGGCATAATTGCTAATATCACAAAAAATAATCATTCTATATACTAACGATGAAATGCAGGAGTTGAAATTAAAACACAATTATCATTACAATTATTTCAATACTTAGATATACACTTTAAAAAGTGTATACCTTAAAAAAAGTCCAGGTTTTGTATGTTGAACATTACAAAATGCTGTTAAGTCAAAGAAGAGAACATAACTGTTCATGGATTGAAAGACCCAACATATTAAAGATGTCAATTCTCCAAGGTGATTTGCAGATTAAATACAATTCCTCTCAACATCCTAGCGAGATTTTTTTCTAGAGATGGTCAATGTTATTGTACAATTTATACAGAAAGGTGCAGGTCTTAGAATAGCTGAAACAATCTTGACAAAGAAGAGTACAGTAGAAGGAATCCCTTTCCCTGATGTTAAGGCTTACTGTACAGCTATAGTAACCAAGAGTGTGTGGTATTGGTGGAGGAACAGGCATATAGACCTATAGAACCAAATAGAGAACCCAGAAATAGACCCAAACAAAAATGCCCAGTTGATTTTACATCAAAGTGAAAGAGAAATTAAGTGAAGAAAGAATACCATTTTCAACAAATGATGCAGGAACAATCAAACATCCATAGGCAAAAAAAAAAGATCATGAACTTAAAGGCAAAATGTAAACATATCAGTGCTTGGGAAAAGCAAAATTATTCTTCTATTTTATGCTGTGTAACATACGTCACTTCCCTGTCTCTTGACAACAGTTTATTTGATTTCATTTCTTTTGAGAAGCAGGATAGAGTCTGAATGGGAATAATAATAACAGCCCCCAACTCAAACGGAAGTTAGAAGGATTAAGTCAATCAACATGGGAGCCTGAGGAACAGTTCCCAATACCTGGCAAAAAGTCTAAACGTATTAGGGGTTTTCTAATATTTAGTTCTGAATATTCTCTTACAATTATCATTAGGAAGGTGTTTCCCAAATCCACATGTTAAAGGCCTATCGATTAAGAGAAATCAGAACCCGGAATTTCGATCACTTTTATACACAGGGAAGTGATGCAACATAGTTGGATGCTTTTTGTATTTTTTTCCAAGGGAAGCTTGTTTCCAATCCTATTTTGCCCATGAAATACCATTTTTGGTTTATTAGAACGATGTAATAGACACCTATCTGAGATCTCAGCTTGGTACAAGGAGTAGAATTGGTTTGCAATAGAACCAGAGTGGAGATATAAAGTGAGTAAAAGATTAAATACAGATACTATTATGAGCTAGGGTGAGAACAATACCAACAACAATGGTGCCTCAAAATATGAATTTTCCCATTCATATTGGAATTCCTAAAGTTTATAATGCAAGACATGTAGCCCCCAAATTAAATATTTCCCTCCTGGTTCTGAGAAGTTTTGTTTTTAAATTAGGGATTTGTTTCCCCGAAATAAGCTGTTCTTTACAGTATCCATCAAAAACTATGAAAAAATGTAGTTTATTCTCATCACATGGTTGAGTCAATGAATTTAAAGATTTGATTTTACATTTTCTTTGGCATCTATCCATTCAAATGTATGCCCTGATTTCATGCATATTTTGAAAATTAAACGTAAATTTCTACTTGTATTTTACATAATGAACCTCATGCCTAATCCTTGGTGGTCTTTTTGGTTTTAACATGGCATTTCTTTTTCTAAAATGCTGATCAATTTCAAAATTATCTGTGAATTTTCCCAACTTATAAACTTTATATCCTACTCATCTATACTGCTATCATTGCTAGGTAAGAACACATTTTAGAATTGGCATGATGTTAACAACAGTTAACCATTTTGTAGATTCTCGCTCCAATTAGAATTCCAAGACTAAACTAGATTATCTATTGTCAATTTGGTACTGTCACCACTACACTCTAAGGGTAGGAAATATATTTCCTGGAATCCTCTTCAACATATGGTTCCAGGCTGGCATTTGCCAATGAAAGGAACTCATGTCTGATTTGAAAGATAGAAGCAAAGCAGAAGGCATTGCCTTCTCTGCCTCCGGAGGCTGGTACAGCCAGATGTGCAGAGAGATGAGAGTTTACAGCAGCTTTCTGGTGACTCCAGAATACGACCCACCTTTCAGATAAAGCAAATGGTGGGAGCTTCTCAGTGATTCTCAAAAGTTATAACAGCCTCCAGGAAAATGTTGAAAAATCACCAAATTTGGTCTTTCGTGCTGAAATCTTCAGCATCAATTCCTCTGACTTCTTTTAGTAGCTCCCCTGTCCTTCTATAGTAGCTTTGCTGTCACTCTTCTAACTGCCACATAAATCCCTAATTCTGTATTAAATCTGCTATGCCTGGAATACATAGAGTCATTCTGTTTTCTTGACTGAACCCTAACTGATACAAAGACTTTCAACATCTTGAAAATAGTATCCCAAATATATCCACAAGTCCTCATCAAGTATCCCAACTGAATTCACTGAAAAATATTCTCTGCCGCATGGCACCTGCCATGTTGCTCTTCTCTTAAGATTACTCCATCATGTCCAAGATTGCCAGTGCCCATGAGTATGTCCCTGGACCCCAATGATGCCCATGCAAAGTTGACCATTTCCAGATAGCTCTAAACTGCTGAGAATGACATCCTGAAAATCTGAGGAGTGCCCAAGTTAAATCACAATTTGGGTAGAAGTGGGAGAATGCCACGGTTCCCCCATTTAGGGTCAAACTTAAACACAAACATCCAATTCAACATCAAATGTCAACTCCTAAACCCTGCCTATGTCCAGTGTTTCTTAGAGTCACTCATGATAATATCAACTTTGACTTCTGTCTGCTGTTCATCACTTTTGTGGGCTCAACATGTATGGAAACCCAACGCTGTATTCTCAACCTTCTCTCTTGAGCAGATCTCCCCCGACGCGATTCCTCTACTCTTGGAAGCTACCATGCGTGGTGACTGTACTCATAGGATCTGCATCAGTTGCACTGTGTGGTTAGACAAGTCCGTCCCACCCTTGGGCAGAACTTAAGCTAAAGTGGTGATTCCACTAAGTGAATATAGATTATTATTTTGACTTAGTGTTCAGAAAAGTCAGGGGAAATAGTGAAAAGAAACCTTGCTGGAACCTGCCTCTCAGGAAGAGCATAATGGTTAAGTCTGGAAACTTTAGAGCAGACTGCCAAGGCTTAAATGTCACCTAAAGCACTTACTCGTCGTATATCTTTGTTAAGTTACTTAACCTCTCTGTCTGTAGAAAGCACAGAATAATAGTATGCACATAGTAGGGTTGTTATGAGGACATTTTAATTATGATGATAGGTTTTTGTGTGTTCGCACTAAGTAACTTTGGCAAAATCCCTTTGCATTGACTGTGTTTCCAAATCCCCCAAATGGAAGTTCTATTAACCATTTTAACTCTACTATTCTATGGATCTACATGTATTTTCTTCATCACCATGACTTTAATCCAGTTGGAAAAACAGCAACAATAAGAAACCACACTGATTTTCTCCATGGCCAGGGCAAGTTGCATTGAAACCACTAACCCTTTCACTGAACTGCATGCTGGGCAGTAAATTCTGAGAGTAAATCTTAGATAGTGAAAGAAAAAATAAACAAGAATTCTCTCAGTTGAGAATGTCCTCTGACATTAAGTGGTATGTAAAACTGTTATTTTTCTAACTTCTGATGCCCTCTATCCCCACTTCCAACTATGAAAATTGCTAAGTGTTGACCTTATATTCCACTTAGACCAGTGCAGCCCTCTTGATAACTGTGGTCAGAATTTGATTTGTTCTAACTGCGGACATACATCATTCCTTGCATTTTAGCTACTTAGAAGACAGCTAGATTATTAGCTCTGTGGGTCAAAAAAAAAAAAAATAGGGACTTATATGTATTTTTTCCTCTTCAGTATAGTTTACTTATGAATCAGAAACCCAACAAGAAGTTATAAACTGCTGAGTTTAAGTGGTATCCTACAGCTTTGGTTATGTCAGGCTTCAATTACACAAAGCACAAGCCTCTGAAGATATGTTAAGCAGAAAGAAATTTAATACAGAGAATTATGTTGAATCAGAAATTAGTAGAAGGACTTGGATCTTGGGCTGTGCCATGAATATCTCTCAGAAAAACATTGTGGAATTAGTTCATTAGGGAAGCTGTAACCTTTACCAGGAAGGCACTCATGGGAGTGTGAGCTCCAAAAGCAAATCCCCCTGCCATGTCCCTAGAGCCATGTCATGCCTACTAGATATCTACTGGGAAAATAATGGATGCCTCATACCTGGCCTCTTGGCATGCATAACAATGGTGAATTTCAATGCTGTTACAGGAAAAAATACCTCATTCCAGCTACATCTCAGCCTCACTTTTTGTGTTCCAAATCTCATGGAAGTGAGTCTGATTCGTTGAAACTAAAGATTTGGAACTCTAGCTATAAAGGAGCAGAGAAATGTAATTATTGGCTAGTCAGGCTCTGTAGTACACTGGGGCATTCTAGAAGGAGGATAAGATTCTTGTTGAAAGCTAATCCACCATAGCCATCACAAGCATTTATGGAGGACATTTTTTTCCTGATTGCAAAAGTAATACGGTCTTATTTAAAAATGATAAAATGAGAAAAGTATAAAGAAGAAAAAATAAATTTCTACTTATACTGAGAACATGTTAATATATATTTTTCCATGTAGAATTTTTCTAAAACTGTCATTAAAGGCTCTTACATTTATTTGTTGTTTTTAAGGCCTTTGCCTTTTGGGGATTTCTGTTACGGAGGGAAAAATGATTTTAGTGCCTATCTCCAATCAATCCACATTGTATTTCAAAATGTCACTTAGAAGAAAAACTTCAATTTTCAATTCACCTGGAGTCTCTGATGTAAGTCAGAGCAACTATACCCAAGTGGTCATCAACTACTTTTATTTCCACAATAGATTTAGATTCATAACCCAACACTTTAAATTTGCTTTGCAAAGTGCTACAAAATACAGAAAAATATTAAATGATCTATATAGCACTGTATATTTTGATTAACCTATATAATGAACAGTGTGTGATGTATTGAAAAAAATAATAAAAGTCTGTTGCCTAAAGGAGAGATGATTAAAATAAATAGTAAAAAGTAGAATTCAAGAATTTCATCATAACCAAACCCAACCTCCTAAACTTTAGATTGATATTCCAAACTTGCTGCAAATATTTGTGAAAACAAATAAATGTTCCTATTTCACCAGTATGAACTGCAAGAGAAAGAATATTTGTAAAGAACCTAGCATGAGGTAATACCTCTGGATAATCAAGTCTCACAGTGATTCTGCCATAATCAATGAGAAAAATCGGATCCATAGTTAAAATGCATTGACACAATGAAACATTCATTAGCTGGCTGTACCACAGGGGCAGAGGGGTAGGGTGGAGGCAGTGGGGTGGGCTGAGAAAGCCGAGCCTGTGATACCAGCTCTCTCAAACTCTCTCAGGATAGGTGCTTTTTGTTTTTTGTTTTTTCCAGGAATGGAACTGCTTGTCACCAGAATCCCCAAACAATACTTGATTTTTCAGGGTAGGGGAGTGTTAGGGACTGAAACTTGTGCCCCTACACCCTCCAAATTTGTATGTTGAAATTCTAAACCCCAGGACCTTAGAATGTGACTATATTTGGAGATGGGGCCTTTAAAGAGGTAATTAAGTTGAAATGAGGTGGTTAGGCTGGGCCCTAATCCAATATGACTGGTGCCCTTATAACAAGAGATTAGGGAGCAGAGTCAGCCTCCAGGGAGGCTTATGTACAGAGAAGGCCAAGTGAGAACACAGTGGGAATGACATCATCTGCAAACCAAGGAGAGAGCTTTCAGGAGAATCCAAGTCTGCCAACACTGTGACCTTAGATTTGGCCTCCAGAAGTATAAGAAATAAATAGGTAGTTGTTTAAACCACCCCTTCTGTGGTATTTTGTTATGGCAGCCCAAGCAAACTAATACAGGGAGAAAAAAGTGAAATGTATAATTTAAACAAATAAGTTTGATGCTCCTCTTGGTATAGAAAAGTTGTTCTCAAACAGGAAATTCTTCTCCCCCTGGGGAGAAGGGGACACTGGGCAATGTCTGGGGACATTTTGATTGTCACATGGGGGGTGGGGGCAGGGTTTACTGACATATAGTGAATAGAGGCTATGGATACTGTGAGACACCCTACAGTACACAGAACGGTCCCCCTCCTCCAGAACAGAGAATGATCCAGCCCAGGAACTGAGGTTGAGAAATTCTACTGACTGTAATGGCATGAATTTGCCTCACAGATTTGTGATTTGGGAATGAGGAGATGTAACTTTTTTTTGTTTTCCTGGTTGGGCCTACAAAGTCATTTCTGCAACAGCTAATTATCTTGTACCAGCCACTCTGAACAGTTAGCTAGAGGATGTTTCACTAATGATCCCCATCAGGCCAGTTGGCCCTACCTGTGATGAACATACTAGACCAGGGAACTTTCCACTTTACTATTAGCAGAATGGAAACATTTCTGCTATTCTGTTCTCACAAAATGCAGAAGGCAGAAACTAATTCCATATGTCAAATGTTTCTTCCTTTAAAGATGAAGGGCAAATAAGCCCATTCTTTTTGCCCACAAGTGTACTGGACATGAATTTATTAAACCAATTAATTATTGAAGTGAATTTTTAAATGCCTTATTTAGTGATAAGGAATATTAAAACTGAGGTAGGACAGGTTTTTTTTTTTTAAGATGATGAGTCACTTGAAGCTTAACTTCTATCATTTATATCCTCTGACATTTTCTTTTTCTCTTTCTCCTTTACCCTCATCTGTATCTAGTCACCAAGAAAGAGCAAGAAAGGCAATGATGTTCAAACCTGAGAAGATGGATTAACGCAAGGATGCTCTACTCCTCCCGAGATTAAGTTCGATCTCTTGCTCTTATGGGCTACTGTGATGTTCTTTGGATAGAATAAACATGTAATGTTCTTATGCTTGGGGACAAATAGGGAAGATGAAGGACATCTAGCTCTACTGACCCCTCAGAATTCTGCAGTGTAGGATTTTTTTAAAAAAAGTCTTTTGGGATCACAGGATCATATAACAATGGAAGGCTCGGTGAATTCAGTAGACACAATAACTCCAGCTGGTATCATATGTCTGGCTTTGACATGGTAATGGTTATTTAGGTGATTTCAGTGATGAGAGAATCTGCAGATCACCACCTCTGCTTGTTCCCTGCTTCTTCCCCTCATCCAAGTGCTGGCCTAAATCAAAACTTTAAGATTCACAATTCATCAAGATGACTCTGTGAGTGCATGATAAATTGGGCAGATTAAATTTTATATATCTTTAGCTCCACAAATCATCATTTATGAGTCTCACTGTTGGATGCAGAGTGAGAAGAGAAATATGGGGAAATATGAGAACCAGGGTGTGATAATCTCATTTGAATTAGACAAATGAGGCCCTGCTGGAAAGGAACACCCAGGGTCTCTGAACAAATTTATGAAGTCAAAACAAAAAATAATTACAGTGCAGAAATGGCTGGTGCTGGATGAACCCACTTCATTCCTAATGTGGGTTGGCAGCTCTTCATCCTGATTATTCCATCTGGAGATAATTGTGTGCTATCATGCATAAAATTAAATCATAAATCAACCCAACTAGTGAACAGGCCAGCAAGCTGCTGAGAAAGCCAAGCATAGGGGAGGTGAGACTTCTCATCTTAGTGAGAGATATAGGAATGAAATTAAGAGAAGACCTGTAGGAGGTGACCCCCAGCAAGTCTGCAAGCTCGCTTGCTGACAACTGCCGCCAAAGTCCATGCCTCAACAGAATAAGGACAGCCTACACAATGATGCGTTATCCATTTGCTGACGAGGGAAGAATGTTCTGTTCATGGAAGGAACCGCGTACTGCTTTTCAAGGATCTCTGTTTTGAGTTGGGGATGTCCAACATGCAATACTTTATTTTCTTTCCTGATGAAATGTTACTAGTGATAGAAAGTTTACAAACACAATGGAAGTCTTAAACAATAGCATAAAATCAAACAGCCTTCGAGGCTTAGAGTTGGGAGAATTAAAGAGTACACCATGGTCTCTGACTTAGTAAGTAAGCTGTGGTTAATTTACAGGTTATATTTGGAAAGGGTTTTTCAGAGGACAAGGTATGGTTTTAAAGCAGTGGCTATGATGCATATAAAAGAGTAAAGTAATTAGGATAAAGACAAATGTGTTGTTTAAGTGGTGACCATTGATTTCTATAAGTGCTTTTGCTGTGGCCTGTAAGTTGCAGGGGGTCAAAACTCAAAGATGATCCAGACTCCCTAAGAGCTCAGGCTGGAGCAAATGGCTGAAGGGCATTTAATACTTCTTTCAGCTGAATCATCTGAGATGATAAATCTCATTGGCTTTGGAGATTCCATTTGTGACCATAATAAATGGAAAGTCCAGCTGTACGTTGAGTCTCTGAGCTTTCAAGTGGCAACAGTAGCAGATGTTGGGAGGCTGGTGGCTTGTGAGCATCTGCAGGACGGTCACGGGGCCGCTCAGCAGAGACGCCTAGTAGAAGACGATAATGAAGATAAATTCTTTCTTGTCCTTCTTTTCCCCCTCTGAATAATATCGGGAACAGTAGAGCAAGAAAAGCCACCAGTTCTGAAAAATGCTTATTCTTTTGTTTCATTCCCAATTGTATTGTGCCCATATAATGCGTATATACTGAACCCAAATATTGGTAAGTATAGGAATCTGGCTAGTTTTAGACAGTTATAAAGTGTGGGCAAACCAAAAATATGAAAAACCTTCATAGGGATAAATACTATTTACCTGTCTTTAATGACTTCCTTTCCCCCATCTCCTACCCCCCAAGAATGTTTGTTTCCTGTTCTTCATTTTGGCCAAACTCAACCAGAAACCAGGAAACCACATACATATAACAATGTTATGATAATGAGCAGCATTAGAATTCTATTTTATCAGGTTTGTTTAATTGGCCAGAAGTCTTTTAGTTGCAAACCTCAGAAACCCAACTCAAACTAGTCTATGTAAAGAGAAGAAATTTATTGTCTTATGTAAATCTATCTATCTATCTGTCCATCCATCCATCTTATCTATGTATGTATGTATGTATGTATCTATCTATCTATCCTATCTATCATCTACCTATTATCTATCCAACCAGCTATCTATCATCTATTCATCTCTATTCATCTATCCATCCAGCTATCTATTTATCTATCTATCCAGCCATCTATCTATCTGTCTATCTATCTATCTATCCAGCCATCTATCTATCTGTCTATCTATCTATCTATCTATCTATCTATCTATGCACTGGTTCAGGCAAGACTGCATCCAAGTCTTAAATAGTCCTCTCCTATATTCTCTCTCTCTTTCTCCCTACCTCTGTCTCTTGATTCTACTTTTTTCCTTGGTTTTATTCTCAGTTATGTCCTCTTTCTATAAAAACAAAGCCCCAGTGGCTCCAGATATATATATTCCTTGGGATCCATGATTTCCCAGTGAAGGAGAGTACATCTTTCACAGTGATTTTAGCAAACTTAGTACAAAATGGTATATGTGGAGGAAATTGTGCCTAGGCACTCTGATTGGAGCCAGACTGAATGCCTTGCATTTAGCCTACAACCAGAAGTTTGCTGATGTTTTAAAGCTGGAAAATAAAAGACCAAATCTTTGTTTTAGAAAGATTACTCTGTCACCAATGTGAGAAATGGCTCAGAATTGGAGAAAACTAGATTCTAGAAAAGGAGTGCAGGCAGCAGAAGGTGAGGGGGTACTGGCAGAAGCATTAGAAAGGATAAAAAACAGATCGCAAAGGCCTCTGAGGAATATAATTGGAATAACTTAGCAACCAATTGAATGTGGACAAATGAAGAAAAAGGAAAAGTGAAAGACAGCACAGATGTTTCCAGTTTGGAAGACTGAGTGGATTTTAAGGTCATTCACTGATATGTTGAGACAGCTCAAAGTAGTAAGTTTGAATGCATTCTTTCCTTGCAGATATTTTAAAGTAGTTTTTCTATCCCCTAGGAAGAAATACCAACAAATCTAATACCTCTTGCATTCCGCTCATAGCAGAGAAATTGTGAACAGATTTTAGGCAACGTTCAAGATTGGAACTAGGGTAATGTTTTTATCAGCAGGGCCATTTAGTCAATTCTTCAGGCTAATTCTACTAAAAGTAATCAAAGTTTAAATATTACTTTTCAGCTTTTAGTAATTCACAGTATTGATGTTATAAATATTTGATTTTTCTCAAAATAATATATACTATGATTTAAAGATTTTTTAATGTTAGTTTATTGAAGGCTGCTTTTAACAATTACCTGGAAGAGGGCACGTAGGAAGTGACAGATAGAGCCCACAGGTGCTGCAGTGCCCACAGGGTAGACAAGGAAGAATACTGGAGCCAATAAAACTTTATTTACAGAAACAGATGGGCTGATGTAGTAATTTTTTAATATTGAATTATAACATTATCTATCTAGATTCCTGAGGTTTTCTTCACCTTCTTAGTTTTTTTTTTTTTTTTTTTTCTTGGCCCAAGGATAATGCCTCAATTTAGTCCCATTTAGATGGTACTAAGCCAACAGGAGTTTGTTACCAAATACAAGCTCAGAGCATTGGATTCAGGAGGGAAACTATGGGCAGGAAGATTGAGGGAAAAAAGAGAGTTTCTCCATCTGCTGATCAGCCTATAAGCCCAGATTTGGGGGAGCCAGACTCACTTGCAGAGTGTCAGAAGAAGCACAGACCTATTTTGGGACATCATCTTTCAAACAAAGCCCCACCTAAAGACAGCGGCACGTCTATGAAGCTTTCAGTAGGTTTCCCTGGGCCAAAAATGTGCTCTTAAATTTTCTGAAATGTATTAATAGTTTATAAAATGTGATATTGGATTTTGAGTCTTGCTACTAAAAATGTGGTCTGTGGATCAACATCTTCAACATCTCCTGTTTGCTTGTTAAAAATGCAAGTTCTCAGGCCACATCCCTGGCCCACTGGATCAAAATATGCATTTTAATAATATCCCCAGATAATCTGTATACACATTAAAGTGTAAGAAATGGCCTCCAAAGTGGAGTACAAAATTAAAATAATAGAACTTTTATTTATTGTTGTTTATCTCATACTCTTACCAATTCATTAATATGTAGATATTTTATAATTTATTATATCACTATAGTAGTATATATCTATTATTACTAGAGTTATATTTATAGACCTTTTTTCTTTAATAGACAGAAATACGTGAACAGAAATTTTTGGAGATCACTTCTTGGAAGGTTGCAACTCTAAGTCCTTGAAGAGAGAAATAAAAGAAGAAAGAACAAAACTTGGAGTATTCTAATTTTCTGGAGTGACCTTCAAGCTTAGTCTGTTATCCCAAGGTCATGATGACTAATTACTGCATCTATGAATTCATTAAAATGCTCATACAGCCCTCCAGGAAACTTCTGAACCTAAGCCATCCTCAAGTGGTTTATTCTTTTCCTGTAATACTTACTACCTGATCCCGGAACACAAAAGCAAGTTGAATTCACAAATCAATGCTTAGAAAATCATCTAGTGATAAAGAACAAAGCAAATTCAGAATTTGCACAATCCTTTCTTAGTCTGATTGAGGGAGTCTTAACTATCCATTTAAAATTATTTTTATTTCAGTATTTTTTTTTTCTGGATAAACAATGAAATGCAAATACCATGGTCATTAATGACCTGATAAAAGTTTCATCCCCTTGGAACAGGGAAGTTCATGCTTGGTCTGGCCCATTTCTGAGATGTACCCTCCTATGTAATTAGTGATGCCTTGACTCAACCACCTAGGCCCAAGTCAGTTTCTTTCTTACTTCCTGTATCTCTATCCTCTCTTTCTCTTTTTTCTGTCCTCTTTGCCACACATTTCAGGTTATATGTGACTCACATTAATAGAGAAAATAAAGAGAAGTCAGTCAAAGGCTTTGAAAAGATGTTAATAGTAACATTTAACTTGAGAACTACCTGAAGATTGGATAAGTAGACTTTTTTTTCAAGTAATGTTTAAATTTATTACTTTCATATATCTGAATGAGGCATTTGGGGGAAATTCAAATTGGCCAGGTCCTAGGGCAAACGATTTTCTATTCAGCCTTTGCATTCAAGCTGCTAAAGAATATATGTTTATAGTGCAGAGAAACCACATTTAGAAGATTGTCTCTGTTCTCCCTTCCAATGTTCCATATCGTGCTGGACTCTTACAGGCACCTGTGCCCACACATGACTTTTGTTTATGGAAGTTTCCCTTTTTCAATGTTTTCCCTGCATCACTATCCCAATCCATGAACTGAGAATAGCCATTCATCCAATCCTCTTTTATTAAGCACTAACTATGTAATCGTAGTCAGTGTTAGGCTCCAGCTATACAGAGTAAAAACACTCAATGCCTTTTACTTGAATTTTCCCAGAAACAGTCCGTAAGGAAGGGATTTGGATGCAGGCAATATTTTGAAGGTGATCCCAGGAAGCACGAGCAGAGGGGTGGGGGAAGTGAGGGGAGGGATTTGTATGTGCATATTTATGAATGGGTCCTTGCTGGGGGCAGCCAGGACTCAGTCCTAATGGGGACACTTAAAAGAATCATGTAGAACACACCTCAGATTGTCCCAGTGAGGGACAAGGAAGTGGGCTGTGGCATATTTCCCTTCCAAATACGCCCACAACAATATCCCCCAGGCCATAACCTCTTCTTGCAATGTGACCTTGAGGTTCCTTTATTCAAGGGCTTGGGTGGATTTGCGACTTTGGTGGATGTGGTTCTGTATGACATCGGAAGCTTGGACTTAAAGGGCGATACAGTTTCTTCCTGTTTCTCTTGGGATGCTCCTGCTTGTAGGAAGCCCTAATGAGCCTTCACAGAGAAATTATATGGTGTTCCAGCCATCAGACCCAGCTGAGGACCCAGCTACAGCCAGCACCTACTGCCAGCAATGGGAGTGGGCAGTTCTTCTATGGTTCCCAACTTCAGTTAAGTCACTCTGAGCCTTTGCATCTTCCCAACTGTGGCCCAAACATCATAGAGAAGATGCTCTATGCTCTTTCCAACCCCTCATGCCCAGACTGGTGAGCTCCCAGGTAAGATCCATGTGGTCCTTTGGCTCTGAGTTTGGGGTGGTGTGCTATGCGGCGGTTGATAACCAGACACTGGGGCACTCATCCATCAACATCCAGCCCTTGTCAGTTGTGATGTGCTAGGTCCCCAACACACTCAGGCTGCCCTGCATGGCCGAGCAAGTTCCTGCAGCCTTGTGGAAAGTCCACAGGCAGAGAATGACACTCAAAGTGGGAGCTGCTAGCTGTACTGTCCCTGCCCCTGCAGTTACAGGTGAGTGCTGAGTGGACCCAGGGCTCAGGGGCTGAGCACCACCTCTGGTCAAATGGCTCACACAGCAGGTGAAAGATGAACAGTTAAACTGAAAGGGTGGAATATGCTAAATCCAATGACAGAGTTAGCACAGGGCACTCTGCAGCTCCAAGGAGACCCTCTACTCCAGGCCACTGAGGACCAGGAAGGTTTCCCAGAAGAACAGTTAAGTGAGCAGTTTAGCCTCCAAGGCTAAAAATTGGAAACCTCTCCAATACGACAAAACTCTCTGGAGAAAAACATTTACAAAGACATCTGTTTTGGGGATAGCATTATGTTGGCCAAAAAATGAAACCCTCGCAGGTTACAATTAAATATATGATCACTGTTGGCTTCCCTTTCTAAGAGAATAAGGTCTCAACGTGGACGAAACTGATTTAATGACCTGCCTATCCGTAAGACAGGGAGGGATACCTTTGCTGTTCTGGTAAGTGAAGAAAATATGCTCTTTCATATTGATAGTCTATAAATTCCTACTTAATTCAAGAAGATATCATTTTCCAAAATGAAGATAGAGAAGGGAAAATTTTAAAATATCATTATCCTTTGGCTTTCCATCTGAATATGATGGCTTTGTTAAACACTGCTTTTTTAAACTAAAATTCTGACCCCCTACTCACCCAATTTTTCTGACAATTTCCATGATGCTGAACAAACCCTTCTCTGTGTCATCTCTGTGTGAATACATTTCCTAGTGTTTTTGATTTCTTGACTCTTAGTGAACTCTCCATTTGAGTATAACATACAGAGAAGTACACAAATCATTTTAGCTCAATGACTTTTACAAATGTACACACTCATGTAACCAACACCCAGGTGAGTGAGAATAAACAGAACATAACCCAGCACCTCCAGAACCAATGCCCCCAGAGGTAATCATTCCCCTAATTTCTGACACAGACTAGCTTTCCCTGCTTTAAGCACCTTATGGAAGGAATCACACTGTGTGTACTGGCCTGGGTCTCCCTTCTTTATGACTCAGCACTACTTTAGTGAAATTCATCTATCTTTTGTATAGTTGTTTATTTTGATTGTTTGACTTTAACTGCTATTTGTTAAATTTATCTGTTACTGGAAAAAAAAAACAGGAGGTTCATGGTTATCATCTGACATCCTGACATTCTGCTTCCAACTGAGGAAAGCCTTTATTAGCAAGAAAAAAAAAGAAAAAAACTTTCTAAAACACACTGCATGAGTTAGTGTTTCCTCCGAAAGTTTGGCAAGGGCGTGGGAAGCGGACTATATTAGTCATTCAGAGGATTTTGTCCTCAGATGTCCTGATTCGGAGGTTGAACAATTCCCATTGTAAGGTAGGATTAATGCTGTTACACGCTCTCTGTGCATGACTCCATATTAAAAATGTAAAAGTTACATTTTAAGTTCAAAGTGCCACCAGTGATGTTTATTTGCTTGCATTATCATAGTTTGGGTTCACTGTCTCTTTTAGGGCTCGGAATTTGGGGCCAAGGGTATGGGAAAGTTCCTTTCTAGTATGAAACATGTCAGTGCCTAAAAAAGTATATACGTATAAATTATATATATATATATATATATATATAAAGATAATCTTAACCTAGTGATTTTATTGCTAAGTTCTACGACTCTGCAGTAAAACTGTAGAACCTTCATCTTCCTTGCTCAGAAAGCAGCAGCATGCTGGGTTGCACATGCCTCCAAGAGGAAATAAACTATTTAAAATGCGCAGACAATTGAAATTGCAAAAGCAATTCCTCCAGGAAGTGGGTAACCTCACCCATGAGGTGTGAGCAAGACCTTAGTTTAATAACAAATGGGTAAGAGCACAGGCCAACAGCTCGGGCCACGTTTCTTGTCTCCCTGCATTCCTAAATTGCTTTTGCAAGGACACCCTAGACAACTGTAGCCTCTGTGTGTATCTAGAGTCTGCTAGGAGGTTCTGAAAAGCTAGAGCGTGCTGGGGCTAGTTTAACAGCGGGAGCTATAAGGCAAGGAGGGGACTGAACTGCTCCTTTTCGTGTTGGTCAAACTGCCCCTGGTACACTGGGTTTCATTGTTGGTGCCCTTTGTAAGACAGTTAAACTGAGTAGCTTTATGAGTAACCGACCACAACAGTGAGAGGCTTTAAGGCACTCAATAATGGCCATTAGCATTTATTATGCACTCACCATGCCAGACCTTCTCCAAGGATGCGATGGCATCTGCACCTCCCGAGAGTCCCCAGGGTGGTCACTATTACTATGCCTGCATTTTCACACCCAGGAAAGTGAGACTCAGAGAGATCTGCCAGAGTCACAGAGCCGTAGAGCTGGTTTTGAACCTTAAGTGGTTTGACTCCAGGCCAGTGCTCAGAGCAGCACATCACGTGACTTGTCACTAAAGGACCCTATGACACGCAGAGGGGATAGGTTCACCCCTGCCTCATAGGGTCCTTGAGCCATTTAAGCAATATGACCATGTACAGGGCTCACCTGAGGTCCTGACCATAATAAAGCCCTCCATAAATGTTGGCTACTATTACTCTGAACAGAATGGTAGTGAAAGAGTGATTAACCTGGAGAATTTAGTGAGGACACGGCAGTGGTCTTAGAAGTAACTTCCTGTGGGTGGTGATGTGTAAGATGGCAGACAGCTGGCATCTTGGGAAGGGCATTCATTGCTTTAGAACCAGGGCACTGCTGTTTCTTTTTATAACTGACTTTTGGCAGATCACTTAACCACGCTGAATCTCTTTCTGCATGTCAGTGATGGAGACAATAATTACTACCTTTCAGAATTCTTATGAAAGACATGTAAAAAGTGCCCTAAAGATGTCTGGCACATAACGGAAACCTTGCAGAGGTTAATTTTCTTCTCAACAACCTCTGTGACTCAAGACTAGAGGATGGAATTGTGATCTACCAGAGGAAGTTTAGATGTGGTCCAAAAATCATTATCTAAATGGGCTTCCTCAAGAGAAAGTGCTGGCTCGCAGTGGAAGTTGCTAAGTATTTCAGAAGAGGGGTGGGCTAGTGAACCATTTGACCTTTAGTCCTTCAACTATTATGGAACCAAGAAAATATTCACACAGCCTTTCAGAAAACTCCCTTGAGGACACTCAGGCTACAAACAGTTCTTAGTAAATCTTAGGATCCATTAAGCTTGTTTGCGGCCAACAACAGTGATGGGAAGATGCATTAGCGCCTCACAGGTCCTGCTCACTGGTGTGCTTCTGGCAAAGCCTTGTTTCCTCTGCTGTTTGAGGTGGTGGTGGTATGTGTTGGTTTTCTTCATGACAGTGTTGAGGATGATGCTTTATTAAAATAAATTTTAAGACCTTCTGTTCATTCTAAAACTTTGCTTTCTCCTTTTCAAACCAGGAGCCAGGGCCTTTATCTTTTCTTTCCTTAGACTTTTGCTGAGCAAAGGTAATGTGAAGGAGGGAGGCACCTGGTGGAATGGTTCTGGAGGTAATAAAGGAAAGAAGAACAATGTGTCTCAGTCCAGGAAGGGGTTCGAAGGCCTCCATCCTGTGAGCAGGGAAGACGTACCAGCCCCTCTGCTGGGAGCAGCCCTGGGGAGACAGTGAGACCTCAGAGGGTACTGCCTGGTGGACGCAGAGAACGTGGGGAGCTGAGGTTTCCTAAATCGGCCGACATCACCATGAGCAGATGCAGCAGTCAGCAGGCCTGGAGGAACCAAGCAGTGGGCATCTCACTGTGAATTGGAGAGAGCCAGTGACCCAGGACCATGATGGATGTCCCTCCAGCCTTGCCTCCCTGGAAATTCCTGAACACTAAGTTGGGGGGGAGGGGCGGGGAGGGCAGCAGCTGTAAGGGCAGAGAGCAAATCTTCCATCAGCCTCGGGAGTCTGGAGTCTGATTTAGGTTGATCCGTAAAAAGGAAGGAATTGTGATTATTTCTGCCACATCTGATTTTGTAGGGCAAGTTTAACCTTCCACAAAAATAAGCCCATTTGAGAGTTTCAATCTAAGGTCATAGCATCTGGGTTTCTCATTATGATTAGAAAGTGTTGCCTCATTAACCCAGTCAAAGGTGAGGACCAAGGGAACCTCAGAGTATTAAGTGATTGATCCAGATGGGTCCAGGTGACTGAAATCCATAATTCTCGATTTCCTAGCTCCTAATTGCTCCCTCTTCAGGTTTGAGGAATGCTGTCTCAATATGATATCCATTATTTCAAGCAAGATTTTATTTCTGCTTGTGATATTTATGGAAACCAGGTGGAAGAAAGAAATGCAAGGGTGCCCCCCGGGTGCCTTTTAGAGCCCGGCCCCCACCCTTCTGTGCACAGCTCTCACGTTGCTTCTGCACGGTGCTGAGAGCAGGGGGCTTAGAGAAAGCGCTTCATGATTGGAAAGGACTTGAGCATCCTGAGATGAAAGCTGTCCATGAGCCTGAAGTGCCGCTCCTTGAAGGATTACCTCTGTTTATGTTTTGGCTGCCACTTGGTCGTGCTGAAGAGAAAGAATGATTTCAGAAATTGATCCCTTTACCCTTGGAGCAAGCCGAAGTGGGCAGAATTGAAAAGGGATTTCAGGCTGCTGTTGGTGGCTTTGCTGTGGAGGCTGTTATCACCCCCTTGTGGGGACAGTCTCCGGGGCTTGGCTGGCCTCCAGCAGTTAATGAAGGCCCCTGGAGAGTCACCTCAGTCTCTTTGCTGCTACAGCTGGCACACTTGAAGGTGGGTGAGAGAAGAGCTCCTGAGCAGGAGGAAAGGGGGCACCTGCCCAGCTGCGCACTGTCAGCTCCTCTGCCCCACCTTTGGTCAGACTGCTTTCCAGACTGAGATAATCAGGCAGTGAGTGCCCGCACCATGGGGCTCAGATGGGATGGAGACTGGCTTAGCTTGGGTGGGGGCGGGGAGAGGCAACAGGAGGGAGAATGGACTCCAGGAAGATGCTCCTGATTCCCGGTCACTGCAGAGGACACTCCTGTCTGCAGTCTCATGAGCTGAGGTGCCTAGGAGGCTGCATCTCCCCGTCTTTCTTCTGCTTTATCAACACCCCTCATCCACACTGGTTTCCTGGTCTTGGACAAACTTTCTCTTCGTATAATTTTTACTTTTTCTTCCTAACATCTCAATAGAAGTAGAGATTGTTAGAGTTTGAAAGGATTTCAGTGACCATCTCTTCCAATTTCTCACTTTATAGACGGGGAAACTGAGGCACGTGAGTGACTAGCTGAGCTGATGACAGAGCCAGCAGTAGGAGTCTGGGCATCCTGTCTCCTTCCAGGGCTCTTCGTAGGGGTCCTGCTGCCTTCTCCCCTCTGCCCCCTTCTCTCCCCACAGCAATGGTGTCAGAAAGTGGGAAATCAGAGTTCTTGTCCTGTCACTAAGCCACCATGTGACTTGCTGAAAATCACCTAGTCCCAGGCCTTCTGTTCGCCCATCTGTGAAATGAAGGATCAGATTAAAGGGCCTCAGTAACAATCCCATGTGTTCATGAAATCCAGCTTGTTTTCCTTCTGGGCATAGGGGAAGACTACATTTTCCGGCCGCTGCTCCATCATTTTGAACAGAGGACTGAGTTCAGAAAGGGTTGGAAGTGGGGTGTCTCACTCTAAGCCTTGGTCAAGATCGCCCTCATCACTCTTCTTCCACTTTGTGGTGACCTTGAGGCCCTCAAGTACATTGATGGGCTTATAAGAAGGAGAATGACCCTGCAGAGCATTACGCTTCCGCCCTCCTCACATCCCCTACCTGAATAAGGACATGAACACACTGAACCTTCATCACGTGACTGAGAATTGGGGATAGGTAGTTACTGCAGTTTCCTACCCTGGCTAATAAAATCTCACAGACCCCTTCAGCCACAATGTGCTAAGATTTTCCTGATCATTGTTAGTTTATTTTATTATTCAGCATTTATTAAGCACCTGTGATGTACCAGAAATCGTGTTATGATCTAGTTCCTTGTCTCTGTCAGGAGCCTCAGCCCCATCTCTAATTCAAACATGATTGTGGGGGACTCAGCGTGCAAAGCATAACCTGCCTTTGATTTCTCCATCTTTCTTCTCACCAGTGGTAAAGAGGACCCTGGGAGGAATGGCTTTCAATTGCCATCACCCAGTGCCATTGCAATGATTAAGTACCAATGGGCCAAGTTACAAAGGAATGAGAGGCAGAGGTGTTTCACATGATGGGGCTGGTGAGGCTGGGTTGAAGTGTTTCCACAACATTCACTCCAGGGGACTGGACTGTGTGACCACCATTTAGAAATACCTGTATTGGGCCTTATGGGTTCTTTTGAAAACATCTTTAAATCAGGCCCGCAGACAAGCACCACCTATCCTCATTAGAACTGTCTGTTTCCTGCTGGCCGTGGTGTCCACTGCTGCTCTCAGATTTTTTAGGTACGTTTTTCTTCTCAGCATTGAAGCTGAGAACACCCATCTGGCCGGTGAAAGAATATAATAGGGCATATTTTCAGCATGACCAATTAGATGTGCAACTCCCATGAACAATAACAGGACTTGCGCTCCAGATTCTTCCTCAATAAATCCGGCCTTTCCCCTTATGAGCAACAGATGGGTTTTTCACAATGGCTCATTACCTCTTGGCTCGGCTCTGCTGCCAGAAGTGAAGTATAAAGTTATTTATGGATGGAGAAAGATACATAAGTCACCGTGGATTATTTTCTGCCATCCTTTTTCGTTTATTTAGTTAGAGTTTTCTACCACTCGAGATGAGCAAGTTAGAGAAGATGGTGGTGTCCCCACTGGGAATGGAGATGGATATCCCTTCAACCTCGTTACTTTTCCTGATGGCTGCGATCTCTGAAGGTGATGCTGTGTTTCCCACAAGAAATGGTAATTGGGATATTTCAATAGAGAAGATACCCATTCCTCAAAAGATTCTCTAGCCTTTGACAGGCCATCTCTGTGAGATTTGGTCAGTGGGGGCACAAGTCAGTGCCACTTAACTGCATGTGATACGTTTGAGAAGAGAAAACAAATTGCTTCTTTAAGAAATGCCAATAATTTTCAGTGCTTGACATCTCAGCCAGATAGAGAGTATTCCTCTGTCAGTTGGGGGGAGGACAGGGAAACAGGCCAACAGACTGCCAGGCTAGACATTATATGGGAAATACACAGTAAAAGTATAAACATACATGAAGGGAAAGAGGGGGGAGGTGGGGAAAGGATTGAGAAAATAGCACTGAGTCCAGTGATCTCAGATTTGTGAGTGTGGAGGAGACTATGTCCTGTGAACATACTTCTATTCTGTCTAGTTCCTCCCTGGGCAATTCCTTAAATGATCTATGCCTCAGTTTCCTCATCTCTAAAATAAAAATAGTAAGAGGATGGCCTAGGATTGATATGAGCATTAAATGAATTAATATTTGTGACAGTGCCTACCATATAATAAGTGCTGTAAGTTTTTATATAAAGAAACTCAAGCCAGCAGTGGACATGAATTGATTTGTATTCCCGGGTTGTTGATTGCGGTTGTCAGTTATGGGAACTTTCTTCCCCCTCAGGCCACAGGAATGGATGCATATCCAGTCCATGTTCTTCCTGAGGATTTTTTCAATGGGTACAAAGGAAAGATGGTCAGTTTCTCTATTAAGGGTAAGGCTCTGAGTTATAAATCTAGATGCTTCCAGAGGTCTTGTGACCTACTCTGTTGACAAAGCTGATTAGCAATAGGAGAGATGAATCCAGCACAGAGGGAAGCAGAGACAAGAGATGGAGAGTCCTAAGCTGCGTTCCAGTCCCAGGTTCATTGGTTTCTAAGCCAGCCATACACATGCCTTCCTGCAGTTTGCTTACATGAATAAAGATGTTCCCTTTTCTGGGACAGGAGGAAGGGAATAATCACTTCAAATTGGGTTTCTGTCACAACAACAACAAACGAAAATTTAGTGGATAAAGACCAACATTTACTGGAAAATACAATTCTCTGTGCTTCTACACGTCCCCTCTCCAAGGAGCTCCCCTCTCCATATATATATATGGAGAGAGAGAGAAAGAGACAGAGAGAGAGATACCGTGAGGTATGGGGACGATAAAGAGTCATTTTAAAAAGACACCTGAAGAGTCATTTTAAAAAGACACCTAGGGTTATTTCTACAGCCCAAGCATGCAGATCACAGAATCACAGAGTCCCAGAGCTGAGAATTGCCTCCCAGATTTTGTTCAGATGATACGGTTTCAGACTTTGCCTGTTGAACACTGGGAAGCCATTTCTTCTGAGTTGGGCAATAGCTCTACTGATGAAGACAGTTATTTGAGCAAATCTGACTTAGCAAAGTGTTCCCTCATCATTTCTAGTCCTTCCAGCCGGAAAACTACTAGTCTCCTTCCTATTCACATGAGAGGATTAAAATATTTGAACAGTTTTTATTTCTTTGTAAGTCTTTTCTTTCTTGGGACAGACACGTCTACCAGAAACATTCCGTTAAATAGTACCGAGAGAGAAACTTTAGGGCACTTGAGAGTCAACAGGGTTGGTAGAAAGAATGTTTGCTTAAAGTCAGACTAGTGCTGTGTTCAAAAGTGACAAGGCTTGTTGGAGTCTATCACGTGAATGAAAAAGAAAAGATCACGTGTCTGGGACAGACTTTCAGCAGGAAGGATGTGTAGCTTCACGGCACAGTTGTGATTCCTGGGACTGGTAACCTGACTTCTGCAATTACTAAACCAGAAAAGCATTGGTAGCACATACTTCCCGTTTCATTTTTTCCTAGGTTGATTTCCTTTAGAATTGATGATAATTAAAACAGTCACTATGTTAAATGGTATCCTGTGGTTGGTATTTAGAGTTTTCATTTAAAACAATACATGCAGCACAGAGGCTACTGAAACACCACCTACCTTACCTGTACGTCAGTTTTAGCTGAAAGAACACATTTCTGAAACCTTATTTCCCTGGAATGGTGAAGGAGAAATTAATACTGGAACAGAGAAGATGCCTCTCCTCCCCACCTCAGGTTTCATGCCATGGGTCCTGGAGGTCTGAGGACAAATTACTGATATAGGCAACACAATGGATGGATCTCAAATGCTCTGTGCTAAGCAGGGACAGACACAAACTACTATGTACTCTGCGACTCTGTTTATATGACAATCCGGAAATGGCAAAACTACAGAGACAGAACAGACCAGTGATTAACAGAGGCAGGGAGGGTTGGAGGGGGATGATTGCCAAGAGGAATGAAGGAACTTTGCGGGAGATGAAAATGTCTTATGTCTCGACTGTGGTCACAGTTTCATGCCTGTGTGCGTTTTTCAGAATTCATAGAATGGCAGACCTAGAAAGGTTGACTGGCATTGTGTGGAAATTATATCTCAATAAATGTCCATCTTAAAGTGCTATACAGGAAACCACTCTAAAACTCAGTGGCTTAAAAATACCATTCATGGTCAAGGCCCCGTGGGCTGTCTGTGGGGGTGGACAGTTGACCTGGATGGACACAGCCCTGGCAGAGCTCTGTTTTCTGGACGCCTATAGGTCCGGGTCTGACCTACAAGCTTCTCATCTCCCTGGAGCCTGCAGGACGACTGGGCCACATTCTTCTCGTGCTGATAACAGAGGCGCAACAGAGCAAGTCCAAACACAGAAGGACGTTCCAAGTATTTGCCTGTGTTCCATCTGCTAAAATGCCTTTGGGAAAAGGAAGTCACGTGACAGCCCAGATTCAAGGGGTCGGGAAGAAAACACCTCTAGTGGGAAGAACTATCTGGAAAACGCATAAATGAAGTGTTGGGACAATAACCCAACCTCACAGAAGGCTCTTTACTGAGCTGCAATGGAATGGCATGCCTCTTGCTTCTTTAAGGGTGGTAAGAAGCAGAGGTCATATGAAGATCATTTTTACTTTTTCTGCATTATTTATGTTGAAGATTTGTTTTTTAATTTAGTGTTTCAATTATGAGGATCCTCACTATAGATTCTTAGAATTTAGACCAGACACTCATACTCTGTTTTCTGGAAAAAAAAAAAGTATAGTTGATTTCATCAGACCATCAGAAATCTGTAATTCACCTTGATGTCTTTTCACATTGGTAACCACGAAGCTCAACGCCAATGGTATTGCTCGGTGGAGACAACCATGCTACTCCAGGTTCCTTCCATGTTTATCCTCTCTCTGCAGGACAAGCTTTTTTTACATCTTTATATGTATCCACCTTATTCTCTTCATGCTTTTTGTTGCAAGATTCGCAAATATCTTCTGAAAACAGGTGGAAGGAGAAGGATCACAAATAATGCAAAGAACAGTGGATGAGGAGGTAGAAAAATATACCCTAATCATTTCCCTGGCACTTACTGCGTGAGCTTTGCAAATCTCTCGATCTCTCTAGGCCTTGACTTTTTAATCATTTTATAAGGCTAATTATGTCTCTCTCTACTTACTGTTCAACATAATGGAGAAAACATGTGAAATCACGATGCATTTTTAGGCACCACTGACTCTTTGGTTATAAGCCATTTTCATCAAGCGAGTACACAGGTGTGACTTTGGCTCTAGAGGAAGCCCATATTGTTCTATAAATGGAACAAAAGCCTCCCCTTGATTTCTTGCAGTGGCTTTGCCTGCCAAGTGGTTTAGGAGATTTGTAATAAGCAGGAGAAGGCACAAATTCAGTTCACTGGCAGTTTCAGACATGTACAGAGGCATGAGAGTTCTTCAAATGCTGAAATGAGCCAGTGGTCTCAGGGTGATTTTAAGTAGAAAACCTGCCACAGTCCCAGTAAGATCCTATGGGATTTACGGTGTCAGAACCAAGGTTGAATAAAGTGCAGGGATAAAGGAGCTTGACTGGGCACAGAGGGGCGGCTTCTAGGTCAGTGAGTCATTGAAATTGTATAGATGACAGTGCTTTGGTGAGAGGGCAGTGAGGGGATTCCCGGAAAGAGTATAATTGGTTCTCTGACCTATTTGTACTCTCACCCTGATGCACAGAGTTACACTGGGCAAATGTCACAACTTCTTGGAGTCATTTTTTCATCATAAAAAGTGAGAAGAAAGTGACTTAAATGGACAATTATTTAGAATTTTTAGAGAAATTTGAGCCATAACATTTGTAATCTACCTGAGCTCAGAGTACATGTTTGATTTCATCAAAGTTTTAAGACCCCTGTGTTTCCGAGAAGACTTGAGTCTGCAAAATTACTTAAAGCTCAGGGCAAAATTACACCTTGGGGTCTATTTCTCAAAGAGTCCAACAGGTACGAAAAAAATCATTCAATCTATGGCTGATAATTTGAGTGTTAATTGACTGGTAGTCTCCCTTTGCAGAAAGACACATGTAAAAACATAAACCTATACCAGAATCACGTAAATTGTGTATTCTAAGTACTAATTAAGGGATCCCCTTCAGACATCCTGAATTAGAATGTCAAAGGTGGGGCCCTGCCTGAAACTTTAATTTTAAACAGATGCCTCAGCTGACTTTAAAAGATGATACCATGAGAACCAGGGTATATAAGCAGGGACTACCCTAAGTCATGTTTCATGAACCCAGGTTCTTGCTTCTCAGGTGCACAAAACCACAGAATAAACATGCAGCGCTGCCCCATTTCTCTTCACTTTTAAAGTAGTTTACTTGGCATCATTAAGCACTGCTATATTTAAAATAGATAACCAACAAGGACCTACTGTATAGCACAGGGAACGCTGCTTAGTATTCTGTAATAACCTAAATGGGAAAAGAATTTGAAAAAGAATAGATACATGTATACATATAACTGAATCACTTTGCTATACACCTGAAACAACCACAACATTGTTAGTCAACTATGCTCCAACATAAAATAAAAATTTTTTTAAAAGAATTTTTATTTTTTGTCCATCAACAGATGAATGGATAAAGAAGATGTGGTAAGATTCAAATGAGGCAGCTCTGCCAACGTGTCTCACACAAGGGGGTGTTATCCTTTCCAAGGATGTCTGGCAACTTGAATCCTCCAATTTCACAGAACCATTTAGAGGTTAACTCATGGCATCATCCCTCCTGTAAAGGCTACACACCTCCGTGTATTCCTATATCCTGTTCACATAAGGATGGGGAGGGACCAGCTCTCAACAGCCAATCCACTGATCCCAAATACCTTTTATTTCACCGATGCAAACCTATTCCCAGCATTTGTCATGGCATCAAGATACCAGTTTCACAAATAAAAACTACTTGCCATAGTTACATGCAAATTTTAAAACCTTTGGTGTTGGCTGAGGTAAAGATTGCAGAAACATGTGAACTAATGGCTTCTGCTGATAGGCTCTCAGATTAGCCCGCTAGCTGAACAACCCTGGGGTAAGCATTCTTGAGTACTATGCAGTCTGTACCTGGGTTGTAGATTTAACCAACCAACACTCAGAGAATATCATTCTTTCTATGCTAAACTATTTTCATGAAAACAATACATATCTTGAAACTGGCCCCAGGGACCTTGGTAAATTGGACGTTGTAGCCCTGAACTTTGCACTGTGTCACACAGGGGACGCCCATCCCTTATTTGTTGAATTAACTAATAAGTAACTGTATGACTGAATGTATGAATCAATCAGTGACAGCATTTCATCCTTACCACCACCCTGTGTGATATCATCACCAGTTTATAGGTTAGGAAACTGACACTAGAGCGCTTAAGCAAATTTCCCGAACTCCGTCCACTTCTAAGTAGTGGAACCATCGTTCTGAGTCTTGCCTCCTTACAGCACAGGCTCACCTCCCTGTGCACAGAGGTATGGAAACCCACAGTATGTTTGAGAAATGCAGGAAGTTCGGCTTGGTACAGTGTGAGACCATGAGAGTGATGAGGGAGATTATGTGGCAAGATAGGTATGATGTATCTGAGAGCCACATGCTTTATTTTATAGATAGTGGGTGATTCATCAAAGATTTTTTTTTTGATAGAATAGTGACCTAATTCCAGCTATACTTTAGAGAGATGGATCTTTCTAAATGCAGAGGCGAGTAGTTGCTTTAGAGATCATATGGTCCGTAAGTCTAAAATATTTACTATCTAACCCTTGACAGAAAAACTTTGCCAGTCTACTCTAGAAGAAGATATTCTTAGTTATTTTAGGTTGGCTAGCACTATTAGTGAGAAAAATCTAGATCGCAGACTTGTGAAAGTACAGAGGAAGAAAGGAGGTTTTGCTGGTCTACTCAGTATGAGCAAGCATGACCCAATCATCCTGGTTTGCCCAGATTTTTTTTGGTTTTAGCACTGAATATCCCATGATCCAGGAAATCCTTTAGTCCTGTGCAAACTGGGACAGTTGATCAACGTAATCTGCATAACGATCAGAGCAAAGTCATGAGAAAGCAAGTCAGAAACTTGAGAACAGAGACATAAAGCCCCATTTGGAGACAAAATGAAGTATGAACATTTGAAGAACCATCATGGTCAACGTTCACAGGGTGAGTTTGGTTTATGAAATATGTAACATGCCCAGTCTATCAGTTAGGATCAAGTTCAGCTGTGAGTGACAGAAAACACAGAAAGGCAAAAGAAAATGAGAGGTAAGTAGTTCGGGACTTGTACGACAGCCTCTTGATCATCAGGGACGTAGACTCCTTCTACTCGATTGTATTACCATCCTCAAAATGTTGCTAGAACTTTCTGGACCAAGGTGGCTGCTTGAGCTCCAGTCATCACAGCTACATTAAAGTCAACAGAAAGGAAGAAGAGGTGAAAAGGGGAGCATCCTTATCCCATAATGACTCTTCCTCAAAGTTGCATACCTCACTTCTGCTGGTATGTCACCATACCTACACAGAGGAGAGGTTGGAAAACATAGTCATTATTCCTGGAAGTCAGATGCCCAGCTAAATATAGGGAAATTTATTACTAATGAAGAAATAAGGAATGGATATTGGGGGACAACTAGAAGTCTCTGAAACATTTAGATAAGTATAGTTGTTATAAATTCACAGCTAATATTGTTGGGCTGCCTTTATTTATCAGGCACTGTGCCAAATCCTTCTTATAAATTTTCTCATGTAATTCTTCCATAAATATGTAAGTTAGATATTATCATTATTCTGTATTTGATATATGGGGAAATGTAGGCAAAAATAGGTAAAATTAATGTTGCTAGATTACACAGCTATGAGGTAGAGCTAGGATTTGAACCCAGATTAGAACCATGAGCTTACTGGCCTTGTAATACTGCCCCCCAGAGCACTCTATAAGGCATGATTTTTACCAAGATTGTGCCAGCCCATAGACCAAAATCTTGAGCATAAAATTCACATGAGGTCAACCATTGGATTGCTACAGATTTCTAGAACAGGTAGATCTCATGTCACTAATATGGCTCCTCAAAAAAAAAGAGAATATATACATAACTATATCTAATCTACATATACATATATTTACAATAAAATTTACTAATGAAAAGGAAGAGTGGCACACAATTGTCAAATAATAAATATATAGTTCTCTTTATTGTAAATTCTACACAGCCAATTGATTCCCACTGATTACTTCCTTTGATTTTTACCAAACTCCCGTATTCATAACCAGACTACAGTTGTAACTGACAAACGAATAGCTCTGACATGAATGCAAGTTGATATTTTCATTTCTCTTAACCACTGAGATGGCAGGAAAACAACAAAGGTGATGGAACCTTATTTACTCATCAATAATGTGACTCCTTTGCCAAACTGGATAATAATTTTCAAATAACAGAAAAATATTTGCTCAGTTTTTGTGTTATTGATAATGTAACAGCTATAGACACAGCACACTCTTTTTTTTTTTTTTTTTTTTGCAGTATGTGGGCCTCTCACTGCTGTGGCCTCTCCCGTTGTGGAGCACAGGCTCCGGACGTGCAGGCTCAGTGGCCATGGCTCACGGGCCCAGCTGCTCTGCGGCATGTGGGATCTTCCTGGACCGGGGCACGAACCCGTGTCCCCTGCATTGGCAGGCGGACTCTCAACCACTGCGCCACCAGGGAAGCCCGGCACAGCACACTTTTAAATATAGTCTGCATTACCAACATTTTCTTCATTACTTTCTTAAGTTTAGAACAGGGATTGAAAACTATGACCCTTGGGCCAGATCTCCCTCTACCCATTTTTGTAAACAAAGTTCTTTTGGAATACAGCCAGGCCTATTCACTTACGTATTCTCAATGTCTGTATTATTTATACATATCTATGTCTATAATATTTACAGATTATCTGATTTTATGCTACATTGGAGTTAAACAGCTGTGACTGAGGCCCTATGGCCCACAGACTTGAAAATATTTACTATCTGCCTATTTAGAGAAAGAGTTTGCCAACCCTTGGCCTAAATAAATGAAAGAAATCTGTATTTTCAGGGAAAGAAGTCAGGCCTTTCACAAAGATAAGAAGCTGCTTTGAGAAAAGAGATCTTAGGACACCTTCAGAACAACAACAAAGGTGGGTAAAACACGTTGGGTTGATCCAAGTAAGAATCTTGGAATTTAAAGGAATGAGGCAGAACCTTTTGTCCCAGCAGAAGATATTCATTGTATTTTCCCTAGATTCTGATTAAAAAGAAATTACCAATGGAAAGAGATGTTGAAGAGGAACCAAGCCAACCCTGGATGGGCACCAGTGGTGTCCCTGCCTATAATTTCATTACATCAGCATCTGAGTTTCATAGCATGAATGAATTGAGCAATGGCCAAAAGCAGAAGCATGAAGCAATCACCAAAGAGTGTCCTCCCCAAAAATTCATCTTTTCTCTTCTGAAGCACAAAGGACTTAGGTTTCAAAGATGGCTGCAAGTCATATTTCTGCAGTTCTTTTTCAAAGTTTATAATGCCCAGACAAGAAAAAAATAAATAAACAAAGATTGCAAGAGCAAATGAGGGCATGTGTGAGCAGCAAAAATAGCAGATGTCTTAAAAAGATAAATGATATTATAGGGGAAAACTGACAAGGTAATTCTCAAAATGCAAGGCCTTAATTACTTATTTCTATTCTGGGTATCCAATCCAATTATTGCTGGAATCAGGAACGGAAAATTCTTCATTGTGTATTTAATATCATTACTAGGCAGCATATTTAATATGAACCAAACCGTATTTATACAGCTAATAAACTGTTCAAGGGTGGTACACTAAAATGAGAAGCCAACCAAATCTCCTCTCGGGGTGAGTACTGGACACTTTGCTGCAAAGCCAGTTCTTCTGAGGTTAGCATCCTCTACTTCTGAGGTTAGCACATCTACCCTGTGTCTCATCATGCCTCAATTCTCTGATCATTTTTCTGTTTTGGAAATGCTGCTGAAATATAATTTGTTTTGATTCCAGAGGATCATGTAATTTTAGCAGAGGCCTGAATTAATAAACACAAATGGAAACTTTGACACTGAAATATTGTGACAAAGTTTCATTATAAGGAGGTCATATACATGATCGAGGAAATGTGAATTTTTTGATGATTATTAAACTAAAAATACAGAAACAGAAAGTTTAAAAAGTCTTATAGAGAACTCCCAGAGCACTGAGATTATGTCCAAGGATTCTGAGAAATCCACTTGAAAAGAGTCATTAGGCAATATTTTTCAAATGCATTTGACTTTACTTATTTTATTTTTGGCTGTGCCGCATGTCTTGCGGGATGTTAGTTCCCCGACCAGGGATTGAACCGGCGCCCCTGGCAGTGAAAGTCCTAACCACTGGACCACCAGGGAATTCCCGAAATGCATTTGACTTTAAAACCATGTATTTGCAGAGCAAATGCAGTAGAAACACATTTTGTAAAGGATGGGATTCATGGAAGAGTCAAATTCTGTTCATTGCTGTCACCCCCCCCCCCCCGCCCCCGATAGAACAGCTAACTGGAGAAGCAGCCTGGCCTGGGGGTTGTTTTCTCAAGGTCTGGGGGAAAGCCAGTTCCATACAAAGCTGGACCACCAACAAAGGTGGACCACCACATTCACACAGCCCAAAACATTTTTAAGTTTGAAAAGTAAGAAAGAGATCACTGCACACTCTGGGTCCTGAGAGGACAAAAGCCAGGTGCCGCCCTCCTGTAGAAGGAGAAGCTCTTGTGATTCTCTGATGTGGCTGGAACTCGGGAGAGAGCCTGTTCTTACGAAACTTCGAGATGAGTTGTGCAGTCTTCCTAAGTGTGGATAAAGTCAAGTCCCTTTCAGACCCTTTAGGGCTTTCTCATGATTATGTCTGTACATTTATAGAGCATTTTTTTTTTTTTTAGGGGCAGGCAGTTGTTTCGAACTTTATTTGAGAAAAACATAAGGTAAAGATATCAAAAGAGTACAGAGGTTTGGTGGGTGGGGACGGTCAGTGATGGCTACTGTGGGGTGGGCAACTAGGCTAGGGCCTTTACTTGTTTCCAGGCTGTTCAGACTTCCCAGCTTCTGGGCCCCCAAGCTGGGCACGCGCCTCGAAGGTGACAGGGATGGTGATCTCTGCCGACTGGGTGGCTGGCTTGGGCAACGGGGCCTCCACTGTGAGTGTGCCCTCGGGGGACAGGGAAGAGGAGACCTGGGTGGGGTCCACACCGGCGGGCAGCGTGTATTTTCGAGTGAAGCACCGGGAAATGTAGCCGTGCTCGTCCTGTCGCTCTTCGTGCTTGCCAGTGATCTCCACCACGCCGTCCTTGGTCTTGACCGTCAGCTCCTCGGGGGCGAAGTGGTTGACGTCCAAGGACACGCGCCAGCGGTCGGCAGTCTGCTGGATCTCCAAGAAGCCGCTGCTGAGCTGCCGGCTGAGCGCGCGGCTGTAGGCGGGACCCTCGATCGCGGCGGCGCACAGAGGGCGCACGTAGCCCGGCCATCCGCTGTGGCTCAGCCACTGCGACCACTCCTTGGGCAGCCGGGGCATCCCGAAGGCCTGGTCGAAGAGGCGGCTGTGGGCCGGGTACCAATCGCGGAAAGGGTCCCAGCTGGGGCCCCGCAGGAGCGAGAAGGGCACTCGGCGCTCGGTCATGCTGGCTGGTCTGGGCGCGTCTGGCTGAGGTTCGGAGTAGTGCGAGAAGTGTCGGGCGTCAGCCCCAGCAGCGCCTTTATGGGCCTCCAGCTGGGTATTTTTAGCAGGCGTGTTTCAGGTCGCTATTAATGGCAGTCTATAGAGCATTTTTAAAGGGCTTCAGGCATTTTTATCAATTATGAGAGAAAGACAGAGAAAATGAGCTTTTGTAAACATAATACATGTATTAGTCCATTAGGGCTGCCATAACAGAACACCACAGCCTGGGTGGCTTAAACAACAGGAATTTATTTTAGCACAATTCTGGAGTCTGGAAGTCCATTATCAAGGTGCCGGCAGGGTTGGTTTCTCCTGAGGCCTCTCCTTGGAGACGGCTGCCTTCTTTCTGTGCTTCATGTGGTCTTTGCCCTGTGCACACACATCACTGGTGTCTCTTCCTGTTCTCATAGGATTAAGGCCCATTCTTATGACCTCATTTATCCCTAATTACTTCTTTAAAGTCTCTATCTTCAAATACAGCCACATTAGGGGTTAGGGCTTCAACATATAAATTTTGGGAGAACACAGTTCAGTCCATAACAATGCTTGATCATGATAGAGCACTCCAACAAATGACAAAGTATGAAAAAGAAAGTGAATTTTTAAACATCACTCAAAAATAACAACTTTAGCTTTAGGTAAACATTATTCCACACATCTCTCCAACCATTTGGATGAATCATTAGCTTGATAGACTGAAAATGAGGTGAATAGATTCCAATCTATGTAAATGGATTCATAGTATATAGATTTTTTTTAATTAAACAATTTGAATTTTTAGTGGTACAATATTTTACCTTGCAGTTGATTCTAAAACTAGTGCATAAGGTTACTATTTTTCCTATAGATTTTTAAATCACCTGTACAGTATACTTTTCGTGTATACATGCTGTTCGCTACTTCCTAGGAACATTATACTTGAGATCCTTTAAGCTGGACTAAAGGAAAGAAAAAAAAAAAGGAAAACCTATTGTGTATATCTAGTCATTTAAGCCATTCAATAGATGTAAAAGAAAGGGTGAAAAATTATGAAGCGCTCCTACTTGCTTGCAAGGGTCATTTCTGCCTATTTTAATATGGTCTCTACAAGTTTATAAGTTGGTTTATTGTTTTGATTATTAAACCAAGTAATATATATGACAGCACCTAGCAGAGAACCATAACAGCTACTCAGAGTGGATACTCACTAAATATTTGTTGAAGTAAATCTAAATTTTACTTAATCAGAGCCACAAGTATATTGTTTTTCAAAAAATCACTGAGAAGAATGGCCACCTGTCTTCCCAATTTGGCATTTTGCTTTGGAGTCTTATTGAATAACTGTCTCTCTTATGCCCCAAGGCATTGGTCTAATGGAATGGGATTTTACAAAGATGTGAAGTTTTATAGCCATCCATAAATGAAATGATGCAATTATATTATACTTAATGTAGCAGAAAAAAACCATAAACGCAATAAACTCATTTAAAACTTAGAATCGATATTGCTTAAACTCAACATATGTTATTTCCTAAAATATTTCTTAAACTTTATAAAAAATTTAGATTATAAAAACAACTAAAATTTTGGTGTCATTATTGTATTTTTACAATGCATGCTTCTCTTTTAGATTCCTTGCTATAAATGATGATGAAATTAGGCTCTTATAATTCCTCCTAATTCCTGTTCTCAACACTTAATTTTTGTTAAGGGCATATGCGTACACAGATTCGTGAGTTCTCGCAGTGAAAATTATATATGTATTCCATTCTGGGACCATAATTCCCACTGTTTCTTAGTTCCATTTCTCTGTGAATTTAATATTCACCAACAGTCTTTTTCCTTCATTTTCTGTATTTCCAAGTTCATTAAAATTTTTTCTTAGTGATTGGAAACTCATAAAGTACTTTTATTCCATGAAGAATTCATGAGTACCATGTGGCTATAGTTCTTGCGTGTTTAAGAACGTATTCATATGACCTTTACTGTACAATGACAATGTGATTGGGCATAGTATTCATGGCTTGCATTTTTTTCCTCTCAGACTTCGCTCCTGTATTCTAGCTTTGAATGTTGATGTTGAAAAGTTTACAGCCAGAATAACATCTTCCTCCTTGTTGTCTGAATGCCTGAAGAATTTCTTTTTTTCAATGAATTTTCAAAGCTTAGGTGAGTCTGAGTGTCAATCACTCTGAATCTGGTTTTTCTTCTAAAACAAATTGCTTTTTCCCAATTTACAAATCAAGTTCTCCTCACTTTTCAAGGCAGTTCTTTGAATGCCTCACTTTTTCATTTATTATGTTCCTAATCTTATCGAGAACATTCAGGGGTAGCAATTTTCCTTGTGTTGAGTTAGTTTCTCCACTTTTACACAATATTTTCTTTCTAGAACTGGTTTAGTCATTCTGTCATTTTTTAGGCAATTATCTCAATACTAGGCAAGTGAAAACTAACTATAAAAAACAATTATTTGTTAATATTTGTTGTTGTAACACCTAGCACAGGACTTTGGGACTCTAAGATGATCCTATTTATTGTGAGAGCAACAAAAATACTGGTGATTTAAGTGTAAGAGTTTCAGAGGGCTCCAGAGGCACTGGCAGTGAGCGTTGCCATTTTCTGCAGATAGGAAAGCAGATGCACAATTGCAGTATCTTGCTCAAGGTCAACAGCTGTAGACGAAGCATTTGAGCTCCTGTTAGCGCTAGGACTGTGTTTTTTAAATGTTCCTTAGGCAAGAAATATTAAACAATGATCACCGCATTGACCTCCTGACGGTACAGAACCTGAGGCATGCAGAGGCCCACCAGCTGATCCAGGCTCTGAATTTCCAACATGCAGTAGTCAGTTTCCTATGGCTGCACAAAGGTGTGAGCATTTTTTCCCATTCCTGTTGGTTAATACATTTCCTTCTTTCACTGTGGAATTTTACTGGCTTAGACACTGCCAAGTTTGTGTCTCTTAAGAAATTCAGCACACACTCTCAGTCATAAAAGCAGAAACCCAACTGATTCCTCCCCTAGTGAATTTTAAGAGCTGACTGAAACTATCCAAAGAAATCACTTAAAAAATTCAGCTTTATTGCATGGGGATGAAGAAACGTAAGGGGACTATCAGGGGCCCCTCCAAGATGGGAGGGAGGCAGGAAGAAAAAGGAGTCTCTTCCCTCCTTCATTCTGATCTAGGAAACCGCAGCAAAACAGAACCAATACCTCTAGACATCCCCCCAACTCCACTCTCACCTCAGAGTTGTGATCCCAAACCAGCAGCTTATGAGAATGCAGGACCCTCCCAGTATCACAACAAACTTTCTTTAATCACATGGATTTTTTTATTATTATTATTAATGAAATTTTAGGTCCCTTCACTGGGATAAGTAGAATAGGCACTTTAAAAAAATTGAATGGCATGGTAGAAAGACCAATGTCCTCCCCAAAGATGTTCATATCCTAATCTTCCGAACAGGTGAATATTTTACCTACATGGCAAGAGGAACTTAGCAGATGTCATTAAATTAAGGATCTTGAGATGGGGAGATTATCCTAGATTATCCACGTGGGTCCAACGTATACAAGGGTCATTATAAGGGAAAGGGGAGCAAGGGGACCAGAGTCAGAGAAGGAAATGTGAGAGGCAGAGGTCAGAGGAGAGACTTAAGATGCTGAGGCCATGAGCCAAGGGATACAGGCAGCCTCTAGACACTAGAAAAGACAAGGAAATGTTCCCTAGAAACTCCAGAAAAAATGCATCCCGGCTGACACAGTTCAGAATCCTGACCTCCTGAACTGTAAGATAACAGTGTTGTTTCAAGTAATTCTTTTTGTGTTAGTTTGTTACAACAGCAAAAGGATGGAAGAACTATCAGATATTATTAGTTCAGGTGGGTAGTGTGAAAAGAACACAAGTCAGTATATTCAAGTCTTGTCTCATCCTCTGTTTTCCTGGTGGTGTTTAAATTATTACACCTTTCTGACCTCCAGTTTCCTCTATATTTTAGAGGAAATATAGATAAAAATAATAATGAATTAGTCACGATACTTTGGGTTGCAATGCACAGAAATGTGATTTACTTGGATTAAGCAGAAAGGGACTTTTTAATCTCATCTAATTTAAAGAGTAACAAAATAAGTACACCTTCAGGTACAGCTGGATTTGGGTAAACAAATGATATCAATCTCTTTATTTATTGGCTCTAATTTTCCCCTGTGATGCCTTATTCTCAGGTAGAGGTCCCCAGCTGGCAAATACCACAGGTGTGATTTACCATAAAGTCTGTTCTTGCCCTCTTATATGTGACTGCAAGAATCAGATAGCTCTAAAAGTGCTTTGTGTACAGAAATGACCATCTGAATATTAGCTATTATTAAAATGCCCAATCAGAAATGATAACTAGTTGCCATCCAAAGCATCATTTAACACTACAATCTTATTAGAGTAGTGAAATCACACCTACTGTGGCAAAAATTCCTTGGAACAGATTTACTACCATCAGGATTTTCAACTCTCATTATAACCTGGATGTATAGCCTTTTGAATTTAAAAATACTCCTTCCAGCCCTAGAAACTCAATACCCTTAGAGACAGCACATCGCTGAGGGTCTTGCCAATCCCAGTTTAGTAACTGAAGGGTGTTGAGATGAAGCTAATTAGATGATGGCACACAGACAACCAGAGCCAGGCAGGATGACGAGGAAGGGTTTTCTACTTTCCAGACCACAGTGTTGAAGGATCACACTTTTCTCCATCTCAGGGCAGTGGGAAGGGCAGTTCATAGAACACATCAAGTTGATACAGGGCAGAGAAGTTCCTCTTCAGGTCTGTGAGACTTCTTTCACCAAGAGGTAGAGCGTTCCTTGAGTTTGGTACAAAAATTGTGACCCTGCCATTTCTGGAGGACAAACTTGAACTCAATACAACTTCTGTCTCCATTTTCTCATGCCATTTAATTTTGATGTCTACCTAATAGTATCTAAAGTATACCATTTACAATAACTAGTGGGATTTTTAGAATCCTCACTTCAGGGAGAGACTTTGTCTGGCTTATTGGTCTTCCCCATGACACAGACATGAAGGTACTTACTTGTTCTGGTCAGGGATGATGATGGGGTCTGAGTCGGGTGTTGCTTTAGGGAAGTGTGGAGAGGTGAGATGTTTCCACTTGCTTCATTACCACACAGATTTCTGTTTCTTTGAGGAATGGAAGAATTTCAGGGTTTTCTGAAAAAATGTATCTGGTGTTGCTGTCACTGTGTGGGAACGGATGCAGTAAGAGGCTGGGGAGAGTGTCGAGGAGAATATGGGATTGCTGCTTAGGACAGACCCATCCCCTTGAACTTCAGACAGCCTAAGGCCAATATGAAGCAACTTATTTTAAAGAAAGCCCTGGCTCCTTTCTCCCTCCGAAACGTTGTTGTTCTTGCCACTGTGATCCATTTCCCTCCATAACCTTTGGTAAACAATCCACTTCTCAACCCAAGGATTTCTGGAATTCTAAATGTCAAAAATGTCCCCTTCTCCGTGGCTCCTGGGAGCTGGAATCCAGCCAGTTCTTATAGATTTCCACCTGGTGGAAGAACTGGCATAGTCAGCATATATCATGGTGAAAAACATGTCTTTTTGCGGATTTGCACTTGAAAAATTCTTACCAGTATCTACGACCAATACAGTGCTTGTTTTGAAAGTTAAATACTAGGAAAGCTGTGACGTTTTCCCAGGCCATTTCTTATCAAATCCATCTTAGTCTTACCTGCTTATAATGGGCATACAGACGCCCAGGGTATTAATAGCATCACTGAAAGTAATCCCTGCTACTAAGCACACATTGCATCTGCCTGCTTCACTTTGCCCATAACAATAGATAATAGCATCACTGTCAGTAACAGCAGCTTCTCACACAAAGGACAACCATCGTAAGCATTTATCTTCATCATTTACTTGTCATGCATTTCAATCCATTCATTAGTTCTTTCTGTCAGATTAATTATAAAGATCTCTTTCTATTTTTTTGCCCCAGATCTAGGGTTTGATCTCTGAATCCACAGATTCTGTCTTTCTAGTTGTACCCTTCCCTGTTGGGAACATTGGCCAGATGACTCCTAAAACTGGCTGGGAGTGACTATTGCTGGTCTGAAAAGACTGGAAGTCTGTTATATCCTGCCCTTGCTCAGGACCTTGGTGGCTGTCCTATGCCCACCAACCTAGGTGGGCTCAGAGTGAGAGGCTCACTTTTTCCTAAAGAAAGGTTTCTTATCTCTGGTGGAGTATTAGAATCACCTCGGCAGCTAAAAACAAGACAGCAAACAACAATAACAATAAGAACAATAAAATCCTGCCTAGGTGACATCGTAGATCAGTTAAGTCAGAATCTTCGAGACTGAGCCCAGAGCTACTGAAAACCACTGTTCTACAGTTGTAAATGGTCACAATGCACAGGTCTCTCTGCCTTTTCAAATGCTGGACTATCTATTGAGACGAAAAAGCAGAGTAAATCTGCGGAACTCCAGCATGACATAGTAAAGCAGTGGTTTTCCACCCGGGGTCTTTTGGCTGCAGACATTTGGTAACGTCTAAAGACATCTTTGGTTGTCACAGAAGGGGAAGGGGGTGCTGCTGGCATCGAGTGGGTAGAGGACAAAGATGCTACACAGCCTCCAATGCACAGAACGGCCTCCTGCAACAAAGAGCTTTCTAGCGTGAACTGCCAATAGTCCTAAGGTTGAGAAAGCCTGCCTTAAAGGGAGGTGACTTTCTCCTTTTGTCAGGACCCTGTCTATAAGATCTACTGAACTAAAATTCAAAGCTCCCAAAAGGTCAAAGGAGGCTTCGTCCATTTCTCTTTGGGGTGATTAGTAAGGTAGGCTGCTGATTTCTTTAAATCATCTTCATATTCTCCTTTACTCTAAGAGAAGGAAGGTAATTTTAGTGAAGGTGGGGACAATCCAGATTTCTTTAAATCTATTCTTCAGTTGACTAATGGGAAATCTGTTTCTTTTCCAAACACCAGTACAAAGACAGGGGTAAGCAGAAGGCTGCTGCCATCATTCTGAAAAGTTTTTACTCTACTAATAAAAAGGACAAACATAAGTCCCTCCTCTTCTTCCCGCCCTGAATGCAGACATTCGTCTAGTACGCGGGCAGCCACCTAATGCGCAAATCTGAAGACGAGGCTGAGAGAGTGACAACAGTCAGCACTGGCACCTTCAAGCCATGGGTGCCATGAACCCATACCAGCAACTGCCTGCATCTAACCTACATGCCACATGAGAAAAACAAACCCCTCTCAGCTTAAGTTAATAGGAGTTTTCAATCACATGGGGCCATGAACATCCTTGACTGTTACAGAATGTATCTGGTAAGAAAGCAGAGAAAAATCTTGAAACGAAATCACCTAAATGGAAATTCACATCTGAGTTGAAAAATAATCACCATTTTTCTTTTTGCAGTATAAACATTTACAATCCACATCTGCGTGATACTTTCCCCAGGTGCACAAGGCAGGGAAGATGGAAAGTCAGGTTGCTCTGGTTTTTACTTGTGTTTGGGAACAAATATAGAAAAATGATTCTCCATAGAGAAGAAGCAGCCAGGATTCAAATTTCCAGTGCCGACTTTCCTCTGTACCCAGTGCCCCAAGCCTGAAGCTGGACTCCCCACTCAGGTTTCATAAGCCCACATGCCTGATTTTGAAAAGCCGCTTTGTGTTGGAACAATGGAGCTATGCATGCTACTTCTTTAATGTGTTTGAATTGTTATATATGCCTTCAGTAAGAACACAAGAAATTTACCAAAAAAGAAATACATTAATGAAAGAATACATCTTAAGGAGTTGTGGCTTAGCCTAAGACAGCTGGGCTTAGCATTAAAATTTTTCATATTCTTCTAGATAATTATGCTTCCAGGCTGTGGTTATATATTTGAGTCAGCTTACAAGCAAAGAACACCAGCACTGGAGTCAAATGAACTTGAAATTGAATCCTACTTCCACCATCTATAGTGGTAGAGGTATCTGCAGTTAGCAACTGTTTACTTATTAAGATTATCACTTTGGACAAGTCATTTAGTCTACCTGACTCTCAGTGTTCTCACCTGGAAAAGAAATTATTACTACCTGTCACCCAGGTTGTGGGAAGAAGTGAAGAAATACACCTGACCTACAGTATCAGCTATTATGATTATTAACCAGCACATGACGAGTAAAGATCCTCCCTCCCGGCACAACCCTCTGCAGGAACTTCCCACAGAGTCGCTTTGATAACCTGACCCACTACTTAGATGTTCAGTTCATTCTCTGCAACATTCCTGAGCAGCTGCTTAAGCCATGTGGACCAAGTTCACCTTAATAAACAGACAGATTCATCTGAGTGAAGATGGTCTGTGTTACCCTCTCTCCAAGGCCCTCACTGTTGGCAAGGCTGAAAGTCAGAGGTAGATGGGAGGTCAGAACCAGTCCTGTTTGGAAGTCTGGGCTACAGATCCACTGGAGTAAGTAAAAGCCCAGGAGTTCCCTAAAGAGGCCCTATTCACAATGACACAGAGAGGAAAAGCAGATGTTTATTCATCCTCTCCCTGCACTGCTAGCTCCTCTGCTCCTCTGTAGATTAAAGGCTTACACAGCCGCACTCTTCGTTAGTTTATTGATCTTGAATAAAGGAATTCTAGACAAGTTCTTTACTCAGTACAACTTGTCCAAGAGGTATACGGTATGTCATAAAAGGGTGTCTGCCAGATTGTTTCACTGAATTGTAAACCAAGCTGATTTTTTATTCTGACAACTATAGAATAAGAGTTTCCAATGCTTGAAACCTATCCCTGTGAATATGAAATGCAAGAGTCAGGTAAATTACAAACAGACAGACACAGATAGATAGAAAGACAGAGAGATAGATTTATTTATTTATTTCAATGAGTGGGAAAACTGAGGTTTGGGGATTTGCCTGAGTCCAGAACTTACCCTTAAATGAGCTAATGTTCTCCAGAGAGCACATGGACTTGGGCCAGACCTCAATTATAATTTTGGATCTGCTATTAAATAGTCATGGTTCCCTGGAGGTCCCGCTGCGTTTCTAAGTCTTTGCTACCCCATCTGTCATACTAGTTTATTTGGATTCACATATCACCAAGGACAGTACCAGATCTAAATATCATGATTCTTTGATTAAAAATGGTAGCTTTGCCAGATGCAAAAATGGCTGCCATTTGCCAGATGCAAATGGTAGCTTCGATTACGACTGGTAGCTTTACCGACTATATGGCACAAGGAACTATATTCAATATTCTATGATAAACCATAATGGAAAAGAATATTTTAAAAAGAGTATATACTAAATCCTCTTATTAATTCTAAGAATCTGACATGGATTTACGCTTTTTCTGTGTATTACTCAATGTAATGTGTGTGTTTCATGAGCCAGTGCTAGTTCCTGAACTGTGTGTTACTATTCTGCAATGAGATAAGAAACTGAGAGTAAGAGGTAAGAAACTTTCATAGTAATTTGATAGGGTAATTATATATCTGCAGAATCTAACAATAAAAATTTTGGTTTGTAAAAAAACAAACAAAACAGTGTGTGTGTGTGTATATATATGTATATATAACTGAATCACTTTTCTGTACAGCAGAAATGAACACAACATTGTACATCAACTATATTGCAACAAAAAAATTTTTTTTAATGGTAGCTTTGCAAAGTTGGGTGAATGGTGATGATTAAATAGTCGTAACACCTTTCCTGATCCCCATCATGTCATGTATGGAATCATGCTCTGTGTTCTGGGGCTTGGATGCTGCCTTTTCAGGTACACAGATTTTGCCTTTCAATACACACATAATGCATAAAAGTCAAACTTGCTGTAGAACTTCTTGTGGGTGTGGGGTAGTGGGAAACGTCTTCTCCACCACAGTCAGATTCATTTGCAAGCAGCTAACACATATTATTGATCCTTAGGGTTTATAAAAATTAGAGCCTATTAGGCTATTTCACTGGGCACTTTGTATTTCGAATTGAAAATATGCAGAGGTGCAGATATTCTATTACCATAAAAAGAGCAGGGAAGTCAGCGACTGGAGTTAAATTACACAGGCCTGCAGCCCCACCTGTTGGCTGCTGTGTTAAAATCACCACAGAGTCCTAAACTTTCAGAAGAGAAACAGAGCTGATCTCCAAAATACAAAACAAGGGGGCAGGTTATGTGAAGGTCAAATACTAGTTAAACTCACTTACAGTTGAAAAGAAAAAGCATGTCCCTAGGAAATGGGTGGCGCATCTTAATTCTAGATGGCTATGTGGTAACTGCTGATTTTCATTCACTTTATTTTTGATGAATCACTAGAGAAAAATGAAGAGATAGAATGATAGGATTTCAGAACTGGATAAGTCTTTAAATAATAGAGTAACCTATTCATTGTGGAGATGAGAAAACCAAGCTTCTAGGACATGATATATTTCAGAGCCACAGAGCTCAGGAGTGTGGGTACCAGGACCAGAACTCCTCTTCAGATGTTTAGTTCTTTATGGTTGACTTTCTTTAAGAAAATTCATTTTCATAATCCAAGTCCACTTTCAAATAACACTATGTTACTTCATGGGTAGTACTTTATAATAACAAAATAATCCTAATTTCTCCCTCCAGTCTCTTTTATCATTGCTGTCATTTATTTCACTTACACATAAGCATACATAAATACATTGTGGACAAATTATTATTTTTATATCAACTAAAGAAAAATGTTTTAATCTTACCTTTAAAAAAAGAAAATTCATTTTTTGAGATCTTTATATTCTCTAATTAATAGCATGCTATTGAGAACCAGAGGCAGTTCTCACAATATTACTTACTTAAATTTACACCATTCAGGAAGCAATCTCAATAATAACCCCTATTTCAAGCTCCTGGGCAAAAACATCCACTATGTGTTGTGGTGCTTACAGAATCAAAACTTAGCACAGAACAACTTCTTTCCTTCTCCTTCTTCATCCTTCTCAGCAATACATTCATTTTCTTCCCACTGAGTTTATGGTGCCTGATGAGGGGCTGTGTTTCCCATGAGACATATGACTCCCAGGTTGTGGTTCTCTGGGATGCTAATGACTCACTTGAGACAACCAAGTCCAATGACGAGACAATTCTCTCCTGACTCTCCTATCGCAACCACATCTTCATGTCCATCCAAAGGGGATGGAAATTCAATTGGGAAATAGGTCATCAAAGCACAGACAGGATGCCTCAGGGAGAAAGGTTAGTGAATGCCATCCTCAGTGATCAAAGACCAGTAAGGTCTCATAAGCACCATCTTGGACAGAAGTCAGGAAATATCTACCAGGATCTCTAATTTTTAGGACTCTGTAGTCTTCCAAATGTAAAGAAACTTACCTCTATTCCTTATTCAAAAAAAATAATTAGTAATTAACAGCACATTCCTTAAAGAGAAATAATGCTTACACTCCCTTCCTGAGAGCAGCAGGAAGGAAGAGACTTTGGGAGACAAGGTCTTGCTTCCTGGTCGGTTTTGAGAGTACATGGTGATGAGGAGGGAGGCTTTAGGGAGGAGAGGAAAGCAGATCGCATCAAACTGGATCAGCTGAATGCTGCCTTAAGGCCTGCAAAGTGGCCCTAAGGACTTGACATTGGAAACATGTATGGATCCCCAAGATAATTCCCCATTCAGTCCATTGCCCAAACCAGAAGGCTGAGGGTTGTCAATAATCTTCCCTCCCCTTGAAGCTTTATCATTCGCATCACTTCCAAAATATCTGAATCTTCCCCTCCCCCTCCATTCGCACCATCACTCCTTGGCACCTGGGACATATTGCCCTGCAGCTCCCTCCAAACTAATCCCCTTCCCCTCAACTCCATTTTCCACACTGTCACCAGCTAATCCATCTGAAATGCAAATTGAATCTTGTCTCTCCTTACTTGAAGCCATTGAGCAGGGACAAAATTCAAGCTGCTGCTGCTGCTTTTTTTTTTTTTAATATTTATTTATTTATTTGGCTGTGCCAGGTCTTAGTTGCGGCATGCAGGATCTTTAGTTGCAGCATGCGAACTCTTAGTGGCAGCATGTGGGATCAAGTTCCCTGACCAGGGATCGAACCCGGACCCCCTGCATTGGGAGGGCAGAGTCTTAGCCACTGGACTACCAGGGTTGTCCCAAAATTCAAGCTTCTTATCACGGCATATAAGACTTCCCAGTTTGGCTCAAACTTTCTGTTCAACCTTATTTTCTGGCTCAACACCTCCAATTTTCCCTAAAAATTCAGCTCCCTTTTGCCACACACTTGTCTGACTCCAGCATCTCTGTCTGTATTGACAGTCCACTCCTCCAGCCTGTCATGTCTTTCACTCTCATCACTGGGCAAATTCCTACTCATCCTTCAAGGTCCATTTCTATTATCACTGCCACTGAAGAGCCTTCTCTAAAGTTTTCAGGCAGGGTGATTCTCTGCCCTGTGTCCCCGTACTCTGTTTCCTTATTATTTATATGTATCATAGCCTGAAGTTCACTGTGTTATAACCCCACTAGCACATTAGTCTTTCTTACATAGACAATGAGTTTCTAATAGAAAGATCCTGATAGATCTTTTAGCAGTTCAAATTCTTATCAGGTACAGTTCCACAAATGTTCACTGAAGGTTAACCATGAATCTACCACTGCGCTAAATACTAGAGACGCAAAGATTAGCCATAAATGGTGTCCACTCTAATTTCACTCAAGGCCTGTCTCCTTTGCATCCTAAGTATACAAACAGTTGGAAAGCAGAGAAAAATTTTGCGTGCTCTACACTGGCTAAACTCCTCTGCAATGTGGTGATTCTCTGGTACACCAAAATCAGTGGTGAGACATATCACAAGTAATATGTGCAAGTTTAGTCCTTACCAGTGCTCTGGTCCCTGGATAGAACAGATGACATCATTGTTACCCCTGTGCCGTATACCAGGGCTTGACAACCACCAAATTCTCATGACATGTTTGTGGTATGAGTAAAGATTGGTTGGGTGGATGCATGGACAGATGAGTTAATGGATGAGCTACTGGGATGATGGGCATATTTATACAATTTTATACAATTTGAGTTCCTGATCTTCCTCCCATGAGTATCCATTGCACTTGGCAATTAATACTGTGGACTTTCTTGTGGTTGCCAAGGGAAAGGGGGTTGGGGGAACGATGGAGTGGGAGTATCTGTATGTATAACTGAATCACTTTGCTGTACAGCAGAAATTAACACAACATTGTAAATCAACTATACTTCAATTAAAACAAAAACTGTTGACTTTAAGGTTATACTATTTGCTGATTCTAAAAACCATCACTGTTTTTCTGGGCTGCCCCCTGTTGTGTGTAGGTATAAAGAATGGAAACTACATTTTTCGGATGTCCCCTGCCAGCGTGAGTCTGGTTAGATGCCACCAGTGAGAGGCACTTACATGAGATGAAAAAACAGAAGGGGATTTGCCTGTGGCTTTCAGACGTCTTACAAGAAATTACCCACTGGTGCCATAGGCAAATGAGTAATTGAGGGTGGCTTTGTTGAAATTCCTGAACTTCTGAATTCCCCGCCTATCACCCCCAACCGGAGTATAGAATTCATAGTTCACAAAGCATTGGGTAGAATACCAAGAAAAGTTTTGCCTCTAATTTTGCCTACCAAGGCTTGAAAGCAAGACCTAAATAGCTCAAACTGTTTTTAAGTAACTTAACTGCATCCAAGAACAAGTCCTGAAATATTTATACAAATACAAAAATATCCAACACCTATAAAGGTAAAATTCACAATGTCTGCATACAATAAAAACTTACCATGTATGTAAAGAAACAATAATGCAACAGTAATGAGGAGAAAAATAAATCAATTAAAACTAAAGAGATGACACAGATGATAATCAACAAGAACATTAAAACAGTCATTATAACTATAATCCATATGTTCAAGAACTAGAGGAAAAATTTAATATGTTAAGTAGAGACATTAGAATATGTATTTTTTAAAAGACCCAAAATCAAACTTCTAAAGATGAAAGTTGCATTAAAGGCAGATTAGAAATTACAAAAGAAAATATTAGTGAACATGAGAACCTAGACTCAGAAACTATCCACAATGAAACTCTAAGAAAAAAGTACTGAAAAAAGAATGAATAGAGCATCAGTGAGCTGTGGGAAAACCTCAGTGGCCTAACATACATGTAATTTGTATTCACAATGGGAGGAGGGACATAGAAAATAGTTGATGACATACAGACTGAAAACTTTCTAAATTTGAAAAAAATTATAAATCCAGAGTTCCAAGAAGCTCAATGAACTCCAGGACAAGAAATCTGAAGAAAACTTCATCAAGGCATATCATGATTTATTTGCTTACGACCAGTGATAAAGAGAAAACTCTTAAAAGTTGATGTAGAATAAAGAAACACTATATACAGAGGGAAAAAAGAGATAAGAATGACAGCAACTTTCTTGTTGAAGACAATGCAAGATAGAAGACTTTGTTTTAGTAACATTTTTAAAGTACTGAAAGAAAAAAACGCCAATTTTGAAATCTTTCCCCACCAAAATGAAAGTGAAATAAGGACTTTTTCAAACATAGCAAAGCTGAAAAAATTTATTTCTAGCAGACCTAAACTATAAAAAATGCTAAAGGAAGCCCTTCAAGCAGAAGAATAGTGATACCAGGCAGAAATCTGGATCTGTATAAAAGAACACAGAGCACCATAAATGTCAACTATGTGGGTAAATACAAATATTTTTTGTTGTTATTTAATTCTCTGCAAAAGAAAGTCAACTATTGAAGCAAAATAATAATGTATTGTAGGGTTTATAATATTTGTAAAAGTAAAATGTCTGACAACAATAGCACAAAATCCAGGAAAGGAAAAATAGGTATAAAAGGTTCTAGTACAAAAGAAGATGTGTTATAATATTACATAAAGACAGACCCTGATAAGTTAAGGATGGATATTGTAAACCCTAAAGCAAACACTATAATAACATAAACTGAAATCAATAAGCCAGAGATGAAATAGAAACATAATTAATCCAAAAGAAGTCAGGACATTTTTTAAAAATTGACAAAGGATAGGATGGACCAAAATAAAATGAATAACAAGTTGATATACTTTAATGCATTCACATCAATTATAACTTTAAATACAAATCGCCTAAGTATCTCAATTAAAGGTGGAAAGTGTCAGATTGGATAAAAAGCAAGATTCAACTCTATGCTGCCACATGAACCTCATATTAAATAAAAAGACACAGCAATTCTCCAATAAAATGATGGAAAAAAGACAGACCACACTTTCAGAAGAAACCAGGAGTAGCTTCTATATTAATATCGATGAAGATTTCAGAACAAAGGATATTATAAGGATAAAGAGATTCATTTCATAATGTTAAAGGTATCAATTCATGAATAGAACATAAAAATCTTAGACGTTTATGCAATTAATATCAGAGCTATTTCTACATACATGAAACAGAAACTGACAAAACTGCAGATATATAGATAAATCCATAATTGTAGTTGGCAATTTCAAAAACACTCTCGACTACTGATAGAAAAAGTAGTCAGAAAATCAGCAAGAGTAGAGATGTTAATAAAGTTATCAACTATCATGACCTATTTTATATTATAGATCACTCCACCCTGAAACCACAAAATACACATTTTTTGCAACTGTACAACAAATATTTACCATGACAGACCATATTCTAGGTCATAAAAAGAGTCTCAACAAATGTAAAAGAATTCTAATCATACAAAGTATACTCTTTACTGCAGTAGATTTAAATTAGAAATAAATAATAGCCCACGCACCTATGGTCACCTAATCTATGACAAAGGAGGCAAAAATATACATGGAGAAAAGACAGCCTCTTCAATAAGCAGTGCTGGGAAAACTGGACAGCTACATGTAAAAGAATGAAATTAGAACACTCCCTAACACCATACACAAAAATAAACTCCACATGGATTAAAGACCTAAATGTAAGGTCAGACCCTATAAAACTCTTAGAGGAAAACGTAGGCAGAACAATCTTTGACATAAATCACAGCAACAACTTTTCTGACCCTCCTCCTAGAGTAATGTAAACAAAAATAAACAAATGGGACCCAATTAAACTTAAAACCTTCTGCAGAGCAAAGGAAACCATAAACAAGATGAAGAGATAACCCTCAGAATGGGAGAAAATATTTTCAAATGAAGCAACTGACAAACGATTAATCTCCAAAATATATAACCAGCTCATACAGCTCAATATCAAAAAAAACAAACAACCCAATCAAAAAATGGGTGGAAGACCTAAACAGACATTTCTCCAAAGAAGATATACAGATGGCCAAGAGGCACATGAAAAGATGCTCAACATCACTAATTATTAGAGAAATGCAAATCAAAACCACAGTGAGGTATCACCTCACACCAGTCAAAATGGCCATCATAAAAAATCTACAAACAATAAATGCTGGAGAGCGTGTGGAGAAAAGGGAACCCTCATACACTGTTGGTGGGAGTGTAATTTGATACAGCCACTGTGGAGAACAGTATGGAGGTTCCTTAGAAAACTAAAAATAGAACTACCATATGACCCAACAATCCCACTACTGGGCATATACCCAGAGAAGACCATAATTCAAAAAAACACATGCACCCCAATATTCACTGCAGCACTATTTACAATAGCCAGGACATGGAAGCAACCTAGATGTCCATCAACAGAGGAATGGATAAAGAAGATGTGGTACACATATACAATGGAATATTACTCAGCGATAAAAAGGAATGAAATTGGGTCATTTGTAGATACATGAATGGACCTAGAGAGTGTCATACAGAGTGAAGTTAGTCAGAAAGAGAAAAGCAAATATCACATAATAATGCATATATGTGGAATCTAGAAAAACGGTATAGATGATCTTATTTGCAAAGCAGAAATAGAGACACAGATGTAGAGAACAAATATATGGATACCAAGGGGAAAATGGGTTGGGTGGGAGGAACTGGGGGACTGGGATTGACACATATACATTATTGATACTATGTATAAAATAGACAACTGATGGGAACATTCTGTATAGCACAGGGAACTCTACCCAAAGCACTGTGGTAACCTAAATGGGAGGAAAGTCCAAAAGGGAGGGGATATCTGTATGTGTATGGCTGATTAATTTTGTTGTGCAGTGGAGGCTAACACAACATTGTAAAGCAACCATACTCCAATAAAAATTAATTTAAAAAATTTATAGGTTAAGAAAAAGTAAATTGCAAACGTCATAACATTTTACTCTTAAAGACTTTGACATGCCTCTGAAGACATGAAGAATGAAGACATTTTCTTGCATAACCATGAAAAGAAAGAAAGAAATAATGGAGGATCTTGGAAAAATCTTCAAATATTTTGAAATAAAATAACAAAATACTAATTAACCCACAGGTCAAATAAGAAGTCAATAAAAGAAATTAGAAGATAAACGAACTGAATGCAAATAAAAACAAGACATTTCCAAATATGTGGGCTGTAGTAAAGGCAGTAATAGAAAGAAATTGATAGCACTAAATTCCTATATTTGAAAATAAGAAAGCCTCAAATCAATGACCTATTTTCTACCTTAAGAACAAGGAATAAGAAAAACAAATTAAACCCAAAATAAGGAAAAGAAAGGAAATAAGAAAGAGCAGAGAAGATATCACTGAAATAGAAAACAGAAAAATAGTAGAGTAAATCAATGAAATGAACAGCAGTTTCTCTGAGAGCATCAGTAAAATTGATTTTTAAAAATTCTAGACAGGTCTTCCCTGCTGGCGCAGTGGTTAAGAGTCTGCCTGCCAAGCAGGGGACACAGGTTCGAGCCCTGGTCCAGGAGGATCCCACATGCCACGAAGCAACTAGGCCTGTGCACCACAACTACTGAAGCCCACATGCCTAGAGCCCATGCTATGTAACAAGAAAAGCCACCTCAATGAGAAGGCCACACACCACAACAAAGAGTAGCCTCCACTAGCCACAACTAGAGAAAGCCCACACGCAGCAACGAAGACCCAACACAGCCAAAGATAAATAAATTTATTTAAAAAAAAAATTCTAGGCAAATTGATTAGGAAAAAAGACAGCAAACAAAACTTATAAACATCAGGAATGAGAGAGGTAAAATTACTAAATAGATTCTACAACTATTAAAAAGGATAACAAAAAAATATTGTGAGCACCTTTATGCCAATACACTCAACATCTTAGGTGAAATGGGTGAATTCCATAAAAGGCAAAAACTACCAAGCACACTTAATAAAAAACAGATACCTGGAATGTACTATATAAAGAATTGAATTTGTACATTAAAAACTTCTCACAAAGAAAACTTTAGGCCCAGATGGCTTCCCTGGGAATTCTTTCAAATATTTAATGACGAAACGATATCAATCATGCACAAATTCCTCCCAAAAAATTGGGGAGTTGAGCATTCTTCCCAACTCATTTTCCTGAGAATAAAAATATTACTCTGATATCCAAACTAGGCAAAGATATTACGGGAAAAGAAAAAAATATAGACAAATAGCACTTGCTACCATAAATACAAAAATTGTTAACAACGATTTAGCAAATCAAATTGAAAACTATGAAAAGTGTAATATATCATGACTGTGTAGGAAAGAATTTCCCCTAGCCAAAGAGAGGTCTAGCCTTTACCCTTGACCCTCGTTTTCATTGTCATTTGTCTCTACGTATTTTTTGATTTCCTCTTTGATTTATTCAGTCATCCATTGGTTGTTTAGTAACATATTGTTTAGCCTCCATGTGTTTGTGGTCTTTTATAGTTTATTTTTTCCTATAAGTTATTTCTAATCTCATAGCATTGTGGTCAGAAAAGATGCTTGATATAATTTCAATTTTCTTAAATTTATTGAGGCTTGATTTGTGACCCAAGATGGATCTATCCTGGAGAATGTTCCATGTGCACCTTAGAAGAAAGTGCATTCTGCTGCTTTTGGATGGAATGCCCTATAAATGTCAATTAAGTCCACCTGGTCTAATGTGTCATTTAAGGCCTGCATTTCCTTATTGATTTTCTGTCTGTATGATCTGTCCATTGCTGTAAATGGGGTGTTAAAATACCCCACTATTATTGTGTTACTGTTGATTTCCCCTTTTATGGCTGTTAGCATTTGCCTTATATATTAAGGTGCTCCTATGTTGGGTGCATATATATTTACAATTGTTATATCTTCTTGGATTAATGCCTTGATCATTATGTAGTGTCCTTCCTTGTCTCTTGTAACAGTCTGTTTTAAAGTCTATTTTGTCTACTCCAGCTTTCTTTTGATTTCCACTTGCATGGAATATCTTTTTCCATCCCCTTACTTTCAGTCTGTATGTGTCCCTAGGTCTGAGTGAACCTCTTGTAGACAGCATATATATGGGTCTTATTTTTGTATCCATTCAGCCAGTCTACATCTTTTGGTTGGAGCACTTAACCTATTTACATTTAACATAATTATCTATATGCATGTTTCTATTGCCATTTTCTTAATTGTTTTAGATTTGTTTCTGTAGGTCTTTTTTCTTCCCTTCCTCTTTTGTTCTTTTCTCTCATGGTTTGATGAGTATCTTTAGTGTTGTGTTTGGGTTGCTTTTTCTTTTGTGTGTGTGTTTCTATTGTAGTTTTTTGGTTTGTAGTTCCCATGAGGTTTTGATATAGCAGTCTCTATATATACAAGGTTGTTTTAAGTTGCTGGTCTCTTAGATCAGCTCAGTGCTTTGTGACCACCTAGAGGGGTGGCATAGGGAGGGTGAGAGGGAAATGCAAGAGGGAGGAGATAATGGGGATATATGTATATGTATAGCTGATTCACTTTGTTATAAAGCAGAAACTAACACACCATTGTAAAGCAATTATACTCTAATAAAGCTGTTAAAAAAAAAGTTGCTGGTCTCTTAATTTCAAAAGCAATTTCCATTTCCTGCTTTTGTACTCTCCTCATGATTTCTGGTTTTGATATCATATTTGTGTGTGGATTATTTCCTACTTTCACTGTGTGTTTGCCTTTCCCAGTGAGATTTCCCATTTGAGATTTTCTTGTTTCTAGCTGTGGTCTCTTCTTCCCCACCCCCAACACCTAGAGAAGTTCCTTTAGGATTTGTTGTAGAGCTGGTTTGGTGGTGCTGAATTCTCTTAACTTTTGCTTCTCTGTAAAGCTTTTGATTTCTCTGTCAAATCTGAATGAGAGCCTTGCTGGATAGAGTATTCTTGGTTGTAGGTTTTTCCCTTTTATCACTTTGAATGTATTGTGCCACTCCCTTCTGGCCTGCAGAGTTTCTGCTGAAAAATCAGCTGATAACCTTATGGGGATTCCCTTGTATGTTATTTGTTGCTTTCCCCTTGTTGTTTTTAATATTTTTCTTTGTATTTAATTTTTGTCAGTTTGATTACTGTGTGTCTCTGCACGTTCCTCTATGAGTTTATCCTAGATGGGACTCTCTGTGCTTCCTGGACTTGGGTGACTGTTTCCTTTCACATGTTAGGGAAGTTTTCGGCTCTAATCAATTTAGGAGAGCCTGGGTAAGGGTACCTGTTTTCAACAATTAAAATGATTCATCCATACCTTCTCCTCTCATCCAGTGGCCAGATCCTTAGTAACTCAAATCTCTTTTACCACAGCCTCAGTCCAAGCATAATGTCCTGCCACCCTGCAGGTGGGCCCAAGGTCCTCTACACTATATTCTCCAATTGGGGCAGAACCCTGCTGAAATCTTTCATGGTTCTCCATGGCCTGCAGTTAAAGACTCTCCCTTAATGGAGCATCTAAAACCCCTGGTAATCTGGCCTTTCTCATCATGTCTTCCTCTCTCAGCTCAAACTGCTCACATTTTCCCAGGTGCCCTGTGTTCTTATGATCATTTATATCTTCACCCAGACTCTTCCCTTTGCCTGGAATGCCACCCACCCCCCTCATCTGCTTAAAATTCAAATCTCTGTGTTATGAGATTCTTGGTAAAAAAGCTTGGTTCTTTTTGCAAAGGAAAATTGTTTTTTTTCCCCTCATGTTCAGGTCTTGTTCATAACATCCCTGTAACTCTTATCACGGTGCTACGTGGGCTTTCCCTGTCTATGGGACCCCTCCTCTAAACCCTGAGCCGCTGAAGCACCTGGATTGGGTTCTATTCAGCTCATTCACAGATTCTAGCACAGTGCCTGGAACATATGAGGCACCTCTCAACATCCCTTAAGTGGCTGATTGATATTTTAATTTATTTTCTCTCTCTCTTTTTTAACTAACTGAAAAAGATGGCTTAGAATAGAATGCGACGATGTTGGCATGCCCACAGCTACATGAAATAAAGATCTGTATCATTATTAACATAATGAAAATGTGTGAAAGTATTTGCCTGTACAAGGACATCTGAGCAGTGATTTTTCATTCTCTGCCTGACATTGCTAGATAAAAAAATTTCGCTGGACCCTCAAACATGATTTATTTTCCCCAAAGATGGCTGGGCTCCATGTGTAGATAGGCATGGAGAGTTCTGGAGACCAAAACATGATCAGATTATTATTACCTGGATGGTTTTGCTTATTATTTTTCTCTGTAGTCATAGATAAGAGTCCCATAGATGAGGGACAAACTTACTTGAGACAAAGAAACTAAAGCACCCATTTTGGATTTACAGTGTCCTGTGTTTGTCACAAATTTCTCTCCTAGTGGGGACAGTTCATGGAATTTCTATACTTGAAGCCCCTGGTTTAACTCTTGTTAACCCAGAGTTCACAGAAAGAAGAAAAGAAAATTGAGTAAGGGGTGTTCCTTCCTATTTTGTCTTCATCTCAGTAAGAAAGCTCGGAAATTTTATAATCACATGTTGTGATATGAGTACTCCATCCTGTTGACTAATCTGCAGGCATGACATGGTTACTTGACCCACACCAAACCTACCTCCACGCATACAACATTCTGTGATCTTCCTATGTTGCTATTTCTTTCCTTCTCCGCTCCTATTCATTTATTTCCACAGACCAACTCTGGAAAGTACGTCACTTAACTGTCACAATCAAATTATTGTGTGGCAGGAAAAAAATCCACCCATACAACAAGAGAAACATGCTATAAGTCAGTTATCTTCAGGAGTTTTCTCTGTAGGTGATTTTGCAAATGCCCTAAAGAGTGTGAACCTCTATGAACACTGTGCTAGTTTTGTTACTCAATATATTTTTTAAACGATGGTGATTACATACATATTTCTCCCACAGTTTCTCCTCAGAGTTGAAATATTTTCTGGTTGGAGGACAAGAGTGGTAATTAAATTATTACTTAATCATCTCCTCAGGAAGGTAACATTTAAATTTATTGGCATTGAATGATCCTCCATGAGAGAGATCAACATCAGATTTTAGCAATTGGTTATATATTCAGAACAGAAATACTAGAGTGGGTGCAGGAGGGAGGCAATAGTGACCATGAAAGTGCTAGAAAGCAGAAAGCAGAAAGGAAGATCAAAGCAACTGCAGCTCCTTTATCTGATTGGGAGGCATGGGAGAGCAGGAAGACCTTTCAAAGTAGCTAAACAGACTTCTTAGGATTTTAGAACCACGGTAGGGGGGAAATTAGGTAACTTATCTAGAATTAATACACTGAAGAAAAACAGAGACGTGACAGATAATATTTCATTTATTTAAATGGGGTGTTATGTTAGAGAGGCATGGGGACTAGAGGGGATGCCAGGTCAGAGAGGTGTGGGGACCAGAGGGGGTGCCAGGTCAGAGAGGCATGGGGACCAGAGTGGGTGCCGGGTCAGAGAGGCATGGGGACCAGAGGAGCTGCTCAGTTAGAAAGGTATGGAGACTAGAGGGAATGCCAGGTCAGAGAGGTGTGGGGACCAGGGGGGTGCCAGATTAGAGAGGCGTGGTGGGCCAGCTAGTCTCTGTTTTCACGAAAGATTAGATGAGAAGAATTTAGGTCACCTCCCTGGCCATTTAAGGGCACTGAGGCTTTTCAGCATTGGATGAAGAGTGGTGAACAAGCGTGTCTTTAGAGTTTACTATCATTTGCAGAGAACTATGCAGAAGAAAGATGAAAACACTATCTGAAATTTGGGGGAAAAGTAATGTTCTCCTTAGTCTGAATTGATAAAATCTGTCCTATTCGTTGATAACAGGTAGGAAGAAAAGGTATGACAGGTGCCTTCTGGAGTTTCTACCATGACTTCCTGCCCATCTAGCTCAGCACTGCTCAGGCTTGTAGAGAAGGCGGAGAGTGAGTTTGCTGCCTGCTCTAATTTGTCTTCCCAGCTTCCTATGTGACATGGGAATATCTCATTTCCTTTAAATCAATGGAAAAGTCCATCACTGCCATTCTAAAAACACATTCTACGTAAGTGCCTATCAAAATCAAGGAAGCCTCTTTAAGTCTCTCAAAGGCTACAAGAAGGACATTTTGCTAAAGAACTACAGAGCTTCAAAAACTATCAGAAGAATGTTCTTTGTGGTTGCCATTTTAGATTCCTTAAATCTTCATCATTGTACTTGAATCTCCTCTTTCCTCTTGAGCACTGATAATTTGTCAAGACATGTCTAAGAGCTGAAAGAGAAAGAGATGGAAAATATGGCACCGGTGATAGGGTGTGTATCAAGGAGCAATGAAGCATATTCCAAAATCCGGTTGGCATTGAATTAAGGACGCTGTACCTGCACCTCCACCTTTCCAAGATTATTAGCAACCCAGGGCTGAGCTTCCTGGCACAGTCCACTACCCAGGAGAATGAGGCTTCCATTTAGTGTGTGGTGCCATAAACACTCTGGCCATGAAATAAAAAGTACACTGAAAAGAAAAAACATGGACGAGGGGAAGACGGCAGAAGAGTAAGACGCGGAGATCACCTTCCTCCCCACAGATACACCAGAAATACATCTACACGTGGAACAACGCCTACAGAACACCTACTGAACGCTGGAGAAAACCTCAGACCTCCCAAAAGGCAAGAAAGTCCCCACGTACCTGGGTAGGGCAAAAGAAAAAAGAATAAACAGAGACAAAAGAATAGGGACGGGACCTGCACCAGTGGGAGGGAGCCGTGAAAGAGGAAAGGTTCCCACACACTAGGAAGCCCCTTCGCGGGCGGAGACTGTGGGTGGCGGAGGGGGAAAGCTTCGGAGCTGCGGAGGAGAGCACAGCAACAGGGGTGCGGAGGGCAAAGCTGAGAGATTCCCGCACAGAGGATCAGGGCCGACCGGCACTCACCAGCCCGAGAGGCTTCTCTGCTCACCCGCCGGGGCGGACCGGGGCTGGGAGCTGAGGCTCGGGCTTCGGTTGGAGCGCAGGGAGAGGACTGGTGTTGGCAGCGTGAACACAGCCTGCAGGGGGTTAATGCACCACGGCTAGCCGGGAGGGAGTCCGGGAAAAGTCTGGACCTGCCGAAGAGGCAAGAGACTTTTTCTTCCCTCTTTGTTTCCTGGTGCGCGAGGAGAGGGGATTAAGAGCGCTGCTTGAAGGAGCTCCAGAGATGAGCGTGAGCCGCGGCTAAAAGCGCGGACCCCAGAGACGGGCATGAGACGCTAAGGCTGCTGCTGCCGCCACCAAGAAGCCTGTGTGCGAGCACAGGTCACTATCCACAACCCCGTTCCGGGGAGCCTGTGCAGCCCGCCACTGCCAGGGTCCCGGGATCCAGGGACAACTTCCCCTGGTGCAGCGTCACGCCGGCCTCTGCTGCCGCAGGCTCGCCCCGCACTCCGTTCCCCTCCCTACCCCCCCTACCCCCGGCCTGAGTGAGCCAGAGCCCCCGAATCAGCAGCTCCTTTAACCCCGTCCTGTCTGAACACAGAACAGATGCCCTCCGGCGACCTACACGCAGAGGCGGGGCCAAATCCAAAGCTGAGCCCCTGGGAGCTGTGAGAACAAAGAAGAGAAAGGGAAATCTCTCCCAGCAGCCTCAGAAGCAGCGGATTAAATCTCCACAATCAACTTGATGTACCCTGCATCTGTGGAATACATGAATAGACAACCAATCATCCCAAATTGAGGAGGTGGACTTTCAGAGCAAGATTTATGATTTTTTCCCCTTTTCCTCTTTTTGTGAGTGTGTATTTGTATGCTTCTGTGTGAGATTTTGTCTGTATAGCTTTGCTTCCACCATTTGTCCTAGGGTTCTACCCGTCCGTTGTTTTTTTAAATTTTTTTCTTAATAATTATTTTTTATTTTAATAACTTTATTATATTTTATCTTATTTTATTTTACTTTATCTTCTTTCTTTCTTTTATTCCTTCCTTCCCTCCTTCCTTCCTTCCTCCCTCCCTCCCTCCTTTCTTTCTTTCTTTCTTCTTCTACTAATCCTTTCTTTCTACTTTTTCTCCCTTTTAGTCTGAGCCGTGTGGATGAAAGGCTCTTGGTGCTGCAGCCAGGAGTCAGTGCTGTGCCTCTGAGGTGGGAGAGCCAACTTCAGGACACTTGTCCACAAGAGACCTCCCAGCTCCACATAATATCAAACGGCGAAATCTCCCAGAGATCTCCATCTCAACACCAGCACCCAGCTTCACTCAACGACCAGCAAGCTACAGTGCTGGACACCCTATGCCAAACAACTAGCAGACAGGAACACAACCCCACCCATTAGCAGAGAGGCTGCCTAAAATAATAATAATTTCACAGGCACCCCAAAACACATCACTGGACGTGGGCCTGCCCCCCAGAAAGACAAGATCCAGCCTCATCCACCAGAACATAGGGACCAGTCCCCTCCACCAGGAAGCCTACACAACCCTAACAAATTAAGAGGAAATAGGCAGTCTATGTGAAAAAGAATTCAGAATAATGATAGTAAAAATGATCCAAAATCTTGGAAATAGAATAGACAAAATGCAAGAAACATTTAACAAGGACCTAGAAGAACTAAAGATGAAACAAACAATGATGAACAACACAATAAATGAAATTAAAAATACTCTAGATGGGATCAATTGCAGAATAAGTGAGGCAGAAGAACGGATAAGTGACCTGGAAGATAAAATAGTGGAAATAACTACTGCAGAGCAGAATAAAGAAAAAAGAATGAAAAGAAATGAGGACAGTCTCAGAGACCTCTGGGACAACATTAAACACATCAACATTTGAATTACAGGGATTCCAGAAGAAGAGAAAAAGAAAGGGACTGAGAAAATATTTGAAGAGATTATAGTTGAAAACTTCCCTATTATGGGAAAGGAAATAGTTAATCAAGTCCAGGAAGCACAGAGAGTCCCACACAGCATAAATCCAAGGAGAAATACGCCAAGACACATATTAATCAAACTGGCAAAAATTAAATACACAGCAAACATAATAAAAGCAGCACGGGAAAAACAACAAATAACACACAAGGGAATCCCCATAAGGTTAACAGCTGATCTCTCAGCAGAAACTCTGCAAGCCAGAAGGGACTGACAGGATATATTTAAAGTGATGAAGGAGGAAAACCTGCAACCAAGATTACTCTACCCAGCAAGGATCTCATCCAGATTTGATGGAGAAATTAAAACCTTTACAGACAAGCAAAAGCTGAGAGAGTTCAGCACCACCAAACCAGCTTTACAACAAATGCTAAAGGAACTTCTCTAGGCAAGAAACACAAGAGAAGGAAAAGACCTACAATAACGAAACCAGAACAATTAAGAAAATGGAAATAGGAACATACATATTGATAATTACCTTAAATGTAAATGGACTAAATGCTCCCACCAAAAGACAAGATTGGCTGAATGGATACAAAAACAAGATGCATATATATGCTGTCTACAAGAGACCCACTTCAGACCTAGAGACACATACAGACTGAAAGTAAGGGGTTGGAAAAAGATATTGGAGTAGCAATTCTCATATCAGACAAAATAGACTTTAAAATAAAGACTATTAGAAGAGAAAAAGAAGGACACTACATAATGATCAAGGGATCGATCCAAGAAGAAGATATAACAACTGTAAATATTTATGCACCCAACATAGGAGCACCTCAATACATAAGGCAAATACTAACAGCCATAAGAGGGGAAATCGACAGTAACACATTCATAGTAGGGGACTTTAACACCCCACTTTCACCAATGGACAGATCATCCAAAATGAAAATATATAAGGAAACACAAGCTTTAAATGATACATTAAACAAGATGGACTTAATTGATATTTATAGGACATTCCATCCAAAACCAACAGAATACACATTTTTCTCAAGTGCTCATGGAACATTCTCCAGGATAGATCATATCTTGGGTCACAAATCAAGCCTTGGTAAATTTAAGAAAATTGAAATTGTATCAAGTATCTTCTCTGACCACAACGCTATGAGACTAGATATCAATTACAGGAAAAGATGTGTAAAAAATACAAACACATGGAGGCTAAACAATACACTACTTAATAACGAAGTGATCACTGAAGAAATCAAAGAGGAAATCAAAAAATACCTAGAAACAAATGACAATGGAGACACGATGACCCAAAACCTATGGGATGCAGCAAAAGCAGTTCTAAGAGGGAAGTTTATAGCAATACAATCCTACCTTAAGAAACAGGAAACATCTCGAATAAACAACCTAATCTTGCACCTAAAGCAATTAAAGAAAGAAGAACAAAAAAACCCCAAAGTTAGCAGAAGGAAAGAAATAATAAAAATCAGATCAGAAATAAATGAAAAACAAATGAAGGAAACGATAGAAAAGATCAATAAAACTAAAAGCTGGTTCTTTGAGAAGATATACTAAATTGATGAACCATTAGCCAGATTCATCAAGAAAAAAAGGGAGAAGACTCAAATCAATAGAATTAGAAATGAAAAAGGAGAAGTAACAACTGACACTGCAGAAATACAAACGATCATGAGAGAGTACTACAAACAACTCTATGCCAATAAAATGGACAACCTGGAAGAAATGGACAAATTCTTAGAAATGCACAACCTGCCAAGACTGAATCAGGAAGAAATAGAAAATATGAACAGACCAATCAAAGCACTGAAATTGAAACTGTGAATAAAAATCTTCCAACAAACAAAAGCCCAAGACCAGATGGCTTCACAGGCGAATTCTATCAAACATTTAGAAAAGAGCTAACACCTATCCTTCTCAAACTCTTCCAAAATATAGCAGAGGGAGGAACACTCCTAACTCATTCTATGAGCCCACCATCACCTTGATACCAAAACCAGACAAGGATGTCACAAAGGCCAATATCACTGATGAACATAGATGCAAAAATCCTCAACAAAATACTAGCAAACAGAATCCAACAGCACATTAAAAGGATCATACACCATGATCAAGTGGGGTTTATTCCAGGAATGCAAGGATTCTTCAATACACGCAAATCAATCAAAGTGATAAACCATATTAACAAATTGAAGGAGAAAAACCATATGATCATCTCAATAGACGCAGAAAAAGCTTTCGACAAAATTCAACCCCCATTTATGATAAAAACCCTACAGAAAGTAGGCATAGAGGGAACTTTCCTCAACATAATAAAGGCCATATATGACAAACCCACAGCCCACATCGTCCTCAATGGTGAAAAACTGAAAGCATTTCCACTAAGATCAAGAACAAGACAAGGTTGCCCACTCTCACCACTCTTATTCAACATAGTTTTGGAAGTTTTAGCCACAGCAATCAGAGAAGAAAAGGAAATAAAAGGAATCCAAACTGGAAAAGAAGAAGTAAAGCTGTCACTGTTTGCAGATGACACGATACTATACATAGAGAATCCTAAAGATGCTACCAGAAAACTACTAGAGCTAATCAATGAATCTGGTAAAGTAGCAGGATACAAAATTAATGCACAGAAATCTCTGGCATTCCTATACACTAATGATGAAAAATCTGAGAGTGAAATTAAGAAAACAGCCCCATTTACCATTGCAAGAAAAAGAATAAAATATCTAGGAATAAACATACCTAAGGAGACAAAAGAACTGTATACAGAAAATTATAAGACACTGATGAAAGAAATTAAAGATGATACAAATAGATGGAGAGATATACCATGTTCTGGGATTGGAAGAATCAACATTGTGAAAATGACTTTACTACCCAAAGCAATCTACAGATTCAATGCAATCCCTATCAAACTACCACTGGCATTTTTCACAGAACTAGAACAAAAAATTTCACAATTTGTATGGAAACACAAAAGACCCCGAAGAGCCAAAGCAATCTTGAGAACGAAAAACGAAGCTGGAGGAATCAGGCTCCCTGACTTCAGACTATACTACAAAGCTACAGTAATCAAGACAGTATGGTACTGGCACAAAAACAGAAATAAAGATAAATGGAACCGGATATAAAGCCCAGAGATAAACACACGCACATATGGTCACCTTATCATTGATAAAGGAGGCAAGACTATGCAATGGAGAAAAGAAAGCCTCTTCAGTAAGTGGTGCTGGGAAAACTGGACAGGTACATGTAAAAGTATGAGATTAGATCACTCCCTAACACCATACACAAAAATAAGCTCAAAATGGATTAAAGACCTAAATGTAAGGCCAGAAACTATAAAACTCTTAGAGGAAAACATAGGCAGAACACTTTATGACATAAATCACAGCAGGATCCTTTTTGACCCACTTCCTAGAGAAATGGAAATAAAAACAAAAAGAAACAAATGGGACCTAATGAAACTTCAAAGCTTTTGCACAGCAAAGGAAACCATAAACAAGACCAAAAGACAACCCTCAGAATGGGAGAAAGTATTTGCAAATGAAGCAACTGACAAAGGATTAATCTCCAAAATTTATAAGCAGCTCATGCAGCTCAATAACAAAAAAACAAACAACCCAATGCAAAACTGGGCAGAAGACCTAAACAGACATTTCTCCAAAGAAGATATACAGACTGCCAACAAACACATGAAAGAATGCTCAACATCATTAATCATTAGAGAAATGCAAATCAAAACTACAATGAGATATCATCTCACACCAGTCAGAATGGCCATCATCAAAAAATCTAGAAACAATAAATTCTGGAGAGGGTGTGGAGAAAAGGGAACACTCTTGCACTGCTGGTGGGAATGTGAATTGGTTCAGCCACTATGGAGAACAGTATGGAAGTTCCTTAAAAAACTACAAATAGAACTACCATATGACCCAGCAATCCCACTACTGGGCATATACCCTGAGAAAACCATAATTCAAACAGAGTCATGTACCAAAATGTTCATTGCAGCTCTATTTACAATAGCCCGGGGATGGAAACAACCTAAGTGTCCATCACCGATGAATGGATAAAGAAGATGTGGCACATATATAGAATGGAATATTACTCAGCCATAAAAAGAAACGAAATTGAGCTATTTGTAATGAGGTGGATAGACCTAGAGTCTGTCATACAGAGTGAAGTAAGTCAGAAAGAGAAAGACAAATACCGTATGCTAACACATATATATGGAATTTAAGAAAAACAATGTCATGAAGAACCTAGGGGTAAGACAGGAATAAAGACACAGACCTACTAGAGAATGCACTTGAGGATATGGGGAGGGGGAAGGGTAAGCTGTGACAAAGCGAGAGAGAGAGGCATGGACATATATACACTACCAAACCTAAGGTAGATAGCTAGTGGGAAGCAGCTGCATAGCACAGGGAGATCAGCTCGGTGCTTTGTGACCACCTGGAGGGGTGGGATAGGGAGGGAGACGCAAGAGGGAAGAGATATGGGAATATATGTATATGTATAACTGATTCACTTTGTTATAAAGCAGAAACTAACACACCATTGCAAAACAATTATACTCCAATAAAGATGAAAAAAAAAAGAAAAAGTACACTGATATCGTCAAATGAGCATGGGAGGACTTTGGACTCCAAAAGAAATCTGTTTTCACTCACTGATTAATGATATGACTTTGGCCATATCATTTAGCATCTCTGAGGATCAGTTTCCTCAGTCGATAAGTGGAAATGCTTATGTACACTCACATAAGAATTTTAAGAATTAAGTAATATAAATAAAAATATATCCATTTTTACATAATATTGATAAGAACACAGTACAACTTATTTTACTTTCCCCTAAATACTTTCCCAAAAACACTTTTCCTGCCCTAAAAGTTTGACAATTTATTCATTCATTCATGCATTCATTATTCATTCACTCATTCCTTGGATATTTATTAAAGACCAATTTTTGCCAGGTTCAAGGCTAATTTCTGGCTATCCCACTACCAGTAACACATAGTTGGTGTATCTAAAGGCATTTAGTGTAGTCAGGATAAGTAAAGCAGGGGTTACAAGCTGGCAACTGAATTAACAGACTTATTTGTCTTTGCTTATTTTTTTTTTTTGGCATACACACTTTTGTAATATTTTAGATTTGAGTGCTTTTGGAAGGACATTTGATCTTCAATTAGCCAAAAGTCTACTGTTTTCTACAATTTTTACCCTGTCTTATGTCTCATTTCTTTTACTTTTCTGAACCCTAAAAAGTTTTTTGTGTGTGACCTGCATGTAAACAATAATAACTATAGAGTAGAAAGAAAGAGTATTAATGCACACAGGTTCAATGTGTTAAAAGAAAAACAGGATAACAATGTTAACTTTAAAGTGAATAAAATAGAGGAAATGGTTCCTAATGTGTCTCACTGATGGGATCTACTTTGGCTTCCTGTCATCTAGATCCAAATCCCATGAGAGAAGAAAGCAATCACGTTCCACTATATCTCTGAGAAACATCTGCCTCTCGTACACAGATACAAGAAAACTTGGCTTGAACTCAAATTTCAAGATGAATAATTCAAGTGTAGTACATTTTGAATTATTTTAACTCAAAAATTCATTAACTGGAAAACAATCTTAAAACCATGTTAATAAAGGACATTCAATCATCTAACAGCATTTGTTTGCATTTCAATTTCATTTTCTTTCATCTGTCATATATCTTATTTGGACTACGGAATGATTTTGCTTTAAGTAGTAAAAAAAAGACAGAATTTGCCTAGGTGTGGGCGGAGTTGGAATAGGAGTCCTAGTGTGAGGCTGGGATCCACCCTGGGCCTCGGTGCCTGTGAGTGTGGCTGTAGGTTCTGGCCTAAATCTCAATGGGGAAAATTCTGGTTCATACAGCTGACTGGCACATCCAGGACAGTTAATAGCAGTACTACAAATTTCCAATTAATAGCTCCCAGTTATCACCTGGAAGAATACCTGGGATGCAGGGGTTACCAGCACTTCCATACCCGCCTGACCATTTCCTTGCCCAGACTTACCTGACTCTCTATGTCCACTTTTGCCCATCCCCAGGTGTGAGAATAGGTGCTACTTGGAGAAAAGAGGCCAATCATCAGTTATACTGTATACAAATTTTGTTATTATGGGGCATTCTCACAGGACTTTGCTGTATATATATCATGTTCCCTTAGAAGTTAAGTTGCCCTTGTGCTGTCTTTCTGAGACTATGAAGTGTCTGAGGTCAGGGATTCTACCTGGCCTTTTCTTCCCAATGCATTAAATATAGCATTAATTGTAGTAGATACTCAATAAGTGTCAGTTTATAAATAAATACAGTTGATGAATGATCAATATAGAATTAACATCAGCAATCCTCCATCCATGACCATCTTTATGACCTGGGGAAGTCATTCAATGCCCAGATTCTTCCTTTAAAAAGTAGGGATCAAAAGGAAAAAAAGTAGGAATGCTAATACCCTAACCATCACACAGGGCTGTTGTGAGGACCAAATCAGACAGCTGGTGTGAAAGCACAATTGCAGTGATAACACTATAGAAGTGACAGGTGGACTAACAATTTTAATACTTATTGACAAAAATTCTTGTGACACTTGGCAGGAGATGTCCTCGTTCACTGGGGCCACCTCACAGGCATGATGTTTATGCAATGTCTTCCACCGTAATTTGTACCCTTTAGGGATAAATAATACAGATGGTCTTTACGGTGGAGTTAGTCCTTCAATGTATGTTTTATTCTAGTTTAAAAGTTGAAAGCTAAAATTATTCCTGGAGGGATTACCCATAATAATACACAAATACGGTCTGTGGTGCAGAGCAGAGACAGGTCATAGACATACAGAGGTGATATGCCTCAAGCCAGGACTGCTTTGAGGATGAGAGTGTCTTTCTCTCATTTCCACTCTTACCCTCTCCTGATCTTTAGAGAAGGTATACTTACAGTATCTTTCCTCTTCCTCTTTGCTTTCAGATCATTAACAAGCTACCAGGTGAAATCTGTACACTAGGTATATCAGTTTCTAGGACTGCCATAGCAAATTACCACAGATGGGCGGCTTCAGACAACAGAGATTTATAAAGTCCAAAGTTAAGGTGTCAATAAGGCTGCACTCTCTCTAGGACCCTAGGGGAGAATCTGTCCTCTGCCTCTTCCAGCTTCTGGTGGCTCTAGGCATTCCTTGGCTTGTGGCCACATCACTCCAGGCTCTGCCTCTGTCTTCACATGTCTTTTCTCTCTGTATTTCTTTTTTTAATTTGGGCTTTTATTAGGACACTTGTCATCAGATTTAGGGCCCACTCAGTAATCCAGTGTGATCTCATCTCAAAAACCCTTAACTATATCTGCAAAGATCCTTTTTCCACATAAGATCACATTCACAGGTTCCATGGATTAGGATGTGGACATATCTTTTGGGACCCATCATTCTACCCACAAGGCAAAGAACTTAAAAGTGGATTGGAATTCCTCAAAGCCAAGATAATTCTGCTAGCTTGTCTTTTGTTTAGAATAGATAAAATGCTCTGAACATAAACATGGCAGAAAACTCCTAACTTTCTTTTAGTGAGGATAATCCTTTACCCAGCCTCTTTGATGATTTTATTTAGGGATTATTATCAAAATCCAGAGTATCTTCCAAGCACTTTCTGGGGCAATCAGTAGGGTAGAGCCATGAATCTCCATGAGCCCCAGTGATATTAATAAACTATAATAAACACAGAAGATTCATTCATGAAATGAATGCAATTATACTGTAAAAAATGAGACTGGTTTTCTCTTTTCCAAACTCCATTGAGTGGGCAGCATGTATTAGGCAGTAGAAAGGCTGGAAATCTTTACACTCAGACTGATCAGAGCTCAGATTCTCATTCTGCCACTTACTCAGTGTGGGCCCTGCAGGCAAGTTGTTTAATCTCCCTGAATCTCAATTTCCTTGACTATGAAACTAATAATATCAATAGATAATATTTATAGAGTACACACTATGTGCCAGATAGTCTTTTAAATGTTTTCACATATGTTCATTCTAAATCTTTATAATAGTATTATGTAGTAGAGCAAACTTCTAGTGGCCCACCCATTATCTCTCCATTTTTCTTCCTCAATAATGAAGTTTTAAATGGGCTTAATGGCCACCCAGACAGGGGCTACATTGGCAGAAATAGGTGGTCATGTGAGTGAGTTTCCTCTCAAGTGATTTGAGTATATCCTGTATCACTCCCCTAAAAGATAATTCCTTGCTTTGGGTTTTCACCAACATAGCAGTGACTTGATATCCACCCCCTGGACAAGGACAGTGCTCAGCAATTTATAGTAACCACTTCTACTTCTACAGATTAGTTGGCATTTCCTAATGTACTCTGTTCATCTGGCTATTTTCACTCAATATAGTTAGAGATTCATCCTCATTGCTGAGTACCAATACCTCACTCCTTCCTATTGATTAGTACTAGTCAACTGTATGGATATACCAAAATTTGTTTATCTGTTCACCTGTTGATGGATTGTTGGGTAGTTTCCAATTTGGGGCTTTTACAAATAAAGCTACTATGAACATTTGTGTGCAAGTGTAGGCTTTCATTCCTCATGAATAAATACCTAGAAGTGGTTGGGTTATATGGTGGGTGTATGTTTTACTTTTCAAGAAACTTACAAACTGTTTTCCAAAATCATTGTACCATTTTCCTTTCCTCCCTGCAGTGTATGAAAATTCCAGTCATTCCACATCCTCACTGACACTTGCTATGATCCATCTTTAAATTTTAGACATTTTAATAGATGTCTGGTATCTCATGTGGTATTATTTGCATTTCCCTAATGAGTAATGATATTGAGCATATTTTTATATATTTGTATATGTTTATGTAGATGAAGTACCTATTCAAACATTTTATAGGCTATACATTTTTCAATTATACCCAATCGTCACACAAACATTGTACATGTGCTTTGAGCAGTAAACTTAAAGTCAGAAGTGATACACATCATGAGTAGTTATACTCTGTAACAACTTCATTAAACAATTTTTTCCATCCTGAACATTAGAGTCAAAACTATACTTAGAAGCAAAACTTTTTCTAATGGAAAGCACAGCTTTCCATTAGAATTTTTAAATTTTCTTATCAATATTTCTCTCTGAGACACCTCAGGGGCCCTCTGGAAAACTCAAAGTTAGCTAGAGAAAGAAACTTACAATCTGTTATCAAGAACAGTTCAATATTCCAGGAGAACTTTGTTCTCCTAACAGAGAGGAAAAACCAAATTCAGTCTTGTCTCAGTTTACTGTTTATAACAAAATTCATTTATCTAATTAATTTCAATCTAATCTTAATCCTGACAAAGTACAAAATTCTTTTCTCAAAGTTCCTTTTTCACAAATCTTTTTTCACTTTCTGGATCCATATTAATTTGTCCCTTACTTTCCCCATACATAAGCAACCAGCTCTAGGACAAAATTATTCTTGTTTTTTTCCTCAACAAAAATATCTCCAGTCTTCATATAACTTCTCTTACTGGCAACACATATCCTACTTGTTTTACATACTGAAATGCTTCCTTTATCATTTTTACATATCACAATTTTTAACCCTTGAAAACCTTAACAAAACCAAGAAGCAAGTAATTGAACTACTCGTTATATCATCATTTTCTGATTGGCAAACTTAAGAACATATTCCATGACCTCTAAAAACGTACATTTTTCTCATAGCACAATTCCTCTTTAATGTGGAAAAAGATACATGTTTAATAAACCCAACCCTCTTCCCCCTTCCCCCCACCCCCACGCTTGAAGTTTTACTAATTAACCCAAGGCTGAAGTCTCAGGCAAAATGGGTTGTGTTTGTATTTCAAGGACATGATAAGTTAACTTCAAGCTTTCTCCTAGGTGTTTTTTTGTTCTCTCAGGGTCAGAATTCTGAAAACAGTATTTTATCAATCTAGCTTTCTCTAACTGCATATGTAAAAAGAACTAGTTTTGGAGTTTCAAAAGTTTCACCTTAACCAATTTTCTCTGGAGTGTGAAGAATATTATTGGTGGCCACACAGTGTTTTGTTTTTGTTTTTTTTAAATCCTTTTTCTTTAGTCATAGTTTTAAAGCTAAAAGTTTTCTTAATGAATTGAACCTGAATTTCCCATTTTACAAAAGGTAACAAGAATACCAATCACACAAATGGAATACACACACACACCAGAAAACAGAACCGTTACAAACCCTCCAGAGGATGACTGATATGGAGTCCCAAACGAACGAAAGATCCTCAATGTCAGACACATGTCAGAACCAATTGACAAAATGTCCAAATAGAACTTCATGCTCAAAAGAGAAGTTTGCCGGGTGCAAACCGGTGGACTTACTTGGTCTTGTTGCTCATTGGCTCTTCCAGAGGCATCTTTCCGTTCTACCAAGGAAAGCATACGTTGGCAGCCAGTGTCGAGCCGGGGAGAAACAGGGAGAAGGCCCGAAACAAATGGTTTCGGCAGCTCCTAGGAACATCCCCCTAAATCCCCCTCTCGGGGTCAGCAAGCCAGAGAAGCAGGCTCCTCGCAGCCATCCCGGCGGCGTGTCGTCAAAGCAGCGGCTGTGCTTGGAAAAACCCCGGCCCCCGGGAGCCAGATATCGCGAGAGCCCAGCCTCACGTTGCGAGCCAAAATCTGTTAGCGAAAGTGGGTCCAGGTGCTCGCCGCTCAAAAGCCAATAAAGAGGCAAGTTTGGTGAAAAGGAAGGCTTGCTTAATCTCAAAGACCGGCAACCTGGAGGGGAGGGCAGCCTCCTGTCCAAAGGCCGACTCCCACACACACACTGACAATCAGTGGGCGAGAGCTTTTATAGACGGAGGGAGGGGGCTACATGCAGAAACAGCACAGTCAGCTCTGACAGTCATCTTGAAACTGGTCAGGCGGTGGTCTGACCACCATCATCTTGATTGTTTTAAGTACAGTTAATCTCCAGTTCCAGGGTGGGTTTGTTCCCATTTCTCTGAGGCCAGTTCTTGGAATTGTGGCAGCTTATGTCATGGCTACAGTCTGGTCATCATGTAGTTAACTTCTTTCACCTGATGTGGGTTTCAATATCTACAAGACAGCTCACAGGATATGGCTCAGAATATTATCCATAGCCCATGAAGAGGAACTAAAAGTCCTTGACTTTGCTTACTGACTAAACTGTTATTGTTGTGTCCTGTTTGACCACTTTGTTTCTGCATTTTCTCACTTCTCTGTAAACTTATTCTTTGGCTAAAGTTTTTCTACAGGCAAAAAGGCAGGCTGAGGACATGGGGGGCAAGGACAATAGGGTCCTGCTCCATTTCAAAAGTGTACCTGAGAAACTACTAGAAACCTCCCTTATAGAAAGAAGGAATTGTTTGCATAAATCTAAGTGTTGTAACCTCCCCCCAATTCTATTGTTTTATAGAAAAAATTGTGCCTCCCCCAGAAAGCCCCCAAATTCTCCAGCAGTATACAGCTGTTGGGTGTGCGTCAGTCTACGCAGATATGAACTACCTGGGCTTTAGCCTGTGTGCTAATTAGCATGTTAGATCATGGGGCACAAGGATGAGCAATTCACAGGTTCAAATCCCAATTCTACAACCTACCATTATGTGGTTGCCTCATTTATATAGAGATAATATATTTTAGGGTGGCCCTGAGATGTTACATGTCACACGTGTTAAACACTTGTTTCTGTCTTGTCCAATTAGTGGTAGCTGCTAAGATTATGAATATCAATATCTACTGAACCCAGGAATCTACGAGATCCTAGAAATCACTTCTATAAACTCCTGGACCAGAAAATGTGTCCTACTAGATGGTAGGTAATACTGTGATGTCAGTAGGTGAGCATGGAGACAATAATAGTAAAAATTATTAGGGTTTTTTGAGCATTTACTAAGCACCAAGTCCTGTGCTAAACATTACACATGTGCAATATCTTTTTTCATTGAAGTACAGTTGATTGACGATATTGTGTTAGTTTCAGGTGTACAGAAAAGGGATTCAGTTACATACACACATTTTTTCACATTATTTTCCATTGTAGGTTATTACAGGATATTGAATATAGTTCCCTGTTCTGTACAGTAAATACTTGTTGCTTATCTATTTTATGTATAGTAGTATGTTAATCTCAAACTCCTAATTTATCCCTCCCCAACACTTCCCCTTTGGTAACAATGTTTGTTATCTATGTCAGTGAGTTTGTTTCTTTTCTGTATATAGATTCATTTGTACTGTTCTTTAGATTCCACATATAAGTGATATCATCTAATATTTCTCTTTATCTGACTTCACTTAGTATGATAATGTCTAAGTCCATCCATGTTGCTGCAAATGGCAATATTTCATTCTTTTTTATGGCTGAGTATTATTCCGTTTTATATATTATACACACAACACACACACACACACACACACACACACACACACACATATCACATCTTCTTAAGCCAATCATCTGTCAATGGACATTTAGGTTGTTTCCATGTCTTGGCTGTTGTATATAGTACTGCTCTGAACATCGGGGTGCATGTATCTTTTCAAATTAAAGTTTCTGAAGATACGCCTAGGAGCGGGATTGCTGGATCATTTGGTAACTCTATTTTTAGTTTTTTTAAGGAAGCTCCATACTGTTCTCCATAGTGGCTGCACATGTGCCTCCCAATGACTCCAGGAGTGCTAGTGTTATCCCACTTCACAGGTAATGAGACTGAGGTATAATAAATTAAGTAAATTGCCCAAGATCACAGGACTAGAAAGAGGTGGAGCTCAGATGTGAACAAAGGTCTAACTCTGTGGCTGACCTCTTCACCAATGAAGTATAAGAACAAACACTTGTAAAGCATTTGTTAGATGTAATCTCTCGTTACTAATTCAAGAGAGATTATTATTCTTGCTTTTAGTCTTAATGTAGTTCTATAAAATAAACACTGAGTATTATCTCATATCACTGAGATATTATCATGTGGGTGAAAAACTATTACCTGGACACTCAGAATGAAGTATGGCCCTATTTCCATTAGTTATATGGCTTGTTGGAAGCTGTTATTATGAAATCATCCCCACTCCATTTAAATAGGACAGACTGTAAATTTGAGTGATCTCACTGTCTCTACTTAGACAGTATTCCAGTGTTTAGTGGGGGTTGGGTGATAGGGTGGGGAAGGAAGAGGGAGAGAAAGGGGGCCATAGTCTAACAGATAAATCTATCCCTTATTTTCGCACCACTGGCGGCTGGAAGCACTGCAGGAAAGCCATCTAGGTTGGACTAGGTTTGGAGTGGACAGAAGACTTTTTACAATTCTGCTGTTTACCTCAGAGGAGCATCTTGTGGTCATCCTGGAGGAATTCACTTTCCTGCTCGGTTTGCCATGGAAGAGAAGGAGGGCCTTACAAACAGAGCCCTTGGGTTTGCTCAGCTGTGAGATTTCCATTAACTACACAAAAGTTCGTCTGGGCACACCGTGTATTTGTTCAGCCCCTGGTGGCATCTTCTCAAGACCCACTGTTGTCTGGAGAGCCTTCCAAAGTCCTGAGTCTGTAATAAAGCAAACAGCTTGCACAGTCATTACTGTCAGGCTCTGGTTTTATTACACAGCCTCTGAATATCACCGGTTGAACTAAATCTCAAGACCAAACACCATGCATGATAGATAAATATGTTCTCATACCTGTGGGCACCTTAGCTACTTCCTGCAAAATATTTCCTCTCCACCAAGCTACTGGAAATTTGATTATAAACTGCAGATAGGGAGAAATTCAGTATCTGAGCTTTATGGAGGAACTTTTCCCTAACTAGTAACCATAAAATATTTTCCCATAAGAGTTCAGATTAGGGTACATAGTAATCCTATGTATGTGTGTGTGTGTACATATATACAATATAGCCTATGTATATATCCTATGTATGTGTGTATATCTCCTACGTATGTGTGTGTGTGTGTGTGTGTGTATATATATATATATATATATATATATATATATATCTTATATCCATAGCTAGCAATTATTTACATGGCCTGGCTTTTCAAAATCACTTGCCCATGTATTTTTTCATTTGCTTGGAACAAGTCTCATTATTATCTCATTTTATTTATTAGAAAACTACTGCTCAACATGGTTTGAGGATTTTGCTAAGATTTGTCATCTAGTGAGTGGGGGAATCAGGGTGTCTGTTGTTCTGCCTCCATCTTCCCACTCCTCATTTCCATATACAAACCCACTAGACCTTTGCTACTCAAAGTGTGGTCTGTGGAGCAGCAGCATCCCCATCACCTGGGCACTTGTTAGAAAGGCAGAGTCCCAGGCCCCATCCAGACCTACTGAATCTGAACCTGAATTTCTAACAAGGTCTCCAGTTGACATTAAGGTTCAGCTGGAGACCTTGTTAGGTCTAATCATCCTACAAGTGCCGTGACTCACAAGTACAGCATGTCCTGTCTCCAACTGAACAATATATTACCATGTGATGGCATTTGAAATCATGTGTATTGAATACCAACAGGGAAGCTGACATTATGCCATTTCTTAAGATATTATACAGTCTTAAGGTCTATAATTTTATCTACACTTCTTGAAAATCCCAGTTTGGGTACAAATACAACTGTATCAACAATTGCCTGTGTACCCACGTAAGCAAGGGAACGATGCTGTGTGTCTCTCCCTGCTTGGGTAACAACGCCCCTTGGCATTAGCCTGGTATAATATGGGGGTAAGCCACATGAAGATTGAGCCAGATATTCCATTATGGACTTTCTGCTTGATGCATACTTTTAAATTAAAAGATCAATGCCAAGTAAAGGCTTGTGAAATTGTAGTCCTCCTGCCATAAATTGTGCTGCTTCATAATGGATTATATTTGATGTTCCTAAGACAAATTATCTACTGGAAATCAATGCCATGTCCAATAGCTTTGCTGATAACCAGTTAAAGGAGCTCAGATAAGTTATTTAAATTCCTTGGTGCTTATTTTTCTTGCCTGCAATGTTAGATCAAGTAATCTCTATGCATCTCATCCAAGCACAGACTTGGAATTTTAAAGGGTACCGAAGATTTATAGAGTCTGGAAGAACAAAGTGAATTCACAGCCAAATAATAACTTTCCCCTCCTGCATTCTTTCGTGAATGGAATCTCCTAGGCCCTTCATTAATTACACTTAAGGCAACCATTTCCTTTCTTTTCCCTAGCAGGAGAGAGCTTCTAAAATCTCAGCAATGTAGAGCTTGGACCTCAAATGAAGTCTGCATGATTGAATGCCGAGGAGTTGCTGAAGCACTCCAAGGAATTCGTAGTATAATCACAGGGCCAGATGCTGGAAAGCTATGGTAAGTGGCCCAGGGGAGGAGCTTTTTGGTGAAAACTTACACAACAGCAGAACCTGGATCCTGAGAAGTAGATAATACTCCTTTTTGTAATAGGAATATTCTTTTAAAATAACCTCCAGAAGAATGGTTCATTTTCAGTGTTCAAAGTGATCTAGGCCCTTTTGTTCTTAATCAAGGATTTCCCTCTCAGTTTCCTGTGCAAACATGGCTAGTCCATGAGCAGACGTTTTAGATGAGACCCAGGTTCCTGGGATGAGGGGATGCTGCCCAGCTGGTGCTGGTGTCTGAGGTCACCAGCCTCCTAACCTCAGACCCCCGTCACCTGGGATTGTAATTAAGGGTGTGTGTGTGTGTGTGTGTGTGTGTGTGTGTGTGTGTGTGGTTAGTAGGGATATAGAGAATTTTAGAAAGAGAAAACTAATCCCCGAAGTCCAGGGAACATTGCATTGAGTCAAGTCCAAAAATAATTAACAAAGGGCCTAATACATTTCAATGACGTGTTTCTAAGCTGAACAGCTGGTATGATTTTGCTTCAACTGAGGTGGTAGATTCTGACCCCACACTCATTTTAGTGAGCAGGGAGGGATGAGGGCATGAGTGTTCCAATGTAGAGCAAGAATGGGAGAGAACAGTAAAGCCGGCAACGCCTGTAACAGGCGGCAGGCAGGGTCCAGGGGGCCGCTGCCTGGTCATGGGTGCTCACACCTTCCTGGACCCTCCATTTCTCAGGTTTGGGGGAGCCCTAAGATGTCCTACTGGGAGCCCTTTCCATGAATGAAGAGCCCTTAAGACTGAGTAATTGTATAGACGTTTGCCCAGATCAATCTTCTTGGAATTAAAAAGCACACACGTCTCATGGTTTTACACGAATCCCTAATGGAAGCCCCCCTTTTCCTGCTCTTTTCTTTTATTCCAGACCCACATTTTAAAAAAGCATTTTATACCAGTACACACACACACACACACACACACACACACACACACACAAAAGTTTCACATATAATAAGGCAATGTCCAGAGATATTTTTCACCATCACAGTGGAGGACAGGTGACATTGGCCTCTAGAGCAGAGGCCAGGGATGATGCTAGACATCCCACAATGCACCCACAGGCCCAAACAACAGCCCAAATGTCATTAATGTTGAGGTCTAGATACATCATAGAATCGACTCCACAAATGACACCAGGGTTTTATGTTATTTCACAGAAGGAGCTGGGCCTTACAGCATAGCCACACCACTGCTCTCTAAAGAAATGTTCCCCCGGCACTTCCCTGGTGGCTCAGTGGTTAAGAATCCACCTGCCAATGCAGGGACACGGGTTCGAGCCCTTGTCTGGGAAGATCCCACATGCCACGGAGCAACTTAGCCCGTATGCCACAATTACTGAGCCTGTGCTCTAGAGCCCACGAACCACAACTACTGGGCCCGTGTGCCTAGAGCCCGTGCTCTGCAACAAGAGAAGCTACTGCAATGAGAAGCCCGCACACCACAGTCAAGAGTAGCCCCTGCCCGCTGCAACTAGAGAAAACCCACATGCAGCAACGAAGACCCAATGCAGCCAAAAACAAACAAATAAATAAGTAAATTTATTTAAAAAAACAGAAACGTTTCCCATCATGCTAACCTCATTCTTGCCATGACTGATCCCGTTTATAGGGTGAGAGTCATGAGATTCTGTCTCAAGACTGGATCAGAGGTAACATGGTTGCAGTTCTGCTTTGGTGTCTAACTCCACGCTTGGAACATGGGCGTATCTGACAGGTTCATACTCTGATGCTTTACAGTCTTCAAAATGATGTGTGGTCCATCTCTGGAAATGTTCAAGAGACCCCAGGAGCATCTGTCAGGGAAGAAAGTGAGGGGAGCTCTTTGCAGCCTAGAGGGTTCCCTCCAAACCCCAGGGGTATCTGACTGCACTCAGAAGAGGTCTCTGGAACAAAATGTGAGTCAGTCCATGAGCTGGAAAACCAGTGGTTGCCAGCAGTATTTTCTTACTGAGACCAGAGTGTTGGTGGCTCTTGCTGGGGCTATAGAGCCTCTCACTCCCTCAGACCTGCCCTCACCATGTGGGCTGTTCCCCTAGGGCCCCCTAGTCCTGGGAGGGTTTCTGGGCTCCTGGCTCTAAAGCTGCAGCACTGTGCCCCCATGAGCACGTGTAAGGCTTGGCAGGACTAAAGGAAGGGTTGTCTGCTAACCCTGCCCACCCCAACATTCCTGTACATCCCACCCTCACTCCTGGCCCATATCGCTTGGGTATTAAATCAAGAATGTTTGAGAAATAGCTTTGAAACCAGCCCCGAAGAAATCCAAAGTAAAGTCGATGTGTCTCTGAGTGTGACAGTCACACGAAGAAACTCTCTCCTGAAGGTCTCTGCCTGCCTCCAGCACTGGGGCTATTGGAATGAAAGCCTTTGCCAGTTAGAAATCAGGAGAGTCTCGGGGTTGGGAGGAGCCTGTGGCTTAATTTCAGCCCTCGGCCACTTTCCTGTAGCTCATTTCTCTGGGAAATAGTTGAGGTTGGGGTGTGTTTGGTATAGATCATGTGGAATTCAGCAAAGAAGGGGAAAAGGCAGTGTTTTAATACGTTCCTTACACAAAGGAATAAATTCTGCTTTCTCTGTTTACAAGGTGGGCAACCTGTTAACACAGTGCAGGCTGCATGATCTTTGGCTTAAAACATCTGAAGGCCATAAAACATCCAGGCTTCATCAGGTGACTCGTAGGAAGAGCACAACCCCCTTCCCTTCACCCCCACTAGTTCCTGAGTGATCATCTTAATCACCTGGAGGGTGGATTACACGGACACTGTTTCTCACTTCATAGGTCTGGGTGGAGCCCCGGAATCTGCATTTCACACGTGTTCCCAGGTGATGCTGATGCTGCTGGTCTGGGCTGATCCCTCTTTAAGAACCATTATACTACATATAAAATAGATAATCAACAAGGGCCCACTGTATAGCATATTCAATATTCAATATCTTGCAATAACCTATAATGGAAAAGAATCTGAAAAAGAATATATATATGTATGTATATATCTGAAACTAACGCAATATTATAAACCAAATCTACTTCAATTAAAAATAAATAAATAAGGGGAAAAGAAAAAGAACCTTTACCCTAAACAGTATGATCAGAGTTAATGGTTTAATTGGTTTAAAAAGATTATTATTCATGTGACCCCCACCTTAGGAACCTTCCCTGGACCCAATTTACCTGTTGAATAAAGTTCATAATCTCAGTCTAACTTTCAAGACTCTTCAAAATAGACCCATTTCCCACCACTTCTTTCCAAGCTCCACTCACACTCAGTTACAAGGCTGCTCTCCATCCCCCAGAACATTGGGACCTTTCATGCAGCATCTTCTTCCACCACCTTTGTCTGAGCTGAGTCCTACAAATGCATTTACAAAGAGATTCAGCAACCCACCTCTTTCCCTACCCAGAAGAAACCCTGGTTTTGTCACCCTCGTGACCCTACTCTCTTAGCAGTTGGCTCCTACCTATAGCAAAGCTCTTCTCATTTCATTAACAAAACCGCACCACCTGCATGGATGCCAACTTTATGTGGGACAATGTGTCAGGCCATGTGGAGGTGAAAAAGCCATGGAGGGAAAAGAGCAAGGAGTCTGTTCTGCCGTTGGCATGGTCTCTGTTGAAAAATTCAGGTGTGCAGGAAATATCACATTTCTGCTTTTTACATGTTAATTTAAGTCTAACACCAGGCCTTTACTGAATTAGGTTGGTAGGAAATGTAAATGTAGTCACTTGAGAGCTGTCCCTTCCTCTCAGGCTCACACCAGAATCCAGGAGGTTCAGGTAGCGACTGGAAAGCAAGGCAGGGCTTGTAATGGGCAGTTCCCAAGTGCGCTGACAATCTCATCCTCCAAGCCCACAGTGGTGGATCTCTGCTTCCACCACAGGCTGGAACCAAGGGAATCATTGCTGAGTCTGGAAAGTTCACACCCAGGGTCTCGCCCCCTGCAGCCAGCCTTCATGAGCCACTGTTGCTCTTAGAGTCCCTCGATTTCTCTCTGTTGAAAAACTACCATAAAAAACTACAGACAGAAAGGATCTGAATCTATGGGGCTCTGCTTTCCTGTGTGTTTACCTTATTGTTTACTTTATTCTCCACTAACTCTCCCCAAGTGATGGCAAAGAGAGCCATTCAGCAAATCCAGACTGACTTTCTACCAGTTTGCAGCCTGAGTGGAAAGAGACTTTTTCCCAAGCAGGGTTCTCATTGGCTGCCTTGAGTCACATGTCAACCCTGAACCAATCAATGTGATCAAAGGGATTTGGCGTTCTGATTGGCCAGGCCTGGTTGACACACCCAGCCCTGGGACCAGAAGTGGGGCAGCCCCACACACGCTGCCTGGTGGACAGTGAGAAACGTGTAGTTTCCTCAAAAGGAAGAGATGGGCTGTATGGGCAGAGAGAAACCACGCATGCCCACTGCAGGGTGCCGGAACTCATAGATGGGTCACCTATAAGATTTTTTTTTCTTCTTCTTAATAAATGTATTTGTTTTATTTATTTATTTTTGGCTGTGTTGGGTCTTCATTGCTACATGCGGGCTTTCTCTAGTTGTGGCGAGCCAGGGCTACTCTTCCCAGCGATGCGTGGGCTTCCCATTGCAGTGGCTTCTCTTGTTGCAGAGCATGGGCTCTAGGCACGCAGGCTCACTAGTTGTGACTTGCGGGCTCTAGAGCGCAGGCTCAGTAGTTGTGGTGCACGGACTTAATTGCTCTGCAGCATGTGGGATCTTCCTGGACCAGGGCTCAAACACGTGTCCCCTGCATTGGCAGGCAGATTCTTAACCACTGTGCCACCAGGGAAGCCCACCTATAAGATCTCGACAAGCAAAATGATCCTGAAGAAGACACAGCCTCTTCTAGGTGCAGTGAATGAAACTAATGCACAGAGAACTTAAGAAACTTGCCCAGGTTTGCACAGTAAGTTAGAGGAAGAATGCTCCCACGTTTGTATTTTTCATGCTCTGTAACTGTCCTAGGTCCTCCGCCCTGGGGGACCTGCCTGAGCCTGTCTTGCTAAGACAAACCTCAAAGTTCAGAACTAGTTTGTTTCATCTCTCTGCAATCCTCCTCTGTTCTTCAGAGTAGATGCATTAGAGAATTAATTTAATACACCTTTCGGGGTACTATTTGCATAAACATCCATGGATATTCTCCTTCTCCAAAAAGGTAGCAACTAAAAATAATTAATACCGTAGTGGACATTTCAGATGCTGTTGGCAGAAGATGCTACTTTAAAGCAGGAAGTACTTTTGATCAGTATAATACACTGAACATCTACCCAACCTCTGCACAGCATCTGCTCTAGTCAAGGAAGATGCTGGTGTTTTGAATAAGAGAAGGTAATACGGAAAATATATTCATGAAGCATTACCATGTAAAAATAGTAGTTTATAAAACAAAATGTATTATATGATCTTATTTATGCCAATATATCTATGAGTATACAGAGAAAGAGATGTTTGGAAATGTGTTAAAATATTGATAGTACTTGTATTTGAATGTTAGGATTATGGTTGATTTTTTCATTATACTTTTTGGATTTTTTTAAAAGGAAACTTTATAATAAGCACATCTTGCTAGTATAATGATGCATGCATTTCCTTAATTTTAAGACAATTGATTATAAGAGTACCATAGAATTAACAGATTTTCAGTTAAAAAAATCACTATTACCTTATTACTACACATTATTTTTTATCTCAGTGAAATGTCTGACTTGTTCATGGAGGGAAATAATAAAAACTTAGTTTTTTTTCAATAAAAGGGAAAAGTAATAATATGAGATCATACCTTGGTTACCCTTTATATTATACATGACATGGATGTGTCAACATTTAAAAATGTTAACACTGAGATGGACATCTGCCATTAAAAGTAAACACAAATCCCTTGCCGAAGTTGTAAATTCACAGACACTGAAATAAATAACAAAAAAATGAGTACGGTTTAAGCACTGAAGTTTCTCAGCAATGTTACAAACCAAACCAAATGTCGAGTACAAATAATGAAACAACCAGAAAATGACCTGCTAAGCTACTTTCCACTGTACTTCTTCAAAACGTGGCTGTTGGGTATTGCACATGGGTATTGCAAAAACTAATGACAAATCACTTTTAGCAGCCAAGACCATCGACAAAGTATCTCAATAATGATAATGTTCATGTGTGTCTTTTTTTTTAAAAAAAGAGTATTTTATGCACACAGATGAAAATTTGCAAAGTCTGGTGGTGGGTGCCCTAGTTTGGCTCCCCAGAAGCAGACTTGAGACAATGATTCGGGGCAAGCAATTACCTGGGAGTTTCAGGGAATGATAGTGGGAGGGGGGCAGTGAGGGAGGAAGGGGTGCGTATTGAGACACCTCTCCTATGGGCGGGTGGAGCTCAAGTCCATGGGGAAATATTGAGGAGCAGAGAACACATACCTTGGAATGAGCCCATCCGATGGGTGAGGGTGAGGGAGCTTGTGTATTTGTCCATTTACTCAGTTACTGGTTGAGCCCTGCTCCCAGGCCTTGTTAATTTCCTGGCATTTCAGGCTTCCTCCTCAGGCTTCTGGAGACAGCAGCAGTCTTCTGTGGTTTTGAGGCACAATGTGCAGAGACCAGCTGATGGCTGATAGCAGGAGCAGACTGAACGGTCTGAGGGATGTGGCCGCAGCCCTGAGAGCCTTTTCCATGGCAGGTCCATAAGGTCAATTCCTTCACCCTCAGCTCATAGAATATAGTCAAGTTTCTCATCACAGTGTATACGTTTCTTACAGCCTTCATCTCTAGGCCTTCCATCTCCTTACTCCAAACAGTCACATCACCACTAGTCAGTATCCCTAGTCAGTATCCTGGAAGCCACTTCTGGAAATAAAGATTCAAATTCTCCTTGTAGCAGCTCTGACAGATTTGGATTTGTTGGTTTACAAACTGGCCCCATACACAGAGGGCAAGGAGAAAGCGGAGGAAGTGGCAGACCACTCCAGATGGGTAGGTGGCAGGCGTCACAAGCAAGGGAACTCACATACCAGGCTGGTCTGGAGTGCCGCAAGCCGAGCGGATCCCCACGCCTGCTTCCCAGAATCTCAGTTATGTGGATGCCTTAATGGGGTTCAGTCAGATAAGCCGTCCACGAGGTCTCAACACCACATTACTCTCTCAAGGCTGCGCCCTTGAGACTGGCTCCCTTGGTGGGAACAATGGATGAAATGTACATTCCAGGGGCTTCCCTGGTGGCGCAGTGGTTGAGAGTCCGCCTGCCGATGCAGGGGACACGGGTTTGTGCCCCGGTCCGGGAGGATCCCACATGCCGCGGAGCGGCTGGGCCCGTGAGCCATGGACCCTGAGCCTGCGCGTCCGGAGCCTGTGCTCCGTAACGGGAGAGGGCACGGCAGTGAGAGGCCCACATACCGCAAAAAAAAAAGAGTGTGAAATGTACATTCCAAGGTCAGGGCAGGTTGTGAGGAGCATCCAGGTGCCCTGGGTCAGCTCTCAAGTCAGCCAGCGGTCATGTTCTCTCCACGACCTGCCCCAACGGAATTGCACGTTCCACTTCGGCATTTTCAATATGAGTTTCTGCAACACTGATTTCTGGTTGTTTCACAGAAGCTTCACGGCCCTAAAGTTCATCCACATATGGATTGACTTTTCTTCTCTGAAACTGCCACATTGAGGTGAGTGTCAAAACCTGTGTTATCAGGCAGCTGGCACGCTTCACCAGTGGTGCCGTAGTATTTTCATCGAGCTGTAGTGTCTGGGCACGTACGTGCAGATGCAATGCCGCGTAAGACTCAGAACTACAAACCCAGCAGCTAACAAGATGGCCATTAAGAACCCTCCCAAACCAGAGGTAACTACCCTTCTGTATAGGAGGAAACTAGCCTAGCTACCTTCCAGCCCCAGCCCCATAATTGTTTGATTGTCAAAATAGTTCACTATTACTGTATATACACACTCAGTTGGGTTTCAGGAATGCTAAAATATGAGGAGAGATGTACATCTTAGAATAAAAAGGGGGGGAAGCTACGCAGAGAGATAAATAATTTTTTTAATAGTGCACAACAGAAGTCTTTTGGGAGAGAATTATCTTCATCTGGGAAATGCTTTGATAACCCTGAGTGAAGTAGGAGACTGGGTGTGGGTGTGGATTATGTCCAGATACCAAGACCACAGCGGTGGGCTGGGGATGGGAATGCTGTGTTTAACGGCAGGTGAAATGTGATCTCCTTAGCAACGCAGAAAGGAGTGGCTGAGGAGCAAAGCCAAGAGAAGCAGAAAGAAAGAGAGGAAGCAAAGGGATGAACAGACGCCAGGACTGGGTGCGGCCAGTAAAATTCCACTATGGTGGAGCAATGCCTACTTGTTCCTTGAAAAGTTGTTTTTGTCGCTGAAAAGCTAAGTCCTACTCTTCTGTTCTACACTTTCTTCTTCTTTCCCGGTTTAGGAAAGTCCATTACTCTCACGAATAATTTGATGTGTATAATTTTTTCAAGACAGAAAAAAAATGAACTGAACTGGGATTTGAGTCAAGATGCACGTGGCGGGGGCAGAGACTCCATAAGAGGTCCAAGGACCTGAAGGCTTTAGCTGCTCTGAGAACATAAGCCCACCCTAGGAGCCTGCAGCAACAATGCCGTGAGGACTCTACCTTCTCAACCAAGGCAACTGGATGGGGTTAAGCTAGTCATACCTACTAATTAAAGGTCCAAGCGACCCTCAACTGAAATCTGACATGTGTGTTTGTACATGTGTGTGCTGCTTACCAGACATCTTAGAACATCATGGCCAGTCTTCCTTTATCTTTAAGAAACCTCTGCAAAAATTCATACCATATACTGATTGCATTTAAATACATATGTATTTTATATACTCCTGTATAGTCAAGGTTGTATTTTTGTCTCTTTTCTTGAATTATCATGCATCTACCTTTGGCTTTTAGTATTTGATGTGAGGCAAACTCATTTGTCAATCAACAGCACTGGGGTAACACTGGATAAGAGGAGGAAGAGAGGAGGTGGCACCTGGTCTGCTTTAACTTTTTAAACTGTTGTGGGTTCCTTATTCCCATAAAGAATGAAGACGCCATGACCCTGTCAACATTAAGAGTCTAGAGAGAAACCTAGATGCCAGTATGATGCCAATTTTCATGAAGATGTTGTATTGATTACAGGTAATACTTATCTGTTTCATCTTATAAAAATATGAGTGCTGAGATTGCATATTCACTAGCTTATATATGAAGTCCCATTGTGTCTGAGTACTAAGTATCATTGCTCATTAAACTATTAATAATTTATTAAGTTTTAAAAATTAAGTAGATTGTGATAAAAACAGCGTATTAATGGGAAAAGGGTGAACGAGTGTACATTTTATTTATCGTTTATATTGATTGTTTTTTACAAAAGACCACTGTCCATGTAGAAGTACAGAATATCTCTGAAATGCTACCTTGTTACCAGTAGTTATCTTAGGAGGTGAACATCTGCATGAGAATTCTTCTTTTTTGTATTTTCTTAATTTCATTCCAGTTTACAGTAGGAGAAAATTAACATTGGAGTTTTATTTTGGTTGTGTTTGTGTTAAGTGTGGTGCATGGGAAAATGCCCTGGCATAAGATTGGGAAGAGGAATCCAGTCACTGCTCAGCAACTCAGGGGCAAGTCATATAAACCCTCTGTGCTGGAGTTTAATCATCTTCCAAATGGAGAAATGACATTTTGTTTGATTATAGCTTCCCATGGAAGAAAGGAAAGGACCATGTCTCTCTATTCCTCCTCCTCCTTCCCCTCCCCCTCCTTCCTCTTCCTCCTCCCCTTCCTCCTCCTTCTCTTTCTTCTTCTTCTCCTCCTCCTCCTCCTCCTTCTTCTTCTCCTCCTTCTTCTTCTTCTCCTTCTCCTTCTCCTCCTCCTCCTCCTCCTCCTTCTTCTTCTTCTTCTTCTTCTTCTTCTCTTCTCCTTCTCCCTCTCCTTCTCCTTCTCCTTCTTCTCCTTCTTCTCCTTCTTCTCCTTCTTCTCCTTCTCCTTCTCCTCCTCCTCCTCCTCCTCCTCCTCCTTCTTCTTCTTCTTCTCTTCTCCTTCTCCCTCTCCTTCTCCTTCTCCTTCTCCTTCTCCTTCTCCTTCTTCTTCTTCTTCTTTTCCTTCTCCTTCTCCTTCTTCTTCTTCTCCTTCTTCCCCCCTGTAACCCTGTTGCATACCACAGAGCCACACTTTTATTTAATAAATGCTAGATGTTTCATATATAATAATTAGAACATACTATTAATGTATAATATATAATTATTAATAGTAAGTAAAATATATGCTCGGTGTTTAATAATATTTGTTGGCTGGTTCAGGGAATGAGGCATGAATTAGTATTTTTAATTATTCAGCAAGACATCAAGCTAAGAGATAATTAGTATATAAGCCAGTATGGAATGGCTCCAATAACTAGACTGCCAGGAGATTCCCTAAGTCAAACCTGTTGGCAAAAAGGGAGAATCATCTATTCTCTGTTAGGGGTGCAAGTTGTGACCTAGAAAACTCTAAAGATCTCTTAAGTTTCAAAGCTTAAGTGCAGAGGAATTGACTCCTTTAATTATTTAATTGTTTATTATTTAAATATTAGTGCATAAATGATAATGTTTATTAAATAAAAGTCTTAAAATAAGCATAGGCATAAGGAAGATTATTAAAATCACCCATAATTCTACCACCCAAAGATAACTGCTATAAAGATTTTGGTGTATCTGTATAGATGTGTGTGTGTGTGTGTGTGTGTGTGTGTGTGTGTGTGTGTGTGTATGTGTGTGTGTTTGTCCATGTGTACACACAAAGGGGAGGGGTGGAGAGAGAGAGAGAAGAGAGAAAGGAAATACATCTGCTTGTATTCATATATCATCTATTTTACTATGAAGACTGGATCATGTCAGCTATACTCGTTAACATTAATTTTTCATCTGATATGTCATATGCATCTTTCCACATAAACACATTTATTTCTACCACATCATTATAATAGTCAGCTAATATGAATGGATCTTATTATCACGTTGTATTTAACTAATTCTTTTCAACAGGTTATTTAGTTTATTTCCTGTTTCAAATCCTTTCTGGAGTGAAAACCCTTGCACACCCACCTGGGCCTTTGATTAAATATCAGTCTTTCGGGGCTCTTCTTTGAACGTATTTCTGCCCTCAGACAGAGGCTATTGCCTAGCACTGCTGGCAATCAGGGAATCCAGCAGACAGAGCAGATGTCTTTTACGTGTCCACACGTGCGGTCACATGGTATTTGACTAAACCGAATGGCCAATTAAATTCAGAATTAGATTGCCTTTTTCCTCTCATCTATTTGATTGACTGTCAATCAATGTGGATTAAACAATCAATTCTCATTTTTAGGCAGACTTTGCTTTCTTTATGTATTCTCTCTTAACCTTTCTCCACATAAAAATCCAACAAAAGGAAATATCTCTGTAAAATAAATATATTGAGTATAAATTATAAATATATTGAGTTATAAAGTCTTAAATATATGACATATGCAATATAAATTATAAATATCTTTATTCTGGAATTATTCCCGAGGCAACAACTCACTATGTAAACCCAGAGTTAACCTTGCTGCCAGGAGGGATTAAAGGAATTATAGGTCATAAAAAAGGTATCCTAAAATAGGTGACAAAGAAATAATGTGATTTTTTAATTGAAGCCAGTGGTTGAATGGACTCCCCTGGAGGGAAGTGGGAGGCGCTGGTGGCTCGCATTCTGTCACTCCCCTTTCAGGAAACTCCATGGGCCTAGGATGCCATGACCTCATTAATTTCTTTCTTTAATTGAAAATCTAGTTGACCTTCTCATTTCCTTTTTTAATCTTTACTATTTAAGTACCAATTGATAGAATTCTACAGTGTCTGGAACATAAGAGATGTTCAATAAATATTTCTGTGATTGATTGAAGAATGAATGAATAAGTGAATTATTGAGTATCAAGTGTTTGCAGACATTGTCTTAGGCACTGGGAACACAGCAGCGAAAAGAACAAACAACAATCCCTACTCTTAGTCAGCTGACATCCTAGTAAAGAAAAAAGGGCTATACATGAATAAAAAGTAAAATGTATAGCAAAATGTATATGGATAAGGGCTTTAAAGAAAAGCCTGGGAAGGGGAAGACGTGTATGGAAGGTGGTGATGAAGCTGAAATTTTATTTGTTTATTTTTAAAATTTTAATCTTTTCTTTTAATTGAGGTATAGTTGATTTACAATATTATATACGTTTCAGGTGTACAACATAGTGATTCACAATTTTTAAAGGTTATACTCCATTTATAGTTATCATAAAATATTCGTTATATTCCCTGTGCTATACAATATGTCCTTGTGGATTATTCATTTTATACATAGTAGTTTATACATCCCCTACCCCTATATTACCCCTCTACTCTCCTCACTAGTAACCACTAGTTTGTTCTCTATATCTGTGAATCTTCTTCTTTTTTATTATATTCACTAGTTTTGTTGTATTTTTTAGATTCCAGATATAAGTGATATCATACAGTATTTGTCTTTCTCTGTCTGACTTATTTCACTAGGCATAATACCCCCCCAGTCCATCCATGTTGCTGCAAATGGCAACATTTCATTCTTTTTATGGCTGAGTAGTATTCCATTGTACATATATACTGCATCTTCTTTATCCATTCATCTACTGATGGAACTTAGGTTGCTTCCATGCCTTGGCTACTGGAAATAATGCTGCTGTGAACATTGGGGTACATATATCTTTTCAAATTAATATTTTTGTTTTCTTTGGATATATACCCAAGAGTGGAAATGCTGGATCATTTGGTAGTTCTATTTTTAGTTTTTTGAGGAACCTCCATACTGTTTTCCACAGTGGCTGCACCAATTTACATTCCCACCAAGAGCGTAGGAGGTTCCCTTTTCTCCACATCCTCGCCAACATTTATTATTTGTGGTCTTTTTGATGATAACCATTCTGACAGGTGTGAGGTGATATCTCATTGTAGTTTTAACTTGCATTTCTCTGATGATTAACGATGTTGGGCATCTTTTTATGTGCCTGTTGGCCATCTGTATGTCTTCTTTGGAAAAATGTCTATTCAGATTTTCTGCCCTTTTTAAATTGGGTTGTTTGGTTTTTGTGATGTTGAGTTGTATGAACTGTTTTAGATATTAACCCCTTATCAGTTATATCATTTGCAAATATTTTCCCCCATTCAGTAGGTTGTCTTTTCATGAACAAATAATTTTAAAATTTGTATGGAAACACAAAAGACCCCAAATAGCTAAAACAATTTTGAGAAAGAAGAATAAAACTGGACGTATCAAGCTCCCTGACTTCAGACTATACTAAAAAGCTACAGTAATCAAAACAGTATAGTACTGGCACAAAAACAGACATATAGATCAATGGAACAGAATAGAGAGCCCAGAAATAAACCTACACACTATGGTTAATTAATATATGACAAAAGAGACAAGAATATACAGTGGAGAAAAGATAGTCTCTTCAATAAGTGGTTTTGGGAAGACTGGACATGTTAAAGAATGAAATTAGAACATGTTCTGTCACCATACACAAAAATAAACTCAAAATGGAATAAATACCTAAATATAAAATGGCCTATGGAAACAATAAGACTCTTAGAAGAAAACAGGCAGAACATTCTTTTACGTACTGGTAGCAATATTTTTTTGGATCTGTCTCCTAAGGCAAAGGAAATAAAAGCAAAAATAAACAAATGGGACAGTTTAAAGCTTCTGCACAGCAAAGGAAACCATTGACAAAACAATGATGTTGAAACTTTAAATAGGGTTATCAGAAAAGGCACAATTGCCCCTAATATTTGCAGGACCTGGATCAAGAATACCAGTGGGGTCCACATACTAAATATTCTAAAATTATAAATAAAAAATACTGTTAATTAGAATACATTCTATTCTCTTAGCTTGACATATATCTTCATAATGACAAACTTGAAAATTATGTATAAAGTTATGGCTTTTATATGACAGAAAATACCAAACATTACTGATTTAATTATTATAGTGTGTTTCTGGGTGTTGTGTTGATGGGCTAGCCATATTTAAGTGAATGATCAAATAGAGACATATATAATTCATACTATTGTATATATTTATATAGCTTAGAAAAGCTTCTTCCTGCTTTACAAAATTTTATTTGGAACCTCATAAAATTTTAGGATGTCAAATTTGAGAAAATGTCCATGGAGGTTCTTTCTTGTATGAGCTGTAAAATTTGGAAGACTTTTCTTTATAAGGACCAATTTCTATCTCTGGATATTTTGAGCCTGTTTCTCCTCCACTACTTATGTACTCCTTGTGTCAGGTGCTGTGAGATACCTTTATTTTGTAATACAACCTCTGGATCCCAGGCACCTGTGTGCCCCAGCTCTGGGGGAGTTGGCACAGTTGAAGTAGGAGTACTTCTAGAAGCTATTCCTACAAGGAGACAACTATCAATAAACACACAGCAGTGTCAGCAAATTATATAAATATGCTTTACTAAACTACCTTTCTGCTGAAACCCCAAAATATATGTGGCCACTTGCTATAAGGGACAGTATGATGGAGGGGACCTCAGAGTGGAAAGAGACCATGGTCTAGCTCTAGGGAAAATAGAGCACTTTCAGAGCCATGTGACAAAACCCCAACGATGATGAATATATGGTTTCTCCAAAGCCTTTCCCATTGTTTTGAAGAAAGTCTTTTTAAAAAGTCATCAGTTTCTTCATAAATCCACCTCATTTATCAACAAAAACAAGCCGAAGGGGGGAAAAGCCCACATGAAGTATATGTAGTTCTATACAGAGCAGATCTTTCCATTTTCAGATTTCAATAGATATTGAAGTTGTTCTTGATTAAAAATGTCGTCTCTGGGTGGCCTCATCTTTTCTGAGGGAAAGAACTAGGATCTGGATCAGCCTGTTCTGCAGTCTCCTCCCGTTCCCGGGATTCTGAGACTGTCTTTGAAAGTATCTTTGGCGCATTCAGTGTCTCAGGAAGGCTAGTGGAGCCAGATTGCCCACTCGAACCAGAACTGGAGGAAGGTTCCCACTGTTAAAAGATCATTGATAGAGAAAGGGAAGTTGGCTCCAGTGCTGATAACAAAGCAAGGATAGTAGTGGGGGCTGGGGAGGGGAAAGCTGGGGTGCCCACCAAGAGGGGGCCTCCCACACAGGGAAACTTCTGCATCACAAACTAGATCGGACTTAGTTTCTGCTCTGAATCATAGCTGGACTCAGTTCTTCCTGCTTAATTTGACTTGGATTATTTATCTCTGTTTAACATGGTGTGCACGGATCATTTTCACTCAGATGGTACCATGCTCCCCAAACGAAGCCTTAACTGTAAAGGACAAAGAATTCAGCAATGACATCTTTCATGCTTTAATTAATGAGAATGCCCCTAACTAAGACCCAGAAGACCACATATCACATCTGAGCACAATTACATTATATCTGCACAATGCCTGCACTTAGCAGTTCTGGGCTTCCTGTTTCTCCATACAGTATAGAGATAGAGTCACAACTCCAATCCATGTTAGATTATAGGAACCAAACTTGATTATAGGAACCAATTCTGCAAATATTCAGTGGAGAGATTTTTTTCTGTTCACGGAGTTTAAAAAATAGCTCAGTGGAAACCAACAAAATTAGGTGTAGGTCAGGGAATTACTTCAGTATCTCGTGGCACGATTGGTTTTACTAAGTCCCACATTAGCCTAAAATGTGGTGACTTTATGTCCAGAAGTTTTTTCAACAGTCCTGGTTTCAAATTTGCTGTGTTATTTCCCCACTAGGGAGGCTCATGATTGTCACTTCATGGTGACCATATCTTTGGTTTAGAAAATATTAGGCAAAAGAGAATTTTGCTTTACTTCATTTTCTTAATTGCTAGAGCTGCAAAGGTGAAAGACAGAAAAGTTGACATCAATACCGTAAATCTATAGGCATCCCAGTATCTCTCTTATGGCACTTAAACTGTGTGCATATGAGAGCTTCAGTACAGAAAGAAAAGTAGCCATTATGTTGGATAGCTTGCTTCTATCATTTATTTTCAAGGAAATCTATACTTGGTCTATCACAATATTTATTAACCTTTATTAGTTTTGTTGCTTAATTGTCTGATTTTCCTACTAAACCATAAGTTTCAAGGAGGTAAGAATCACATATATCATTGTAATGTATGCCTTATTCCATTCATAATTCTAATTGGGGAACACATACTTTTATTAGTGACAACTAAAAAATAGAATTCCAAGTATGTACCAAAGGCATTCTTGTTAATAGTGAAATTCAGGAAGAATCTTCAAATTGGCTTTTAATAAATTCACCATAAGATGAGTCAAATGTGAGTAACAATCAGTACAGGTTGGTTTCTGCTGCTGTTTTTACTGGCAAACAATGGCCAACTGCCAAAAAGCAGGGTCAATCCACACAGCTGTTTTCAGTGATTCATTTCCCCTGATTTCCCAGCTGACCCATTTGGGAGAATAGCAGGCTTTAAACCCTACTTACCAGCCTCATGGTCGCAAGGACCTCCCTCCCCTTCAATTGTGGGAGCATTTTAAAGGCTACAGTTGAGGGTCAGTCGTCCTGGGAAACAAAGTCGTTTCCATGCCTAGAGTGTAACCTGGCAAGAATGGGCCAGAAGAAAGTGAATGTTGATTTTAGGGTGAGATGCTACCCCATGGCTCTGAATCATAACCTGCCCCCCTCCCAGCTTTCTCTCCCACCACACCCAGATGTGAGCCTCACTTTCCAAACACTCTGCCAGTTTCCAAAATACAGAAATTTCTTTCACCCACTGGTCCCACTGCTATTGCCACTGGCTGGAATGCTCTTCCCTCTTCTTTGTTTGAGAACCTCCTCTTTTCTCCAAGGTGCAACCCAAGTATTACAGTCTCTAGAAGCTTCTCATAAATCCTCCAAGGTGGATTAGATACTCATTCTTAATGGGGGGATATTGCCCCCAAGGGGATGAAAATTGGCTCTTGGAAGGCAAAAATAATTCTTACTCTTTTTATGTATAAAACACAGACATTGGGGCTTCCCTGGTGGCTCAGTGGTTGAGAGTCCGCCTGCCGATGCAGGGGACACGGGTTCGTGCCCCAGTCCGGGAAGATCCCACATGCCGCGGAGCGGCTGGGCCCGTGAGCCACGGCCGCTGAGCCTGCGCGTCTGGAGCCTGTGCTCCACAACGGGAGAGGCCCCAACAGTGAGAGGCCCGTGTACCGCAAAAAAAAAAAAAAAAAAACACAGACATTAATATAGTACATATATAGACATACAATGTATCTGTAATATGAAATTTTCACTTCAGGTGCAGTGATTAGAAGAAAATATTTAAAGAGTCTCCTTAAGTGGGTACTAGTGAAAATAATTTTGAGAAACCCCAGGCTACATGCTTCTTTGACTACCCCTGTGCCTACTATTTAGCTTGTTTCAAATCACTGATTTAGAATAGTTTGCTGCCCAGCATTATTGCAGCAAGAGCTGACTCATCCCCCTTTGTAAACCCTTCTCCCACTCCAGTCCTGGCTATAAGCATCTTAAGAGCTGGGACAACTGTCTTGCTCTCCATCACCCCCTTAGCACCAGGCGCAGTACTGCAACGCAGTGGACACTAAGAAGTTTGTTCAACAGCTTTGAGGAGATCATGGCTTCTCAGCCCTACTCACAACTTTTACACCCGTTGTGCCGTACAAAGAAGCTTTGATTCCTTCCCACTCTTTCAGCACCTATATTTGATGTGATGGTGTTTCATGAATTTTTATTCCATCTGCAACAACCAAAGAAGGGATGACTCCAATCTAGTATCTACAAGGGTGTATTATAGTTTCTATTAAAACAATTTTTCTCTCTAAAATCACCCTTATTTCTACCAAAATAGCCAAATAAAGACTAATTTGTTTGGGGAAGAAAAGGAAATAAAAATTTCTTGTAATCTTAAAAAAAAAAAAAAGAAGGGATGACTCCAAGTTGAACTTACAATGTGGACACATCCTGTTCAAATGTCCAAAGAATGTTTTGGCTCAGCTGTTGTTTAACATGCTCTATTTCCAAAGGTTTCCATCAAGGAGGGTATTTTCACTGTGACGTCAGTTGAATCAGAAGTACCGGGTGACAATTTGCAGACATGTTTGCAGCTTTCTGTAGTGGCACAGATCCCTGGGACGACTTCAAGTTCCTTGAAAAGTCAATATCAGAAAACTGTCCTTAAAATGAATTGTACCTGTCATTCTCCTATTTTATCTAGCTCTTGTATTAATATCCCACTTTATAATGAAGAAGGAGAAAATGACAGGGGATAGCTAACTTTATTGAGTGTGTACTATGTTCTATCTGTTTTCCTAAGTATTTTCCATACATTGAACTCTCCCAATAGTCCTATAAGTATTATTGTTTTTCTGATTTACAGATGAGGAAACTGATGATTAAATCAGTTAAGAAATTAGCTCGAGGACTCACAGCTAGAAGTGGACAGCTAGGATTTAAACCCAGGAAAATCTAACTCTAGAGCTGAAGCTTTTAAAGCACTATGCCAGTTTTAAAAAAAATCTGTTTCAAAAGTACATAAATAAAATAAGAAAAAAAAGATCATTGATTTAACTATTCTTTTTATTGGTAGGCACTTTACCAAATATATCATATATATTCTAAAAGCATCTAAATGGTGATGATCACGATTGCTGTTAACAAGATTAAATAAATGGACTGGGCATTTAAGTTTGCAAATCAAGATGAAATTTCCACTTGGGATACATGCATAGCAATCCCAGCTATGGGTCTATATATGGAAAATGGACTGTCCCCAGATGGTACAAAGTTGAAAAATAGATTCCAAGTAAAATATTGAGACATGTTGGAGAATTTGCATACCACACTTGTTGTTAGAAGTTATCATTGATAGAAAAGTGTGAGTATGTGTTGGGGGGTAATGGGGGTGGTGAAAGGAGACAAAAAAGGGAGAAACTGGAAAGACTAAAAGAGAAAATTCAAGTTCTGTGTTGTAAGCATCTCCACTTCCCTCCTCCATTCCAGCTGACAGCATGAAGGAATTCTTTTCATAGAAAGTTGGCATTACAATAGGACATCAGAGACTAAAACAGAAAAAGAGAAGAAAAGAAACTCCTGAATGTGGAAAGCAAGTCCATGGTTCAGAAAGCATGAACTTAGCACAGACCTTTTCCATTTCTAGGAGACGTGACATTCCCTGTGTGGCAACATTTCACTCAGCACCCTTGAAAGATCCAGCCACATTTTAAGGTCTTTACAAGAGTACTGAGAGAGTAGTATTCTTTAAACTTAAGTGGATTTTTTTTTTTAAACTATAGCCTTAAAACAGAGGGGAAATTGTAATAAGGGCAAAATAGAACTCAATTCTTTAGCTAAGAAATTTATCCCAAATGAAATTTCAGATTTTATTCTTGTCCTGAAAACTTCCCAAGAAGCCCTTTTTTGTGAGCAAAAATTTTTTTCCTAAGACTTACCACTGATGCTGACTTACTCCTACTCATCAGCTATTTTGTTACTGGAAAAGCACATAGTCTAGTTGAAGGTATGGTCTCTGCAGCAAGATATACTACTGTGTTCTCGGGCAGGTCACTCACCTTCTCTGACCCTCAGTTTCCACACCTACCAAATCAGGTCGTACTATTTACTGCTCCTGGAAGTAATGCTGCTCCTGGCAGCAATGAGTTGAATGAGGAAGCATATATAAATGTTCAGCTTAATTTCCCCCCCCTTCATTCTTGTCCTTTCTTCTTTGGTTGTCAATGTTTTCTCTAAGTTTTCTTCCAACCTTTAGTTCTGTGGTAGTTAATTCCCCTTGTAAGAAATATTTTTGTAATACTCAGTTGGTTTTCCTGTAAAATTTTCACAGGTATCAGAGAGTAGAGGCAAACAGGAAAAATGGCGTGGAGGAAATATCATAGTGTGGTTTCATGTGTACAGCTCACCACTGCTGCTTGCGGTCTGAATTAAGGAAAGCAGCCCGGTCACCATTGGAACAGAAAATTTTAAAGTCACTCAAGGCAAGGTCTAGCTGAACAGACATTTCTCAAGAGTGCCAGCTGGCAATGATTATAGAAGGCTCTAAGGGATACAGAGAAAAAGACACAGTTACAAAGAAAAAAAAAGAGATCATTGATTTAACTATTCTTTTTATTGCTAGGCATTTTACCAAATATATCATGTGTATTACATTGTGTGATCTTTTCAATAACATAGGACAGAAACATTTAACCCCGTTTGCAGATGAGAAAACTGAGGTTCTCAGAAACTAAGTTAACTTCCCCAAGTTTAATCATCTAGTAAGCATCTAGGTCAGAATTCTAACCCAGTCTGGGGGCCTCAAAGGCTGTCCATGTTACCTGCTGATTCCCAATGACATATGAGCCAGGATGTATAATTCAAATTAGTTTAAGCAAAAATAGGGAATGTATTAATTCTCATAAGCAAGTCATGGGGAAGAGTAGAAAAAACTAGTCCCAGAAACAACTAGTTCCACTTCATATATATATATATATGTGTGTGTGTGTATATATATATATATATATATATATGCTGTTGGGTTGCCTGTATTTCCTTCTTACCTCCATCCTCCTAATATTAATATAACTTTGATCTTTAACATTTTCCTTACCAGGGCTTGTGAATTTAGAACTCCACACCCCCCAACACACACACACACACACACACACACACACACACACACACACACACACACACACACACTGTGGCCACTTTCCCCAGGCACTGTGGACTGTAAGCTCCTGGAAAGGAAGAACAGTATTTTCTGCACCTTTTGTGTTAGGGCACATAACAAAGGGCTGGGCATAGTCCTGTGTCAACAGCACTTGTTTAAAAAGTACCTGTAGGGCTTCCCTGGTGGCGCAGTGGTTGAGAGTCCGCCTGCCGATGCAGGGGACACGGGTTCGTGCCCTGGTCCGGGAAGATCCCACATGCCGCGGAGCGGCTAGGCCCGTGAGCCATGGCCGCTGAGCCTGCGTGTCCGGAGCCTGTGCTCCACAACGGGGGAGGCCACAACAGTGAGAGGCCCGCATACAGCAAAAAAAAAAAAAAAAAAAGTACCTGTAAAAAAAATAAAATAAAAAGTACTTGTTAATGTGTATCATTGAAAAGATTTACAGACTAATCACATTTGGAGTCCATACTCAGATTTAGCATTGCTTGTGTTAGTGTTCGAAGTACTGTGCAAATGAGTATTTCTGAGAATAGGTATTCACTTTTATTTAAAATGTGCAAATGATGACATTTTCTCAGTTTTTTCCATCTAAAGTTGCAAGGTTATATTAAATCGTTTTCATATTTAATGATATTGTTGCCTTGAAAATGAGGAATATTATGAATGTTAAGCTCTTGCAACCTGCCTTGCATGAGTTTCCCTTATTTAATTCTATTCTTCTCATGATCATTTCTCATACATTTCCATGTATTAATTATGTTCACACTGATGTCAGAAATAACCTCAGTCAAGGTCATTATATATTTTGATGGAAAATCACTTCAATCTCAATGCCAATTTACATTTCCCTATCTAAAGGAGATTCGTAATGACTGTTGAAGACTTTTCTGTAAATAGAGTCTGATTTTGAAATTCTAACTGAATTTTATATTTTGTCCCACAAAAAATAAGCACATCATTATTTTGGCTGAAATTATGGGGTGTCTCACCCAATTATTCATGGCTTGGAACATGAGTTTCTGTTTCTTGTCCTTTTGCCGGTGGGTTGAAAACTGTCTTCCAGGAATGCCATGAATTGTGGATGAGTAATGAGGACACATAGGTGATTTAAGGATACCCAGGGTTTATCTGTACGTGACTGTAGGAAGTTCAAGGGCTAAATGTGCTGAAACATTCATTGGGATGTCAGAATTTCTTTTGCATGAAATGGGAGGCATGACTCTCCTATCATGCATTGCAAATCATGCTCTAATTAGTTTGTCGCTTTTCTTCTGATTACTTTTTTAGTAAAGCCTTTGTAGAGCTTCCAGTTACTCTAGAATATAATCCAATCTGCTTAAGGTTGCCCTCAAGGATATGCAGATTCCAGCCTCTGCCTAACACCAGGGACACATCTGCATCCCTCTCCCCCATCCCTGCCACGCTGCAGCCACACCTTCCAGTTTCTCTAATGAACACAAGCTGCTTCCCACTATTTAGCACACAGTATGTTCACGCGTCTATTCCTCCCGCCTGGAATGCTCTCCCCTCCCTTCCTTCACCTGGCTGATGCCCATCAGCTCATAGTAGCATTTCATCCCGACCTCCCTGACCACATGTGTATTTTCAAAGGGCCATGTATTTTAGGTTTGAATTCTGAATGTCTAATTAAGGTTTCTAATTTTTCCCTTAGCCATGGACAGTTCTGTCCCCAGGCTGGTGGGAACCAAGAATAAAGAGCTGAAGAGCAGGAACATTTGGATTCCTTAGATGTTTTTTGTGTCCTTTTCGCAATTCTGGGTCCCCAGAGAATGAAGTCAAAGAAACAAGTACTGAAAGCGCTAAAGCCTCCAAGGATGGAGTCGAACACAGACAAGTCAGCAAATCCAACAATTTTCCTGGGCTTGTCTTTGGATGACTGAGGTGTTCTGCATGAACCACAGCAGGGAAGTGGTCCACGAGACTCCTCCATTCAGGCATCACCAGCCCCTGCTGCCCTCAAGGTCTCCCCGCAGGGCTCTGTGTGCTGGGCTCCTTCTGTGAGCAGTGACACCCGGGGCACGTATGCCCAGCATTCTGAGTCAATGCCCTCCTGTCATTACTCTAAATAGTTTACAGAAATGATGAGTGTGTGTGCATATGTGTGTCTTCTGATGACTGCAAACATACTTCAGCTTTCTAATTTTCATGCACAATATTCCATACTCACAAATGACATTTTCACTTCGTTTCTGAACTTTCTGAACTATAACTGGGTATACTCCAAACACCTGTGAGGAAGCCACTGCTGTGTGGAAGACTGACCTCAAACTAAACACAATTTCCTACTTCCCACACAACTCGTACTTTCCTTAGTAGCAGCATCACGATCATTAATTATTTTAATTATTTAGTTTTCTAATTATTTGTTCGATGTTGTTTCCTCCTAGTAGTCTGTACATTTCATGAGGTTTGGTACTGTCTTGCATATATATATGTATGTATATATAATATGTATATATGTATTGTGTGTGTATATTTATATATGAATATTCCTTTTCAGACTCTTTTCCCTTATAAGTTATTACAAACTATTGAGTATAGTTCCCTGTGCTATACAGTAGGTCTTTGTTGGTTATCTATTTGTGTATATGTTAATCCCAAACTCCTTATTTATCCTTCCTCCCCCCCTTTCTGCTTTGGTAACCATAAATTTGTTTTCTGAGTCTGTAAGTCTGTTTCTGTTTTGTAAAGAAGTTCATTTGTATCATTTTTTTAGATTCCACATATAAGTGATATCATATGGTATTTGTCTTTCTCTGTCTGACTTACTTCATTTAGTATGATCATCTCCAGGTCCATCCATGTTGCTGCCAATGGCATTATTTCATTCTTTTTATGGCTGAGCACTATGCCATTGTGTGTGTGTGTGTGTGTGTGTGTGTGTGTGTCACTTCTTCTTTATCCATTCGTCTCTCAATGGACACTTAGGTTGCTTCCATGTCTTGGCTATTGTAAACAGCACTGCAATGAACATTGGGGTGCATATATAATATCTTTCTGAATTATGGTTTTGTCTGGATATATGCCCAGGAGTGGGATTGTTACATAATATGGTAGGTCTGTTTTTAGTTTTTTAGGAAATCTCTATACTATTCTCCATAGTGGCTGCACCTCTTTGCATTCCCACCAACAGTGTAGGAGGGTCAACAAGGAGGCTTTTTAAAAGGAAGGATGCTTATCTCAGTCTGAGTAAAACCACACAGATCAAGCCATGCCCCACACAACTCTAATAATTGGTGGCAGTACATCAACTTTTCAAATAATTAAGTTAAAACACTTTCTTGAATACTTAATTATGAACAAATAATCTTGACACAATGAATGGCAGCTCTTTACTGAACTTTGACAACACCAAAAGATATAACAAATTGTCCCTATTCATAAAGTGACCTGGATTTGTCATAAAAAATGCAAAATATACTCAATCCAGAGGGGATATAGACCACGCACATAGAAATGTCCACCCGTCTTTTTACACTTCAGCAAATACTACAACTGCTTTTATTTAAAAATATATTTCCTCACGTCTCCATTCTTTCCATGAAATGAAGAAGTTTGTTTCACACACACACACACACACACACACACGCTTGTCTAAACGTATCAGAAAACACAAAGGTGGCAGGGTGTGGGGCTGGGACTTTATATTTCAGCCCTAGCTTCACAAGAGGTTATTTTGTAAAAGGATTTCAAAAAATAATTACATTTATCAAAACAATATTTATTCTCCTACACCGTTATTGATTTCACCTACACTTATCAAATTTATCTTCTGCCTCTATACTTGCCTGCCTCTCACTTCTTTGGTCTAAGAGCGCGTGTGTATCTGTATGCTCAGGGCTCCCCTTTGAAATAAGATGTCTGTGAAACCCAAACACAAAACAGCAGAAATTAGGCTCATTTTTCTTGTCCCTGTTTCTCATTAGACCTGCTCCTGAAATTCTTGGGTCTACCCTAGTTCTTAATTTACCTTTGCGGTATAAGCAAATGATGATTGCATTATATTTAGTTCTCTGAACACAGATAAATTACATCATTCTTGTCATGACACTTTAGACCATGAAAATTAAATGGCAACTAATATTTTTAGAAGCAGTTTTAAAAGCTAATATTAATGTGTCATGAGATATCAACAATGTGTCTATAATTCAAAAGGGCTCCCTTTTCTCCATGCCCTGTCCTGCACTTTTTAAAAAACAGGTAAGATTTTAAATGACGATGATCTCAGGCCATTTAAGATGGTGACTACGTGGTGTGATTTTTGAGGAACAGGGGGTGATTAATGAGACCCCCAGATAAAGTGCCCAATACAAACCCATTAGACAACATCCCAGACCAAAGCTCAGCCAACTTTAAAACACACTCATCTCTGAGGAGTAAGTCCTGGTTAAGATCCAAATAACTCCAAAATCCAACACCCATCTTCCAAGTCATCACCAGCAAAATAAAAGAAAATGCACAAGAAAATAAAATAGGTAGGCTTTCAAATGAATTTGGCTTTGAACACAATTCCAGCCAGTATCAAATATTCTTGCTTACCATTATCAAAAGAGCAAATCAAAGAAAAGCAACCCAATTTGCAAGCCACGAATTGGCAGTCTCACCCATGTCATACTTGTGATCACTGCTTTTTTCCTAGTTACTGGGCATTTTCATGAGGTCAGCTGTACAGGGGAAACCCATCAGGCATCCACCACCCACCAGCAGCACAGCCGTCTACTCACAACTCTCCCTGGTCACCAGGGTCATTTGCAACTGTGAACATGGCATCACACAGGGACGTGCAGGGGATGTGAGTGTGACCTCTGCTAAGTCTCTTGGTCCTTCACTCATTTCAACATCGTGGTGCTTTATGACTTCCCTCGAGAGACAATTCCAATTATTCTCACAGTTTATCTAGGTTTGTTTCTGGAAAAATCTGTTTGCAAGTTGCCTTCCTCCCCCATGTCCCCTGGCAATAGGCTTACTGAGGAATATATTTTACCTTTACATTTTTATTTCTGAGGAGAAACTACTAACTAGACTTTTGTTTTCCACACACGAACAGGAAGACTGTGAAATAGCATAGGATAAATTGGTACGCTGAGATAAACATGTACTTCAACTCTGATATCCTGACCTATTTTCAAAAGCTAAGGAAAGAACAAATTCTGTTTCTCCTCCTAAGTAGCTCCGTGGGAATTCTCTCAGTGCAGTGGTAATGTAGAGCAACTCTATTCCTGGAAGGGAAGTTCAGCTTTTTAAATTTCCAAAAGAAAAGATTAAAATTGTTCTTTACCTCTCAAAAAATATTCCCTTTCATCACCTCAGCGTTGACAGCAGCTGTCATACCTTGGACTGGAATACTATTGGTAGAATCACTATATTTATGAGATTCCTTAATTTTCTTAAAGTTTTGAAAATAAAAAAGACAGGATATATGACCTTTCAAGCTCTCTTCATTGCCTGATTGTATGGAAGGGACACCTTTTGAGGAGGGAAACTGGGAATCATTTGGAATACAATTTTAGTGTCATGAAGAGAATGCAATTTATTCCAAAGAATAAATTCACCCAAAAACCTATCAATTGCAGTCAATTCCAAATTATCCATGAACATCAGGGACAGAGAGGACAGAGCCAGTGAAATTCCAAGGTTAATCTGAATCCTCCTTTTACTCCTTTCTTCTTGCTCCTTTCTGCCACAGGGCCTTTGCATATGCTGTTCTCTGTTGCACACTAATGCTTTATTCATTTTTTCCTAATTTCTTTTATTGTACCTGTATTTAAGTCTTACTGATGATCCAAAAAATTGAATCAACAAAAAGGGCATTTATTAATTCAACAGCTCCTTATGTGGCCAATAAGGGGCAGTATTTTGTTGGCATTTGGAATATAGGAATTAGCAGGATAAAGTCTTTGCAGATAGCAAAGGAGATAGCCACAGACCTGAACTATAATCTAGCAGATTCAGCACTCTGGTAGTGGCATGTGTTGGAATGGGAAGCAGCATAACATGGTGGGTAAGAACAGGTGTTCTGGGGCCACAGTTCCTGGGTTTGGTCCTATTCTATCACTTACTAGTTGTGTGATCTTGGACAAGTGACTTACCCTCTCTGGGCCTCAGTTTCCTCATCTGAAAAATAAGGATGATGATAATACTGTATCTACCTCAAAGGACTGCTTTGATGATTAAATGAGGTAATACATGTAAGATGTTTAGAAGAACATCTGCATCAAGCAGGGTTTGTTCTTACTATCAGGGCTCCAGGAGTCCATAGGAGTACATGACAAATTCTACTGGAGACTTTTCAGGAGACCTGGCACTAGAATTGCATTTCTGAGGGCACAGGAAAAGCATGGACTTCTCTTTCAAACGTCTTGGCAACAGCAGACGGTGTTTCCAGATCAAATTCCTACCCCATGGTAACTGTACAGGGTCTAAGTTTCAACCCGATACTCTGCCTCGAGGTTTGTTCTTTTTTTCCTTACTCTTTAAAGAAATCATTACTTCCTATTTTAACAAAGGCCATGAAATCATCTCAGAACTTCCTCATGAACGATCCTAGTTTTGGAGAACACGTTCTCAAGCGACATGTTTGTTATTTCAGTGTAAAAACAACCGAATTGTATGTCCTGAATATCCCTGGACCACACCTGGGCTTCAGAATGCAGGAAGGCGGGGATCTAACTGTGCCTGGGACATTCTGAGACAGGCCACATCCTCAAACTGGCTTGAGGCACTTGCTGAGAGTAAAATATGTCTTGGCTGGATTTATTCACTACGAATTATCACTCTCACTGTCTACTCAAAGATTTTAGACCATGAACAAATTACTGTAAGTGATGTCTGGTCAACTCCAACCAACAAAAACTGTGTCTTATGTATCAAGAGAAAGGCAAATCTCAAGTTTGGTGAGTTATATTTTCTTGGACATTCCATGTTCTATGATACCTGAAAGATCAACATGAGATTGTACTGAAGATTGAAGCTATCCTATATTTCTGTAAATAGTAAACATGACCAAAAAAAAACCCTGAAAATCCCCCATATTTAAAATCTTAAGTTTACATTGGAATTTAAAGAACTAAAAATTATCTGCTATGATGGACATAAAAGGCTGCCTTGTTAAGAGAAGGAACAGTATAAAGTGATCAGGTGAGGACGATAGGATGGGTATGAATGCAATGTATTTCCCCATAGAAATGTTCAAAATCAAAGCAGTACCATAAACCTTTTATTTTTCCATAAACTGATAGCCTTTGAAATTATTTCTGGACATTTATGAACTCTCTCAAATATCACTTAAAATATTTTTTAAAAATTAAAATGTGTCTTGGGGAGAGGGCACCAAAGACATGGATTCATCACTTTGTGATGAAGAAAAGGGAGTTTGAGTTCGAAGAGCTTTGACAAGGTAGGAAGTGGTCATCCCAGGGATCTAGTCATCATTTTTTCACTCACTGAACACACTAATTCAAGGGCCCACTATGCAGTAGGATTTTATATACAAGGTTGATTTATTTCCGTCCTTAGGGAGTGTGCCCGGAAACAGATGGCTAAATATTTGGAGAGGACACAGCTTAGGAAAGAGTGAGATAGAAATGTGTCTCAGGTGCTGGGGAACCTTAGAGGGTCTAACTCAGCTCATATGGGGAAGAAAAGTGGTCAGGAAATAGGCACTAGAGAAAGCAATGCTGCACTCCTGCTCCTCTAGAAGGGAAAATAGGATCAGCAGATGGAGGGTACTGGGAAGGGTCTCCAACCATGAAGAGGAGCAGCACAGCCCCAGAGTGGTGAATCCAGGATGCACTCAGGGAAGGAACAACATATTCCTGCTGGAAGAGCAGTGTGGTGATGCGTTATATATGTTGCTTGTTTGCAGGGTTCATTTTGTGTTCATTGGTATAAGAAGGTTCAAATGCCCAAGTATCCTGTCTATAATCTTAATTTTGAATTACCGTCCTAAGCAATTAAGTATGCAAAACACACCTGAAGAATTCAGAAGAAAGGATGAAACAACTTTCTCTGGTACTTTGCTGAGTTGACAACAGGACCATCTCAGCAACTGATTTTATCACGTAATTAAAGAGGGATCCTCTAATTAAACTGAGAGGCAAACTCTTTTAAACTGCTGATAGATTGCAGTATTTTGCTTGAGCCAAAATAAAGTTGACTTTTTGTTGACAAATTTTCAGTACTTACAGATTTATTCAGACCTATTAAAGGCCTGAAAGCAACCAGGAATTGGAATAAATATTTGAACAGAGAGCTGGATGTTTCAAATGTTGAGTAAATCATTAGAATCAGAGCTAGGGCACCAGCTGTGTTCATCCTTTGTCCTTTGCTCACTCTGTTGACACTTGCCCTTATGACCTGGCCATGGTAAACCCTTCACTGGGTGAGGAAAGCTCTATTTTAATTTTGAAGCATTTCTTCTCATCCAGAAAAGTAACAAGTATGAGAAATGTTTATGAGACCAGTAAATTTAAAAATTTTCCCTAATAATCAGTTATATCACCCATCATTACTACTTCCGTGTAATCAGTCAGCTTGGCATTGCAGGTAGAATGGTTTAGTCATCTAAAACTACAGGGAATAAACTGTTGGTTCCAATAGCCCTTCTTCTAAGGGTTTCAAGATGTCAGGACACACTTATAAGCCACTGAATCCTGTCCCTTTCCACAGCCAGGCCCCTTTTTCATTTCTCACGTGCTGAAGGACTCAGATACGCTGCCCCTGAATGGACAGGATGTAGAAGATTTCCTTTCTCTGACTGTCCACCACCACCCAGAATGCTTTGGGTTTGTATTCCCAAGACTTTGACCTGCCCCTAAAAAGGGACCCTCCTCTGCCTTGTTAAATACAATATAATTATGGGCAAGAAAATAAAGGTCCGTAAAATAAGTCTTCAAGGGGTATGATGGAGAGAGGAAGGGTCTGTTTGGCCTTAAAAGATAAACCTGGGCATGTCCATTACGTGTGTGTGACCAGAGGTTAAAGATAAGCCTGCTTTGGGCTTGGCTGGTGGAAGACTGCAATATTTCTCTTCATTTATAATGACTGACATGTTTGTAATGAATTTTCCTAGCCCAAATTTTGGTCCCTGTTTCCCTTTTCCTGAAATAACTCTTCCCCTTTTTCAATTCCACTCCACTGCCCTCTGGCCTTTTCAGTAGCTCCCATTGGTAGCTTATGAGGTGTTTTAAAACCAAATCATACTCCTTACATTCAGTAATGCTTCTCTCTTTTCCTCTGCAATTTTTCTAACTTACTATCAATCTTCGTGTAAGGTTTGCAGCAAAGTGTGAATAAAAAATATCCCCTTTCTAAGTGGCTTTTTCTATTAACCTGGCTCATCTCACCTTGTCAAAACACTTAGTAGCTCCTGCAAAGTCCTGGCTCAGATTTCAATTTACCTGTGACCTTGGGTGAATGAATTACTTTGCCACTGAGACAAAGATGGCTCCTCAAGGAATATGGGAATATTCATTCTCTGCTCAGCTGCAAAGTGAGAAGTTGATGATTTCTTGATATATGAACAATGCCCTGTAGTTGAAAAGAATGATAAAACAACCTCTTTGGTGACCTTAATTGGTTAGAAACACAGGGGAAGCCAGTGTTCAGTACCCTCTCAGAGCTCAAAGCATCCCCTAAAAGATCAGGACTCCATCATGTTTCCTCAACTGCCCCCTCATTCCAAAGTCAGCATCGCATCCCATGGCCCACTCCCCTCTCCCCCATCCCTCCAGCCTACTCAATGATAAAAATATGGGTCATCTCTTATTGAATGCTTACCATGTGCATTGTTGGTCCATGGTAGTCCATTGTTGGTCCACTGTTGAACCATTGTTGGTCCATGGTGGTAGGTTGCATAAACAGTCACAGCTGTTCACACCTCCAGGTTTCCATGATCCTTGCCATGTGACTTTGCAGTTCCTCTCATGGAGGCAGAACTTCCTACTTCCTACTTCCTGCTCCATTGATATTGAGCTTGGCCATGTTATTTGCTTCAGCTAAAAGAATATGGTATGAGTAATGATGGGCCATTTTCAAGCCTAGGCTTCAAGAAGCCTTGAATATATTCACTTTGCCTTTTGGACCTCTGTCTCTGCTCTGAGTGCAAGCCTGAACTAGACACCTGGAAAGTGAGAGAATGTGGCCCTGTTACCTGAGTTACCTTAACACCAGCCAACATCTGGTAAATCCCCAGGCCTGTGGGGGAGACCGTCCTAGACCAGCCAGCCCACATCTGACTGCAGAGATGTGAGTGAACCAAGTGACAGGCACAGCAATGTCGAGCCACCCACAGACACTGGAGAAATAATAGTTGGTTTTCATTTTAAGCCATGAGTATTGGGGTGTGGGTCATGCAATAATAACTAACTGGACAAACACTTTGTAAAGAATAGTTTATTTAATCCTCATAATAATCTTAGCAGATTCTATTACTATTCCCATTTTATAGAAGAGAAAACTGAGGTTTAGAGAGTTTTAAGGTCGCACAGGCCTGAAGTAGCAGAGCTAGGATTCCAAACCCAAATGTCTAAGAGTTCAAAATCTGACATGTTTCACCATATACCCCTGTGGACATCCCATTCCTTGCTTTTCTATTCTTGCTCATTCTAAAAGGGAAGGGTTCAACTGTAACCAGTTGAAATTTGCTAAAATTCAGGACGTTTAAGAAGAAGAAATTCTTTTCATTTGACTAAAAATGAGAACTTCAGGTAACTGACTTTCCTTGGGGTCTCTGTTGTCTTGTGAAGCTTCTCGGAAGCAGTGTCCATGAAGAAATAGATGCAGGGCATTTCTGGACACTTGTGGAAACATTGTTTATGGTAAGAACCTATTTATGCAAATAACACTGTTGCCTGTTCTAAAATTTCCCAGTGTCCCTTCCTAATGAGCTAAAATAATTACTGTTGCTCAATCAGAAATAAGTTTATTCCCATGCAGAATAACTAATTGGACAGGTCAATACACAGATGATGATAAGGGGTAGCTTTGTGAGGATGGAGGGATGAAAGCTGGCCGGAAGCTGCTGTGATTTCAGGGAGGTGATGGAGTCAAGCCCACCATATTGCTTGGTAAAAACTACACTTGTTCTCCATGAAGTCGTTCTTTCAACAGAAAAATGGAGTGACTTTTCTTTTGGGTTTTTTTTTGCGGTATGCGGGCCTCTCACTGTTGTGGCCTCTCCCGATGCGGAGCACAGGCTCTGGACGCGCAGGCTCAGCAGCCATGGCTCACGGGCCCAGCCACTCCGCGGCATGTGGGATCTTCCCGGACCGGGGCACGAACCCGTGTCCCCTGCAGTGGCACGCAGACTCTCAACCACTGCGCTACCAGGGAAGCCCAAGAGTGACTTTTCTTTATTCTTATGCGATACACGTAAGAAATGCTTCCACTCTGAGGAAACATGAGTTGGCTTTATTCTTTAGTAGATTCCGATCAATAAACTACGCTCTTGTCAAGCAGTCATCTGTTGTTAATTTGTTTTTTTATTTCCCAAGTTCAGTATTAAGGTTTTCTTTATTTCAAGCAGTTTTTGTTTTAAACATGCAGTAGTTGCTATTCCATCTTGGTTGAGCAGTTTATAAAAGTGCAGACAAGAAGTTTCAACATTTCTGGTATGTCATGGAGCTTTCCTATGGCTTAAAGAGAATAAGGAAAATGGTGACTATTTTTCTGCTCACAGCCAGTAAATCTGCTATATTTCCCATTGCTGTAATTACTTTCCAAACAACACAGCTGAGAGTGTGAAAAAATTGAATGCTCTGATGCCTGAATCATTCAGAGCCGTCCTGTTTGTTCCATTGACAAGGACAATTGCCTGACATTTTTTCTGATTTTCCATTCTATACAAAGTTGGGAAAGTTGACATTTTTCTTTTGACTCATTCTCACAAAATGGGAAGAATTCCTTAATGGGACCTTTTCTTGACAGATTCATGGCTTCAGTGTAATTAAATAAGTGAAAATTAAACATAGTTCTTAAAAGCTATCTTGTTTTATGTTGAGAATACTAGTTGAGAATACTAGTATGCCAAATAATCCTATAAGGATTAGAAGTATGACATAATTTAAACTGTATTTTTCTGCCTTGTATTATTGTTTAACTTTTGTAAATATATGTTGATACAAGAATATAATATTCTTTCTATGTTATCTTGCTAAAACATTCTCTCGTATTTTCTGTCAATCGCTTCCCCTTCACTTAATTATTTAAAGGTTCTTAATATTTGTTATACAACACTAACAATTTCAAAAAACATTATTAATTACTGTAGTATTTTATGCTTGAAATAATAAATGTATATTCATATTCAAATGACCTATATCTTAGTTTCCTTATTTGTAGAATGAGGAAATAATGTCTATGTCTCAGGATTCTTAAAAGAGCTCCATGAAATCGTGCTGGTGAAAGCACATTGTTATACTGTAATTCACTGCCTTCATTTAAAATAATCATCACCACCGCATGCATGCATGTATGCATGTATGCATGTATGTAGAGTCTAGTGCACTGGAAAGCACGTTGCTCTAGGGACCAATATACTGTGTCCTACTGCCAGCTCTACTCCTTGTAAGCAGCTTGCCATGGACACAAATAAGCCCTTTTTCATCTGTGGATCTCGGTTTCCTCATTCATAATACAACATGGTTGGATAAGCTTAATATTTGGTTCCTTCATGACCTAAAATCCTTTTTAAAAGGTTTTTTATAAATGCAAATGTTGATTTCTTCCCAGTGCTATCCTTCGTCTCAAAATAAACAACTCAATGACATGTATACCTGAGTAAAATCTCTGCATGCTTGTTCTATGGTCAAACACCATTAAAAAAATATACATATATAGATAGACAGATATAGATATAGATACATATATATTGATATTCCTCCTAAATGACCAGAAACAATCCAGAGTGAGTGATTCCGAAGTCTTAAGATCTTGGCAGTGTTTTAAAGGTAGCAGACACTACATACAAACTTTAAAGCAACTCAACAGAGACAGATTTAACTGAGAAGCGTCATTGTCACTGGTGACATCTCATTACCAATTCAAGGAAGCAGTCTCACCTAGACATAAACATATTTAGCATTAGCTACAGCATTATACTATTATGAATTTTAGGTCAGAAAATGTGCACTTGTTATGTGTATGCCTAAGGCAAGAAATAATTCACAGCATGCCAGATAAATGTTTATTATACATTTTTATTTCCTTTATTGTCTACACTCTATTTTAAGTTCCTTGAGGGCCAGTGCCATGTCTCTGATATCTATAATAAAAAACCACAACATTTATTTAGTGCCTACTAAGGCTTCATATATATAGTAACTTATTTTATCTGTACAACTCAAAGAAGAAATACAAAGAAAGCAGTTAGGTTTGTAGGGAGGCTTTACTGCAGCCAGGAATCTGGGAATATTCTGTCTTTCTGCTTTGCCATCCTAGTGTGTGACTTCCATTCTTAAGATCACCTCATGGTTCAGGGTGCCTGCTAGGGTTCCAGCTATCATGTTCGTATTTCAGGCTAAAACAGAACAGAAGAAAAGAAAGGGATATAATGCCCAACTGTATCTGAAACTTTAATAATCCTTTCCAGAAGTTAGAAAGAACACGTAGTCTAACCTCTCATTGGTGAGAACTTAATCACAAGAAGACTGAGCATCACATATATTTCTGGAGACAATGTCCTCACCTAAACGTTCGGAGTCTGTAACCAAGGAAGGGGAGAACATTTAATAGGCAATTTATACAGCTGTCAACTCCATGCTACAGATGCAGACACTAAGGCTGATTTTGGTCAAGTATGTGCACAATCATAAGATATTACAGTAAGTCACCTACCTCATCCCAAAGTGTGAACTCTTCACGATGTAGTACTGCCATCAGTGTTACCTCACAGAAGGCTGCCACATAACGGGCATCAATACCAGTTTCCTGCAGTGAGACAGCAAATGGGCACCCTGGACCGGCAGCAGTAAAATGGTGAAGAACATGGGCTCCTGAGCAGTGCTTCTCAAATTTTAATGTGCACGTGATCCCCCTATGCATCTAGTTACAATGAAGATTATGATTCAGTAGAAATGGGGTGGGACTGAGAGCCTGAATTTCTAACAAACTTCCAGGGAATAGTTATGCTGGATTAAATAAGATATACTATTAAAATTAAATTAATTTCACCTATTTCTTTTGATTTTAAACTATGGTCAGTAGAAAATTTTAAACTGCTCACATTATTTTTTTTAACAACTTTATTGGAGTATAATTGCTTTACAATGGTGTGTTAGTTTCTGCTGTATAACAAAGTGACTCAGCTATACATATACATACATTCCCATATCTCCACCCTCTTGCGTTTCCTACCCACACTCCCTATCCAACCCCACTAGGTGGACACAAAGCACCGAGCTGATCTCCCTGTGCTATGCGGTTGCTTCCCAGTAGCTATCTATTTTACATTTGGTACTGTATATATCTCCATGCCAATCTCACTTCATCCCGCTTATCCTTCCGCTGTGTCCTCAAGTCCATTCTCTACATCTACGTCTTTATTCTTGTCCTGCCCCTAGGTTCTTCAGAACCATTTCTTTTTTTTTTTCTAATTCCATATATGTTAGCATACAGTATTTGTTTTTCCCTTTCTGACTTATTTCACTCTGTATGACAGTCTCTAGGTCCATCCACCTCACGACAAATAACTCAATTTCGTTTCCTTTCATGGCTGAGTAATACTCCATTGCATATATGTGCCACATCTTCGTTATCCATTCATCTGTCGATGGACACTTAGGTTGCTTCCATGTCCTGGCTATTGTAAATACACCTGCGGTGAACACTGTGGTACATGACTCTTTTTGAATGATGGTTTTCTCAGGGTATATGCCCAAGAGTGGGATTGCTGGGTCATACAGTAGTTCTATTTTTCATTTTTTAAGGAAACTCCATACTGTTCTCCACAGTGGCTGTATCAATTTACATTCCCACCAACAGTGCAAGAGGGTTCCCTTTTCTCCACATCCTCTCCAGAATTTATTCTTTATAGATTTTTTGACAGTGGCCATTCTAACCAGTGTGAGGTGATACCTCATTGAAGTTTTGATTTGCATTTCTCTAATGATTAGTGATGTTGAGTATCCTTTCATGTGTTTGTTGGCAATCTGTATATCTTCTTTGGAAAAATCTCTATTTAGGTCTTCTGCCCATTTTTGGATTAGGTTGTTTGTTTTATTGATATTGAGCTGCATTAGCTGCTTGTATATTTTGCAGATTAATCCTTTGTCAGTTGTTTCATTTGCAAATATTTTCTCCCATTCTGAGGGTTCTCTTTTGGTCTTGTTTATGGTTTCCTTTGCTATGCATTTCCTTTCATTAGGTCCCATTTGTTTATCTTGGTTTTTATTTCCATTTCTCTAAGAGGTAGGTCAAAAAGGATCTTGCTGTGATTTATGTCATGGAGTGTTCTGCCTATGTTTTCTTCTAAGAGTTTTATAGTGTCTGGCCTTACATTTAGGTCTTTAATCCATTTTGAGTTTATTTTTGTGTATGGTGTTAGGGAGTATTCTAATTTCATTCTTTTACATGTAGCTGTCCAGTTTTCCCAGCACCACTTATTGAAGAGGCTTTCTTTTCTCCATTGTATAGTCTTGCCTCCTTTATCAATGATAAGGTGACCATATGTGCGTGTGTTTATCTCTGGGCTTTATATCCGGTTCCATTTATCTTTATTTCTGTTTTTGTGCCAGTACCATACTGTCTTGATTACTTAGTTTTGTAGTATAGTCTGAAGTTAGGGAGCCTGATTTCTACAGCTCTGTTTTTCTGTCTCAAGATTGCTTTGGCTATTCAGGGTCTTTTGTGTTTCCATACAAATTTTTTGTTCTAGTTCTTTGAAAAATGCCATTGGTAGTTTTATAGGGATTTCATTGATTCTGTAGATTGCTTTGGGTAGTATAGTCATTTTCACAATGTTGATTCTTCCAGTCAAAGAACCTGGTATATCTCTCCATCTATTTGTATCATCTTTAATTTCCTTCATCAGTGTCTTATAGTTTTCTGCATACAGGTCTTTTGCCTCTTTAGGTAGGTTTATTCCAAGGTATTGTATTCTTTTTGTTGTGGTGGTAAATGGGAGTGTTTTCTTAATTTCTCTTTCAGATTTTTCATATTCGTGTATTGGAATGCAAGAGATTTCTGTGCATTAATTTTGTATCCTACTACCATACCAAATTCATTGACTAGCTCTAGTAGTTTTCTGGTAGCGTCTTCAGGATTCTTTATGTATAGCATCATGTCATCTGCAAACAGTAAGAGCTTTACTTCTTCTTTTCAATTTGGATTCCTTTTATTTCTTTTTCTTCTCTGAATGCTGTGGCTAAAACTTCCAAAACTATGTTGAATAACAGTGGTGAAAATGGGCAATCTTGTCTTGTTCCTGATGTTAGTGGAAACGTTTTCAGTATTTCACCATTGTGAATGATGTTTGCTGTGGGTATGTCATATATGGCCTTTATTATGTTGAGGTAAGTTCCTTCTATGCCTACTTTCTGGAGGGTTTCTGTCATAAATGGGTGTTGAATTTGTCGAAGGCTTTTTCTGCATCTATTGAGATGATCACATGGATTTTCTCCTTCAGTTTGTAAATATGGTTTATCACATTGATTGATTTGCGTATATTGAAGAATCCTTGCATTCCTGGGATAAACCTCACTTGATCATGGTGTATGATCCTTTAAATGTGCTGTTGGATTCTGTTTGCTGGTATATTGTTGAGGATTTTTGCATCTATGCTCATCAGTGATATTGGCCTGTAGTTTTCTTTTTTTGTGGCACCTTTCTCTGGCTTTGGTATCAGGGTGATGGTGGCCTCGTAGAATGAGTTTGGGAGTGTGTTCCTCCCTCTGCCATACTTTGGAAGAATTTGAGAAGGGTAGATGCTAGCTCTTCTCTAAATGTTTGATAGAATTCAACTGTGAAGCCATCTGGTCCTGAGCCTTTGTTTGTTGGAAGATTTTTAATCACAGTTTCAATTTCAGTGCTTGTGATTGGTCTGTTCATATTTTCTATTTCTTCCTGGTTCAGCCTCAGAAGGTTGTGCTTTTCTAAGAATTTGTCCATTTCTTCCAGGTTGTCCATTTTATTGGCATATAGTTGCTTGTAGTAATCTCTCATGATTCTTTGTATTTCTGCAGTGTCAGTTGTTACTTCTCCTTTTTCATTTCTAATTCTATTGATTTGAGTCTTCTCACTTTTTTGCTTGATGAGTCTGGCTAATGGTTTATCAACTTTGTTTATCTTCTTAAAGAACCAGCTTTTCGTTTTATTGATCTTTGCTATTGTTTCTTTCATTTTTTTTTCCATTTATTTCTGATCTGATCTTTATGATTTCTTTCCTTCTGCTGACTTTGGGTTTTTTTGTTGTTGTTCTTCTTCTTTCTCTAATTGCTTTAGGTGTAAGGTTAGGTTGTTTATTTGAGATGTTTCTTGTGTCTTGAGGTAGGAATGTATTGCTATAAACTTCCCTCTTAGAATTGCTTTTGCTGCATCCCATAGGTTTTGGGTTATCGTGTTTTCATTGTCATTTGTTTGTAGGTATTTTTTTATTTCCGCTTTGATTTTTTCAGTGATCTCTCAGTTATTTAGTAGTAATTGATATCTAGTCTCATAGCGTTGTGGTCGGAAAGAATACTTGGTACGATTTCAATTTTCTTAAATTTACCAAGGCTTGATTTGTGACCCAAAGTATGATCTATCCTGGAGAATGTTCCATGAACACTTGAGAAGAAAGTGTAATCTGCTGTTTTTGGATGGAATGTCCTATAAATATTGATTAAGTCCATCTTGTTTAATGTATCATTTAAAGCTTGTGTTTCCTTATTTTCATTTGGAAGATCTGTCCATTGCTGAAAGTGGGGTGTTAAAGTCCCCTACTATTATTGTGTTCCTGTCGATTTCCCCTTTTATGGCTGTTAGCATTTGCCTTATGTACTGAGGTGCTCCTATATTGGGTGCCAAAATACTTACAATTGTTATGTCTTCTTCTTGGATTGATCCCTTGATCATTATGTAGTGTCCTTCTTTGTCTCCTGTAATAGCTAAGTTCCTTTAGCATTTGTTGTAAAGCTGATTTGGTGGTGCTGAATATTCTTAGCTTTTGCTTATCTGTAAAGTTTTTAATTTCTCCATTGAATCTGAATGAGATCATTGCTGGATAGAGTAATCTTGGTTGTCGGTTTTTCTCTTTCATCACTTTAAATAGGTCCTGCCACTCCCTTCTGGCTTGCAGAGTTTCTGCTGAAAGATCAGCTGTTAACTTTATGGGGATTCCCTTGTTTGTTAATTGTTGCTTTTCTCCTGCTGCTTTTAATATTTTTTCTTTGTCTTTAATTTTTGATAGTTTGATTAATATGTGTCTTGGCATGTCTCTCCTTGGATTTATCCTGTATGGGACTCTCTGTGCTTCCTGGAGTTGACTGACTATTTCCTTACCCTGGGACTCTTATAATTCTAATATTGGTGCACTTAATGTTGTCCCAGAGGTCTCTGAGACTGTCCTCAATTCTTTTCGTTCTTTTATCTTTATTCTGCTCTGCAGTAGTTATTTCCACTATTTCATCTTCCAGGTCACTTATCTGTTCTTCTTCCTCAGTTATTCTGCTATTGCTTCCTTCTAGAGAATTTTTAATTTCATTTATTGTGTTGTTCATCATTGTTTGTTTGCTCTTTCATTCTTCTAGGTCCTTGTTAAACGTTTCTTGTATTTTCTCCATTTTATTTCCAAGATTTTGGATCATCTTTACTATCATTACTCTGAATTCTTTTTCAGGTAGACTGCATATTTCCTCTTTATTTGTTTGGTCTGGTGGGTTTTTACCTTGCTCCGTCATCTGCTGTGTATTTCTCTGTGTTCTCATTTTGCTTAACTTACTGTGTTTGGGGTCTCTGTTTCGCAGGCTGCAGGTTCGTAATTCCCGTTGTTTTCGGTGTCTGCTCCCAGTGGGTAAGGTTGGTTCAGTGGGTTGTGTAGGCTTCCTGGTGGAGGGGACTGGTCCCTGTGTTCTGGTAGATGAGGCTGGATCTTGTCTTTCAAGGGAATAGGCCCACGTCCGGTGATGTGTTTTGGGGTGTCTGTGAACTTATTATTTTAGGCAGCCTCTCTGCTAATGAGTGGGGTTGTGTTCCTGTCTTGCTAGCTGTCTGGCATAGTGTGTCCAGAACTGTAGCTTCCTGATCGTTGAGTGGAGCTTGGTGTTAGCGTTGGGAAGGAGATTTCTGGGAGAGCTTTCACCGTTTGATATTATGTGGGGCCAGGATGTCTCTGGTGGACCAATGTCCTGAACTTGGCTCTCCCACCTCAGAAGCTCAAACCTGACATCCGGCCAGAGCACCAAAACCCTGTCAGTCACACAGCTCAGAAGACAAGGGTGGAAAGAAAGAAAGAAAGAAAGGAAAGAAAGGAAGGAAGGAAGGAAGGAAGGAAGAAAGAAAGAAAGAAAGAAAGAAAGAAAGAAAGAAAGAAAGAGAGAGAGAGAGAGAGAAAGAAAGAAGAAAGAAAGAGAAAGAAAGAAAAAGAAAGAAAGAAAGAGTGAGAGAAAGAAGGAAAGAAGGAAGGAAAATTAAAAATTTATTAAAATATAAAAGATTATTAATAATTAAAAAGTACAAAAAAAAAGGAAGCAAAGTAAAGAAGAGAGCAACCAAACCAAAAAACAAATCCACCCATGATAATAAGTGCTTAAAAATTATGCTAAAAAAAAAAAGAAAGAAATTTGACAGTCAGCACCCTATGACAAATTGCAAAAGCAAAGTTATACAGAAAAAAATCACACAAAGAGGCATACACATGAATACTCACAAAAGGAGAAAAGGGGAAAATATATATATATATATTTTTTTTAATTTAACAGAAGAGAGCAACCAAATCAATAAACAAATCTACCAATGATCTTAAGCTCTAAATACTAAACTAAGATATACATTAAATCAGAAACAAATTAGATGCAGAAAGCAAACCCCAATTCTACATTTGCTCCCAAAGTCCACCACCTCAATTTTGGGATGATTCCTTGTCTATTCAGGTATTCCACAGATGCAGGGTACATCAAGTTGATTGTGGAGATTTAATCTGCTGCTCCTGCGGCTTCTGGGAGAGATTTCCCTTTCTCTTCTTTGTTCTCACAGCTCCTGGGGTTCAGATTTGGATCTGGCCCCGCCTGTGCATGTAGGTCACCTGAGGGCATCTGTTCTTCACTCAGACAGGACGGGGTTAAAGGAGCAGCTGATTAAGTAGCTCTGGCTCACTTAGACTGTGGGGGAGGGAAGGGTACGGATGCAGGGCGAGCCTGTGGCAGCAGAGGCCAGCATGACGTTGCACCAGCCTGAGGTGCGCCATGTGTTCTCCCGGGGAGATTGTCACTGGATCACGGGACCCTGGCAGTGGCGGGCTGCAGAGGCTCCTGGGAAGGGAGGTGTGGATAGTGACCTGTGCTTACACACAGGCTTCTTGGTGGCAGCAGCAGAAGCCTTAGCGTCTCATGCCCGTCTCTGGTGTCTACACTGATGGCCACGGCTCACGCCCGTCTCTGGATCTTGTTTAGGCGGTGCTCTGAATCCCCTCTCCTCATGGAACCCGAAACAATGGTCTCTTGCCTCTTAGGCAGGTCCAGACTTTTTCCCGGACTCCCTCCCGGCTAGCTGTGACGCACTAGCCCCCTTCAGGCTGTGTTCACACAGCCAACCCCAGTCCTCTCCCTGGGATCTGACCTCGGAAGCCTGAGCCTCAGCCCCCAGCCCTGCCACCCCGGCGGGTGAGCAGACAAGGCTCTCGGGCTGCTGAGTGCTGGTCGGCACCAATCCTCTGTGCGGGAATCTCTCTGCTTTGCCCTCTGCACCCCTGTTGCTGCGCTCTCCTCCCTGGCTCTGAAGCTTCCCCCCTCTGCCACCCCCCATCTCCGCCAGTGAAGGGGCTTCCTAGTGTGTGGAAACCTTTCCTCCTTCACAGCTCCCTCCCAGAGGTGCAGGTCCTGTCCCTATTCTTTTGTCTCTGTTTTTTCTTTTTTTTTTTTTTTGCCCTACCCAGGTATGTGGGGAGTTTCTTGCCTTTTGGGAAGTCTGAGGTCTTCTGCCAGTGTTCAGTAGGTGTTCTGTAGGAGTTGTTCCACATGTAGATGTATTTCTGATGCATTTATGGGAAGGAAGGTGATCTCCACATCTTACTCCTCTGCCCTCTTGAAGGTCCTCCCTCACATTGTATTTTTATTGGACAATGCTGGTCTAGATTAAGTGATGCTACTTAGTTTAAATCCTGAATCCCCACTTACTAGCAGAAAGACAATGGGTAAATTAACTTCACTAAGTTCAGTCTTCCCTTGTAAACTGGGGGTAATAAAAGTGTTCCCTTCCTAGGGTTGTTGTGATGATTAAGTAAGAGAAAGAAAATAAAGCACTTAACACATGGTAACTCTTTGAAGCTGAACTATAGCACTGGGATTTCAACCAGGACCACTAAACAAAAATCATTTGATGCCTCATATTTTAAAACTATGCCAGGCATAGTAATCAGGCACTTTAATAATCTTTGTTGCCAACTATCAATACTTTAAAAGGGATGTTGGTCTTACACATCACATAAACCAACTCATTCTCCTAATTTTCTAAATTCAGTAAAATTGATGAGATTCCCAGTGAGCCTAAAGACATGAAGTCACATTCAGTCATCAGTGTTGGATGGAATTACGGAACCTACACTTGCAGGTCAGCTGATTCATGTCAGTGTTGCTCGCACAGACCTACATTTTACTGCAGGTCCCCAAAACAATTTATATACAAAAAATGTATCTCTTCCGAGCTCCATGTTTTCACTGGTCCACCTCTTCCCAGAACACGCTGGGTCAGGGGAATTCTCCAGCAGTCAATTCACAGATTGGGCAATTTGCCTAAAGCCAATTAGTGGAAAGGCCAATTCACCAAACCACTGATTCATCACATTGACTTATTTCGACTATTTCATTGTGGTTCGTGGGTTGTGATCGTGTCCTCATTACAGCATTTTAAGGAATGTTTAATTTGTTTCTGTCAGAGTCCCCTACTGTTCCAGCTGAAGCAAAAGGGCCAAGAGAGGAAGAGGTTGAAGAAAGAGCAGAGAAAGGAGACTTGAAAAAGGGAAGCTGCAGGGTGGAGAGGATAGAGACACCACAGAGGGTGAGAAGAGTGTGGTGACAAACTATGATCTCTAATAGGGAGCAGTCTTAGCAATGCATTTTTCAAGATGATTATCAGTCATGCAAGCAGACAATTGTAATAGTTCCTGATATTCGAGAAAGTACTCCAGAATGTATATCTATTGACTATGTGAAGAATTCTTATTAATATAATCTCCTCATGCATAATAATACATTCTAATAATCAATTTTCATATTCAGTAATTATCCATGGGAAACATCTTCCTTGTGTCCCCATCTCTAGGGTCTCTGCCCCTCATTCTCTCATTCTCCAGCTGGCAGTAATAGGAAGTGGGGGCAGAAACGTACTGAAGATTCTTAGCATGCTGTTACCCATGCAAAAATGAAAAGAGTTTTTTAAAACGTAAGTTAGGTAAATTGGTCGTTGAACACACTTGCCTTTGGCAAAAGGTCATTTAATAAATCAGCTTCTATAGATGGAGAGATATACCATGTTCTTGGATTGGAAGAATCAACATTGTGAAAATGACTCTACTACCCAAAGCAATCTACAGATCCAATGCAATCCCTATCAAACTACCACTGGCATTTTTCACAGAACTAGAACAAAAAATTTCGCAATTTGTATGGAAACACAAAAGACCCCGAATAGCCAAAGCAATCTTGAGAACAAAAAACGAAGCTGGAGGAATCAGGCTCCCTGACTTCAGACTATACTACAAAGCTACAGTAATCAAGACAGCATGGTACTGGCACAAAAACAGAAAGATAGATCAGTGGAACAGGATAGAAAGCCCAGAGATAAACCCATGCACATATGGACACCTTATCTTTGATAAAGGTGGCAGGAATGTAGAGTGGAGAAAGGACAGCCTCTTCAATAAGTGGTGCTGGGAAAACTGGACAGATACATGTAAAAGTATGAGATTAGATCACTCCCTAACACCATACACAAAAATAAGCTCAAAATGGATTAAAGACCTAAATGTAAGGCCAGAAACTATAAAACTCTTAGAGGAAAACATAGGCAGAACACTCTATGACATAAATCACAGCAAGATCCTTTCTGACCCACTTCCTAGAGTAATGGAAATAAAAACAAAAATAAACAAATGGGACCTAATGAAACTTCAAAGCTTTTGCACAGCAAAGGAAACCATAAACAAGACCAAAAGACAACCCTCAGAATGGGAGAAAATATTTGCAAATGAAGCAACTGACAAAGGATTAATCTCCAAAATTTACAAGCAGCTCATGCAGCTCAATAACAAAAAAACAAACAACCCAATGCAAAACTGGGCAGAAAACCTAAACAGACATTTCTCTGAAGAAGATATACAGACTGCCAACAAACACATGAAAGAATGCTCAACATCATTAATCATTAGAGAAATGCAAATCAAAACTACAATGAGATATCATCTCACACCAGTCAGAATGGCCATCATCAAAAAATCTAGAAACAATAAATGCTGGAGAGGGTGTGGAGAAAAGGGAACACTCTTGCACTGCTGGTGGGAATGTGAATTGGTTCAGCCACTATGGAGAACAGTATGGAGGTTCCTTAAAAAACTACAAATAGAACTACCATATGACCCAGCAATCCCACTACTGGGCATATACCCTGAGAAAACCATAATTCAAACAGAGTCATGTACCAAAATGTTCATTGCAGCTCTATTTACAATAGCCCGGAGATGGAAACAACCTAAGTGTCCCTCATCGGATGAATGGATAAAGAAGATGTGGCACATATATAGAATGGAATATTACTCAGCCATAAAAAGAAATGAAATTGAGCTATTTGTAATGAGGTGGATAGACCTAGAGTCTGTCATACAGAGTGAAGTAAGTCAGAAAGAGAAAGACAAATACCGAATGCTAACACATATATATGGAATCTAAGAAAAAATAAAATGTCATGAAGAACCTAGGGGTAAGACAGGAATAAAGACACAGACCTACTGGAGAACGGACTTGAGGATATGGGGAGGGGGAAGGGTGAGCTGTGACAGGGCGAGAGAGAGTCATGGACATATACACACTAACAAACGTAAGGTAGATAGCTAGTGGGAAGCAGCCGCATGGCACAGGTATATCGGCTCGGTGCTTTGTGACCACCTGGAAGGGTGGCATAGGGAGGGTGGGAGGGAGGGAGATGCAAGAGGGAAGAGATATGGGAACATATGTATATGTATAACTGATTCACTTTGTTATAAAGCAGAAACTAACACACCATTGTAAAGCAATTATACCCCAATAAAGATGTTTAAAAAAAAAATCAGCTTCTAGAATATATATATATATACCTGAATTGCTGTGCTGTATATCTGAGACTTACACGATATTGTAAATCAACTACATGTCAATAAAAAAATTTTTTTGAAGAACTAATTTTAAAAATCAATCAATCAATCAACCATTCAATCAGTCAGTCAGCTTCTAGGAGCTGGCCTGCTTCTGGACGTGCAAAGAAAGCTGATGATGGATGAATTAGGAGGCAGGAGCTAAAAACTGGAGAGGTTTTGTATTCTGCTTTCTACTTCCATAAGAAAAAGCTTTAGACAAACATTGATCAGGTATATACAATCCTTTACTTTAAGAGCCCTGGCTATTGTGTAGGGTCTAAAGCAATGTCAACAAATATTTGTCCCTGAGTCCTGCCCCCTCCTCACCCATCCTTCACTTATCAACCATGCTGCTGCTCCCTGTTTCAGTGGATGTGACTAGAACCTTCTTAGTCACCCCAAGGTCAGTGCACTTTTGGGTATTTGAGTAACGGGAAATGTAATTGCCAACCCAAGTCTCCCAACTATCTTAGCACATACAAGCGAACAGAGCTGTTCTTCCCCAAAAATAGAGTGAAAAAGAAATATACCACTATCTTAATGAGAGAACATAATTCAAAGACCAGGAAGGCATGCCTAAGCGCAGACTGAAGGTCTTAGAGTAATTAAAGACTGTGTCAGGGAGAAGTGGTGCTGAGAGATCTGAAAGGAATTACTGATGATGGTCACCTCAGATCACGGATGGCTTTCTCCCTAAATCCACCTGTGTGGGCCTGGAGGCAGCTGTGTTCATCTCCTGAGATGGGAACATTAGGTTGTCATAACCTGGCTCATTTAAAATTTCCATACTGGATTTGACCGTCTCTCCTCGTCTTCTGGGTTTGCACAAGAAAGTTTCTAAATCTAATTTGACTTCTGTGAGCTACAAGTATCTGAGCCTCTTAGCAAATATATCTCTTTCTATAAATTCTGCTTTATAATCATAATTATCATTTTTACTCCATCTTACCTGCTATATGTGTGTGTATATACATGAGGCTCTTAGATCTTTACAACAATGTTATGAGGTAGATATTTGGATCCTCATTTATAGAGGAAATAACCAGATCTCAAATATGTAAGGAATACGTTCAGCTCCAGAGACCTCAGCTGGACAAAAACCAAAGAAAGAATATGTTTGACTCCAAAGTCTCAACCCTTGCGTGTTAGAGTCTTCTGAGTCTAAAAGGCACTAATGGGTCACTCTTGAGAGGTGAAAAGACCAGGTATCTGAACCAGATTCTGAATTATGGAAAATCCACACGTTTACAGGCAGTCTCTCCTGGGCGTAATGGAATAATATTGTCCATAACTGCATCAACTGTTTGCAACTTCCTGGTTTTCTTATAATTTTGAAAGTCAAATTACTATGTAATAATAACCATACACATGTGCTTAATATTTTTCTCATATACGTACGTGTGTGTGTGTGTGTGTGTGTGTGTGTGTGTATTTAGATTACTGTAGTAGAATAAAAGCCATTGTTTTTTGTTCACAGAATATCTATTAACGTCTCACAAAGTAAGAGCACTCTTAGTTAAACGTATGCAAATAAAGTGACATAGACTCAGGCTCCAGAGATCAATTCTTTGGGTCAGGATCGGCTTTTGGCTGAAACAAGGCAGTACACCTTGCTCCCCAACAAAAATATAATAATGACAACGAGGCCAACCAAAACCTGACTAGCACAGGAGTCCAGCCAGTAATGAAAACCAGAAATTCTAGAGCTGCCAGAAGTTGACGTCAAGATGAAAGTCAAAAGCAAAAACAAAACAAAACTAGGCTCAACGCAGAAACAGCCCTATGACGAATACACTGGAACAACTTGGAAAATTCTCATTCATAAAAGCTTCCTTCTTTTCCCTTATAATTTAAATCTCCATCTCTCACAATTTGTGAAACATCGAGCCAATACTTGGATCCCTAGGATGAGGACAGTTTAGAAAGCAGTGAGGACAGATGAAGGGTTTACCTCTTTCTCAGTGGAGGGTAGAAGGCTTCACAGTGGGAACCTTGATAGGTACATATGATAATTCTCAGAATATTGAGTTTATCAGAACATCCTGTTCTTTGGTAAAATACGGCTTTCCTGACACAAATATTCCCGACCTTGGGAAAGTATTTATGAGTGTTACGTACAAAAGGATGTGTTTTTGTGTTTGCCGTCTGTGAAATGAGAGCAGTGAACGATGCTCGGAAATGGCCAGAACACAATTCATTGGTTGGGAGGGCTTCCAGTATTTTAAAAGGCTCAAGCTGGCATTCGAAGAGAACATGAGAATTTACCTTCACACCACTTAAGTCTTAACAAAAGAAGAATGACAATTAATATAGGGAAAAGGAGTTTCTTTCAGAACACAGGAAACTGAGTCAGAGAAAAATCCAGGCCTCAGATTCCAACTCCAATTTTGGAGTTGGAATGAGCTCACTGGGCAGTAAGGGCATATGAATGGCAAACTTTCATTTGAAGGAAAGGTAGGGAAGGGGTGGGCCAGGGAAGCCCCATATAATTCAACCTACAATCCCCCTGGTTCTTGAATGTTCAAAGAAATGACACAGTAAAAATAAGCAAGCAAAATACCCACCAAACAAACAAAAAACAAAACAAAACCTTGTAAGGGCATGGTTCTAAACACAGCAGGATCAAAAAACCCTCAAGATTTTCTTCAGGCAGGAAATGAGGAAACAAGTACCTGGAAGCAGGAAAGAGGTCTGAGACCTACAAGAACAGATCTATAAGAGCATCAGCAAGATGCGAACCTCGCTAGATACATACTGACCGTGACTCTATTGGGTTCCTTTGAATCGGAAAGGGGAAGTTGAATTTCAGTGTACATCCAATAGTATAAACCACAAACCCTTGCTAAAAAATAAAAACTCTCACCTCACACCATTGGAAGATGCTCAGGTCAATGGAAAAGTGGCATTTGCTTTATCATTCTGCTTTACAGTTAAATTTCCTGAAATAGATTGTTTTTGTGTTAAGTCAATTGTGTCATTCACAACCATCCTACCTTTTTAGTAAATAAAGTAACTTCCATTTGTTGGTGGTACGTGAGGGCTATTGGCCTCTCTTCCCTACTATCATGACCAGATTGCAATGAAAACAAGTCTAAAACCAAGTTTCTTTGCACATACAAACATTTATTACCAAACAGGTATGACACCAGTCTATAAACTAGCAAGTAAACTCAAGAAACACCAGCTCTCTGTTCTTCTAAGTGCTCTGACAGCTCACTCCAGGAAAGGTCTGCTCAGGACAAATGCAATAAGGTTTTACTGGCAGGAATAAGGCAAAAAGAACCCCAGAAATCTGTGTCTGTACATAGACCATTTTGTTTTCTACCTGTTTGTCTGTCTATCTATCTATCTATCTATGTATCTTTTAGAATCTAAAGTTCCATTCTGAAGCATACAATCTAGATTTATTGGATTCTTGCTCCCTGTTCACATAAGGTTACAAAAGCCTTTAGAATGCCACATATTCTAAGGTGTAGAATAAACCCTACTAATGTAAGTATATCTACCATGCCACCTCGATTGAAGTGCTTTAAAGTACAAACAACAATAGAAATAACTCAAGTGTCCATCAATATGGGGGCATATTCTGCCCAGTGCCACAGTCTAGTCAGCTGCAGTGTCAGCCACAGACCCAGGGGTTTTTGTTTAATTCCAGAAAGTTCCAGCCTACATGGCAGGTGAAGGAGGTTTCCTTGGACTGTCATCAGAGTTCTGCAGGACGTCTATCTGGCCAAAAGCAAGAAGACGGAACTGTTAGGTAGCGGAAGGTTATTAAAATATAGACCAAGAAAGGAAGAAAAGGGCAAAGGTAGAAAAGAATGGTATTGATTTCCTGTAATGAGCCCTTATAAAATGCTTTCTCCTCCCTGGAGACCCAGTAGAATTCAATTGCTATCAAACCAAACTAAAATTATGAAACAGACTCTCTTTCTTCTTGCATTGTAATAAATAACTTCTCGTGCCAATTTCAGGTTGCTAGAGAATTTTTTAAATTATTATTTACAAGTAAGTCAATTCTGATAGGAGATGAGTTTCTATTCTTAGGGTTATAGATCACTTCTAACGTGTTCAGCTAATTGGGTCACCATTGTTTCACCCTGCTCATTTATAATTCCAGTATTTTCTTTCCCAAGATGTTTTACCCGCCCCCCAAAACATCAAACCAAAAACAAAACAAACAAACAAAAAAACTCCTAAAATCTCTAGTTAGTATTACAATTCAGTTCATAAAAATAAAATCAAGGGAGGTTCACTTTTTTCTTTTTTACAAAGTGGGGCAATTTTTTTAAAAAGGTAGAGCACAGGAAGATATCCAAATAAAGGAATAATCTTACCAGTTTCTTTATTTAGTCTCGTTTCATATTTACTAAACTAGCTTCATTTTGAATGACTTCCCAAGAAACTAAACAGGCAAGCACACTGCTTAGACCAGCCCTGCCATGTCCAGGCCTGTGTGAGCCTGCGGCAATCTTTAGCTGTCTAACTTGGTCCAAACTTCTCCAAGGAAGAGATTATAACTAGGATATATAGTGGGAGTGTACATTGGTAATGGCTTTAAAGATATATATTCAAAGGTTTTGAATGTTCTGGCAAGGCTGCAGTAAGAATGATTGCCCTTCTCTGCCTTTCTTTGCCTTCTATTCTTCCCCAATCCCCGTCTTGTATGTAAAAATCAAGTGCTCACACACACCCCTACACATATTCAACATTCTGAACCGAATTGCATGTCCACAGGGACAGATGAGCAGTATTAGAAGCTCTGCTGACTCCCTCCGTGTGCAGTGCTGAATTGACAATTTATGCCTGCAGGTGGCTGCCTGCAAATGCGATTAGGCCCTGTTCTCACTGGGAGGGATCACGTGCACCTCATTAGCTCGTCTAAGATGGTATTAATACTAGTAACTTTTTACCTATAAGAAAAATGGACAACTTATGCCAAAGGAAGTGAAATGTATGACCAGCCTAGGTTATGCAGCCAATGCTATTTTGTACAGAGAAGTCCATTATGTTTAGATGGAGTTGGATCATCCTGGACTCATTAACAAAGCTTTTTCTCAACAGAAAGAGAAACCCCTTTTCCTCCTTGGAACTTCTGAACAATACAGTGCATGGTCCTTCCAAAGAAACGTGTTTGCCGTTTAGCGGAAGGAACACAGGCTTTGGAGTAAGACTGACCTACATTCTAATCATATCTTGAAGGTGTTAGCCCACCAATGAGTAGCTGAGTCAGGGTTTGGACATGGATTGCTTGATGCTAGTCCCTTTCTTTTCTTTTTTAATGTAACTCAGGATCCAGGGCACACAATGAAATGAGTAAATGTCATGTCCCAGGAAATTCATAATTGAGACCTTGGCCGGTTTCAATGAGCCTTTTAGAAAACACAGGTTTATAAAGGCAGGTTATGTTATTTTGAAATAGCATCTTAGGAGATCTTTCTGGGATTAGGATGTACCCTGAGACATCATTCTCAGGTGCCACATGAAGCATGTCCATTATGACTTGTGGCTTGAGAAAGTTCATGCTTCTGTTAGTTGGAAAATCAAATTTGAACTAAAAATCACTGGAATATTAATCTCAGATGACTCCTAATGTGAATCAGGTAAATAAAAAAGCAGGAGGCCTTGAGGTGAAGAGCTGGGGCAAGAATTACAGGAAATATGAGTGTTCTAGAGGATAAATGAGAAGCCATATCTTGGCCAGAGCAAATTTCAGATCTACCTGCAATGGAATGGCAGGCATTGCATGCTCTGTTAAGGCAGGAGAGGAGCATATTTAAGAGTTCAGTCTATACATAGCAGCTCTATTTACAATATCCAAGACATAGAAGCAACGTTAGTGTCCATCGACAGATGAATGGATAAAGAAGATGTGGGATATATAGACAGTGGAATATTACTCAGCTATGAAAAAGGATGAAATTTTGCCATTTGCAGCAACATGGATGGACCTAGAGGGCATTATGCTAAGTGAAATAAGTCAGAGAGAGATAAATACTGTATGATATCGCTTACATGCAGAATCTAAAAACTACAACAAGCTAGTGTATATAACATATTGTACAAGACGTGACTCACAGATATAGAGAACTAGTGGTTACCAGTGGGGGGGCAGGAGGGGCAGTATAGGGGTGGGGGAGTGGGATACACAAACTATTGGATGTAAGACAGGCTCAAGGATATATTGTACAACACGGGGAATAGAGCCAATATTTTGTACTAACTGTAAATGAAAAGTAACCTCTAAGAATTGTATAAATTTTTTTTTTAATTTTAAAAAGAGTTCAGTCTCCAGACTTAAGACTGCCAGCATTTTAATCCTTGTTGCACCACCTACTGACCATCATGTCTTTTGCAAATTATCTGATCCCTTGAAGCTTCAAGTAGATATATTAACAGTATCTCCTTGGCAGGTTGGTTGTAAACGATGGCTCTGTATAATAGATCATGGACATCATTATCACCCTACGCTCTCATCTATATAACTTGGCTTATAAATACACCCCGAAGCAGTGTTCTAACATGTTCCAATACAAGAAAAAGATGATGAAATGTCTATAAAAAATGAAATGAGAGTTCTCAGTCCAGTCAATGGTAGTATGTTTCTCTAAACCAGTTTTTTCATCTCTTATCTCCTTTCTATTTATCCTTCAAGGCTCAGTTCAACTCAACTTGACCTCAATAAATCTCCAATCCCCAAAATCAGAGTATTAATTCCTCCTTTCTTTAAATTCCCAAAAATCATTGTATTGACTCTTACTTGCTGCAGTTAGTTCTTTCTGTTTGGTACCCTGGTAACTGCATGTCCCTCTCACCAGCTAATTTAGCAAATTCTTGAGGACTCATTTCTGATTCCAAATAGAGCCTCATGCTTTCAGCATGGGAAATAATTCTATTAATACCAGAAAATATTTTCATGGACAATAAGACACTGAAAACACACACACACAACTGACTGTGGTTCACCAACTTTGTCTTAAAAGTGAAAATGTAGACATAGCCTCACTGTACAATGCAATTTTTGGAAAGAAACAATACATGATTCTAATCAGTGAAAGACACAGAGCAGCTCCACCCTCTCCACAATTTTGTAGCCTTCATTAGCCTCACAGAAAAGATCAAGGAAGGAAAAGAGACCCATAGTCCTGTATATAGAATTGTATTATTGAGAGGAAATGCCCACAGCTCTTTGTTGCCCTCTGTTATGAATGAAAGGGAAGATGGGAAGCCATCTAAATGCCTGAAAAAGACAGTTGAAACACAGAGTTAATGACAAACTTCCTTGCAATTGCATATATATATATATATATATATATATATACATGTAAACTTCTTTCTCACAAAGGTCATTGCCTGAGCCTAGGACCCCCTCACACAAATAATTCCTGTGCAGAGATAATTTTTAATTAAATTGCATTTAACTGCCTATTAAAGTTTATCATCAAAACCCTGCACACCTCAACCATTACCTACAAATTCCCAGGCTATTTAAAACAATCAACATAGGGCAGGTGCTTGGAAAATAGTTCAAATTCTCTCTCTCACTTTCACACACATAAACACAGAGAAAATATTTTGAATGCAGAGTGATTCAAAATGTACCACGCATCACCACTAAAATAGCCCTTTCTCCTGCTATGTAAGAGGAATTTAGATGATTTTTTAAGTCAGTGTTTGGGTCCAGAAAGGCTTTCCTTTTTAGTCTCAAGAAACACAATAATCCATTCCTATAAGAGAGAAAAATACGTTTTTCCCAAATATGTTGCACAGAAAAGATAAGAGGACTCCTCCCCAGGGAGATGGGAAGAACAAACAGTGTTGTCAGCACAGGAAGGCTGCTGCAGAGGTGGCCACATCCCCCTGCCACCCTGATCACAGAAAGCCAGGAAGTAGGCTGTTTATTTGGGAACCACCATGAGAACCATGCTGCAGCCCCGACCCCGAGGAGGGCGGGGGAGAAACAACGGAACCTGGGAAAGGCCGTGATTCCCACACAGCGTCCTTCTCCATCCCCCAGAGCGTGATCTGCTTCTGAGCCTGAGACCACAAGGCCAGGGGATCGGCCGCCACACCTGCCCTGCCCAGGACACAACGGGGAAGTGGGCCGGAGGTACCTGACAAGGACAGGAAGGAAAACCACAAAACTATTCATTCAGGTTGTCTCCAGGGAAAAACGAGTTTGAGAGGATACTCCGTATGGCGGATCGCTGCCGAGTCAATTTAGCTGAGCAGGAGCATTGTTTATCAGGATTCCCTCCACTGCATAATTCCAGCTTATCCTGGGCCATAAGAAACATATATAGTGGGATTTGGAAACTAGGCTTAAACCATACTCTTCTCAAGCTCTGAAGGTCAGTGCAGGCACCCGGGCGCCATCACGGCTCACCTGTGTAATGGCTGCTCCGGACTCACCTGGTGGGTGTGGGCGGAGCCAGGCACTCAGCTCCTTCTCTCACCCAGGTGCCCTCCTTCAGGTTCCAGCTCCCACGCCAGGTGCAGGCTCAGCAACCCTGTGAGGCAGCACTTTCTCCTGCAGGCCACTCGCATCATTGAAGTTGGAAGCTTCCAGACAGAGGCTGATGGGGCTTCTAGCCCCTCCTCCTGGATTTGCTTGTCTGTTTTCTCTCCCACTTCACATCTATCTTTCCTTCTTGCCTGCCTGCCCTGCTGACTTCAGACTCCTGTGCCAGAGTTAGAATCAACACCCATACATAACTTCTTACCTCCCTTAACTGTGAATGGTCAAATCTCAGTGAAAAAATAGTTTATACTATACCATTCCTAGTGATTCTGTTTCACTGGTCAAACCTCGCCTGGTACTATCTAAAGTCCAGAAGAGAGTCTGCCCATGTCCTTGGTGCTGGGGTTAACCTTGTTATTAACCAGATGATTTGATATAGGCAAGCCGGAGCTCTTGATATTTCTGATAAAATTAAGTCATGAAAATATAATTGTAGAACTGAAAAATGGGACAGGAGCAGATGGCAATAAATGCCCATTCTAAAACAATGAAAATGATGGTTGGAAATCTTAAGAATTCTAAATTAGAGAATATTTCAATAAATGTATGTTCATTTAATATGTATAGACCTATATATAAATATATACCCATATATGTGTGTATATATACATACACACACACACAGAGTTATGACAAACAACATGTTACCCAGCACACATCTCCATGGGACTCATTTCTGTAAACAAATATGAATTGACAGGCTGCCAAAGGAATACTGAAATGTTAATCCTTAATTCAGGCTGGTTTGGAGAAAATAACATTGCTTTCTGTAAGTCTGAGAAATAAAAATGACTGGTTATAGTGTCTTCTATATTACTTTTTTTTTTTTTTTTTTTTGGTACGCGGGCCTCTCACTGTTGTGGCCTCTCCCGTTGCGGCGCATAGGCTCTGGACGCACAGGCTCAGCGGCCATGGCTCACAGGTCCAGCCACTCCACGGCAATGTGGGATCCTCCCGGACCGGGGCACGAACCCGTGTCCCCTGCATCAGCAAGCAGACTCTCAACCTCTGCGCCACCAGGGAAGCCCTATATTACTTCTTTATACTCCATCTCATTTCCAAAAGTATTTGAGGCAGCTTGCAAAATATGTACACTAAAGAAAGATAAGTCGATGATGAAAGTGGAGCAAAGGAAAACTATGGCTATAAATATACAACAGAGCAGGTTTGAAATGAATTCAGAAACATGTACAAATTCAAAAGAATGCATACAATTAATTCCTGTGCAGTTGAGTATAACACGTATCTGCAGTGGGGCCCAGAGACCTGAAAAACAAAGGCAATATTAGACTAAATCAATCAAGATTTAGTATCCTGTGTGTGGAAACTGATCATTTAATTTTACTCTATACTGATCAGGTCTTTCCTATAAGGTTTATTCAATTTATGGTTCCAGGTCCTAAAAGATTTAGGCAATCAGAAACATGTTTAGTCAAGACTAAGGAAATAGTGAAAAGACTTGAAATAATGCCCTGGGAAGAGTGGCTGAAGGAGCTGACAGGTTTAACCTAAAAGAAGGAAGTTTTTATGAGATAGAATAACTGCTTTCAGTGTAAAGGACTCCTCAGTAGAATAGGACAAACATGAATGTATTACCTGGGGATAAATATAAAGTCAGGCTAAGGGTAAAGGAAATCAATGTAAGCTGAATGCAGTATTCACATTTATACAAATGTAAACATGAAATCAAAGGCTTTGAGGGTTTTGAGCAGAGGTCTTCAAGCAAGTAAGACTCCTCCTTGCCAGGGATGTCACAAAGAAGAGGCAAACCCGGGTGTGAGACTGAAAAAAGCTGTCAGCTGTCATTTCCTGTCTTGATCCCTATCATAAACACTACCCCAGGACTTGTAGTACATGATTTTCCCAAAAATCATAGGCCAAATCCTTGCAGTTTAAGAAACAGAACAGGGCTTCCCTGGTGGCGCACTGGTTGAGAGTCCGCCTGCCGATGCAGGGGACACAGGTTCGTGCCCCGGTCTGGGAAGGTCCCACGTGCCACGGAGCGGCTGGGCCCGTGAGCCATGGCCGCTGAGTCTGTGCGTCCGGAGCCTGTGCTCCGCAACGGGGGAGGCCACAACAGTGAGAGGCCCGCATACCGCAAAAAAAAAAAAAAAAAAAAAGAAACAGAACAGAGCCCTAAATGTGACAGGTGAGAGCTTTGTCCTTCTTCCTGGGGAACTGAGCAGTTCCCCAGAAAAGTGGCCACACCTGAGACACACCTGTTACTCAGTGATGCCCTCCCGGTTCTCCTTGGTTGTTCCTCCCACACTTTATAACCCTTCCAATGCAGGCTCTCCCTGACTGGACTATAAGCCAGAGGTTGCGTGTGGACCGCTTCCAGCCCACAGGCTTAAGCCTACGTGGAGTTTAAAGTTTTAAAATTAGTTTCCGCATTTAAAACTAAGGAAAATTCACACAGAATTTGAGATTGGCAACTAGTCTTGAAGAATAGCAAGACCTGGGACTCCTGAGCCCACTTTCCTGCTCGGCACTGTCATCGCCAAAGCTGGATTGAACCCCTCTTTAGATGAAGCCTGGTCCCCAGTAGGCGCCCCTCCTCATTGGCTCATATGTTTACACAAGCTGACTGGCCCTGGCTGAATGTGGAATCCCTGTATGATAGACTTTTTACTTTTATTTTGTTGGACTGGGAAATTTTTAGTATTTATCTTCTTAAGAATGTCTTAGCCGGGTTCCCCAGAGAATAGAACCTGAGGAAAGGATTAAGTGCATTATGAGGGAAGTCCAAACCTAGGGCAACAAGAGTACAGAAAAAGCAAAGTGAGATAGGAAATCATAGGAAGCAATTGCTGGGAGCTGTATAACATTTCTGGGCATTGCATCCCACTTAATAGGTGCAAACACTCAGCCAGGTGGGATGTCTCAGAACAGTTTGTACAAGAAACTTTGTTACCATGGACAGGACGAAGAGAGGGATGTGCTCCCTTCAATCTACTTTTTCCCATTGGTCCAAGTTTGCCTCATTGGAAATTAATCTCTCTATGCTTCTGGATTGTATGACCTGGTCCCCTTGACGGGCTTTATGATGCCAGACTCATGCCCCAAGGTGTGGTCGTTCTACCCTATTTCTAAAAATGGGAGAAGGAGACAGAAATCCCAGGTGTGCGACTGGTGGGGCTGGCTGTGTGCTGGCAGCCAAGGGCAGCAGAAGAGGTGCTTGACCCCCAGTGGTGGGACTCGCCATGGTCTGAATGGAATGTCAGCCACTGACAAAAAGCAAGTGAATGAGAGTCATTGGAAGTGAGGTTGAGGGGGCCTAATGCAGGGGTTCAGCCAAGCTGCCACCTGTTTTTTGTAGAGCTGTGAGCTAAAAATGACCTCACGATTGTAAATGTAACTGCTGTCCGTGAGCGACTGGAAGAGGCTTCCAAGCTTAATGCCCTGTCATCTATTTGTGGAATTACCTACAAAAACACAAAATAGCTTTTATGGCTTTAACCCCAATAGCAATATAGTAACTCTATTCCCAGATGAAAATAATCCCAGAGCATCATCCTTAAATGCAACAGGGCAAGAAAGAGAGCTAATATTATTTACTATGTTTCTAATTCAAGTCACATGTTTTTTGAATTTTAAAATTCTACATGGGAGAAAACCCCATGTGCACACACACAGCAACCACAGCCCTGAGCAGCCTTCTGTGTGTCCCAAGGGGTACGTGTCCTGTGGCTCTCATCTGACGTGAGTTAAAGGCTCGCAGTGAGCCAGCTCTGGGCCAGGAGAAACCATAGAAAGCCACGCTAATAATAGGCCTATTTTGCTGACAGCTAGAGCAGAGAAGTCATCTCTGTGGCTGACTATATTAAGAACGCTGTATGAAGAAAGATTTTGAGCATTTTGATGATATCTTTTATTTGGACGTCAACTAAGTTCTATTTATTCATTCACTCAAAAAGCATCCACTGAGAGCCTAACTGTACTAGGTGCTCGGTGAGACGCTGAGAATACTTAGATAGATAGGACACAGATCCTGCCCTGGCACTTGGGATCTTGTCAACCAACACTCTGGCCCCCATTGCCTGGATGCTGTCAACTATGCATTCCCTCCCAGAATAGCCTTCTCTGGGGACCTGGGCTCCCAGGGCAACAGCATCTAACTATTCTTGGCTCCACTTTTCAGGCCTTTCGTGGCAGCTGAAGAGCATGCCAGCCTGCCCCAGCACATGTGCCTCTGAGCCAAGCATGTGCAGGGCCTGCTTTCCCAAGAGAGGACCCAGCCCAGGCTCCAGGGCATCAGGACACCTCCTCTGCACAGCTCTGGAAGCAGCCTCTCTGCCACTCAGCTGCTGACCTACTTTGTGAGAACCAAGCATTCCTCCAATCTGTCTAAAAGTGGATTTTCCTTGGGTGTCTTAGGGGATCTTGGGACACGAAGCTGGAGTTTGATTCCTTTCTGATAGGACTCACTAGGCATGAGGAGGGGTCTCTGAAACAGCCACTGACGACACTCTGTGTATATCACAAATGCTCTCAATGGTGCCTCCTAAGGAATAGTGTTTTAAAAAACAAAGAAAGGAAAAAGTAGTTCCATATGAGGCAGCATGGTGAACCAGAACTCACGCAAATGTTCTTTGATTACTTTCCACCACTTTTGGCCATTAAACCTGAAACCTTATTCGCACAGCTCTGCTCTAAAGGTGCAGGAAAGCTGTATTTCTGGTGAACTGGAGTAAGAATTCTGTCACTTGAATATCCTTCAAAATACTGGAAGCATTTTATCTTACTTAAGAATTTTAAAAAAGATGTGGTCGTGACATTTTAGAAAACTATGGAGACAATAAAAAGATCAGTGGTTGCCAGGGTCAGGGAGGAGAGAAGGATGAATAGGCGGAGTACAGAATATTTTTAGGGCAGTGAAAAAATCCGCATGATACTATAATGGTGGAGAGATGTCATTTTACATTTGTTCAGGACCATAGATTGTAAATACAACACCGAGAGTGAATCGTCATGTCGACTGTGGACTCGGGTAATAGTGATGAGTCAATGTAGGTTCATCAGTGACAACACATGGACCACTCTGGTGGGAGATGTTCCTAGTGGGGGGGAGCTGTGTATGTGTGGGGGCAGGAGGCATATGGGAAATCTCTGTACCTTCCTCTCCATTATGCTGTGAACCTAAAGCTTCTGTAAAAAAAAAAAAAGAAAGAAAGAAAAAGGTAAAAAATGGTGGTAAGGGAGAACACCTGATAATACTGAACTGAAGAAATATAAAAAGATGCTTCCAGATAGAAGTATAAAAAAATCTTTCTAGGAAACAAAGTCTTTGTCTTCAATTGTACACTGGTGTCCTGAGTGTAATTGGGTAAGTTCTGGCCACTTTGGGCTTTAGTGTCCTTATTTTTAAAACAACAAGGTAGGACAAGTTTCTGGAAGCTAGAAGAGTACCTGGTATACAGCAGGCACTCAACTATTACATTTCATAGACTGTCAATTTAGTTTGTTGAATTTAATCCAGCTCTAATTTTCTATGATTGGTCATTTATTTGCTCCCAGAATAACTTAGGCTAAACTAGACTTCCTTTTAGCTAACCACCATGCATGGCCTGCTGCAGTCAACTCTCTGCTTCTCTGGCTTACTTGACCCTCTGTGGTTGGCTTCTGACTCATTCCAGAGGCCACAATCTTGAGCCTATAGAAAGTGCACTGAGGAAATCATCCCCCAGCGTCTTACAAAGAACCTACACACACTCCATGCCCTGCTGAGCAGAGCTGCATCACACAAACAACTGGCAACTCAGAGGGTCCTGGGAGGAAGATGGGAGTGTGAGTCTCCACCCACTTCAGGCCTACAACCGTTAGGGGCGTGGCCTGCATAAGAACCTTCAGGAAGGATGGGTCAGTAAAAACGTAGAAATATTTACAACAGGTTCATGCTTTATACCAAGGAGCAGGCTCTAAACTATAAGACAAAAAAATCATATGCAGTCAAAACAACATTAGAAAACACTCCAAACTTCTAGTATGGTATATATTCAACAGATGCCCCTCCCCTGCCATTTTTTTTCCTCAGCTTTGGAAAAAATCATTCTTTCTTTAGTTAAATGCCAGAGGAGATAACTGGCTTACATTTAGTGGACCCACATTATATATAAATATTATTTTTAAAACGAGAATCATAATTAGCACCACAAGATATTCCACTACAGGAAGTGTGCCCACCCTGAGTCTTACACGTAGTCCGTGGAACAGCAAGTGAAAAATAAGGTGTTTTCCTCATTTCTTCTTTTTCTTTGCTGACCACTGAGAGTTAGATTTTTGTGGTAAATGTTCACATTATGGCACTCCCCAGCACCTATGGAAAACCAACATCCAGCTTAACCAGGGTCGATACATGGAAGGGGATGTATGCAGGGGGTGGAACCTTCACAGTGAATAGGTTCCGATACATGGAAGGGGATGTGTGCAGGGGGTGGAATCTTCACAGTGAATAGGTTCCAAAGGAGGTTTCAGGCAGGAGCTAATCAGTGACGGGTGCTCGGCTCAAGCTTCCAGGGAGCACACATTATCCTTCAGAGGATCTGGAACTGGCTATTAGAAGCTGTGACACCGGGACCAGGGTAGAGTGGGAGGGTCCTTAACCCCAGAGGACAATGGCAGGAGAGATGAGCAGGCCCCTGTGGGTCCAGAGAGCATGTTTAAGTGAATTAGCATAAGGCACTCCTTTGACAGACAGCCCTGCATCAAGTGGTGCAGCTTGGCACCAGCTGGTGGATTGGATTTCTGCCCCCGCCCACTCTCCCATCCTGGAACCTTTGTCCAGCACCCAAGCTGTATAGCCTACACAGTGGCCCCGAGGATGAGAGCTGCACCAGAGGGAGTGTGATGGTCAAGGTCTGCCTTAATCCTCTCACTTTGTGAAACTGAGTTGGCCCCAGGGCTTGGGTCGTCTTAGCAGGTGGGGTCTGCAGAACTTTAAGGCAGGCAGCCAGGGCTCTCATTATGTGTGCTGGGCTCCAGAACAATCCTTTAATCCCACCAACAAGCCCTGCAAGGATAAACACTGATTCTCCTTTTATTTAATTAGAGGACTGTTGTCTCATGAGCACCCTGCCTGATCCATGAATACCTATTGTTCAAAAGGTAACTGCATGTTCAGCACTGCTCGATGGAAGCGAGACCATGTGAGCTTGTCCTGTTTGCTTTACATTTTGAAAATCCTTTGCCTAAGCGTACAGAATTCATTTCCTTATGTTGCATACAATCAAGGCATTCCAGGAGGCACTGTATGATTATGTGTTGTTTTTGATCATCGCTGCGACTCACGGAGAAGGCTGTGCCAAGCCAGCCAGCACTTGGCCAGGCTGCCTCTAAAGCCTTGGCATATGGAGTAATGACCAGGCTAAGGCTGAAGCTCCAGGGTGCCCACAACCCGGGAAAAGGAGATCCACTTGGAATGAAAATGACTGGACCATGCTTTCAAGCGTGTGTGGCCTCATGCTTGGCCACACAATAGCATTGGATCCTGTTTTCCCCAGATATATTGATGTTCTCTAGATACTCAGATACATTTTAGAGAAAACTTTGCAGGTTTGGGGAAAACTGTAGAGACACTGCCATGGGCCAGATCATTTCAATGGCCTTCACTGTGGCCTCATGAAGTGGTACTATGAAACGCAGGCCGGGGGAGCTGATGGAAGGCTGTAGTCATAGTTTATATTCCATATCACCCGTCTGTCTTACCCCAACTCCATGATTTCTACCCTGGTCCATCATTAACTCCGCCCCCACCCCCTTCAGCCAAGGGAGCGCCTTACTCACTCTTCCCCACACATTCCCAGGATGTCCCACTCCCTTGTCTTTGGCCGTATTATTTTTCCTGCCTCATCTCAGTTCCCAAGGCAACTAGAGTGACAAAAATACCAAATAGCCTAAGACTTATTTACAATTGTAACGTTGCATTTAATAGACATGAAGTAAGAATGTTGGCCACACCCTAATAAGATCATCACCTTCTCAGAGAGCCAAACATTTCTCCCAGACAGTCACCAACAGATATCTACATAGTATCTGTTATATTCTAGGCATTGTTCTAAGCACTAGAGACAGGGCAGTAAACAAAAACTAAAACCCCTAAGGATCCTAAATAAATTTCTTACTGTTTTACTCTGAGAAAGGCATCAGATTTCCCATTATAACACTAAAAATGTATAAAATTACACAATTAACCTGAAATTACTCAATAGCCAGAAACCATTTGTAGTTGGCATTCTGTTCAGAATGTCTTTTTTAAGGGAAGAAGGTGTAGAACATTCCTCACGGTTCTAGTGGAGTGGTTAATATTGCTTCCCATTGTCTCTAGGATAATTGTACACATTATTTTTAATAAAAAAACATGTTTTGATTAAAAAAACTAAGTTTTAGAATATTTTTGACCACTCAATTTTTTAAAGTTTTCTTGTTAGTCTGTTAATAAAATGCACACACAGAAAAGTACAGAAAACATAATTATGCCGTTCAATGAATCACACAGTGAATTTCTCAAAGCAAACACCTGTGAAACCACCACCCAGATACAGAAAAAGAATATACCCATAACCCCTAAAATACTGCTTATGCATTTATCAGTCAAAACACCTATCCTTCTTCCCACAGAGAGCCATGATCCTAACTTCTAGTACCCTTGTTTAGTTTTACTTATTTTTTGAACTTCATATAAAGGGAATTTTAAAATCTGTGTTCTTTCATGTCTGGCTTTCTTTCACTGAACATGGTGTTTGAGATATTTGTCCATATAGTGGTATGTGGCTGTACAGTGTGCCATTGTATGAATATACCACAATTAATTTATCGATTCTATTCTTACTGAAATTTTCTGCTTCACCCCAACACTAATCATATAGAATTAATTCCTCCTTCAAACTCACTATCTACATGAAGACAAGGTTTCATTATTTTACTCATATTCTGGTCTCCTGATTACCTCAGTCCAAGAGTGAGCCTCTGAACTCTAGTGCGTCAATTATGCCTCTGTGCTTAGGCTGAATTCATGAAATTATGGTGTGTTTGTGTGTCTGCATTTTAACTACCCTAGATAATCAATCATTTTCCCTAAACACAGTAAACCCCCTTCACCACCTCATCCCACACTTCTCAATAGCCTCTTCCTATGCCATAGGGAATAGTTCAGGTTGATCTGAAATATGCTTCCGCCTGAAAAGGGGTCGCATCTGTGGTTTCCAAATGTCATCCACTCTTGCCCTCTGTTTTAGAGCCCTGCCACCCTTGCTGAGTGGCTGATCTCTGTAGCTGGCAGCATTTTAAAACAACAGCACAAGTGAGGAAGGGAGAACACATTCTATTTGTCAAACTTATCATGGTCTTCTGAGTTTAAAAGATGCTATCATTACTTCCTAAATTTATCACAATCTTTCAAGTTTTAAAATTCCATTTTTCCCCTTTTAGGGATGACTTGAATAACTTAGGAGAAAAATGACTGAAAATCATTTTTCCTAGAAACATTTTAATGCTTCTGCCTATCATCCCATATTATTGCCTGATACAGAAAGGTCTCTAAGATATTCTATTTAAAAAGGAAAAATAGGATCCTATATTTTTGTTGCCTTGAATAAACATAAAGTACCTCTAGAAAGTAACAGTGGTTACTTGGTTGGGGGTTGGTGGATGGGGATGAATGGCCAGCACATAAGGTAAAGACTTCACTGAATTCCTTTTAAAATGTATTAGGTTTGGCACAGGTTAACATGTCACAAATTCCAAAACTTAAATAAACAAACAAACAAAAAAATCACACATTAAAAAGTCCTCAAAATGAAAGAAGCTTTACCCCAATAAAACAAAAACAATTACCGTTAACTGTATTTTTATACAGTAGTATTTTTTTGGTTTTTTTAGATGTTGGGGGTAGGAGTTTATTAATTAATTTATTTATTTTTGCTGTGTTGGGTCTTCGTTTCTGTGCGAGGGCTTTCTCTAGTTGTGGCAAGCGGGGGCCACTCTTCGTCGCAGTGTGGGGCCTCTCACTATCGCGGCCTCTCTTGTTGCGGAGCACAGGCTCCAGACGCGCAGGCTCAGTAGTTGTGGCTCACGGGCCTAGCTGCTCCATGGCATGTGGGATCCTCCCAGACCAGGGCTCGAACCCGTGTCCCCTGCATTAGCAGGCAGATTCTCAACCACTGCGCCACCAGGGAAGCCCCTATAGTAGTATTTTTATATAGTCACACTATGAGAGTTGAGAAATAAACCAGGTACAATTATGTCAGCATGCTAAAAATCTAAAAATAGAGTAAGTAAAATAAATAGATTATTTTACCATAATCTTCAAAAGGGAACAAACTTTTGCTGTTGACCGAAATGGAGGAAGTGGGGCTGGACTTGTCTGTTCACCATAAAAACTAGAAAACTGGAAAATATACATGAAACTTCTTTCAAACATTGGGCAACAGGAAAAAACAGGTCATGATTTTTGAGATAAGGAAACTAACGACGGAAGCCCTAGAATCACCCCACTTTCTGCCTAAAAGCACATTCCAGGCCACAGTGCAGAGGAGGGAAATACAAGTGTATCATGGCATTTGGGCTGAGCTAAGGAAACAGAGCTCACAGTTCAGGGAGCCTGAGGCAGCTGGAATTTGGGAGCAGGATTCTAGAAAGGAGGAAGCTATGCAGAGAAATCACTCCAGATCTACGTTAGGGTCAGGAGTCTGTGGCTGAATTCCAAGCCATATATGTATAGGCTGAAATCCATGAGACGGGGCAAAAAAGATGGGAGAGATCTAACCGAGCTGGGAGAGGTGTGAGCCGGGGGGAGAGTCCTAAATGAGTGCAGGGCATTCCATAGATGCCCAAGAAGGGTGAGGGTGATGGTGTAGGAACAGGACCAAACTAGTCCTAGAGTAAAGGCTAATTTAGGTCAGCTCTGTCCAACAGAACTCACTGCAATTATGGAAATGCCTTGCATTTGTGTCATGCAATACAGTAGCCACAAGCAACATGTGCCTTTCGAGTACTCAGAGCATGGCTAGTGTGACAGAGGAAGTTAATTTTTCATTGTATTGAATGTTAAATAACTTAAATTGAAATGGCCACATGTTAGCTTCAGACTCACCATAGCAACTTTAAAAAACTTGAAAACAAACTCCAAGCTGATTCTAAAGTAACTCAGTTACCTTTGAGAATAAAGTGTAACTTAAACAAACATAACAAAATATGAAATCAAGGCTTCCCTGTGACCAACAGCAGACTGTGCCAGTGACAGTGTTTGACCTCCAAGGCTGAACCAAAAAGGCATTGGAGCTGCCTCCTTAGTCCCTTGAACTTCTCTAAGAGAAGCCAAATGCAAGGCTGGGTAACTCTCGAGCCACCCTGTGAAGAGGCTGAGCTGGAAAGTAACTGAGGCCTCCCACCAAAAGCCAGCCCCAGCTGGTCAGCCCTGAGGGTGAGCTTGTGGGCATTAGATCCTCCAAGCCCAGCTGTGCCATCATGCGACTGCAGCACCAGCCACAACCAACCACAGCCTGGTGAAACCCTGAACCAGTACCAGCCATGCCACTCCTGAATCCCTGGACCACAGACGCCACGAGAGGTGTAAATAATATATTATTGCTATTATTTAAAGCCAATGTGTTTTGAGGTAATTTTTTTAAACACAGTATTCAATAACTAACACAATTAAGAATTATTTTATGACAACAAATTTGACAACCAAAATCTAAAAACACAAATTCCTTAAAAAATACAAATAGGGACTTCCCTGGTGGTCCAATGGCTAAGACTCTGCCCTCCCAATGCAGGGGGCCCGGGGTTCGATCCCTGGTCAGGGAACTAGATCCTCCATGCCGCAACTAAAAGATCCCACATGCTACAACTAAAGATCCTGCACGCTGCAACGAAGATCCCACATGCCACAACTAAGACCTGACGCAGCCAAATAAATAAATAAATATTTTAAAAAATAGGGCTCCCCTGGTGGTGCAGTGGTTGAGAGTCCGCCTGCCGATGCAGGGGACATGGGTTCGTGCCCCGGTCCGGGAAGATCCCACATGCCGCGGAGCGGCTGCGCCCGTGAGCCATGGCCACTGAGCCTGCGCGTCCGGAGCCTGTGATCCGCAATGGGATAGGTCACAACAGTGAGAGGCCCGCGTACAGAAAATAAATAAATAAATAAAAATAAAAAATACAAATAATCACAACTGACGTAAAAAGACTGGATACCTGAAGAGCCTGTGATTTATTAAAGAAATTGAATGTGTAATTAAAATGTTCCCACAAAGAAATTCCAGGCTCTGATGACTTACTTAACTGTTGAATTCTCTCAAAGTTTTAAAAATTATATCATTTCCACACACACTCTTTCAGAAAAAGAGGAGGAAAAAACACTTCCAAACTCACTTGACAAGGTCAGCATAACTCAGATACCACATCCAGGAAAGACAGTAAAAGAAAAGAAAGCCACAAACTTTCCCTCATGAACAGAAATTCAGATACTCTTAAGAAAATATTAATATATTGAATCAATTTATAAATAGAATAATGTATCATGACAGAGGGAATTTTTCTCAGGAATGCAAAGTTGGATTAACATTCCAAAACCAATTAATGGAAAATGTTTTAGAATTAGATTTTGGTAATGGTTGTACCACTGAATTGTATACTTGAAAATGATGAACTTTAATGATATGTGAATTATATCTCAATAGATCTATTATAAAAAGTTCACCTGGTGTAAATCACCAAATTAACTGAAAAAGAAAGAAAACTCAAGTGATTATCATAAAAGATGAATAAGAATTATTTAACAAAGTTCATCTCATGAAAAATCTCAGAAAACTAATATTGGAAGCTCAACCTGATAAAGAAAATCTAAGAAAAGAAACTACAGATAACATTGTACTTAACGGTAAAATGCTGAATGCCTTCTTTCTAAGATAAAGAACAAGGCGAGGATATCTTCTCTCGCCATGTCTATTCCTTATTGTACTAGAGATCATAGATAAGGCAAGAAAAATAAACATAGATAAGGCAAAAAAAAAAGGAATAAGGAAGATTGTCTTTATTCAGAGACAATATATGGTCTGTATAGAAAGCCCCCAAAATCTACAAAAAAAAAATCTACAAAAAAAAGAGCTGCTACAACTGAGTTGAGCAAGTTTTCAAAATAAAAAGTTAATTCACAGATTAATATATTTTATATATTTATGTATTTATATATATTAGAAATAAACAACTGGAAATTGACACTGAAAAACAAAGCGAATCCATTTCTAATAGCAGAGGCATTCAGTTTCAGCCAAGATGGAATAACAGGAACCAGATTTGACCTTCTGCCCGAAAAATGTTTTTAAAAATGGACAAAATATGAAACAAAAGTTTTCAAGATATTAGACATCAGATAAAGAAGGACGAGGATTCCTGAGAGATGGAACAAAGGAGGTGAGCCATACAATGGTTTCATCTTACTGCCAAGAGAGAGTTTGCAGGCTGTGGGAAGGGAGAGGAAACCCAGGCGAAGCTTGGTGACTCCCTGAGTTGAGAAGATGCATATAGGCATCTCGGAAAACCGAGGCAGACAGACTCTTCAGGACCGTGTACTGGAGAGGAGGTGACCACACAAAGACAGAGCACAGGATTCCTGCAGAGGGCTCCCCTGGTCACACAGTAGAATACTGGTCAGTGCGTGCTTGTGAGGAAACTACCAGAACCCAGGAAAGAACCACAGGAAGAATTAGAGATAAGAGTTCCCAGCTCCCACGCAGGTTTAGGGAGGTGCCAGTCCCCACCCACCAGAGTGGAAAACCTCATGATTCCCAGGGCATTGGGTGGATGCCCAGGGGGTCTGGTCCCAGCTGTGCCTTTAGTCTCCCTGCCCAGCAAAACTTGAAGTCAAGATTCCAAAGGACGAAACTGTTTCCAAGACATTTAACTGCCCCCGGTACAAAGCTTAAGGATATTTATAGACATGCAAAAATATCCAGCTCTAAAAAGGTAAATTTCACAGCAGCTGAAAGTTAAAGAAAAATATTTACCAGATGTGCCATGATGGAGTGCTATGCAGCTATGGAAAAGATGTAAGGTAAGGAAGATATCATCGAACTAATATGGGGTTGATTTCCAGGACATACTCTTAAGTGAAAAAATGCAAAGCCCACAAAAACTGTACATAGTGTGTTAATGTTTTATATATGAAAAGATTATAATATACCAGTATCTGATCATTTGCCTAATAATGACTCTCTATTTTTCTTTGTTCCTGAAGAAGGAATTCAGCAGAGAGAAACTAGAAACTAAAGAGGTTGATTACCTCCAGGGGTCTGTGGGAAAGGGTTAGGAGTAACGGGATGAAGGAATAGGGCAGCAGGCATGGAAAGGGGGCACTTCCTTGAATGTAACTTTCCATATAACTGACTCTCACGACCATAGTACTGTTCACACATCCTTCCCATAACCCCAAATTAAACAAAGAATTAAACACACCCCGAACATGAGGGTAACTCAAAATGGAATACAAACACTAGCAAAGGAATCTAACTGTATTACAAATAATGACCACACTGAAGGGTATGGTAGAAAAAGAACTATCCATGGAACTTTGGAAAACTGTACCTTGACTGGATACTATAGGCTAACAATAAAAACTGTAAAAATTATAATCCAGTTAGTAAAAGCTTTTGGGTTTGTTTTTACACAGTGGTTAGGTCTAGCAATTGTGAAACGACTTTCTGTTTATACTAGACTTGAACAAAAAAGTGAATAGATCATTGACAATGAGAGTCAGTGTTTTGTAGTGTTAGAAAAAGAATTTATAAATAAGGAAAAAGGGAAGCCTAAAATAAACCACGTGGTATCACATTAGAACCAGAGAGAGCAGTATGAATTCAAGAGTTTTCCTCTAATCCATGTAGATATGTGCATAAGTGTGGATTAGTATACATGCATAAAGTAACTAGTTCTGCCTGCTTGGAGGTCAGGGCGATGATGCCCCAGTAACCATGAAAACAGCTAACACCCAGATTCTGTATTCAAATGAAAGGAACCAGGGCTCCTGGGAGAAGTGACTAATTCCAGGGCTGGGTCAACATAAATATAAAATGAGCCACAAACATCATATGGTGCCAGAAAGTAAGGGGATGCTCAGAAAGTCAGGGGAGTCTTGGTTAAAGAACACGGGAGCCCACCCGATGGAGCACTTCATGGCCAAACTGGAAAAGTGTGAGCAACAGAACTGTAACAACAAGATTGGACTTTAACTCGGGAATAAACATCCATGAGTCCAAACTGATGTAGATAAATAATGGAATAAATAAATATATACATACAGGAAAAGAGAGAGTTCTTCTGCAGAGCAGTATTCATATTAATAAGTGTAGAAGGGAAGAAGAAAAGAATCATCATTAGGGAAATACCATAGAAATAAAGGATGTGGCAAGATCTTGTAAATATTAGCTGCTATGAGCCCTAGTGTAATTTGCATACAATAAAATGCCCTATTCTATGTACACAGTTCGATGGCTTTTGACAAATATATACCCCTATGTGGCCATCACAAAACCCATGATTTGGAATATTTCTATCACATGAAAAAGTTCCTGCCTGCCCCTGTGCAGTTAACCTCTCTCATTCATGGCCAAAGATATCCACTGTTGGCTTTCTTTCACTATGTAAATTAGTGTTGCTTTTTCTAGAATTTTGTATCATATTATTCTAAAAGCTTTCTGACCTGGACCGTAAAATCAATCAACACACTCTAAAGAAAAAACACAAACGTATGAAATCATCACATGTAATATCTAGGTCTCTAGCTGGGCTTCATTTGGAACGAGATCTTCCCTGTATGAAGTCAGGGTCTGGGGAGAAAAATGCAGTCTGTGTCATGTTGTTTATTAGATGAAATTTAACATTGGAAATATTAGCTGTTACTAGCCCTAGGGCGGGAAGGACAGCAGGGGGAGAGGCCATAGCAGAGCTAGATTGAAACTGGATCCAGGGCTAGAGTTGCAGGGGAGGGTCAGGACCAGGCAGGAGATGCTGCTCAAGCACAGATCTGGGAAAGATTCTCCCAGCTGCCACCTCTCCTGTGCCAGGCAGCCGGGCAGGCTCAGCCCCTTCGGGGAAGGCCAGGGAAGGCCAGGAGGTGGACCTCAGGGCAATCAGGTAAATGACCAGTCCCAGTATGAGATGCTTCTTTGCCTTCAGCTGTGGAAAACTGAAGGGCAAATGGGCTGGTGTGGCAGGTCTGAGGTTCTAAATTTTATATCCTGACCTTCCTGAGCAAGGTGAATGGGGACGAATCATTTGGTTTCAAAACACCTCCCAGGGGTGTTTCATAAAATAATGAAAATCTGCCGAGAACTTATCACAGAATCCATGCCAGATAAACATGGAGTAATTTCTGGGCTTCAAATCTTACCTTGGTGGGTCACTCCATTTTGGGTAGAAAATGAAGTCAATCGTTCATAAGTGAAAAGAGAACAAATATGTTAACATCTGAGCATTCCCCTCTGTAAAATTAAATAGAGCAGAGAGAAGGATAGAAGCCCAGCCAAGGCATTTATCTTTTAGAAATGCTGGAGTATCACTAAGCAAATAATAAGCCAGAAAAAGCAAACATTCATTTTCCTGCCATTTCGGGGTGTGATCCTAATTCTTTCAATTCAGCATATTTGTGAGATGCCTTGACCTCTTTCCTGCATTTTCTCAATTCTTGCGTCCTTGCAGGACTCCATCCTTTCACACGTGTTGTTCGTTCTTAATAAAGTCAGAGCAGACATTGCCCGCCCTCTCCAGGGAGTAATCTTGTTAGCTGTTGTTATTGATTCCGTTGCTAAGGTCTGAGAATCGCTGATGCTTCCCTGTGGGAGTGGAAGGGGGAGGGAGAAGCATGTTCTTATAATTTTCCCATAAACCAGATGTTTTCTTTAACTCTTGTATCTTTAAAATATTTTCTCTTGAGAAAAAAAAAAAAGGATTAGAACAAACTTGGGATGCCAATTCTTATTTTCTCAGCATACCATGAGCGCACGCCCAGATGAATGAGAGGAGAATTCAGGCTGTGGGTGGTCACGTACTTGCGACTCCTCTGATAAGCGACACGCTGAACTGAAGGAAAGCCTGTTTCTGTAGTAAACTATATTCCTCCTATTTTCCAGTGATTCTGTTTCAATTACCACTGCTGATTAACATGGCACACCAAACTTAGGTAATACGACAACAGTCTTCTTATTTCACAGATTTTGGGGCCAAGATTTTGGGTAGGGCTCAGCCAGGGCGGTCACCTGCGCTCAGCTATCCAGGTAGCCTCTCCAGAATGGCGGCTTCAGTGAAGTTGGATTTCCATCGTGGTTGGTTTCTCCCAGAATGAGTGTCCCAAGAGAACCAGAATTCTTCGTGGCCTTTTATGGCCTGGCTTCAGAAGTCCCATAACCTTATTTCTGCCATTGCGGTGGTTCTCAAACCAGGGCCGCATTTGCCCCCAGAGAACGTTCGGCAATGTCTGAATATACTTTTGGTTTGCACAACTGGGACTGGGCAGCTCCAGCCCAGGGATGCTGCTAAATATTCAGCAATGCACAGGGCAGCACCCGTAGAGCAAAGACTCTGTGGCCCAAAACATCAACAGTGCCGAGGTTAAGAGACCCAGCCATGGCGGTCAGATTTAAGGAGAGGGAACATGCATCCTAATTCTTGATGAGAGAAGAGTGAAAAACATTGCAGACAGTTTAAGAAAAACTACCACAAAGTTGTTAGTTTATGTTTTTTCTAAATCAAATACCAAGTCTTCTAGAAATTCAATTCATGGGAGGTAAGTTAGAGAAAATAAAAGCTGTAATGGTTCAAAACCATGAAATGTAAATGTAAATTCCTAGATCCAGTCACACAGTCAAGCTGGCAACCCGAGGGCCAGATATCGGATGCATAATGTGATGTCCCCAAGCCATTCTGTGCTCTTAAGTCTCATGTTTCTACTTCCTTTCAGTCATTCCAATATTGTCCAGCTTTAGATGTATTATTTTTAGATGTTAGTGTGGTTATATTTAAACAATTTTCAAACTGACTTGCCTGAAATTTAGAGTGTATTTGTAAGCTCCAGGGGAGGAAAACAGTATCCCTGGAAGACAGGGAGGATGCTCTGGGCTCAGAGGAGCCCTGCTGGACCTCAGCATGCCCGGGAGCTGAGGACAGTTTCCTCTGTCCCTCCACGCTGAGGAATGGCTGGGGCAAGGACAGAGTCTCTCTCAAGATGGTCCCCTGACCCAGTGTGACATGTGTGGCAGCAGCCATTGGCAGCAGCGGTGTCACTGAGCGAGCTGACGAGTTTTGCACAATTGGAAAAGCACTAATGGCACCAACAGGTTATCCTGTTAGTTGGTTTCCTTTTACTCTTTTCTTAAAAACGTGTACTTATGTTCCTTTATCAGCTCCGAGTTTTTCCTACTGTCTTCGGTTAAAGCACTTGACTTCTTACTGCATCTTCTTCAGTTGATAAGGGGGGAATGACCTGGTTTCATTCCCACGTTCATCAGATGTTTCTGGAGCAGCTCCTATATTCCAGGTTCTGCACTGAGTGTTAAAGAGTGAGGTAGTGACAGACAGACCCAAACTCACTGCAGGAGACCCTGGGGCCGCCTGCCTCACATGGTCTAGTGGGAGGGAGATAAGCCCAACTTATGTTTATATTACATATATATATATATACACATTATATATATCCATAAGTATATAATTACATGGGTTATAAATGACGGAAGAACCCATCAATGCTTAGAGTCCAGAAGCCTTCCTGGAGGAAGGGACATCTAAATGGAGAGCGAGCGCCCGGTGAACACAGTTGCGGTAAAGCAAGGAGGGGATTTTTCCAAGCCAAGAAAGCAGAGTGGATGAAGTCCCCTTTTCAGGTCCAACATTGTTGTTGTTTCTATTTGTTACTGGATTCTCTACCTGCTTATGCACAGGTTTAAGATGTAAAGACAAATTCTTAAATCTTTGCATAAAAGCGGCAAGTAATTTGGAATAAGCTACTGGGTATAAGCTCTACAAATCTCTATTTTTCTGCATCCGGATATGTGCCATTTCCATATTGTGTCCTTTTTACTTGTTCTGCACTACTTATATAACCCAGGAAAAATTCATTTTATCCTTCTTTATTTCCAGTGATGCTTTTTATTGGCAATCAACCTGACGCTCACTGATGATCTAAGATGTGCCTTTGGCCACGCCTCCCGAGGCAGATGCCAGGCCCTGAGCACTCTGAGTTATCCATCACTTCCAACCGCTTCATATGCATTTGCAGCAGAACAGACACAGAGCTGTTTAATTTTCAGCTGATAATCTACTGAATAACATATTTGTTGGTAATGTGAACAATGGCAAGTTTGCTAATTGTCTTCACTTTTCAAATGCAGCCTTCATGAACTGGGCTTTGTCTCCCTGCATAGTACAATCATTTACGTGCAGATGGATTCGCTATTTGCCATACTTAATAAATTTTTCCAAACTGGCTTGTTTCTAATCTCAGTTATATGGAGAGAGCCCTCTAATCTCAGTTATATGGAGAGAGCCCTCCAAACATTCATGCTCAAAGGATCATTATAAAAGAAGCAAGGTTTAAAATGAGAAGGAAAGATACAATTTGACAATAATCAGGGTTTTCAAAAAAGATCTCTCTTCACCTTTTCTCACCCCAGCAAGTACAGTGAAAACCAGTAAACACCCAGATAGAACCATCCTCTTTCTGTAATAGCTCTGAAGCTCAAGATTTTTCATCAGTTACGTGGGCCCAATGGTCCAGCCCAGGGCTATTCCTTTCCACTCCCTTCCGCACTTTCCCTCTATCACAGCCTCTGATCTGAGCCCTTAGCACTCACTCACCCATCCCTCACATCTGACTGCCACCCTATTGTTATTTTTATCCTCCTGACTTCTGATCTCGTCTTTGCTCCTATTTCTGTCCTTACCTCAAGCTTTCAACTTGACATATTATAAAGACATCGTAACTATAGGTTTGGCTTAATCACTATCAAATATACCATTCTCCGTTTCAAAGCATGTGGCCTCAGGCTACTTTGGGTCCTCATTATTTGACCACCAGCACTACTGTTCCTAAAACTGCCCCGGCCAAGGGTAGAGACTTAATATTTGCTGAGCAGACCCCAAAGTGGAAATTTTTCTGGAAACAGTATAAGGCACTGCTTTACTCTGTAGACTCTAGAGGCAGATATACTGGATTTCAGTATCAGTTCCATGAATTACCAGTTATGTGACATTTACAAGTTTAGTTGCAATCCTTTAGATTTAATTTCCTCATAAAATGTTGATATCGATAGTATATAACTCCTGGGCTGGATAGAACTAAATAAGATAAAGATAGAAGATGATCAGTCTACAGGCAAATAGATACCATTATTAACGTTACTGTTATCATTAATGGTAGTACTGTATAAATAATAATGAATTATAATAAACTGCTATTTAAATTATCTTATGTTTCTTTATAATTCCCATAGTGGTTATCACATACCACCTACAGGGTACACATTCAGTAGAAACAAGTAGCTTGATTTGATATGTTCGCAGAGAGTTAGTGAGGGCATTTCAAACTGGGAAAATAATCTGCAATGCTGATACAGACTGTTGCCATCAGAGATCTTACCTGAAGTGGAAACTGTACCATTATTTAACAGCTGTCTTTTGTGTAGGCATTTCACAAATATTTCATTGAAACTACAAGTGAGGAAATCATCATTTAATAAAAAGTTCAAACTCAGTTGTCCCCCTTCACAACTATACACCTTCCCCTAAACCAACGAGTCTCAAGCTTCAGTTTGCATCAGGATAACCTAAGATTGCCAGAACCTGCCCCCTAGAGGTGTGTCATGAGCCAAGAGTCTGCATTTTTAACAAGTCCCCCCATATCGTTCTTATTATGGAGCTGCCCAGACCTCAAACTTCACAACAATGGAAAGGGCAGAAAAACAAATCTAAAAAAATCACAGTTTTTAAACATTGAGATATAATTGACATATTAGTTTCAGTTATACAACATGATGACTCCATAGTTATATATATATTTATATATACTGAAATGATCACCACAATAAGTCTAGTTAATATCTATCACCATCCATAGTTACAAATTTTTTTCTTGTGGTGAGAATTTTTTTTTTTTTTTTTTTTTTTTTTTGCGGTACGCGGGCCTCTCACTGTTGTGGCCTCTCCCGTTGCGGAGCACAGGCTCCGGACGCGCAGGCTCAGCGGCCACGGCTCACGGGCCCAGCCGCTCCGCGGCACGTGGGATCTTCCCGGACCGGGGCACGAACCCGCGTCCCCTGCATCGGCAGGCGGACTCTCAACCACTGTGCCACCAGGGAAGCCCCGGTGGTGAGAATTTTTAAGGTCGCCTCTCTTAGCAACTTTCAGATACACACTAGAGTTTTAACTAAAGTCACTGTGCTGTGCATTGCATCCAGTGACATCTAACTTATAACTGGAGGTTTGTACATTTTTTCCCCCTTCATCTGTTTTGTCCACTCCCCACCCCACCTCTGGCAACCACCAATCTGTTCTCTGTATCTATGCATATTTTTAAAAGTTTTGATCATCAAGTTGTGCAACTGAATCATATGCTGAAGTCTTTCTGTTTTGTTCTTGTTCATGTAGATAAGCTGGTTGGCCTATGGCAGAAAGAGGTATTTTGTTGCTTCCCAGACTTCCTTAGTTAAACAAGCCATTTGTAATTCAAATAATGTATTGCTATGACCTCCTTGGACTTGTTTCATATCTAAGTCATGGGTCAGAAGCACAGTCCCTGTCATGAATTCTCAATAACTGCCATTTCTTCTTGTTCTCTTACATCCCAATTGCATGTCTCAAACTCCAAACCCAGAACCAGGTTACTATCCATAACCTAGCATCATTTTCCATGAGTATGGCTTCTCTGTGTAAGAACCTGAAAAAAAAGTGTCTCCACAAATTCAGAGAAAATTTGTATGCTTGGGCAGCAGATAAGTCCAAGGAGAAAAATGGAGCAAGAGGCTACTGTGTGTCCACAGCCCATATTTCAATAAGTAATGAATTTGTTGGACACTTTATCTATGATAATACAGTCCCTGGAGGCCAGCAGATATCCATCCAGTACCTGGGTCAGGTCAAGGACCTCAGGGATTGTGTGGAGCTTTACTGAATAGTAGGAACCAAGCAGAAGCCTACCTAGTCTTAGATGAGGCAGAGATGAATTTAGGAAGGAATTAAATGTATTTTTCTTTTTTGGTGCTGCAGTCAAAAATATGGTTTAAAATCTGGAAGGGGGCAGACAGCACAAATGGGAAAACGTGGGGAGAAGACCTCACCCTGGTCTCCAAGGGCAGTCAGGTGTCCTGAGTCATGTTCCTAAGAGTTATGATCGTCTATAGTAAACAGGTTGGAACAAAAAGACACAGGCCCATCTCATGCAGCCCTGGGGACTTGTTCAGGGCTGACTGAAGGAAGATTCTAAGAGCAATTATGATGAAATCCTTATAAAGGTGCATTCCTACATGCTGGATCTATTACAAATGTAATTAGGTGCTTGTTGGTGGATGGCTTATCATCTGGGCATCCTTGGTATTATTCGAGTGGTTGGCACAGCCAGGCCTGAAGCTAACCCACATTCTCCTGATATTTACCTGTCAGAGTGCAGCAGTAGTTAAAATTTTAGTACCTTGCAAGCACTTTACTCATTGGAATACTATCACGGTTTCTGGTTTTTGGTCCTTTGGAAAGCAAATCATTTGCTGTAAATCTAAGACTGTCCTAAGGGACAGGATATAACACAGAGACCGCGTTAGGGAAGTAAAGCAAATGGTTTGGCCAGCGTAATAGACTGAAGAATGGTCCCCCAAAGATGTCATGTTCCAGTCTCCAAAACCTGTGAATAGGACTTTGCCTACATGATTAAGTTAAAAACATAACATGTGAGATTACCCTGCATGATTCAGGTGGGGCTAATGTAATCACATGGGTCCTTATAAAGGGGAGTCAAGAGTATCAAGGCCATAGAGAGGAGACTTAATGTCCAAAGTAGAGGTTAGAATGATGAACATTTGAAGATGAAGCGAAAGATCACAAGCCAAAGAATACAGGATGCCTCTAAAAGCTGGAAAAGGCAAGGAAATAGATTCCTCCCAAGAGATTCCAGAAGGAATACACCCCTGCTGACACCTTGATTTTAGGGCCAGAGGACCTATTTTGAACATCTTACCTCCCAAACTATCAGATCATAAATTACATAGTTTTAAGCCATCACGTTTGTGGGAATTTGCTACAGCAGTATCAGGAAACTAATATAGCCAACGTGCCTTAAATTGAGAAGTGCATGGTGTGGCATGTTATTGTTCACAAGACAGATGCTGTTTTGGTTTACAAGTCTTAGAAAGAATCATTGTTCTGCAGGTGATGATAACTGAGGTAGGCTTGTAGAAAGAAATGAGGTGAACACAGCACTAGGGAAGCAAACAGAGGAAGAGTTATTAACATACAACAACCAGAAAGACAAGAAAGGGCCAACAAGGATAAAAGTAGGTTAAAGAAAAGTTTATTACAAGCATTATTGTATAGAAGTTCTCAAACTGTGCCACGGGGTGGAGTCCTAGGCGAACTAGGAGGACAACGAGTTTGCATCTCCTCACGACTAGGGCAACCACCAGGCACTGGTGGGGGACCACGGACACCTAAGGGGATGGGAGGAACCCTCAAGCGATCAGGTAGGACGTGGGGGGCAGTGAGGGGGAGGAGAAATGGAGGTGGGACGGGACTGGTGCCCCTGGGGGTGGCTGGGGGAGGGGAGGGGTTCCCACATCCGGAGGCGCCCACGCACAGTTAGGAGATCAACAGGGACGGGGGGAGGTGGAGACCCTTGGGAGAACGAAGGATTGGAACGGAACGTGGCCAGTGTTCCCCCTGCCCACTTTGGCCCAGGGAGCCTGCTGAGGGCCTGAGCCTGATCCCCTGCCTACCGAGGCTCCCTCCTGCCCCGTGGGGCCTGAGGGAGTGGGAGGCAGGAGCGGGGAGGAAAAGTAGAGACCAGACAGATGGGACCAGTGCCCCTGAGGGGCAGCTGGGGTAGGCAGGGGGTTCCCATGCCCGGAGTGGCCCACCCATGGTTGGGGATCAGCGGGGACCTCGGGAGAGCAGATGGTTGGAAGGGAACACAGCCAGCATTTCCCCTGTCCACCTGGGAACCCTGGAGAGCCTGCTGAGGTCCTAGACCTAATCCTCCACCCTCCGAGGCTCCCTACAGCTGCCTACACTGAGCCTGAGCCCTGCCCCCACCCCCGCACCCAGGGCCTTACCTCCGTCCTCCGCACTCCAAGGCCCCGCTCTGGCTGTGCTGCCTTTGCCAGCCACGCCTAAACCCCGCCCCCACCTAGGCCCCATCCCCCAAGGCCTTTTCCAGCCATGCGGGTCCTGAGGCTAGGCCCCGCTTCCCACGCTAAACCCCGCCCCCTGCCTAAGCCCCGCCCCCCACAGCCAAGGCCTTTTTTTTATTTTATTTTTTATTTTTATTTTTTTTTCAGTCTTCTAAGAAGAGGTATTATTGGAGACCTTTTAAACTTTGTGGAGGAGCTTTTGAATTCAAAGGAGAGTTCTTCCATAACCTAGAATGCTATTGCCTTAAATATGAATGAAGAAGCCTTTTTGCCAAGCCTTATCTGAGCACACCTATGACACTTTTCTTGCATTGGTTTCTCACTTGACCATAAGACACTGTAGGAAGTAAAAGGTAAGTGAAACATACAAACAAACATCTTGCCTTTTTCCAGATTATCAACACACACTACTTACTGAACAACTCTGTGAAGTAGTGTGTTCTTTTTTTTTTTTTTTTAAACATCTTTATTGGAGCATAATTGCTTTACAATGGTATGTTAGTTTCAGCTTCACAACAAAATGAATCAGTTATATATATACATATGTTCCCATATCTCTTCCCGCTTGCGTCACCCTCCCTCCCACCCTCCCTATCCCACCCCTCCAGGCGGTCACACAGCACCGAGCTGATCTCCCTGTGCTATGCGGCTGCTTCCCACTAGCTATCTACCTTACGTTTGGTAGTGTATACATGTCCATGCCTCTTTATTGCTTTGTCACCGTTTACCCTTCCCCCTCCCCATAGCCTCAAGTCCATTCTCTAGTAAGTCTGTGTCTTTATTCCTGTTTCACCCCTAGGTTTTTCATGACATTTTTTTTTTCTTAAATTCCATATATATGTGTTAGCATACGGGTCTCTTGTAGACAGCAAATATATGGGTCTTGTTTTTGTATCCATTCAGCCAATCTGTGTCTTTTGGTGGGAGCATTTAGTCCATTTACATTTAAGGTAATTATCGATATGTGTGTTCCCATTCCCATTTTCTTAATTGTTTTGGGTTTGTTATTGTAGGTCTTTTCCTTCTTTTGTGTTTCTTGCCTAGAGAAGTTCCTTTAGCAGTTGTTGTAGAGCTGGTTTGGTGGTGCTGAACTCTCTCAGCTTTTGCTTGTCTCTAAAGGTTTTAATTTCTCCATCAAATCTGAATGAGATCCTTGCTGGGTAGAGTAATCTTGGTTGCAGGTTTTTCTCCTTCAACCCTTTCAATATGTCCTGCCACTCCCTTCTGGCTTGCAGAGTTTCTGCTGAAAGATCAGCTGTTAACCTTATGGGGATTCCCTTGTGTGTTATTTGTTGTTTTTCCCTTGCTGCTTTTAATATGTTTTCTTTGTATTTAATTTTTGACAGTTTGATTAATATGTGTCTTGGCGTATTTCTCCTTGGATTTATCCTGTATGGGACTCTCTGTGCTTCCTGGACTTGATTAACTATTTCCTTTCTCATATTAGGGAAGTTTTCAACTATAATCTCTTCAAATATTTTCTCAGTCCCTTTCTTTTTCTCTTCTTCTTCTGGAACCCCTATAATTCGAATGTTGGTACGTTTAATGTTGTCCCAGAGGTCTCTGAGACTGTCCTCAGTTCTTTTCATTCTTTTTTCTTTATTCTGCTCTACAGTAGTTATTTCCACTATTTTATCTTCCAGGTCACTTATCCGTTCTTCTGCCTCAGTTATTCTGCTATTGATCCCATCTAGAGTACTTTTAATTTCATTTATTGTGTTGTTCATCGTTGCTTGTTTCATCTTTAGTTCTTCTAGGTCCTTGTTAACTGATTCTTGCATTTTGTCCATTCTATTGTCCATTCTATCTCCAAGATTTCGGATCAACCTTACTATCATTATTTTGAATTCTTTTTCAGGTAGACTGCCTATTTCCTCTTCATTTGTTAGGTCTGATGGGTTTTTATCTTGCTCCTTCATCTGCGGTGTGTTTTTCTGTCTTTTCATTTTGCTTATCTTACTGTGTTTGGGGTCTCCTTTTTTGCAGGCTGAAGGTTCGTAGTTCCTGTTGTTTTTTGTGTCTGTCCCCAGTGGCTAAGGTTGGTTTAGTGGGTTGTGTAGGCTTCCTGGTGGAGGGTACTAGTGCCTGTGTTCTGGTGGATGAGGCTAGATCTTGTCTTTCTGGTGGGCAGGTCCACGTCTGGTGGTGTGTTTTGGGGTGTCTGTAGACTTATTATGATTTTGGGCCGCCTCTCTGCTAATGGGTGGGGTTGTGTTCCTGTCTTGCTAGTTGTTTGGCATAGGATGTCCAGCACTGTAGCTTGCTGGTCGTTGAGTGAAGCTGGGTGCTGGCGTTGAGATGGAGATCTCTCGGAAATTTTTGCTGTTTGATATTATGTGCAGCTGGGAGGTCTCTTGTGGATCAGTGTCCTGAAGTTGGCTCTCCCACCTCAGAGGCACAGCACTGACTCCTGGCTGCAGCACCAAGAGCCTTTCATCCACAGGGCTCCTTAATTTGGGATGATTGGTTGTCTATTCAGGTATTCCACAGATGCAGGGTACATCAAGTTGATTGTGGAGCTTTAATCCGCTGCTTCTGATGCTGCTGGGAGAGATTTCCCTTTCTCTTCTTTGTTCTCACAGCTCCCAGGGGCTCAGCTTTGGATTTAGCCCCGCCTGTGCGTGTAGGTCGCCGGAGGGCGTCTGTTCTTTGCTCAGACAGGACGGGGTTAAAGGAGCCGCTGATTCGGAGGCTCTGGGTCACTCAGGCCCGGGGGTAGGGAGGGGCACGGAGTGTGGGGCGGGCCTGCGGCGGCAGAGGCCGGCGAGAAGTTGCAGCCTGAGGTGCGCCTGTGCGTTCTCCCGGGGGAGTTGTCCCTGGATCCCGGGACCCTGGCAGTGGCGGGCTGCACAGGCTCCCCGGAAGGGCGTGTGGCTAGTGACCTGTGTTCGCACACAGGCCTCCCGGTGGCGGCAGCAGCGGCCCTAGCGTCTCATTGTGGTTCTGTTTCACCTTGTTGTAGTTGTTTCACTTATATTTTTATTTTTCCTAATATATTTTTTACTTTTCTAATTTTATTTTATTTTTTATTCTTTGTTATTGTACTACTCCTTTTTTTTTTTTCTTTTCTTTGTTGCACTGTGTGGCTTGAGGGATCTTCGTTCCCAGGCTGGGGGTTGGGCCTGAGCTCCTGTGGTGGGAGCGCTGAGTCCAAACCGCTGGACTAACAGAGAACCTCAGACCCTAGAGAATATTAATCAGAGTGAGGCCCTCATCTCGGCATCAACACCCAGCTCTACCCAACTGCCTGCAAACTCCAGTGCTGGACACCTCAGGCCAAATAACCAGTAAGACAGGAATACAGCCCCACCCATGAAAAAAATGAGACCGCAAAAAATTATGTTACAGACAAAGGAGCAAGGTAAAAACCTACAAGACCAAATAAATGAAGAGGAAATAGGCAAACTACTCTGAAAAAGAATTCAGAGTAATGATAGTAAAGATCATCCAAAGTCTCATAAATAGAATGGAGGCACAGATCGAGAAAATACAAGAAGTGTTTAACAAAGACCTAGAAGAACTAAAGAACAAACAGTGATGAACAACACAATAACTGAAATGAAAAATACACTAGAAGGAATCAACAGTAGAATAACTGAGGCAGAAGAGTGAATAAGTGAGCTGGAAGATAGAATGGTGGAAATAAATGCTGAGGAGCAGAATAAAGAAAAAAGAATGTAAAGAATGGAGGAGAGTCTCAGAGACCCCTGGGACAACATTAAATGCACCAACATTCGAATTACTGGGATTCCAGGAGAAGAATAGAAAGAGAAAGGGTCTGAGAAAATATTTGAAGAGATTATAGTTGAAAACTTCCCTAACATGGGAAAAGAAATAGCCATCCAAGTCCCGGAAGCGCAGAGCGTCCCACACAGGATAAACCCAGGGAGAAACACACCAAGACACATACTAATCAAACTATCAAAAATTAAATTCAAAGAAAAAATATTTAAAGCAGCAAGGGAAAAGCAACAAATAATATACAAGAGAATCCCCAGAAGGTTATCAGCTGATTTTTCAGCAGAAACTTTGTAGGCCAGAAGGGAGTGGCAGGATATAATTAAAGTGATAAAAGGGAAAAACCTACAACCAAGATTACTCTACCCAGCAAGGATCTCATTCAGATTCGACAGAGAAATCAAAAGCTTTACAGACAAGCAAAAGCTAAGAGAATTCAGCACCACCAAACCAGCTTTACAGCACATGCTAAAGGAACTTCTCTAGGCGGGAAACACAAGAGAAGAAAAAGACCTAAAAAGACAAACCCAAATCAATTAAGAAAATGGTAATAGGAACAGACATATTGATAATCACCTTGAATGTAAATGGATTAAATGCTCCAACCAAAAGACACAGACTGGCTGAATGGATACAAAAACAAGACCTGTATATATGTGGTCTACAAGAAACTCAGTTCAGGGACACATACAGACTGAAAGTGAGGGGATGGAAAAAGATATTCCATGCAAATGGAAATCAAAAGAAAGCTGAAGTAGCAGTACTCATATCAGATAAAACAGACTTCAAAACAAAGACTGTTACAAGATATAAGGAAGGACACTACATAATGATCAAGGGATCAATCCAAGAAGAAAACATAGCAATTATAAATATTTATGCACCCAACATAGGAGCACCTCAATACATAAGGCAAATGCTAACAGCCATAAAAGGCTACTGTCACTATTATTGTGACAGTAACACAATAATAGTGGGGGACTTTAACACACCACTTACCCCAAGGGACAGATCATCCAGACAGAAAATAAATAAGGAAACAAAAGCTTTAAATGACACAGTAGACAAGACAGATTTAATTGATATTTATAGGACATTCCACCCAAAAGCAGAATACACTTTCTTCTTCAAGTGCACACGGAACATTCTCCAGGATGGATCACATCTTGGGTCACAAATCAAGCCTTGGTAAATTTAAGAAAATTGAAATCATATCAAGCATCTTTCCCAACCACAACGTTATGAGATTAGAAATCAATTATGGGGGAAAAAACTGTAAAAATCACACATACATGGAGACTAAACAGTGCACTGCTAAATAACCAAGAGATCACTGAAGAAATCAAAGAGGAAATTAAAAAATACCTAGAAACAAATGACAACTAAAACAGGATGACCCAAAACCTATGGGATGCAGCAAAAGCAGTTCTAAGAGGGAGGTTTACAGCAATTCAATCTCACCTCAAGAAACAAGAAAAATCTAAAATAAACAATGTAACTTTACACCTAAAGCAACTCGAGAAAGAAGAACAAAGAAAACCCAAAGTTAGTAGAAGGTAAGATATCATAAAGATCAGAGCAAAAATAAATGAAATACAAATGAAGAAAACAAAAGCAAAGATCAATGAAATTAAAACTTGGTTCTTTGAGAAGATAAACAAAACTGATAAACCTTTAGCCAGACTTATCAAGGAAAAGAAGGGAGAAGACTCAAATCAATAAAATTAGAAATGAAAAAGGCAGGACTTCCCTGGTAGTGCAGTGGTTAAGAATCCGCCTGCCAACGCAGGGGACACAGGTTCAAACCCTAATCTGGGAAGATCCCACATGCCAAAAATCAACTAAGCCCATATGCCACAACTACTTAGCCTGCGCTCTAGAGCCCATGAGCCACAACTACTGAGCCTGTGTGCCACGACTTCTGAAGCCCATGTGCCCTAGAGCCAATGCGCTGCCATTACTGAGCCCACACACCACAACTACTGAAGCCCATGTGCTCTAGGGCCAGCAGGCTGCAACTACTGAAGCCAGCGTGCCAAGAGGCTGTGCTCCACAACGAGAAGCCACTGCAATGAGAAGCCCATGCACCGCAACAAAGAGTAGCCCCTGCTCAGCACAACTAGAGAAAGCCTATGCACAGCAACGAAGACCCAACAAAGCCAAAAATAAATTAAGAAAAAAAAAAAGAAATGAAAAAGGAGAAATTACAATGACACTGCAGAAATACAAAGGATCATAAGAGACTACTACAAGCAACGATATGGCAATTAAATGGACAACCTGGAAGAAACTGACAAATATTTGGAAAGGTACAATTTTCCAAGACTGAACCATGAAGAATTAGAAAATATAAACATCCCAGTTACAAGTAATGAAGTTGAAACTGTAATTAAAAATCGTCCAACAAACAAAAGACCAGGACCAGATGGCTTCACAGGTGAATTCTATCAAACATTTAGAGAAGAGTTAACACTTACCCTTCTCAAACTCTTCCAAAAAGTTGCAGAGGGAGGAATATTTCCAAACTCATTCTATGTGGCCACCATCACCCTGATACCAAAATGAGACAAAGATATAACAAAAAAGAAAATTACAGACTAATATCACTGATGAAGATAGATGCAAAAATCCTCAACAAAATACTAGCAAACAGAATCCAACAGCACATTAAAAAGATCATTCACCATGATCAAGTGAGATTTATCCCAGGGATGCAAGGATTCTTCAATACATGCAAATCAATGTGATACACCATATTAACAAATTGAAGAATAAAAACCATATGATCATCTGAATAGATGCAGAAAAAGCTTCTGACAAAATTCAACATGCATTTATGATAAAAACTCTCCAGAAAGTGGGCATAAAGAGCATAATGGTAAAAAAAACTGAAAGGATTTCCTCTATGATCAGGAACAAGACAAGGATGTCCACTCTTGCCACAATTATTCAACATAGTACTGGAAGTCCTAGCCATGGCAATCAGAGAAGGAAAAGAAATAAAAGGAATACAAATTGGAAAAGAAGAAGTAAAACTGTCACTGTTTGCAGATGACATGATACTATACATAGAAAATCCTAAAGATGCCACCAGAAAACTAGGATAACTAATCAATGTATTTGGTAAGGTTGCAGGAAACAAAATTAATGCACAGAAATCTCTTGCATTCCTATACACTAACAACGAAAGATCAGAAAGAGAAATTAAGGAAACAATCCCATTTACCATTGCAATGAAAAGAATAAAATATCTAGGAATAAACCTACCTAAGGAGGCAAAATACCTGTACTCAGAAAACCATAACACACCAATGAAAGAAATCAAAGATGACACAGACAGATAGAGAGACATACCATGCTCCTGCACTGGAAGAATCAATATTGTGAAAATGACTATACTACCCAAAGCAATCTACACATTCAATGCAATCCCTATCAAATTACCAATGGCATTTTTCACAGAACTAGAACAAAAAATCTTAAAATTTGTATGGAGACAAAAAAGACCCCAAATAGCCAAAGCAATCTTGAGAAAGAAAAACGGAGCTGGAGGAATCAAGCTCCCTGACTTCAGACTATACTACAAAGCTACAGTAATCAAGACAGTATGGTACTGGCACCAAAACAGAAATATAGATCAATGGTACAGGATAGAAAGCCCAGAGATAAACCCACGTACCTATGGTCACCTAATCTATGACAAAAGAGGCAAGAATATACAGTGGAGAAAAGACAGCATCTTCAATAAGTGGTGCTGAGAAAACTGGACAACTACGTATAAAAGAATGAAGTTAGAGCACTCCCTAACACCATACACAAAAATAAACTCAAAATAGGTTAGAGATCTAAATGTAAGACCGGACACTATAAAACTCTTAGAGGAAAATATAGGAGAAACACTCGTTGACATAAGTCAAGCAAGATCTTTTATGACCCACCTCCTAGAGTAATGAAAATAAAAACAAAAATAAGCAAATGGGACCTAATTAAACTTAAAAACTTTTGCACAGCAAAGGAAACCATAAACAAGACGAAAAGACAACCATCAGAATGGGAGGAAGTATTTGCAAATGAAGAAACGGACAAAGGATTAATCTCCAAAATATACAAACAGTTCATGCAGCTCAATATCAAAAAAACAAACAATGCAATCAAAAAATGAGCGTAAGACCTAAAGAGACATTTCTCCAGAGAAGACATACAGATGGCCAAGAGGCACATGAAAAGATGCTCAACATCACTAATTATTAGAGAAATGCAAATCAAAACTACAATGAGGTATCACCTCACACCAGTTAGAATGGGCATCATCAGAAAATCTACAAACAACAAATGCTGGAGAGGGTGTGGAGAAAAGGGAACCTTCTTGCACTGTTGGTGGGAATGTAAATTGATTACAGCCACTGTGGAGAACAGTATGGAGATTCCTTAAAAAACTAAAAATAGAACTACCATATGACCCAGCAATCCCACTACTGGGCATATACCCTGAGAAAACCATAATTCAAAAAGACACATGGGGGCTTCCCTGGTGGCGCAGTGGTTGAGAGTCCGCCTGCCGATGCAGGGGACATGGGTTCGTGCCCTGGTCCGGGAGGATCCCACATGCCGCGGAGCGGCTGGGCCCGTGAGCCATGGCTGCTGAGCCTGTGCGTCCAGAGCCCGTGCTCCGCAATGGGAGAGGCCACAGCAGGGAGAGGCCCGCGTACCGCAAAAAAAAAAAAAAAAGACACATGTACACCAGTATTCACTGCAGCACTATTTACAATAGCCGGGACATGGAAACAACCTAAATGTCCATCAACAGATAAATGGATAAAGAAGATGTGGTACATATATATAATGGAATATTACTCAGCCATAAAAAGAAATGAAATTGGGTCAATTATAGAGATGTGGATGGACCTACAATCTGTCACACAGAGTGAAGTAAGTCAGAAAGAGAAAAACAAATATTGTATATTAACGCATATATGTGGAATCTAGGAAAATGGTACAGATGAACCTATTTGCAGGGCAGGAATAGAAATGCAGATGTAGAGAACAGACGTGTGGACACAGCAGGGGAAGGGGAGCGTGGGATGAAATGGGAGATTAGGTTTGACATAAAAACGCTACCATGTGTGAAACATATAGCTAGTGGGAACCTGCTGTATAGCACAGGGAGCTCAGCTCGGTGCTCTGTGACGACCTAGATGGGTGGGATGGGGGGGAGGGAGGTCCACAAGGGAGGGGATAAATGTATACATATAGCTGATTCACTTCATTGTACAGCAGAAACTAACACAACATTGTAAAGCAATTATACTCCAATTAAAAAAAAAAAGTTCTCAGACTGTCCCAGTATGAAAACTTGAGGTGCAGAGAAAACATGCCATTACACAGCTGGTAAATGGCAACCAGAATATGCACCCAGGAAGTCCAGCTTCCCAGCCTGTGTTCTTAGCCTCTTTGCTCTCCAGTCTTCCGTATGGCTGTGACATGACCCACAATTGTTTGGATGGGCAAGTTCTTCCAGCACGTCAGAGACTAAACAACTGTGTAGGGGACAACTGACTGCACAGGAGTGCTTTAGCCAAAGATGGTAAACACGGGCAGGAGAGACAAGAAAGGCAAGACAAGAGCAGGAGTAATCTGGACCCAAGGAATGTCATCAGTCCATCAGAGCCAAGAGGCAGTCTGATGAGAGAGGTCATACGAGTCAGATGACAGAGATGAAGACAGTGAAGAGGGCCTGAGACGCGGGAGGTGGGGGTGGGGGCTCAGAAGAACAGGAGCACAACTGGAGGGAAGGATGCGTGAAGCCCAGGCCAAGCTCTGCCTCAAACAGGATTATCAGGGCAGCCCCTGTGATTGGATCCGTAACTCTAGCATCTGGGGAATCTCTCAGAGTGGACCTTCGGAATACAGGAAACTCAATAGATATGCAGCATTCAACTGTGCACCAAAAGCAATTCCAAGAATATTTATAGAAACTTAATAAGAGCTCTACACTGGAAACTACCCAAATTAACATCAGGATATATAAATAAATGATGGCACTTTTACGCAGTGAAGTACTATTCACCAATGTAAACAGAAGACTTCCAACTACACTTGAAAATACGGTTGCATCTTATAATGATACGTGAGGGAAACAAGACATAAAAAAGCACATATTTTATGATTCTATATATGAAGTTCAAAAACAAGCATAAGCAATCAAAAGTGTTAAAAGTCATGATAGCTGTTACCCTGGCAGGGGGTGGGTGGATGCTGTCTGAAGGGGAACACAGAGGTAGCAGGGCTTCTAAGACAGTACAAGTAACCTGTCTTTTAATCCAGGTACTGGTTACATGAGTGTATTCGAGAATTCTATACTTATTTGTGCACTTTTCTGAATAATAATAACTTTAATAAACATATGAAAAAAAAGTAGAAATATAAATGGATCTCTGGGGTGATAGGAGGTGTTAAAAAATAACATTTGAGGGCTTACCTGGTGGCGCAGTGGTTGAGAGTCTGCCTGCTGATGCAGGGGACACGGGTTCGTGCCCCGTCCGGGAAGATCCTACATGCCGCGGAGCGGCTGGGCCCGTGAGCCATGGCCACTGAGCCTGCGCATCCGGAGCCTGTGCTCCGCAACGGGAGAGGCCACAACAGTGAGAGGCCCGCGTACCGCAAAAAAAAATAATAATAACATTTGAATCTAAACTGAGAATTAATCAAACTGGGCTCAGCATCTTTAATTGGCTGCTGGAGAAGAATTTGATAGCTGGTTGAGAAGAATCAGGGCCCCACGCTGTTGTCAGCTGAGCTTTATTTAATGCCACTTGGCCCTCACATGCTCACTCACTGTGTCAGGGATAAATCCTTGTTGCTTGCTATTACTATTTACTGGCCACAGATAAATTGACTTATCATTACTTCTCACACAGATTAAGTATTTCTTCTGATTAATGGTTCATTCATATCTGTGGATGGATCCAAACACCCATGTCCTAAATATTCAACCACGTCCATTGTAAAAGAGACGGTAGTTTCACAGCTCTGTGAAATAAACCAGGATCTGTGTTTAACTGTCCAGTTACTGGTATAAACTTTCTATCATCTAGATACACTAGATATTATCTAGATCCACTTCCTCTCCTTTTTTTGAATAGTCTCTAGTTCCCTGTTGATGAGCACTGAATTTTGATTTGTGCTCAGAATCACTTTGTCTAAGAAAATTTCCTTTAACAAGATGTCACCAAGGTAATCAAGTCAACAAACTTTTTTTTATAATGAGGATTACAAGTACTGGGCAGGATGGGTGAAGACAATGGTGATAGTTCAGGATGTGTCTAAGCCGATACTGTTACAGCCAGTTTTGCAGTGAAAACAGAAAGTCAGAAATCTCAATTGTCCAATTTTTAAATGTTGTCAACAAATTTTGAAAATTTCATTTGGTATAAGCCAAGCAGACCATATCTACGATGGGACTCAGCTCAGCCATAGCCAGTGTGAGCCTTCCACAAGCGTGATTTTACTCACTCCTCACAAATTCCCCATGATGTGGGCATCATACAGAGAAGGCTCACAGAGGTCACTGTGTGGGTCAAGTTCACACAGCTACCAAGGGGTCAAGCCAGGGTAACATTCAGGTCTAATTATCCAAATTGCTCTTCTTTTCCCCATGAGAAAAGCTCGATTTTGTAGCACTGATATTTGGGCTACAAATCAAAATGATGCTTTTTTACTTACAGTTACAACGAGTGAAAAGGTAGAAGAACTATTTGCATTATTTGATAAGGAATTTGTTTTTCGGAAATTCTGTGCTACAAATGGAAAAGCATTACCCAGTATCGGATTTCTCATTATGATTCTGGCAAAAATATTCATCATAAAGATGCAGCAAGTAAGCCAATCACGTTATCTTGGACAATTCAATGACCACAAAGGGACATGATTTAAAATTATTTCTGGATAACAAGTGACAAATGTCATTTAGTGGAATAAATTTGTGCAGAGTCAGAATCCCTCTGTTTTGGTTTGGATGGTACCAAGCTTTCTACCTGTTTATCCTCAGTGTGATTTTACAGAGAGAAGTCTTTTTTTTTTTATTAAAATAACTTTATTTTATAAAGTTTTTAAAAATAAGTTTATTTAGGGCTTCCCTGGTGGCGCAGTGGTTGAGAATCTGCCTGCTAATGCAGGGGACACGGGTTCGAGCCCTGGTCTGGGAGGATCCCACGTGCCGCGGAGCGGCTAGGCCCGTGAGCCACAACTACTGAGCCTGCGCGTCTGGAGCCTGTGCTCGGCAATAGGAGAGGCCGCGATAGTGAGAGGCCCGCGCACCGCGATGAAGAGTGGCCCCCGCTTGCCGCAACTAGAGATAGCCCTCACACAGAAACGAAGACCCAACACAGCAAAAATAAATAAATTTATTAAAAAAAAAAAAAGTTTATTTATTTTTGGCTGCATTAGGTCTTCGTTGCTGCATGTGGGCTTTCTCTAGTTGTGGCGAGCGGGGGCTACTCTTCATTGCGGTGTGCGCACTTCTCATTGCGGTGGCTTCTCTTGTTGCAGAGCACGGGCTCTAGGTGCGCGGGCTTCAGTGGTTGCAGCACGCAGTCTCAGTAGTTGAGGCACACAGGCTCTAGAGCTCAGGCTCAGCTGTGGCTCAGGGGCCTAGTTGCTCCGCAGCATGCAGGATCCTCCCGGACCAGGGATTGAACCCGTATGGTCCCCTGCATTGGCAGGCGAATTCCCAACCACTGTACCACCGGGGAAATCCCCCAAGAAATCTTTTTTAAAAATTATTTGGAGAACAAAAAATACAGAATTGTTAGGAAATACTTCTCACTTGGTTCGTGATATCCCAAGTTGACGTTAAATGCAATTTGTCTTCGAAGAAAAGTGAAACCACTTGCAAATAATATGAAATGAGGTTGATGAATTACATGTGAGGAGAAAAGATGGGCTATTTGTCTTAAATTATATTTTGAGGTTTTGTTTTCTCTAATATGGAAGGGTATAAGCCACATCTAATGGATTCCAGCCCTTTCAGATTGCAGGGCTGGAACTAGGCCTTGATTGTCTCTAAAAATCACAAGATTCTTTTAAAATGAGATGCTTGTTTGCTTCACACCTTGGTATGGCTTTAGCTATTTCAGTTATAAATTTGCATTTGTTAGGCTATTTGGTTAATATATATGGGAAAATGTTAATATCATTCTTCAGATGTTCACTATTCTGCAAGCCACATGGGGCTGTGCTGTACACAAATTCATTTTCAAACCCTGCTAACCACTGAAATATTGCTTTTTCCTCCTTTTGATATTACTTCTTAGTCTTTTCAACTTTTCAAAAGTACTTGCATAAACATCTTGCCACATATACCATCTTCCTTCCCAGAACAATGACTCAGACCTTAACCAAGAATGTTAATTATGTTCTCCTCACACTGTTCATCACATGAACTGGCTTAGACTTGAACATAAAAATATTTGCTGTGAGCATGGCTTCACCTTTTACTCTAGACATTCTATAGTTTCATGGGCAGAGAATATCAGGCACTTAACCTTAAAAACTAAAAATAAAAGACTTAGGCCCTAAAAGGAGTTTCTACCTGATTACTGCTTCCCACCAGAGGAAATCAGTCAATATATTCACCCATTCCAAGATCATTATTACATTGGGAGCTGAAGGAATAAAAGAGAAAAATACATATGTATTTATATATAGTTTACTACTTAGTAATATATATTATTATATATAACAATTCTTATAATTTAATAATTTATGTTATATATAATATGTTAACATATATACACATACATATTAATGTGACATTCTATCTTCAGGCGGTTTACAATCTATAAAAAAGTTGATGAAATAAAAAATATATAGGGCTTCCCTGGTGGCGCAGTGGTTGAGAGTCTGCCTGCTGATGCAGGGGACACGGGTTCGTGCCCCAGTCCGGGAAGATCCCACATGCCGCGGGGCAGCTGGGCCCGTAAGCCATGGCCGCTGGGCCTGCGCGTCCGGAGCCTGTGCTCCGTGGCGGGAGAGGCCACAACAGTGAGAGGCCCGCGTACCGCAAAAAACAAACAAACAAACAAAAATATATAAAACTATTTTAAATGCAGATAAATTTTGCTTACATTTCAATTTAAAATAGCCCCTGATAATATTAACACACTCTTACACAGCTTTGGACACAAAATAAATATGAGGCAGGTGGTACTGTTAGATTATTTAGAGAATGTGTTACATGCCTATTTCATATAGTTTTTAACCTTGTATATATCAATTCAAAAAAACAGTGGACTAGGGAATGTTTGGACTTAAGGGCAAATTGCAAAATTATTTCTTTTGTTGATAAGTGGTATAGAATAATCACAGAATCAAAGGGCACTCTAAAGAGCTCCTTTCTTCATCTTTAGCCAATACTGAATTTTGTTGTTTTTCAAATGATTATTACAAACACAAACACAAAGTGCCAAATGCTAAGCCAGGTTCTTGTGAGAATTATAATGGCAATTGGTAGTCCCCACCCTAATGAAATCCTTCATCCAAAAGGGCAGCACAAATGTAAGCAAAATCTAAGTGGACCTCAGGTTGGTGAAGAGTGCTGGGTGCTGAGTGCCCGGTCTACACATTCCAAGATAGACCCTCCTGTCGTGGTGGGGTCGCTTTCAAATCCTGTCTCAGTAGCACATGCCATGAGGAAACAGCTGCAAACATTCATCATTAAAACATCGACATGCCAGCGACATGTCAGAGTTTCAAGACAAATTACATTTGTCCCTCTAGATCCTACTATCCTTGGCTTTTGCCCCAAATGCAAAGCTCTCTTACAATACTGTATCCTTATTGACTCCCTGGGCACTTGAAGATTCTAATTTTTTGCTCAGATCTCTACCAGTGTTTCTTTTCTTCCTCCTGTTTATTAGAGACATCCTTGATACATTCTGGCTACTAGCTGCCATTTTTTGCAAATATCACCCAGTGTGTCATCTGTCTGTCAACTTTGTTTATGGTGTCCCCCATTGAACATAAACTTGGAAGTTTGATGTAGTCAAGTTCACTGACATTTCCCTTCTGGTTTGTGATAGAGGGAACAGAGCTTATTTATAAAATCCTTCCCACCACATTGTCACAAAGACAAATCCGTATTCTTTGTTCTTAATTTTCAAATTAGCTAGGCCTCAATTCTTTGGTATGAATGCAAAATAAGCTTGTCATTTTCTTCAAAAAAATCTTGCTGGAATTTTACTGAATTTATAGACTAATTTGGGGAGCACTGACATCTTTAAAGTGTTAGATCATTGCAAATATAAACAATATTTAGCTCTCCATTCATTCAATTCCTCATCAGTATCCTACAATAGAGCTTACAAATGTCCTATCAATGGTTCTTTTTTTTTCTTTATTGGAATATAATTGCTTTACAATGGTGTGTTAGTTTCTGCTGTATAACAAAGTGAATCAGCTATACATATACATATATCCCCATATCTCTTCCCTCTTGCGTCTCCCTCCCTCCCACCCTCCCCATCCCACCCCTCTAGGTGGTCACAAAGCTCCGAACTGATCTCCCTGTGCTATGCGGCTGCTTCCCACTAGCTATCTATTTTACATTTGGTAGTGTATACATGCACATGCCACTCTCTCACTTTGTCCCAGCTTACCCTTCCCCGTCCCTGTGTCCTCAAGTCCATCTTATAGTAGGTCTGCATCTTTATTCCCATCCTACTCTTAGGTTCTTCATGACCATTTTTTTGTTTTTAGATTCCTATATATGTGTTAGCATACGGTATTTGTTTTTCTCTTTCTGACTGACTTCACTCTGTATGACAGACTCTAGGTCCATCCACCTCACTACAAATAACTCAATTTCATTTCTTTTTATGGCTGAGTAATATTCCATTGTATATATAGTAATATTCCAATATATATATATATATATTCCACTCCATTATATATAATATTCTTTATCCATTCATCTGTCGATGGACACTTAGGTTGCTTCCATGTCCTGGCTATTCTAAGTAGAGGTGCAGTGAACATTGTGGTACATGACTGTTTTTGAATTATGGTTTTCTCAGGGTATATGCCCAGTAGTGGGATTGCTGGGTCATATGGTAGTTCTATTTTTAGTTTTTTAAGGAACCTCCATACTGTTCTCCATAGTGGCTGTATCAATTTACATTCCCACCAACAGTGCAAGAGGGTTCCCTTTTCTCCACACCCTCTCCAGCATTTATTGTTTGTAGATTTTTTGATGATGGCCACTCTGACCGGTGTGAGGTGATATCTCATTGTAGTTTTGATTTGCATTTCTCTAATGATTAGTGATGCTGAGCATTCTTTCATGTGTTTGCTGGCAGTCTGTATATCTTCTTTGGAGAAATGTCTGTTTAGTCCTTCTGCCCATTTTTGGATTGGTTTGTTTGTTTTTTTGATATTGAGCTGCATGAGCTGCTTGTAAATTTTGGAGATTAATCCTTTGTCAGTTGCTTCATTTGCAAATATTTTCTCCCATTCTGAGGGATGTCCTTTCGTCTTGTTTATGGTTTCCTTTGCTGTGCAAAAGCTTTGAAGTTTCATTAGGTCCCATTTGTTTATTTTTGTTTTTATTTCCATTTCTCTAGGAGGTGGGGCAAAAAGGATCTTGCTGTGATTTATGTCATAGAGTGTTCTGCCTATGTTTTCCTCTAAGAGTTTGATAGTTTCTGGCCTCACATTTAGGTCTTTAACCCATTTTGAGTTTATTTTTGTGTATGGTGCTAGGGAGTGTTCTAATTTCATTCTTTTACACGTATCTGTCCAGTTTTCCCAGCACCACTTATTGAAGAGGCTGTCTTTTTTCCATTGTATATTCTTGCCTCCTTTATCAAAAATAAGGTGACCATATGTGCGTGGGTTTATCTCTGGGCTTTCTATACTGTTCCATCAATGGTTCTTTTATTGTCTCTGTTATTTCCTGAATATTGTAGCACTTTTGTTAGTACTGAGAATATCTTACTTTTGTTTATAATTTCTTGATTATCATTGTGAAACGAACACTATTAGTTTCTATCTTCAACCATGCTAACTCTCTTATTAATTCTAATAATTTCTTGATTTTGTACAATTCTATGTAGATGGTTAAGTCATCCGAAAATAATAATATTTTTGTCTTTCCTTCTCCTATGCTTATAACATTAGTACTTTAATTGGACAGAATCTCCAAACTTTTGTTGAACAGTAGCAGCGATGAAAGGGTTTCTTGTCTTTTTCTGGTTTAAAAAAAAATACATCTAAATTTTTTCTCTTATGTTTTATGTTTGTCTAAGTTTGGAAATGTTTTTATGAATGAAAGATACTTCCCTTTTGATCATCATTTTCTGAGAGTTTCTCCTATAAATAGGTGTTGAAGTTGAAGTCTGTTTATAGAGCAGATGAGATATTCATGTGAATTTTTTCTTCAATTCCTAATGGGGTCCTCAGAGCCAGGATTAAGGAAGGCAAGTGAGGCACTTATGGCACAAAATGTAAGGAGGCACTCAGCCCTAACATGCATGCCTCTGAAATATTATACCCTAGATGCCACCCCTAGAAGTGATTAACGTAGATAGATCTTCTAATGTTAGACTTTCTTTCCATTCCTTGAAGAAGCCCTAATTGATCATGATGCATTTTTAATACTCTTTTAGATTCAGTTAGTTAATATTGTATTTAAAATTTTTGCATCTATTATCATCAGTTAAGTGAGCTGATGATTTTCTTTCTTTTACAGCCCTCATCCAGTTCTGGAATTCTAGCTTCTGAAAAGGAAAGGGATAATTTCCCTTTGATTCTAACTTTTTGGAAGAATTTGTATAGGATGGGTATCTACCCCTGTAAATCTTTCTAGCTCTGGAACACATTATGTGGGGTGAGTTTGAACAAGTCTTTTTAACTCTCTAGACTTCAATTCTCCTCCTTTGTGAAATGGGGATAATGAAACCTGTCTGACAGGTTTGTGGAGAGGATAAATGGTAACGTAATGCTGTTAAAGTACAAAGCATTGAGCTTCACCCAACTTCCTTGGGCTTCCTCGCCTTTGTGGACCTGCCCCCCCCTTCCACCACTACACTCAAGGTTTACATTATGCTGTTGATCCTTCTCCAGCATTTACTTCCATTTCATTTGTGTCACCACACCTGTCGCTCCCTTCCTTGTCAGCCACAGCCCATTCTCGACTCCTTGTGGCTAACTCCTTTATGTTGGAACGCGGCAGAATGATGTTTTTGAAAAATTAACAATGTCCTTCCCATCTCATTTATCTCCTGTTACCTCATGATCCTTCTCCACTTTGGGCAGATGTTCAGAGAGCTCCATGATCCTTACATCCAGGAAGGAACAGAAATGCTGAAAGATATGAGTATATTCCTTTTTTTATAAATAAAGTATATTTAAATAAATGAGTATATTACTTTTTTCTTTCAAAAATCTACATTTTCAAGAGGAAAAAATAGTTATCATAAATAAATGAGTATATTACTTTTTTCTTTCAAAAATCTACAATTTTCAAGAGGAAAAAATAGTTATAAGCATAAAATATACACCAGAATTGGGAAAAAAGATAGATTTTGTTAGAATAAGACTCAAGACACACTACCCTCCCCAAACGCAAACCACCTCGATAAGGTGGAAGACAGGGTTGAAACACTGAACAGTGATATGGTTCGTAGGTTGATATGGTTCATATCAACCATGATATGGTGGAGAGGCAGTGTAGACACTTCGAGGAGGAATAGGCTGAAATGTGCCCCTCCTCTGGGATCCTTTGGGGATACAGATATAACAGGAAACTTAGATAATTCTGGAGATTCCAGTGCAGGGGAAACCTATGCTCTCTTTCATAGACAGACCCCAGGGAAATGGCAAGATGTCCAATCAGAAGTGTGTGTGTGGTCTGTTCAGGCAGATGGCATTGAGAGAGCCTCTCGTTGCCCACTGCCCCAGGGTGGCATCGACATGGTACAGTGTGCATACAAGATGAGCCTAGAAAGGACCAACAGAGGGCCACAAGGGGTCAAGTGAACTTTTCCAATCACAGTGTGGCCCAGATTTGATGAATGACTCCAAATCCTAGGAGTTGCCTGAGAGTTAAGTGAGAACTAGCTGTGGGGTTGGAGCCTGGTTACTGGGACCAACTCAGGAAGGAACAACCTGGATCAGCACCTAAAGACAGACAGGAATGAGGACACCTCGGTGGGTCCAGCATGGAGAGCTGATGGCCCAGGCTTGCCTCCTTCCCCCAGGGCCCTGACATGACCATAAAGCCCACCAGAACTCAGACGCCACGCCAAGAAATGGGCAAGAAGGAGGAATCTAGAACTGACTGTCCGAAAGTTTTCACCAACTGGCCAGATGGAGGGTTTAGAGTGGAAATTGTGTTCTCTATGGAATCCTGAAGTCACGTTTCTTGCATACCCGGGTTTGTGAAATGAACTTTCCACCTACTACACACCTGCATCTCCCAATTGAAAAAAATGCTTGTTGAAGATGTGGCAAGGTGTTCCGTTGGAACATACCAATTGTTATGACCTCTGGCAAATGAGTCAAACTCTCTTTGCCTCAGTCTCCATATCTGTAGATGGGAGTGGGGACTTCATTGCAGCTTGTTTGATAATGAAATGACATACTGTGTGTTTCCCAGCGCCGAGCACCTAATTAGTATTCAGTGTTGATCACTTCATTTCCTAACTCTAAGTCCAGGCAGAAAACATGGGGGAGGTGGCTACAGATATTAAAAAGAAAACAAAGAACTGGGGGAAGGTCTGTCGGAATATTATTAATGCTGTTACTACTAATTATGAGACTGGGTGTGCAGCTCCCAGACAGAGACCACAATCAGCAAAATTTGCAGTTTGGGTCTCACTCCAGTTAGCAAGGCCAGGCCTGTGGATTAGCCAGGAGTCCAAGTTCTTACCAGTCTTTTTCATCCCCATTTGCAGCACCCTGGGCATCAGCTGTGCAAGACCGTACCCTGGTGACCTCCTCCAAAGGACACCCACGATCTGTGTTGTTCATCTGAAGGGAAGAAGAAAACCTCCCATGTCTACCCTGTGATAACGGGTATTTCCCATGATGCTCCACCATGAATTAACCCATGTGAAAACAAGAACTGGTTTTGTGTGCTCATTCTTTTAGTCCTTATGAGATGCTGAACAGAAAAATGTATGGGCAGTCAGCCTGACTATGTTTTCTTCTGCCTACCAAATGGCCTTCCTGATTCAGTAATGTGCCTGTAATTAAACATCATGTAATTTTCCCTCACTCTGTGTTCAAAATTTCACCATTGGAGATTTATTCTTCTAAGTCCTATATGGTCTTCCAATGTCAAGAGTTCCCTCTTGAAATGTGGTGGAATAACTATCTGCCCTTCCTTGCCTCACATCTTATGGTGATTTGTGAGTGGAAGCCTGGGAAGACTGTTCCAGAACTGCTCAGCACTGGGGCCTTGGGCCGCGTCAGAGGATTTTGCCTTTCTCATTGATAAAAAGAAGTGTGAAGTTAAGTCACCTGTGGTTAAATGGAGCATATATCATACATTTTTGAAACATATTCAATTTCAAGATTCTTTCCCTTTGTTCTCATCAGTACGTTCATTCCTTTTAGACCCAGAGTTCAAAAAAGCATCTCAACTTACTTTCAAGATTATAGCTGATCAAAGTTTCTATGATTCTGTTAGAGAACAGAAAATAAAATGCCTTGGGAGAAGGAAATAGAGTGAGCAAGGGAAAAAGCTGGAAGGCGAAACATTTCAGGAGGGAAGAAGTGAGCTCAGAATGGGAAGCTGGGAATGTACCAAGGCGACTTCAATTTCCTCAGAATTTTGCTCAGACTTTCCTGGCTACCCTGCAGCAGACATGAGCTTGTTGACTTCAAGACTTGGGCAATACGTCCTTTCTGTGTAATCATTTCCTTGTTAGTTAGAAACTAAATGTTTTGGTACACACTTTAAATACAAATGGGGGTATATGGAGTGCTCTCAGAATCGCTGGTATATTCAAGCTGCGTGTGACAAAGAATGGACACGATTCATTCAGTGGGACGATGTCTACAAACAACTACGGTGTCTCAGGTGCTGTGTCCATCAGTGGGACAACAGAGATTATTGAAGACCCGTCTCTGTTCTCAGAGACCTCAGAGTCTCGAAGAAGGAACAGATGTATAAGTAAGTACAACAGAAGGAGAAACATGCATCAGCTCAGAGCAAGTGAGTAACTCTTAGAGGGAAATATTAAAGAAGTGATTCCTGCATAAGGGGAGATTTGAGCTGAATTCAAAGGATGAAGAGCGCTTCCTCTGGTGATGTTACACAGCATTTTGGGAGACATAACAGTATGCATGAATATATTTAGAAGATAGTGTAGACTCTTAGGTACTCTGGAGTCTTGATATTTTTAGAGCACAAGGTGTACGATGGGGCAGTGCAGTGGGAGGCCAGAAGAAATGTAAGCTCGGGTAGATTGTGAATGGGTAGGAATTGAAGGGCAGGAATCTGTTATGGCATTTGAACTAGACCTACATGCCCATGAGGAGTCGGTGAAGCCTTTGAAGCAGAGGAAAACAGGACCGGGTTTGCCGGCAGGGTTGGAAGTAGACTGGAAGGCAGTGAACGGTAGCCTCAGGGGGATGTTTTTGAGTATACAGAAATAGTGCAAGTGAGATGTAAAGAGGGGTTTATCTAAGACAGTAGTAGTGGGAAGGAAAACAACAGCTTAACTTGGGAGATGGTCATGAAACACCCAGTAGAATCTGATGCCTGATGTGAGGGCTGAGAGTGACCTCAATCCTCTAGCACACGTAATTGAGTGGGGTTTGGGGTCATCGATTGAGAAGGAAAATGAGAAGGGGGCATGTGGAATTAATTTGAGGGGGCAAATGTCCATCCAGATATCAGGAGATGATCGGAAAAAGCTGTAAGGAACTCAAGAGAGAAGGCTGGTGTCAAGCTCTGGAAGCACCACCTGTTATCACTTATGACCTGATGATGCCTGTTACATAGGAGCCACTAAGCTGGACTCAGTGGGAAAATGGAAAACGCCTCTGGCCCCAAGTGCAGTCCCCCTGTCTAGGGGATTTACAAAGAAGGCGGGTGTAGCAGAGAGTACCCAGCATTGTTAGAGGAAAGACAAGGGTTGATGAGAACATACAAAGGGTTCACAGCAGAGACTTGGCCTTGGGTGCTGTGGGGGGAGCGGAGTGGGACAGGCTGACTAGGAAAAAAAGAAAATGCAGAAGGAACCCCAAGAGTTACTAGAAATCGAAGAGTCGGTGGAAAGGAGGAAGAAAAGCCCTTGCCAAGTGGGGGAGGCTGCAGGCACAATGACCAGGAAGCAAGCACGAAGGTGGCCCTCTTGAGGACAGGGAACAGTCCCCTTGGCTGGAGCATCCAGTCTCAGAGGGGAACGGCCGGGGGGGAGGCTGGGAAAGTTAGCTCAGGCAAGAGGTGGCAAAGCTCCTTTGTAGAGCTGAAACCGCATCCACTGTGCAAGAGAAAGCCGCTCGAGGAATTTTAGCAGGGCACTGAGACAATCAGATTTGTATTTTAAAAACTCACTCTAGCCACTGTGTGGAGAATGAGGGATTAATTACAGTACAGAGCCTGGATGTGATTACCCAGGGTACGGACCACAGTTCCATTCAACCTGATGATGTGCTTTGGCCTGCAGACTGCTTTTTAAAATTTCATTCTGAATTAATTGCGGGCGTCTAAAAATTGGGAGTTCTCCCATAAAATCAGGGTTACAGGCTTCTTCTGAAAATTAGGAGATGTGGCAGTGCTGGGTACATATTCCTGACCCATCGACAATTGGCTAGAGCATGAGCTGTCTAAAAAGTGACTTTCTGGACAAGGTGGGTGCTCCCCTGCGTCCCACAGTCTAATGGAAACACTTAGTTTGGTTTTATTGCTCCTGCCTCACCGGGAGAACACGCAGACCGAGAATGAGGGAACATGGTGCGTGCCCGGCTTAAACCAAACTTGTGTGCCAGATCCCATTCCATGCCCTAGTCGCAGACCTCATTCCAACAATTCTCCCTTTTCTTGTTGGATTTTTCCTCTCTACTGGATCATTCCCATTGGCATAAAAACCTGTTGCCATTTCTTCCATCTTAAAAATAACTTCTCCTGGTCCACGTTCTTAGAGTAAGAGGGATTGCACCAAACCAAGCTCCCCTTTACGTTGTCAGGCATTGGCAGCTGGCCTCCTAGGGAGTTTTTGTAAACACCTCTGTCCTAGGCTCAGACTGCCTGTTGCCTAAGAGATCTGTTTATCCTCTCTGGCAAGATTGTTCTCACTCTTGCCTATAAAAGGGAGAGAAAGGGGGGACCAAGTCCTTCCCTTAGAGCTAATCCAGCTGCTTCCTGGTCCAAGCACATTCCTTCACAGACAACAGGGAACTGCACACCCAATGGCCATCTGTCACTGATGCCACTTGAGCCATATGCACATCACCCTTGGCCCTTTCTTATATCTCATATCCTCCTGACCCTTTTTTCAAAGTCGTAGCTGACCACTTCCCATCACCTCCACCGCTACCCCCTGATTTAAGCCATGATCATCTCTTAGAACATAGCAATAACCTCTGTATTAGTTATCTATTGCTGTACATCACGTTTCTCCCAAACTTTAGTGGCTTGAAACAGCAACATTCGTTACCTCACAGCTTCTGTAGATCTGGAGTCCAGGTGTGGCTTAGCAGGCTCCTCTACTTTAGAATCTGTCATGGGTTTCGGGTGTCCTCTGGGTTCCCCAATCTGCTCCAGACACACTGGCCTCCTCTCTGTTCTTTAAACATGCTGGTCATGCTGCTGCCCCAGGGCCTTTGAACGGGCTCTTCCTTCCGTCGGGAAAGTTCTTCCTCCAGATTTCTGTACTGTTGATGCACTAACTTCCTTTAAGACTTCACTCAAATATCATGTCTTTAATGCATTCTACCCTGGCAAAACCACCCCTGTCCCCAGAACTCCTGATTTCTTTTATCTTATTTTGTTTTTCTATAACAGTTCTAATATACTAGTTACATTACTTATTTATTACATAACACATAATGTTGAACCCATAAGGGCAAAAATCTTTATCTGTTGTTTCTTGTTGAATCCTGAGTGCTTGGAAAATAACAGGTGTTCAATAAATACTTCCTAAATGAATAAATGAATATGTGGAAGATGGCTGAGGACCAGCCTTAGGGAACTCCATATTTAAGTGACTGCTAGAGGAAAAGGATCCAGAAAAAAAAAATGGAGTACTTAATATCTCCTGTGCCCTACTTCACATCCTACTGGCCCACTTTCTTAATCTTGTCGTTTTTGGAAGAGCAACCAACTGAGCTCAGCTGTAATCTGAAAGTATCTTGTCTCAGCTATACCAAGTGACTGGGAATTTTTGCTACAGGGATTTGCTGCCATCGGCAGGAAGGGCACCTGTAGGAGCCCACTGGACTCTTCTCCCACTCATGCAAAGGTTGGAGTGAAATGCTTTTAACAGCCTGGAGAGCAACCCTTGACCAGTGGGGGATGGGAACTGGTGGGTGAATACTCCCCTCCCCTGAACCTCAGGGGGAACATTCTCAGGTGCATCTTCATACCTCCCTACACAGTTCCTAGCAAGACGGAGTCCCGTGGACGCAGTGGTGATGTTCTTAGTTAGCCAAGGGACATGCCCTCAGACCAGCTTGTTCTCCTTCCCTGCTTTACGGTTCCGACTATCTCTGAACTCATGTTTAGACAGAAATCACTTTCAAAAATGAACTCCTGGCACACATCCTTTGTTTCATCATCTGCTTTCAGGAGAAAGCTATGTTGAGACATGTCAAAGTGAGACCATTAATTAAAAATGAACCCACAGATAATCAAAAAGTATTGATGAAAACACTTTCAAATGCTACACAGAGTCAAGTGAGATTAGGAAATTTGGAGACCGTTGCTTCTCGGCCTTTTGGCTACGATCAAGTGGAATTTGGAGAACACTCTTAGTGCACCAGAGAGCTGGGTGGGGAAGCAGTAGTAAAAGACTGCAATGAGGTACCACCTCACACTGGTCAGAATGGCCACCACCAAAAAGTCTACAAACAATAAATGCTGGAGAGGATGTGGAGAAAAGAGAACCCTCTTACACTATTGGTGGGAATGTAAGTTGGTGCAGCCACTATGGAGGTTCCTCCAAAAACTAAAAATAGAACTACTATATGATCCAGCAATCCCATTCCTGGTCATATATCCAGAGGAAACTCTAATTCAAAAAGATACACACACCCCAATGTTCACAGCAGCACTATTTACAATAACCAAGACAGAAAAGCAACCTAAATGTCCATCGACAGATGAATGGATAAGGAAGATGTGGTACCTATATACAATGGACTATTACTCAGCCAAGAAAAGGAATGAAATAATGCCATTTGCAGCAACATGGATGGACCTAGAGATGATCATACTAAGTCAGTCAGACAGAGAAAGACAAAACCATATGATACCACTTATGTGTGGAATCTAACATATGACACGAATGAATTTATTTATGAAACAGAAACAGACTCACAGACATAGGAAACAAACTTATGGTTACCAAAGGGGAGGGATAAATTAGGAGTCTGGGATTAACAGATACACACTATTGTATATAAAGTAGATAAACAACAAGGACCTACTGCTAGCACAGGGAACTAGATTCAATACCCTGTAATAAACCATAATGGAAAAGATTATGAAAAAGAATATGTATACATATGTATAACTGAATCACTCTGCTGTACACCTAAAACTAACACAACATTGTAAATCAACTATACTTCATTATTTTGAAAAAATAAAATAAAATAGATTACAGAGTAAAGGAAGGTAAGAAAATGGAGTCAGTAAGTGGAGACTACTCTATTTTGAAGGAAACAGGCAGACTGGGGTGACAGCTGGAGGGATATACAGGGCACAGTGGGAAAAGACAGATGTTCTAAGAAATAAATACAGTCTAATGAAGTAAGTGTTACAAAAACATGATAACACAGGACTTGTGTGCCACATTTGCTGAGGAAGGAATACAGGAAGGCAGTTTTGAGCTGAGTCTTCCAGGATAGCTTTGCTAGAGGAAGGGTTGAAGGGTTGCTGGCAAACCCCTGGGAAGAGCTTCTGAAAGGCACTGAATTCTGAGAGGAGTATGTGTTTGAGGAATTTCAAGTACAGCTGCCTGGCTGGAACATATACTATCATGATGGTTACAGGTGGCACTGGAGTCATGACAGGGCCGGACCGTTGTCTACAGTAGCTGAATATTCTCACTCAACGAGCTTTCTTTTATTAGAAGCACTGAAGTTATGGGAGAAATAATTAGTGCCAGAATCGCCCTAACAAAATCAACAATTCCCTGGTGTCATCTAATACTTAGTCCATAATTTATTTGACCCAACTGTTTCAAAAATATTTCACAGTTGGTTTGTTTGAATCATAATCTAAATAAGAGCAACATTTTATATATTAAGTCACTTAAGTCTTTTTAATCTAAAGAAGTAGATCGCTCACTTTTTTTTCCATGACATTTATTTGGTGCAAAAATTGAATTCAAACATTTTAAAGTCTGACTGCTGAACAGTCAGACAAGATTGATTTTATAATATCTGCTTTTGGGAATTATTGAGGTTTTCTTTACTAACCAAACATGGTCATTTTTGGCAAATGATTAATAGGCCCTGGAAAAGGAGGTTTATGTTACATCTGGACAATCATGTTAAGGCTTTTACAGTCCTGGCAGCCCAACAGCTGCAGGATGTGTTCAGGAAAGGAAAGGTGAAGTCCAGCATCCACAAAGAATCCGTACCTGCCCTGGATCAGCCCATCTGTTTGCTGAACAAGCATTCCTTTGGTTGTCAAGAACATGAAGCTAATGGTCCCCAAGTTCTTCAGGCCCTGGGGTTCTGGGCTTTCCATCAGAATTCTGTAGAATGCACTCAAGGTGACTCCATCCATGTGGGGGAGACCAGGAGGAAGGAGTAGATAAGGACAAAAGGGAGCTTTCGGCTCACATTTTGCTGCAGATAATTACGGGGAGGAGCATGACCCTTTAGTCCTGAAGGACCTGGCAGACACTTTAGGCTTCCTCTGCCAGAGCCCTACTACATGACACTCTCGGGCAACGCACAGCGGACGTGTCAGGCCACCAGCAGCTAAGCTGGCAGCTTCCTGTCCCTGCTCCTCCACGCACAACCGTGGTGCCCAAGCTCCTCCATCCACAACCCTTGTGCGCATGCTCTTCCCCTCTCGCCCCGGTGCGGTCCCCAAAGCTAGGCCCTTCCGGGTGACTACACCTTGACCAAACCAGACCACGCTCCCCAGAGGCATCAAAGTTTCCTGGAGCAAACACTCCTCTGAGCCTTAGGACTATATCACATCAGCTTAAAATTACATTCAGATATTTGTAATCGAGGCCAGAACTTCCAGTGGCTTTAAAAAGAGAAAAGTTTGCTTTTCTTTTCAGTGTAAAATAACTCTGAATGAGATAGTATATTAGGAAGTAACAGTGGCTTCAGCATACCATTGGAGGACCAGGGCCCTCCTGACTTTCTGTCATTATAAACCAAAGTTTTTCAGTGCTGCAAGTCCCCAAATTTCTGGACCTTCTCTTTTCCCTTCTATTCCTACTTGCAAACCGCCCAGTGATTTTTCTGAGTTCACCTCTTTAATGTGAAATTCAGCCAATAGCACCAAGTCAGCCTACTGATATTCTGTTTGCAACTCCTAAGACCACAAGCTCATTTAGCTCATTATCTGGCTTCCAAATTAGTGCTGAGAGTTTTATCAAACGTTTCCCTACAGCAGAAATGGGATGCCATCTTTCTGGCCTCATAAGTTGCCTTGCCGTTCTCTGGCCAGACCCAGAGTCAATACCACATATATTGTTTGTTTTCCCTCAACAACTTACTTTTAGACGCAGGTATTTGTTGAGATGGGCTGGCTGTGCTTCTGTCATAAACAATCTCAAAGATTCTGAGGCTTATAATCACAGATTTTATTTCTTTTTCATTCTCACCTTGCTGAGATTCAGCAACATATTTTCTGCATCTCAAGACTCAGACTAAGTGAGCACTTCTTCCGGATGTTGCTGGGTACAAGGTAAAAGAAAAAAGAGAAGGTGACAGTTCTTAAAGCTTTTGTTAGAAAAAGTTGAACTCATTATGTCTGCTCACATTTCGTTGGCCAAATTCCCATGGCAGTGAGTAGAGAAACATAATACTCTGATAGAGAAGATGACGCATTACATATTCAAGCTTAAAGTCAATGGGGCAGATGTGCACTCCCTTCCCATGGAGGAGGGTAAGGCAGATGCAGTGAGCCCCCCGTGAATATTCCCCTTGGCCTGGCTATTTCGGTACAAATCAGCCTCATGTCCAGCTGCTAGCATGGAGCCTTCCTCGTCCATGTTTAGAACAGGCCCATAATGCCAGGAAATTAGTGCCTCTTCCCACTGCCCCCTTGGGCAGCCCTCCACCAATGAACATTCCAGTTCCCTCATCCCTCAGATACATGGGAGTGGGATGGAGTCCAGTTGCCCTCCGTAGTAACCTGCTTTATAACATGCCCTTTGTTGGCGTCTGTCCTGTTTCTGTCTTGCTTTTCATTCCCAAGTTTGTTTTTCCTGTGATCGCTTCCCAAATAAACTAATTGCACTTGAATCCTTGCTCCGAGGTTGCCTTCTGGGAATCCAAACTAGGATAGAAGGACAGAAAATATTTAGAGCAATGATACAATCTGCTCAGAAGAGAAGAATGGCTTTGGGCGGTAGTTAGCTGTCTCTGCCAGAAATTCCAGCCTGAGAATGGACCCGCCCGTCGTCTCCACGTGTCTGTCTGCAGATCTGTTCATCTCTTGCTCAACCCAGGAACAGTTTCCCAGAAGTGATAAGGGCTCCTGTAATAGACTATTTTCTTCCACTTCTGGACCACAGGAAGCAAGAGCGGTTGTTTACTCTAAACAGATTTTACTACCTGCCTGTCACAGGGCCTCAGGGTGTTTACACAGGAATTCCTTTATAGGCACGTATGCTCCCTGCCTGCAGCTCTGAGGCCATCTGTACCACACGGAGATGCTGAGAGCAGGTGCATCCCCGTCCTTTTCTCTGTGTCTCTCCCTCCCAGCTTCCCCCCCCCCATATCACAAAGCATCCCCCATCCCCCAAAATCACCTCACCAGTGCTGTCCTGCATCCAACAGGCCTCATGCATACACAAAAAACTCTCTCCATGATACAAACTAAAGCAGAGACAAGATAATTTAGTTTCCTTTTTTTGGACCAAAAATTTTTAAAAAACAGAAAAGGACTAAAAAAGGATCTTTCTAAATTGCCCCCCCCCCCAGGAGCCAGTTTGATACTCATCATTCTACCACTGGAAATATTTTTTTAATATAAATTTATTTATTTAACATTTATTTTTGGCTGCGTTGGGTCTTCATTGCTGTGCGCAGGCTTTCTCTAGTTTGGGGGAGCAGGGGGCTACTCTTCGTTGTGGTACGCGGGCTTCTCATCGCGGTGGCTTCTCTTGTTGCGGAGCATGGGCTCTAGGCACACGGGCTTCTGTAGTTGTGGCACGCGGGCTCAGTAGTTGTGGCTCGCGGGCTCTAGAGCGCAGGCTCAGTAGTTGTGGCACATGGACTTAGTTGCTCTGCAGCATGTGGGATCTTCCCGGACCAGGGCTCGTACCTGTGTCCCCTGCATTGGCAGGCAGATTCTTCAACCACTGAGCCACCAGGGAAGTCCCAACCACTGGAAATATTTTGACACTAGGAAGTGTGAGAGCCCACAATTCGGTAGCATATATTTTATAGGACAATGTAAAATACAACTAAATTCACTCCTTATGGACAAAATGTTTTCTTCCCTTTAGGAAGAAAGTAAATATAAAGAGATTTTAAAAGGAAAACCAGAACAAGAGTAAAAGAATTCCTATTCAATCCCGTCCAGAAACCAGAACTCGGTTATAAAATATTTTAAAGCCCTTTAATTTAAGAGGATTGATGTGGCTTATTATTGTAAAAGTCAGAAATCAAACCAAACCTTACATAAGAATGATGCCATGGGGACTGTGACAAGGAGAGCAGGGGACCTGTGCTAACTGTCATCACTGCACAGCAGCCCACAGGCTGTAGTCATAACACACGTGGAAGAGTGAGAGTGATCTTATTTTCTAGTGAAAAGACACGCACATTTACATCCAAAGGAAAAAGTGTTCTCAGTTTTTTGTGTCATATTTTAGTTGTCTTATATTTTCACTTCTTTGTATCCTAAGTGTCCTCACTTCTCTCTGGCCTCTTGTCATTGATGCATTGCTGATCCACTGTCAGTTTTCCAGGTGTGGTCCTGAAGGGAAGGGGAGAAGTACGAGGACTCAGACCCCTCCTGGCAGGACAAGCCCAGGGGCGCAGGGGGGGACCTGTACTTCCATCTGTGTGTGACCTTTGACGAAGCCAATTATCATTTCTGTGGAGATGTCCTCAGAGGGGAAAAATCAATAGAGTGACACGCAAGAGACATCTGTGGGTTGGTGACACAGAGCCAGAATCTAGACACTGAAACTGACACATCCCTTACATGGAGGCTCCCAGACTAGGAATCTAAGAGAGGGAAAGTTAACAATTAAAAACTGGGTGAGGGCTTCCCTGGTGGCACAGTGGTTGAGAATCTGCCTGCTAATGCAGGGGACACGGGTTCGAGCCCTGGTCTGGGAGGATCCCACATGCCGTGGAGCGGCTAGGCCCGTGAGCCACAACTACTGAGCCTGCGCGTCTGGAGCCTGTGCTCCGCAACAAGAGAGGCCGCGATAGTTAGAAGCCCACGCACCGCGATGAAGAGTGGCCCCCGCTTGCCACAACTAGAGATAGCCCTCGCACAGAAACGAAGACCCAACACAGCCAAAAATAAATTAATTAATAAACTCCTACCCCCAACATCTTCTTTAAAAAAAACAAAACTGGGTGATGTGGCATTAAGACTTGCAACCTTTTAATTTCACCTAGTGAACAGATTACGAAAAACCAACCTACAAACAAATAGCACTTATGAGTGACTTGTTAGTGTCACTATTTTCAAAAGGAAGGACATTTGAATCTCTCCTTCCAACTGACTATATGTTGGTTTATAAGAACTGATCAATATGGTTCTAGTTCTCCTTCAGGTTGACATCTCCAGGCTGGGGAAAGCTCTATGCTGGTCCCACTCTATTCTGATTATGGATAGTAGGGAAAAAACATTTCAGGGATCCCCCTGGAAGAGCTTTTGTCTCCTGGGCAGGAATCTTGACAGGCTTCAGATGTCGTAATTTTGAGCACTAAAGCTTCTGGTTTGTACCTGAATTGCACAAATTTTTAAAACAGCTAAATAGTTTGGCACTGGTCTCCCCTGATAGATTTATAAGAATTCATGTTCTAATGACACTTTGTGTAATTATTGAATTATCAGGTTGACAGGTTTGTACACATGGGTGCACAAGAATGAGCTAAAACACATTTACTGGGCCAAGTGTCTTACTATAAACAATTACAGCAATTCAGATAAATTATTGGCCAACATTTTTTACAGTGTTTCTTTATCTCCCTGCTAAGCAGAACATGTATGTATGTATTTATTTATTTTTATTGGGGTGTAGTTGTTTTACAATGTTGTGTTAGTTTCTACTGTACGGCAAAGTAGAGTTCCCTGTGCTATACAACAGGTTCTCATTAGTTCTCTATTTTATACATATTAGTGTATATATATTAATCCCAATCTCCCCCATTCATCCCACCCCCACTTTCCCTCCTTGCTGTCCATGCCTTTGTTCTCTACATGTATCTCTATTTCTGCTTTGCAAACTGGTTCATCTGTACAATTTTTCTAGATTCCACAAATATGTGTTAATATACGATATTTGTTTTTTTCTTTCTGACTTACTTCACTCTGTAGCACAGTCTCTAGGTCCATCCACTTCTTGACAAATGACCCAATTTCGTTCTTTTTATGGCTGAGTAATATTCCATTGTATATATGTACTACATCTTCTTTATCCATTCCTCTGTCTATGGACATTTAGGTTGTTTCCATGACCTGGCTATTGTAAACAGTGCTGCAATGAAAAATGAGGTACATGTGTTTTTTTTTTTTTTTAACATCTTTATTGGGGTACAATTGCTTTACAATGGTGTGTTAGTTTCTGCTTTATAACAAACTGAATCAGTTATACATATACATATGTTCCCATATCTCTTCCCTCTTGCGTCTCCCTCCCTCCCACCCTCCCTATCCCACCCCTCCAGGCTGTCACAAAGCACCGAGCCAATATCCCTGTGCCATGCGGCTGCTTCCCACTAGCTATCTACCTTACTACGTTTGTTAGTGTGTATATGTCCATGACTCTCTCTCGCCCTGTCACAGCTCACCCTTCCCCCTCCCCATAACCTCAAGTCCGTTCTCTAGGAGGTCTGCGTCTTTATTCCTGCCTTACCCCTAGGTTCTTCATGACATGTTTTTTTTCTTAAATTCCATATATATGTGTTAGCATACGGTATTTATCTTTCTCTTTCTGACTTACTTCACTCTGTATGACAGACTCTAGGTCTATCCACCTCATTACAAATAGCTCAATTTCGTTTCTTTTTATGGCTGAGTAATATTCCATTGTATATATGTGCCACATCTTCTTTATCCATTCATCCGATGATGGGCACTTAGGTTGTTTCCATCTCCGGGCTATTGTAAATAGAGCTGCAATGAACATTTTGGTACATGACTCTTTTTGAATTTCGGTTTTCTCAGGGTATATGCCCAGTACATGTGTCTTTTTGAATTATGGTTTTCTCTGGGTATATGCCCAGTAGTGGGATTGCTGGGTCATATGGGAGTTCTAGTTTTAGTTTTTTAAGGAACCTCCAAACTGTTCTTCACAGTGGCTGTATCAATTTACATTCCCACCAACAGTGCAAGAGGGTTCCCTTTACTCCACACCTTCTCCCGCATTTATTGTTTCTAGATTTTTTGATAATGGCCATTCTAACTGGTGTGAGGTGATACCTCATTGCAGTTTTGATTTGCATTTCTCTAATAATTAGTGATGTTGAGCATCTTTTCATGTGCCTCTTGGCCATCTGTATGTCTTCTTTGGTGAAATGTCTATTTGGGTCTTCCGTCCATATTTTAATTGGGTTGCTTGTTTTTTTGACATTGAGCTCCATGAGCTGTTTGTATATTTTGGAGATTAATCCTTTGTCTGTTGTTTCATTTGCAAATATTTTCACCCATTCTGAGGGTTGTCTTATCGTCTTGTTTATGGTTTCCTTTGCTGTGCAAAAGCTTTTAAGTTTAATTAGGTCCCATTTGTTTATTTTTGTTTTTATTTTCATTACTCTAGGAGGCGGGTCAAAAAAGATCTTGCTGTGGTTTATGATGAAGAGTGTTTTTCCTATTTTTCCTCTAAGAGTTTTACAGTGTCTGGTCTTACATTTATGTCTTTAATCCATCTGAGTTATTTTTGTGTATGGTGTTAGTGTTCTAATTTCATTCTTTTACATGTAGCTGTCCAGTTTTCCCAGCACCACTTACGGAAGAGACTGTCTTTTCTCCATTGTATATCCTTACCTCCTTTGTCATAGATTAGTTGACCATAGGTGCATGGATTTATCTCTGGGCTTTCTATCCTGTTCCACTGATCTATATTTTTGTTTTTGAGCCAGTACCATACTGTCTTGATTACTGTAGCTTTGTAGTATAGTCTGAAGTCAGGGCGCTTGATTCCTGCAGCTCCATTTTTCTTTCTCAAGATTGCTTCAGCTATTTGGGTTCTTTTGTGTCTCCATACAAACTTTAAGATTTTTTGTTCTAGTTCTGTGAAAAATGTCATTGGTAATTTGACAGGGAGTCCATTGAACCTGTAGATTGCTTTGGGTAGTATAGTCATTTTCACAATATTGATTCTTTCAATCCAAGAACACGGTATATCTCTCCATCTGTTTGTGTCATCTTTGATTTCTTTCATCAGTGTCTTATAGTTTTCTGAGTACAGGTTTTTATCTCCTTAGGTAGGTTTATTTCTAGGTATTTTATTCTTTTTGTTGCAGAGGTAAATGGGATTGTTTCCTTAATTTCTCTGTCTGATCTTTCATTGTTAGTGTATAGGAATGCAAGAGATTTCTGTGCATTAATTTTGTCTTCCCTGCAACCTTACCAAATACATTGATTAGCTCTAGTAGTTTTCTGGTGGCATCTAGGATTTTCTATGTATAGTATCATGTCATCTGCAAACAGTGACAGTTTTACTTCTTCTTTTCCAATTTGTATTCCTTTTATTTCTTTTCCTTCTCTGATTGCCGTGGCTAGGACTTCCAAAACTATGTTTAATAGTGGCAAGAGTGGACATCCGTGTCTGTTCCTGATCACAGAGGAAACCCTTTCAGTTTTGCACCATTGAGATTGATGTTTGCTGTGGGTTTGTCACATATGGCCTTTATTATGTTGAGGTAGGTTCCCTCTATGCCCACTTTCTGGAGAGTTTTTATCATAAATGGATGTTGAATTTTGTCAAAAGCTTTTTCTGCATCTATTGAGATGGTCATATGGTTTTTCCCCTTCAATTTGCTAATATGTTGTATCACATTGATTTATTTGCATATATTTAAGAATCCTTGCTCCCCTGGGATAAATCCCACTTGAACATGGTGTATGATCCTTTTAATGTGTTGTTGGATTCTGTTTGCTAGTATTTTGTTGAGGATTTTTGTGTCTATTTTCATCACTGATATTGGTCTGCAATTTTCTTTTTTTGTGATGTCTTTGGCTGGTTTTGGTATCAGGGTGATGGTAGCCTCATAGAATGAGTTTGGGAGTGTTCCTTTGAGACTTTTTGGAAGAGTTTGAGAACGGGTGTTAGCTGTCCTCTAAATGTTTGATAGAATTCACCCGTGAAGCCATCGGGTCCTGGACTTCTGTTTGTTGGAAGATTTTTAACTACAGTTTCAATTTCATTACTTGGAATGGTCTGTTCATTTTTTCTATTTCTTCCTGGTTCAGTCTTGGGAAATTGTACCTTTCCAAGAATTTGTCCGTTTTTTTGAGGTTGTCCATTTTATTGGCATATAGTTGCTTGTAGTATTCTCTTTTGATGCTTTGTATTTCTGTGGTGTCCATTGTAACTTCTCCTTTTTCATTTCTAATTTTATTGATTTGAGTCCTCTCCCTCTTTTCCTTGATGAGTCTGGCTAAAGGTTTATAAATTTTGTTTATTTTCTCAAAGAACCAGCTTTTAGTTTTATTGATCTTTGCTACTGTTTGCTTTGTTTCTGTTTCATTTATTTCTGCTCTGATCTTTATGATTTCTCTCCTACTAACTTTGGGTTTTCTTTGTTCTTCTTTCTCTGGTTCCTTTAGGTGTAAGGTTAGATTGTTTATTTTAGATTTTTCTTGTTTCTTGAGTTATGATTGTATAGCTATAAACTTCCCTCTTAGGACTGCTTTTGCTGCATCCCACAGGTTTTGGGTCATCCTGTTTTCATTGTCATTTGTCTCTAGGTATTTTTTGATTTCCTCTTTGATTTCTTCAGTGATCTCTTGGTTATTCAGTAGCGTATTGCTTAGCCTCCATTTGTGTTTGTGTTTTTACAGTTTCCTTCCTGTAATTGATTTCTAATCTCACAGCACTGTGGTCCGAAAAGATGCTTGATACGAATTCAATTTTCTTAAATTTACTGAGGCTTGATTTTTGACCCAAGATGTGATCTATCCTGGAGAAAGTTCCGTGTGCACTTGAGAAGAAAGTGTATTCTCTTGTTTTTGGATGGAATGTCCTATAAATATTGATTAAATCTATCTGGTCCATTGTGTCATTTAAAGCTTGTGTTTCCTTATTAATTTTCTGTCTGGATGATGTGTCCATTGGTGTAAGTGGGGTGTTAAACTTCCCTACTATTATTGTGTTACTGTCGATTTCCCTTTTTATGGCTGTTAGCATTTGCCTTATGTACTGAGGTGCTCCTATTTTGGGTGCATAAATATTTACAATTGCTATATCTTCTTCTTGGATTGATCCTTTGATCATTATGTAGTGTCCTTCTTTGTCTCTTGTAATAGTCTTTATTTTATAGTCAATTTTATCTGATACAAATATTGTTACTCCAGCTTTCTTTTGATTTCCATTTGCATGGAATAACTTTTTCCATCCCCTCACTTTCAGTCTGTATGTGTCCCTAGGTCTGAAGTGGGTCTCTTTTAGACAGCATATATACATGTCTTGCTTTTGTATCCATTCAGCCAGTCTGTGTCTTTTGTTTGGAGCATTTAATCCATTCACATTTAAGGTAATTATCAATATGTATGTCCCTATTACCATTTTCTTAATTGTTTTGGGTTTGTTATTGTACATCCTTTTCTTCTCTTGCGCTTCCCGCTTAGAGAAGTTCCTTTAGCATTTGTTGTAGAGCTGGTTTGGTGGTGCTGAATTCTCTTGGCTTTTGCTTGTCTGTAAAGCTTTTGATTTCTCTGTGGAATCTGAATAAGATCCTTGCTGGGTAGAGTAATCCTGGTCGTAGGTTTTTCCCTTTCATCACTTTAATTATATCCTGCCATTCCCTTCTGGCCTACAGAGTTTCTGCTGAAAAATAAGCTGATAACCTTATGGGGATTCCCTTGTATGTTATTTGTTGCTTTTCCCTTGCTGCTTTTAATATTTTTCTTTGTATTTAATTTTTGATAGTTTGATTAATATGTGTCTTGGCGTGTTTCTCCTTGGGTTTATCCTGTGTGGGACTCTCTGCACTTCCTGGACTTGATTGACTATTTCCTTTCCCATGCAGAACCTGTGTTTAAAATACAGCTGGTCTTTTCTCCATCAAAAGAACCTGAGCCAAATGTAAGGGGAATGGCTATCTGGTCAAACACCTTCCTTGGGAGGATGCAATGTGTGTCATCTATGCCCAGTTTAATGAGTCTGGTAAAGGAACTCTTAAAAGACTTTTCATCAGGAAAACAAGGGACTTTGCTGGTTCTTTTCATCAAGGTAATTTTTTGCTTTTCTCCTTTAAGAAAATGTCCATATTTTAAAGTAATATGTACTAAAGTGTGTAGGAGGGAAAGTGACAGAAGGGCTAGAATTTGCATTAAAATACTTCAGCCAGATAAAATAAATGAGGCAAATGTGCCAAAATTTCAGTAACTGTTGAAGTGACAGGTAAATGGAGCTCACTGTATTATCCCCTCTAAATTTGAGACTGAAATATGATCCTACTAAAATGTTAAATTAGTACTTAAAAGGAAAGACTACAACGGAAGAGGAATGTATGTCATGTTGGGTTGGGGCAAAGCAATGGAAAGGGTCAGGTTATAAGATACTTTTGGAAGCAGAGGGAAGGAGACATTGAGGCCTAGGCACTGGCCCATGTGTTCTCTTTAATGTGCAGGTTAAAAGTCAGCTTGTGATGACTGTAGTAAAGATTGGTTCCCAGGCAAGAATCATCAATGGATACTAAATATAGAAGGAAATTTATGATGCAGAAGAAGATATTTGCACGGTCTCACAGTGTCTCCACATAGAGGATTTCTTAGTTGCCAGAAGAAAAAAGTCCTAAATATACAGTAGAGAAATTGGACAAGCCCTCGAGCAGGTGATCACAATTAATGTCAGACAGCAATGTGCCTGCAGATGTGATGCCCCGAGAAAGGCTCATCATCACCTTTACGTGGACAAAGTTCAAGTCCAAGGGATGTTGGTGCAAAACCTGAGATGAATCTTGGGACCTTGGACAACCATGGGAGGAACCACCTTACTGGCTATGGATCATCTTAGAACTCTTATTATGTGGAATGCAATTACACTTCTACCTTTTCTTTTTTTTTATGTTTAAAGACAACTAAAATCCAACTTAGACACTTTAAAGCTTTCTGCAGTCTTGATTCAGAGAGAATATCAAAAGCAATTGTAGAAAACTCATATGTGAACTTGTGGCCTGTTCTAAAAAGTATTTCATTGTTATAAATGCTATAATTATTAAACAAGAAAAATAGCACACATGAGTAAGAATTCAATTCAAGAAGTTATATGAAGAGGAATAAAGCAAATCTAATGAAATGTAGGGAATTAATAAAGTTAAAAGCAGAAAATAAATCATTAAGAGAAACAGACTGCATAAATCAAAGACACGTTCTTGAGGAAGACAATGAATTTTTCTGGCAAATGTAATCTCAAAAACAAATTACAGAATGTAAATTCACAAAATTAAATTGAAAAATATCATATAGGGCTTCCCTGGTGGCGCAGTGGTTGAGAGTCCGCCTGCCGATGCAGGGGACACGGGTTCGTGCCCCGGTACGGGAAGATCCCACATGCCGCGGAGCGGCTGGGTCCGTGAGCCATGGCTGCTGAGCCTGCGCGTCCGGAGCCTGTGCCCCGCAATGGGAGAGGCCACAACAGTGAGAGGCCCACGTACAGCAAAAAAAAAAAAAAAAAAAAAAAAATCATATAACCAGAGATAGATATTGTTTTCAAAGTTTAAAAAAAAATTATGTCACCAACTCTTACACAAAATAGTACAAAATTGTACACAGATTAAATAGGAAACGAATAGCTATGGGAGAAATGGAAAATGTTAACCAAAGAATAAGGTTCATGAGAAAGACCAATGCTCAGATATGGTTTTATAGATTAGTTATTTCAAAGTATGAAGGGGCAGAAAATTCTCATATCATATAAACTTTTCCATCACTGAAAATGATGGAAAGCTTCACAGCTCAATTATGTAATGAGCCTACTGCTAAGGCTGAAATCTAACAGAGAAGACCAAAACATAAAAGTTAAAGTTGAAGTAAAACACAAAATAAAAACAAATTTCATGTGATTGTTTCACAATAATTTATGATGTGAACTTTTCTAAATAAATGCTATACTTCAATAAAATATAAAAATATAAATCTCCCTTAATGATATAAACCCTAAGCTCTTAAGTAACAGTTGAATTCAGTAGTTTATTAAAAAGGGATACATCAGGAGCAAGTGGGACATTGCCTAAAAATCTTATCCTCACATTACGATTTGTTAGTAAAAAATATATAATAGGGCTTCCCTGGTGGCGCAGTGGTTGAGAGTCCGCCTGCTGATGCAGCGGACATGGGTTCGTGCCCCGGTCCGGGAAGATCCCACATGCATGGAGCGGCTGGGCCCATGAGCCATGGCCACTGAGCCTGTGCGTCCGGAGCCTGTGCTCCGCAACGGGAGAGGCCGCAACAGTGAGAGGCCCGCGTACCGAAAAAAAAAAAAATATATATATATATATATATATATATATATATATAATTTATCACATCAAATAAAAAACCATGTAGTAAGTTAAAAAGTCATTTGGTGAATATAAATATACACAAAATCTTGAACTAGAAATAGAAAGAACAGTTAACATGGTAAAAAAATAATATCTAAGGCTAGTTTAGCATGTAAAAGTAAAATACCAGAAACTAATAAGAGACAAAAATTTGAACCATTGCCACTTCCTTTTCTTAAACCTTGTTTTGAAAGATTCAGTCAATAACATAAAAAAGGTGTAAGTAAGATATTTAACAATTGCAGAGGAGGAGGTACAATTACTATCTGTAGTTGCTATCATTTGACTTGAAAAATGAAGAGAATTGGATGGAAAATTTTATACAACTAATAAAATGTCCAAAGACAAATATGTAAAAACCAATAGCTGCAGTGGAAAAATGATTACTTTCACAATAGAAAATACAATTATTTAATATCTAGGAATATGCTCAACAGAAAAGAATGTGCGAAACAATTCTATAAGAGAAATAAAATATGTTGATTTGTACAATATTCTGGAATGAAAATAAATTCTCACCGAGTAAATTTAAAAATCAATACAACATGTCCTTAAAAAAAATCTCAAGGTGTTTTTTTTAAATCTGGCAAATTGATGATGAAAGTTCATTTTGAAAAATATAGGGGTGATACTTGCCAAGAATATTTTGAATAAACATGGAGTATTAAAAAGAAACTTCCCAACCAAATATGAAAATACACATAGACAGTAATTAAGTGAAAGTAATTTAAATCCCAGAAAAAAATGTTTTTTATATATACTAAAAGAAGAATTTCAAAGGTGACATTTTTGTACCAATAAATATTAATTGGACCATTGGTGAACTATTTGGGGGGGAAATTTTTGATGCCTACCTTATACAAAACATCTAAATGGATTCCAGATGTATTAAGTAGGTAAACATCTTCAAACAAAGCCTACAGATAAGCAAGTTGATCAAAGAGTAGATATTTAAGCCCTTCTCTCACAAATTCTAACTGAAATGGTCAAAAATATATAAAAAGAAAATAAATAGTTAAAAAATAACAGAAATAGATCAGCGCTGGAAACAAGGAAAATGTATAACCATACACCCAAAACTTTAAGTGTATGTGAGAATAGATTACAGGAAGGGCAACAAATTCTCATTTCCCAGCGAGCAAAGCTAAAGTCACCTAAAGAGTAACTGGGGGACTCACCTAAGGAAATGCATTCTACAGAATTCTTACTTCCCTAAGCTCGGAGTAAGAGCTGGGTAGAAGGACTGGCTGGTGGGCAGCCCTGAAAGACTTGTGAAAAGGTCCATGGCGGGCACCACTGCCCCATACCCTGGAAGCTGCCCTCAGTGCTGAATGTGGGTCCACGGTGAAGTCGAGGGTTCTGGCCATCACTCTGCCACCTTCCCACACTCTCCACAGACAAAAGTGCTCCAGCAGGGACAGAAAGATGAAACAAGGGCAACAGACAATCCCCTAATGTTTAGTCATCTCTGTCCTGGGGCCCGTGTTCAGTGGAAATCTTCCTTTACATTTGGGATCCGAGGACAGAGCAAACTTGTACCCCTGCTTGTCAGAACTCTAGGTCACTACACGCCTGGAAAAGAGACTGAGAGGATTAGTTGTCTTCTGAGGGCCTGAGAGCAGCTTTACAGCCTCTCCCCCGGCTTCACAAAGGCACAGGAGAATCCCCAACCCTGTCCTATCCCAGAAGGAGGCCATGGAAGGTTCGAGGGAGGCCAGCTCAGTGGCCTTTGCCTACTGCTGAGAGGGGAAGCCTGCCTGGGCCTGGCAGCTGGAGGTCTGGTGGGGGCAGAGCCACGTCAGTGGGGCCAGAACTGAGGACCCACATCCAGCACAAGACGACTGGACAAGTCCCAGGGGTCCACGGGGATGGGGAGCGTGACTGAGCACTGGTGGCAAAGGCCATAGAAGGAGCAATGGTCCAACCATCCCACCACCATCACAGACGACATCACCCCTGCACACACACCAGGCACATCTCAGCAGGACGCACCCAAGGCCCTACATCCTGGAAAAGGAAGGGGTGAAGGGCAGAATGAGATTGAATTATACTTCTGGATTTACTGAAAAATCACTGGATTGAAGCAAGAGAAACATGCAGTTGGAGAGATTTGATTGTCTGCTGCTGGGCAGCCTGAAGCTAAAACTCAGAAATTAAAGTGGGTTATGAAACAGATTCTATTTTTACATGCCTGTGACTGAGACATTCATGCCTGTCATACCTTCATCAAGTCGGGTCTCTCCTGGCTTGGCAATCCTCAACAGCTTCCCAGGTGTGCTGGGAATGAAACCCAAGCTGGTGGCCACCAGACCCCAGTGAGCTGCTCCCTGCTTGCTTCCCCCTCCTGGCTTCTCTCACCATCGCCCTCCCTTCCTTCCAGACATCCCAGCAGCACAGACCCTTCCTCCCCTTGAACGGAGCAAGACCTCTCCCGTCTGAAGTCTTTTTACCTCCTGGGCCCTTTGTCTGGACTGCTATTCCATCGCTTGGAATGCAATTTTCTTTTAACTTCCTTTTTATTCTTGAATTCTCAATTCCAGTGTCACATCCTCAGAATGTTCTGACTTTCCTAAGATAGAGTTGTTTTCTATTATATCCCTAATGTACTTTCTTCATACTTTGTAAATCAAATTCTGTATTTATCATCTTTACTTGTTCACTGTTCATTATGTGCCTCCTCTCACTGAATGAGAACTTCCTGGGCCTGGACATCATTAGCTTTTTTTTTTTAATTTTGTGAATCCCTATTTCCTAGCATGGTGTCTGGGACATAAGATGTGTTTGATAAAACTTTTCTGATTGAATGAATTACTCAATTATTTAAAAATCATATTAAAGGAGAGTATGTATAGAAAAGGGGAAATGTTCATGATAAGTGACAAAAAGCAGATTACAGATAGATGATCTCAATTTTGTTTTGTATATATAAACACATAGCTGAATACAAAAAGAAATTTTTAAGTCTTGGAAGGAAATGTACTGAAAACTATCAGTGATTATTTTGGGGTACTGAGATTACAGATCATTTCTAGTTCCTCTTTTATACCTTACTGGATTTTCCAATTTTTTGACCCTATACATACAGACACATGTTTTCAAGTATTAAATATCTCAAATATAGTAATTATCCGGTGGAATTTTATTTTTTTAGTCTTTGTTCTCCTTTATCTTTTAATCCTTTTTAATCCTACCCAAGAAACAGGACATTGCCATGGAAACAGCAGATTCAGGTTGAAATCCATCTGCCTCCTACGGAGCACGTGATTTGGGGCAAGTTACTCAAGTTTTCTGAACTTCCGCTTCATTGTATAATAGTGTTACAGGGAATAATGGACAGTATCTCACAGGAGATGGTGCAGAGGACCCCCAGTGTGCTCACCTGCTGTCAGAGAACCAGAGAGGAGAGGGGAGCAGCTGCCCCCAGCTTCCACTCTCCCTTCTCATGGCACTTTTACTTATAGTTCTTCCCTTTCCTATTTGATCCACGTTCCATCAGTTCTGGAATCATATCAGAAGCATCTTCTGGATATAGATGTCTGCTTCATTTATTTGAAAAGCCTTATGTGCTCAATGAAAAATGGACCAGGATGGGCAGGGCCAGAAAAACCCAGAGCAAGAGTCTTAAGATGCTCTGGGTTCTGCTTCTAAATCCTCATCACCTTTTTCCTTTCTCTCACTGCTTCCTTTCAAGCTTTGAAACTCTTGACACCAGGGGGGTGGGGGTGGGGAATGGCAATCTTTGGACTAGAGCTGGAAAACCTCAGAGAAAGAAAAATTATCATACAAATCACATTCTACACAAAGAAGAGGTCAAGAACTGCACAATTCAACCTGCAAAATATATTTGGCACAGACCAGGGTGGAGTGGGGTGGGGAGTGGCAGGAATGAATCTCATTCCAAACAAGAGAAAAATAAGTTTGAATTTATTTTCTAACTGACTCAGGAGAGATTTCAAAGTTGGAATGTTACAATTTGGCTGGCTCCTCTCCTCCAGGACCAGGCATTTCCATTCCACATGGGAAGAACAAATGAGGTAAACAATCTAAGATTAAATGAAAACAGGTGGGATAGGGAGCTGCAGTTACATTTTACCACCTGGAGTAAGCACGTTTTCCTCTCCTGGTTTTTATAGACTTGGGGGCTGTTGAAGAAATCACACTGTCTATAAATTGAATCAACACTCATTAAACTCACTGGAAGAAATTTCTTTAGGAAAACAACCTAGATGGAAAACAAGTCCTTTGTTTTTATTGGATTTTACAATAGGGAGCACTCCAAGCTTTTAGACAATTAAGGCGAACAGGAGCTAAGTATAGAAAGTACCCTGGTGTGACTGGACTTTGGAGAGACTCTGCATCTATAGAGAGATGAGCATATTTATCTGAGAAGACTGAGGTTAGACAGATATTTTCTTCAAACCCCCAAATAATAACCTTAATGTGATCTCACCATCACCCCATCCTATCTCCCCACGACCAACAGACTCCATCCCCCGCCTGATTCCCCCTCAGTTTCATAGCTCTTCTCTAAAGAGCTGGCTTTCAAAATATGTCACTCTGCAGCCTGATGATGTTAAGGCTACAGCCGAATGTCCAGAAGCAGCAAATATTATATAATCATAAGTGTACACAAGCACTGCAGAATCTTATCTCTAAAACACAGCACTGAAATGGCCACTTAAAACTCAAGTTAACTCCTTTTGCATACCAGACTTGTCTTTCTGTAAAGCCCTTCCAGGATAAAGAAGTCACTCTTCTGAAGTTCGCTGTGAACTGGTTTCAGTGTAAACATGTCCTAGGCGCCAGGAGATATGCTGAGCGCTGCACGTAATATAAACAAGGGAAAGGGGAAGGGGAAACTACCAGCCTCTTTGTGGGAGCTTTATATCTTACTTTGTTGGTGTACCATTTACTCTCCGTTAAACTGAGTTACAGGGGACAACTAATTTTTGCCAGCTAGTACTTTGGAATTGGAATGCAGATATGTTTAATTCTAAAGCTCATGATTTTTCCGCTATCCTAAAGTTTGAGATGACTCAGAGGAAATAAATATTTGGGCTAGGATCAGCCAAAATTCTACTCATCAGAAGTATTCTTAGAAAGAGAGAACACTGCGTTCACATGGGAGAAATTCTTTGATAAGCCCCACCCACCCACCCTGTTTCTAATAGGACCCTTGGTTCATGATGGGATGCCAACGACATGATGAACAAGAAAAGGGATCTTTCTTGATTCTGGGAGGGAGAATGCAGGAGGGTGAGAAGGAAACGTCTAAAGTCTTCTGCAGACTCCACAGTGTTTATGAGTGGGGTATATCTTGAAAAGAGTTGGAAAATTGAGCTTTGAGTCATGGCTGACCTAGAGATAAGAGAGACTGCTCAAGTGATCTGGGAATTGAAGGATCGAGAGGATTCTACTGATATGTGAATTCAAGGGACATTGGATGAATTCTTTCTGCTGCCTGGTCTTCCTGACTCTCCTGTTAATGAAGAAATCCCCACCTTCCCATAGAAAACTAGCTATTCAGACCAAAGTTCTGTGGCAGGAGAAGCTGAAAACCAGCTCCAAAGGAGCAAAACTATATTCTGCCTTCTTTAAAAATTTCCTTTTCAGGTCTGGATGTGTTCGAAGTGACACTAGAGTCAGATGGCAGCAGGAAAGCCCATTAGCCCCAGATGAACTTGAGCTCACAGGGAAAGCTCAGGACCCCAGATCGGAAGGATATTGGTGTGTCACCAGGAACTGAGGCAAGGATGACTTTATGACTTTCTAGAGGCAGAGTGTCCTTTCAACAGTCTAAGTCTGATGAGAAAACTTCTGCAAAACTCAATTCGATGCTTTAAAAAAATTTGTTTTTTCACAGTGAGTCTCAAACTTGGTCCAACATCCTCTCTGAACAGCACATAGAGAGGCCCCAGACCAACACAACTTAAAATCCCCACCCCAGAGCCAGCATGGACATGCCGAGTTTGTGGCATTCGAGACACTGTTGGCTCTCCCATAAGGCTGGTGCGTTTTGTTGTAACCAGTAGTTTCAGGCAATGCCAGGAACTTCTGTTTCATGATCAATCCTTGCATGGTGGTAAAAGGAAAATGCATCATTTCTGTTTTTATCCAAGAATCCCTGGCAAAATTGCAGTGTCTTGTTTTTTCAATGTCATGCCTTTGTTTGATGCGGTTTTTTCAGTTAAATAATGAAGCTACAAGCAGGCCAAGAGTGTTCTCCAAGTTAAAATGTTAAGGTTATTCTAATTGTACCTAATCTTTATTGTTTCAGAGACCAAACTTAAAAGTCTGTCACGTGAAACCATTAATCAAAATGCAGTCACTGCTCACTACAGCACAGAATTAAACGCACCAATAGGATTTCATTTTCTAACCAGGGAACGTACCAATCATTACTTATAACATGGCCCCTTTAAATAACTAAACTATATTTCCAGGTCTTATGTGCTATTTGAAGAGGTACAATGTGGTCTTTAGTCACAGAATTTCATGCTTGAATTTTCACATCTTTGGAGAAAAAGCCCATGTTCTGGAGTGGATGGTGGGAATATCAAAGTGTTTCCTAATGTAATTGTTTTTAAAGAAAAGAACATACTACCCATTTCCGTCCTCTAGATTCAGCATAGAATCTTTGCAGAGCCATTTACATCTAACCAAACACTCTACCCGCCTCCTTTTTAGTGCCCTGGTGCTGCCAATCCACGTAGAATATAAATGATGCTCTATCTCACTGTGGAACTGAGCCAGAGACTCACACAACAAGAGGATGGACGTGCCAGAGATAAACGCAGGTGTTAAGGACTGAATTGCGCCTTCCCCCGACCCCATTCACAGGTTGCGTTCCTAACCCCCACTCGAGGTACAGGCAGGTTTAGTTTCTCCCGGGGCCTCACTCCTGGTAGATGGTAGCCTTCTCACTGTGTCCTCACCTGGTCTTTCCCCTGAGCATGTGCATCCACTGTGTGTGTGTCTCTCTCTCTCTTCTTGCAAGGACAACAGCCCCATTGGGATAGGGACCCACCCTTATGACCTTGTTTAACCTTAATTACCTTCATAGAGGCCCTCTCTCCAAACACAGTCACCGTGAAAGTACAGATTATGGGGCAATTCATTCTCGTGAGAGTAAGGCAGCAAAGAAAGTAGCAGAGGGGTGACACTTGGGTAAGCCTTTGACAGATAACAGTGACAACCAGAGAGGGAAGCAGGACATTTCTAAAGTGGAAACTGCTTGAAAAGTTAGCTGATGTGAACGTGTGTGGAATTTTCTAAGAACAATGAGTCATATCAGGGATGAGAATGAGAAATTATTTGATGTAACCTGATACTGGAGATGATATTTGCTTTCCAATTCCACAATTTTATGCTGACACTATAGATCAGAGTTTGCAAACTGACTAGATCTAGTTTAAAGATGTCTTATTTAGTCTGCAGTGGTTTAAAGAATTCTAACTTGATGCCAACATTAAATGTCAGGAGATTTCACATATGAAGGTGAATTTCTGACTTTCCTTGAAAAAACCCGAAGGTGTGTATCAAGGCTAGCCTTGTTCCCAGATGGCCACCATGGGCTGAGCTGGAATGACTGGCCCTGGACAGAGCTCCCTGCCCACTTGTTTCTTCATTTTACCAGCTTGGCACAGTGCATTCTGAGCTTACTGTCTCTGGGCTTAATATATGTACTTGACAAGAAAAATTATGAGATTTAATAAGAATGTTCTTAGTCAACATTTTCCAGAAGTATAGCACAGATTAAGAGAAGTGCATGAATCAATAGAGCTCAGTGATTTTTTCAAAAAATGAACTCACTTGTGCCACCACTGCCCAGAACAGGAAATAGAATATTGCAGCACCCCAAAGCCACCTTCATGGTGCCCTCCCATCATCACCAACCAAAGAACACAGCTCTTCTGACTTCTAACACTGTAGCTTTTTTTTTTAGTTTTGGCTGGTTTTATATATGTGTCAATTAGGTCAATTAATAAATCAACTTTTTAAATTTTATTTTTTATCTGTTTATTAGTCTGCCATTATGATTTATCTATTTGTTTTTAATTTTCTTAATTTTTGTATTCTGTATGTTGATGTTTTCTTTTTGTGTTATGCAAATTCAGTATAGTTATATTTTTCTGGTGTCAGTTTTTTTTAGGGTTTTTTTGCAAGCTTTATCTAGGATATGTACAGATAGTACAATTCACTCATTTAAAATGTAAAATACGGGCGTCCCTGGCGGCGCAGTGGTTGAGAGTCCACCTGCCGAAGCAGGGGACGCGGGTTCGTGCCCCAGTCCGGGAGGATCCCACATGCCGCAGAGCGGCTGGGCCCGTGAGCCATGGCCGCTGAGCCTGCGTGTCCGGAGCCTGTGCTCCGCAACGGGAGAGGCCACAGCAGTGAGAGGCCCACATACCACAAAAAAAAAAAAGTAAAATACAATGGATTTAAGTATATTCATATTGCACAATGTCACTACAATCAATTTTTGAACATTTTTATCACTCCAAGAATAAACTGCATTTATTTTAAATTTCATAACTAATCATTTTGATACATGGATCACCTATGGGCCTGTTTCTCTTGACTGTTTTTATTTTTTCTTTCTTAGTTACATTTATTTTGCCCTGTCTCCTGACATATATGGTAGCTTTGAATAAATGCTGGGCATTGTGAATGAAATACCACAGAGGCTCTGTGGGAAGTTATTTTTTTCAGAGGAAATTTCACTTTCTTCTGATAGGCAGGTAGATTACAGGCAGATCACCTGATCCAATCAGAATTGAGATGTTTCCAGCTTGAGATTTTGTCTTTGTGAGTGCTGGTCTAGCTCTAATTTTTTTTTTTTTTTTTTTTTTTTTTTTTGGTACGCGGGCCTCTCACTGTTGTGGCCTCTCCCGTTGCGGAGCACAGGCTCCGGACGCGCAGGCTCAGCGGCCATGGCTCACGGGCCCAGCCACTCCACGGCATGTGGGATCTTCCCAGACTGGGACACGAACGCGTGTCCCCTGCATCGGCAGGCGGACTCTCAACCACTGCGCCACCAGGGAAACCCTAGTTCTAATTTTTGATTTACTCCTAGGATATTGCTTCCCAGGCCTCTCAAATGAGATCCAGCATATACACCAGGAACTCTTTTTGAAGTGCCCTGACATTCAAATTCTGTCTCACCAGCACCATGGGTTTGCTACAAAGCTGTGCTTAATTTTTAACTTTTAGCTGCTGTTCTCTGCTTTCCTTGGATGCTTTTACTACGTGCAGTTTACGCTTCTGCAAGTGCTTTCAGGGTAAAACCTGAATAAAATTTTAGAACTGCTTCTCTCGATTTCCCTTTCTTCTGAGACAACAGACCCCCAAATTCCAGCTATTTAATAACCTTGAGCACCAATGTTGTCTCCTCAAGCTAGTGAGGCTACAGTAGGCTTGAGCTGTCATTTTTCTGCTTGGTTCTTAGCCCTACACCTCTTACAAATTAGTAAATATGTCAAGGAGAAAAGTAACCAGGAGTACTGGGCTCACCATGATGCATTTTTCTTCAAAATAACAGTTGCTTTCCAAGGCCTTCAAGCAGCTGGGTGCAGGGGGTGCGGGGTGTTGTTTTGTTTTGTTTGTCATTTACCCAGCTTTTAGGGATTTCTAAGCAGAGTGATTGACCTGTATAAGCTACTTGATCATTATAAAAATCAGAAATAATATCTACTAAACATTTGCTGATGGAAAATTTTAGATGAGTTTCAGGTCATCATTATTGCCCATCCTGAAATTTTAACTTGACCCCCATAAAACCGAATCTGATTTGATGCTATCTATCTACATGGAAATTTATAGCTGGAAAGGGCCTAAGAACATATCTCTTTATAATTTCCCTGTTTTGCAAGCAACCTATCTACTTAGTGATGAAGTTGGGGCTAGAACACTGGTCCCCAGCCTCTCAGTCCAGTATGGGTTCCAATACCACAGTGCCTCATGAATAATGCCAGCACATTCTCAATAACTACATCCTTTCAAAGTTCCTTCGGCAGGGTTAAGTTGCAGTGACTTGAGAATAAATGTATTCTTGAAGTTATACAAGGAGTTTCTACAAATATACTGACAAATTTTGGTCAGACCAGTCTCCCAGTAGGAAATGATCATGCTGTCATCCTTCAGCTTTTATCCCTAAATAAAAACAACCCCGGTGCCCCAGATAAATAAATGATGACATCTGTAAGCAGAATCATGCTAGCAACCCAGGGCAGGTAGAATGGTTCCAGGGCTGGAGAAACGTCCACATCTATTGGTGGGGACTTTGGTGAAACCAGAGAAGCCCATTAATCTAAAATAAACTGTAGCACCTCAGCCCAGTTTCAGCTAAACAACTCCCCTGCTGCTACTTCTGCTGCTAGCACTAACTGCAGTTAAAGGAAGTTCATGTGTCTCAGGAGGCCCTAGTATAGGAAAGGCATCTTTAATTTTAAAAAGCAGGCTAAATCTCTATCTCTCCCTTTCCCTAACAAGTGCTTCCACAGACATGGTGGTGGGAGTGGAATTCTGTAGGCAGTGTCTGCATATGGCTTTGGTCCCCAGAGTCTAAGCATATTCAGTAACTGTTTGCTGATAAGTCCACACAGGCTCTACCAGGCATTTGGGAGCCTCTCAACAGAATGTTGGTTGAGCGACTTTCAGCCTGGCCATCACATGACCAGGCTACTCCAGGGTGTGAATGATATATTCAGCTCAAAGACTTTTCAAGGGCCAGCTATAAAAGCTCGCAGAATTCTGCCTGGTTAGCCATGTGAAACTTTATTTCCCCAGTGCTTTTTCTTCCTGAAATTAAGTTCACTCCTTTGAGAGATGCGGGAATTTGCTTCACCAGCAGGAGAGTCATAAAAAGGCACATCCCAATACTTCCTGCCCTACAGCCCAGGAACTCCCCTGGCATTATAATCCATTCTGTTTAACGTATAGCAACACATCGCTCCTACAGCAAGCCAAACAAAGGTTTTATGTTGAGAACCTAGGTATTCTGACCACGTCATCTTATTTTCAGAGCTTATATAATATGATCAGTGATAATTACCACCTAGAAATTCACTGAACACTCAGTCAGCCAAGGTTACGGAAAGTGCTATGGTTTCCGTACTCTTGACTCTGGTATCTGTCAAAGGAGGCCACAAAACTGTTGTCATGTAATGAAGGAAAGCAAATAAATTATTTTTACAACCACAATTTATCCCTTAGGAGGCAAGGGTACAAGAGAATCTTCTGGAAATGGTCTATATTATAATTGGGGTGTGGGTCAAACGGATGCATACCTTTGTCCAATCTCATCAAATTCTATACTTATGATCTGTACATTTCACTGTATATAAATTGTACTTTGAATTTAAAAGGAGGTGAGGGAAGGGAAGGAAAAAAGACTCCAGTTCTGGCATGAACAACAGTTGCCATTTACTGAGATAGAGAAACAGGAACTTTCTTCAGAGTCATCAGAGGGACCAGGTGGGAGAGGCAGCCTCAGGCACTGTCAGCCAGGGAGCCTGTCCACAGAGAACCCTCCACATGAGGTTTAAGTTTGTTTCTTGTATGATTCTCTTAATGAATCTTTCTTTTATTACATGTCACCTCACATTCCTTTTGAAAATAGGAAGAACATAAGTCAACAGATTCAATTATTACACCCTAATATCACCAACTCAGCTCAGCATGGGTACCTCTTGACCTCACAGCCGTCTGACCAGCTCTTCCCTATGTGGTAATGACCCCATGGGTCCTTGCAGAGTGCTGGTCACTTTCTGGAACACAGAGAGTTCAACAAAACTATAAGAAAAAGTTTCACACCACCAATGATGTTCTCTCTTGCAATAAAAAGGAAGCTTCATTTTAGAAACAACTTCCTGTTTCTTTTCCCCCCAGGAATCTCCCTCTGCTTTCCTTTCTTCAATAATTCTAGTTGTTGTCACTAAAGAACAATTAAGAAAAAAATGCAGAGAGATCTAGATGTGATTTTAAAATAAAATACTATTGTTATCTTTCTGAATTGGTAGATATTTTAAAACAACACTTTCTGAGTATATCTTGAAGGGAAGTATTTTTTTCTCTGATTTCCTACAGTGACTATAGGATAATAATAAGTCAGGTACTAAAAATAGTTTTGGCAATTAATAAACATGTCCAAACCTGCTTTTGTTACTTCTTTGTGTAAATGGTTATAACTTATGATGAATAGTTAATATGGTCCTCATTTCCAATGGGACTGTTGCCCAATTGTTTGCTTTCAGAAAAAAAAAAAAATACTGAAAAATAAGTTCCATCAGTGGAATGCCTTGGGAATCTTACTGTAGTTCACCTTGCATCTTACTATTTCCATGAAATATTTCCATTCTACGGCCAGAAATTAGGATGTCATTTTGTAGAATAGCGTCTAGAGGCAAGAAGGTATAATAGCACAATTTTACTTCATACATTTCCTTATTTATTGTTTAAAAAAAAGTCCAACACAAAGTATGATGGTGGAAGGCGGAAAGACCAGTGGATTAAGAGCCCAAAAATCTGTGTTCTGCAATATGCTGGTTGAAGGACTCTATGTTCGGGATTGAACATCAATGGTGGTGGTGGTGGAAGTGGAGGAGAGGACTTGAGAAGAATACTAAGAACCAAGGGGAAAAAAAAAAAAAAAAAGAACCAAGGGAAGTGGGTTCAAGTCACAGTAGTGCTACTGGTTAGGAATGTTACCTAAAGCTCTTCTTTTTATCTTTCAAGAGGCCCATTTCCTTGTCCTTTCAGTTAGAACACAGTTCTGGGTAATCTAGCATTCTGTCTGTCCCTAGGATTCTGTGCAGAGTATTGAGGGGGAGAGGTCCCCTCAATATTGATTTGTGGCATTTTAAGCATTTTAAATCACCTAAGCAACTCTCAACATAAAAAGTGAATCCATTCACTTCTTCCTATCATTTGTACCTGTCCACAATGGAGTGTCTCCATTTTCATTTCCCAAGTAATGGCCATTTATAGATCAAGAAGTGAAATGAGCAAAAAAGCAGATAGTTTGGCACACTTTCTCTTTTCCTAATACTCAACTTCCACTAACGGCAGTGAAAGTCATATTTGCTTAGGGAGTAGGAGATCAGCCTTAAGGATCCCAACTGGCTATCCAGTCAAGGTCACTGAAAGGGCAGAGGCCAGCCAAGGTAAACAATTCAGAACTCCCTAAGCTTATTTTTAGTTTGAAGTATCAGCCTACTTTCTTGTTTTCTTTCCAACGTGCTTCCACATAATTTGATTCTGATTACTAAATTAATGAGGGAGTTTTGAGGTTTGGCCTTTGTTCATCAATCTTGCTCAGGACTGTCCGATCCTCTGGTCCAACGCATGCCATTTAATGTTCTTGAAATGTTATTCCCTTCTATCTGCAAAATGAGTAGCAATTCTCTATCTGCCAAGAAGGATGAACACATCCTGGTATGTGGACTCTTGCATTATTATTTACCGTCTATATAAATAAAAGTGTCCAAAGAGAAATTACATATTGCACAAATCATAAACTTGCAATGTTAATAAACAAAAAGCACACAGCTGAGAGCAGCTGTTTACAATTTCCTTTGGGGCCCTGACATTGAACCCAGAAAATAAATAAGAACTCAATGATTTCCCCATAACTTCAACAGTAGGCAGCACTGAAACATCTATGTTTTCTAAACCTTGTGTATTCTATAGGATTTGTTGCAACCCCACTTGGTCCTGAATCACAGAGCCATCGCCTCCTTATGTGAAATTAACACCATTGACTAAATACAACAAGGGACAGGGGTCTTGGTCCCTCGCCTGTGCAGTTAATGAGGCCAAGCCCTAGGCTTCAGACAGAGCTAATGATACTTCTTAGAATTTTAAAACTCCTGCCTACTTGCAGTTTGTTCTAAACATAGCACTCACCCTAACCTGCCTAGGAATCACACAGAGTCCTTGGCGAACTGGTTTGTGGGAGTCAGAGCAGCAGGTTGAGAGAGGGAAAAGTGGAGAGTGTGCCCAGGACATGCCCTGCTTCTCACTCCTTCCACAGGCACGTCTTTGTTATGACCCTGTGGGTCAAATGTAACTTCTATAGCCAGAGGAGAAAGAAAGTGAGGAAGGGAGGGAGCAAGGAGAGAGAGCTATTTAAAGAAATCTTTCATCAGCCAGGCTCCATGTTAGATCCTAGAGACACAAAGATGGATAAAAGCCATGTGTGTAACCTTGAGATCCACCCGCCAGTCTAATGGTGGAGGCAATATGTGTTCATGACAATTACAAGAGCATGATCAATTCAGTTAGAGCTACATAGTGACTTCACTCTGTCCTCCCAGTCATATTGGAAACACCACAGTCTACCCATTAAGACCCTGAGTTTCAAGTTCATAAGGCCTCCATCCTGGCCCTGACACTGGATACATGCGTGCCCTTCCTTAATTACCAAATCCCTCTTGATCTTCAGTATCTGTGTCTGTGATATGGGGTGGAGAAGGGTGTAGCAATAACACCTATGTCATGGAAGTGACTGTAAGAACAAAGCAAAATAATACCTGCCAATGCTTACATGGGGCTTGCAACAGTAAGGACTCAACAAAATCGTTAGCTCTTCCTATTACCATTCCCAGTTCACAGATAAGAAAACAGGCCCAGCCTGCACAGGGGCCTATGGGTAGCAAGAACTGGACTTGAGTCCATATGTGATTCTGAGCCCAAAGCCCTTCCCTGTGCACGATGAAGAGGAAGATTAAAGTGACTCAATCAATTGCTCTATCCGGAGAGACGCATTGCTGTGCTCCAGAGTTTTCTCTCTGCATTTATCATTGGTGTGGAAGCTTCTTGGGGGCTATAGGAGTTCCCAAATATCACAGACTATGTCTTCATCTGCTCGCAAAAGAGCAAGATTTGAGATTGTGTCTAGGGCAGATCTGGTGAGTCAGAACAGCATGTGTTTCTTTCCTCCGTCCACATTCCTTATTCCATAATGAGATTGGGCACATGAAATCTCACTGAAAAAGAGTTCTTTCATTCATTCATTAGTCCACACAGCTTTCTTTGAGGACTTACTTTTGTGACAGGCACTGTTAAAGATCGTGGACTCTGAGTAAGATAAAGCCCTTGCCCTTGGGGAGCTTAGTTCCTATTGAGGTAGTAAAACATGAACATGTAAACAAATCTATTCTGTATTTTTTTATATAAATTTATTTATTTATTTATGGCTGTGTTGGGTCTTCGTTGCTGTACATGGGCTTTCTCTAGCTGCAGGGAGCTGGGGCTACTCTTCGTTGTGGTGCGCGGGCTTCTCATTGTGGTGGTTTCTCTTGTTGTGAAGCATGGGCTCTAGGCGCACGGGCTTCAGTAGTTGTGGCTCACAGGCTCAGCAGTTGTGGCTCATAGGCTATAGAACACAGGCTCAATAGTTGTGGTGCACGGGCTTAGTTGCTGCGCAGCATGTGGGATCTTCCCTGGCCAGGGCTCGAACCTGTGTCCCCTGCATTGGCAAGCAGACTCTTAACCATTGTGCCACCAGGGAAGTCCCTATTCTGTATTTTAAAGTGTGGAATGGTGCTATAAATAACATAAAGCAGGATGACAAGATGCAGAGTGAGGGTGGGGGCGCTATTGAAAAGGTCTCTCAGAGGTGATGACTTTGAACAGAGACTTAAATGAGACAATGGAACCAGACACATTCGTAGAGAACAAGCCGTCCTCAAAAAAGGAAATAGAAGATGCACAGAAATATGAACTTGGCTTGTTCAAGGCACAGTGAGCAGCTTGTGGGGTGGGGACATCGTGAGCTGGTGAGATAGTGGTACCCAATGAGATTCGCAGGAAGTATGAGCTCCACTGAGAAGGGTCATTCGGGCCCCAGGAGAAAGACTGGAGTTTATTCCAAGTGCAATGCAACGTCCTGGAAACGTTTAAGCTTGATGAGAATCAATTTTTTTTAAGTTGTCTTGACTGCTTTGTGGAGAATGGGCTACAGAAGGGCAAGAGTAGAAAAAGGAAGACCCAGCTGGGAGGTGGCTGAGATAGTCCTGGTTAGACACGCCAGGGACTTGGACTGGAATAGCTGAGTTTTCAAGTTTTCAGTGAATGAAAGCAATTACTTTGCATTAACATTTAACATTTGAGACTTTCCTTGAACAATGTATAGAGCGGTATTTCTACATCAGAGATAAAGTGATACTGGAGTCTTCAAGGTTTGAAATGAGGTAATATGTAATCAAGAGTTAAATACCACACACCATTGTAAAGCAATTATACTCCAATAAAGATGTTAAAAAAAAACTGATTAAAAAAAAGAGTTAAATACCCTTCTAGATTCTTAAAATTTTACTCCTCAAAAACCTACACCTCGGAGAAGCACCTTTTGCAATCTAAGCTTCTTAGGCACTAAGATTTAGCATTGTTTTTGTCTTATACTGAACATCTAAATGATGCTAATCTCGTCCTGCCTGCCTTTCCTCACTTTGAGAAACACAGAATCTCCTACAAGCCACAAATCAACAATCCTAGTTTGACTCATGTACATGATATTCTCCGTCTCTGTCTCTCTCTGGTTTGGAAAACATCCACAAAAGACCCCTTCTCCAGGAGAAAAAAGATCCATCATGAGGAAAGGTCCACTAAAGAACCTCCGTCGGTTACAGTGACAGAACACTTTGCAAGTGTTCAAAGCGCAGGAGTGACTGTCACACGCTATCGCACAGCCTGTAAGTGCATGTGTGAAAAAGGAAACACCTGGTCACTAAAGAAGCTAAATCCTCTAAATTGCTACTGTCTTTGGCTCCATTTTGAAGAATAAACCACAGGAACTAGCAACATTCAACAACTGATTTATAGCTCCTCCTCACTTTCCAAAGCCATTCAAGCGGCAGGCATACAGCATTTACTACTGCAGGGATAAATCTGGTCAACAACTTGGTTGGCCTCAGGAAAACCATCATGGGAGCTTCAGAATGAAGCAAGAAGATGATGCCAAGATTACTCTTTACAGGTATAAAATCTTCCTCTTTCTAGAAGGTATTAACATTTTCCTCCACTGAAAGACACCAAGATGTTACCCACCCCTGTTTCTCTAAAATAATCTTAAACCAAGAGTCTTCACAGAGGGGGTCCTTGAAAGCTTTGACATAATACATCAGACTTTTAAATTCTATTCTCAATGTTATCTGTGAGTGCACTTCTTGGTCTAAGGCCCAGAGCTTCAAGGTACATAAGGGTGTGTATCTTCAAAAGCAGCACACTCAATAATGTAGGCTTTTTTTCTTTCTCCCTACTCCTTCAATCTCTATCCAGTGGAGGCAGCTAAAGCTTATTCTGTGGTGAAACATGACGCGAATAATATTCAGAGGTATAAATGCAAAGTCTTCATCTTGTGTCCAAGGCAAACAACTGGGCATGGAGGAAAAAAATTGAAACTGTTGAAGTTTGTAATACCATTTGATGGATTGCCGAAAGTTTTTTGCTTTTGAGGTAGATGAGAAATTTGTCTTTGGGGTATGTGCACCCTCTTTGGAGACCACTCTCCAAGTCTTAATATAGAGTGCTTCTAATTAAATGACCTTTAAATCCAGCAAGAGCTATGAATAAGTGTTTGGGGATACTGCCAGTTTCTGTGATAGATTGTGTCAACTTGGTGTCAAAGAATGTAGTAGTTGGATGAATTTGCTTTTTCTATAATCTTGTAGTTTCTCCTTCACACACACACACACACACACACACACACTCATAAACACATGCCAGTCCTACTGGATAGGGTAGGATGGGCTTACCAAGCCCATGGAGCAATGCAGATGTCATTTAAATATATACTCATTGTCCTTGGGAAGGCCTAATGCAGCCCAAGCTATTAAATGTTGTTTAGACTTTAGACTTCTCTTTGCAAGAAAACTGACTGTTCTTAATATGTATGTGTGTTTTGAAAAGTATCTTCTTAATAATTGGGAGACCAAGGCTCATCAGGAGGAATGAAGTGCTGGAGGCTTAGTACCTTCATAGTTTGGTATCTCCCATGGTGTTATTTTAACTTGAATCAGCCAAACAGGAAATGAAATGCTGAGGACTGCAACTGCCTAATTTAGACACAGAGGCCAATTTACACCCTTGGGGTAGAGACGGATATTTCCTCTAAAGGAAGTGAACATTCCCATTTCCACAAATCCTGGGGAAGAAAAGCACCGACAAATGTTGATATCTTGAACTGAGGGAGGTAAGAACCTCTTTCCCTCTTGCTGAGCCCAAGGGACAGCTGGGAGCCTGTCTTCAAGGCAGAGTGGAACTGACCAAAATACCTTTGTAGAGAGAAGTGAGGTGGCCCCGATACACCAAGGCAAACTGAAACCAAGGAAAGCTCCTCGTGGCAGAAACCAAAGAGTTGTTCAGGATCCAATGATATTTTCTGCACTGTACTTTCCTGCTCTTGTTCCCAAACCTTGACCTTAACTGTCCTTTTGGGAAATTAATAGAGATGCTGCTCCCCATTGTTAAAGGGAAACAGCACTGAGGAAGGAGATATGAAACAGCTGGCTGGTGAAATTGACAAGTGAAAACCATGTGGGAATTGTCCAACCTGTAAACAATCCCCTTGCATTCTCAGATATGCTTGGAGAGCGGATAAAATAACAGACCAGACTTTCCGCAGTCTGTCGGGATGACAACTCACATAGCTGATATTTGAGTATTAAAAGGGAAAAGAGCCCACAGAGACACTGGGTTACGTAAGCACAGGCTGCAGAGATGAGGGCAACGAAGACTCTGAGGCTCAGCTACTAAGGATAACATGTAATCTCCCAAGATCCTCCCTGTGGTACAGCACTCGGCCCCTAAACCATCTCACTCCCTCCTCACAAGAGCACAAGGGGTGGCTTCCAATTGCCAGGAAGCAGCCTCAAACCGCTTCATCAACTCTCTTGCACATAACTGTCTAAAACTCAACACGGATGAAATCAGCCACAAAAGGGAGCCAGACGTTCTTCAGAGTAGAAACACCAGAGTCCAAGTTATTGCTCTGTTATTCATGGAATCCTGACTTGGGTGATAGAATTAAGCTACTTGGGTGTCAGCTTTCCTCTCTGTAGGGACTATCTGTTGAATATTTATTGATACCTTTGAGGAAAGCAGAGTTAAGTGGAATACTTTTCATTCGTTTGCCCTGGGCAAGGTTAAACAAAGGCTTACCATACTGTTATTTTCATTTATTTTTCCTTTAATTTTGGTACATGGTTTCTGAGTTGATAGAAGAGCACCCATCTAGAAAAATCTGATCACTAATTGGACTGAAAAAAAATTACTCTTCACAAATGAAACCGATTATCATTCAACATGGGGACCCTGTTAGGAAATGCCACTAAGGAAGCAAATCCAGTCAATGTGCTCAGCAGAAAGATATTTTGAAGCGTGTCCTGTGATTGTGTAAGCTCTGGAAATATAAAGTACACTTTCTTGGGAGTTCCTTGGTGGCCTAGTGGTTAGGATTCTGGGCTTTCACTGCCGTGGCCTGGGTTCAATCCCTGGTCGGGGAACTGACAACCCACAAGCCACTCAGTTCAGAAGGAAGGAAGGAGGGAAGGAAGAAAGAAAGAAAGAACATTTTCTTGATTCGTGAGAATTTTCACCTTTTAACACAGAGGGGTGAAGCCTTGCTATTTCTCCAAGTTTATGGGTCCCTGAGCCCCCTCTCAATGCTGAGCAGTAAATCTATCACACAAAAGGAAAAACAAGCAATTTGCAAAAGCCATTATCATTATGCTGCAAAAACTGATCAAAATAATGTATGCAGAGTTACCCAGTAGGTTGTACTGCAAATTGCTGGATGATACATATTAATCCAACCCTAGGAGGCCTGTCTACTGTTATGAAATTTTGTGATTTATATTAACTATTAAGAAGTATTAGAAAATCTCCAGCTAGGGAAAAACTGTACCATAGCTTGAGGGGTCCCCTGGACATCTTGAAAACGGAAGGGCTTCAACTGGAAGAGAAGTCCTTCATGTTCGACAGCTGCTGGGCACATTCTGTGATAACCTTCCAAATATTTCGCGGTTCATGTTCATTTGATGGCTTAATTACTAAGTGCTGGCTTTTCTAAGCATCCATGGTTTGAAGGTCTGAGGAATTTGTTCATAAGTCCTCTGGTGAATGTTAAGTCTTTGTTGGTGAGTGAAAACTAAGGAATCACTCAGATGTCTGAGAAGCCAAGAAAATCTGAGGGAAACAAAGATAGAGTTTTTGGCCTCCATGGAGCTACAAATGTTAAAGGGGAAAAGTCCTGATGTGAATGTCCTGCCAACCCAGCTGCCATTTTCTTGACCCCAAGGAAATGCCCTTCAGAAAGCTCGCTTGTTCTGATACTAAAACGTCTTCTTGTCAGTCTCATAAAGCTGTGTTTTCCAACTCTTATGAATGCATTCTTATGACTTATATATAGCTCTAGCTCTTGGAATGAGATGGTTGGGTGACAGTAATATCATTGTTGTTCTAATGTATCAAAGCATCCCTTCATGAGAAAAGCCATTTCAATAGACTTACACGTCAAGCAGAATAGGCCCATAAACTGTACTGAAGCCCTCTTTCATCAGGGCTTAATTCTAGCCAAAATCATCAGAAACCTTTCCATGGGAAAAAATGGTCAAAGACACCTTGAATCTGGAGAACTTGTTCTAAATTTCTGAAGCAGAAAGAATATTAAAGGTCAGGTGTGAGGTTAAAAGCCCTATACAACATATGGTGGGTTTTAGGGGCCAAGAGGGCCACATTTTTCAATCTATAAAATGATGATTGACAGAAACATGTGCCTCTGTTTTCATTTTCTCCTCTAGTTTTCTAAAGTTTTCAGATTTTTTTGGAAATAATTTTAAAATTGTAAAAATAGTGCAAATAATTCTCATGTATCCTTCACTCATATTCCCTCCCCAAAATTAACATTAGCTTTATCTTTCTCTAGAGATAAATATAGATAGATGACAGATAATTAGATACACAGATAAGAGAGATGATAGAGATAAATAGGTGATAGATAGATAGATAGATAAACATATTTTTCTGAACTACTTGGGAACACACTTCAGACATTAGGTCCTTTTATCTTTAAAAACTTCCCTGTGAATTTCTTTACATCAGAAGACATTATCTTACATAACTGCAGCAGAGGTGTCAAAATCATGGAATTAATATTGATATAATAACATTAGCAAACCTACAGACCTCACCCGAATTTCACTGATTGTCCTAATAATGTCTTTAATAGCAAAAGGAAAAAATAGTTATTTCTATATCAGGGTCCAATCCAAGGTTACACATTGCATTTCATTATTGTGCCTCTTCAGTCTTTTTAAATCTGGAATAGTTTCTCATTCTTTCTTATCACACAGGGTCCTTGATATAGTTGAACACTCTGGGCCATTTATTAGTTTTTAAACAGTCCGTCAATTTGACTTTGTCTGATGTGTCTCCATGACTTGGTCAGTTATGCATCTCTGGTAAAAAGAGCACAGAAACGATGTTGTAGCCTTCCCTCCCTTTGGAAATATGTTATTCCCCAGGCTGTTGTGACACGATGCTCACCTGAATTTCCTCCTGTCTCACTTGCTGTTCCATCCCTGTCTTCTCTATTAGATCCCAAAATGGCAGAGTGTGCCCTCTGCTCCCCTCTCTCCTCCATCCACACCCTCTCTGGGTTGTCTTCTCTAATCTCATGGAGCTAGGTACCACCCAGACTATGCTCTCTCTTCCCTATGCTCCAGACTCATGTACCCAACCTCCAACTCACATCTTTCTTTGGGTGTCAAAGCATCTAAAACTGAAAGAGGGCTGAAACCAAACTATTGACCCTTTCACTCCAAAATTTACTACCAGAGACTCTGAGTTGAGACCTGAATAATAAGGAGGAATCCAGGCGAAAATGGATCAATTAACCTTTCTAGGATTATTAGAACCAGACAATGGAGAACTGACAATTGCCTTAGAAGTTCTAGTCTAATATTGCCCATTGTAATCAGCCCTTCCATAGGGGCTGTGACCCTATAGTTGTTAGGGCTGTGATCATAAGAAATCTCACTTTACTAAAATAAAAGCGTGTCACAGAAGTGATTAACTGAACAAACCAGTTTCACATATACCTCCATGTCACCTATATTGCATACGATTTTTTAAATGGACATAAATCAGATTGCAAAAATGCACAAAATTGCAACACAGTTCATGACTGCTGATACTGAAGAAAGGAATGGATGCAAAGTAAGCAAGCAGCCACCTGAAACACCTGTGTATTACTACGCTTCCTGCAACATTGTTTTCCCTATGCTATCATGTTATAACTAACAGTGGTCTGCATAATACAGATTGTGTTCCTGAATTAATCAATTAAATTACACCTAATTTAGCTTAAGGGAACACAAACTTTAGAAACAATATCTGTAATTAGCTTCTGCTCCAGTGTTCTTGCGGACAAGGAGACTGCTGTCTCACAAAGCGGCCCTTTTCATTTTTAAAACATTACCCAATATTATTAATGACTTCTTCATATTAAATCAAGGCTACCCCTCAATAATTTTTACCCATTGACTCTAAGATCAGTCCTCTGGAACTACAGAAAAGTCTTGTTTCTTCTGCACATAGCATGGTATGAAAACCGTCATGGTACCACCTTATTTGCTTTCTCTATCCTGGGCCAATACAACCCTAGTTGGTAAACGCCTTCTCGATAAAAATGAAGACAAAGAGGTAGGTGTTGCTGTTTGTGGACTGAACCAGAACAAGCTTAGGTATTGGTCCAGGCCGATGAGACTGATCTTCCTGCTTCCAGGCTCTTCCCAGCATCCCGGTCTCATGGTGATAAATGCCAAGTCCACATTCACCCTTTGAAGTATTCACTGTGTAGCAATTCAAGTCTTATTTATTATAACCAAGGATTTGGATGTCCATAGCAAAGCTAATTCATTTCACTCCGACCTCTCATTTGGTCTCACTATGAAGATTCCAAATCCAGTAGTTCTGACACCTTGGAAACTATTGTACCTTTCCCATGGCTATTGCATGGTTGATGTATCACAACGATGGTCTCACCACCTCCATGAAACACATCCTATTCCTCAAGTTGGAAGGCAGTTTTCTTTTCCAGAAGGTCTCAAGGTCAAACTTAATTGTTCTGGTCACTGATTGGGCAGAGTTGTTTTTTTCTATGTTTGTTTAACAGTGTCACCAAGGCATAATTGGCACATGATACTTAAAGTGTACAACTTGGCATGTCTGACATATGTATACCTATAAAGCAATCACCACAATCAGGAGAGCAAAAACATGCACCATCCCCCCAAATTTCCTTGTGTCCGTTTGTAATTGCTCCTTCCCATCCTTCCTTGCCCTCCCCAAATACTCAAGCCACTCAATCTGCTTTCTGTCACTATAGTTTTATTTGCATTTGTAGAGCTTTATATAAGCGGAATCATGTAGTATGTACTCTCTTTTTGTCTGCCTTCTTCCACTCAGAATAATTATTCAGAAGTTCATCCATATTGTTATATCTGTCTCTATCTCATTCGTTTTGTTGCTGGATAGTATTCCGTTGGATGGATATACCATAATTTTTTAACCACACATCTAGTCTAGACAATTGGGCTGCTCCTACATTTTGAATGTTACCAAAAAAAAAAAAACAAGTGAGCAGAGTTTTTTTACCTATCTTAGATGGATAGGCTTATCAATGATTATGGTTCTCTGAGGTCTTCCAAGGGCCCACTGATTCCTTTAAAGATCCTCCTTTCACAAGAACTTAGAGCAAGTGCCCCAAAGGCCTGTGCTTATATGAAACATCAGCTAGCACAGCACTGAAGTGTTGTTCACTGCATATCTTTAAACCACTCTCTCCTCAGGAAGATTTTCTGCCCACTGAGAAAATGTGAACTTTCTCTTCCCAAAGATTGGAGAAACCATGTTTCCCCTGCTAGAGAGTTTGGGGCTCAAATCTTAGAATACTCATTGCTTGTCCTCGAAGGTCTATGGTCCCTTCATGAAGGGATTCCCAATAACCTACCTGGATGTTTCAGAATCTCCAGGTAAATATTTAGCTTAGATCCATACCCTGATTCTCCCTCTAAAAGTAGAAGGATATTAGGGAAGAAGAGATTCTCCAATTATCTTTATTGTGTCAAATTCCCCACTTAGAATGAAGATGATCTAATAGCTCTTCCTCACTTCTGCCACACCTCTTCTTTTTTTCTCTTTTTCATACTCTTTTTTTACATTTAAACCCTGCTTTGGGTCGAAGTTTCCTTTAGAATAAGATGAAGAAGGTTAAAAATTGTCAAGATCAATGAGATGGGTATATTGATTCTATTTCTTTTTCCAATCAAGCTCTGTTCTGCTGCAAACGTTCTAACTTGGACGAAGTTTGTGGGAATACAGGAAATGCAGAAATCTTTTTTTACCTATATATATATATATATATATATATATATATATATAAAAGAGGCTGTCATCTCTGGGAACAGCGCCAGTTTATTTGACAGCAGTTTCTGGGCTATCACGTGTTTGGAAATGTTCTCCCCTGTCAGGTTGCTTGAGTGACTGCTCTGGGTACAACTTGGTCTCAGTCGAGGGCCCTAAGATCATGGCGCAGCTAATGGTTCACCTGGAAACCATTCTGCTGTGCCTTCAACAAAATGCTCTCCCTTTGTCTTTGACTTTCAGGCAAATTACCTTTCAACAGCAGGAGGAAAAAGTACCCATCAAAACCAATTCAATTTCTTAAGTTGCTACCATCTAAGTTTACAGGACCATACTACAGCTATTCATTCGTCTTTCACGTAGAAATTGTTCAGTTCAAAAAGGGCAGGTAATACCTTGGGTTTTGTTTAGTATCTTGGCACACTGTAAAGACTTCATCCAGTCAGGAATTACCCTAAATCTGGGAAGCAAATGCTAAGGCTCCCAAACCTGGATTCTCTCATTAAGAACTCTGCCCATCACTGTCACTCAACCCCTCCCAATCTCTTTAGTTTCACTGTAACTAATATGTTACTGAGAATGATTAAACCATAACAGCCTGCGATACACCCACAAAGGGAATTACACAGGAAGCCTAAGGATGTTTCATAAGAAGTTTTATGGGACTGTGCAAAGGTGGCCTCCATTTCAAGTTCAAGAAGATTTCCCACACTAATGGAGCTTTCAGGTCCCAGATCACCAGGGATGATGTATCCAGGAACCAGGGTCAAAGACTGGGAAACAGTACATGCAGATTAGATAAAGAACACTGACCTGAGCTTAACACCTAAAGGTTTATTAAGATTTGATCAGCACTCTTTAGACTGTTAAGACACTTAAATACAGCTCAAACTGGTTTAGTCACGGAGGAGGAGGGACTTACTGGCTTTTATACTAAAAAGTCCAAGCGTGTCTGGGTTGAAGAAATGGCTGTATCCAAGAACCCTAACAATGTTGTCAGCACCTTGCCTCTCTCCATCTGTGAGCCCTGTTTTCTTCTGTGCTGGCTTGATTCTATGGTAGCCTTTCCCCTCCTGTTGGTAAGATAGCCACCATCTTGCTCTGAGAGTTCATCAGTAGATTCCCGAGAGCATCTCTTTCCTAGTATTATAATAAGAATCTCAAATGTGCCGGTTAGCAATGTATTACCTCTCAGCTACGAATCCAGCCTCCACTGCTGTTCTTGTGATGTCGGAACACTTTCCTCTTGCCAGCTGGAATGATGTCAAGCTTTGTCAGTAGAAGGTGCTGGGGGACTCCGGAGAGGTAAAGGGCTTCTCTTCCTGGTTCCAGCATGCTTAGCTTTTCCTGGCTCCTGTTGTGTTGGGCTGACACACAGGACACTCGGTGGAGATCACCCCCTCAAGTGGCTTCCCAGCAGTGAGGTCCATGGAACAAACCCCTGGGTCAGCTTCCTGGCAAGCTCTGGGGGTAATACAGCAGGCTTCCTAGGAGTGGGTTCCACAAGGGCCATCGCTCACTTATCATCTGCTTCCTGGTGATAGCTTCCCAGGGTCCCCACCACAGGCTCCAAAACCCCACCCCCACTCAACTCCAACTTGATTCCCAGCAGTTTCCATGGCGACCCCTATAGGCAGCTTTCTGGGGAATCTGATAAGCACCCCAGCAGGTGGTTTTCTGCTTACTGGCCATGTCCCACTGATATTGGACCGGCTCTGGTCTGAGCATCCCCAGAAACCTCCTCACCATCTATTGGCTACAATCATACCCTCTCCCAAGGGGTCTGAATCATGGCCTGAGGGAGAATGTCCCACCTAAGTTTGGTCCTTCCCTGGGTATTCTCCCTCAGCCCTAGAATATTCTTTAGATTTCTCTTTTATCCATTTTAAGTTAATTCCCTGTAAATCATCAATAATCTTTTACAGTAAATCTTCCTGTTCAAATTACCATGTGTATCTGTTTCTTGATTGGACCCTGATCAATATCCCAGAGATGGTGCTTAGTCACTGACATTGACCAGGCTTGGCCACAGATCAATGGCTAACCTCATACTCATTACCAGAGAAATACAGGGAGCTCACTAGCCAAGCATGGGTCTGCATCCTCTCCTAGAGCCATGAGCCACAGTCAGAGATGCCTACACCACATGGACTGGTAGTAGGAGTGGGATGGTTTCCTTAAGATAAACTGTGAGGGGGCTTCCCTGGTGGCGTCAGTGGTTGAGGGTCTGCCTGCCGATGCAGGGGACACGGGTTCGTGCCCCGGTCCGGGAAGATCCCACATGCCGCGGAGCGGCTGTGCCCGTGAGCCATGGCCGCTGAGCCTGCGCGTCCGGAGCCTGTGCTCCGCAACGGGAGAGGCCACAACAGTGAGAGGCCCTCGTACCGCAAAAAAAAATGATAAACTGTGAGGAATGGATTTGGGGGAGGCACCAACGGCACAGTCCATCTGAAAGAGTATGTGCTTAAGCAAAAAAAAAAAAAAAAAAAAGAGAGAGAGAGAGAGAGCAAGACTTAATAATGACAGTCCTGAAGCAAAAAGCAGACATTTCAACTCAGAAGAACACAGTTGACAAAAGTAATGTAGGTCCCACAAGGAAGACTCTAGACCCGAGAAGAGGCCTTTCTTTAGCCCCCAGAAGTAAGGTTCCCGGCAGCTTCTAAGAGAAGAGGAATGAAGATTGGGACCAAAATCACATACAATCTTGCTGAAAAAATATACTTTGGTTCACCTAAATAAAAAGGTCAGAATTAGGGCAAAATGTAAGCAAGACTTGATCCCTCAGCTCTATACAGCAAAGATACATTTCCTGTCATCTTTTTGCCTTGTTTTTCATAGTGCTGGCTTCATCCTGACCTTGCCTTCCCTGTTACTTTTCAAAGGGCTGCCACCAGCTCCTGGGTTTCCTTGTCCAGAAAGAAACTGGGAGCATCCCTGACCCAGATTTCCTTGCAGAAGTCCTGTAACTTCTTTTTGTTTGACTGCCTCATTCACAAGTCCATCCCTCAACCACTGATTGAGACCAGGGGTGAGGAAAACATTAATTAGCTTAGCCTGTGTCATACCTTTTGTGCCCAAAACCAAGAATGGCACAATCTGGGATTATGGGAAAGTACAGCACACATGCTAAGAAGTCAACCAACAGATATACCCACAGGAATTAATTAACCACTCCTTCACTGAACACATACCATCTCAAATGAACTTCTAACTAACACCTATTATACTTATTGTATTTGTCTTCACACATACAACTCCTCCACTAGATTCTAGGTAGTTTCCTTCAATGATAGGAAATGGTCCTTGTTTATTATTTGACTGCCAGGGAATAAACAGTAGAAGCCTAATGAAAACTTTGAATGAATAAAGGCCTTAAACATTATGCATGACAAAAGAGTTCAAACTTTACTCTGTAGACCATAATAAAGCACTCATGAAGGGTGTGGATAGAACAGAATCATATTCTAAGATGTTTTAAAACCAATAATGTTAAAAGAAAAAAAAAGAAAGCCGGAAAGTAAGTATGGAGGCAATCATAACTGACCAAGCATTTGATTACAAGAATAATCTTAGCAAAGGCAGCAGAAATGAAGAACAAGAGATTCTGAGAAATTTCAGAGGTACAAATAGATAGGCCTTGATGATTAATACAAAGACTAAAATAGAGGGAAAAGTTAAAACAATTCAAATTTCTAACTTGTGTCACTAGATGAATTTGCCAAGGAAAAACCAAAACAAGGAACAGATTTGTGGGAGAAGTTTATTACATAAACTATAGAACACCATACTTGTTCATAAATACTTGAATAGGAGAAGACATTTATTTATCAATAGCCCTAAGATTTTTTTCAGCTTACCTCAAATTAGAGAAATAAAGTATTTGTTAATAATTATTACTGCACTGTATATTATACTAAGGACAGATGGCTCTAATGTGACTAGCCTACAACATGACTTCTTCCACTTACCATGGTTTAGTGGGTGTCTTATTTTGATATCTACGTGGGCTACTGAATTTCCTTAGACAGCTGGCTCCATCAGTAAGAGAACGCAGTGGTGGACAACAGCCAAATCCGCTGCAGCTGCCTGTGAGCTAAGGACTGGGAGTAGGGGCATGAAGGGTTTTGTTTTCCTGCTGTTATACTTTTCATACCTGAGCAGGGCTGAGTTCAAACCCTTGACCACACTCCTGCAGAAAGGACCTTTGCCATGGGCTTCCTGCCAACGGGCAATGATGGAACCAGGGTATCAAACATGCTGCCTGGTGTCTAGCTTTTCACTCCCTTGCCTCCACTGATCTCGAAAGAACTGAAGTGTAGGACTCAGAGCAGGGCTGGGCTTTAGAGCACGAGCTTTAAATTAGGACAGATGGACCTTGAATTGTGTATCTACCACTGATTATCTGTGTGATCTTGAGTTGTTTTTTTACTCCTTTTTATTTTTTTAACTTTTTAAAATATTTTTTAACATCTTCATTGGAGTATAATTATTTACAATGGTGTGTTAGTTTCTGCTTTATAACAAAGTGAATCAGCTATACATATACATGTATCCCCACATCTCCTCCCTCTTGCATCTCCCTCGCACCCTCCCTATCCCACCCCTCTAGGTGGTCATAAAGCATGGAGCTGATCTCCCTGTGCTATGCGGCTGCTTCCCACTAGCTATCTATTTTACATTTGGTAGCGTATATATTTTACTCCTTTTTAAACCTCAGTCACCTTACCTTTAAAATGAGAATACTAGCTGTTACCTAACAATACCACTATAGTTAGACTCAATATATGAAAAGTACTTAGCACAGTGCCGAGTCAAGAATAAACCTAGGGAATTCCCTGGCGGTCCAGTGGTTAGGACTCTGTGCTTCTACTGCAGGGGGCACGGGTTCGATCCCTGGTCAGGGAACTAAGAACCTGCATGCTACCTAGCTAAAACAAACAAAAAAGAATAAACCTAATGGCTGTGTGATGATATTGCTATGAATATTACAACTGTGAGATGTTATTTGTCACTCAGACCACATTCCCTTAATACACACACAATGACCTTACCCTGAAGGCCACCTCTCCATCTCCTCATTCCATTTCTCCTGGGAACTAGCATGGAATATGGCACAGTGGGAATAGATGAGGATATGGAATCCCACAGACTTGGGTTCAAACATGTTTTCCATAATTTGGGGGTTCACCTAAAATTAATGTTAATGATACATCTTCCCTCCAGGGTTAATGAGTCCAATGAGATTAGCGATTTTGTCTGTGCTGTTCACTGGTATGACCCAAGCACTTCACCCAGTGTCTGGCATGAAGCAGGTAGTCAACCAATATTTGTTAAATAGTTTTGAAGTTATTTGCACTCTGTCTGAACCATTTAATCTTATTTCCTTCATTTTGTGTTCCTCCTTCATTAGCTAACTGATGACTTGGAATCCATGGCAAAGTAACAGAATTGTCAGAGATGCTGGGCTTCAATAGTTCCATAAGAAAACTGTAGCTGTTTTGAGCCAATTCTACTTTCCAGATGATCTTTGTTCCACATAGTGCTATTTGAATTTGTGCTAAAGAGATCTGAATAAGTTGCTAGCATGTGGGGTAACTGAAGATGCCATATCAATATCCAAATTCCAGCCTCTCCAGAAATTTGGAAGATCTGGCAGTGCACGGCTATATTCTCACCAGGCAACAATGAACAGAGCATCTGTTCCCTTCGACAGGGCATGCATTCCAATGGGCCACAGTCTCTACATCTCCCTATTGTATCTCTGACACTGCAGCTGACTTACTATGGACCATCAACTTTGCTCTACTGGTTTTCTTATATCCAAACACCTCTCTCATTTACCTCCCTGATTTCTGTAGGTAGTTGAGTTTATCAGTCCTGTCCCATAGTTTTCAAAGGTTATTGAGAAAGCGGTGGTTTAATGCATACTTTTAAGCCTGTGGTGGGAATGGGGATGTAAACGCAGGCTGAGGATAAGGTGGAAGAAGGGGTAAGAATCATTTCTCTTGCTAAGTCATATAGATATTCAATAGAGTGCTTTACATTTTATGACACACATTTCCTCAATCTGTGAATATTGGTAACATTATAGCTATCACCACTGATACCATAAAAATGCCGACATGTTTGGAAATTTCATGAACATTAAAATGAATAACCTTGAATGTTTTATATTAGGAACATGTCTGGAAACATCTGCTGGGCTTGTGCTTTGGAACTGAATCTTAAATGATTTCATGGACCAATGGCATCTGAAGCAGCAGTCAGCTACCAAGAAGATGACAGAAAACATTTGCTGCTGGGATAACCACGGCCATTAAAACGCCTCCATCATGGTGTGCTTTCCTTAGTCTTTGTTTATGTAAGTTAGTGGTTTGTGGGCTTGAGAATTTCAGGATTTATCGTCCTAGGAAAGGATGATGGGAAACAAGAAAACATAATCCTTTGCAACTAACTTTGAAACATCTGGCTCATGAGGTGTGGAATAAATGAAAGAAAGCTACCCAAAATTCAAAGAGAGAAAGAGGTGGGGGAGGAGGATAAGAGGAGAGGGAAAGAAATTTTAAAAAAATGAACCTCCCCCCCCCAAAAAAAAGAAAGAAAGGGAAGAGGAGAGAAGAGGGAAGAGGAGGGAGAGGAAGGGGGAGGGGGAGGGGAGGGAGAGAAACTCCAGAAGTTTCAGCCTCCCTTTTCTTCTCTGCTAGTCATGAAAGAAGACGACTGCAATCAGAAAAGGGAATGAAAAGGTGGAGGAGGAGAAGAAGAGAGTAATTAACTAGTGGAACTGCCAGGATTTCTGTCTTTTCTTTCCTCCTCTCCCCTTTGGAGGCTAAATAAAAGTAGAAAAGTAAAGAAATCAAGACCACAGAGAGTTTTTACAAGATTCTCTTATTGGATGGAATATGCTGGCTCATGCCATCGAGGAAATGATGGAAACTTGAATTCTGAAAGAAATCAAGACCACAGAGAGTTTTTACAAGATTCTCTTATTGGATGGAATATGCTGGCTCATGCCATCCAAGGAAATGATGGAAACTTGAATTCTGAAGGACTCATTCTTTTTTTTTTTTTTTTTTTTGCGGTACGCCGGCCTCTCACTGTTGTGGCCCCTCCCGTTGCGGAGCACAGGCTCCGGAGCGCAGGCTCAGCGGCCATGGCTCACAGGCCCAGCCGCTCCGCGGCATGTGGGATCTTCCCGGACCGGGGCACGAACCCGCGTCCCCTGCATCAGCAGGCAGACTCTCAACCACTGTGCCACCAGGGAAGCCCCAGGACTCATTCTTTAGCTACAAGGGCCCCCATAGTGAAAGCTGGTAATAGATAAAATGTATCTTTATTTTCATCCACTCTCCCTCCCTCACCACACACCCGAACATGAAACCTGTTTTCTCAGGACTCAGTCCTTTAGAGTCTTAAACTGCCCCACAGAGATGTGGTGGTTTTATTCATGAACAAACAGAAAGGAAAGAAGGATATATATATATATATATATATATATATATATATATATATATATATATATACACACACACACACACACACACATATATATATATACATATGTATATACATATATATCTATCTCAGGGAATGTGATTGTGGCCATAGATCTAAGCCACTTTCTCCTCCACCATAAATAAAGTTGATATTTTGATGTTCATCTAATTAATTCATTTCTCTATTCCTTATTCCTGAACTCAGAAAGACAAGAGAGAAATGCCATTTATTATTTTATAAAACTCCCAATTAGTGAATCAACTGGGAACTCTGATAGTTTTAAGTACTGATATTCAGAGCTGAAATAATCCATGAAATCCATGGAGACACAAAGGTTACTGGTTCAACCAGGGCAGGAAGATGAGGCTTCAAGCTTCAGTGTTTCATAAACGGAAGCCTTTCTTGGTTTTGATTGTGGTAATTTGTGGCAGTTTTTATGGTGATTATACAGCTACTTTTTAACAGGCATGGGCTGTGGGGGCCTCTGCAAATTACCTTGAATTGTTCTCATGGGCACACATTGTCTTTAGCAAGGATTATAACAACATTTGTTCATTCGGGACTTCCCTGGTGGCACAGTGGTTAACAATCCTCCTGCCAATGCAGGGGACATGGGTTTGAGCCCTGGTCCAGGAAGATCCCACATGTCACAGAGCAACTAATCCCGTGAGCCACAACTACTGAGCCTGCGCTCTAGAGCCCGCGAGCCACAATTACTGAAGCCTGTGCACCTACAGCCCATGCTCCACAACAAGAGAAGCCACCGCAACGAGAAGCGTGCACACCACAATGAAGAGTAGCCCCCACTCGCTGCAACTAGAGAAAGTCCACACGCGGCAATGAAGACCCAATGCAAACAAAAATAAAATAAATTAATTAATTAAAAGGAAAAAAAGAAAAGAAGTGGTAGTGACCTGCCCAAAAGCCATTCTATGTTTAAAAAGGAAAAAAGAAAAAAAAAAACCAAACACTAAATTGCTGGAATCCACCAGCGAACAAAGAATAAAGGAAGATGGGGGGGATTAGGAATTCCAAGGGTTGGAGGAGGGTTTCCAATGTAAAACGACTTGGTCAGGCTAGGCCACATTAAAAGATTATATTAGAGACTTGAGGGAGGTGATGGATTGAGCCAGGTAGTTATGAGGGAAGGGGAATAGAAGAGCATTTCAGACATAGGAAATGGCTTAAAAAAAAAATAATGTATTGCAAGGAGGCCAGTGATGCCAGGACAGAGTGAGCAAAGAGGAGAGAGTGTTGGAGAGGTAGGGGAGGTGTGAGGGAGAAAAAATAATATAGAGACCTGTTAAAATTGTGCAGATATGCCTGAGTGAGAGGGAGGTCATCCAAGGGCTTCATAATCTGAATTACATCTGTAGAAATCTTTGTGTCTGCTGTGTAAGAAGAGAATATAGGGCAAGGGAGGAAGTAGGGGGACCAGTTAGAAGTAGGGGCACAGATGAGAAATAATGGTAATTTGGACCAAGGTCACCCAAAGGGAGGTAGCAAAGGGTATTCAACTTGGGGGTATTTTTTATTGGGTATAGTTGATTTAAAATGTTGTGTTTAATTTCTGCTGTATAGATTCAGTTATACATATATATATATATTCTTTTTCATATTCTTCTCTGGTATGGTTTATTACAGGATATTGAATACAGTTCCCTGTGCTATTCAGTAGGACCTTGTTGTTTATCTCTTTTATATATACTAGTTTGTGTCTGCTAAACCCAAACTCCTAATTTATCCCTCCCCCATGCCCTTTCCGCTTTGGTAAACATAAGTTTGTTTTCTAAGTCTGTGAGTCTGTTTCTGTTTCCTAGATAGGTTCATTTGTGTCGTACTTTAGATTCCACATATAAGTGATATCATATAGTATTTGTCTTTCTCTTTCTGACTTACTTCGCTTGCATGTATGGGGCCAGTAATGCAGCCCCGCTGAGATAAAACTATGAATCAGGGTGACTGGGTCGCAAGGAAGCGAATGTGATGAGGCAGGAATGTCTCTCCAGGCACATACTTCAGAGAGGCCACAAATGAACCACTTCATTTTTATTTTCTTTTTTCCAAATAATGAGATCTTAGAAGGGCGGATTCTTTTACCCTTTTTCATAAATGATGCACTCATCCACCATCCAACTCATCCCCCTCCCCCAGTACAGGTCAGGATGTCCTTTGTCTTCCCACCCAAACCCCTACCCCAGGACAAGCTTTGACTCAAATGCTGATCCTACAGGAAGGCACCAGTCCTTCTTCCCTGGGGAGGTGATGGGAAGGGCTGGCTGAGATCCACAGAGAGACAATTTTGAGGAATTGGCTGCTGCTAAATAATGCATGGGCTCTGTTTGTGAAGCTAATTAACTGAATTCACTTAATCGAAAGATGGTGCTAGGACTTCTTTTGCTTTCAGAAAGGGTTGAGGAACTGAATAGGAAAATCATCCCTCAGCAGAGCGGCCCTGCTCTCTGTCACCAGAAAGTCATGTCAAACATCTGAAGGTGCAGAATATATTTTTCCAATTGCGTTTTAGCTCTGTAATTACAAGGATCTAAAAACCTTGATTTGACTTCTCAGTAACTGGCAGTGGAAACCCATAAGCAAAGCCATTTCCCCCATGCCTGTGGGATGGAACGGATCGTGAAGGAGGAGAAGGATAGGAAAGTGATATTTTTCCCCCCATCTTCTGCAGTGGCCTAGTTTGTCACTCATTTCATTTCCTATTTTTAAATTCTAGCTAGGGAGCATCCAATTCCACGTGCAGGGATTGTTTTGCTGATTTCAAAGTCCTGCAAGGCCACATTCAAATAGGAACGGGGACTTATTTCAGTTAAACTCCAGAGAGCATGGCAATGCAAGTGATTTTTGTTTTCCTCCCTGTGTGTATTATTCATCATTCTCTGCTATTTCAATGAATTATAAGGACAAGGCAATGTGTTGAGTCTGTCTTTCACCCTTACTCAAATGCCATTCAGGGGCTTTCACTTTGTTTCTTTTCTGATTTTCTTTGTGTAGAATTTGTTTTTGCTGCTGTTATGTTTCATTTGTTTGGTTGTTTCATTTTTTTTTTTTTTTCAATTTAGTCTTCAAGGTGGTTTTTTTTCCCCTGAATAATACCCAGGGTTTGTATTCATCTAAAAATAACTCACACCTCTCAATAGCTGATTAGTCTACTCAGGGTTGACTTTAAGACACAGCACATATACTCAACTTTTAGTCTTGAAAATTTAGAACACTGCTTGATAGCTAATAATGGAACCTACCAGCTCTTCAGGGAGAGGAAAGCTTTTGGGTTTGTCCCCAGGTTTTCTTCCCCAGAGTTGTCCCACTTGACTACCTTAAAACTCTCTGGAGGGCAATTCAAATGCTTGGGAGACATTTCTTGCGACCCCAAATGGGGCTTTGAGTTCAACCTATCCCAGCTTAGCCACAAAGAGCCTCCATCTCCAGCAGCTGTGGGGTTCCCCTGCTCTTGTAACAAAAAGCTGTGAGCAATCAGTCAGCTATGCTGGTCCCAGAGCCGGGTGGATTCAAGAACAAAAGATGTGTGTCACATGGCCATACCCTCTGCATGCCACAGGCCCAAATTTCCCCAAACTGTGGCCATTACACATTTTTGTTCTCAGGAGAAGGTGATATGAATGGAAGATCACACGAAAATCACTGGAGAGGATACAAAGGTCAGATCAAGGGTAGGAATGCTCATCAGAGCAGTGTTCATGGAGGGTAAAGTGGTCACATCTGAGAATGTTATGTGAGAGGAGGGATGGTATTCTTGTTCTTACCATGGGCCACGCAAGGGCATCCTAATGGATATCGACCTGATATGATGTCAAAGGCCTGGGAAGATTCCCACATGCAACAAAACTGAAAAAGAAAGGAAAAACAGAGGAAAAGAGCATTAATTAAAGACCTCTAAAATTTCACTAATGAAAGAGTATTAATTAAAGACCTCTAAAATTTCACTAATGAAAGAGTATTAATTAAAGACCTCTAAAATTTCACTAATGAAAGAGTATTAATTAAAGACCTCTAAAATTTCACTAATGAAAGAGTATTAATTAAAGACCTCTAAAATTTCACTAATGAAAGAGTATTAATTAAAGACCTCTAAAATTTCACTAATAAAATGTATTCCTGGGCTTCCCTGGTGGTGCAGTGGTTGAGAGTCCGCCTGCCGATGCAGGGGACACGGGTTCGTGCCCCGGTCCGGGAAGATCCCACATGCCGCGGAGCGGCTGGGCCTGTGAGCCATGGCCGCTGAGCCTGCGCGTCTGGAGCCTGTGCTCCGCAGCGGGAGAGGCCACAACAGTGAGAAGCCTGCGTACCGCAAAAAAAAAAAAAAAAGTATTCCTTCCAGTTCTCAGCCTCCTTGGAGAGGTAGGCTATGTCCTCTGGTAGATGTGGATAATGACTGATTTACTCAGTTACAATCAGGGATAGGAGATTCCTAGTCTTCTGGAGGGAGCAGAGCCAGGGATGGCATGAGTCAAGCCAGGGGCCCATGGGGTAAAATTTAAGGAGGCTGACTGAGGAAGAGAGAATAAATATCCAAAACAGCACTTTTTAGAAAATGAATTGGGATACCAGGCAGGAAAGGAACCATGAGAAAAATAAAGGGATTTATGTGATGCATACAGCAGACTGAAAGGAGAGATGGTGTAAAACACAGATCTCCTGACTTCCAGGCTGGAGGGCTTTACCTCCTTGTTTTTGGCTTATTTGGAATCCACAGTATTATTTTATGTGGGTTACTGCAGCAATGTGTTATTATCTCTGCATTTTTTTCTGCTTTCTGACTTAGTTGAAATAACTATGGCTTTGGGGTTAGACAGACTGGATTCCAGTTTTACCACATACAAATGTATGCAACTCTGAAGAAATTATTTACCACCCCTGAGTCATAGATCCTCCTCTGTAAAATGGGGCTGTTTCTGGAATTAAATGAGATAATTTATACGAGTTTACTTGGGCATTCATTCAGCAAAGTGTATTGAGTGCCTATCTATTGCCAGGGCTGCGGAGGAAACCGAGATGGCCCTAGGTTTTAATCTAGTGAAGGAAACATGATCTTTTGAATATATGAGACATTAATGAACACCTGCTCAAGTACTGTTTGTCAAGAGATGAAGTAGATGCTAATATTCGAGGTTCCCTCTTTCTTAGTGTAGGGGTGCTAGAATCAGTTCATATAAGGGACTGTTTCTTCTTTATTCACAGGTTTCATTTTTTTTCCAGTAGATTAATTTAGCTTTACACCTCACCAAGCAGACATTAGAGCCTACTGAATGGATAATACACATCTCATAAATTCTCTTACACAAAAGACCACAGTGAGTCATGCTTTCAAAAGTGCCTGAAGATGGATTTACGCCCCATGACAGTCATAATGGTTCATTCGGAGCAGTTACACAGTCTGCTGGGTAAATAATGCAAGTTGTATAAATCACATCGATGCTGTGTTTACACAATAGGCCGTTACGACTCCAGAGGAGCTCAAACAACCTGATACAAGAGGATGTTATAAATGATGTCAATACAAGTTAATGTCAGTGCAAGTTTAAGTTAATCAAGGAAGCAACCCCAAAGGAGGGCAGGTTTGTCAGGGTGGCCTAAAGGAGATAAGATGAATAAAATATGTCTTTGGTAAAAGTTTATATTAGTTAAGCCTCCTGGCTGCCAAATACTGGAGTTGATTTAAACTCCCTTTATTAAAAAAAAAAAAAAAAATGGAAGAAGGGTAGGATTACCCCTCAAAAATATGCAGGGGTACTTCACAGAACCCCAAAGTCAAACTACAGCTAAGTTTCAAGAAGGAACTGAAATTAAGAGAGGGAATGCTGCAAAAATCCAGAAAGTTTCTCATTTCTGTCTTTTTTTTCTCTCAAAAACTTCATTCTACTTTCGAATTACACATTGGCCTTCTCTGCTTTCTTGTCTGTGTGGCCTCTTAGCATCCGAGTTTCCCTGTTAACTGTTCCAGCAGATTCCCTGGCTCTAGGTCTTAGTTTCAATTTCCCAGGTGGGAGATTCTCTTTGGCTCACTCGGGGTCAGATCTCTCCACCCCCTCACCCCCTCACCCCCTCACCCCCCAGGAAGTTATAGGAAAAGGCTGGGGGCATATAGTAGAATTATGGCTTTATTTATAAAATTCATTAGCATAACCCAAACGCCTGGGGCACAGGCCTGTACGGAAGGAGGTGTTTCTCAGAGAGAAAGATGGCTCGTGGAATGTAGAGACAGCCAGATAAATGTCCTCCAGAAGTGCTGTCCCCTTGATAAGACCCAGAGGCAGAGAGAAACACACAGAGTAGACTCAGGAGGTACTGGGCTGCCCCAGAAACATCCAGGAGAGAGAAAGGATAAGAAAGTTACCAGGATGTCGCCTGTTTTTATAACGGCTTGATTTACCTTATATATATATTTAATTCTAATGGAGTACTCATGTCTTGGCAGAATGCATTGCAAAATGAACAAATAAAAACAAAAACAACACCCACAATTTGAAACACTAGAAGGATAGGTTTTTGGTGTTCACGCCCTGTACCTATGAAAGGAGCTCAGTGAGTGTTTGCAATTTCTATGCTCTATTGATATGGGATCCAGAGTAGAAACATGTGAATAGTCTAGGCACCTGTTAAATATCATGGGCTTGATATGGGGTTATCGTTACAGATTAAAGCTCATTATTTATAAAATTCATTAGCATAACCCAAACGCCCCAGTACACTGTGACTTTGGCTAGCTCCTGTTTTGCCAGGAAGGATGATAGCGGATGGCTCTCATCACAGGAGTGTCAGGATAGTTCTTTGAATTTATAGCACGTATGCTCGCCAGCATTCTGCATCCTCCATGGTAACCCTAGTTCTTGGGATGCCCAGAATCACGACTTTCCTTTCCTTGTCTCTTTCCTTCATTCCCCGTTCTTTTCTAGATGGTTCTCATAACCCAGGATAGGAACTTATTTATCAGCTGACTAGCTGAGCTTGGAAAAGACATCTTATTTGCTTATCAATCAGTCCACTATATGTGTAAGTGGACTGGCAGGCATTTGTGGGGTGTTTGGGAGATTCCTGCTTCCTTCCTTACCATTCAGGATATAATTCAGGGTCAGAAAGGCAAATTCATGTGTTATTTTTCTAAAAGTTTGGGTTTTTAGAAAAGTTAAGAAAGTTTAAGGAAGGAAACAAAACCCAGCCAGAATTCCACCAAGTTTAACATTAGGCATTCTTCTGCAAAGGAAAGGGAAGAGGGAAATAACACCAAATGGATCTTTCACTGAGGAGTACACATGCTTTGTTGGAGGAGTTAATTAACTCACATCAAGATTAGAAAGACAGGGACTTCCCTGGTGGCGCAGAGGTTAAGAATCCGCCTGCCGTGGCGGGTGGGGGTGGGGGTGGGATGAATTGGGAGATTGGGATTGACATGTATACACTAATATAAAATAGGTAACTAATAAGAACCTGCTGTATAAAAAATAAATAAAATTCAATTAAAAAAACACCAGAATCTGCCTGCCAATGCAGGGGACACGGGTTCGAGCCCTGGTCCGGGAAGATCCCACATGCCGCAGAGCAGCTAAGCCCGTGCACCACAACTACTGAGCCTGCACTCTAGAGCCCATGAGCCACAACTACTGATCCCATGTGCCACAACTACTGAAGCCCGAGCGCTTAGAGCCTGTGCTCCACAACAAGAGAAGCCACTGCAATGAGAAGCCCGCGACCACAACGAAGAGTAGCCCCTGCTCGCCACAACTAGAGAAAGCCCGCGTGCAGCAACGAAGACCCAGTGCAGCCAAAAATAAAAATTAAAAAAAAAAAAAGTTTAGAAAGATAGAGATTACTGACAACACTTAGTCAGCACTTACTCTCCACCGAGCACCAAACACAGACATCATCTCAGCTCATGGCGATTCTGTAAAGTAGTTAGGTTCCACATGTTCATTTTAAAAGAGGTATTTTAGACTCAGGGAGCTTAAGTGCCCTGTCCAAAGTGACACAGTAATAAATGGGATCATCTGAACCCAAGTCAGAGCTGCTCCAATGCTGATGTTTATCCCCCTGATAAACTACTCTCCCTCTGTAAAAAGGAGAGCATGTGAACTTCTTAAGGGAAAGAATGTCGCCTTGCTCTTCAGATGCTCCAGTCAATGAAGTGTCTCCTAAGACACATTCATACAAAATCAGGTGTTTATTCACAATCCTTGCATTTTTAAATAGCAATCCCTGCCCATCCCCCACTTCATCAGATATGGAAGTTAGACAAGAACCTGCAGCTCCTGATCAAGACACACTGATGGATGCGGTCAGTGGATCACTGATACAATGCATTCTGAGCAAAATATAGTCAAAGGGACCACCTCACTACAGAGTAAATAACTAGGTAAAGTAAGCCATATGCAGAGAAAGAGAAAAGCCCACATCCAGCTCTGGAGCCAGGCAGACACTAGGTCTGTAAGTAATTCCTAGGTCTCTGCTATATTTGACAGATGAACTCCAAGCTCAGTGATTAATGCAGCAACTTACCCAACCTGGAAAGCTAGGAGTTAGATTCAAGATGGGTAATAAGTTTAAGGAAGAGGAGGACATTGGTAAGAGACTTATACTGTGGTCAGATTATTTCACTGCATTATCAACTCCTGACTGGGGTTGGAGGGTGGGAATGGCCATTCGTTAATTCACATTCATGTTTTTAGTGATGCACAAAGTACAATGCCATGTACTTAATAGGTGCTCGACAAAAAAACAGGTGAAGAATATGACAAGGGTCAGGAGTTAAGGGGGAAGATATTTAAAAAAAAAAAAAGAACTTAAAACACTTTACTCTCTAGAGAGACAAACAGCAGATAGATTTCCCAATGCCTTACAAAGAAGGATTGTGGCAGAGCTTTGAGAATAACTCACTTCTTAAAGAAGATGTCCCCTAAAGCAGATGAATAACCTGCTATATAAAAAAATAAATTAAATAAAATTCAAATAAAGAAAAAAAGGAGATGAATAAAAGATCAGAAAATGGTCCTCTCACCTTGACTTTCAGTTGTACGACGGACTCTGAAGTATACAGAGTTGGTGCCCCACCAGCAGTGGGGTCCAGGCAGTGGAGAAAGTCTGGCCCTTCAGTGCTTTCTCCAGTTAGAGGGACCCCTGCAGGCATCCCATTGTTCTGACCCATTAGTGTTCCAGACAAAGGAGGGACTTTTAGGATCCTAAAATAAAGTTGTTGTTTCTGTAGGGGATTTCTTGCCCTCAGTCTAAAGTTTTTTAGTCTTTCTTGCAGCAGATGCACTAGCATACTTTAGGGAAGTCTCTTCTCTTACCTGGCACTTAAAGCAGAAAGATTTTCTTGAGGACCCAGGGACTGCTCGTAGGTGGAATCTCTCATTTTAGGGGGAGCTGAGCTGCCAGTTCAGTTCCGCTACCTACTAGCTATGTGACCTTGAGCATCACTTATCTAGTGTACTCACGCCTCAATTCCATTTGGTGTAAAATGAGAATCATGATGGTACCAACCTTATAATGTTGTTAATGACATTACAGAGATAATGTATGAAAAAGATAAGCCCAGTTCAGGCTCTCAATAAATTACTTATTTCTTCCTTTCTCTATGGATGAGGATACTTTGTCATACTCTTTATCAGCTGTCAGGAGTATATGAGATGGTTCTCAGGATTCATTTAACAGATACGAGTAAAAGGATAAACCATGAGGAGTCAATACGGACTTAGGGCAGTAATGCTTATATAAAACCTACATATGAATACTATCAAAGAGTCAATGTTGGTGAGAAGTCTCTTGAAAGATTAGAAATAATTACCAGTGAGTTAATAGGAATGGGTTCTGTCTGTTTCTCTTTAGTTTCTTTCTCCTACTCCTCCTTTGCCTTTGCTAGCTCAGGCTGCTTTAACAAAATACCATACACTGGGTGGCGTAAACAACAAACATTTATATCTCACAGTTCTAGAGGCTGGGAAGTCCAAGATCAAGGTGCCGACAGATATGATTCTTGGTGAGGGCCCTCTTTCTGGCTTGTGGATAGGCCACCTTTTTTTTGTTTTTTAATTGAACTATAACTGAGTTACAATATTGCATTAGTTTCAGGCATACACCAAAGTGATTTCAGTTTTATATATATATATATATATATGTGTGTGTGTGTATATATATATATATATGTGTGTGTGTGCATATATATATGTGTGTGTGTATATATATGTGTGTGTGTATATATATATATGCATGTATGTATGTATTTTTTTTCAAGTTCTATTCCATTATAGGCTATTACAAGATACTGAGTATAGTTCCCTGTGCTATACAGTAGGTCCTTGTTGATTATCTATTTTATACATAGTAGTGTGTACCTGCTAATCCCAAACTCCTAATTTATCCCTCCCTTGCTTTCCCTTTGGTAACCATAAGTTTGTCCTGTCTGTGAGTCTGTTTCTGTTTTGTAAGTTTATTTGTATAATTTTTTAGATTCCACATATAAGTGATATCATATACCATTTGTCTTTCTCTAACTTACTTCTCTTAGTATGATCATCTCTAGGCCACCTTTTTGCTGTATACTCACACGACAGAGACAGCAAGCTCTGGTCCCCTACTCTTCTTGTAAGGGCACTAATCCCCTCATTGGGCCCCACCTTCATGACCTCTAAACACAACTGCCTCCAAAGGTCCCATCTTCTAATACCACCACATGGGGGTTAGGGCTTCTGAATTGACAGGGGACACAAACATTCGGTCCATGCCACCCTCTTTCCTCCCCCACCATCCACCCTTGCTTGGTCTTTCTCAATGTTTGAGATCCACTTAGCTAGCAAATACCATTGTTATAGAAGAGAGAAATATGAGCAAGATTGTATAGACTAACAGGAATTTTCTGTGATATATGAGTAGTAGCCTTAATAAACTATAGGAGTCTGGACCTGCTGTCTAATTGCCCATAGAGAGCACGCAGATCAAATATTCTATAATCAAAATCATTATTGTGCTTATAATGGCTTAAAGCCAGCCAAGCTACACAGAAGGTGAACTCGGGTGTCTAGGAGTATATTTTGCAACTTATTTGTCCTGAAGATTTTTCCAAAAACCTTGCATTATTTAAAGTTGGATATTTTGAGGGTAGGTATGTCAGTTATTGAACTGTCAGGTTTTATACTACAGAGAAGAGGTCAGGAAACTTTCTGTAAAGGACCAGATAGTAAACATTTTAGTCTTCTGGGGTCACACGGTCTTCGTTACAACTACTCAACTCCACCATCAGAGCACCTAAAGCAGCCGGAGAAAGTTCATAAACGTGAGCATAGCTGTATTCCAATAAAACTGTGTGGACACAAGCTTGAATTTCATATAATTTTACATGTCTCAAAATATTATTCCTCTTTTGATATGTTTTCAAATATATAAATATGTAAAAACTATTTTGGCTCGTGGACCTTATAAAAACAGGCAGCAGGCCAGATCCGGTCTGATGTGGCTTCCCCTGCTGCAGAGAACAGGCCACACAAACTTTAGCCTCAGAAATCGTTCACGTGGATGCTGCCAAATGTCATTCACATGTAATCATTCATTTCCCAGCTTCGGTAATGGAGTGGAGACGTATATTATTTAGTTAGGTCACAGAAGACCTGGACTCGTGTTCGATTCTGGTTCTGAGTGACCTTGGTGACTTCATTTAACACCCCAGCAGCCCAGAAGGCACCTACGGAAGCTTCAGACACTGATGGTGAAGGGGGAGATCCACAGGGTCTGGCCCCTGCCTACCTCTCTCATCTCAAGCAATTTCACTCCCCCTCCCCCACTCCCATTCTCTTTAGGCACTTGGGGTTCCTGGCTGTTCCTCAAATATGCCAAACTCATTTTTGTCTCGAGGACTTTTACTTGCTTTTCCCTCAGCAAGTCTCTTTTCCCAGAGACTTAGATAAGTGAATCGTATACACTGTTCAGCTCTTTACTTAAATATGACTTCCTCCACGTGGTCTCCTCAGCCTCCTGATCTAGAACAGCACCTGACACCCACTACACTACCTCTTTGCCTGCTTTATTTTCTACACTGACATTTATTGATAGCAAAATGATCTTGTTCATTAAATGTCTACTTCTTTGCTATCTAGCTTCCTTAATTGTCATGAGGACAAACTGTCCGATCCGCTGCTAGAACAGCACCTGGAATATCGTGGTTGCTTCACAATCACTTGTTGGATGAACAGTGAATAATTTGTATGTGTTTCTGGAAATAAGAAATCTTTGGGGCCCTTATCCTTGGAACCAATTCCCAGAATCCCATTCGGAGTATTCTCTGTAATAGCAGATACTAAACATACCTGCCATGTAAGGCAAGCTCAGATAAATTAAATAACTTGCCAAGGGCTCAAAGGTAGTGTATGGCAGAGACAATGTGTGTTTGAACCCCGCTATCATATTTGAATGCCTGTTCTTTTTGTCCCACTCTTTGATAATGTCTGACATCCTGTAGGTATGGTGACCAAACTGTCCATCATTAAAGCCAAGGTGTTTCCCCATCAAAAGTCCTGGCATGTTTATAAATTAGGATACTACACAGGCGTCAAAGGGAACAAGCTACTGCTGCTTCCAACACAATGGGTGAGTCTCATGGTGAAAGAAGCCAGATGCAAAAGACTCCACACTGTGTGGTCCCATTTATATGAAGTTCAAAACAGGCTAAGCAAAATGATGATAATAAAAGCCAGAAGTATGGCTGTTTCTGGAACTGGGAAGAGGCAAAAGGGAACCTCACCAAAGGCTGAAAATGTTCTGTCTGTGTACGTGTGTATGTGTGTACAAATCTCAAGATGCACACGTAAGGTTTGTGTTCTTATATGCACGTTTTCCTTTAATAAAGAATCGGAATTGGGCTTCCCTGGTGGCGCAGTGGTTGAGAGTCCGCCTGCTGATGCAGGGGACACGGGTTCGTGCCCCGCTCCGGGAAGATCCCACATGCCGCGGAGCGGCTGGGCCCGTGAGCCATGGCTGCTGAGCCTGCGCATCCGGAGCCTGTGCTCCGCAACGGGAGAGGCCACAACAGTGAGAGGCCCGCGTACAGCAAAAAAAAAAAAAAAAAAAAGAATCGGAATTGAACAAACATTGAAACATAGAAAGTCAAGATATTTATAGAAACTGTGGGATAGAGCAACTGAAATTAGGATGGCCTAAAAAAATTCAAAAGATCTGGTGCCCAGAGTTATAGAAAACCTAGCAGACCATCTAGAAGGGAATTCACGATGGTCTCAGAGGCTGACAGCTGATGGAAGATGAGACTGACCTCTGCCATCTGTCTGAAACCACTGCAAAAAGAGCTAAGCTAAGTCAAATTTAGGGAAGTGTGTCGTTTTCTCACGTCTGTCTTGCCTCAGCACCTCCCTCCACTCCTTGAATTCCATGAAGCACTTCTTTTCAGATCCAGCTTTTCTCCTGAGCGATCACCCCATTTTCTCTCAAACAGCAGGAGAGATGAGACATGCCCGTCAAACCTGAATCATGTTTGGCAGGAAAATAAGCTTGTTTTACTGCTGTTTGTCTTTGGAATTATCTTCCATTAAAAAGATTACAGTGAAGACAGCAAGTCTTTTCCTTTTTTTTCATAACAAGTCATAAAAGCCTCAAGCCATTTAGGTATGGAAATATCCAAGAGCCCGAAGGGGCAGTCTGAGTTTTTGTTAAAGAAACACCCGGTCCCTGAGAAGGAGCCTGAGAGGGTGTGACTGTGATGGGGGGGAAGGGACAGTCACCCCCAAAATGAGCCGGGGTCCTAAGAGATAAATTACAGACAAGCAACCTCCTTGAGCATCTTTGACAAATGATATCTGTGCTAAGACGAAATCAAAGGACAAGGTCAGTTTCCCCAGTGAATGAGGCTGAGCGAGTCATACATCTGGGCACCCCGCATGCCTGGTCCATGAAATCACCAGAGCGTCGAAGGAGAGTTATGTTTAAGGCCAAGGCTTATTTATGGAAAAATCAGTTTCGGGGCTTGGCTGTGCTCAAGCACGGACCTTCTGGGCTGCGGGTACATTGGTTATTCTTTACAAAGTAGTTCTTGTCCTCAAGAACAAGTGTCCTGATTCCGGCCTCAGTGTGGAGCCCAAAGACCTGGCCTATCAGCTTCTTCATTTCCTGTGGGCTGGGCCACCATCCCCCCGCTCCCTGTTCTCAAAGGGCAGCTTTGAAAATGATGCCCTCAGCTCACTTGGATGCTGGTACCTCATCCGAATAACGAAGCCGAGAAACACCAGAAGTGTATACGGGCTGGAAGCAGAAGAAAGCGGCAAGGACTGATGTGGCCCTTTTACAGCATAACTGGCCTCATTCCTCCCCCTCCACAAGCAGAGACATACCGGAAAAGGACTGAGTGGCCGACCTCTTCTCTGAGCTTTCAGGACTTCGAGACCATAGGACAAATGGCTCCTCAAACTTGCTGCCGTGCAACCTAGCCCCACAGAATTCTCTATCCGAAGAAACTAATTACTTACTGCTATTTTCTGCTTTCATCAAGAGCGTTATGTAAAACCAGGACAAGATGATATGAAAATTGATAAAGGCCTTTAATTATGTTTCTTTGCCCCAAGTCTCCGTGGAGACCTCGGCATTTTCAAAATAAACTTGACGTGATGCTGGGGCGCTTGAACTACTGCGGATATTTGAGAAAATAAAAGCATGGGCTACGCTTATCAGCACTGACAAGGGGGCAACTGGGGCCAGCAGGATGTGGAGCTCTCTAGCAACACGACTGATGATCTGTAGTCCCTTTTTCCCTTAGAACACATTTCTACTTTCCCCGAGGTGTACGCGGTGAGAGCAACTCTAAAGAAACTTCCATTGCTCTGCCCCCTTCTTTAGTCTCTGGTTTGTAAATTCCAGGGGCTGTTTCTAGGGGCAGGGCGTCAGCCAGGATCACTACTCCTGAAGGCATGTCTTGGGACCTTTCCCATCTCCCTTGCTCAGTAACGTGTTGAGTCACCAAAGGAAGGGGTGTGACTGACAAAGGGACAGTGTCTCCCCTCCTTGCTTTAAAACATGATTTATCCAAGGGAATCAAAATACCTCCTGTCCAGTGAGGCCCACAGTGTGTGCAGACCTGAGGAAGCCTGGCTGAGGGCACAAAGGGGACAGAGTTCACTGGACCCACCATGTCCCCCGACGTGGACTCTGGCCTCCCTCCTCTCACCCACCCATTCACAGATATTCTGTTACCATTACAAGGACCCTCTTTCCCGTACTGGAACCACTTGGAGGTCCTGAAGACAAATGTCAGTTTCCTGAAGACAAATGTGACCAACTGTAACCAGGAAGATTTCAGTATCCTTTAGACTATGAGTATATGGGGCACAGGTGGGACAGTGCATCCATCTTATCTCCAAGGTTTTTTTCTTATTTTGACTGCAATTTATATGAGCCTAAAAACTCACTTTTCTCAAGCCAGCTCTGCCCAGTATTCTAATACCAGGTCCTCCCATGACAACTCCATATCCATCCTATGTGAGAGGGTAGTAAAGATACTAAGCAAGGTGCTGTGACCTCTGACCTCTGTCTCAGACTTACCCCTTATCCATCTCTTCCTTTCTTGTAGACCCTTAAGATTTTTCAGAAGCCTTCCACAGCACTGAAGGATCTCAGCTTTATCGGACACTTTGACCTGTGGGACCATTCCCCAGGTTCAAATGTACAGATCCAACAACCAGTGTTTAAATGGGCTCACTTTGGGCATTTGGGGCAGAAGAAGTCTCAGTCATGTGGGACTGTCCTGCACATTACACTGGAAGATTATAACACCTGTCTTAGTCTACTTGGGCTGTTCCAGCAAAATGCTACAGACTGGGTGGCTTAAATAACAAACATTTATTTCTCATAGCTCTGGAGGCTGGGAGGTCCAAGATCAAGATGTCAGCATCTGGTAAGAGGCGTCTTCCTCGCTTGTAGACAGCTGCCTTCTTGCTGTGTCCTCACACAGGGGCGAGAGTAAGATCTGGTGTCTTCCTCTTCTTATAAGGACACTAATCCACATGGGGGCTCAGACCTTTCCTAAACCCAGTTCTCTCCCAAAGGCCCCATCTCCAAATACCCTCAGACTGAAGACTAGGGCTTCAACATATGAATGGGGGGGGCACAAAACTGAGTCCATAGGAACACCCCTGGTTTGTACCCACTAAAAACCATCAGTAATCCCAATCACTGTGACAAACTGAAACACTGACACACATTTTCTAATGCTCTCAGCAGAGATTCACTAAATAAAAGCAAACAAAAACCTTAAGACAATGGGAGAGGTTGCTAAAATAGGATGGCTTTGTTCACTATATGAGAAAACACATCCAAATCTGATTGTGTACATATATACACACATATATATGTATAACTGAATCACTTTGCTGTACACTTGAAACTAACATAACATTGTAAATTAACTATACTTCAATTAAAATTTTCAAAATAAATAAATACATAAAACCCATCCAGGAAAACTATAACACTGCAGTCCTGACACCGGACTTACACTCTCCCACCTACCCCCATCCTGCCAGATGTAATTCAAAAACAAAAGCAATGCCAGAATAGTAAAGTATAAGAAAATCCAATGTTTTATAGTTTTTCCTAAAATAACTACTTTTTACTTAAAAAATGTACAAACTGTTTCAAAATAAAATAATTGTCCTTCTTCTGACTCCTTGGTATCTAAAGCATGTGCCTGATCTGGCCATTGGGAAACCTAGCACTTCCCTGCAGCTAAAGAGAAAGCTCTTCATCATGGACTTCATCAGGAGGACCTGGTTTCCGCCTACCTCTCTACCCTCCCCTCCCATCATCCCACCCCCATGCTTTGTGCTTCAGGCACCAGTAGTCATGCAGATTCTGTATTGTATCCACCCCTAGCCCTATCCTCTAAATACACACACACACACACACACACACACACACACACGCGCGCACACACACTGTTCAAGTCTGTGACTCTGTTCATGCTTCCACATTATGTGGAATGCTCCTCCCACCCCCAACACCCAGTTCCTGTTCACCAGGCTAATTCCAGTCATTCTTTGAGCCTCAACTAGACAGCCTCTCCTCCAGGCAGCCCTCCTGACTGCCTCACCCCCTTCCTCATCACCCCTGCAGGCCTCCAGCAGCATATTCTACACTGGTCTGCAGTCATCTTTTGATATTCCTCTTTACCACTAGATTATAAGGGTTTTAACAGCAAAGATTATTTCTTTTTCATCTTCTGTCACTTCAGCTTGATGAAATAAATTATTTCAAGTTCTCTGCAACATAGCCTTTCTAAAGTTATAAGTAGCTAAAGTCATTCTTCAAAAATCTATGAAACTGTCAGAAAGCCCTCAGCATCCTTCCATCCTTCTTTCTCAGCAGAGATGTCTCAGTCCCACTCCCCAGACACTCACACATGTGCTTTGACTAAGGCTTTCTCTAATAGAAAATATCTTCTTGGACTTTGCCGTGCATGCCAGGGTTGAGCAACTGACTGAAGACTTTCCTTTGCTCATCAAAATTCCTTCTTTTTTCATAGCAAACTCTTCAATCCAGCTCTGTGGCAGGTGATTTGATGAACTAGTCTAGCATTTCCAAGAGGGTGTGGTGAATTATTTATGGTGGCATTTTAATAGTTATAATTAATTTTAGTATTTTTATAATCTACATAACTGGAAGATCAAATCAGGAATTTCATAGTTATTATTGCTTAGGAGGAGGCTAAAATTAGAAGGAAATGAGTTACCTTATGTTACTTAAAAGTAACATAAAAATGTGACAAAAATCAAGAAGAATCCTCAACCTTGATGGTTCATATTAAGTATCAGTCTGGATCAGCTACTGTACCCAGTTATTCAATCAAACACAAATCCAGGTGTTGCTCTAAGGGTGTTTTGTAGATATGATTCACATCTACAATCAGTTGACTTAAGTAAAGGAGATCATCCTCATAATCTGGTTGGGCCTGATTCAATGAGCTGAAAGGCTCTAAGGGTAGAACTGAGGTTGCCCTGGCAGGGAAGGAATTCTGCCTGTAGACTGCAGTGTCAGATCCTGCCCGAGTTCCAGCCTGCCCTATGGATTTCAGATATGTATAGCCACGCCCCACATCTGCCAATTGGGAAAGTAGATAGAGATAGAAACAGACAGAGACAGATAGATAGAAAGATAGAGTGATAAAGAGAGAAAAAAAAAAGGATCCCATCCTACTGGTTCTGTTCTCCTGTTCTCTGGTGGGATGCTGAATGATACATCAAATGACTGAGTTTTTGCTTGAGTTTCCCACTGCCAGGGATAACTGCATGTTAACTCTGACCTTCTGGAAACAATGCTTAAGACCCTCACTTGCCTTTACTGTTTAGGATTGTTGTTGTAAACAACATCTGAGATATTCATGCCTTGACAAGATGCCTTTGCTCTTTTTCCACTGCCACATCCTCTACTGGTTTGTGGACCTATTGTCCCTGCCAAAGGCATCAGCTGGGATGGGAACAGTAATATATTTCAGCTGACATACATCACCCGATTCAGTAAAGCAGTGCTGGTAGTCAGTAAATTAGTGCTGGTACTTGATACTCACATGTGCTGTCAAAACAGAGGTGCTCCTTTGAACCCTGGGATCCTAGAGTAGTCAGGCTCCACAAAGCCCTGGCATCCAAATCATCTGGAGTTTTTTAATTAAAAATGAAAGTTCCTAGACCCCCATCTCAGTTCTCCTATATCAGAATATCTTATAGGAGGCCACAGGACCTTAATTTGTACAAGCTCATAGCATGAGACTTATATGAGCTAAGTTTTAAATCCAATGCCTGAGGAATTCCCTAGAGGCCATGCAGGATGGTTGTAGCTTTATATGTTTTAAATTTGGGGGTCCTGTAACAGAATGTATTTGAGAACTCTCTTTTACAGCTATAAGAACCCAAAAGTTTAGAACCCACCAAGCCAGTCTGTGGTAGGTTGAATTATTGACCCCAATTCCCTCCCTGTCCCACACCCTTGCCACGGCCTCTTCATGGATGGGGCATATTTCCACACTCCATGACTCTGGGGTTGCTTATGTGACTTGCTTTAGCCAATGGTAGGTGGGGCAGAATTGACCTGTGGACCCTCGGTATAAAGTCTTACCATGGTGATAGCTAACTGATACATAGTCTAATTCCCTAATTTTGTAGATGAGAAAACTGAGGATCTAAGATGCAAAGTGCCTTTCCTAAGGAAACTTAATCTGAAGGAATAGCTCAAAATGCTAGGACTTTCATGGCAGGTCAGAAGATGGACACATTGAGAAGAAGGTTTTCAACACTCTTCCAATTACACAAAGCAGACCAGAATCCTCAGGTCGATGAACCTTTGGAGTAGCAGCATTGGTCCCTCCAAAAAACTTCACCATGTCATGCTTGGCCAAGGAAACAGCTGAAGTTCAATGGGCCCACCTTACACTGTGCAAGGTGAGGATTTGGCATCCTTTCCACCTCCTCTGCTCACCTTGGTTACTCTCAAACGATCATGCACTGCCTGTTGGAATGAAAACAAATGCCACTAAATGCTACTGTCCTGAGCATGGCATTTTTTTTTTGCCAACCATTAAGATGTATACATCCAAATGCCTTTATTTACTACTCCAAGAAAGCATCTTGCCTACTGGGCAAGCATCGATAGTAGTCAACTTGACAGGGGGTGAGGAGAGTGGAACTGTTTGTCATATGAGAGTCCAATTAGGACTCAGACTTGGAATTACGTTGCCCACTAAGACTTAAGAGTGTCCACACTGGGTGACTGATAATACGTTACATAAGATACCACAAAAGAAATCTACAAATTCATGATAACCTAAAGGACATCATTTTGATGCCTGTACATGTCAGAGAGCCCGGTGCTTTGGATTACCACAGCGTTTCCTGGAAGCTCTGTTTTGCCAAATATCTTGAATTCAGCCCAAGCATTCTCCCCATTCACAGGCATATGGTGGGTTCAGTTCCGAAGGGAGATGAACTCTGTGTGTCCTTGCAGAAGGCTCAGACTACGCAATATTTAAATTAAAACAAAAAAAAAGATAAACATCATTCTAGGCACATTCTGTGCCTCATCTCCATGACCCAGTTCCTGTTATCCATCAAGTAGGTTTTAAAATAGTTCACGTTTTTCAGTCCTGCAAAGTCAACAGTACTGGAAAGTTGGCAGGTCCACTTGTTTAAACAAAGCTCCCAAGTTTTCTGCTGGCAGGTGTTTCCAGAGTTTTGGAGCACAATTCTTTGGATAGGATATTTGCCAATATACATAGCAACAGGAAAAAAACGTGTTTTCCTTTGCCACAGTGGAGACACCAAAATGCCTTAGATGCAAAGCTGGATATTCAGTTTGGGGGCTTATTTTGGCTCTAGGTCAGGAATAAACAATAATAAAATCCAGCATCTCTCTGTCCAGGTCTGATGGGTTTCAGAGGGGAACAGGGACACTTCTCAAGTTGGCGGTGTGGACTCTCCATCCATCTCTGCACAGTTTGACCCAATGAGAGTTTGGTTCTCCCTTCTTTGTCAATTCCTCCAGACTCCTGAATGTCCCATTCTCAAGCTTTCTAGCTAATTTTGCCTGCAATTGAGGCTGGGGATAGTGGGTTTGAAATTTAATATGATGAAGGCAGAACAGGTAAGACTTTATTCCTCCTCCATCTGTCCTTAGGCATTGATTTCAATTACTCTTAAATCCGGCTTTCCAAAATTGAAACCTGGGACTGCTTTAAAATCACATGACTATTTTTATAATCTGTTCCTTGGCAGTTGGACTAATTCATACTTGCTGCCATTCGATTCATTCCTCAGTCATTCAATTAAACTTGACACTGGTGCTGTAACCCCACGAGAGAGAAATAATCCCTTGTCTCTCACCCTGAACTGAATGAAAATAAATAGAAGATTTTTTTTAATGCAAAACCAAAGTTTGAGGAGGGGAAATATAAGCATGGAAAGGAAAGGTTTCGGGGACAAGTTTTTAAAACTCAAAGGAAGTCAAAATGTAACTGCCTTAGAAGGTACTTAATGGTCATTAAATTGTAACCCAATGAAAATTATGAGTTTCAAATTCTGCTTACAAAAATTTAGAATATTAGGCATTACTAAAAGTTATTTTAAGTCATTTCTTCTTTAGTTACTTGCTAGTGGCAAATGTATTATTTCATGCTTGTGTTAATTGGCCTTATTTTTGCCTCTCTGTGTTACCTGTCTGCCACATCTCCCTCATATTATCTTGTCATTTAGTATCTTTGGAAGCTTCCTGACAAATTTCAAAATGAAGATACACTTTATCGATGTTCTGGGTTTAGAATGGGCCCTTTCAGTAAAGTCATGAACGTAGCCAAGGATCTTATAAATCCATCCATTTCGGGAAAAAGAAATGGACGTTCGACTGTCAGCGAAAAAATCCATTTTTTCTTTCCTGTTAACTGTGGCTACAAAAAGAAACCACATTGATCAGACTCTGGGTTTTTCACCTTGGGAAGATGTCTGAAGGAGTAATAGTAGTGAAAAATATAGACTTTGCTCAGACAGACCTGAGTTCAAATTCCTGCATTGCTACCTACTTGTAGATGTTAAAAGATAAGGATCTTGGGTCTTCCCTGGTGGTCCAGTGGTTAAGACTCCGCACTGCCAATGCAGGGGGCGCACGTTTGATCCCTGGTCGGGGAGCTAAGATCCTACATGTCGTGTGGCTCAGCCAAAAAAAAAAAAAAAAAAGATAGGGCTCTTAATTCAGTAACAGTCAAGTCATGGCACTGCCTCCTCCTAGCTCTGAGACTTAGGTCAGCTTGTTAAACTCTCTGGACTTTGCTTTCTCAGTGGTAAATGGGCAGAATGAGTGGATATGTTTGGGAAAATTAAGTATATGGCAAGTGCAAAGCCCATAAGAGTAACTCAAGATGAAAACAGTAACAGACTTTGAGAAAAGTGTATCTGGCTGCAACCTTGACATCACCACACTTTTTGTTTTAACTTTCATTGTGTTTTATCTTATGAGTAATAAATATTTGTTGTAAAAAAACCCTGGAAAATATAGATACTTTTTTTAATGAGAATTGTTTAATGACTTATAGAATCATCTACCAGAAATAATTCCCATGGAGAGTTTGACTGAATCCTTTCAGACTTGATCATGAGACATCCAGGTGACATTACAATGCCCCTCAAAGGCTTCACTCCCAGCTGGGGGAGGACTGGCCAGCTCCCTCGTGGAACAGTAGAGAAGGCATGGGAAAATTGATTCCTAGGAGATAAATCAGGAGAAAGCATCCTAAGCAAATTTGGGAGGAAATGAACTTTTTTGTTTATTTGTTTCCACAAATGAAGAAATGTTGTGAATTTTAGGCAGGATATTGTTTTTTGCCAGATCGTTCTTTTGGAAGAGGCAACAGTGCTAAGATAGAGCTCCTCCCGGAAAGATAAAAGGCCCAGGAGGATCTCTGCTGGTGAGTTTCAGTAAATATGATGAATCAATATTGTTTTAACTGTTAACTCCCAATGACTGAATTGGAAAGGACTAATAAAGCAATAACTTTTTTACTGAGTTGCCTCACTTTTCCCTTGATTATTGGAAAATTTGTGAAAACTTTTTGGCTGTCTCTGTGGCCTTTACTATCAACAGATCTCAACAAGTATTTTTGAAAAGTTTCTCATAAAACCTGTTTGTTAACAATGTTGTATGCAATATTTATACACTGCTTCATTATTCATTATATTTGGAATATTAATAGCATAGCTACCATCTTTGGGGTGCTCTGTTTGTGCATAAATCCTCCAAATCCCATTTTTAAATTAAAAAAACTGAAGCTTAGAGCAGTTAAGTAAATTGATCAAGGTCACAGAGTTAGAGAGTAGTGGACATGGAATTTAAACACAGGTCTCCCATAGTCCAAAAATCATATTCTATTCACTACAATGTGTTAAAACTTATTGTGTGTGTACACACACAAGCTCATACCTGCTCCAGACCACTCACCAGGACACAATCAAGCAACTGCTGATAAAGGAAGATGTGCATAATTATAGAAATATTTGCATGTAGGAAAATGCTTTGCAAGGGTTCACTGGGAATGGAACACTATGGCCCTAGACTTATACTTCCATTGGGAACTTCTCTGGTATGTGTGTGGCACAGTTACTAATTTTAATAAGTCAATAAAATCAACTGATAGTCAAGAGCCTATACATATACATGAATATTATACTTGTAAAACCCAGAAAAAGAAAGAAAAGACACCAGTGAGCTCTTCACAGGCTCTGAGATGATTCCTGTAGGACCTATAGTCTCAATATGTTGGCAAAGATGACCACAGGCTCAAACTGCCAGCAACTGAAGGATGAGCACAAGGTCTCGATGGAAAGGGAGGTAGAATGAGGTTGAAGTTAAACGGAACACAGAATTGTTTTCAGTGAGCAGAAGCCAAACCTTTCCTTTTCTTCTATACTTCATAGACTTTTCAGCCCCTTAAAAATGTCATGGGCGGGCTTCCCTGGTGGCGCAGTGGTTGAGAGTCCGTCTGCCGATGCAGGGGACACGGGTTCGTGCCTCAGTCCGGGAAGATCCCACACGCCGCAGAGCGGCTAGGCCCGTGAGCCATGGCCGCTGAGCCTGCGCGTCCGGAGCCTGTGCTCCGCAACGGGAGAGGCCACAACAGTGAGAGGCCCTCGTACCGCAAAAAATAAAAAAAAAAATAAAAAAATGTCATGGGCATCAAAAGAAAACTTCTGGAACCACATGAAGTTTATTTCCTTTTGCCCTTATGTCCTCTCTCTGTTGAACCTCCATTAGCTTGGAATTGGGGAAGAAGCTTTATGAATGAATGAAGATAAAGCCAGAGAGAGAGAAGTAATGTTTATTAAGCACCCACTGAGGGCCAGGCACTCACCCAGGTGGTCTGTATATCGAGCCCCTTCCCCAACACCCCTGCAGAGTAGATGTTATTATCCCATCTTCCAGGTGAAGAAACTGAGGATCAGATAAGCTAGGTAACTTGACTCATTCAACCATGTATTAACCCACGTATGAGAGTTAGGATGCCAGACAATTCCCAAGCCTTTCTACTGCATCGGGAAAAGAAAAAATAGGCCTGAACTTAACTTGCCAATTTCACAGCCATGATGAGACTTATTAATTTTGTTCAGTTTACTAATATCTGAGGAGTGAACATGGATCACGTTCTTTGGGTCATGATAATCTTTTATAATTGTGAATTCCAGATAAAGCCCCCAATCATAGTCCAGTCCAGACCTTGGAGTAAAAAGAGGTTCACACAATAACAATAGATTCACGTGTCTCTGCTTTGGGGAGACACAGAGCCCTCTTTACATTCCTTCCGTAGAGGTTTGTGAATGTCTAGGGTGTTTGAGATACACACTCTGTGAATTGTCTTCTTATGACACTAGGTGTCTGCTGTTTCCCTTCTCTTTTGCTCCGTCTCACTGTGATTGTGTCTTTGGCTCTTTACATTATCAAGAGAGGCTGCCCACCAGTGCCCACATCCAGTGCCCACCAAGATGCCCTCATTGCTGCTAATGCTGCCACGCATCACCTCCCAAGGCCACCAATGCCAAACTCTGTCTCTGCCCAAACTCCTGATATTAATGCTGCCAAGACATTGAGACCCCAAAGCCCACTGGAGTAATTAGTATTTAAAAAATGGAAAACAAACTTTCTTTACTTGTTCATAATGCACGTCCACAGGGCATGGGCTAGAGAATCATTGGAGAGACAAGCCCCAAGGCTGCTCAAGACCCCCAGCCCTCCTCAACACTAGCCCCCCACTGAACCAAGTTGTCTGCAGCTACCTTGTCTTTCCCTAGGATGTGGTCTTTCTTAGGAGGAATCTCATTCCTTCTTCTGAGGACTGGCTCCAGATATATGAGATGCTAAAGATAATCTCAGTTTGGAGCCCACCTGGGATCCCTGCTTTTGACATCTGTATGTGGAAAATGTGGTCCAGGGAAATTATGGGTTTGTTCAGTGTTCTCAAGCTTCTTAGTAGCAGAGATGCAACCAGAGTTTGGATATCCTGAGTCCTAATTCAGAAAAGTATTATTTTGTTCATTCGTGTATCTATTCAATAAACATGTACGGAGGGCTAGTTTTGTGCCAGCCACACAGGAGGGATGTACACAACCTGTGCTGGTCCTTAGAACTCATGCCCTAATGGTGTGAAAAGTCCATTTCTAATGGGTGGTAAGTGCTCTGTAGGGTGAAACTCAAGTTCAGTGGTAGTTCACAGGAGGGGCCCCTAATGTGGGAATGGCCCCTGAGATGAGATGAACTTCAGGACAAGGAAAAGGGACCCAGGCTAAGGAAGGAGGCTGACTTATAGGCGATGGGCTGGGGAGGTTGGGGAGGTAGGTTTTTGATCCAGTGAAACCCGTAGATGGTTGAGCTCTAAGCTTTTTTGCCAATAAGTTTATGGTTTTCCTTTAGAAGTTAAATAAATGTCCATTTTCTTTTTCTTGGCAATAACACAGACCTTTAAAAACAGCAACTTTATAACACAGAGGTTTCCGTGTGAATTTATTAGAAGGAGGGACAGAGGACGGGAATTTAATTAATGAGAAAGATGGGGTTGGAAGCAAGATTGTGACTTCAAATAAATTAGGCAAAACTAATGTCAAATAACCCTCAGGGGTGGATCTAGTTTTGGGGGGTCTGAAATTCATATAACATTTTTTAAGAAAAATCACGCAAAAATATCTTACCTTTGTACTTTTTTGAAAGACCTGTGAGTACATGAACACACTGTAATTTGGGATGGGTCTTGTGAAAATGCAGGGTCCTGAAATTTAAGCCTCATTAGCATCTTAATAAAGCCCCTCCTAAAGGCACCACTTCAGAGAGAGAGAGAGAGAGCGCCTAAAGCAATCATAAAATGCCTCAAACACAGGGCTGGGTTGCAGGCCTGTGAACTACTTATGTTCTTAATTTCAAAACTTTCCCTATTTGAGTGGTCTCAGGGAGCTCATAGATGGGAAAGAGAAGAGGAAAGAGGTAAAGACTGTGTGTGTGTGTGTTCTTATAATTGTGGACTGCTAAGGGAGATTTTTTTCATGGTCACTTTTAATAGACTATGTTCTAGGAAGATTTCAACACCTTCTTAGCAAACAATGGCCATGTAAACCTGAAGTGAGAAGCCAAGAGGATGTGGTCTTTCAGCACTTCTGTCTAAAAAACTCTGCTGAGGAACTTCCTGCATGAAGGTGAAGGAAAAAATAAATCTTCCTGTGGACACACACGTTCTCTGTGTTTCTCACAGGTGTTTCGTTTGGAACACAGCTCTTCAAGGGTGGACTGGGGAGGGGGGTGGAAGTGCGGAGGGGCGTTGGAAGGGAAGGATGGGGTCGGGAAGGTGCTGTACTGTCCAACTCACTCTGCGGAAAAGAGAAAAGCCCCGATGTCTATCCAGTGTCTGTGCTAAAAACACTCTCACTATGGCTGATTCCAGTCCACTGATCTGCCATCACTGATGCGGAGCTGGGAAGATACGGGTCCAACCAGTTCCTGCAGGTCACTGAGACCCACGGCAAGAGAGATCTCTGGATGTAAACTTTCTGTGGTCTGGTTGAGGATTCCTGGGGCCACTCCCAGAACAGACCTTTTATTTCAAATCCTCTCAAATGTGAGAAGCAGGTGCTCGGCTTTGCCTCCAGCACCTGCAATAATACACAGAGTGAGGATGTTGGGTCCCACATGCTCTTGAGTGAATGCTGCTGGACTAAAGGAGATGCAGACCTGGGAGCAGGGCTGGCCTGGGTTTTGTGGACTCCAGATGGGGTCCTGGCACCCTGCTTATCAAGCTCTGCTCTCAGCAGCTGCAGCCTCAGAAGCGGAGGTTCCGGAGGCAGAGGCTCAAGCTTGGGGAAAAGCATCGACATTACAAGAATTGGTGCCACCTTTACCAAGGCTGCTTCAAATATAGTTTAATTTAGGTAGAATATGGTTAAATAAATGTTTTGAAGAAAAAATGTTGGTTGACTGATAGGTAGACTTCATTTATTTATATATCAGGAGTACATGTAACTTGCAATATAAATGTTTTTAAGAAATTTCCTCCCTCCCTCCCTCCCTCCCTCCCTTCCTTCACACTGAGTGATTACAAGGTTCTACACTAGATGCTTGTATAAAACAATGAATCAGACAAATAGGACATGGTGTCTACATTGAAGGAGACACTCATGTGAACGCTCACCTGAAGTGCTATGTTTCAGGGGCTGAGAGAGAAGGGTGAGCCAGACACAACCATGGAAGAAGCGTAGATTCTGGCTGGAGCAAGGGGCCAGAGAAGGGCAATCAAAGCAGATTGTGTATTGGGAGTTTGGGATTAGCAGATACACACTACTGTATATAAAATAGATACACAAGGACCTACTGCATAGCACAGGGAGCTACACTCAATATCTTGCAACAACCTATAATGGAAAAGTATCTGAAAAAGAATACATATGTGTGTATATATATATGTATGTATAACTGAATCACTTTGCTGTACACCTGAAACTAACAACATTGTATATCAACTATACTTCATTTTTAAAAAAAAACACCAGATTGTGTAGAGTCATAACATGGAAACTCAAAAGGGGAGAAGCCTGATGACCAGATGTGCAGGGCAGTGTGTAGATGGTGTGAGCGGGGACAGGTGGAAACCCATGTGTTGGTCAAGGCAGCGCAAGGCCCTGAGCCTGCCTGGAGATCTGGGACGAGAGTTGAAAGGGCATGCCATGTGTGAAGATGCCAGGAGGAAACTTCCCATGGAAGATCTGTAAGAGCGTGCCAGGGTGTTGGGATGAGGAGCCTCTGTGGGTTTCTAACTGGGGAGTGAGTGGATCGTTCCTGGATTCTGTTTGGGGTTGGTTTGAAGGCTCACTCTAAGGGTGCTATATGAAGAACGGATCAGGAGATAAGAAGCTGGGGTGATAAAGGCAGTTAGAAAAACAGAGTAGTGGGCTCTGATGATGCCATTGACCTTGGGGTCATCCTAATAATGAGGATGGACAAAGCAGGGGAAGGAACTAAAAAATTGTAAGGAGATAGAATTATCTGCACCTTGTCACCATTTTGATGTAGGGTGAAGAACGGTTTAAGTCGCCTCCCAGTTGTCTTGTTAGGGGTGAGGGACAGGGCAGGTACTCACTGAACAGTGATGAAGGGGGCAGTGGCTTGAGTAGGGAGTCAGAACTGTAAGAAAGTTAACTAAATTTAACTAAACCCAGGGAAACATAATGAGCAAAGTACAACTGCATCAAGGATTACTTTATAAAATATGTTGAGATGTCTAGGATGTAGGATGTGATAAAAAAAAATAACATCATGTATTCTTGCAGTAATTTTCAATTTACAAAATCTCACTTTGATGCTGACCCTTACATGCACATACAAACCTGGTGTTACAAATACAGTAAATGGAATTCAGAGGGATGGAGGGGCATGTTCGAGGTCACACAGCTGCAGCAGAGGTGGGACAAAGTCAAACTGTCTCTCAGTCCTAGAGCAAAAATGGAAGGACAGACTGAACACCTATAGAGCATTTTCCTTTTCCTCTAGAGATAATCCTGCCATTGACACTGGGTGAGCTGCCTCCAGCCTCTAGTTTTGTTGGGCAGTTTCCCCATCAGGTCCCCAGGTCACATCAATGGAAACTTGAAGGTCTTATCTGAGTTGCCTAAAATGATGTTCAGCTAGTAGGGCCTTGACTTTCCTAAGGCTCGAATGATCCATTACCTTAGAAGTATCTGAAATATTGCCCTCCCATTTGTCATCCTAAGACCTGAAGCTGAAGAGGAAGCGGCAAATCTATTGTCATCTTTTCCTTTTCTGTGGAAAGCGGAAAGCAAAACACAGAAAAGCTGCCGTTGCTCTCAGGTCAAGTGACAGACACTGACCCTGGACATTCGATTCAGAAAGCTCCAAAATAAACAGAGAATGACGGAAGCCTGAAGAAAAGAAGCCAAATTAGGGATATCAAACTCTCTCTTGCTTAGACAAAGGACAGCTTTTCTTAGTATTCTCAATAGGGCTCTGGAAGAGAAAATAAAGTTACTTAAAAACTCAATTATAAATTAAAGAGTGCAGAATGCAATGTTCTTTGCAGCTTCTCCGAAGATGGCACTGCACGCAGTTGGAAAATCTGTAAATGTTAGCTTAGCTTTCGTAAATTTCACGAATCCACATCTTCCTCCTATGCTTATTGGCTAGAATTGAGGGAAATGTCTCCTCACACAGTATTCAAACAGGTGGAGAAAAATGTATCATGATTCTGCTCTCATCTCGGAAAAGAGAAAAATACTCTGATTTATTTGCACAGTTAAGCTTAGCCTTGGGAGCAGGTGTTGTCATTCAATACATCTTCAATTTCAAACTGAAGCATCTGAAATTGTCAAGTTCAGCATTTGACACAACTGAGCCGGACTCCTCCTTCCTAAGTGCTTTTTTCTCTTGATATCCTGGACACCACCGCCTCCAGGTTTTCCTCTTTCCTGCGTGCCCCTTGTAAAAAGCCTTTATTGGGTCTTGCCTCTCCTCCTGTTGTTGCTAGCAAGTCTCACAACTCTTTCTTTCCTCTCTTTCCTACTCAGACCCCAGTGACCTTACCCAATTCCACGCTTTATAACCTCTATCCTGATGAATTCCCAAATCACTTCACTGGCCCTGATCTTTCCTATAAAATCTATATTGGTATAACCAACAGGCAACCTGACGTCTGCACTTCGGCATCTACCAGCATCTTAAACTCATGCACAGACAGACTCTGATCACCCACTCACTCCTACCCTGAAGCTCATGTCCCCTCACATCCCCTGCCTCCCCACCTCTGCAAGCGATGTCACCACATCACCGTCTTCCAGTGGTTTAGGGCAAAACCCTCGGAATCACCCTTGATTCACCTAATTCTCTATCATCTCACATCCAACCCATTGGCAAGCCCCGCACCCCTGCTCTCCTTTCACAAGACATTCCAAAGCCAACCTCTCCTCCTGAGCGCCATCAACTCTCACATGAATTGTTGCAGTCACTTTGCAACTGATTCCCTGCTTCCTCTCTTGTCTCCCTAAGTCTATCACCCCTCCTCCTGAAAAAGTTACCTTTTAAAAATCGAAATGAAATCATGTGACTCCTCTTAGAATAAAATCCAGACTCCACGCCATGATCGTCACAAGTTCTCCTCTGATCTCACCTCCTGACACCCTATGTTTCTTGCTCTGCTCTGAACATACCCACTTTCTTGCAGTTCCTGCATATCCGTATTGGAGCACGTCCCACCCAGGGCCTTTGCACATGCCACTCCTCTGGTATTCATTCTCTTCCTGAAATTCTTTACAAAGCTCAGTTGTTATCACCCCTCAGGTTTTGAATTAAATGTGACTTCCTCAAAGAGGCCTTTCCTCACCACCCAAACTTTTTGCCTTCCATAATCTGCTCTATTTTTCTTGAAAACGCTATCACTACAAAAATGATATATACCAATTTTCATTAGTTTACTATTTTTCTTATTTCTCCCCACCGGAGCATTTTTGTATCACCTATGTATCCTCAGTGCTTGAAAAGTGCCTGATATAGTATTGTAGTAGGCACTATATAAACATTTGATGAATGAGTTAATGAATGTATATGTCTATAAGATTCAACCTCCCTAGTAAATAATTTTTTTAAGTCCCAATCAACCAATCAACCACTGCGCCACCAGGGAAGCCCACTCTATTCTTAATAGCTCCCTCCTTTCACTCTCAAATGCATCCTGGTTTGGATAATATGGCATCTTAACCCTCTCATGCTGTCTATACTAGAGTAGAACATATGACACTCGAAGAGGCTGCCACACCCATTGGTTTTACTAGAAAACCAGTCTTGCTCCTTGTATAAAATTGTCATACTTGAGGACATTTGATTCTAACAATAGTTATTTGGACTAGAAATCACTCCCAGAGAATCCCCACAGGTCAGGTGAGAGAACACCACCCAACGGGTTTTAATTGGATGGCAGTTAATTGATGATCTTTTCCAGGAGTTCTGAGCCTGAGATCTAGTCACAGCGAGAGCAGAGGGAGGCAGGGGAATGGCAGAGACAGTAAAGTATGAGTCTCAAAGGAAACACTTCCGAGGAGCAAAATGGCCAGGTCACTAGGGCTGCTGTGCTGCCATGAACATCAAAAACTATTTCCTGGTGGCGCAGTGGTTGAGAGTCCGCCTGCCGATGCAGGGGACACGGGTTCGTGCCCCTGTCCGGGAGGATCCCACATGCTGTGGAGCGGCTGGGCCCGTGAGCCATGGCCGCTGAGCCTGCACGTCCGGAGCCTGTGTTCCACAACAGGAGAGGCCACAGCAGTGAGAGGCCCACGTACCGCGCAAAAAAAAAAAAAAAAAAAAAAAAAAATATATATATATATATATATATATATATATCTTATGGTTGACTAAAAAAAATAAATAAATAAGCACAACCTAAAAGTTGAGAGTTATATTTTATTCCAGGGACTTTCTGAGTTCTTAAGCCCGAGATGCAGCCTCTCAGATAGCTCTGAGGGAGAGCTCCGAAGAAGTAACAGAGGAGCCAGGATATATGGGGGTTTTTGAAACAAAAAAACCCAGGTGATCTGAACATCGAAAGATTACTGTCAATTAAAGAAAACCAGACATCTCAAGTTAATGAATTTAGTGCTTTTCTATGTATGGGAAGATGCAAGAGTCTGTCTGGGCTTATTGAAATCACCCCTTTGATATGCACCTTAACTATCTAGGGTCAGTATCCTGTTTTTCTCCATCCTGAATCCCCTCAGGGTGCACAGCCAGAGGCAACTGCAGTGGCTGATGGCTTGATTGCCCCAACATCCTTTGTTAGCTGATATGGAAGGTGACATTTTTTGGTCCACATTACTCTGTGAAGTGTTCTGCTCAAGTACTAATGTTTTCCTTGATTTCCTTATATTTCTTACAACCTGAACATATGTGGTACGTTTATAGTTCATGGATACTCTCCTTTCAATGCCTCCCCCCATGATGCAATCTGGGTACCATCCAGGTCTCCACTGTTGTATTCTAGAGTTCAAGTCACATTGCACAACACACGCAGCATAGGTTGTGGAACAGCCTCCACTGGGAAAATTCACACATGACAGTGTCAGCTCAGGTCCACCTAATCCTCACATTATCCTGCAAGAGGCTTGCCTAGGCTAGGATATCCACATGTGTTATATGTTACATATATAATAAAATTATTTAAATAATAAACACAAATATTATTATGTTATTAGAGCTAATTTTGTGTATCATGGCAATATTTATATTTTTGTTCCTCTAAAGTACCCAAAAGACTACTACCAATGTCTAAACACAACAGAAAAATATAAAGCCAAAATTGTCTTCTCCCCCTCTACAAATTTTTATCAGAATAAGGATAAGATAAAGAAAAATTAAGAATTCAGAAATGGATAAAATTTAAATTAAATTTCTTATTCTTTTATTTCTATTTGGTTTTAATAACTCCTCTTCCAGGCTGAATTAGTCACATCAGAACAGTCACCCCATATTCAATAGATATGAATGACACAGATGTTACATTATCCTCAAGTGACCACCCTCAGACTCACTTTAACTTCTTAAAGGAAAAGTATTACAAAACACAGGAGGAATAAGTCATCCTTGGCATGAAATTATACGAGAAGAACTGCTGAAAGACATCTTTTCTCAAAACTATCTCCCCGTTGCAGATCTAGGCCCTAAAATTCTATTATTGCAAATTCAAGGCTTTTGGTTAAAATTTTCTGAAGCGTCAAATAATTTGGAAAGTTACAATAAATTAACTCACAACTAACCATTAACACCTCAAAGTGAATTAGTCCAGAATACACTTTTCAGACTGTATTATTCTTAAGTGTCCTAGTATCAATATGCTTTTTAAAAGGGGTTTTGGTTTCTCAAAAAATTAAACATAGAATTATCATCTGATTCAGCAATTCTCCTCTTAGGTATATACCCAAAAGGCATGAGGCAGTCAAATAAAAACTAGTACACACATGTTCAAAACAGCACAATATTTTGTGCTTTTTTGTTTTTTCACAGTAACCAAAAGATGAAAACTTGAAATGTGTCAACTGATGAATAGATAAACAAAATGTGGTATTATCCATACAATGTAATATTACTGAGCCATAAAAAGTAATGAAGTACTGATACATGCTACAATGTGGTTGAACCTCAAAAACATTCTGCTAAGTGAAAACCAGACACAAAAGTTTACGTGTTATGTTGTGTGATTACATTTATATGAAATATCTAAATTAGGTAAATCCAAAGAGACAGAAAGCAGATTGGTGGTTGCCAGGGGCTGGGAGGAGGGGCAATGGAAGTGATTGCTTAATGGGTACAGGATTCCCTTTTGGGGTGATGAAAACTACATGCAACTAGATAATGGTGGTGGTTGCACAAAATTATAAATACACTAAATGCCACTGGGCTGTATGGTTTCAAATGATTAATTGTATGTTATGTGAGCATTTTAAAGACTCTGAGAACTCCTGCAATGACTTAGATTTAACTGAGAATTTCTCAAGTGCCTTGCAGCACAGAAACCTCAGTGCTCTGTATATGTATGTGTGTGTGTTCAACCAGTCTCAAAGAGAGAGAAAGGAAAGTCCACAGTAGGCAGCCCTTAAATATCAAGGACAGACCAAGAGGAGAAAAAGACAAAAGATGCAGGAAGGAGTGGTGGGTAGGTGACTAAAATTCAATTGCAAAGTAACAGGGATGATTTAATGAGATTGGGACCAGGAGACTTGTACTCATGTGTCTTAGGTCAGGTTCTCTGGGAAGTAGACTCAGAGATGAGATTTGTAGGCAGAAATCCCCAAGGATTCACATCTGTAAGGGGTGCAGAACAAACGATGGATGGAGGAGGAAGCTGAGCTGCGATGCAGGCTCAAGAAAGATGTTAGCCAACCCCGCAGGAAGCCTGGAGCTGCCTGTCCTTCAGAATGGTCCATGGCCCCTGGTCCTCTGCACCAGCGAGCGTGGGGTGCTGGCTACCCCAAATGTGCAACCTTGATTGAGGAGGACAAATCCTGCAGACAGATTTGTCTGTAAGCTAAAGGAAGGAAATGCTCCTGGCAGCTGGGTGATCAATATCTCTGTGCTGAAGAGGGGATCGAGAGGCCACCCCAGAGTATCCTCTACCCTAGGCCACAATTTTCTGAAAAGTGCCCAACATCCCACAGAGGTCATTCCAGTAAGACCTCTTCCCACACCCACACATCAAAGGAACATCACCTTCAGGAAATCTGCACTCAGTGATACTGAGAGATTTCCTCTCCCCATGCACTCTGATTCAGCAAGCATTTTCACTTTGTGAAGAAAAGGAAAAATACAAGTCTACTTTCTAGGAGAAATCCTCTCTAGAAAGTCAGCCCACAGAGTTTGCATTAACATTACTTCAGAAAGAGTTGTTACAGAGTAATCATCCTCAAATTGAAATGATTGTTTCTTGCTGCTATCCCCAGAAGTTTCATTAATTTACATCAAATAATGCCACTGCTTGCTTTTGGTCCCTGCTCCTTCCATTGGAGTTAGCCTGTAACAGGGAAGAGCCAATTTTGACTCCATGTTAGATCTGTTTCTTTGACTTTAACCTTTGCTTTTTGTTGCTTTTGTTATTATAATCATACATAATGGCCTGCCTCAGGGAACCCTGCCCCTCTGCCTGAATGTTAAACTAAAGTGCCTTTGTTCAGCTCACAGGGAGATAATCTGACCCTGCCCACTTGTGAATGGCTGCAGAAAAGAAGAAATTAACACATCCCTTCCGGGATGCTGGCCAAGCCAGGCAAAACTAATGGCCTCTTTACTTCCTCACCTCTTTCCCTCCCTGTTCTATAAAAGAAACTGGCATCCAGACTCCGATAAGATGGTTATTTTGAGACATTAGTCTGCCATCTTCTCTGTCCATCCGCTTTCCGAATAAAGTCATATTTCTTGCCTCAACACCTCGTCTCCCAATTTACTGGCCTGTCGTGTGGTGAGCAGAGCGAGCCTGGGATCCGTAACAAGCCCACCTTCTACAGCGGAGTCATTTCAAAGGGGTGAGGGGCAACAGCTAAAGCTAGAGATTTGTGGTGTCCCTCCAGATGATCTGTACCAGAATCTCCGAGGAAGAAGCACAGCAATCCATCTTCTGTATTTTATGATTCTTGTGGATATAAACATTGGAGAACTGCTCTTAGGAGTTCTCAAACCTATCCTAGGTTAAGTAGATAATTAGGGAACCATGGGTTTATGGTCCATCATATTGGCTTCAGTAGCCCTCTTTTTACTTAATTGCACTTTGACCAGATGCCAGTGTTACCAAACTCAGGTTTGGCTGCTCGCTGCTGGAAAGTTGAGTGTTGGTTGGAAAGGAAAGGCTGCTTTATCCAGGAGGCCAGCAACTGGGGGAGAAGGTGGACTCATGTCCAAAAACCAACTCAAAAGACTGCTCAACCACTAAAGTTTTTAAAGGGAGAATCATTTGGGGAGGGGGTCAGAGTCTTCCTTACCTTCTACTGTGTGCAGAACTTCTTCTGATAGGTTGGTGGTGAAGTAAAAGGAATCTGTGTTCAGCCTAAAGTTACTGTCCTCCACCTGGGTGGGAGCCTTAGTTTCTGCAGAAGAACTCCCAAGATATTGTTCTGTATATCCCTTAGGGAGGAACCAGGACCCTGCCCCAGGGCGGCTGCACTAGTGGTTCTTGCCTGCTCCTCCTTTGTTTCTGCATTCCTTTCCCTCCCTGATTAGCAACTGTTTGAATCTGCCCTTGGATCTCAGGGAAGGCCAAGGAAGCTGAATGAAGCCTATTTCCTACAAATAAGAAACAGGGGACATGGAAAGGATTTGTACCAGGGCCCCCAGCGTCCTGCTCTGTTTCACCAGAAGCCCATAGTATGGCGTGTTGTATGAAACTCCTCTGTACAACTATGTCTGTGTTTACTGATGAGATGATGTTTATGACATTTCATGGTGCCCTCTATGAAGACTCATGGGAGAAAATTCTGATCTCAGAATCAGACAGAATTGTTCATCTCTTGAGAAACTAGACAGTTTTGACATTATAAATGGTGTGAATCACACATTTATAATGTTTCCTTCCTTTCGTTGGCTAGCAGAAACTTAAAATCAAGTTTTTGACACACTTCTAGAAAATATGCATGACTTCATAGTGTGATTTTTGTGTCCTGACTCATCTCTGCTTCTACTGGACTTTCCTCATTCATTTTTCTCATTTATTTGCTAATTTATATGTATCTTAGTAAGTTGTTTTAAATCCTTTCTGGAAAAAGGATGGGTATAAATAATCAAATGTTTTCCAATGATTAACCAGTAGACAGACACTGGACAAATCCAATACATCAGTGAAACATCTTAACAGTAAAGTATTCCCTGCCAGTATATTCTAAGCGTTTCTGCACAGAAAACTGTGTGAAGTTATTCTAGTAAAGCTGTAGCCAATTAATTGAATAGAATTTCAACTTTTGACACCAAGAACTGGTCTAACAACATTCTGTGACTTGGCACATCAGGGGACATAGAAATAATACACCTTGTACATTTCCAAAGAATTACTGAGAAAGGAATTTAGAAAATGTCCTACAATTTTAATTCTCTTTCCTTCACCCCTAATCTTGTTTGCTTATGCACATGTAGGCATAAAAATAATACAAAGGTTACAGAACTCCAAGATTTGAGTAAAATATTTCTGGTTCTCTGAGCTTTCACACAGAGCAAATTCCCTCTTTTCACCTAGCTGAAATGCATGTATTACACTTTGCTATGGCGTGAGGAAATTCCCAATACATGTTTGTTGCCATGTCTTCGTTCACCTTGGGAAAGTAAAAGTTAAACTGAAAATATTTAGAAGCTTGGAGTTAATACACTACAGATGAATTTGCATTTTGTAGTAGGTATTCACTGTAAGAGTATATTATAATTAGTGCTGGATATTTCCTAGAACTATATAAAGTATCTGGGTCTGCCAGAGATGAGCTCATAATTCCAATGACTTAGGAGTTAACGAGTGGATCATGAAACAACCTCCTCCCCCACTTTTACTGAAGTCATCTTGGGAAAGATGGAAACAGCACAGGCCTCTGCTTCCGATAACAGATATGGGAAGGAGAGATGGAGCGCTGGAAAATCTCTGGGGCTGTTAGAATTAGCCTTCCACCTCACTGGTGGGTGACATATCACATAGTAGTTAAGCAGGCTCTGGCATCAGATTGCTGAGAGCTAAACCCTGGCCCTATTACATATTAGTAGCAACATTTGGATATTCAACTTAGTCTCTATGTGCCTCAGTCTCTCTTTCTATAGAGTGAGGATAGTAATCCTGTCTCACAGATTTGTTCTGAGGATCAAAGGAGTTAATCTATAGAGACCTGGACAATAACACAAGTTTAATAAATGTTAGGCTTGATTTTAACTCCTCTCTGGATGATGCCTTGAGACACAGATTTACCTGCATTCTTTATTAGGAGATTTGACAGGAAATTCACACCGAAAGGAGCCATCACCACCATAATTGTTACTGGCCCCATTCCTAGTGGAAGATGCCAGGGGCAACATGGTAGACATGGTCAGAATGAACCAGCCTTGTATGCTTCACTAAGGAGTTGGAACTTTATCCCAGGGACAAACAGAACCACTGGAAGGTTGTAAGGAGAAGAATAAAATGACTAGAGTTGGCTTTTAGAAGGATTTTTTGTAGATAGAGATTTGTTAAAGTGAGAGAAAAAACACAAACTAAGAGTGGCCTAAACAAGATAGAAGTTTGTGTGTGTGTTCTGGGATGTGTGGGTGTGTGTATAGTTCTTTCTCTTCCTCCCTTCCTCTCTCTCTCTTTCTCTCCTTTTTTCCATGTGAATGAGATGTGCCCAGTCCCAAGCTGGAGGCTGGTAAGGCAAATTCTCAAACTCATCTATGACCAAGACTGCTCTGTCCTGCTTCCTCTCCATCCTCAAAAATGTGGACTGCACTTCGAGATTCAGGATGACTACTCAAGATGCAGGCGTTATGTCTTCATTCCAGGCAACAGGAAAGGAAAAAGAAAGGAAGGCTGTGCATTCTTCCTTTAAGAATACTCCCTGGGGTTTCCCTGGTGGCGCAGTGGTTGAGAGTCCGCCTGCCGATGCAGGGGACACGGGTTCATGCCCCGGTCCGGGAAGATCCCACATGCTGCGGAGCAGCTGGGCCCGTGAGCCATGGCTGCTGAGCCTGTGCGTCCGGAGCCTGTGCTCCGCAGCGGGAGAGGCCACAACAGTGAGAAGGCCGCGTACGGCGGAAAAAAAAAAAAAAGAATACTCCCTGGAAGTTACACATGAGACTTCTGCTTACTTCCTTTAGCTGAGCTCAGTCATGTGGTTTCCCAAGCTGCAAAGGAGTCTGGGAAATGTGGTCTTAATTCCAAGTGAACATGTAATTTAAAATATCTTATTATCGGGTGAAAAGAGAAAGGTAACTTTAGGGGACAATTAGCAGCTACCACCATTTGGCAATAGCTATTGGAGATGTCAGAAAGCTAGATCTTATAGGACCAGCTTCGTGTAATGGGCAGAATCAGGAGTGCCCCAGGTTTCTGGGTTTTGTGAAAGGATAGATAGGAAAATCCACTGATCTAAGGAAAAACTAGTTTGTATGGAAAATCATGTATTCATCTTTGAGCATATTAAGCTTGAGATATTTGTGGGACAACCAAATGGAAAATATATCTGAACAGTTGTATTGAAATTTGAGGAACTCAGAGGATTCATTCCAGCTGGTCATACAGAGTCATTGGTATAGAAGGTGGTTAAGGACAAGATAGTGGGTGAGACAGCATCGGCTCCACCTTCCTTCCCTAATTATGGCCTAGAAGGATGAGGGATGTGGCTGGTAAAGGCTCCGGCTGTGACAGACCCCACGTGGCCACTCTGAGTGCTGGGATGACTCTAGACCCTCACACAAGCTGGGAAGGACCTGTATGGAAACAGGAAGCATAGTAAAGACAGACAACATAATTTTAAAAAAAGAAGAGGTACAAAAGAGATTCTATGGAGAGTCTGTGGGTAAAGAAGGGTTTATTCAGAAGAGGTGGCTGGATAGGCCACATGATGATGGGCGGCTGAGAACAGAGGCTCAGATGTCATGGCGGGAGCCCTTGTCTCTTCCCTGAGTCCTGGCAGCTGCTAATGCTTTAGGAAAAGGGTTTTCTCCAGTGATTTCTCAAACCATGGCTTTTGCATAGGTAAACCTGTGTCCTAAATCCAAGCAGCAGCAGAGGCCTAAGGACCCCACAGTCTGAGGTCCTGGACCACAGTCTTCTGTGCTCAGTGCTTCAAGGAAAGCCAGGGCAAGGGGTAAGTCTGAGACTTCCTAAGATGTGGGACTGTTTGCAGGGGTGCATCCTACCTGTCCAGGGGGTAGAGGGAGGGATCTCCTAATTTCTCTATCCCATGATTAGCTACCTTCAGTGGCTTGGAGATATGTCCTCAGTAGATAAACCAGTTACTTATGAGGATCCGTTTAGATCAAACGTTGGCAAACTGGAGCCTAAGGGGCCAGAACGGACCCACTGCCCATTTTTGTAACCAAGTTTCACTAAAACATGCCCTTCCTTTAGGATTATCTCTGACTACTTGGGTGCTACAGCAGCAGAGCTGAATAGTTGTGATGCAGATCGTATGGCCTGCACAGTCTAAAATGTTTATTACCTTGCTATTTACAGAGAAAGTTGGCCAAGCCCTAATCTGATAATATATGCAAAGCACTTACTACAGTAATCTAGCACATAGTAAGTGCTGATGATTTATAGATGTTTTTATTTTTACCTCTAAAGGCCAAATCTGGATGACTAATGTCTCTGTGATTGGCAGTTTGATTTTAGATGCTCTGGAAGAGCAATCCATCCTTGCTCATTTACATGTTGGTGGTGGTAAAATTTACCTATTTCTCCATTTCCTCTAAAGGCATGGATATATCATTTCAGCCATATGGATCTTTACGAGTATGGAGACCGTGACTAATTCAACCACATGGAAATTATTTTCAACTTAAAAGCATTTAAAACCAACAGATGATTTCATCTCTTATATATGCAATTATTATGAGAACTAAAATGTCCTACTTTTGGATGCCAGGACAAGTAAATTCAAGGGTCTTTTAATCACTAATATTGACTATAAAAAGGGAAGTAAACATGCGATTCAATTAATGTGTAATATTCATGGTTGTTGCATATGAAAATTAATAATATGCAAGAATAGCAAAGCAAAACAAAATGAGACTCACGGATCCTATAACCTATTTTCCATTTACTTTAAGCACATGATTAAAAGATTTCAGCCTTGAAACTAAAATGCTGCGATATGGTAAGACACTAAATGTTAACCCAAATGATATTCAGAGTTTAGTGGAAAGAAATTCCTTCTACAGAATATGGGAAATATACCTAGTTAATATATTTGATTACATTTAATTGCAATCGTCTATAAAATGTAGTTTGAGAAGAGGTGGACTGAGTTGACACCTTATAAAGAAATACTGAGAAGTGACTCGTAAAATGAAAGGTAGTAACAGCTGGGCCCCCCCGCAAGGAGACTTCGAGTTGAGCGCAGGTAGTGATGGGAAAGAAAATGACTCATTTGGGGAAGTCTGGGCGTGTAGTGTTCAATCCTTAGCATCCTGGAGGGGCAGAGAAGTTCATGTCTCGTAAAATCTCAGGCCTTGGCCAAGGTCAGATTTGAAGCAGTCATAGGTTGTTTTCAATCCCTGTCCTGCTCCTCTTTTAGCACCTATCTACCTTCTCGTGGAGTTCTTTTCTCCCCTGGCCAAGGCCAGTACTGCGATGTTGGAAATGTCCCATATCTGCACTGCCCACATGGTCGCCCCTTGCCACCCGTAGCTCCTGAGGGCTTGGAAGGTGGCTAATGCACTGAGGAAATGAACTTTTTATTTTGTTCTATCTAAATTAATTTAAATTTATGTTTACATAACCACACGTGGCTAACAGTTACCACACTGGAATCACAGGTTCTATATCAAATACATTTCAGGTTATCTTCAGAGCAAAGAGGAAGGCTGGGGATGTTTTCCATAAGTGACATTGATGGATTATAGCTAGAAGATGTTTCCTAACATTGTAGGAAACCTGCCAGATGTGACCCACTACATTCTGTACCTCTCACTACCTTTCATCCTTCAAAATATACTTATCCTGTGTCCCATTTCTGAAATTCTTTTCTTCCAATCACTTCTCTAATTCATTAACTCAGCAAAAAATTACAAAGCAGAAAGTACTGAGACAGTGTCTTCCCCCTAAAGACTTTTTTAGTCAGTTTTGTCCAGAGATAAATACTACAAATTTTTAAGAAAAAAATTAATCATTAAGGTTAAGATTGAAAAATTCACTTAGAAATTGTGGGAAATCCTTACAACGTCATCTTGGCAAATATCTGATTATCTAGCATGATTCCAATTTTGTTTGTGTACATGTGAAACAGGAGGGAAGGGGGCAGGGCACAACCTTCAAAAGAATGACACAGCCCTAGGACATGACATAAATTAGAACCAAATAGGTCCAAGATGGTGGACGAGTCCACTTCCACTAGACCTTGAGCCTCAGTATACGCTCACTGTAACACATCAGCTAAATGACATGCCCACAGGCGCCATGATAGTTCCAAGGCCAACCATAAAGGTCAAAAAGTGGGTGGTGGCCCAATTTCTGGAAATCCCCACCCCTTTCCCAGAATAGCTGGAATACTCCTCCCCCTCATTAGCCTATGAAATTACCCATCCGTATAAAAACTGACAACCCCCTACCCTGGGGCCTCTCTCACCTTCTGAGATGGCCCACACTCTTTCTGTGGAGTGTGTTTCTCTCTAAATAAATCTACTTCTTACCTATCACTTTGTCTCTCACTGAATTCTTTCTTCAATAAGACATCAAGAGCCTGAGCTTCATTAAGTCCTGAGACCAGGTGTGTGATCTCAGTTAAAAGAACATGGGTTCAAGTCCCAATCTGAGTTGCACGGTTTCATGTGTATAATCCTTAGATGTCCAAGTTATTAGACACAATGAAAGTGTTATTTTATAAAAGCAGACAAAAAAGTAGCAAGACAAGACTGACTAATAAAAGGACTTTCTAGAAAATCTGTAAAATGGAAAGATTTCTATAACCCTGGACTTTTTTTAACTTTTCTTAAGTAAAGGCCTGTGTCTGTCTATTGGGATAATGCAAGAAAAAATCACGTCAACTCCATCAATGACTAAAGTGAGTAAATCTCACAAATCGGCCACCAAAACAAAATCTTGTCAATGAGTTTCCTGACTCATACACGAGGAAATTATTTTCTTTTGTTTTCTGAGTTTTAGTTTCCTCCTCTCCAATGGAGATAAAACATGTGAGGGGCGTCCCCACGACTCAGAACTCAGCGGTTACACTGCCTGCTGTCACTGGGCAGTTGTGAGAATGAAACTGAGCAGGACACTGTAGGGCTCCTGGGCACAAAAGCCTTTCAGACAGCTGCTAATCAGGGAAGGGAGGGGATGCAGAGACAAGGGAGGAGCAGCCAGGAAACAATAGAGCAGCCTTGGAGCAGGGTCCTGGTTCAGCCTCAAGGGATAAACATTAACAATATCTTTGAGCTCTTTACAGAACTAAAACCCTTCCAGAGAGAGGGTCACAGTTTGATAACCTCAAAGCTCATCAGGAGACCACTTGAGGCCAGATTAGAGGAGCCGAAGGCCTTGCACATACCCTGATCCTTATCAGCAGCCCGGCACTTGAACCATTGCTATAAAACTCCTCACCAAGTCCCCCTGGTTTGGGACACACAGTTTGGAGGGCATTAGCTCGCTGTGTCCCCCTTTGCCTGGCAAAGCAATAAAGCTATTATTTTCTATTTCACTCAAAGCTCCATCTCTGAGATTCAATTCGGCACCAGCACCGGTGTACAGAGGCCGAGTTTTTGGCATCAAGAGGAAAAGATGGGGCTTCCCTGGTGGCGCACTGGTTGAGAGTCCGCCTGCCGATGCAGGGGACACGGGTTCGTGCCCCGGTCCGGGAAGATCCCACATGCCGCGGAGCGGCTGGGCCCGTGAGCCATGGCCGCTGAGCCTGCGCGTCCGGAGCCTGTGCTCCGCAACGGGACAGACCACAACAGTGAGAGGCCTGCATACCGCAAGAAAAAAAAGAAAAAAAAAAGAGGAAAAGATGATTGTGTCTTCTAAAGAGTTTTAAAGAGTAGAATGTGCTGTCCACCACGTAGTATTGATTTTCATCCAGTGGTCACATTTACGTTTTAGAGAGATTGTTATATTTCAACAAGGAACTGGAAAGAACTGGCCCACACCCGTCAACGCCCTTCTTAGCTATGTCACTGCTTTTCCTACAGGTAGACCCTACACAGAGTCATCACAGCCTGACACGGGAAAGTGACTTCTCCAGCCAGAGTCCAGCCTGGGGAGAGAGGGAGCTGCATGCCTTTATCAAAGAATAAGGAGTATTCTCTGTGGCTCCCACCAGACCTGGCTTAACTCCCAGGTTAGCTGTAACTCAGACACCTTGCTGCCACTCACTGGCTGCATGTTATACTATCAGTTGTCTGTATTCTAAATTCTTTTCAAACTTATATACTTAAAATTTTTAAACAAAATTCTTAGGATTAATAGAAAATTAATGCTTGATATGTACACCTGAGAGGGATATTTTAAATCCTTGTTAATATTCATGGGACACTAATAGTGAGAATTAAAATAAAGGCCACATTTTGATAAACAATATTAACAGAGAAATAAATTTTGATATAAGTCACTGCCTTAATTAGATTGAAGTGATATAATAAAAGATAGCAAGAAGTGCAATTAAACCTTTTTTTTTAATTGATGTCAAACGAAAGATGAAAAGGGACAAGTTACGTAGGGAGGGGGAAGTAGAAAATGATGATGTCAAAAAAGTAAAGTATACATAAGATTGTAAGCTATATGCCAACTTTTCCAATTTTTAACATAAAAAATTGTCCAGTCTCACTAGCACTTTACACAGAGACCAACCCTTCAGGCCCCAACCTCATTCTGAGGGAACTTGGAAAAATTCCATTTTATAGCCTTGATCTAAGGAGGAAGGAAACCTCTGACCTCCAAGTTAACCATGTTTCTCTTGCATGAGGTGAGCCCTCAGCAGCATAGCTGGGATTTACAAACCAGATACATGTTTGTCTAATCAGAGCCAAAAAGGGACTCTCTGCCAGTAAGAAGTGGAAAAGGCATTGTTCTGGGCCAGAAAATTCCAAACTGTTTGATTAAGATTACATTTCTAGGGAAGGTGGAAACTGCAATTAAGTAAGGTATTAAATCTAGGTTTGCTTTTAGCCCAAGGGACACCATTTGGGGCCTGTAGATTTTGGTCACTAGGGTGAGCCCTTATTTAACATGATTGGTATCCTTACAGGAAAAGGAGATTAGTACACAAACACACATGGGAAGACTGTTTGAAGATACCAAATGAAGACACCGAATGAAGACCGTTTGAGGACACAAACCAAGGAGAGAGGCCTTAGAAGAAACCAAACCTGCCAACACTTTGATCTTGGACTTCCAGCCTCCAGACTGTGAGAAAATAAATTTCTGCTGTTTAAGCCACCCAATCTGTTATGACAGCCCTGGCAAACTAATATAGGCACCTTTTCAAAATTTCCAAATCCAGCTGGTACCTAGATCGGATTACACATAGAAGAGTAGCTAAAATGTTTCCTTATTACTGTGGACTGAAAAAAAAAAAAGCACAACCTTAAAGTTGAGAATTACGTTTTATTCCTTGGACTTTCTGAGGACTCAAGCCCAGGAGACAGGCTCTCAGCTCTGAGGGACGGCTCTGAAGAGGTAAGGAAGGAACTGGGATATACAGGGGTTTTTGCAACAAAAAACAGTAGGCTGAACATCAAAACTATTAACTAAAGAAAACCAGACATCTCAAGTTAATGAATTTTAGCACTTCTCTATGTATGAGAAGATGCAAAAATCTGAGCTCATTGAAATCTTTCCTTAGATATGCACCTTAGCTACCTACATCCAGTGTCCTGTTCATTCCCATCCTGAATCCCCTCAGGGCTCAGCAGGGTGGCTATAGTGGCTGATGGCCTGATGGCCGCTGTATCCTTTGTTTGCTGATATGGCAGACAATGTTTTTCATTCACGATACGAAAAGAAGAAATACCGTCAGCCCATGATCTGACTTCTACTGGTCTACTGGTGCTGAAGCCAAGACTTTCCCACTCCACTTTTAAACACAGATCCTCCCCAAACCTGAGGCTGCTCGCTCATTTTTCTACTTTTAAAATGCTTAGCAAATGGACTAAGTAATTAATAACAGATGGTGAATAGGAGAAGTAGAATAAAAGAAAAAGCTATCTCCCCATGGCACTGTTACCAAGACCTTTCTCCTAGATGGGTTTGTAGCAGAGGAACTACTCCAAACAAGCAACTGAGGAGAACTTTAAAATGTGAGCTCCATGGAATAATCAACCTCCTTCCTGGCACTTGGGTCTTTGTCAAGTGACAGGAACACCAGAATTACCCTAATGGAACAGAACAATGACTTATTTATTCTGATATCCTGTCTCCTACTGAGACTTATGCCAGGTTGTTTTGAGGAAAGGCTAAACACCGCATAAGCACCTATTGTGTACCACTTGCTTGAGTTCGGAGGGGCGTTTTGGGGAGTATGTGAAGGGTGGTTTTCTTCCTGAAGCATATGGGATGTATAAACAGTATCCAATCATCTGTCCTCCTAGTTTGGATTTCTAGGGACCTTGGTGAGCAGGATTTCTGAGCTGCAAAAAATATACTATGAGTGGTGATAACACACACACTAGTATATATTTTATTATTTTCAATCACTCCTTGGTTTCTCTGTGCCTCACCTTCTTTGATCTCTAAGAGGACCACACTGCCACCTTTTCTAAGCTTTTTATTTTGACCTAGGGTAAATGTTACATATTCAATTTTCCACTCTTGCCTATGGAATACTAGTAACTTCTAGAAATCCATATTGATTAGATCCATTAAAAATGTATGCTCTCTAACTTTACCTAGAGCATCAAGACAATTATTCTATTTATCTCTACTCGATGTTTATTTACACAGCTGTTAAAAAAATACTGTTTTCACTCTGGAATGCTTTGAAAATCCCAAATGCATCCTTGCATTTCCTACTACTTGCCTTATTTTTTTAGAATCTAATGTTTACTCAATGAATTTTTTACTATATAATATTTTATATCTATTCATGAAGATTCAAAATATGCCAACAATTTTCATTTCTTAACTGAGTAGCTGTGTATTCTTATAAGAAGAAACATATAAAAGTCTCAGAATACATCCTCATTATATCAGGGTCCCTGGTTCAGTCCACCATAGCACTAGGTGATGTGATGCCCTCAAACTATACAACTTGAAATGTTTTTTATATGGTAAGAGCTACAAGAAGATGGATAAAAACTCACAGGAAACATTATTCCAAAGCAATTTTCTCTGAAAGGAATGCCTTCACCAAAGCGACAATAGAACTCATATGGGAAAATGCTCCATTAGAAGCACTAGGAACTGGGGTGTATTCTGAGCAGCCCACAGGGGTAGATGAAAAATCAGTAGAGGATGAAAGGGCAAGAGCCATTCACATTCCATTGAGCTTTCACTTATTCTGACCCATCTCCTATTGTCTGGTTCTATAAACTTGTTTTTTAAAAATTTTATTATTTTCATTTTATGAGAAGTAATTTTATTAAACTCAATGCATGCACTGATTCAAAATGCATAAAATACAAAGTAATCTTCCCATATAACCCGAAATTTATAATAATGCAAACTTGGGGAAATATCCAGAAAAGAAAATTATAACAGACGAGATAAACAAGAAAAGACCAACAAATGAATCCTGTTTAACTGAATCATCCGTGCTCCAATCAACAGTCCTGGCCCCAGGATACTTTGCAGAAATGGTGGAATAGTTTCCACGTGGTAACACAGTGGAAGAAAAATCTTTTTCCTTCTGCATTTCTAGGTTCAGTGACTGCGGCCTGCAAATTAAACTGGTAACAGACAGACTAACAAGGGAAAACACAGTTCTAATTATAAATGTGTGCACTAGACTTCACAATGAAAAATGAGGCTCTAGGAGGCAGCCAGGTGATTGAGGCTTGCCATATGGCTAAACAAAGGAAAAGGGCCTTTGGGCTTCTGGGCAGGGGAGGCAAGTTTTGGGAAGTCCAGGGGAAGAAGAGCATGATCAGTAAGGGTAGTCTTGCTATGCAGACTAGAGTCTTTCAGGTGATAAGAGTCTTCTCTCTGATACAGAGACATCTCTACAATGGAAATTGCCATTTGTAATAAGTAAATTGATTTAATTTATAAAAAGGGACATTTATATTTACTTTATTTGTAGACAATTAGGGAGAGGTGAAGAGCTTTCCCAGTGTCTGCTGGCTCTCAATTGCCTTTCGCTCAAAATATTCCTAACAGCAAAGTGTCATATTTCGGGGTGCCCTATTCTGGTTCCCTTCAGGGACATATTACCACAAATTAATGAAGGTGACATCCATCACTTCCCACTCTTCTTGTCTATTGGAGAATGAACAGATTTCATTTCATCCCAGGAAAACTGCTAAATAATTTTAAGAATATAGTGTGCTGCAAATCCTTTTATTTTGTAACAAGGATTGGAAAAACTTTGCTCTAGAGCGTAAATACACAGCCAGGACTAGGGTAAGGCAAGTGAGGCTTCTAAGGCACAAATTTAAGGAAGTGCTCTCTCATTCAGGGTCATGCAGGTGCCCCTGGGAATGAGTACCTACTTAAATTTTACACCCCAGGCCCCTTCCTCACCTCACCTTCATCCTGATCCCAAGTCAATCTGTTATGCTTTGCAGGCCAGATGGACTCCTGCATCTACCCAACTCTGCCATTGTCCCACCATCACACCATAGACAATGCCACATGAATGGGCGTGGCTGCATTCCAATTAATCTTTATTGACGGAAACAGGCACTGGGCCAGATCTGACCTGAGGGCTCTAGTTTGCTGACTGCAGTTTTATGGGAATATTTAAAATTAATATAAATGTTATATTATGTGATTTGCCCATTAAATTTCATCAGTAGGCAGAAAATGTTTTATGTCAGCAAATGACATCTATTAAGAAACAAATTTCTAGAATACTGACTGGACTTATGTAATGCTGGAAGGAAACTTCCAGAATTGGGATCCCAAATGTCACACATCTCTGGGTTAAGGCATGTGTATATTTTCATGTGTAAAATTTTCTTTTAAAAATGTCTTTCTTGGGCTTCCCTGGTGGCGCAGTGGTTGGGAGTCCGCCTGCCGATGCAGGGGACAAGGGTTCGTGCCCCGGTCCAGGAAGATCTCACATGCCGTGGAGTGGCTGGACCCGTGAGCCACGGCCACTGAGCCTGCACGTCCGGAGCCTGTGCTCCACAACGGGAGAGGCCACAACAGTGAGAGGCCCGCGTACAGAAAAATATATTTTTTCTTTCTTTTCTTACTTTTTTTTGGGGGGTGGCTTTCACCTACCCACCTCCTAGTCCACTTGTCAAAATGCTAATTTGTTTTCTTTAAAAGCTAAATTTAAAATTTGCTTCCTCTATGAAACTGTCCCTCTTGGTCTCATCTCTTCAAATACAACATTACTCACACTCCCTCTTTGATGATATAGCCCTTGGTTTGGAATTCTATACTATAAGTCTTCAAGTAGCCTTGGGTTATAATCTACTATACATGTGTCTAATCCTCACTAAATTGGAATGGCAGGGCTCTTCTTGAATCACCTATTTTCCTAAATACGAAAGCATATTGCATTCTTGGTGGTCTTTAAATATATATCGCAATGAAGTGAATTGATATTTTGCGTTGATTTGTTCTTAAGGTTTATAAAGTGCCACTTTTACAAATCTCTCTCAGACCACTGCCCTACAAAAAGAAGTGCCCTGAAACCATGTGGGAAGCATGTTCGGCAGACTCTTGGCTCCAGACCATGATCACAGCCCACACTTTGTATTTTAACAAGCTGATACACCACCCACCAGTTAATTATTATACTCTAATTTTCTGATGCTACGTAGCTCAGAATGAGAATACTCTTAACAGCCCAAACAGGCTACGCTTTATTAGAAAAAGATTAATTGCAAACGATTTCTCAAAGTTATTCCACCAAATGCTTATGACATCTGGGATTCTCTTCGTAATAATCTAGTGGGGCAGGGGAAGAGAGGGCATAGATGAACCAAGAATGGTCACGAGTTGACGATTTTTATACTTAGGGGCTGGATCCATGGGGGCTTTTGTATATTTCTCCCCAGTTTTATGTATGCTTAACATTTTTCAGTAATAAAATAATAGCATTCAGCTAAAAAACAAAAGTCTGCCTTTGCCTTTGGTAAATACATTTTTAATTAGAGGCCAACCCACAGGGAAACAGAAAGGAAGAGAAGGCAGGCAGATGGATGGATAGAAAGATAAAGCATTTCCCATTGAACTCATTTTTCTGACTTCATTTGTCTTGCCCCAGTTCCTTCTAGACCTTCATTTATTGGTCTGTGCTTATGTTCACAGCTCCGGTAGTTTTCTTACTATCTTCACCAAAAGCAGAGTAATGTGGCCTAATGGGTGGGTGGCTGGGTTCTTACATTAATACCAGCTAAATATTGAATGTGTAATAGAGACAAAACACTGAAGTGCTGTGTATTCATACATTTCATACATTTAATCAAGCACCCTTGTATACCAACCAATGAGTTCAATCCTGTTTATTACCCTATTTTGGAGAAGATACTGTGTAACTTGACCTGTGCAATTCTGCTTATATGTCACTGGTCAAAGTTGGGTCACAGAGTTATTCATATTTGCAAAGAAGTCTGGGTCAGTATCTTTATTTTTTTAAGTTTTTATCTGGAAGTATAGTCTCAAGAAGTTGCAAAAATCATACCGAGAGATCCCGTGTAGCCATTACACTGCTTCCCCCAATGTTAACACCTTCCATGACTATAGTACATTATCAAAATTAAGAAATTTACATTGACAGATTGCAATTAATGAGACTAGACTACTGACCCCGTTAAGGTTTCACCAGTTTTTTTCATGAACTCTGTTTTTGTTTTTTCTGTCTGTGTATGTAGTTCTGTGACATGTTATCACCTGTGTAGACTCATATTAACTATGGTCACAATCAAGATATGGAAAAGTTCCCAAACACAAAGGAACTCCAGGAGATGGGTCTTTTTAACTACATACATTGCAGCCCTGAACAAAATCAGGATCCTGCTAGGAAGGAAGAAGGGAAATGGATTTGGGGTAGGCAGCAAGCAATACCTGCCACAAAGGGCAGCTATTTTAGGCAGAGGGAGTTTTCCATGATCTTGGAGGTATGAATAGATTCCGTCCATCCTCATCCTTCCTCCTGACACATACACTCCTTTTGTTCTTTAGAAATCTCTCAAACAAATGCCATTCAATTTGATTTATCTCATGCTGTAGGGCTGTAATGACTCCATTGAGATGTGGAATTCATGGTTTCAAGAAACAGAAAATATATGTCTGAGTTCAATACCACTAAAACCACCCAAGAGGCCAAGGAAAGTACAAAGGGTTTTTGTTGTTATTGTTCTGACGAGAATAATTCCTTGACACAAGACCAAAAGGCAACAAGTATAGGGAAATGAAAAACCAATAGGTTCTCAAAATGCATCATGTTTGGACAGGGAGCTGGGAGTAAGGGTGACCTCTTAACTAGAGAACCAACCATTATTTGCTGTTCAATTCCAGAATTTCCTAAGTGAAATCCAGCAATTTGATTATCCCAGGACCTGAGGAACATTCAGTCTTGTTGACTAACATGAAAGTTCTTAAAGTGCCAATAATGAGGAGAAATGAATATGAAGAAACATGTAGAGAATTTGCACATTCATAGTAGGAAAAAAATTATCTTCCAGAAAGTACAAATGTATCTAATAAAATAGGATCGTTTATTGAGTGCACTTTGATTGCACTTGCTTCGTCAAAACAAGGGCAAGCTTGATGTGATGTGGTTGATTGGTGACGAACAAAGGCAACTTGGGGACATTCTAATGACTTAGACAAGACTTGTCCTCCCTGTAACTATTAGCTATGAGGGGTCTGCTGCAACCACAGCTAAAATAATTAGCAACAGGCTGCTCAGACTCTGGGGAGAATGACCCCACCCAAGTAAAGAAAGAGTAACGGGGAAAGCAGTTTACTCTCCTGAGCACATCCTCTTAAAATGCTGCCTTTTCCACCATTTTTGAGGTTGTGATGGAGGTTTAGATGGATGATGTAAGACACCAGAGTAAGCAGTGAGAAAATAAGGGTCAATCGACTCAATACTGGGTTGAAACCTTAGTGTTCAAACTACCAGAGAGCCAGCGAGAGTAACCAGAGGGTGATACCACTGTTATGTGCCAGCTCCCTCAAGATGGAGTGATGCCTGTGGCACTCAACCCTACCCCAGCTCACCTGGGCCTCAGTTCTAGGACTTACCGTTAGCAGCTAAGGGTGGGTAATACATATTTTATGTACTCATTTCCCTTCATGATAGAGGTGACCTTCTGAACCAAAAGACCTGAAAGACCAGAGAAGGCCATAGAGCTAATAATGCCTCCTCAGGTTTCAGCCCCTACACAAGTAACATCCCCAAGGGAAGCAGATCAGTGCGTTCCCATAAGGAGTAGTGAGGACCATGCCTAAAGGTTGCAAGAATACCCGACCAGAGCACGTTCAAAAACACAATAAAAACACAACAAACAAAGGAAACAAACACAAGCACAATGATATGCTCCCTGGATAGTGAGGGACAAATTCAATCTGGGATGCTCCACTATGAGACTTCTGAGTAAAAGGCAAATATGAGACCAGTTGTGTTCTTCCAACACTCTCCACTTTTCCTTTATTGCAAAGCTGAAAGCCAATTTTCTGCCTTCCTCATGGTTTCTTCCATTCATAAGCATTTTTCAATAAGTTAAATCTCAATATTTGATTATTCATCTCTAAGGCAGTTGATTCACCTTTCAATTAACCTACTCAGCCTGAAAATTGGCCCATGGATGAGTTTTGCAGTTTGGATGCTGAGTGAGGATCTCCGGCAGCATCCAATAGCTTCACGGACGTGACAGATGTCTAAGCACATAATTGCCAAGTTCTAAGGGCTTGAATTCTCTTGTGGTTCAATTCACAGAAGAGAAAGTCGAGATAGCCCATCTTAAAATCAAGAAATCCTGCACATGCTTTATAGTACAAAATATAATAGCTTTATTGATACTACAAAAATATTAAAGGATTAACAGCTCAATGGTTTGTGTGGCCAAAAGTCCCCAAACACAAATTTTTCCTGACGTTGTTTAAACTGTGTTGCATCAGCAGCACTGGTGAGGCTGAAGTGGAAATGTGTTTCCAGGCAGTGATGAAGCGGACATGTCCTGGGCTGGATCAGGAGGGTATGTACTTGATGAGATAAAGATGACAGCAAATTCTTTACTTTTTTCCCATTGGGACATGGAGTCTGATCCTTTTCCTCTTGAATCTCCACTGGTCTCTCTGTTTGCTTGAACAACAGAAAGCAGCGGAAGTTATATTCTGGCATTTCTAAGGCACGTTCTTAAGATGTCTTGCAGCTTCCACCTGGGTCTCTTGGACTACCCGCTCTGAGAAACTTGGGCCACCACGTGAGGACTCTGATTGTACAGGGGCTGCTAATTTGGATAAATCATGTGTAAGCTCTCTGCAGGACAGTCCCTGACTTCCAGTCACTACTCCCAGGTGCAAAACATGTGAATAAAGCCATCCTGGGCCCTTGGTCAACTTAGCTCAGCCACCAGTTGAGTCCCACTGAGTGAGCTCAGTCAATGCCTAGATAGAGCAGCAGAGAATTTACCCATGTGAGCTCTACAAAACTCCTGTTCTATATAATTGTGAGAGGTAATAAAATGCTTTAAAAAATTTTTTTTATTGGAGTATAGTTGCTTTACAATGTTGTTAGTTTCTACTGTACTGAAAAGTGAATCACCCATACGTATACATATATCCCCTCTTTTTTGGATTTCCTTCCCATTTAGGTCACCACAGAGCATTGAATAGAGTTCCCTGTGCTATATAGTAGGTTCTCACTAGTTATCTATTTTATACATAGTATCAATAGTGTATATATGTCGATCCCAACCTCCCAACTTAAAATGTTTGCTTTTTAAAGTCACTAAGTTTTGGGTGAATTTTTTTATGAGGAATAGATAAACTGAACCCTAAAAAAATATGTACCATGGTGTGATATTGTAATTGATAAGAAATATATTTGATCATTTAGACGACCAAATATATTTCTCATATATTTGGTCTTCATCCATGTTTCCTGGATCAGAGTTCCCCACACCCTTGCAATTTCCTTACCAATGAGAGCTATGGGAACACCTTTCATTATAATATTTGGTGTCTTGTCCTTAGTTCCTGAAATCTTTTCACAGCCATAAAGGCAAAGTGGGTATCTTATTATTCATAACAAGCCCTTTCCATGAAGAGGGTTTACGCTAATGAGGCGACTTTAGGAAAGCACCTGAGGATGGGGGCTGGTTTCCAGGGGAACGAACAATGAGGAGAGGGTTGAAATCCCCTGATCTCTGAGGAGGGGAATGGGGGTTGGAGGTTGAATAAATTATCAATGGCCAGTGATTTAATCAGCCATGCCTATGTAATGAGGCCTCCACAAAAACCCAAAAGGACAGGGTTTGGAGGACTTCCAGGTTGGTGAACACATGGAGATTCTGGGAGAGCGACTTGCAGAGGGCAGGGAAGCTCCAAGCTCTTTCCCATACTGTGCCCTATGCATCTCTTCCATCTGGCTGTTCCTGAGTCCTATCTTTTTCATAATAACCTGGTGATCCAGTAAGTAAAATGTTCCTTTGAGTTCTCTGAGCCACTAGCAAATTAATTGAACCCGAGGAGGGGGTCATGGGAACCTCTGATCTATCGCCAATAGTCAGAAGCACAGGTGACAACCTGGACTTGCAGTTGGCATCTGATGCTGAGGGCAGTCTTGGAGGACTGAGCCCTTCACCTGTGGGATCTGACATTATCTCCAGGTAGTGTCAGAATTGAGGTGAATTTTAGGACACCTGGCTGCTGTAGGACAACTGCTTAGGGTGGGAAACACCTTCCCTCTACTCATCTACATTGGAATTGGGTGTAGAACATTTTAGATGGTTTAGTTCAAAGCCCTACATAGGATAATGACATTTACATAATACTTACTATGTGCCTGGCACTGTAACACGTGCCGTTCTCAAAAAACCTTATGAACTAAGTGTTATCATCCCTACGAGGAAACTGAGGCACAGAAGGATTACAGAACTTGTCCGTGGTTACTCTGCTAATAGCAGCAAGGCTAGGGTTCAAAGCCAGGCAGCCTGGCTTCAGAGTTTGTGCTCTTAACATTTATACTAAAATCACAACACTTCTTTTTTAAAAATTAGATTCCATTTATTTGAGCTAAGCAAGGACTATGGGAATGTACGCCCTAAATCCTTTTTAGGTGGTCTGTGTAGGCAGACCATCTGTTCCCCTCTACTTTGCTTTGGGCCAAGCTGACCAGCTCCAGGAAGGACTGGGCAGGCTGGTGCGATGGCCACTGTCAAAGGGAGCCTCTGCGAACAGCCTGACTCCATTACAATGCTCCATTTACAAAGATCCTTGAGAACAATATTCTTCCTGACATTAGGATCAGGAATAGCTACAATTGTTCTGAACAATTGGTTGGCTTTGAATAACGACTACTTGGTTTAAAAACAAATATACGTCCCGACAATAGAGGATCTCAGGTTATGCATTTTCTCTCTTCCTCTCTCCAGGCTCTGTTGGACGCCCTAACATTTGTTTCTGTTTAGATTTCGTCCTAATTCTTTTTATTTCATGTGTCTGCAATTTGTGAATGCTTGTAAGTTTTTCTAAGCACATTTTAGAGTAAGACAAGGTAGATATCAAGCCATTAATAAAATGATGGGTGAGAAAGTTTTGCGTACTTGTGTAAGTTACAGAATTTAACTTAGGATGCTCTGATATTGTCATCTTGAATTTGAAGTGTGTGTGTGTGTGTGTCTGTGTGTGTGTGTGTGTGTGTGTGTAAATTATACCATACGTCGCCCAGTTAGAAACTCTGGAATATTACTAAAAAAAAAGTTCTGGGCCAGAGAAGAAGAAAGAGGTTTGCTGCAGACATCAGTTAGAATGCTCTCAGGTAAACGAAACGAAAATCCTAAACTACAAGGAGACACAAAGTTGAAGCCCATTGACTTTTATTTACCAAGAATTCTGGAGCAGCCCTTCCAGAGTCATTTCATCAGCTCCTCCATGAATGCGTGGGGGACTGGTATCAGATGTTCTCTCGGACCCTGCCCTGAGATGGTAAGGTGGCTTCTGTCACTTGGTACATCACTTCCTCGTGTGACTGCTTCCCAGGGCAAGCCAAGATGGCAAGAAACCTCTTCTTGGATACCCTCCTGTTTTCATCACGGAGGAGCAACGCTTCTTAGAAGGACTCCAGAAGACGGCCTCTTCCATCTCCTTGTTCAAAACTGTCTGACGTGGGCATTCTCAGCTGCGAAGGAAGCTGGGAAAGGCAATGTGGACTTTTCCATCCTTCAAAGTGGAAAGCAAGAAAGCAGAAATGGGGCTGGGAACAGTCGTTAAGAAGCCAAATATTGCTGTCTGCCACAAGAATTCAATAAAAAACACTGATTATATAGAACATTTACTAAAGGGGATGGCCTTGGGCAATGAGTGATCAGAACAGAGGTGGCCTTGAACAGCAGGTTAGACTGAAATGGGGCTGCCCTTTACATATTAGTCTCGATTAGATACAAGTCCCCCAAAACATTAGCGAAATTTTCACAAGAATGTTCATGTTAACTGTGTAGTTCTTCCCAGGGAAGAGCTAGAAGGGCTTTTCTGGAATCAAGCTTGAGGAGAGAGGTAAGCTGGTTGTCAGCAGCCCCGGGGATGCTTCCTGGGTCACCTCTGGAGGTTGCCGGGCAGGTCAAGGCTGCCCGCTCTTAGAATGACCACCTGCCTTTGTCAGAGCAGCTCTGTATTTGTTATCTTTCTACACAGAGTTTAAAAAGCATTTAGAGGCTCACAAAATGTCTGATAAACACGGGTAATTTGTTGCAGCTGTAGAGTAGGGTTTCCCAAAATGTGGTCTGCATCAGAAACCCCTTGGCCTGCTTGTCTAAAATTCAGTTTCCCAGATCCTATTCCAGGCCCATAAATTAGATATTCTGATTCACTGATTTGGGGCAGGGACAAAGTTTCTGTATTTCAAGCAAAATCTAAAGTTGGAAACCCACCAAGATTCCCTATAACCAATAATGCCCTAAAAAGACCCTATTTCAATAATTAGGGATGTGAGCAAAGATTAAGTTACAAAGATGATTATCCCCTTGTCTTTGAAGCTGATTTTTTTTTCTTCTTTCCTAAATTCTTGTGTTTGACATTCAGCCTTCAAATTCTCATACAGATTCTGAAATTACATTCCTGGTTTCTCTTGGCTTGTGTCTACGTATGTAAATTAAAAAGTTAAATACTCATTGGAAGTGTTATATATAAGTCACTTTTTGGCTCCTGCCAGGAATACTTTGTTCATTTCGTCAATGAGGCAATATTTCAGAGTAATTGTTTTAAATGCAGACTTTTTCTTTTACAGGAGTTAAATAAAAACAGGCAAGTACAGACAAATGCAAGCAGTGCTTTGTGAATGGCTGAAATTCAGGTACCCTTTCATTACATCACAGCAGCAAGAGACAGATTAATTTTCAAGCGTGGAGACTTTCAATATTGTTCTTGTGATTGCAAAGCGTCCACAGACATTCCTTTGCACTAATAATTACCCTTCTCAGTTAATGCAATTGTTCCTAAAAATCAAACTGAAAGGTCCTAAGAAAATTAGTTTCTTCTTGTTTATCCCAGTATGAGAGGATCAACTGTAGATTAATTAAATGCTCTTGCTTCAGTTTCTGTATGGTACTGGTTTTCAATTGAGTTAAGCTTATGCTTTCACACTTAAAAGCCTGTTTATAGGATCATTTTTAATCCTCTTCTGAAAAGGTTGAATTTACAATTGAGCATGCTCTCTCCTCCACTTTAATTGTTCCCAACAATGCAAATGAAAATGTCCTTTACAGCATGGAAAATGGGGGATAAGAGAATTCTCACGTGTTGACTTTCAATATGTTTTTCTAATCTCTCCAGAAATGGCATTCTATTTGAAAAATTTGAATATATTTCCATCACAATGGAAACATGGCCCCAAAGAACGAGAGAGAGCACAGGTTTGTGTCGCAAAGGCAAGCACACCAGGACCCAGCACAGTAATAAAGAGTGACAGCTTTGATTAATGACTAAAATGAGTAATAATGCTGTCCAGGCTTTATTTCCTTGCCTTTGCCTCTGATCCCCTGCTTCCCTTTTCCCCTTCTTAATTTCAGTGACTACTCATCTCTTGTTCATCTTTAAGAGTTCTTTGTAGGGTTTCTTCAAAATTATATTTTGTATATTTTAGAAAAATACCAAGGCAATAAGAGAAGAAGGAGAACTGAAATGCGCAGGGAGAGTGAGCTGCAGTAAATCGCAAGTTCAAAAAAGGGTCCCTGATAATTGACTGCTCAAGTTGGAAACGTTAGCTCACACAATGTGCACACACACAAGCGCGCTCACACACAATGCGCAAACACAAAAGCCCGCGCACACACACAAGTATATTAAAAGCAAAGCGTAAAGACAGTTCTTACTTAATGTGCCCTTTTAAAAAGGGTATGACCCTACCTTTCATCATGAAAATAAAGAGGCTTATTAGCATGAAATGATTCTGTCCCTTCATTCTGTCTACTTTGGGAGTTTCCATTTGCTTCATTTCCATTTCTATTTCTATTTATGTCTTAATAGCAAAAGTCAACCGGATCCCAAATGGAGCTCACAGCCATGATGTAGAATGGAGATCACTGATAAAAGGTAATCCCCTTTGCTCCCAGCCTGGTGGATGAGATCTGGATAGATTAAACAGATTTGGACCAAACCAACAATGCACTCCCTGATTTATGAAAGTCCAAGCTGTGACCTAGGTATCACACCAGAAACCATTCTTTGGATGCCCTACCCAGGGAACACAGCCACTCCCCTTCTTCTCCGGCAAGGTGGAATCATTAAGGAAACCCAAGGATCAGAAAGCTCACCAAGTTTGGAGACCATCAACTGGCCGGCAGATATATGTTGTTTGGCTCATACAGGTTTTTAATATTTTAAATACATCGCCAGCATTTAAAAACATGAGATTTAACATAGAAAAGCAAGATAATTGGTATTTTTTGAAAAACTAAGATATCTGGCAGCACCAAGCCTGTGTGTGGCAGTGATTGGCAAGAACAACGTAGATGCTACTCCCTTTGGACAGAAGGGGTGCCCTCCTTCCAGTTTTCAGTCTCCACCCCCACCTCTTGCCCACGGCCTGTCCAGTTCACCCACAGCTACTGCCTGCCTGGCCTCTACTGACATCTGAATTTGAGTCTCCTGATTCAGTTCAGTATCTGCACTTTTCCAGGTGAGGAGACACGATCGTAAGAATTGAAAGCCTTGACTGAAGTTGCAAGTTCACAGTTGAAGCCAGCTTATCCCTCAGTGGGGTTAAGAGGAGCAGAGCACAGTGAGTCAAATTCCCCTGTGCTGAGCAGGTGATGGAGTGTCATTCCAGACACCAGTGAGTGGGAATCCCAGAGGGCAGGTGTGTGGGCAGCATTCCTAACACCTGGATATGCTTCTGCTTTCTCCCAGTAAACTTAGAGTCTCATACCAGGGATCAGAGGTTTATTGTTACTGTTACTAACAACATTAACCTTGCTGGAAAGGCGAGGCCCAATTCCTGGGACCTGATTAGACATGGTTTAGTTCTACCATCTAGCAAAGATTGCCCAAGACCCAGGGCATACCAAGGGAAGCCCAGGAGTGGCTGGCCCCCACTGCAGTCAGTAAGACAGGGAAGTAGTGCATGTAGACAATGCTAAAACAGTAATAAAACTGACTAAAAGTCAGCCTACTTTTTATTAATAGCACATGCTAGCAAATCTGAATGATGCCAGTGATACTGAGATATTCCTCTCTAAAAAAGTATGTTAAGTCCTAAGCAATTGCTGTGGTTGTAACTGAATTTTTAAAAATACAGAGCAGAAAATTAGCATATTATTTCTACATGAAACTCATAAAATCCTCAGACATCCTGCCCCAGAATACCTAGACCCAAATATGTGAATTCACTTTGACAGTAAGTTTTGTGACAGTTTGAAATCCTCTGAGCTGACTTCAGGCTAAGTTCCTGTTTCTAACCCCTGCTGTGCTACATCTTCCTGTGTTTAAACAGTAGCTTGGAAATAAACAATGATGGCACAGTGATTGCAGAGACAAGAAACAGAACTTGAGTAATGAATTCTGTCATTGTATGGTGTTTTAATTTGTGTTTACAATCCTTTAACTGCAAAAACCTTTATTTAAAGCCCCTACAATCAATCACACTATCTTGAAGAAACAAATACATGGGTAGTTGTGTTTGGGGAGATTCATCATAAAATGCAATTTTTATAATCTCTGCCAAATTTATCCTCATGTTTAAGATTTTGCATAACTATTTTTGTATACGTTGCTTAATGTGAAATATTTTGAAATTAAAATGAATAAAACATGTTCTCTGATCAACTGTGAGTGAAACTGATTTAAAAAATCTAGCTATCTTCTTTTTTTAAGGAATGTGTTAAGATTAATTTTGATGAGGTTATCAACAAATTGTTAGAAATGAAGCCTCAAAAGCCAACTGTAATGTTATTATTCATTACTATGAGTGAACAATATGATGGCTTACATCTTCCCCTTTGTTCAAAGAATACATTAATGTAATTAAAAGTTTTAAACCATTACTCTGTGTTTCTTTTCTGACCATTATTATGAGTATTATTACTGATCATAATTTTATCTAATAAAGAAGGGTAGTGTTCAAATAGCATGAACTCTGGGTCATGACTATGGCAGAGTTTTCACATTTTGAAGTGCCATGTTCCACCTTTACCCCAAACTAGACTCCCATGACTTCTCAGATGTAGGTAGCAGGTTTTCACCTGTCCTGCATGTGGACTGGATTTAGTGCCAGCTTATTATCTACAATAGAATTCGCTGCAATGTGAAATTTTCTCAGAGATTTGGAGACTTGGAGAGCAGTTTACTCCTTGGTTGATTCCACAGCACTTTGCTCACAAATATATATGTCATGAATAAATGTGAAAATGACCATCTCCCCCAGCAGACATGAGCTCTTATAACATAGGGAACGTGCATTAATGATACTATTTCTATGACATTTCAGGTACCTAATAAACTCCACTGAATGAGTAGACAGATGAATGGATCGATGGACAGAAGGATGGATGGATGGATGGATGGATGGATGGATGGATGGATGGATGGATGGAAGGATGGATGGATGGATGGATGGATGGATGGATGGATGGATGGAAGGAAGGATGGATGGATGGATGGACGGACGGATGGATGGATGGAAGGATGCATGCATGCATGGATGGAAGGATGGATGGATAGATGGATAGATGAGTAGTATCTCATTGAAGAACAACACTTTGCAAATATATGAGATTTACATTCCTACTAAATTAAACAGATACTTTTGAAAGGAGTGATACTTTTTCTTTAAGAGCATACGCTAACCCTAATATCACTGATATCACTTTAAAACTACACCTCACTTGCGTAAAGTATCAGTAAATCTGAACAAATTCTTTGAAATCCTTAAAAGCCAATAGCCAATCAATGATATGGCAGCCTAACATAGCGCAGTTTCTCAAACATCAACTTTATTGCATACTACTTCATCTTTTTGCCCAAACTATTTTATGTGATTATTTAGTAAATATTTCTGTTTAGTTCTGCTTTTTGCTTTTGTAAAACTTATCTTAATACCTTAATTCTGTTATAAGAAATAATACCCATGTATATTTCAGCTTTATGTGCCTCTTACGTTATTTTTTTAATGCACTCTTAAATAAGCACATAAGTATTGAAACATATCCAGTCCATCTTAGAACTAAGATCTAGATACCAGCACAGCGGAATGAACATAGGCTTTGGGATAAGGTGAATGGGTGTTCAAGACATAGCGTTATCATTTCCAAGGTAACTTAATGTCATTAAAAGGCAATTCCTCACATACATACGGAGTAAGGAAACTAACCTCACAGAATTATGACGATTAAATGAAAAACATATGCAGATCTCCCAGTAGGAGCCTTCCATAGATTATTTAGGTGCTCAGTCAGCTGCTACAATGGTGTTGATGTTTCACTTTTTAAACAAACCCTATTCTTTCTTTCTGCACTTCTCACTCTCTCTAAAAATCTGTTGACCATTCTTATGCTAAATACAGCCTCATAGAACCAACATGCCCAATTTTATGCAAAACAAGCATCAGTCATAGCAACTGCATCAGATAAAAATAAATATGAACAATATAAAAATAAATATGGACAGCTCTCAGGGAGCAAGAGTGGAGAATGGAGACGGCTCCATGGAACCGTCTGGAATGGAATGGAACCGGAATGGAACCCAGAATGGAATCCAGAATGGAACCCAGAATGGAACCGGAATGGAACCCAGACACGCTTCCGTGTTTCTCTGCCACCTTGGAAACTACTTGTGGGCCCTCCAGACCTTGGGCTCTTTATCTAATAAAACTGAGGGAGTGAATTCTTTTTCCATGTAAAACATTAGTTGGTGAAATGTTCACTGTTTGATACACCATCCCTTTGCTTTCTTGGTTTGCCTTTTTCTTATTCTCATTGTGAGAGCACATGTAGAGTGAATGTGACTATAAAAGTGAAAAGATCTTGTACTGGGGTTTCAGGAAAGGATTTTTCAAGTTCAAACAAGTTTTAACTGAAGCTCTCTTAACCCTCCTGCTATTGAACCACCAGCCCAAGCCCTTATCAGGTGTCTGACCACCCCCCCACAGCCCCCCACACCTTTCACCCAAATGACACCAACTTGCACCCAAATGACACCAACTTGCTTTTATTTATTCTTATCGTGTTGGGGGACTTGCACTATCAGAGAGAAAATAGATTAAAAACAAGAGCAGAAATCAATAGCTGGAATCTGAACAGTGAACAGAAATTTTAGTTTACATTTTTTTTTCCCTGAGAGAGAAAAGTGCTTCGAGTTTTGATTGTATGGTACTGGCCTGCAAAGCATTTAATTAAGATGTCTGAGGCAGATAATAACAAATATGAAGGACTTGGCTCCACAAATGATCACCCTGCAGACATCCCAGAAACAAACAGGCACCAGAGCAAGAATACATGTTTCTCCTTCTGCCCATTCATCCTTTGGACTTAGCAAGCTGGTCAAACACGTGCCCTCGGAGGTCAGCCTGACTGTGGGTAGAAGAACAAAGAATCTGCCTTCAGGCAGACCTGGGTTCCAATCCTAGATCTGCCATTATCTAAGGTAGATCCGCAAGTAGCTTAAGTTCTCTGAGTCTCAGTTTCCATCTTATAAAAATGGGGATTATGCAAGGTTTTGTGGAAACTGATTAACAAACTGTTCTGATTATTTATTTCTGTATAATATGCCACTCCAGAATTTAGTGATATATCAATGACCATGTTATTTTGCTTATGAACTTTGTGGCTCAGGAATTTGGACAGAGAATAGCCAATGTGGCTTGTCTGCACTGTTCTGCCTGGAAACTTGGCTGGGGAGACTCAAATGGCTGGGGTTGACTCGAGCAGATGAGGCCTGAGATTACCTAAGACTTGTTCCCTTGCATGTCTGGTGCCTGAGCTGAGATGATATGGATGGCTGGGGCTCACCGGATCTCTCTCAGTGTAGCACTAGGGCCTCTCCAAGTGATTTCTCCAAAAGGCCTTATCACCATGGCGACTTTAGGATGGTCAGATTTCCCACACGGCAGCTCAGAATTCCAATAGCAAGTGTTCCAGCAAACAAGGTGGAAGCTGGATGGTCTTTTAGGACCTAGCCTTGGAAATCACGCAGTGTTATTTTCACTGAGCTCTGTGGGTTGGAACATGCCCTGCTCTCTCAGACTCAAGGGGAGGACACATAGGTACTGTACTTAAAACACACTATATTTAAAAGCATCAGCCTCACACCTGGAATATTAAACTCCAGAAATACTGTAGATCAGAATCCCCCAAATCAATTCCCTGTTGTAATCATACTATAATAAATAAATCATAAAATATGTGAGCATATACTTCATAAGGCACTTTTATATCCATTGATTCATTATGTTACATTATCCCTACCTAAGCAGGAGAAATATCTTTTCATATATTGGAAATAATATCCAGAGAAGTTGAATCAGTTCCCCAGGATCACTGGTACATCTCTGGTTGTTAAATACACCATTGGCAGCAGCATCCTCAACCGCTAGAGAGACATGTGCGTGCAAAGTCAGGAGTGAGGTTATCTATCTCTAATTATCATTAGAATCTGACCTGCATGCTCATTAACTATTTCTCATTTCATATACACTCAAGAACCTGAAAGTTAAATGCTTGAAAATGCACTGAGTGCAATACACTGACGAAATGCCACTCATATGCCTGCAAAGAAACACTTAATATTGATGCTACTTTGATAATAAATTATATATATATATATACACACACACCGATACACACGTATATATATATGTCATAAAGAGCTTTCATAGACACGATCACGTTTGATTCTCAAGGAAATATAGTTATACATGATTTTTAATTAAACTCTGGTTTTATGGTAATTATAGATCCACATACAGATACAAGAAATAAAGCTGAGAGATTCCATGTACTCCAAACCCACTTTTCCATTAGTGGTAATATTGCAAAACTATAGTACAATATTTCAACCATGACATTGACATTCATGTTGCCTTCTTCTATAGCCACACCCATTCCCTACTGCCTTTCATCCTCCTTAACACCTGGCAACCACTAATCTGTTCTCCATTTTAATACTTCTGTCGTTTTAGGAATGTTATTGACAGCTTTCCCGTTCTCCGAAAGTAGAGCATTCCTATGAAACCTTCATAAGCTGAAATGGTGTGAAGCAAAGAAGTGACTACCTGAGGACACATCTTGATAACGATGCACTAAATAAATTGAGATAAAGCACAGAGGCTCCCAGACACAGGGAACATAGCCTTTCCAACAAATGGTGCAAAAGCATTTGGACTTCCACATGCAAAAAACAAAAACAAAACAAAACTTTGACCTAATTCTCTTATTTTATAAGAAAATTAACTCAAAATGGATCACAAACTTAAATGTAGAAAGTAAAACTACAAGGATTTTAGAAAAGTAAACCTAGGAGGAGAAATCTTTGGGATCTAGCTGTAGATTAGAGTTCTTAGTCTTAAGAAAGTCAACAGAAGAAAAAAATTGATAAATTAGACTTCACCAAAATTAAAATCTTTGCTCTGTGAAAGACACTTTAAGAAGATGAAAAGACAAGCTACAGGTGAGTAAAAATATTTGCAATCCACATATCTGATAAAGAACTAGTGTCTAGATCACATAGAGAATTCACAGAATTCAACATACAAAGCAGTTAGGACATGGGCCAACAACATGAGAAGATGTTTCATGAAGGAAGCTATACGGGTGGCAAATAAGCACATAAAAGATGTACAACATCAATGTTCACTGGAGAATTAAAGCAAAGCCACAAAGAGATATCACTGCATACCTGTGAGTGGGGTTAAAATAAAAAATAATGACAACACCAAATCCTGGTGATGACATTGAGAAATTGGGTCACTCATATGTTACCGGTAAAAATATAAAATGATGTGGCCACTTTAGAAAAGTTTGGCAGTTTGTTAAATAACTAAACATACAACTATCATATAACTGACCAATTCAACTCCTAGACATTTATCCCAGAAAAATGAAGATACTTGTTCACATCGAAACATGAACAAGAATGTATAGGTTGACTCATAATAAGCCCTAAACTGGAAATAACACAGATGACTTTCAACAGATGAAAACCTCCTTTTGTTGGCCCTTAGGCTGAGTGAAGTTTTGAAATGTAGAGATGATCTCTGACATTTCTAATGGATACCTCTATGTTCTTACTACGTAAATAAAGTTGCCGGTATGAAGTGACATTAAAGTTTGTCAGTAAATGAATTCTTCCTAACTTTACTCCCAGAAGGAAGTTTAGATAAGCTATAGCTTTTTAACATATAAATCTACTTTGGAACATAGCAATACAGCTTATACTGTATGAAAGTCTTATGACTTTTTTCCTTTTAGATTTTTGAAATTGACTGAAGTATTACATCTCCATTTTTGCATATGAAGATAAATGACTTGCTCCAAGTAACGCAGTTAGTAAATGGCTAGGATTTGAACTGTTAAAGCCATGCTTTACTGCCTGTAAGATTTTTCTAGAACAAATCTGATTGTAGACTATTTTGTGTGTATGTTTGTGTTTTACTTGATCCTCAGGGGAAATAAGGGTGTTAATACTTTGATTTTTCAGATGTTGGAAATAGTTCTGGAGAATCAACTTGCCTGATGAATGCAGAGCTTAATTGAACTGTCTTGATTCCAAATCCTTTAAATTTGACCTGAAAACTTCCCTTACTGGAATATCTTTTGGTATTCTCATATGGTTGGATATTTAGTATAATATTTGCCTCTATTTCATTTTGTTGGTTACTTAACTTTTTGGTTCATCTCAAGTTGCAATCTGATTGGGGACAGAAGTTGAAACTTGTACATTTATCAACTTTTAAATCAGTTTTAAGACATTGTTACCTTTTTACTGAATATAAAAACAAGGCTCTGAGTAAATTTAATTATATGGAAACACAAGGCAAGGGACTGGAAAATTGATTAGAAACTTTCTGAAAAGTCAAGTACTGATTTTTCTTTTCCTTGAAAAGAAACTATTTTGGCGACTTCCCTGGTGGCGCAGTGGTTAAGAATCCGCCTGACAATGCAGGGAACACGGGTTCGAGCCCTGCTCCGGGAAGATCCCACATGCCGTGTGCCACAGTTACTGAGCCTGCGCTCTAGAGTCCGCAAGCCACAATTACTGAGCCCATGTGCCACGACTACTGAAGCTGGCGCGCCTAGAGCCCGTGCTCCGCAACAAGAGAAGCCACCACAATGAGAAGCCCGTGCACCACAACGAAGAGTAGCGCCCGCTTGCCGCAAATAGAGAAAGCCCGCCCGCAGCAAGGAAGACCCAACACAGCCAATAAATAAATAAATTAATTTTTAAAAAAGAAACTATTTCTACTTCAATTTCTAATGCCAACTATGACTTCCTCTAACTTTTCTCCTTTTTTACGGAGAACTGTATTTGCTTCCCAAACAACAAAAAAATCCAGTGAGATACACACCTGATATAAAAGTATCCACAAGTCCTTATAGTACCTCTTTTTCAGTGTTCCTACTCATCTCCAAAAGAGCAAGGACAGGATAGGAAAGACAGCATTTCGTTCTTCATGAAGTATAATTATTAAAAGAGATTAATCCTGGAAATCATGCTTTTCTATGGTAGTCCTTAATGTTTACGGATCAGGAAATAAAATAGCCCACTACTCCACAAACATAATCAACCTATATAAATAATGAAATTACTCACACTGTGAGGCCGAGAGTATACTCCATTCTCTGATTTGGATTTGCAAAAGCGAAGGTATAAGTTCGTATGTCTTGGGAATGAATGATGAATAAGTTTGAACCATCAGAAGGGTTTTTCATCACAGCTGAAGCCATTTTATCACGTAGAAATTCCTTTTTCCTATTTTACGTAACGAAAGGCCATTCTTAAGAATATGTGGTCCGACAACACACTCTCAGGATTTGTTACTTGTTTGAGATTTATACTGACTCTGCCTTCTGTGATCATCTGATACCCTCAGGGACCATCTGGAATGGCATTTACTTTGCAGCAAATCTAGGACGCTTGTTCCAGGGTCAAGAACTAATTCAGAAATGAAGCTTCTTTCGACAACTCTTATAACTCTTGATCACACATGACCTCCAGTGCATCTATGCTGCTAAAGGGCTTGTGTGAAACTTTTAGCAGAGTCCAGCCCTTCTTGTTCCTCAACAAGCTTTGTGACTAATGCAGCAAGTCGTTTCCGAGGACCCCGCTTTTCTGGCTCTTTGACATGTAGCTACATTATGTGGTCAATCTCTGCAAGGGGCAGAAAAGTGAACAGATTCAGGGACCTTTCTACCCAATCATCTTGCTGCCTGACAAAAAATCGATACCATAAGCCAAACAGCATTGCCAGCAGACTTTCCCAGTTTTGCTCCAGCTGTAATTAGAGGAACAGAGATTCCAAATATAATACATCTTCTCCAGTCAACTTGTGGATGAACTCAGATTCGGACATGATATTGTCTAGCTGTTCAGATCCAACCAGCTGGACCCGGCATCCATAACGATGGAACATGTAGTAGAAATCAGAGGCCTGGAGCACCAGGTATTACAACTCTGCCAAACTCCTGCCTTCGAGGCTCTTGAGGTTCAGCTGCGTGCCCATGCGGAAGTGGCCGACCACTGCCGCTAGGAAGTCCACCAGGTGCTGCTTCCGGTACCAGGCCGGGTTGCGCTGCACCACGAAGCTGCCCCAAGTCGGCCCATTAGTGAACAGCCGCCGGTGATGAGCCTCGAGCCCTTGGAGCAGGCGCACACGCCTCTTCACACAGGCTCCGCCTCCAGCGCCTAGTGCTCTGCGGTGCCGCAGCTTTGGTCTCGCCGGCGCCATGGCTTCTCCCACCAGCGTGGTCACGTGGTGGCGCGCTCGCTGGAAGTGAGGCCCCAAAGCGCCAGCAGGTGCCCCACCGGAAGCCGGTCCGCCGTGGGGTCGAACCGCGGTGGATGGCCTGAGGAAAACTGCTTGCCGGGCCGCGGTCAAAGAGCTGGGGGAGCTCTGTCTTCGTTCCTCTCTCTGGGGAGAATTCCTTGAACAGACCCCGAGCCTTCTGCACCGCCAGCAACCCCTGGGTGCCCAAGTGGGCTTTACACAGCCCCGGAGCAAGACTTCTGACCGACCTGGGCTTCCAAACCACCGGCTCCAGGAAATGCACCGCAACACGGGCATCGCCATCCTGGCAGCAGTAGGAAGGAAATGCTGCCTCATGTGGGTTTATTTTTTGTTTTTTTTGTTTGCTAATTTTTATCTTATATTGGAGTATAGTTGATTTACAACGTTGTGTTAGTTTCAGGTGTACAGCAGAGTGATTCAGTTATGCATATATATTTATGTTCTTTTTAAAATTTGTTTCTCATTTAGGTTATTACAAGATATTGAGTATAGTTTCCTGTGCCATACAGTAGGTCCTTGTTGATTATTTTATATATTGTAGTGTGTATATGTTAATCCCAAACTCCTGATTTATCCCTCCCCCCAGCATCATGTGGTTTTGATGAGAAATAAGATCACATGTGTAGAGACTCTTTGCAAATTGGCAAATGCTACCCCGATTTTATTTTGAGGTCTGACTAAAGATTGTACACTTCGCCCAGAAGTAGAATTTTATGTACAGAATTGTTATTTTTCTGTGAAATATTCATGTAGAAGATATGATTTGAAAACTTAAAAAAGTTCTGTGGTAAAACGATCATCTCATTTTCTCTAGTTAGAGAAAAATGTCTTATGGGTGTTCCCTATAAGAGAAGCAGTATGTTTCATTGGAGCAATTGGCTGAGATGGAAAAAAGGCAAGCATAATAAAAGGTGTCTATAAAATCAGTCAAGTAAAACATTAAGTGCTGGAAAAAGAGCTCAGTGTTTTAATTGTCTTTCAGGAGTTTGTTCTGTGTGTGCAGGCAAAATGATAACGACAAATTTCAAAGGCAGCCTCTCTGAACGACTTCCTCTGAAATCCTACAGAACTGGTAGCATTCTGATAGCCTCTAGGTGAGGAATGAGGACACAGAGCAGATGGTTGAATGTCATTATGACTTGGACATAAGCATATGCCTTGGCAACTCTAAACAAGAACCAGTGAGTCTACTGTCAGCTTCAGGAAGGAGGCAGCCCTTTGAAATGCCTGCAGCGCAAGTGACCCATGCTTTCCCAATGATTCAGCAGGTTAATAATTAATAACATCTGAAACTTGTGCAAATGATTACACAAGAGCACTGCATCCCACTATGAATTCTTCACCCCTGATACACTCGGGCCGAGTGTTTTGTTACCACATACTCTCTGCAATCATTCTTAGCCATTAATCTAAAGTTTCTGTGTTTGTAGAACTGCTGTGAACGGACCAATTTGTCATTGACAAATATTTGGTTGCCTTTGGTTGATGAGAGAAGTTGGAAATGGATCAGAACTCCAGGCCTTGCCACGTCCTCACTACCAGGTAACGCTTCACGATAAAAGTGGGTCTCAGACTGAATTCTGATGCGTGTACAAATATTTGTCAGCAAACCAGCATTGGCTTCCTCTGTGGGAAAGCAAAGACTCTGCTCTCAGTCCTTTCATATATTCTGAAAGTATTTTGCAGGAAATGGTCACTCCAGGAAAATGTGACCATTTTCTAGCAGTGGAATTCAGTTCATCTGAGATCAGGGGTCAGACTCTCCCAGAAGTGGCTGAACACAGGATACTGGGTGAGGTCTAGGGCACCACTCCTTTAAGCCAATCTCCATATCCTGAGCACCAATTATTTCACCAATGAAAATTCACTTCTGATCTTCTGTCAATTGACAAACCCTCTGGAGTTAATCAGAGATAAAGATGGCTTGGGAATTCCCTGGCCATCCAGTGGTTAGGACCCTGTGCTTCCATTGCCGGGGGCCTGGGTACTAAGATCCCACAAGCCACGTGGTGCAGCAAAAAAAAAAAAAAGATAAAGATGGCTTAAATAATGGCAGAAGCTGCTTAGGGGGTACAGTCTTTTGATAAGGGCTTCCTAAAAGCTACCATTACCCTTCAAATACTTACCTTTAACTAGGGTACAAAATTTTTACCAGAAAATCTCAAATAGTCATTGAATCTAATTAGCACACATGCATGTTTTATGCTGTGAGCTGTGAAATAGCATGAATTTGAAGTACAAATTAAATGTAGCTCTTAAAATGGTTACTAATCATTTTTCTGACACCAGCTAAATAAATCCACCTTAAGATACTTATATTTTTTAAGTCATTGAACCTGTACTGTTAAGTGATTTTGTACTTTTGTGAAATGAACAGTTAGTTTGTTGTAATTAAAGTAATAACTTTTATTTGATTAAGTTTCCAACTTTCAAGTCTTTTAATATATTTTAGTTAATAACTATTCAGTTGAATGATTTTGAAGATTGGAAAATAATGTCAAAATGATAGGGAATTGTCTAGCATTTCTTAGGAAGCAAGTATAGTCAGCCTTCTGTATCCACAGGTTCCAAATCTACAGATTTCAACCAACCACAGATGAAAAGGCTCGAAAAAAAATTCCTGAAAGTTCTAAAAAGCAAAACTTGAATTTTCCTGAGCTGCCGGCAACTATTTACGTAGCATTTACATTGTATTAGGTATTATAAGTAATCTAAATATGATTTAAAGTATAAGGGATGATGTGCACAGGTTATAAGCAAATATTAAGCCATATTATATAAGGGACTTGAGCATCTGAGGATTTTGTATCTGAGGGGGTCCTGGAACCAATCCCCTGTGGATACCAAAGACAGCAGTGTTGTTCGAGAAAAAGATTTAAAGCTGTTTTGTTTTAATTTTACCTTCTTAAAAACTTAAGAATTAGAAACGGACGTTTTGCTAGGATAAAACTGATTCACATAATTGTCAAACACATAAATCCTTTCTCCTGGGTGAAATCTATCCTCCTTTGTACCATTTTTACTTCGGGAAGCATTTTTCAGCATTAAGGGGAAGTTTATGCTGGTGTTTAGATCCCTTGACAAGCATCTCTAGCCTCATTTGGTCATCAGGCATTGAGGGCACCACAGATTTTATTTCCCAAATTCACAATCTGCAGACTCTCAGTTCTTGAATATTACATATTATGGAGTTTATTCAATGAATCATCCTCTCATTCACAGGTATTTATTAAGCAACAAATATGGATCAGGCACAGGAAGCTAAAGCTATGAGAAACACAGTCCTTGCCTCAAGAATGTCACAGTCTAGTGGGGAGACCGGGAGGTAGCTGGTGTGATGGCAGTAGATGACAGAGTTGCTGAGAGCCTGGGCTCTGCAGCCCTCTTGCTGGGCTGGTATTCTGGCTCTGTCATGACTTAACCTCCCTGGGGTTCAGTATTCCCACCTGTAAAATGGGTACGATAATACTATCAACTGCATAGGGCTGTTGTCAGGACTAAAGGCAGTTATTCATATTAAAAACTCAGAACAGGATCTGTCACATAGTAATGAATGTGTGGACAACACGTGTTGGCTACAATTATTATTAAGTGTAGGGTACTTGGGGATCTGCTTCCGTAAGAGTCCCTGTGGTTCATCCAAGTCAATTCAGACACCAGTTCCTTCCAAACTGAACTCTCGTTGCCTTTCTTATCTAGGATTTCCCTTCATTCCTGGTCATGACTCTGGTAAGAGTTGTTATTTCACACTTCTTTTCCTGACAGAGTCTTATGCCCTCAGATGTATCTTTCAGACTTCCCAGTCACTAATTTGAAAATCTTATATGATTATCTCTGATCATCTCCCTCCCCTGATCAAAATCTCCTTCAATGTCTGTCATCATCTTGAGTATAAAATACAGACTCTTCAGTCTGACATGAAAAACAGGGCCTCCCAGAACTCAAGTTATCCTGGGTCCCTCTTGATTTTTGAGATGCCTTATTAATGTGTAAAAATGGAGAACTGCTAAAATAACGTCTCAAAACTTTGGTACATTTACATGTTTGCAACATATAATAAGCAAATACAAATGAGTATGTATTTATTTATGACAACAAATACATAAACATACAATTGTGTAATTCACAAGATAATTGGAGAAACCTTACAGATCTTAATTCATAGTTGATGTGGTTCATATTTGGTACACAGGTTGACAGCCATATGGTGACTGGAGCACCTTCCTCTTTCCATATGATCGGTGAACTTCTTTGTATTAGTTAGAAATGATTTTTGACTGGAACTAATGAGTTGTGCAGTATCAGTTTATTACGTCTCATGATTCTGCCATCTGGATTGGACTCATCTTGCTGAGGCTATTCCCTCTGCATTTGCTGGGGCTGGAACGTCCAAGATAGCTTTGTTACTCACATGTTTGGTGCTTCATTTGGGGGGCTGGGGTATCTGGTGGCCGACCAGCTGTCTCTTTCTCCACGTGGTTTCATGTGGCTAGCTTGGGCTCCCTCACAGCATGAAGATCTCAGGGTAGGCAGACTTCTTACCTGGTAACTGGTTGCTGAGAGAGGAAGTCACTCTGAGACTAGTCCTAGAACTGGCACTGTGTCATTTCCATCATATTCTATTGGTGAAAGTAAGTTACAAAGCCAGCCCGTTCAAGGAGAGGGAAAATAGAAAATAGATCCCATCCCACCTCTGGATGCGGGAAGCAACGTGTGAGTACGGTGAGGGGAGGAAGGGCTCACAGCCATCTTTGAGGACTTTCTACCCCAGATAACATCCGCATGGAGGTAGTTACTGTATTGATTCAGTGGGTCGACTCTGATACTTTTGGCTTCCCTCTCATTGTTGAAAGTTTATTGTATCTCCTCTGTTTCAGCCTCTCCTAATCATGTTCAAGGGTAGGAAACAGAAGTAGTGAGGGGCACAGTGGCTTTCCTTGGTCGCTTCTTTCTAAACCACGTAGAGAAAAAAATTTTTCTCACAAGCCCCGATCAGATTTCTTCTTATATTTCTTTGTGCAGAATTGGATTGTATATCTACGATCCAAAAGGATGGGTCCTTTCCCTAAGATGTAGTTAAATTTACATCCCAAACCAAATTGGACTTCTGAGAGCAATATGGAAAGGGGAGAATAGATTTTGTGCAAGCAAGCAATGATGCTGGCCATGTTCTGTAACTGCATATATAACCAAAATTGTAGAACAATTATATACTTGTATATAATTTCAGATAACACTGAAATATCCAAATTAGATATTTACCTTCTACTGTCCACATAACAAACCCCATGCTAGTGTTTGACTATGAGAACCCTTTGCCTCTAGTGGGAGAAACTACATAGACATGAGGCAAAGAGTGTGAATTCAGGGAGGGGTGCAGAATTGGGGCCAAAACATTCCATCTAAAATCCCCTCAAATTTATACTCCAGGCATTCTGAAACCTTTGCATTTCCTTACCCACTCCAAGCTCGCACGTCTTGTCTTTAAACTGCTGATCTGGGTACCTGTAGCATCCTTCCTCATGCCTTCACCTGACCATCCTTCAAGATTCAGCTCAAAAGGCATTTCTTCCCCTGGGCCTTCTCTTATTCTCAGGCTGGGTTAATGGCCTCTGTTGCCTGCCTTCTCCCGTGGTACTCTGAGCTCATCACTATTGTGATAATCATATTATCAGATTTGTTAATATTATTTGTTTACTTAAATATGTTTCACATTAGATCATAAGGACAACCTAATGCCCAGCAATTAAGGCTAGGAGTACATTTTCTGAGTCCTCGTATCTTCAGCACTTACAGAGTATTTGGGTCACAGTAGAGAATCAAATGCTGGTTGACTAAATAAATGGATGGACAGTAGCTTGACAGTCTATCCTGAAGGCAATGGGAAGCCACTGGATAATTTTAAATGTGATTGTTATTTTTGTATTTTTGGAGGGGAATATTTTGGTAGCAGTGAAGGATGTAGTGGAAGGGGTGAGACTAGAGAGGCAAGAAGATCAGGAAACTGACGTAAGGCTATATGAAATAACAAGAGATAGAACTAAAATAATGTCAGTGTTGAGGATGAGAACAGAGCAGACTCAAGCGATATTTAGAAAGTAAAGAGATAGATCCTAATTCCCAGTTCGTTCTGGAGGGTAAAATAGAGGCAAACTCTTAGCTGATTTTTATGTTTCTGCCTTGGGTTACCCGTTGGAGATAGAGCCTTTTCCTGATGTCAGGAATGTACCAAGGGGCGGGTATTCTGGAATCCAATTTTGGAATAATGAGCATGTGGTACCCGTGGAACACCCATGAAGAGAGTTGAGTAGGCAATTGGAATAATGGTAGCTTAGGTGAGAAATCAGAGCTTGATAATTAGATTTGGAAATGATCATAGATTAGTGGAGTCATATAAATAGCTGTGTTCCCCAGGAGGAATGAGAGAAGGGGCAGAGGACAAACTTGATAAGAACTAGCACTGACCAATGAGTGGAAGAAAACAAACCTGTAAAGATACTGAGAAGGAACAGCTGGATAAGCATGTAGGAAATGGGGTGGACTAGTTTGCTAGGGCTGCCATTGCAAAATACCACGGACTCAGTGGCTTAAACAACAGAAATCTACTTCTCACAGTTCTAGAGGCTGGAAGTCTAAAGTCAGGGTATTGGCAGGTTTGGTTTCTCCGGAGGCCTCTCCTCTTGGTTTGTAGGTGGCCTCCTTCTTGCTGTGAGTTCACATGGCTTTTTCTCTGTGTATTCACAGCAGCATCCCTGGTGTCTCTTCCTCTCCTTATAAGGACATTAGTCACATTGGGTCAGGGTCTTACCTTCAAGTATAGTCATGTTGGGTACGGCTTCAACCTGTGCATGTTGGGGGATACAGTTCAGTCCATACCATGGGGATACAATAGCAACATGGCAGTCAAAGGAAGGAGGTGACATGCTAGTATCCAAGGCACTACACAAGGAAGCTTCTGATTGAAATGTGCCCATGAGTTTTGCTGGTTGCAGACAAGGTGTGAGCTAAACAAAAGGACTTTCCACTGGACAAGGGGCTGCAGTGGCTGATTAATGAGTAAGAGACGAGGAAGCAATAGGAAAGGGTGGCCTGATCATTCCAGAGTCATCTCAAAATACTAGGGTGACCAGGCCCATCAACCACCTGATCAATTTATCCTAGAGTGGAGATTCCGGAGCTGGACAGGCCTCATTCACACCCAGGCTCTGGTCCTTACTAGCCCTGTGACCTTGGTCACATACTTAATCTCTCTAAACCTCAGTTTCTTAGCTGCCAGGTGAAGAGTAGAGTAGTATTGTGAGGACGTGCTCCAAAATGTTAAGGGATTGTCTTTGGGTGATAGGGTTAAGGATCCTTTTTATTTTCTGCCTTTGGCTTATCTGTATTTCAGACTTTTTCTACCTGAAGTTAACATACATTACTTTTGTAATTTAAAAAAGTTATGTTTTCTCCAGAAGAAACCATTCATGCTTTCTGTAAACGTGTGGCACAATTGCAGTTTCTAAGAATATCTGTGATGAATTGCAAACAAGGAAATGGATTAGAGAAAGACTCATTTTTCCCTCTAGTGAAGACAAGAAACATACGTTGAGTACTGCAGGGCACAGAATGGCGTTCACAGTTGAGTAAACAATCTGTGCTTTCAAGGACTTTACAGTTAGTGAGGTAGAATTCCCCCAAATAAATGAGTAACGGTAATGCACTCCATGCCAGAACAGGACAAACATTAAAAAATAGGTTAAATAAACTAAATGCTTCTGGGGTTCTCCCTGGGGGAGGAGGGATGCCATTAGGCTGGAGGAATCACAAAATGTTTCCTGGAAGAGGTAGCATCCCGGATGACCTGAAAGGTGTGTGTGTGTGTGGAGGGGGTTCACACACACACACAGAACAGACAAATTCACTGTTGTCTCAGTGCTATTGGTCTGCTTCGCAGTGGAAGGAAAATTGGCCCAGAGATAAGGACGCAGAACGACCAGTTCACATGGAGAGGAATCTCCCTGTCCACTGCTTTAGTTGCCAGTAACCTCAACAGCCATATGTCAGAAAGTACAGGGGAGTCAAAAATTCTTGCCTCATCACAACCGGGAGATGCAGGGCTTACAATAACCACATTTTGATCCAGTCCAGTTGTTTTCTGTGTGTGTGTTCAGAGTTTGTAAAACTGGAAAAACGAAGATATTCAAGCTGTTTAACTTTCATTCCAGTTGGTTTTTATTGTTTTTCAATTTGATGAGAACTTAAAAATTACCTTCCTTGTTTTTCAAACCCTGAGTCACACTTTTATCTTTTTGTTTCCATCTGCAAAAGGCCCAGTTTTTGTGATTGTATCTTAACTGCCTAAGTGAATACACAGAAAATTATATTACGTTAAATATACAATTATATGTGAAGACCATGGCTTAAGGGTATCAGACTGCTCTTTCAGTGAGAATTCCTAAAGGAAGTTCATATTGACAAATTTGTAAGATTGTCAAATTGCAGTATATACGAGTTTACGTGTCTCTGATTGCACTTCAGTGCTTTTTGAAAGGTGAGTTTGCACTTGGCAATGCCAAAGTCAGACTCTCAGTTTCACAGGAGATTGAAGATGAAATTGGAAATATTAAAGGCAAGCAAAATTAAAATCAACATTAGTCACATATGATGACAGAGTCATATATGATGACAGAATCAAATACCTCGAACCTGGCCTCTAAGAATGTAAAATATCTGTTCTTTGCAATAAATATAGAAAAGAAGGCCTTCGGGATCAATTGGGCATTTATTTGCCTCAGTGTTTCTGGGAGCAAGGAAGTGTATGTATACTGTCCAGAGGAACTTGGGTGAATTTAGAAAAAAAGAAAAACAAAACCAAACCACAGACTTCTCCATTTTTAAGAAAAGGAAGTAGTATGACATCATCCTCGACTAAAATCTAGCCTGTTTATATCTCAGTTTGTTAGGTAATAGAATGCCTTTTCCCGAGTTATAAAATAATTAGGATGATTAAGTACAATTTTCTTCTGAATCTTGATTACCTCATTCATTCATTCATCCAACGTATGTCTATTAAACACCTATTCTGTGCCAGGTCCTGGGAATACAATAGTGAATGGAGGAAAACATATAACTCCTGTCCTTAAGAAATTTGGACTTGATTTGGGAGAAGGGAAAGGAGGTGTAGTAAGTGCTAAAAAGGAGAGGCATATGGTGCCAAGTGAACCCAGAATAAAATGTCTATTCAGGGACTTCGCTGGTGGTGCAGTGGTTAAGAATCCGCCTGCCAATGCAGGAGACATGGGTTCGAGCCCTGGTCCAGGAAGATCCCACATGCCGTGGAGCAACTAAGCCCGTGCACCACAAGTACTGAGCCTGTGCTCTAGAGCCCGAGAGCCACAACTACTGAGCCCGTGTGCCTAAAGGCCATGCTCTGCAACAGGTGAAGCCACCGCAACGAGAAACACGTGCACTGCAACAAAGAGTAGCCCCCACTCGCCGCAACTAGAGAGAGCCCGCGGGCAGCAATGAAGACCCAACACAGCCAAAAATAAATAAATAAGTAAATAAATAAATTTATTTTTTTTAAAAAGTCTATTCAGGGAGGTCAGGGAAAGCTTGCCCATCAAGGAAGTCATGATTCACCCAAGGAAGACCAGGAGAGGGCTGGGTAGAAGGAAGGACAGAGGAAGGGAAGTGTGCCCCGGGGAAAGGGGGGAGGCTCTGTGTGGGAGGAACACAGGGGTGCATTCTAGGAATGTGGAGATCCTCTCATTGGGAGAGGAGAAACCCAAGGTTACAAGAGAGGAGGGGCTCAAGGCCCCTTCAAGGATCTCATTTCTATCCTCTGTCTCAAGAGCAGTGGGAAGCCATCAAATGATTTCAATAGAAGGGTTGGTATAATCAGGTTTGCCTTTTGAAAATTTGACTTTCGCTAGGTTTTGAGAAATTGAGTGAAAAGGCCCAGAATGGCCCTGATTGGGGTGAGTGGCTGGGAGACTCCTGCTCAAGGGGTGGCGGTGGCATGGGCAGGGCCTGTGGAGGAAATGGAGAGAAACAGATTTTGAACTCAACTTTCCTCCTTTGCTCAAGTGGCTTTGGCAAGGAGGTTGGTGGGAAGGAAGATGCCCAACCCTGATGATTTCACCCCACTTCCTGCATCCTAAATTCAAGAGCTAGGAAGTGGTCTTTTCCTAAAAGTCAGCTTCTGTGCTGGGTGGAACAATGGTGACAAGACTTAACTTCCAGGATCAAGCAAAAGAACTCTCAGATTGACAGGGAAGATTTCAGGGGTTGGGTTTCCAGGGAGAGCTAGTTTGCCTTTACTCCCAGTAAGCCTGGCCACCTGCCTCTGCAAACAAGCTTTGTCTCAGATAAAGGAGTCTATTGTGTAACCTGCTGGAAGATCTCCTGACCAGAGAGAGGGCTGTACTGAATCTAACTCTTTGAGGGGGCTGGAAGTAGGATGAGCATATGAGTCAATATCCAGCCAAGACACATGGGAAAGAGACAGGGAGTTCTGTTAATAATTCAACTTTGAAACAGATGTACACTAGGATAGTTTGGGGGCAAACCTGGTCACCTTAGCAAGAAGGGAAAGTTGAAAGTTCGTCCTTTGCTCCCACCGATGTCCCCTTTTGCAGGGGAGGGGCTCAGAGTTCTGTCCCTTCACAGGCAGTGTTGGAAGGCAAACTCTGGCACTTAGCTGACTCCCAGGCCACTTTTACTTTCACACTTTCTGCCATACCTGATACATTCTGAAGATAACATTTCCCATTACCATTATCACTCTGTGATGGCTTATTGTTTATAATTGCTCACTCAGTCACCCCCCAGGAAGAAAGAGGCAGCTCAAAATGGGAGGCACCACCCAAGAGCCTATCAGAAATGCTGCCTCTTAGATGTACTGAAGCAGAATCTGCATTTTAACAATATTTTCAGGGGGTCCATGAGCACATTAAAGTTTGAGAACAGACTTCTGGACTTCCACCTACAGTAAAATAAACATTTTACAATGTGATGGTTTAGGCATACACAACTGAAACAAAGTTTAATGAGGAAATACTTTTACTGTTTTACTTGAAAAAAAAAAAAAGTGCTCACAACTCAGATTTCAGCATCCACTCTTGAGTCGCCACTTGGAGTTTGAAAACCAGCTCTGAAGCACTTAGGAACAGCCCGAAGAGGGTTGTGGGGAAGGGGAGGATGCTGGTGGGGGTGCTTTGGAGAGCGCAGACACTCTCTGCGTTCAGTGACTTTCTGGAACGTGTGCACTTAGTGCTCCGTAGTCAGTCTTCGGAGCGGGAACGCGCGAGGCCGCTGAAAGTTTGCCAAAGCCCCGGAGGGGCCGGTCCCGGGGACGTGATTGGCAGCTGCGAGGGAGGGCGAGGACCGGGAGCCGAGACGGGGAGCAGGCTCGGGGCGGCGAGAGGTCCTGCCCAGCTGTTGGCGAGGAGTTTCCTGTTTCCCCCGCGGCGCCCGGGCGAAGTCGTGAGTCACTCGCGCGCCCGGCCCGACGACACTCCGCGCGCGCACCCGCCGGCCGGGCCGGCCTCCCGCGCAGCTCCCCTCGGCCGCCGGGCCCCCCGCGCCTCGCCCACCGCCACCCTCTGCGGCGCCACATCTGGCCGCACCGCTGCTCCGCGCGGGTCCGCAGGGCGCGGCGCGGAGGCGCGGCGTGCGCGCTCGGGCCGGTCTATGCGGAGCGGCGGGGGCTGCCATGGGCCGGGGGCTGCTTGGGGGCCTGTGGCCGCTGCACATCGTCCTGTGGACACGCATCGCCAGCACGATCCCGCCTCACGTTCCCAAGTCGGGTGAGTGGCCCCCGCCCGGGCTTGGCGCCTGGGTCCCCGGGGCCCCGCAGGGCTGCGCTTGACAGTCGGCCCAGGAGGCGGGCGGAAGCCGGGACGTGGCCCCGGTGCCCGCGCCCCAGCACCCTGCGCTGGGACGGGTACGTTTTTCTTTCCAAAGACCAGGAAAGTGGTCTCGGCGGGGGTGCGGGGCGCGCCCGGCCCCCTTTGTGCGGGCAGGAAGGGCGCTGCGTCCCGGGCCGCCCCCACCCCCGGAAAGGGAAGTTTGAGAAGTTGGTGATCGGCGGAGGCAGGACACGGCCCGGGCGGCCTCCGAGCGAGCGGCGGGCACACCTGGTCCCCGGCCCGGGATCGCCCAGTGCCCCGAAAGGGCAGGGCCCCCATCCTCAGCTCTTGCCCAGGGCCACATGCCCGCGGACCGGCTTTTTGGCCCGGAGTTGCTGTAGCAAAGTTTCAAGGAGAAAGGCGATTGCCAAAGGAAACTTGTCTCGCTCCACTGCGGGCTGGCGTGGATGCGGCAGGGAGTGGGGCTTGTCAGGTGGAAGGCGGAGTATTTACTGAGTGCCTGCTAGGCGCTAGGTGCTGGAGATGTTGCCTGGAGCAGGACAGCCCCGTCTTGCGGACTTGAAGGTTCTGTGCAGTTGTTTGGTGGAAATGAAACGGAAGGGTTAAAATCGTAAATCCCCCTGCCCACCTGATCTTGGTGTCTAGGAGGTTTTGAGGGGAGAAAAATGCAGGAATTGAACTCTTAAGTATTTGTTATGGAAAGTACCGAATCCCTGAGACCTTAAAAGTTAGAAATTTTGTTAGCTCTTTGCTACAGAACTGAGAACCTGCATCTGGGTTCTGGTAATGGAGTCTTTGGAGTTTTGGGACCTTTCTGGGCCTCAGTCTCCTCATCTGTGAAAGGACATGGTTAGATTTGGATCATTTTACATTCCCTTCATCTTTAACATCTTTTGTCTCTCTACTCCTTTTTGGTAACTTGGAGATGCCCTGTGTGGATTTGGGATGAAATGTGGAGGATCTGACAGTCCCCGTCACTCTGAGGCACATATTCTGTTTACCAAGGGCCAGGGGCAGACTTAACCTTTGGTCTTGTCTAAAAGAAATATGGACCAGTTTCTACATGGGACATTTCACAGTTCTTGAAGTGGATTGAAAATTTTTAAAAGTTATATTTTTTTTACTGAAGGTGGCATGGAGATGGGAGTTTTTAAGATAATGAGGAAAGACTATTGTAAACAAAAAAATCCGACACAGATTTGAGTTCTACAGTTTAATAAAGTTCCACTGTTTCATCCTTGGATGCTTTCTTACTTTGCAGTACCAGAATGTTCGACTCTCTGATTATACACCAAACTCTTAAGAACTGAGTTATATTTTGCTAATATTTTAAACCAGCACCCTTAATTTTCAGTGTACCTTAAAAATCGTTAAAACTTTTGTTTCAGATTACGAAAGAAGGAAATTAGTGGGCCCTGATTCTGTTAGTCTTTGCTTAGGAGGATAAGATTTATGATTTGCAAATTCCAGACTCAGTAGTTCATGAGTCAGTCTCAGTTCATCTATATACACACTTTTAAACAATTAGCTTAAAAGCCAACTGGCTTTTTATTTGGGCTTTTAGACAGTATTACAAAACCCACAGATTTCATATTTTTATGAAATTAAAGCCACAAAATGGTTGAACTAAGGAATCATTTTGGATTGGTATTCATGTGAAATTACATTTTGAAGATAGTTGAAGGTCAAAGGTAGCTATAATGGAGGTGGGAAACCTAATTCCACTTGCATTTAATTTTCTATGGAAGTAAATGGTTTCAGGATTTTCCTAACGTAATTGGTAATCTGTCACTACATTTTTCAAAATATCTTAATGCATGGTAAGATAAGAGGAAATGAGATTGTTCACAGCCTTCTCTTTGGTTACTTAAAAAATCCATCTTATATTTAGTATATTGACAAGTGAGCCAAGGACTTCAGTATAAGAGCAAACTTCACTAAGGTACATACTTAAAGGTATTTTAGTTTTTGTTTTTGACTTAGTAGATTCACTCTTCCTAAATGCCTGAAATTAAGTAATTGCTCTTTGGGGGAAAACTTTAAATGTTTGAAAACTCTTCAGATCTGAAAAATATAACTTTTACTTTTCAAATACCTAACAGGAGATCCTTGTTGAGGACTCAATGTTGGTAAAAGTGTTGTAGAGATAAATTTCTTTCCCCAAATCACTGCTGATTTTGTCAGGGTTCTGGAAACTGCTAGGTCCAGAATTTGATCTTTGGTCTATTTGCTTTTGTTCCCAGAAAGCACATGTTTCACCTCTAGGCCATTTATTTTTAACTAGTTATGGTTTCTATAAGATACTCATCACATTTTGGATTCCTTGCCTTTATTTATTTATTTTTGGCCACATTGGGTCTTCGTTGCTGCGCGTGGGCTTTCTCTAGTTGCGGCAAGTGTGGGGGCTACTCTCTGTTGTGGTGTGCAGGCTTCTCATTGCGGTGGCTTCTCTTGTGGAGCACAGGCTCTAGGCAGGCGGGCTTCAGTAGTTGTGGCACGCGGGCTCAGTAGTTGTGGCACACGGGCTTAGTTGCTCCGCGGCACGTGGGATCTTCCTGGACCAGGGCTTGAACCCATGTCCCCTGCATTGGCAGGCGGATTCTTAACCACTGTGCCACCAGGGAAGTCCCTCCTTGCCTTTTTTTCAAGGTAGCACCCCACCTTGAAATGATGAGTCCTCATTGCTGTCTGTGGAGCCAGCATACCTGCTACATGGTCTGCATTTCAGTTTTCAACACAACTTCAAAAAATTTTCTTTTTTTTAACCATATTTTTCCAATTAAGAATGACACTTCATTGGTGCCATTGCAGAAAGTGACCATTACCCATTCTTTCTTCTCAACAGTATCTATAGAATGTCACTTTTTGCCAGGCAGGAGGCTCAGACCTGGAAACAGTATTCTGAGTGAATAAGACAGGTCTGGTCTTTGCCTCCATTGAGTCTAACATATGGGGGTTGTGTTGAGGCCCAGAGAAGGATGTATATTTTAACCCTGTGTACTTGGAAGCATTATTGACTCTAGACCCCTTTGTCAAAAGCCCACTCTGTTGGGTGTTGTGTTTCCTTCCATTCCCTCCACTGTCCCCCTGAACGTGTTTTTCATTGATCTGTTGTTTCCTGTGCCTGCCTTATTCCGGGCCCCCAGTTGGGCCACCTCACTTTTGTTCAAGCTGCTGTCTGTCTGGAACTCCTGCTACCCTGGATAATTTAGATTCATCTTTTAAGACTTGACTTAAGTGTCATTCTTAAGCAAACCTGCTTTCAACGCCCTGGGTGGAGCTATAGGTTCCCTCCTCCCGGGGACAGGCCTCTCTTTTCGCTGCTAACAATAGTAAGGCAGAATTAGCTCTTGATGAGACTCCCTTACCCATTCTCTCAAAGGCACTGGCTTTGTCCCACTCATTTCTCTGTCTCCAGGGTCTGTGGCAGTGCCTGGCATATCACTTAGCACCCAGGAAATGCTGAGCTGAACCTCCATTCATCCTCCTAGAGGCACTGCAAGTCAGTCGAGCATTTCCACAACCAGGCAGTCACTATTTATTGGGTGTTTGGTCTGAATGGTAAAATCTTTATTGAGAATAGTTTGGCTTTGATCTCAATCGGCAATTTGGCTGTTTTATACTGTGTTGTTGGATCTTTTATTCTGATGACCTATGGAAAAAGATGACAAACATGTCAGCTTCTGACAGACATGATGGAAAGCTGCTAGAAGTTTTCATCCAACCTCTTTAGTTGTACACTTGAATTCATGTAGGGCATTCAAAGCCATTGCAAAACTTTTTCAGTCTTACCAAAGACATTTGCCAGTGAATACTGAATCTTCTCTCTCTCTCTTTTTTTTTCTAGAAGGTTGTTGAAATGAGACTTTCATTAAAAATGAAGTGCCGAAATCTAAACTTAGCTTTGAAGTTTCTTTTTTCATCAGGGTCTTCTGTTTTGGTTTATAAGCAGTGAAGTGAGTTGGTCTAAGGGAAGTGCAGCCCTGGGGCAGCTGCTATCTGCAGAAGAGCAGTGTGGCTATTATTTAGGTCTGATGCAAACCACCGAAACAGTTTAAAATAGGGTGCGGAGGAAAAGTCCTTCCTGGCTACAGCATGGCATTATTTAGCCAATTTCCACAGAAAAGCATCACTCTGTCACCTTGTTGGCTTCTGCCCTCGGGGGCCTTCTGTACAACTTCAGCAGATTAACTCATGATTTTCAGTAGAAATGATTTAGCAGATAGGTATTAGCAGCAAGAATGCTCACCATTTGTTTTGCACTCCTTCTTTCCCTTGTAATATGTTGCTTCCTACCTACTTGTGGTTTCTGACCAAGGTGGGATAACGATGATTCTCCTTCTTGCCTGGCATGTCATGAGGGTTGGGAAGCCAAGCAGGGTAAGTTGGCTCCTCTCAAGGACAAGTGGGGAGAAGGGAGAAGTAACATTTGAGAACCTGTTCTGAGCCAGCCGCCTGACATTATTATCTAATTTAATCCTCAGGAGAAACCGACAAGATAATTTTCATTACCTTTATTTTATAAATGGAGAAGATAGAGTCTGCACAAAGCAACTTGATGTTTGCCTGTGTGTGTGTGTGTGTGTGTGTGTGTGTGTGTGTGTGTGTTTTCTAACCTTGTCTTCCTTGTGTTCTGCTCGGCCCTTTTCCCTGGTATATCTGTGTGTATGTGTGTTGGGATGGAAGTTAGGGAGTGAGTAAAGGGATATCGTATTCAAGAAAGGGGAACTTACCATCTAATATCCATTCAATGCCCCTGAGGTCACGATTTGCTTTGCTTGCATGATCTACCTCCTTCCTGATTGTCATTGTCCTACCGAAAATCAGGATAGGGTAGAGTCTCTTTGACCAAGAAAACTCTGCTGTTCCTAGTCTGATAATTGCGTCTTGGTGGTGGGACCCACTGCCGGTGACCTGTGCCTTGACCATTGACAGCAGCTGGACACGCGCTGTTTTCAGAGATATATACTGGCAACCCCAGATTCCAGGCATGTAGGACCAGCGTCTGTGTACAGACCTCGAACAGCTGCTGGGGAGGGTGGGAAGAGTAGAATTTATCTAGTATCACAAGGGGGATGATGTTGAAGAGTAGAATTTATCCAGTATCACAAAGGGGGATGATTTGATTTTTAGAAAACTTGTAGGTGGTTAATATTCTTCTCCTCCCAAAAGGATCTGTCTTTTATTTGCCATAATCAGCTTTTTAGGTCTTGGCACTCAACATGGAGCAACTGCCTCCTTGCCTGTGGTCCATTTAGGATCTCCTGCTTGGCCTCTTTAGGGTTTCCTAGCGTCTGTGTTTTGTTCGCAGGGCTGAAGCTGTAGATCATTAGAATGGACTTAGCTCAGGGCAACTGCATGTGATGGGTGAGATTGTATCTGGGGAAGGCTGCCTGCTCTCAAGATAAGCGGCTGTTTTTTATTTTTGCTCTTTTCTGATGAGATATTCCCCCCCCCAATTTTTCTGCTCAGTTAAAATATAGGCCTAGTGTACGAGCAAACGGAGCCTCTGCCCTGGGATTTAGAGGGCACTGCTTTTATTGTTCTCTGTTCAGCCCCTGTTATGGGGTGAGGAGACTCCTGGGCCTCTGAGTCCAGAGTCTCCCTTTATAGATCAGTTTCAGGTACCTGGAAACCCAAAATATGCTGTTCGGATGGCTGTGGACCCACTTTTACAGCCTACATGGACCTTTGGACCCATCTTCCTGAGGGCCTTTGTAGCCACTGGTCTATGGGCCTGAGGGGTGGCGAAGGGACAGCCGTGTATGTGTGGGGTGTGGGGGGGTGTGAGTGTTAAAACTTGGGTGTTTTACATGTCACAAGGTCCCTCTTGGTGCCAGATGAAGCAGCCAGTGGAAAGAGGAAGGTAGATTGTTGGCCGGGTTTGGGACAGTGTTTCCCCAGTTCCAGGGCTGGTCTCTGAGCAGGTCAAGAGTTTGAAGTTGAACTTGGTCTTTTCTAAGACGTTATGGAGGTGCATTTGTCAATCAAGGTAGAAGGATAAAACCTACTTGATCGAACGGTTTGTCAGTGTGATTTATAACTTTCAATATTCTGACGTGTGGTCTGTGGGCCACCATTTGTCCCCCCGCCCTGGGTCTTCCAACACTGGGGATTGATCTGCACCAACAACACACCTTTGCAGAGGTGTTAGGTACAAAATTAGTTATTGTTGATTATATCATATTTTCCCTGGAGTAGAGAATTTGCTCATTAATGAAAAAGCTAAGAGTTTGGCTGTAATCATAGTGGTGTATTTCCTTGGGGAAATTCAGTTTTTCATGGCTTGTCTTTTCCTGCAGGAAACTTCAGCTATATTCATTTGACTTGTTCTATCCAGGATTTCACTTACACAGTTTCTTTAAGATTTCCCAGTGCCTTGGTTGCATTTCCCATGTAATTTCTTTAGGTAAATAAAATAACGTTTGATCCATACACCAGGTGGTCAAATGTTAGGCCTGTCTTGTGACCTTGATGGGAAAATGAAATATACACATCAGGTGATACAGTCCTGGCTGAATCATGCCATAGTTATGCCATCAAGGAATTTAGTAGGTATTCTGAATAGAACAGGCACTTTATTCGGAAGAATTGGGGGAATTCAAGGATGCATAAGTAGGTGGGGGTTATATATGGTGTGCCAATGTGGATTTACCATGATGTGGATGGAACCTCAAGGCTTCTCCCTGCTGCAGGCCCCCCTCCTGGCTCTGGGAGGGGCCCTGGCAATGTGGTTAACGAGTGTTATCAAGGTAGAGAATATTTAAGATATCTTGCGATGCCCTGAATATTACAGCTCACCTGTAAAAGCAACTTCGTAGGGGTTTTCCCAAATTTAGAGGCAACCCAAAACATTTATATGACATTACTTATAATGAGTTATGAAGCTGGAAAAAACTTCCAAGTTATCTCAAGAATAAATTTACAAATTCTGATCAACAGTTCTAGAGGAAAGATTGAATTATTTTAAATTTTCTCTAAAGAGAATATCGTGGAATATCATTGGTAGAGGTGATCAAAGAGAATGTAACCAAAAAATGTAGCAATAATATTTCAGAGGTGTATCAGGCAGTTAATTAATAAAAATATTTGTTTTCTTTTAACTTTTATATTTGTGGTATCTGCAGCTTCTTAAAATTTGTAATGTGTAAGATGCCACTCTAAATATTCTCTTTCATACCTACATTTCTATTCTTAATTTTTATATTCTTTTTCTTAACGAGTGCCCCTGAAATTTATAAGCTTCGACTTCCACAAGACCTGACTACATGCCTAATGGCAGGATTTGCTGGTTGGCTTAGAAAATAAATTCAAAGTCCTCCTCACCCCCAACCCCATCCAAATACTCTGGAGTCTGCATTGTTACATCACCAAACCAAAGCGTTTTTTTTTCCTAGTCTCTTCATCACTTTCCTAGTTTAGAGGCCCCATACCAAACAGAAAAGAAGTTGCAGATATGTAATTATCACAAAACCTTGATCTTGAATGATCTAATCCAGCTCTGACCCTTAGTTTGAGATTAAGAATCTGCCTCGGAGACAGCTGGTGAAGATTAAACCCTGTCATACTGGCAGTCAAGGTGTCTGGGGGACCTGGTTACCTCCTTTGGTCTCCCTGGGTCTCATTTTTCTTCTGGGTATAGTGACAAGCACTGACCCAGATGAGATTTTTAGCTTTTTATGTTCCAAAATGTTTCATTCTGGATGTTAGTAAAGGAAATCATTGTTGTTGGCTTAGAAAGCATAATCCTTAGCTAATCAAAATAGAAAACTATCGAACGTCATCACAGGTTGGAACTAACAAATACCACAAATATCCAATTGGAGTTTGTTGGAGACAACTGCTGTTTAAAAAAGAAACAGAAGCCACGTTTATTTTGAAATGTCCCTAGTGCAGGTGCCTGAGCAGACATCCTCACTAAAGAGCATGTTTACTGCAGCTCCCACTTTCTCCTTGCTGAAGAAAGGCTGTCTTGGTTTGGGTGGGAATACCATTTCTCTCTGGTTAATTACAGTGTTTGCATCCTCTCCTTTCTTTGAGCTGGTGAGATTGTGTGTGAAGCGTTTTCCTAAGTTAGAGAATTATGAAATGCTTTGCTATGTCTAGAAAAGAGAGAAAGCCCTAAAGGAGCTTCTATGTTTTTTTGGGAAAAGAAAGGAAACTTGTCTGAGTATAGTCTTGTCTTGCCTTTCAAAAATTTCTCCACCTCTTTTCTTAAAATATTCTCAGAAAAGACAGAATTTGCCCCAGATTGGCAGTTTTCAGACTGCTGTTTTAGGCAGGGGAATAGCTGTCCTATAATCGCATTTCTGTATAGTCAGCAGCGGAGGAATCTTCTAACTATTGCTTTGAATGACGGTCCTGTTGTTACAGCTCACGTTTATGTTTTATTCTCTAAAACCCATAGTATTAGGCAAAAAAAAAAAAAAAAGAGAGAAAGACCATATGTGAAAAGGGACAAAAACACCCAAAAGTAACATTTTGTATTCACTATTCTGGAATCCCTTGAAGTTCATTGTTCGTAAAATACTTTCTAACACTCTCAACACATCCTGGGCACTCTTACTTTCATTCTTATAATTTCTTTCTTGTCACCTCTTATTTATTCTAATCAGCAGCGGGCCAGCCAGCCTTTTCCTCTGTTGCCCTCTTCTGTTTTCCATCCCCTCCCCTTGCAGCCCTGCTGGCTCTACTTTCTCACTCTCCAGGAGCCTCACTCTCCTTTTCACATCTACTTTTTATGACTTATAGTATGCCTTGAGGCCCGAATCTTGAGCTCAAAAATGATGCCTTTCTACCATGCCCTGATAACAGCAACTAAAGATGCTCCAGTACTTTACTACTCAAAGGGTGGTCCAGCCGCCAGCAGGATCAGCATCACTGAGGGTTATGGGAAATGCAGAATGTTGGGCCCCTCCCCAGACCTACTGCACTGAATCTGCATTTTAACAAGACCCCCAAGTGATTCGTGTGTGCATCGAAGTTTGAGAAGCACTGTTGTAACAGCATGAAAACCTTTCCACAGGGGTGTCAAGTGCAGAGATTTCAGTGTGTCAGATCAGACTTGTTCCTGTCACTGAGGAAGAGGATAGCTGCCCATTTTATGAAGGTGCTTCGATTCCTCCTCAGCTACAGGGCCCATTTTAACTGGGGGTAAGTAATGCTTTAAGGCTAGCAGGAGAGAGATTTGCTGAGGGTAAGTCAGTTAATGAGTGGGTTTTAACCCGTCTCTCTTCCCAAAGCATCCTTCTTGGCTGCTTCCTCCACTGACTGTGCCTTGACCACCAAGTGTAGCTCCCAGGAATCCTTTTCTCTGCTGAACTCACACCATTCATCATGTTTACTCCTTAGGTGTTTAATCACAGACCACCTTGACACCTGTAGGCCTTAAATCTGTTTGGAGCTATTACACCTCGGCATTGCTTAAAATATGTCGCACTCCCTTGTATACAAATGATGTCTCCAATAAATTACTGAATTAATGTCAGGTTTTTCAGGAAGTGGTTCTACTTTTAAACATTAAAAAATCTTCTTTTGTCTTGAGAAAGTTATTTGGTCAGTGCTCAGTGAGGACTCACTTTTTCTTGAATCTTTCAACATTAATTTTAGACTGTTCTGAGAGCCCCACGGCTGGCTTTCTCACTGATGAGCTTCTGTATTTTACTCAACATAAGGCCATGTTTGCCCCTCAGTTACTTTTGTCTTCAAGAATTATGGGTCCCTGTCAGTTGCAACAACCGGTTCTCACAACTACTTTATGATTTTTCCAAATAATTTTATTTTCTGACTTTTTTTTTCTTTTGACATCTTACTTGGCAAAAAACAAAGACAGAAAACACTTCCCATTGCAACCTGGTCTCATGTTGCTTCCTGTTCCATCAGATCTCAACTTATTTATCAGAATAACTTTCAAATTTTAATACCTAGAGTCTCTTAATCAGACATTATTTACAACAGAAACACAGTTACAGGAAATGCATTTTTGCTCTTAAATTATGCTACCACAGTGCAAGTCTGAACTCCTGTTTTCAGTCATCTGTAAGAATCTCCTCGTTGGTTTCTGCCCACGGACACCCTTCATCTCTTCAATACATAATACGTCGCCATCAGTTAACTCTGCCCCTCAGGTGTCACGTTGAATAGGTGACCTGCTGGAAGCCTTCTGTGGATCCTCTCCATGGATCCTAGGTGATTGCGTGGCCCTTGCTTCCTTTTTGAGGTCAGGGCTGCATCCCTGGCTCCTAGGACACAGAGAAGGGCCCCAGCATAAGTTAGATCACCGGAGGCCTGGATGGTGCCAGCCTCTCCCCCAGCCCCCTTTCTGACCTCGTGCATCCTCAGGCCCTGGTTTTACTCAGCTTTTCTAACCTGTGACCCTTCTGCTCCCCACAATTTTCCCATTCTCTCTTCATGCCCTACAGCACCTTTGTTCCTTTGAACCAACGCTTGGCCGAACCCCACTTCTTCTGTCAGGTCTGCAGTTGGATTTGTCCTATTTCTCCCCTTCACAGCCTCTCCATCAGGCCTGGCTTCCTCTCGGGCGGCCCTGGTGGGAAGCTCCCTGTGGCTGGACGTGTGTGTGTTTTAACTCCCTTCCTAGAAGGAAAGCTCTTTGAGGGAGAACAGTCTGTCTGATTCCTCCCTGGCGCTCAGCATGCATTGTCACTAAAAGATTGTTGCTGTTTGGAATTCGTTGCTTTTAAAGGCCAGGGACAGTGCTTATAAATCCAACATGGCGGTGACAAGATTTTTTTTTTTTAACTAGACTGCCTCCCTTTCCCCCAAGTGTGTCGTCAAGGGCTTTGTTATTTATAGCCACGTGTGGTGGTGTGTGAGAGAACCATGGGCTTGTGGGAAATCTCGAACGTTCTGATTTGTGTAAGTTGTTCTTTACAGTGGAGGTTTTCTGTGTGTTCAGCCTTTACTTTCTGTGAATTCAGGGGAGCTGCAGTCTGGGGGTGTGGAGGGCTGCTGTTTTTCCATCCATCACAGCCTGCCTTTGATTCATTTATGTTCTTGTGTGCATCTTTTAGAGGGCTCAACGTGTTATGACCACAGAGGCCAGGAAAAGTCAGAAAGCAAATCGTACCACCTGACTTGGGACGGGTTTTTTTGTTTTGTTTTGTTTTTTGGGTTTTTATTGCCAGTCCTGCCTTTCATTTTCTGACTCGTAGGTTATCTCCTGTGTTGGGATGGCTGGAGAAGGGGCCGTTGAATAGAGGGGTATTGGGGCAGTGGAGAGCGGCTGAAGACATCTTTCCACCTGCCTGATGCAAACCATCCCATATACAGGGGGACTCCTGGTTGCACTTTTGGGAAAGCCCTGGTAAAACAGCGCGTGCTCAGGAGACTTAGGTAGGAAGGCTGCCTTAGATGGGCGCTTAATACGGATGGGTCTCCAAAGAAGGCCTGGAAGGTCTCAGCACCTCCATCACTGTGGTCTCCACAGCCCCCTGCTGTCTAGACTCCATCGCTAGTGTGCTTCCTGGGTCAGCACGGCTTCCAGACACGTCTCCCCTCCTTTCCAGCTGAGTCATCACCCCTGAACCCTCCTCTGTGGAAATTCTGGGGCAGACTTCATAAAATTATGTAGACATGCATTAGCAATGCCCTCTCTGCTTTATCCATGGGGGAAAAGGAGGCGAAATAAGAAATTTGTGTCTTAATATTTCTGTGGCACTGACTAGGCAGAGAATACGTTGTTTCTGAATTTTATTTTATTAATTTTTTTATACAGCAGGTTCTTTTTAGTTATCTATTTTACACACATCGGTGTATACATGTCAGTCCCAATCTCCCGATTCATCCCACCACCACCCCTACCCTACCACTTTGCCCCCTCCGTGTCTATACGTTTGTTCTCTACATCTGTGTTGGCAGACAATACTTTAAATTTGATGTACTGTTGGTGAGCTCTCAAAACTGTTGAAAACATGAATCTTCCAAGATTTTGATGGTGGTGTTGGTGGGGATGTTTGTGGCAATTATAGAATCACTTACATTTATTCAGCACTTTGCAAAGCAGTTTGTCAAACTCAGAGTGTTTCCTGTTACCAGTTTGTGAATGAAACGTGTCTTGTGTCTTCAGGGCCCAGGAGGGAATCTGGTTTCTTAACAGTTCAGTGGTTACTTCTTGAATAACTGTTGGAGCTCCAACGAACTTGAACCCCCTCTGCTCTAAGCCTATTGGCTTTGCTTTTCTTTTGTGTAAAAGCAATGGACTGAATGTTAGGTGTCTATGTTACTTGTGTTCTGCCAGTCAAAGCAGTTTTGTTCTTCTCTGTATGTCTTTATTTATACATTTAGCTTTAGGTTCTGGAAAATGAAGCCCCAGACAATACCTGACCTCTGATACAATGGTCTGTTTTGATGATGACCCATACTCTAAAATAATTTATGTTCAGGAGAGTTTTTGGAGCAAGCCCCTGAAAAGTCTTGGCACTTTTCTTAAATCATCTTCCCAGGTTACACAAGAAGCCCATGGAAGCAGACATGGCCATCATGCTTTCTCAGTTGAAGAGTCTTGAAGTTATAAGAAAACCAAGAGATGAGTGAGGGTGGATAGTTGAGGACTGTGCTGGTTGAAAGCAGCCGCATAAACCTCAGGACACTATGGGCTTGCGTGCCTTTTATCAGCAGTGACCAGGGCTGCAGTGGAAGGACCCTATTTCAGCGAACATTTCTGCCAACCACCCTCTGGTGCTTATCTCTTGGGAATGTATACTGTGTCTTTCATTGTTAAAATAGCCGTTAAATGAAAATTAAAAGCACAACAAATGTTGTAAAACTAGTCATTTACTTACTTGTCCAGGCAGATGGAAAACTAGTGCCAGGGAACCAGAAAAGAGAAGTGATTTGAATAACTTTACTATAATTGAGACTGATGGGGGAAAGAACACCAGTGGAAAAAATCTAGTCAGATAACTTTGAAGAAAACATATTGACCATGTCTGATGATAATAGTTTTTTAATAATCCCATACGTTCATAGAGTGCTTTGTTACCTGTAAAACACTTTCCCTTGCCTGTCACCTGTAACCTTGGAAACAACCCTCTGAGATGAGTCTAGTAATCCCATTTGACATACATGGAAACGGAGGCCCAGAAAGGTGAAACCACCCGAGGCATCATAAAGTATCATTTGTCTTTTCATCATTTTACTGTTTTTAGTCATTGTATTCCCTCGCCGCTTAATATCTAAGTAAATATAAGATCAAAACTCTGGTCCCATTGTGTTTTTGTGTTTCCGTAACTGAATTGTAAAAGCGGGGATGGAAGGGTTGGCATCAGAAGCCTCGTTGTTTTGCCTTGAACCTGAGAAGCCGCATTTAGGACTGGAGCATTACCTTCTGCCAGACATTTCTTTGAGGGTTTTGTCCACCAGTCTTACTGGAGTTCAGACTGTGTCGTGAGTCATTTTCTTTTTCCCCTTTTCTTGTGGGGACAGTTTCTCTTTTAAACACCATGCGGTCTGCTTTCTGAGGGTCATGTCACCATTGTCAGGAGGCAGATGTTGCCATTTATAAAAACCTGTGGCCATTGCCCCAGTCCTGTAGGTTTGCTCTTCCCCAGAGCTTCGAGGTGCATGACATCGTCAGGGATATGGGGGTCTTTACGTAGGAAGGCCCAGAGGTCAAGGACTGTCTGGGGTTCCTTCACAGATCTTCTTAAAGATGGATGTCTGAAAAAGATGGAGGGGACAACAGGATTGTGTAGACTGGCAGAACACGAGTGACATTAGACATGTAATGTTTAGTCAAATTGCTTTGATATTAAAGAAGTTATACCTTGAGGAGTAGCGAAGACTGTGCCTGTGACTGTGACATTTTGAAAGGATTTGGTAAAAAAAAAATGACCTCTTGGCAGAAGCATTATTCAGGCTGCCAGCACGCAAAGCTAATTTAGATTCCTGCTTCCTGCACTGTGCTCTATATAAACGTTATTTTCCCCACAACATAGAAAAAGAAGTTGGGTTGTGTTGTTGTTTTAATTAATTTCGGTTAAGGAAACGCATTAAAGCAGCCCCGTCTGTCACGTGGACCTCTTTTTCTCCCCCACCAGATCCATCAGGATGACTTCCTGGACTCAGGACCACAGATCATTCTGATCCTTCCTCCTCAGTGAATGTTTCCTAGAACAGATGAGCTTCTTTACATAATGACTGGGTTCATGAATTTATATTAAAATTGGAGAGATCGTCTTCAAACTATAATACATTTCAGTGTTACCTTTTATGCACTTTCTTTTTTAAAGGGATTTTGTAGTAAATCCTCTGGAATAATACCTTTTATATAATCCTTTTTAAAAATTATTGTTTTTACATACTGATTCCTGTGAATGCAAATGTAATTGTACTAAGGAAAATACTCACATTTTGAACATTTCAGAAATGATCCTTCTTTAGACCTATCATATAGATGCTGCTCAATATATGTTTGTTTAAATAGAATGAAAAAGAAAAACATCACAGACCAGGAAGAGAAATTACATTGCAGGAACATATTGACTTAAAACTTATCTTTTTTGTGTGTTTTATCTACTTAGCTTTGTGATTTTCTGAAGGAAAAGCTTATCTACAACTGTTAACTCTGATCTAAGGAACTGTGTATCTTATTAACTTCTTTGCTAGTTTCTCTAAAGGGAGATAAACTTTCTCACGTTTGTCTCCTTGAACTCGCTATTCATTTTGCCTCCTGGGGTCAGAACACTTGAGAAATTCAGCTTTCTCAGGAAGCCTGCTCCTCAGATCTTTCAAACAGACCTTCCTTTAAGCTTATTGTCCCCTTGGTGATTGGCAGAGGATTTCCACCCTTTAAATGATAGTAAATTGTAAAATCTGTGCTTAAAAATTAATCTAAAAATGATCTTCCTGGAAGGAATTTGTACAATAGGAAACGAATGCCTTGGGGCCATTGTGTTTATGATTCGTGCCTCATCCCAAAAAGATTTTTTATGAGTCACTAAGATTGCTTGGGTTGGACTTGACCCTACCTGTATACATTTATAATAAGGTACAGTATTAATGCAGTCTGTGATTTTCCTAACAGCAGGCCAAGTGGGGAAACATGGCTGGTAGGCCTGGCACCTCTATCCGGTACTGCCATGCCTCCGTCTCTACGCCCTAAGTTTGTCCCCAGTGAGTTCTTCACTCCATATAGAATAAATCCTCCCTGAACGGTATTTATTTTTTTAATTCTGGCTGCACATTAGAGTCATCTAAGGAGCTTTTAGATGCCTGAGCCAAACCCCTAAAAGTTCCAATTCATTTGCCCTGGGGTTGGGCCCTGGCATCAGTATTGTTTCAAACGATCCCCAGATGATTCTCATGTGGAACCCACTCAGCTAGGCTACAAATGGAGAATTTGATCAAGAGACTTACTTGATGTCTCCTAGCAAAGAAGTACCATTTTTTAGGTTCAAAAGCTCACGTCTTCTGCCTTTAAATCCTGTATAACAAGAGCAAGGTTTTGTTACAAAGCTGTAGGAGAATCAAAATCCCTTTACTTCTGGAAACTCACCTGCAGAGTGTGGTAAATACAGGCCTACCTCACCATAAAGGTGGTTAAAAGTCAAGGCCAAAGGAGGCAGAACTCTCTGGGTTGGGTTGGAGATTGATGACCTTCCAAAGGGGGAAATGGTTGAGCTGCATCTGAAGGGCTGAGTACCACTCAGTGGCACCACTGTCCATTTGTTAGCCAGGGTCACGCTTCTGCGTCTGCTGCAAGGAAACAGGGGAAGCTGGGAAGACGCCTGCCTGTGATGTGTGCCCACCGAACACACAGAGGCCGTCCTCCAGCTCCCCGACGGCAGCCAAAGTGGGCATCAGCCTGTTGTGGACACCAGGCCTCCTTGGAGAAGCCATTCTCCTGGTCACAGTCAAGCTCACAGCTGCTGGCAGAGGCACTGAACTCTTTCCAGGGCAGGCACCTTGGGGGTGATCCCTTGGCCTTGCACAAGTAGATCTTGGGAGAAGGTAGAAATGCCAGGGGTGAGGAAGGCAGAAGGCGTTAACATATCAAAGGGTTTCTGATAATGGGTTTTTTAGCAGAAAGATAATCAGATTATGGGGGCCTTCAATGCCAGGCCATGTTGTTTAGGCTTAATTCTCCAGTCACTAGCAAATCATAAGTAGGGGCATGTCATCCTAAAACCATTGCAAGGCCAGGAGTGTGTGATGTTCAGGCAGTGGACCCCTTTCTTCTTTTCCCATCAGGCTTCTGCAATAAGCAAAAGGCAGGGGAGCCCGTCACAACCTCCCTACGCATCAAGTCAGCTCCTGGACCCTTATTTCTGACCCCATGGTGGGGATAGGGTTCCACCAGCAGTAGCATTTCATGATTTTTAAAAAATATATATTTTAAAAAATTTTATTGAAGTATAGTTGATATACAGTGTTGTGTAATTTCTGCTACACAGCAGAGCGATTCAGTTATCATGTACATATTATTTTTTATCTTCTTTTTCATTATGGTTTATCACAGGGTATTGAATATAGTTCCCTGTGCTATACAGTAGGACGTTGTTGTCTATCCATTCTATATGTAATTGTTTGCCTCTACTAACTCCAAACTCCCAATCCTTCCCTTCCCCAAACACTTCATGATTTTTTAAAACAATAGTTCCTTCATTGCACCTCAAAAGATATATAGGGAAGCTCTTAAAAGTCCCAGAACCTTTGGTATCCCCACATATCCTTAGGTTCCATCTAGACCTTACTCCACGCACAGCCTGCTGACTCCTCTGAAATATGGTGTGAAAAAACAAACAAGGGCACAGATTCATTAATTCCAAGGGAGCACTTTCTTTTACCAAGTCTCACTCATAGATATTTTCCTGGCATGTCCGCACCACGGGTAACTCAAACATACACTTCATACTTTTAGAAATCTAAAGAATTTAGAGTTTCAGTTGAGGAGAGCCTCAACAGAATCCTTTTATCATATCTGATGCCATTTGAATGGGCCTGAGCCCGGGGAGGTTGGTTTGTTTGATTGTACAATATACATAAACCTCTGCAAGGAATTCACTAGAGAAGGATGCCAATAGCCCAGAAACGTATTCGGGGAGCTTTTTACTTCATAATCTCCATGATGTTACTGGGACGAATTATTTAGCTGTCTTGGTGAGCAGCACTGTTTGGTAGAACCTTCTGCAGTGGTGACCGTATCTTATATCTGCACTGCCCACCGTGGGTACCATTAGCCACATAATGGCTTGAAATGTGGTAGGTGCAACTAAGGAACTGAATTATGTTATTTTATTTCAATTAACTTAAATGTAAATAGCCACATGGGGCTGTTGGCTACCATAATGGACAGGACAGTCATATCCTTGAAATTCCCATTCTCCTCAAGTCTTCCAGTGAGGATAATCAGGTCATTTCTTAGGGGAACAGATTGAATTATTTGTACCTTTCCATTCCTGTCCTTTGGAATTAGAGACTGTCTCTGTCCTGGATCCATGATATCCTAATGTTTATGGAAATACTCAATAGCAATACACTCTAATTATAATACCCTCTTTTCAATACACTCTAATTATAATACCCTCTTTTATTATCTGTGTTTTTAGTTTTAATCTTTAAAGGGCTGGACAAATAGTGTCGTCTTGCAGGAGGAAAATACGCTTAAGGTCTCTGCCCCTGGAGAGGTAGGGATTATAAACCATTCCTGCTGGAAAACGAGGTAGAGAAGTTAAAGAGGCAGGTAGAAATCTCAGGGAGAAAACTTGCTCTGAAGGAATGCTTTTCATTGGGTTCAGCTTCCTTCAAAAGCGTCCAGTGGAAGTGGTTTCCCAGAGGGCACTGGGATTTTTCCCCTGTGAATAAATTCTCCCCGCTTGGTCACCTCTCTGCTGTGTTCTTCTGGGAACTCACCCTTATTTGGCGTGCTGTGACTTACACCCTCCCAAAAACCTTGAAAAAAAAAAGGCCAGTATTTTTCCTGAAATGTTCATTTCCTTGCTGTAGGCTTATGTGGGCTTTGAATGGAAACATGATCTGTGTGCCTCGCTCTGCATTTGGTTCCAGCCATTGAAATGGGGTTTAATAAGAACTTAGGAGTCAGATGGGCCTTATTTTGTGAGCAGTGTATTGTCTTGGGTAGAGGGATTTGCATCTTGAGAGGTGGCGCCAGCTGACTTGAGCCCTCCCAGGTGCCAGCTTGTTGCAAACCTAGTTTGGTCCATTTTTTTCTCACTTCTGGAACCTTCTCCACTGCCACTCACAGCTTATGGGTTTACTCTGGAACTCTAGTCCCTATCCCTGACTGTCTTCTGTCCCTTCCTCAGCTGTAATACTGCAGATGGCCAATCATTTAATATAAAACACATTCCTTATGAAATCAGGATAGTCAGGATCGAGCTTTAATTTCCAAGGACATCTTAGCCAGTATGCACATCTTTCCTGGGGGGCTTCTTTTCTGGTTCTGCCCTGCTTCTCCTTCCATATCCCTTGGAGCCTTTGATTTCAGATCTCCTTTTCCAAGGAACCCAGGTCTTTTTGGATTTCTTTAGATCAGTGTTGTCCAGTTGACCTTGCTGCTGTGATGAAAAATGTTCTAAATCTAGTCTGGCCACATGCGACTACTAAGCCTTTGAAAATGGCTAGTGCTGCTTGAAACTGGAGGTGTGATTTTATTTAACTTTAGTTAATTTAAATCAAAATGTCAGCAGCCGTGTGTGCTCCTGGCACCAGGTTACACAGTACAGCCCCGTATAATGTCCTTGAACTTCAGAACAGTGCGTCGGAAAGAAGCACCTTCTCATAGCTGCCCCTGGTCCTCCACCTTTGTGAGCCAGCTCTTCCTGGGAAAGAAACTCTCTTTGACTTCTTTTTAAAAAATGTTATTGAAGGGACTTCCCTGTGGCACAATGGTCAAGAATCTGCCTGCCAATGTAGGGAACACAGGTTCGAGCCCTGGTCTGGGAAGATCCCACGAGCTGCAGAGCAACTAAACCCACGTGCCACAACTACTGAGCCTGTGCTCTAGAGCCCGTGCGCCACAACTACTGAGCCCGCGTGGCACAGCTACTGAAGCCCGTGTACCTAGAACCCGTGCTCTGCAACAAGAGAAGCCACCGCAATGAGAAGCCCACGTATTGCAACAAAGAGTAGCCCCTGCTCGCCGCAACTAGAGAAAGCCCACGCACAGCAACGGAGACCCAATGCAGCCAAAAATAATTAAAAAAAAAATTTATTCAAGTATAGTTGATTTACAATGTTGTGTTATTTCTGTACAGCAAAGTGATTCAGTTATACATATACATTTTTTCATATTCTTTTCCATTATGGTTTATCACAGGATGTTGAATGTAGTTCCCCATTCTGTACAGTAGGACCTTGTTGTTTATCACTCTTTGACTTCTGAACTGACTTCTTTATACAGCTAATGTTGACTAACCAATCCTCGTGGTTTTCATTTTCTTTAAACTCTGCCATGACTATTTATACCCTCCATGCCTGGGTCCAATACATCTTTTTCCCCTGTTTCCTCTGTGAGCATATTTTTATTCCTATTCCAGCAAATACGTATTAATTTTTTACAAATGAGAGGAATTTATCAGGAGGGTAGAAGGTTTCTCTTGGAACCTAAGGAAGGGATATGAAACTTGACTTTAGAAGGCTAAGGGAAACAGAAAACTGGAAACAGTTAAGTGTTTATGGAGGACCAGCTACCACGTGCCAGGCAGTGTTCACGATTCTGGAGCATGAAGTCTGTGTGTACAAGTGAGTAGAGAGTGATGGTTGTCACACCCCTGTCGGAAAAAGGCAGATGTCTGGGGCAAGAACGTTCTGGTTGGAGGGAACAGCAAGTTCAAATGCCCTAAAACTAGAGGCCGCTTGTCACCTCCCCACGCCCACCATCTCTCATCTTTACTTCTCTCTTTTTACATTTATAGACACACGTTTTTATATTGGACTCCACAAGAAATGGAGCCAGACTGCAGCTCCATTGGTGTTGGTAAAAAGATAGGACTAAGATGGGTAAGAGACTGTGAAGTGGAGTCAGAAGGTACTTTCTTGGTTACCTCTGGGGCTATGTAGCTCTTTACACATCTTGGCCTTCACTCCAGCACTGGGTAGGTTTAATGAATGAGATTATTTGACTGCAAATCAAAGATGCCAAAGTTAGCTGCACACAAGAGCTTGCTTAAAAAGTCTTCTGAAGAACGAGAAAGTATTAGTTTGACTTCCTAATCAAAGGTGATTCACAACATGTCATAGTTGAAGTTGTGTACTCCACCCTTAGCCCTCGTACTGAATGGTATTTCGGTATGTAAAGGTGGCCATCGCCCATAGCTGGGAGCAGCCCATTGGATTCCAGTACCAAGTGAGAAGACGCACTTCCAGGGCTTTGCGGTTCTCATTTTTCCATATTAAAATGACTGCTGGATGAATAAAGAAGATGTGGTACATATATACAGTGGAATACTACTCAGCCATAAACAGAATGAAATAATGCCATTTGCAGCAACAAGGATGCAACTAGAGATTATTATACTAAGTGAAGTAAGTCAGAAAGAGAAAGACAAATACCATATGGTATCATTTATATGTAGAATCTAAAATACGGCACAGATGAACTTATGTACAAAACAGAAACAGACTCATAGACATAGAGAACAGACTTTGGTTGCCAAGGTGGGGGGGGGGAGTTGAGGATGAGCAGATGCAAACTATTATATATAATATGGATAAACAACAAGGTCCCACTGTATAGCACAGGGAACTATATTCAGTGTCCTGTGGTAAACCATCATGGAAAACAATATTTAAAAAAATTTATATATATATAACTGAATCACTTTGCCGTACAGCAGAAATGAATGCAACATTGTAAATCAAATAGACTTGGTTAAAATAAATTTAAAAAGTGAAATAAAATAAAATGAGTGCTGGGATCTATCTTGGCCCTCCTGCAGCCTATTGACAATCAAACATCATCATGTAAATGCTGCTTTCTCTTCTCAACAGCCTGAGTGGGACTGTCAGGGCTGGGAGGGCTATTGACTTCTCACTCATTGGAAGATAGCATCGTACAGATCGCAGCTACTTACCTCCCCAGAGCCCTTCACACTGTTTACTGCAAATAACAGGCAGGTCATGACACCCACACGTGATGCCCAGGAAGGGCAGAGACCACCTCACTTTTCTCATCCAGCTGCACTGTGAGAAAACAAGCCAAGTTGCCCAGTTTAAGGGCAGATGCTCAGATTTTGTTTCAGATTTCCTACACTTTGTTGTCCTTTCTTGAAGGCTTAACAATGCTTGAAACTTGTTTCTTTTTCGTTTCACTTCCTCTGCTTGAACAACATGTAAGGGGAGGTTTAAAAGTGGGCCGTGTTATCTTAGAAACCAAACCGAATCTCCGCGTGCTTTTTGCTCTTCTTATGCCAGCGAGTCAAGGGTCTTTCGGCTGCGCTAATCCATTCAAAGTACCCCCTACACACAAGTTCTAGAATTGGGTCCCTGTTAACATAATGCTGAGACTAGGAGTGCTTTTTACTTTCATTTCCTTAAAATTGACTGTATTTCTTTTCCTTCATTTGCATTTTGGGGAGAATCAGCCTTAAATAGATGGCATCGTGGCAGGAGCTTGATTTTGAATTTTGGCCTTTTAACTCAACCAACATTTATGGACCCCCCAGTATGTGGCCCACCTGGGCTGAGGCTGTCTGTCCCGGAACAAGAGAGGTGACAGTCCTGCCCTCATGAAGCTGCCAGCCTCAGCTAGTTATTTAAACACTTCCCTGTTCTGTAAATGGGAACAGTCATACCAATCTTTCATTAACTGTCACACGTAATCAAGGCATTGAGCAAGCAAAAGGCTGTTTTTGTATAACCATACCTGTTATTAATGGTTATCATTCAAGCTGATCCCAGAGAATGGATCCAGGGTAACCATAGATGTTTCTAATGCTGAAGGTTGTTGTTTGAAACTTTACAGTTAAAGTGTCTGTTCTAAATCAGAATTTCCTCCACATCCCCTGTAAAGGTAGAGGAGATGCCTATAGGGGCTGAATGGAAAGTGATCCTCTGTCACCTGACAGCATTTTCCTTCCCTCCAACCTTATGATGCACGAATGACACTGTAGTTTTGTTCTTGGAAGACGGGTCAGCTGCCCTGATCAGGTTTAAGTCTGTGCACATGAAGCGGGGATGTGGTCCTTCATCAGCGTGCTGAGAAGTGGCACAGTTGATTTCTTCATTAGCAGAGAAAACAAAACAACGATAGTCTTGAAGCCATTTTTCTTATATAAACGGAATCATGGCATCTCATGCTATTTAAGTAGGGGTGCCAGGTCAGTGCTGGGACATGTTTGAATTACTCAGCTTTCATGACTTTGGGGGTGGAATTGTGAATACTTTCCAAAATGAAAAGGACCTTAAAAATCATCGTGTTCGACCCAGTATTTGACTGGCAGAGGAGGGGCTGAATGCCCTGGAGCCTGGAGCCAGCTGACTGTCATCTGGAGCTTTCTCCACTCCCAGCCTGGACAGTTCTCCAGTATGACTCGGAGAGCAGTAGCCCCTCGTTAATTTTTAGGAGACTAAATGGCCGCAAGGAGAAGAGATTAAGGACTGTTGCTTTCCATACATCTGAATGGCATTCCTTCTTAACTAGACACTTAAAAATCTAGTAAAGTTGCTGCCAGTGTCCTCCAGTTTTCTGGTCAGCTGTGAATCTAAGTGTCTGGGTTTTGTTTCCTTTCTTTCTCAAAGAAAGCCAATCATAAGCTTATTTCAACATGTTAGAATTCCAGAGTCTTAAGGCGCCTCCTTGCCTCCCCGTCTCTGAGTGTCAAAACTCACTAATTTTATCAGCACGTTGTCAGGTAACACACTAGGTGTCGCAAAGCCAAAGCAGATCAGCTCTGGCCTGTTGCATGTTGTGCAAGGGTCAGCAGAGGATTGGAGAACTGAACTTGATCTTCAACTTACTGCCTATTTGTGAGACCTAAGCTGGTTATGAACAATATTGTAAAACCAGGTTATTTGGTTCTATAAGGGTTGTTTAAAGACCCTAAGCACTCCTGGGAACTTTACAGTAACAATGACTGACTTCATTCTATCTCTCTGAAAGCTCTGGATCATCGCAGTAACAAAAGTTATTATATTTCAGTTTGTCTGTTTACTCAAATGTCCTGAAAGATTTCTTAGAAGTCATCAAACTGCTGCATTCTATTGATAGGTGGGAATAGATTTACCAGACTCTTAATTGTCTTGTCATTGTCATGCCTTCCCTGTAATTTTCTTTTGGGAGAGAGAGCATTGCCTGCCCTGTTCCTTTTCTCTCCAGGGAGTGCTTGTGTGGCACTTTTTACCGTCTAGACAGTTTTCACATGTACGTCAAGCATGTTTTCTCTTTGTCTTGACCCTAAAAAGTACCATTTCATAGATCGAGAAACGGAGGTTCCAAGAAGTTAAGTGGCTGGCCCCCAAACCTGAACTCACACTCAAGTCTTTGACTTGAGAACTCTTGGACTTTACTAACCTGCCCTTATTATAGACGTATCCTAAAATAAAATAAGTGAAGTAATTGCAGAGAACCAAAGCTGTCTTCTAAGAAACATACTGCTCCCCCACCCTTACCTGCTCCCCTCAGCTCCAGCTGGCCACACTCAGTCTTTGCCTTCAGCTGGAATGAGTGTACAGCTCTGCTCTTAAACCTCTAGGGGAATCTCTATTTTCTTGTTCATATCAGGAGGGATGAGGGCTTACATATGACCTGTGGCTTTGTCTCTCCTTGGCTGTCTCTCATTGACGTTCCATAAGTTATTTCACCTCTTTGACCCTTAATCATCTATAAAATGATGATGACAAAATTACATGGCCTTTGTGATGAGTAAATGAACTAATCATTACAGCACTTAGCACTGGACTAAGCATTTGGTTTGCATCCAATAAATGGTGATAATAGAAATTATCATGTTGTTGTTATTATCATTTATCCCACACAGATCTGATTTCTAAAGGAGAAAATTTTCCTTTTCCTTGAACTGAAATGTGAGTATCCACATTAGAGAATAAAATGCATATTGGAAAATATCCATATTAGAGAGTTAATCATGAATTTTTACATTCCTGTGAAACCTCTAATATGGGAAGAGAGAATTGAATGGACATGTTAAATGCTCATTAATGGTACGCTCAGGTGGCCAAAGGGGCAGGGGGTAGGAGACACAGGAGCGGGGGGGATGAGGCCGACTTAAGGAGGGGGCACCACCCCTCCCCGCCAGATATGGTTGTCATGGGATGATGTTGCCTACTGTTGCCCAGTCTTTTTATTTTCTTAAGTGGAGTTGGAAATCCAGCTTTTCATGTGACATCGCCTCATTTTCAAACTTGGTTCACATTTGAAAAAGAAGAGAAGTTAAGCCAAACAATACATCTGGGGGCTGTCCGCGCCCACAACCCCCGCATAGCGATCCTGGCTGGGCTGCAGCATCTCCCAGCCTGGTCCAGCCCCAGGCTGCTTCGTTGCCAGAAACCAAGCCTCTGAGACTCACCATCTGAAGGAGTATCTCTCCCAAGTGCAGTAGTGTTTCAGCCCTTTTCCAGATCACAAATATGGGAATCAACTGCTTTGACTGATATTTTCACATACTTCATAAAACTGTAATTGAAAAACCTTTCCGGCACCGGGCCTGCATCAGGACACTGCAGCCCATTTTGGAAGAGAGGTAGGGAAAAACCACCACAGAAATTTAGAAATGTAAAAGCTGGATCTCACAGGAGATTGATATTCCGACCAAATTCCCTGCTCGGTTGAAGCAAACGGCTCAACCCAGATGCCTATTTTTCTGATTCTCAAACAGTTGCTACCTTTTAAAAAATCCCTTCTTATCGGATTTTGTATTAGTTCTGGCATTTTGCATTCAGCTGCCTCAGCATTTTGAGTTAAAGTACTGTTTAATTCCTAAATAAATAACTTAATGGAAAAGCATATCTTTGGGTAAACCGTTTCCAAAGTTCTTTTGCTAAAAATCATTTTTGTGCAAGTTTTTTTATTTCCTGTAGGATCATAAGCATCTTGAAAAAAGAACCATGCCCTATTCTGTCCAACCTTTCCATAAAGGGTTAATTTGAAGGCTCTTCCAGAGCAGATAAATGATGCATGTTTGTGTATGTTGGCTAATATTTTTGGTAAGTAACAAATGATTTTAGCTGGATTGGAATGCGATAGTGCTCCATAAATCTTGTGCTCATTACCTTGCCTCTATCGGACTATTTACCAATGTTGTTTTGACTGTCACTAAGAGAGTTAGTTAATCATCTTTTATTTTCAATCATCTCTGGGTTATTTTCCTTGTTGCTACCGTCCACCATCCAAGTCATATCAACTGAGGGAGAATTGTTTTCTCAGTTACTATTACTAAATGTAAAGGGCCAATTTGAAAGCCCTTCCCAGCAGGAAAGTTATGGTTTTGACAGACTATGAATTAGCACCACAGTCTAATCTTCACTTGCTAAACTATCCTATGTGCAATGATACGGCTTCATTTTTTCAACTTGTTTCCTCTTTTCCTCAGCCCCAGCCCTGCATGCTCTTGGGTTTTGGCTCATTTCAGAAACTCTACAATTAGGATTTGCCAGGTAAATGCACTGTTAAAATCAGCTTTCTCAGTGATAAACTAAAATTGGCAAGTATGGGTGGTGGTATTTGTTGCAGACTGCTCACCTCTGTCCAGCTCTCAGAAGGGTGTTTTATCCATGAGATCCCTGTTAAAGATGAAGGATCTCTATTAAAGCTGAGAGTGCTAAAAGTGTTTCAACTCTTTGAACAGGGCAGAAGTGCCTGTATTCTGAAATACTGCCTCTGGCAACAATGTAGATATTTCCATCTGCAAGAATCATTTTAAATGTTTGGGTTTTGTTACCTGATATATGACCTGATTCTGGGACATATATCAAAAAAAAAAAAAAAAGGCAAATTCAACAACTTGTTTGAGAACTCAAACTGCATTTCATTCCTTAGTGATCCAAGGAATTCAGGGATAAGTAAGAAAACAGAGCATGCCTATTTGGGAGCTATTTGGAATTAGAGGGGCCGGGGAGTGTTAAATAGGGAAGGTGCAGGTGAAACTCCTGCTCAGTTATTTTATGTTTGTCACTGGAAAAAGCAATTATTTTTCCATTCAGTTACAGCTTGTTTTATACTATATATAACTCCTTTAACATTTCCTTGTAAATCAAAATTTAAAAATCCTAGTTCAAAGGCACAATCAAGGAACTTCCCTGGTGGCGCAGTGCTTAAGAATCTGCCTGCCAATGCAGGGAACATGGGTTCGAGCCCTGGTCTGGGAAGATCCCACGTGCCGCAGAGCAACTAAGCCCGTGTGCCACAACTACTAAGCCTGTACTCAAGAGCCCGCAAGCCACAACTACTGAGCCCACACGCCACAACTGCTGAAGCCCGCGTGCCTAGAGCCCGTGCTCTGCAACAAGAGAAGCCGCTGCAATGAGAAGCCCGCACACTGCAACGAAGAGTAGCCCCCGCTCGCCGCAACTAGAGAAAGCCCGTGTGCAGCAATGAAGACCCAATACGGTCAAAAATAAAAATAAATAAATAAAATTTAAAAAAAGGAACAATCAAGTTTTCCATTTAAAGTACTGTATTGAATTAATCCCTTTGAAACATCCCTTAATTCCTTAATTTGCTACAAATTTATGTTTATACAGTTCTTCTTAAAACCATCCATAGTGAACTGTTAAACTTATGAGCCAAAAAGGCTAAAAAAAAGAAACCCTCAAAGCTAAGTTCCCTCAGTTGAACAAGTCACAGAGGGTGGGGAATTATACGCATAAATGCACACACACACTCTCACACTCACACACACACCTCTGCCTCCTTTCCAGGTCATTCACAGTTATCTACATAACAGTGAATTTAGGCTGGAGTTTTATTAAGAGGGTCTACAACTGTCCAGATTCAGTGGTTTATTCACCAGCCCTTGACTTTTAAGTTTTTAAACCAGACATTGAGTTTCTTCAGTTCATTTTTAGAAGGGAATAGTCCTATTATGAGATTAGATAGACAAAATTGGACTCTGTTCTTGCCTGTTGTGCTCCTGCTGGGACATTTTTTATGCCTCATCTATCTTCTTGCCTGTTCTAAATCCAGCTTTGGCCAAGCCATGCTATGACCTGCGTACACACCTCAGACATCGTGTACCTCACCTTCTGTCCATCTGTAAAACAGAGAATGCATGTTTGTTGAATAATTCGCTGTCTTCAGAGATCCTGCCCCTAGATTGTTTAGATCCCCCATTCTGCTCAACCTCTCCTGGTCTGTGCTCTGTTCCCAATCAAATGCCTTTCTGTCCTCTTGTGCCTCTCAAAACCAGACCCTGGCCTCCCAGTTACCTTAGTGGTGGTTTCTCCAGTACTGATCCTGGTTCCCAGAGACTTTGGGGGACTGTCATTGGAGAAAAGCCCCTCCTTTCCTGCTTTCAATATACTTATAATTAAGGGATGAGGGTTAAAATACAATTTAAAAACTAATAAGGTATCGCCTTGTATTAGAAGTTCCAAGTATGCAATAGAAGTTCAGAGAAGGGAAATCTTCCTAAACTATCTTTGACTTAATTACGAGGGTTTTTTTTTTTTTATTTGTTTGTATTTAGCAGTTGGCCAATTTATTTGACTCGCTGGGGAATGGCTGGCTTTCATGACGAGTCATGAAGGGTCCTGTGAGTTGTTTGACTGGATGCTTTGTTCTGGGTGGGATGGCATGTGTGACAGGCCAGTAGACTGGTCCCACCGGGTCTCGGGGGCCATGGGTGTCTGTTGCCAGCATCGCAGACCATGGCGGCTGGCTGCCAGATGGTTGCCTCTGTGTCTGACTCTGAAATGCCAACTGCACTTAAAAACCTTCTTGCCGAGAACAAGTCTTTCCATTGTGGCCCCTATGGTGATCAGAGCCTCTGGGTCCACGATCGTTTACAAGGCCAGGAGCAAGAGAAGAGCAGATGGAAAGAACTGTAAGAGGAGACCATGCCTGGAAAAATGGTGAGGAGGAATCGGTATTCGATTTTGCTAGATCCAGAATGAGTGGAGAAAGGGAAATCATGGGCAGCCACAAACTGGGTTCTCCGCAAACTTCCTGCCCAAACTGTGGACAGGCAACATCGGCATCAGCTGAGGACAGAGTCGCTGTCCTACCCTGGATGGTACCTGCGAGTGCCTGGAGAGGCTCTAGTGCCCTGTTCTTTCATCAAACACGAATCTGGGGGTTGCTGTGAAGGTAGATGATTGACAGCTACAATCCATTGGCTTTCTAGAAAGTAGATTATCCTCAGTAATGTGAATGGGCCTCCTCCAGTCAGTTGGAAGGTCTTACAGGCAAGAACTGAGGTTTCCTGGAGAAGGAATTCTGCCTTGAAACTGCAGCACTGATTCCTGCCTGAGTTTCCAGCTTGCCGGCCTGCACTAGAAATTCCAGACTTGCCAGCCCCACCATTGCATGAGCCAGTACACTCCATACACATACCCTGGTGGGTTTAACATATTCCCAAGGGATCTGTGTGCTTGTTAATATCTGAGGAGCACTGCTCTGAGTCATAGTGAGTTTTGTTTGCCAGTTGCCGTGGATTATTCTTTGAGATGCTGCACTTGGTTATATCAATTTTAATGATCCTGCTATGAAATTTATAGCACAAAGCAAGACATCCACAGGTGTTTGTGGAATAAATGAATTCCTAAATGCCCCCAAAACATGCCATAAAACAACAGTAGAAATTCAAATGCAGGAATTCAAAGATACGTGAATGCATTTCTGCCAGAGTATTTGGGATTATGTGTGGAATTTTGAGACTTTACCTAATAGCTCAGCTAATGGTAGACACCATTCCAAAGTTACAGAGTAACAATTTGTATGCAAAATTCCTAATATTTATCTGGGATAATCTAACCTTTATTAGGCTGCCCATCTATGACCTTCAAAGACAGTAGTACTATTCCAGAAATAGAGGTAGCTAAGCATTTACTTCGTTCTTATTCTCAAGACTCGGAACCTCTGTCTCTAGGTAGTGAGTTTGGGGAAAATGTGCTCTAAAATGAGGAAGGCAGTGTGATCTAGACTGAAGGTCTTGCTGTTACTCATGGGTCTGTTTGAAGAGAAGTGACATGTGATGGGCCATGTGATACTGTCATATGCTGGAGGAGGCCGTCCTCATTCACTTCCTTTACTGGCTGGCTTTCCAGGTAAGAGATCTTCTCGTTCTGGAGAACGTTACGAAGAGCTCATTTGCCTGTTACAGGTAGAAAATTCACTGAGGATGGTCAGTTGCTCACAGAGCGTCCCTAGGCAGGAAAATACACCTTAATATGAGATCATCTTAACTGAAGACTCTTAAGAGAGTAATTTTCCAACCTGTGTTGGAAGGAATTTTGAAGTTGTTTGGGGTTGGCTATAGGGTTCATTAGGTGGTATTTGCTATGCTGTTGTTTACAGAAATATCTTTGTCCCTGGCTACTTAGGTGCATGCATTAACTCTTCATTCTTTGGCTTCACAAAAATTATATATTAAGCATACGATGTTGTTTGCTAGGACAGTAGCTTTTTCTGTGGACTGGAATGCACAAGAGGCAGTTGTAAGTGGAGTGAATCACCATCCCTCCCACGTTCTGCCCCACTGGCTCTGCCCCCCACTCTGACTAGCCTTGAACTATCCAGCATGTTCTCAGTGACCTGCGAGGACTCCAGGGTGGGCCTCAGATTCTTCACCTGGGGCTATGGGCTTTCAAGGAATCTGTGGACCAGCCTCTGAAACCATGAGCAAAAGCTTGTATGCATTTCTCGCTGTCCCCTCGCCCCAAAGTGAGCACTTAAAGCCTTTATCAAGATTAGCTGACCCCCAGTAAAGGTGAAGGGAGCCATGCTCTCTATCCCACCACTGCACCTGTTCACAAAGGACAACACTGGCCTTAAGTGGAGCCTGGACTCTATTTGCTGGTGGAATCATCCGGATCAGGAGCCTCCTGGGTCCGCTAGTATGGAGTGCCTGGTGGGGGTGGGGGCATGGCAGTGACTGCCCTGTGTCAAGGCTTTCGAACTTTTCCAATTAAAACAAAAAAGCTGGTCAAGCTAAAAAGTCTGCTCACCTTAGCAGTGGTAGCTTTTACCGTAACAAAGGGAAAAATGGGGCCCCCTCTTTGGTACTCAGGAGGCTCTATGTGATAACTTAGCACCTTGACTAGCACGTAGTAGGTGCTTAATATGGACACGTTCTGTTGCATACCTCCCCCTCCCTCCACATGCCTGTGCCTCCAAGTGTGCGTCAAGTTGTCCTTTTGCCTTTTCCCCAGAATTCAGCCGTGAGATTTCTCTTTTTTGGCCTCTCCATCTGGCAGCAGGGCTGTGCATCTGCTTGTCTCCCAGCCCCCTGAGCCCTGCAGCCTACTGGCCCCTCTTTCTTCTTTCTTTTTTTTGATGACCCTTTTTTTGTCTCTTCCCTGTGGATTTGTGTTTTGCAGGCATCAGATCTAAAGCACTTATACTTGTCCACACATCTGTGGTTGCCACTGCAGCTCCCAGTCACATCTGGCTTTTTTCTCTCCCATCACTCCTGACTCTGCCACTTTTGTCACACTTCTTAGCTTCTGTTAGAAAAGGATCTGCCAGCCCAGGGAAGGACTCCTTTCCATCAGCAGTGTGTCAAAGTGCTAATCACGTGGCTTTAGGTGTGTGTTTTCCACAAGGAAACATCTTCCAGCTTTATTGAGGGGCTACCCCACCACTGTCACATACATTATATATGTGTTTGTGTGTTGGGGGCAGGGAGGGTATTTTTGTGCTGATTTGTTTTGTGCCAGTTATGTCGTTTCCAACTAATTCCAGGTCAGGGTCTCAGCCTCGGTTGCATGCGAGAATCGAGAATTGTCTGAGCAGCTTCTAAAAGACCTGGTGCCCAGGCCACTCTCCAGAATAAGTAAATCAGCATGTCCGGGGGGGTGGGGCTGCTTCATGAGTTTTTTAAGCGCTCTAAGCGATGGATTCCAACATGGCCCCAAAGTTGATAACCACTAATAGAGGCTAAAATCCTAAAATGCTGGAAGGCTGAATTCCAAGTCTTGGAGGCTTGATTTTATATTTAAAAACAGCAACTTTCTAACCAGCAAAGAGATGCTTGTCTGAAACTATTAAAAAAATCAAATAAACAGAACATGGCCTAGCTTTTTGTTTGTTTGTTTTGCCTTGCCTGTGTCTTGTAGGGAAGCCTGAAGTGTTAAATTAGCTGTTTCACAAATGGATCCAAATCTAACCATTGTAGAAAATATACATATATTCATTGTTGTCTTAGTCCCAAATGGAACACAAGATTCAGAGAGCATCGTGGCCTGTATTTTTAGCTAAGCTTAGTTAGAGCTCTTGGTTTGGGAGACATTGAGAATTTCAAAATAGATTGTCACCTAAAAATATACTTCCTGAAATGAACTTGAGGCCTGAGAGGGATGAATGGGTTTATTTTTTTGCTTCTATATTTAATGTACCACAAGAAAGCAAATCTTAAATTTATATAGGTTTATATTTTTAGAGACCCAGGAAACAGGTGCTGTGCCCAAGCAACAAAGACGTCTGCGTGGCAAAGTGTCGGTGACAGAAACTAGATTTCACGGGCAGGGAGTGGCCATGGGAGGTCTTAGAAGCTGTGCATTGGGACTTAGGCTGGAGTGTCCTTAACACAGGAGAGGACGAGGAGGATTTGCTCAGGCCTTTCCAATGGTGACCCTGGGAGAAGCACCCTCCCGCTTCCTGATGGAGTCTGGTCTAGTGCCCCCTGCTGTCTGAGTGCTTAATCTTTCCTAGTCTAGCAAAGAAGTGTCTTTGAGTTCACGTTTGTTGACAATAGCCTGGTCTCACTCTCCAAAGTCATGCCTTTAGTTACCACCATTCCCAATGGAAAAGGGTCTCATTGAGGGAAAAAAGAGGGAAGGGGTGTTATACCTTTTTGGCACCTCTCAGCATGCAGATATGTGTTGCCAAGGACAGTTTGTCTTCAGTGTGTTACTGGTGAATGTGAGTGACTATTGGGGGTATCATCACACTCCCCCAAGGGGAGGGAGGAAGCTCTCTGTCCCTTCCCACCTGGCACCAAGGCCAGATGTGAACTTCTTGTGTTCATTCCTCCGTTTATTAGCTAGTCACCATTGATTCAGTACGCTTGTTCGGATGTCTTCTATGTGACAGCCCCTCTTCTTGGCCCTGGAGAAGCAGTGTGGAAACAAGGCAGAGAAGGCCTCATGGAGCTTGCATTTTGGTGGATGGGGCAGAAGCCAGTGAGTGATGGAGACTGTGCAGAAGATCAGACAAAACCCTATGTTGGTTCCTTGTGGGCTGCTTTAGGATGAAGAGGTGACATTTAACCAGAGATCAGGAAGGTGACAAGAAGGCAGGCAAAGGGCACAGCAAGGGAAGGGCCTGAGGAAGGCAGGAGCTTGGCTTCTTCCAGGAAAGGCCCGTGTGTCTTAAAAGGTAGCGAGTGAAGAATAAGAGGGCGGCTGGTGGCGGTGGGAGGGATGAGGTCAGAGAGGTTGCTGGCATTCACCTGTGGGACTCCAGGCCTCACCTGTGTGTGTGTGTCTAGGAGACACACTTTATCAACTGAGTTGGCTCAAGGCAACAGGAAGCAGGCAGAGCCAGGCTCTTGCAAAGAAGGCCCGGATAGCTCTGCCGGGTGTAGGTCAGGAAAGCGATGGCAAAGTCCCACCTCACCCCCAGGGTCTCCTCCGAGCTGGCCGACCCCCTTTCCCCACGTCACAGCTCTGCTCCTCGGGACCCCTCTCTGCCCATGAGGTGGGGACTCTCGTCTGGCTCCCACGTCTTCCGTGCCTCTCTTTATTTTGGGTTGCCCTGCCCTGGTCTGTTTTCGTGTCCATCCACCAGCTAAACTATAATTTCCTTAAGGGTACGCTCACCAGCACTGAGCACCATGCAGTGGGGCGACGCAAGCTCTGTCTCTGGATTGAATGAGGAGGGTTTTGTAGAAAGAGTGCCTTATGACGCTCACTGACAAAGGCAAGAAGTTACCAAACCTCCTCCATCCCAACCATCTCCACGCTGCCCTGGCTTTCATTACCAAATTCTCATCTGATGTGGAGGCCTTATGTGGCCTTTCTCCGCATTCATTCTTCTGACACCAGGTCCATTTGAGATTGCATCGTATCAGGAATCCACTGGCAGCTGATTACGTTGGTTAATCATGTAATGCATCTCTTTTCCCTCCCAGTTAACAGTGACATGATGGTCACTGACGACAATGGTGCCGTCAAGTTGCCGCAGTTGTGTAAATTCTGTGATGTGAGATTGTCCACCTGTGACAGCCAGAAGTCCTGCTGGAGCAACTGCAGCATCACGGCCATCTGTGAGAAGCCGCAAGAGGTCTGCGTGGCTGTCTGGTAAGGTTGCCCTGTAACACCTTTCTTTCCCCTTTTATAAGCAGTGTGCGTTCGTGGTATGTAGTCATGTGTCTCCATGCCCGAAACTTCGACATCTGTCCCATTCCCTTCCCTTTAGACCATCTCTTTTTCAGTCGTTCAGTGTAATTTCTAGAGACACTCTATACATTTTCAGATACACACACACACCTTTACTATTTATAAGTCCGGAAACCATTCCTTGTGTCGAGGAGAGGGATTTGCCCCTTACTAGTCATTTAATTGAGACCCCTTGGGATCCCCGTAGTGACGCCAGGAGCTTTGTTCTTCTGACACAAACTCAGTCCTGTTTCGTGGAGATGAAAGGTGGGCTGTTGCAAGAGGGACGCACTTGTCAAAAATGGGGGAAGTGACTTGGCATCAGGAGACAACCTATTCCTTAGTCAGAAGCCTTGGCCAGTGCCTCACACCACTGCTGGGCCAAACCCTGTGTCTTCCTCTGGGAGCAGGACCACATCTTCCTCTTGGAGCAGATCCCCTTCTCTCCCTCGCTCTGTCCACCCCTCCCTCCCCTCCCCTCCCCCCTCCCTTTTCCCCTCCCTCCCTCCCTCCCTCCCTCATCCTCCCGTCTTGCCAGGCATGCATGCGTGCGCGCGTGTGTGCACGCACACACACACACACACACACGCACACACACAAACACAGTGGGTGCTCATGAATCATTTGATTAACTCATAGTTATGAATTGGGAGTATAAGCCAGAGATTAAAGAAAAATAGAGATCATTAAGGGAGTCCTTATTTTATAAAAAACTACACATTCATTAATGAAATATAACATTTTGAAGCCTTATTCTGATGGTTTCAATTTATCAGCTATTTTTTTAAAGTAACCTCTGTGTCTCCTGGCCATTTGCAAATGAGCATGTAAACCCAGATATCTTGCCCGCTCCTTCTGGAAGGAGCCTTTTGAGACTTTCTCTGGACCGTGTATACTCAGCCTTGATGATAAATCTGAAACCCTGGCACATTTCCCTACGTACCAGGACATGAATTAGGTTCTTAAGAACTAAAGGAATGTTAACAGCAAAGATCTGTCACGGCAGCTTGCCATACCTGCCAGCTACACTTGTGTCCAGCTCTGAGTGGTGGTTTTGAAAAAGGGATTTTGACAGAGATGGTGTTCAGAGCAGAGGCACGAGTGTGATCAGAGGTTCAGAAGCATGCCATCTGAGGGCTGGTGGGGGCAGTTAGCCATGGCTGGTCCAGTAAAGAGGACGGGGCTCTGTTGAGATCTGAAGGGCTCTCAAGTGGAAAATATAGTCAGCTTGTCGTGCAGAACTCTGCAGGACAGGAGACCCACAGCATTTACAAGGGGACAGACAGACTTGTACTCAGGATCAGTTGAAACATTTTCTCAGTCGTGGTTTCCTGCCAGTGGGCCAGGCTTCCTTCTCTGGAAGGGTCAGACCAAGTTCGAGAGGATGGAGGACCACTTGTCAGGTTTGGGGCAGGAAGCCTCAGACCCCAGACCAGCTGACCCCAGGCTCCTCTTCATTCCTGTTTTCTGCTGACTGTCTTTACTTAAATATCCACTGGAGGTGAGAACATACTTCTGCACCCAAACAGGCTCTTTTCATTAAAGGTAGTTTCCCTACCCCAGTACAAGTCCAAGGGGTGGAGTGTGAATCACACATCCCTGGCGTTGAAGCTTTGCTGTCTCAGAAGATGCGGGCCTGTGGGGAAGCTCTCTGTGCCCTCTGTGTCTCAGCCCTAAAGATTAAATACACTGAACGTTATTTTTACCTTTCTGGGCAAAGACACATTTGGATGTGGAGAGAGGGAGGTGCCAGGGATGCTGTCCTGCACCCCCGCCCATGCAGCACTGAGGTGCTCACCCTGGGCTGAGGGATCACCCCAAGCCCTCCAGGGGTGCTCCTCTTGTCTGCTCCCCGAGCTGCTTCATTGGAGTCCGGCAGGTTCAGCCTCTCTGTACCAGCAGCCAGCATCCCAGGACTGGTTGGTGCAGTGGCCGAAACGCCTGACCACTTTGCCTCAGCTTGGGACAGCTCTGATGGGCCATCCCAGCCCCCAGCTGCCCAGAGGTCAGCAGAGGCCTCATCGCGACCCCCCTCCCTGCTCTGTGCAGCATTGCTGCCTTTGGCCCCTGCAGGGGAATCTCCCTAGAGCTCCTGCACAGAGATCCAGAGATCTCACAGCCTCAGAGTCTGTGTCCAGGGCACACACACTCGGACACTAGGCTATCTTAGGAATAGCCCAGTGGGGGAATAAAAGACTCTGCTCTCTGTGGTGGTACTCTCCCACGATCAGTTTTAGTGTTCTTTTCATTCACTCGCTGATTCATTCATTCATTTATTTATTTTTAATTTATTTATTTTTTGTGGTACGCAGGTCTCTCACTGTTGTGGCCTCTCCCATTGCGGAGCACAGGCTCTGGACGCGCAGGCTCGGTGGCCATGGCTCACGGGCCTAGCGGCTCCGCGGCACGTGGGATCTTCCCGGACCGGGGCACGAACCCCTGTCCCCTGCATCGGCAGGTGGACGCTCAACCACTGAGCCACCAGGGAAGCCCTCATTCATTTATTGAACTAATGCCAGTTGTGCACTCTTACCATGTGAAATGCTTAAGTCCTTTTCAAGGATAGACATATTTTAGAACCAAAATTAATTTCATAACTGTGGTTCTTTTGTCGCAGATATTGACAACCTCTTCAGTAGCAGGACAAAGAAGTCTGTATTTATTTCACTGTATCCTCCTTTTCTGTGCTCCAGTGTACCCACAGATGTTTTGCACAGTGGGCCCTGCCTGTCCAGGAGACACCGTTACAGCACTGAGTGGAGGAAGCAGTTGAGGACCTTATGGAGCCTCAAGTGCTGTGGCTGAGTTTCCTCCCTCTGATTCTAGTTCTATAGGCAGCGGGGGGTGGAAGTCGGGGCTCTGAAAGAGCTGCCCAGGGCTGCAGAGCAGCTTTCCTTCGTGGCTCACAGTTTCTTCCTTGTCCCATCCCGGGGCCTCTGGAGGCTTCACAAGGCAGGGACACCATGCTTTTCCCTGGGATCCCGGAGGACTCAGCACGGCTTCATCTTGTTACCAAAACCAAACACAAACCCCCACCTACACAGGTGGGCACACAACTATGGGGGCAGGGAGGGAGGTGCTTTTGTTTCATGGCCACTGTTTTTGCCAAGACTTTCCAGTAGCTTGGGGGTTAAGGATAGGTAGGGGTTTTGGGGGTTTTTTTAGTTTTTTTTTCAAAATTTATTACTTTTTAATTTTTTATACAGTCTTTAAAGATTATGCTCCATTTGCAGTTATTACAAAATATTGGCTATATTCCCATCCTTGAGCCTGTCTTATACCCTCCCACTCTCCCCACCTCCCCACTGGTAACCACTAGTTTGTTCTCTGTATCTGTGAGTCTGTTTCTGTTTCGTTACATTCACTAGTTGTACTTTTTAGATCCCACATATAAGTGATATCGTATAGTATTTGTCTTTCTCTGTCTGACGTATTTAACTTAGCGTAATGCCCCCCAAGTCCATCCATGTTGCTGCAAATGGCAAAATTTCGTTCTTTTTATGACTGAGTAATATTTAGCTAGATTCTGTCCAGCAAACTAGAGATGCAATGCTAGCCTCACAGTGCGATCAGGATGGAAGGTTTGGAGTCACCCCAAGGACCTAGCGATCTCCTGTTCCCCCACGCCCTCCCTTTAATGATTTAATTAAGGCATAACGTGTAAAGTTCTCTGACAGGTTTGTCTCCAAGGAAAGCCCTCACGTTATGATCCTAAGTGGGTTCTGAGATAAGTAAAGGAAAGACTGAAGTGCGTGGAAAAGCACAGGACATGACGGGACAACCTGTAAGTGATGGAGAACAGGAGGCAGCGCTGCTGTTGGAAACAATGTCCTGATGGAGATACAGCCCAGACTGCTTCCCTGTGGGACCATACTCACCCCCTCCTTCTCTGTACCCCAGGAGAAAGAATGATGAGAACATCACACTGGAGACGGTCTGCCATGACCCCAAGATCGCCTACCATGGATTTGTCCTTGACGACGCTGCTTCTTCAGAATGTATTATGAAGGAAAAAAAGGGGTCTGGAGAGACTTTCTTCATGTGTTCCTGCAGCTCCGAAGAGTGCAACGACCACATCATCTTCTCCGAAGGTGAGTGTTCTTCTCGGGATGGTCTGCAGGCTCAGGGCACATCCCTTCCTGGCTGGTGCTGGATGGTGGGCTCACACTGGGGATCAGGCCCCCTTCACCTGTTGGAAAGAGGGGCTTAAGGGGTAGCAGGGTTGGCTCTGGTCTGTATCGAATCTGGCTCCCGGGGCCCACATTATGATTTGTCACTGAGAAATAGTTTGTGTCACCCAGAGCAGTGGTTCTCAAAGCGCAGTGCCTGGAACAGCAGCAGTGGCATCACCTGAGAACTTGTTAGAAATGCAGATTCCAGGGTGCCACCCCGACTGTGGAACCAGAAACTCTGGGTGCGGGCCCAGGGTGATTCTCAGGCAGCTCAAGTTTGAGAATGACTGGTCCAGAGTTGGGAGGAGGCTGTATGATTCAGGAGGGAGACTTTAACTCAAGTTGTTGTGTGTACGTACATACTCCTAGGATTTGTCTAAAGGGGAAAGTACATTAACCTCAGTAATGACAGCCTGTTGGATGCACACTTGTCTCTATCCATCATGCATATTGTGTTGGCCAAAAAGTTCGTTTGGGTTCTGTAACATCTTCCACATAAAGCCAAATGAACTTTTTGCCCAACCCAATATTATCCCTCCTTCCCTCCCCTCTTTCTCTACTCCCTCCCTCTCTCCCTCCTACCTTCCCTCCCATCTTCCATCTGCCCATCCATCCATCTGCCCATCCATCCATCCACCCACTTTTCCATCTCTCCATCTGCCCATCCATCTCTCCATCTGTCTATGTATCCATTCATCTATCTGTCCATCTGTCCATCCATCTCTCTGTCCATCTGTCCATCCATCCAAACACCTGTCCATCTGTCCATCCACTCAAACACCAATCCATCTGTCCATCCATCCACCATCCATCTGTACATCTGTCTGTCCATCTATCTGTCCATCTGTCCAACCATTCATTGTACCCACTCATCCATCTTTCCATGCAAACAGTTGATCATACTATAAATATTACCTGGCAATATTTTTTTTCACCCACCCACTTTTACTTCTCTTCTAAACAAGACAATATATGTAGATATATTGTACACCTTTTAATTGTTGTCCAGAATTGCATAATATGGCATATCTTCTATGAGTGACTTAACCATTCTTAACTTATTCCCAAATAAGTTGGTAGCTTATTTTAGGTGTCTCCAGTTTTCCACTTAATGCTACATTGACTATCTTTGTAAAAACATCTTATACATTTGTGCTAGTATTTCTGCAAGATAGATTTCTAGAAATGAAATTTCTGGATCAGAGGTATGCACATTTTAAATTTGGATAGCCACTATTAAATTGTTCTCCTCCCCCAGAAGATATATAAGCATATGAATTCCATCTACTTTCTCCAGCACTGGAGATTATAAGCCTTTTAATTTTTCCAGGCTGATGATGCAAATAATATTCTCTTGATTTTAGGAATATAAATTCAGCATGGGGAAAGGTTATTTTAGCCCCAAATAGGTCCAATTCAATAAAAACTCCTTTTGGAACACAAGTGCTGGGTCGACACACTATCCCTGCTACTGTGTGTGTCCCAAATATGGAAAGTGATGAGTCTCATGCTTTGTGTATGGTGCTCATGGGCATTGCAGACCCACCTCTTGCTCTCCGTGTGTCCTTCAGCCAGTTTCCCTCCCTTCCTGTTCTACACCCCACCTGTGCCAATTTCTCAGTGTACAAAGGCAGGCATGTACATCTTGTCAGCGCAACACTTTCCAAAATCACTCCCCTCTCCTGTTTTTTCGTCCTACAGGCACTCCATGTCTCTCATTTTCCTTATGTAATTTGAGTTAGGAGGGACATTGTAACTAGATTAAATCACACTAAAACATGGTAACCTTGATATCCTGGTTTACCGTGTTAACCTTCCCCAAGTACTTCACCTTTAAAAACAAGGCCCAGGCTAAGCCAAAGGAATTAATCCCTAATAGTGGAATATCCAGACATGTTTATTACCATCTATGAAACTTTTCTCTCCTTTTGCATACTGGCTTATCCACAACGGAAGAATTTATTTCATTCAAAGGGGACAAAAGTTGATAAGTGGCTTGCAAGTTGGATATATTTTATATATATGTATATTACTATAAGCTCTTAAAGTATTTATGACTTCAGTTTTCAGCGTATTTTCAACTCATGTGATAATCATGGGCCCACATTCATGTTTTCCCTCTTATTCATTATCAGACTGTTTGTTTCTTTATGAGGTGAGATAATCAGCATAAAGGTGGTTTCTCATTGTACAACTCAAGAAATCCAGCACAGCTGATGACTCAGATACTTGAGTGATTTCAGAGTCTTCTAAAATGCTCCAGGGAGTATGCTTAAAAATAACCATCTCTCTTCTCTCTATTTGTTGTAGGGGGATATTTTCATCCCCTACAACATCAGGTATTAGGAAGAACACTTTGGGGTCCATTTCTCTTATTGCCACCATCTCTTCTTTATATTAAGGAGTGAAAACTTTTTTTTTAATTGAAGTATAATTGACTTACAATGTTGTGTTAATTACTGATGTACAACAAAGTGACTCAGTTATGTACATATGTGTGTGTGTATGTATATATATATATATATACACACATACATACATATTTTTTAATATATTCTTTTCCATTGTGGTTTATCATGGGATTTTTAAAAAATTGGGGTATAGTTCTTTTACAATGTTGTGTTAGTTTCTACTGTACAGCGAAGTGGAGTTCCCTGTGCTATACAGCAGGTTCTCATCAGTTATCTATTTTATACATATTAGTTAGTATATATATGTCAATATATGTCAATCCCAATCTTCCAATTCATCCCACCCCCACTTTCCCCCCTTGGTGTCCATATGTTTGTTCTCTACTTCTGTGTCTCTATTTCTGCCTTGCAGACAGGTTCATCTGTACCATTTTTCTAGATTCCACATATATGTGTTAATATACGATATTTGTTTTTCTCTTTCTGACTTACTTCACTCTGTATGACAGTCCCTAGGTCCATCCACATCTCTACAAGTGACCCAATTTCATTCCTTTTTATGGCTAATATTCCATTGTATATATCTACCACATCTTCTTTATCCATTCATCTGTTGATGGGCATTTAGGTTGCTTCTATGACCTGGCTATTATAAATAGTGCTGCAATGAACATTGGAGTGCAGATGTCTTTTTGAGTTATAGTTTTCTCTGGGTATATGCCCAGTAGTGAGATTGCTGGGTCTCATAGGATATTGAATATAGTTCTCTGTGCTATATAGTAGGACTTTGTTGTTTATGCATTCTATATATAAAAGCTTACATCTGCTAATTCCAACCTCCCAGTCGATCCCTCCCCCAACTCCCTCCCTCTTGGCAACCACCAGTCTGTTCTCTATGTCTGTGATTCTGTTTCTGTTTCCTAGATAGGTTCATTTGTGTCATATTTTAGATTCCACATATAAGTGATATCATATGGTATTTGTCTTTCTTTTTCTGACTTACTTCGCTTAGTATGATCATCTCTAGGTCCATCCATGTTGCTGCAAATGGCGTTATTTCGTTCTTTTTTCTGGCTGAGTAGTAGTCCATTGTATATACGTACCACATCTTCTTTATCCATTCATCTGTTGATGGACATTTAGGTTGTTTCCATGTCTTGGCTATTGTGAATAGTGCTGCTGTGAACATAAGGGTGCATGTATCTTTTTTGAATTATAGTTTTATCTGTATATATGCCCAGGAGTGGGATTGCTATATCACATGGTAATTCTATTTTTAGTTTTCTGAGGAAGCTCCATACTGTTTTCTACACTGCACCAATTTACATTCCCACCAACGGTGTGGGAGGGTTCCCTTTTCTCCACACTCTCTCCAGCATTTGTTATTTGTAGACTTTTTAATGATGGGCATTCTGACTGGTGTGAGGTAGTACCTCATTGTAGTTTTGACTTGCAGTTCTCTAATAATTAGCAGTGTTGAGCATCTTTTCGTGTGCCTGTTGGCCATCTGTATGTCTTCTTTGGAGAAATGTCTATTTAGGTCTTCTGCCCATTTTTCGATTGGGTGGTTTTTTTTGTTGTTGAGTTGTATGAGCTATTTGTATATTTTGCAAATTAAGCCCTTGTCAGTCGCATCATTTGCAAATATTTTCTCCCATTCTGTAGGTTGTCTTTTCGTTTTGTTTATGGTTTCCTTTGCTGTGCAAAAGCTTGTAAGTTTGATTACGTCCCATTTGTTTATTTTTGTTTTTATTTCTATTGCCTTGGGAGACTGACCTAAGAAAACACTGGTACAATTTATGTCAAAGAATTTTTTGCCTATGATCTCTTCTAGTTTTATGGTGTCATGTCTTATGTTTCAGTCTTTAAACCATTTTGATTTTATTTTTGTGTATGGTGAGAGTGTGTGTTCTAACTTCATTGATTTACATGCAACTGTCTAACTCTCTCAGCACCACTTGCTGAAGAGACTTTTTCCCATTTTATATTCTGGCCTTCTTTGTCAAAGATTAATTGACTGTAGGTGTGTGGGTTTTTTTTCCTAGGCTCTCTATTCTGTTCCATTGATCTGTATGTCTCTTTTTGTGCCAGTACCATGCTGTTTTGATTATTGTAGCTTTGTAGCATTGTCTGAAGTCTGGGAGGGTTATGCCTCCTGCTTTGTTCTTTTTCTTCAGGATTGCTTTGGCAATTCTGGGTCTTTTATGGTTCCATATGGATTTTAGGATTATTTGTTTTAGTTCTGTGAAAAATGTCATGGGTAATTTGATAGGTATTACATTAAATATGTAGATTGCTTTGAGTAGTATTGCCATTTTAACAATATTAATTTTTCCAATCCAAGAGCATGGGTTATCTTTCCATTTCTGTATTGTTCCAATTTTAGTTTTTGTGCTGCCAAAGTGAGCACATATCTTTCCATTTCTTTGAATCATCTTCAGTTTCATTTATTAATGTTTTATAGTTCTTAGCATATAGTTCTCAGTTCTCAGTATAGTTCTCAGTCTTTCACCTCCTTGATCAGGTTTATAAGGTGGGAAAACTCTTGAAGCAATTTTTATTTTTCTACTCCAAGTCAAATAAGATGGGGAACACAAAAGCTCTCTGGAGTGTTTTGTGTAGTATTTTTATTAGGATAGCACTCTGTTCCTGTTGCTTTCTGATTTACAAACAATGGATAATGATTACTTACATCTTACATTTTTCTTAAATATGTGAGGGAAAAAAAAGTTGAGCCACAAGATTTACTCTTTAAAGTAGATCTTTATTTTCAGTGTTACTATGAATGATAGCTGACATTCAGAGGGAATGTAGTTGCTGTGTTTGTTGCTAAGCCCCTGTGATGGCCTGGCCTCAGTTAATCTCATAGCCACCCCATGAGGTAGGCACTGCTAGTATCACCATCTTATAGATGAGAAAACCAAGCTCAGAGAACTGTAACACCTTGTCCAGGATCCCATGACTAGTGGTGGCATAGCTAGGATTCATAATGGGCTGTGGATAAAATACAACTTCTGTGAGGGTTTTTCCCCCTTCCTTCTCTTTTTATGTCCTTCTTTCTTGCACTCTCTCTATCTCTGTCTTTCTAAACAGATAACATATGTACATATTAAAAAATTCAAATTCGACAAACTGGATACAGTGAAAAGAAAGCCTCCTCTTGGTCTGGGATCATCCAGAGAGATTTTTCTGCATGAACTCTGCATGGAAATCCTAAACTTGGTAAATCATATCATTGAGATTTTTTTTAAAAGTCAGATTCATTGATGTATAATTTACATAAAATAAAATCCACCGTTTGAAGATACTATTTTCACTGAATTGTGACTAATATATATAGCTGTGTAACTACTACCACAATCAAGATACAGAACATTTTTGTGACTCCCAGTAAATTCCCTTATTCCCTTTTTCCATCATCATTGGGATTTTTATCCTCATTTTAGAAATTTGGTTGCTTTCTTCCTGTATTTGGTGATTTCCGTTTACTTAACCGAGGCCATGACCTCAGTCCTCCAAAGAATGGACAGGTGGGACAGCCCAGCCTCAGACAACAAGATACCACTGTGTTCCTTTGCCTCTATAGGCACCCAGGCCTATTCTACCAAAAAAAAAAAAGGGGGGGGGGTATTATTTAGCACTGATTTTCTCTCCTGCTCCATGTTGCTTGTCTGTACGCCTGGCATAAAGCCTGAAGCCTGGCAGATGGTTTGGGGGAGGATGGGCCTCTACACAAGCCACCAGTCCTCCCATCTTCACTCCTTTCAGGTTCCCAGAGGTTGGTGTGTAGTGATGGCTTGTATGCCTCTGGTCTTGTTCACCTTGTCGAAGCACCTTTACGTTCTATACCTGAGAAATGTGCAGAGAATGTATTGAAGATATTGAAGATTCGTTGAGATAATTGTCTTAAGGCCCAGAAAGATGATTAGATTACTGTCCCCTGGTGATGACGGCAGAGAGCCAGGAACATAGAAGTTAGGTGACTTGCCTGTAGTTACTCAGCTAGTTAGTGGCAGAGCTGGGCTACAGGTTTGGTCTGCAGACTCTCACCAAGGTCTGTGTCTCTAGTACAGGGTTTGAAGTCTGTATTCCGAGGGGCATCAGGGGCTGCTCTGAGGAACTGAGGGAGAAGGGAGTAAATCAGCTCTCCTTTACCTGCCATGTGTACCAAGCTTCAGCAGAAGATGTGAATCACAGAAGGGCGTTGCCAGCTTTCACGAGTTTGAAACCAGTGTTCCAAAACAAAGGAATTAAAGAGACCTTGCTGTCTTTCTTTTTGAACCAGGTACCTATCTTTTCCCCCCAAACCCCCCAGTGGGGCCTTGTGCTATGCCCGGTGGCTCCCTGCTTCCCTAAAGTAGATCAATTAGAATGAGGCCGGGGTCCGCTCTTCCGTCTGCTCTCCGAAAGTCAGGTCTCCCTGTCCTGTCTGATGATTCCTGCTTGGTGAAAGATGTGTAGAATTCTGAGGAAGTCATTATCTCCCCCTGGGCTCACCAAGCCCTATGATTCCGGTTAGAAGAGAGGGCGTTTGTCTGGGTCCTTATTGATGTCCTGGTGACAGCTGTCACTCAAACAAGCCCTGTCAGGCTCCTGGACCAAAGTGAGCCCAGGATGGGGGTGGGGACCCCAAGCTAACGGCTCCCTGTTCACTTGCAGATGACATGTCCACTTTGCAAAATCATGATGTGGGTAGGATCGCTCATTAAGCCTTGAAGAATCCAAAACACCACTCAGTTTTATTCATTTCATAAATGGTTTCCAAGTGCAGTAAAGATGCTTCATTTGCAGAGTGCCAGGCAAGGAGATGATTTCTGCTTGTTTTAGGTACGAAATAAACAGTCCAGTGTAATGGTTAAGATGGGTCTGTGGTGGGTTTCTGGAATTTTAAGGCCCATTCTACCACTTGTTCGCTTTGCCACATTGGGCCAGTTACCTGACCTCTCCTAGTCTGTAAAATGGAACTAAAACGGGGGGTGGGTGGGGTGCGGCTAGATTGTTACATGCAGTGCTTACGACAGCGCCCCATCTGTTAGCTGCTGGTATTATTTGGGGGTTTATATCCGATGCGGACTTTTGCTCACCCTGAGATGTGAAGCCAGGCCCGTCCGGCCCTCTGGTGTGTTCCAGCACTGAGGTCTGTGGTGGAGACTTGACCACAGTGTGCAGCAGGCCACTCAGACCTCCTATGTGTGGCGCTGCAAGAGTTTGGGAGGGGTTTGGGTTGCTTTAACTCGTGCCTCGAGCAGCTTCTTTCTTCTCCACGTGCCTTCACAGAGGTAGGGGGAGCATACCGAGTCCACAGTTTGTAATCAAAGCTAACCACATCCCTCCATCGTCGGATAATATCACACATTAGGCGCGTTGTTCCTATTGTGACGCAGAATCACAGTAGCAGGTGGCTAAATACAAATGGGAGGGCTCACTGTGCCGTGCAGGTCAGTGCTGGGGCGATCGCACTTCTGTTCTTGCCAAAGGGCTTCACTCCGTCTTCCTTTTCTCAGCAGAACGCTGCTTTGGGCCACGTGGCCGCCTCATTGAATGGCTGTGCCGCTGTTGACCACTTAGTGCTGATAGTGATACCTATGGCCTCAGGATGCTGGGGGGATTGAAGGAGGTGAAGCTTGGGAGGGCCAGCGTGGCAGCTGGTACACAGCAGGTGCCTCCGTTCTCCCTCATTCCTCCAGATAAGGAGCGCACTCTCTGCTGAGGAGAACCCCTCCTCTGAATGGGGAACCCTCGCTACTCCAAGTGTCCACAGACCAGCTGCAGCATTGCCGGGCAGCTGGGTAGAAGAACAGAACCTCAGGGCCCTCCTGGACCCACTGCATCAGTATCAGTGTTGTAACAGTGTCCTTGGTGATCTGTTCTCACACTGAAGTGTGAAAACGCTGGTGTGAACTCACCCAGCTAGGAATGGAACCAAAGAACCAAAGATGGGTCTTGTTAGCTTCCTGCTGGTAACTTGCCCAGCTGATCAGTCAGCCCAAGAGGAATACATTTGGTCTTAAACCTGGTCCTTTGCAAAGGAGCTAAATATGCTTTACTCTGTCCTTTCGTGTAACAGAACTCCCCACTGAAATGGGGGTGTTTTTCCATAGCGATAGTGAAGTCATTTTTTGTATGCGTTACAAACTTTGTGCTGGCATGGAGCTCCACGTAGAGAAGATGAGGTGCCTTTTCAGGAACATTTCTTTGGTTTCCGTGATAATGTTCACATACTTTATCTATGGGATCATACTCTACTATTTCCCAAAGCAAGAAAACATGTAGGAATACCTTCAAGAAGCATTTCACAAGATGTTGTTCTGAACTGGATCTGTTGATACGAGGGAGTTGTTTGGTAGCCTGGGGGAGCCCGGGACAAGGAATAGGGAGGCATTAAAAGGAGTTCGCCTGAATCAGTTTGCTCTTCAGTGTTTGTTATCATCATCTGCTGGGTTAGGATGGTAATTTGGCAGATTGAAGGAGGTGTGCTTCTGGACTGCTCCCAGCTCCCAGATGGCTGGATCCCTGGCCATCCCACCTTTCCTCCTGACTTAGAGCTGAACTGCTGCTTCTGGAAATGGCAAGTCTCCATGGCCATGAGGGAAAGGGAATTAGCATTAAACTCAAGCCTGGACTCTGAAAAGTTTGGTTTCAAGGCCAGAGTCCCACCCCCTTCCTTAGCTGAAGTGCAGGGGAGCTGGCACCATGCCCAAGGCCCAGACCATGGACATCCCTAGAACAATAGTAGTGATGGTCTCTGCCCTGGGGTGAGAGCCTGCTGTGGTTGGTCCACCTGTGCTAACTGCTTTCAGGTGTGTTGCCTTGTTTCTTAGAGTCATAACTTTTTTTTGACGTCATGTTCTAGCATTTTTTCAGATTTACTGAGGTATAATTAAGAAATAAAGTTTTAGATATTTAAAGTGTACATCATGGTGACTTAATATACACATACTTTGTGAAAGGATTCCCTCCATCTAGGCAGTTCACACATCCATCACCTCACATATTTTTCTTTTTGTGTGAGAACATTTAAGTTCTACTCTCTTAGCAAATTTCAACTGTACAAGACAGTGTTATTAACTATAGTCACCATGTTTTACACTAGATTCTCATCACTCATTCATCTTAGAGCTGAAAGTTTATACCTTTTTACCAACCTCTCCCTATTTCCCCCACCCCCCAACCCACGGCAACCACTGTTTTACCGTTTCTGTGAGTTTGCTTTTTGTTTTTAGATTCCACATGTGAATTATACCATGAGGTATTTGTCTGTCTCTGTCTTATTTCATTTAGCATAATGTCCTCAAAGTCTATCCATGATGTTACAAATGGAAGGATTTCCCTCTTCCTCATGGCTGAATACTATTCCATTGAATATACACCACACCTTCTTTATCCATTCATCCCTTGGTGGACATTTAGGTCGCTTCCATGTCTTGCCAGTTATGAATGATGCTGCAGTGAACATGGGAGTACAGATGGCTCTTTGAGATCCTGTTTTCATTTCTTTGGATAAATACCCAGGAGTGGGATTGCTGGGTCATATGGTAGTTCTAATTTTAGTTTTTTAAGGAATCTCCATACTGTTCTCCATAGAAGCTGTATCAATTTACATTCCCACCAACAGTGCAAAGGGGTTCCCTTTTCTCCACATCCTTGCCAAGACTTGTCATCTTAGTCTTTTTGGAGTCGTAACTTTTTTTATGCTGAAATGAAGCCCATGCAGTTAGCTCGTCCAAACTTTTCATTTTACTGACAAAGAAATGGATTTCTAGAGAGTGGTGTGAATTTCCCAAGATTTCGCAGTTGGCTCTCCACCATTTGTCCACAGGAGAGTTGGAGAATCTTTTCTCTTTTTTTCAGGGAGTACCATCAACCCTCCACCTTCAGCTGTGTGTGGGGTGCTTGTTAACAACAGTCTTACCCCCATGTGGACACAAGCCTGGTTGCTAATCTGTGCCCAGACTCCCCATTCAGCCAGTGCTGGGCAAGCAGCACAACCAGAGGCTATACCATTCACGGGCTTGTTAGGAACGAGCTTTATAAATGACGCCCAGCAGGAGAAGATCGTGCTCTCCCCAGTGAGATTTTCTGGGTTCAAATCTCAGCTAAGGCATTTATGAGTTGTTTGTCCTTGGGTGAACCAATTTACCTCAGTTTTCCCCTCTGAAAAATGGGGATAGAAATAGTGCTCACTTTGAATAGGATTTTTGTGAGGATAAATGTGTTTATTCATGTAGGGAACTTACAATAGTACCTGGCACAGAACACCTATGCAATAAATTTTGGCTGTAAAGGGTTACCATTGTTCCCCTAGATTCAAATGTCTTGTCTTTGGATTTAGCCAGATGAGTGAGGCACTTTGTACCAATGTCGTGTTGCATTCTCCTTCCTGAAAATTCCTTCTGCTGACTCGTCTGTAAGTACCATCCATCTTCAGCAACAGTTCTGTGAATCAGAGGGACAGGTTCACTGTAAAGAACGCTGTTGAGGAAGCTGTTCTCTGCATTGTATTGTCACCTCGCTGAGGAAGCCAGGAGAAATTTCTCTCAGCTCTCTGCTTTGGAAAGATTATTCCCCTCATGAGGACATACTTGCTTCTGACCTTAAGGACACTTTGAAGCATATAGAGCTTCAAATAGAGCAGGGATCAGCAAGCTTCTTTGGTAAAGGACCAGTTCATGAATATCTTGGGCTTTGCAGGCCAGAGAGCCCCTGTTGCAGCCACAGACAGTATGTAAACAATTGGATGCGACCATGTTCCAGTAAAACTTTATTTACACAACAAGGCTTCAGGCCACCCCCTGATATACGTGACCATGTTTTGTTGTATTTCTCCCGACAGTACTACCAGAAAAGCTTCAGTCATGCTTCTAGCAAATATGTGGGCGTGTACTTTGCATACTGACATCACCCCTGCTTGCCTGTCTTCCTACATTTACCTTCCATTTGTCTTGATCCCAGCTTCCATGTTTACTTTTTTTTGGTCTTCCCCCCACTACTGTGTCTATCTCTAGGTTGCATGAGATTTTTTTTTTTTTTTTTAACAGGATGGAACTATCAGTAAATACGTCAGTTATATCTAGTTAACTTAGGAACCAGGACTCTAGAAACCACTCTGACTCAGAGTTCACCTGCTGTGGTAAAATGCTCCTGGCTGACCCACAAGCTGCCTGCAGGCCCCACAGGACCTGGAGAGGCAGAGAGCAAGGAGACGAGGAGACAGGGACTCCTGGTAGCCACAAACGCTCCTTCTTTCCTTTCTCATTGTTGTCGAGTTTCTTTTAAATGAAAACAGCCTCTTTGGTTTGCAGGCCTAAAGCTGGCAGGAAGACAAATGATTTTTTTTTTACAATATCAGACACGCGGTTTCCTGTCTCTGTTTAACTTGCTAGCAGATCATCTCAGCCAGCTGGGTCCCCCTGGACCTGTTGTGACCTTAATAACGTTGCTTCCCGCCATCCAGCAGACCCACTCCGGGTGTGGATCACGCGCCTGGCGTACTGTATGGACTCATCTTGGGTTCTGCATCGGGGAGGGCTTGGACGTGCTGCCGATCTCATTTTGTGTTCGTTCTGCTCCAGCATGCGGCAGCTGGCTTCTTGGGGGAAGCTCTGAGTTCCTGCGTGCAAGAAACCAGCAGAATGATATGTGCTCTGGCAGCTCTGGGCTCTGGGTGTGCTGCTGCCTTTGAACTGCGCCCTCACGACTCAAAATAGCTGGCTCGCCAGCTGTGCTTTTTTGTTTCAAGAGAAACAAACCAGATTTACTTGCTGGTCTCAATGCAAAAGGAAAAGAAACCTAAGTGTGGAAATTTGGTGGAGAAAAGTTGTTAGAAGAGGAAGAAAATTCTGGATTAAAGTCACTTGTCTCATTCTGGGGAAGAGAAATGAGTTATTTGAGGGGATGATTCAGTGCTGAAGGAGGCTTGGGTTGTGAATGAGTTAGAAGCCTCCTCTGAATCCCTGAATCCAGCCCCATGTCTGGCCAAGGAAATTATAAAGATTGGACATGCCAGAGGGCACTGTGACTCAGTCCAGTGAGGCTTAGCATGTATTTGAAGTGTCTTCAGGCAAAGCAACTGGCTTCTGTAGGGTTTTTTTTTTTCCCCTAAGCAGCAAAGTAAACAAAGATGCTCTGAGGCCAGATGTGGTTGCCAGCTGTGAATGTTTCTACCCTGGAACCTCATCCTGACGTGAATCACAGCCGAGTGGAATCCATTAAGGACACAGTCTGTCTCGAACCCCATCCCCTAGATGTGAGTGACCAATAGAACAGCTGAGCCAGTAAGGCTGGCGTTGCTGCGAAGCTGTGGTGAAACGTCTGCAGTCTCTCCTCTCACAGTGGCCTTCTCGTGTTCTGTAAACAACACACAGATGGGTGATGGCAAAAAGGGTCCGGGAGATTGTTTGCTACTTTCCAAGTACCTCAGTGTCCCACCAGTGGAAAAACACTGGAGCTCGCTAACCACTGGGAAACTGACCCTCATGTCCGCCCCGTCCTGAACTCCAGGGGCTGTATTTACCTCCAGCTGGACATCCGGCCAACTGGCTCTTGGAAAACCTTTTCTGATCCTCAAATAACTCTTACGCGTTGCTAATTATGTAAAATCTCAGTGTTCCCAGCAATAATTATGCCTTATAAAAACTAATATTAACTTTTAAAGAAACAATTCATATTTGCTTCTTTACTTTAAAAAAATACATACACCTCATGCCACTGTCTCCAGTGTCAGGAACAATGGATCCTAAATTTAGTGATTAAAATTCCTTCCACGCCTTCTCCTTTTTCCAGGTTCTATCCCAGTCTCCCCTCAGGCCGAAGTCGTTGTTCTCGGCCTTGGCCGCACATTGGAACCACCTGAGAAGCTTTAAAAATGACTCATTAACTGGGTCTTAGCTCTGCAGTTTCAGATTTAATTGATCTGGGGCCTGGTGTCAGGAATTAAAAAACAACCACCCACCAAGACATTCTAATATGCAGCCAATGTTGGGAACCACTGAATTCAAGGCAGCTTGTTCTGCCACATCTTTTTGTATTTTTCATCATGTTCCACATGTAACTTGAAAGAGGATGGTAACAATTAGAGAGCAGTAACCACCACAGGAAGTAGCTAAATTCAGCCCTCCAGGAGAAGGAGGAGAAAGAAAACAAGCAAACTCACACCTGGTTCACCCCCTCCCTGGGGAATAATAGGATTCCTTAATACAGGATGTCACTGTGCTTGCCACACTTTACAAGCGAGTACCTCAGAACGAGGCCGCGGGCCTCACTGGGTAGGCATCTGAGGTTTTAGAACTGGTGAAATGATACATTCAGGGCAGGCACATTTGCAACCTGAAGGTGTGGATGGCAGGCTCTGGGTGCCAAAACCCAACCACACTGTGGTTCAGGTGGAGCCAGAGAGGAGGCAGGAGGTGTTTCGGTGACGTGACAGGTATTGATAATGTGCATAATTGATGTGCTTTTCTAAAGCCGGGGGGTCTCCCTGTTGGAGAGGATAGTGGGGTAACTCAAGCCCTCTTTCTCTGTTTTCAGGTTTCCTGAAAACATGAAGGGCCCCTAGACAGGGTGGAAGATATGATCCAGACAGGCAGCCAGGAAAAGAATGAGAGAATCAGGGCAGCTGGGGGATCTTAACAAAGCCCAAGCTAAGTTAGTGGTCAGAGGACTCTAACGCAGAGAGGGAAATGAAAAAATCCTGCTGCAGAGAGCACAGGTCAGCCCGTGGAGGATAGATATTCACAGGACGTGTCATTGTGTTGTGGGCAAAGCCTGGCACGTTTCAGGCTCTCTCTTCACGTAGGAAGGATGATCAGCAAAGGGGAAGGAATGCTAACGGCAGGGACAGGATCGGGGTTCTAACTGCTTGAAATGACCGAGATACGAAACTGAACAGATACACGTCAAGCCAGGCCTGTCTGTCCACACAATTGATGGCAAAGGAGCAGCTTATCAGAAAGCTGGCTTGGCATCTGCTCAGGCGATAAAGACCCAGGGGGTTAGAGGGGAGTTAAGGTCATTCTGAAATTGGGGTGACCTGGTGGAGAGAATCAAAAGGAAACGAGAGCACACAAACCAGCAGTAGTCTGTGCTCATTGGTAAGAACGGTGAGAGTCCTACTGTTACCTGTCTACACGGATTACGTCCCACGTATTGGAGCTGGGTCTGGTGAAACGTCACAGAGAATCTTGAGAAGCAAGAATGATTTCAGAGACCAGACCACTTTATACTTAGACCCGGCATGTGTGGGGTGCCTGCTCCATGCTGGCGGGAGGGAGTCTGATAAACGTGCCAGACTTTAGGGTCCGATAAATAGGTCTTTTTAGGAGTGACTGAAGAAGGCAGAGATGTTCAGCTTGAAAATGAGATGATTTAGGGAAATGCGTTAAATGCCTAACAGCAGTTTGAGAGCTGCCATCCCATAGAAGAAGGAGTCACTGCATTATCTTTTGCTTTAGAGAATAGCACGAAAGCCAGTAAGTGGACTTACGGGAAGGCCATATTTGATTATAAAGAATATATTTTAAAATATCCCAATGTTGAGACTTTCTCCTAATAGGTCTATTGGGGTTAGATTATGGGATGATTTATAGAGGAGTGGAGTCTGTCTGTCGTAACACGACAGAGGTTTCCTCTGTACCTTTCAGGAATATTCTGGAAGAGGTTGTCATACTGGATTAGACTACATGTAAGACCCTTTCGTTGGGGAGAGAGGTAGGGAGGAAATAACCTAACGGAGACTCTGCAATGGGATGTGAGGTGAGGCAATAGCTTAGTTTTGAAATATGTACAATTGGAATAAAACAATCAAATGGACTGGAAAGAAGAATTCTTCCATCATTTGGGGAAAATGTATTCTCAAAGTTTGTCTAGAATGTCAAACAGTGCTGTCCATATGCTGGAAGTTAAACCCTGCATGCCCAGTAAGCTACTGTCCTGTTGTTTAATTTAAAATGAGTTTTTATTGTTTGCCTGAATTTAATTGTTTACTTTTTCTTGAGATGATGGATGGGGAATTATATCTCATTCTACACTCCTCTTGAAGTTCATTTGACTAGAACATTCTCATGGACCATTTTCTCATTGGCTAGCACTGAATACAATTGCCCTAGGGCTTTGCAAGCAAGTCCACTGTCAATTTTCTCTGTAAGAGGGAAACAACTCTGTGGCAGAATCCCAAGGGATGTTTGCTTCTCAAACTTTACTGTGTAAATGAATCTCCTAGAAAACTTTATAAAATGCAGATTCTGCAGTCGGCAGTGTAAGACAGGGCTGAGACTCTGCGTTTCCAGTAAGTTCCCAGGTGCTGCCTGCTGATACTGCTGGCCTGGAGGTACCAAGAGATCCTTTTTGTACCATGCCACCAGAAAATATGCAAAATATTGGAACTCCTGAGTTAGAAAGTATGTATACAGTGTGATGGATTGTGGGGTGTGTGTGAGTGAGAGATGGGGCAGTAACAGAGGAAAGCTGATAGGATGTGGAGTGTCACAGAATAAGGAGGCAATTTGCTTTGCTCCTTAAGAAATCCTGTATCTCTGCCTCTAGGGATCCCCATGTGTCTGTGCCTGGCCAGGGCTGTGACTCAGTAATGCTCCCTTTGTCTGTCAAATGAACATACTTGGAACATAGCCAGTAAACGTCTAGCGGATATCTGTATCTTTTGTTCACTTCCATCATTTTCTTTATTATAACTGGGTCCCACTTCACTAGACGTGATAAAACTGAATTTTGTTTCTGGGAAAACAGAATCCAAACCAGACAGCCAAAAAGCATCTGCCTTCCCTTCTCTCAGCGCAGCCAGACTGACTCCCTCCAAGGCCTTCTACCTGCTTTTTTTAAAAAATTGAAGTATGGGGGCTTCCCTGGTGGCGCGGTGGTTGAGAGTCCGCCTGCCGATGCAGGGGACACGGGTTCGTGCCCCGGTCCGGGAAGATCCCGCGTGCCGCGGAGCGGCTGGGCCCGTGAGCCGTGGCCGCTGGGCCTGCGCGTCCGGAGCATGTGCTCCGCAATGGGAGAGGCCACAGCAGTGAGAGGCCCGCATACTAAAAAAAAAAAAAATTGAAGTATGGTTGATGTACAGTGTTGTGTTACTTTAAGGTGTATAGCAAAGTGATTCAGTTATACATATATACATATATATTCTTTTCCATTATAGGTTACCAGAAGATATTGAATATAGTTCCCTGTGCTCTACAGCAGGTCCTTATTGTTTATCTATTTATATACAGTAGTTTGCATCTGTTAATCCCATACTCCTAATTTATCCCCTCTCCCGCACTTTCCCCTTTGGTAACCATAAGTTTCTTTTCAAAGTCTGCGAGTCTGTTTCTGTTTTGTAAATAAGTTCATTTGTATCATTTTTTTAGATGTCATATGATATTTGTCTTTCTCTACCTGACTTACTTCACATAGAATGATAATCTCCAGGTCCATCCATGTTGCTGCAAATGGCATTATTCCGTTCCATTTTTTTTTATTTTTATTTTTTTTGGTAGGCGGGCCTCTCACCGTTGTGGCCTCTCCCGTTGTGGAGCACAGGCTCTGGACGTGCAGACTCAGCGGCCATGGCTCACGGGCGCAGCCGCTCCGTGGCATGTGGGATCTTCCCGGACCGGGGCATGAACCCGTGTCCCCTACATCGGCAGGTGGACTCTCAACCACTGCACCACCAGGGAAGCCCTATTCCATTCTTTTTTATGGCTGAGTAATATTCCGTTATAAATGTACCACATCTTCTTTACCCATTCCTCTGTCGATGGACATTTAGTTTGCTTCCATGTCCTGGGTATTGTAAATAGTTGCTGCAGTGAACACTGGGGTGCATACATCTTTTCAAAGTATGGTTTTCTCTGGATGTATGCCCAGGAGTGGGATTGCTGGATCATACGGTAGCTCTATTTTTAGTTTTGTAAGGAACCTTCATTACTGTTCTCCATAATGGTTGTACCAATTTACATTCCCACCAACAGTGTAGGAGAGTTCCCTTTTCTCCACACTCTCTCCAGCATTTATTGTTTGTAGACTTTTTGATGATGGCCATTCTGACCAGTGTGAGGTGATACCTTATTGTAGTTTTGATTTGCATTTCTCTGATAACTAGCAGTGTCGAGCATCTTTTCATGTGCTTTTTGGCCATCTTTATGTCTTCTTTGGAGAAATGTCTATTTAGATCTTCCAGCCCTTTTTTAATTGCGTTATTTGTTTTTTTGATATTGAGCTGTATGAGCTGTTTGCATGTTTTGGTGATTAATTCCTTGTCAGTTGCTTCGTTTGCAGATGTTTTCTCCCATTCTGTGGGTTGTCTTTTCATTTTGTTTATGGTTTCCTTTGCTGTGCAAAAGCTTCAGAGTCCCAAGTTCTTAAAAACCAACTTATACTACCTCTAAGTATACAGAATAGTGTCTGTAAATTTTTTTTTTTTTTCCGGCCACACCGCATGGCTTGTGGGATCTTAGTTCCCTAACCAGGGATGGAACCCAGGCCCTCGGGAGTAAAAGCACAGAGTCCTAACCATTGGACCACCAGGGAATTCCCGGTATCGGTCAATTTTTGAATTGCAGAATCTGCTTTGATTATTCTTAGGGCTTTCCAAATTGCCTGATAAAATATTACTTGTTTGAGTCTAGAACTATTTTTTTTTCTTCAAATTGTTAAAAAAGGCAACTTCTCTGTGTGCATTGAGAAAATCATGAAATCGAATCTTAGCTCAGTGTGGTGTCTGGACATATCATGGTTTAGAGGCAAAGAAGTAACGTGAAAGTATATCAGTTAGATTGTAGACTTGGAAAGCTCAAGAGAAGTCCTCTTCCAAGAGCTGCAGGGACTTCAGGATTTGAAATGCAGTCTCTGTTGTGTAATATCCTGCACAAAATGTGACTTTAAACCCCTGGCAGCAAACACAGCGTGGCAAAGAGAGATGATTTGGGGATATACAGGAGACTTGGGATGAAAATCCTCAAATAAGCTCTTTTAACAAAATGTACTCTGTGGGCTTCCCTGGTGGTGTAGTGGTTAAGAATCCACATGCCAGTGCAGGGGACACGGGTTCGATCCCTGGTCTGGGAAGATTCCACATGCTGTGGAGCAACTAAGCCCGTGCGCCATAACTACTGAACCTGCACTCTAGAGCCCACGAGACACAACTACTGAGCCTGCGTGCCACAGCTACTGAAGCCCACATGCATAGAGCCCGTGCTCCGCAACAAGAGAAGCCATTGCAATGAGAAGCCCGTGCATCACAGCAAAGAGTAGCCCCCACTCACCACAACTAGAGAAAGCCTGCATGCAGCAACAAAGACCCAATGCAGCCAAAAATAAATAAATAAATAAAAAAAATTTATTTTAAAAAATGTACTTTGTGTAGTCTCTTTGGAAATAATAGGGTTTTGGGACTGAATGTAAGAGTGCTTTTAATATTGTGAATTTCCTGTCTTCCCAATATCAAATCATTCTTTAAATATAAATTATATCATCAGAAAAGCAGCCACCTGTCAGTGGATCTGTTTGTACAGTAGATGAGCGAGCACAGTGACATCTGGAGACTAAGAAACACTGAACAGGTGTAAAGGACCAGGCAAGATGAGGCTGTCGATGTATAGAGCTTTTTTATCTGGTATGGCAGGTTCCCCCCTTTTGCCTTACTGTGCTGTTTGGTTGGGATCTGTAATTCATGTTGACTAGAAATAGCTGTAGTTGGCCTCAGTGCCTGAACTGTTTTTCAAAGGAATGCATTTAAAATATCCCCATTACAGTAAGGTTTGCTGAGGATTGTTGGTATATATATTCCTTACGGAGGCCTTTAGCTTTGTCACATACTTTCTCTATATCTACTGAATTGATCATACAGTTTTTTCTCATTTAAATTATTAATGTGGTCAACGATAGGAGTTGTTTTCTTTGCATATTTGTTTTTAATTTAAAATAATACTTTTTATTTTACATCCTTGACTGGATTTGGGTTGCTGCCATTTTTATTTATTATTCGTTTTTTTTGTTTTTTTTTTTTTTTTTTGCGGTACGCGGGCCTCTCACTGTTGTGGCCTCTCCCGTTGCGGAGCACAGGCTCCGGACGCGCAGGCTCAGCGGCCATGGCTCACGGGCCCAGCCGCTCCGCGGCACGCGGGATCCTCCCGGGCCAGGGCACGAACCCGCGTCCCCTGCATCGGCAGGCGGACTCTCAACCACTGCGCCACTAGGGAAGCCCTCGTTTTTTTAAATCATGGTACATGAGTGAGATTGTTCTGTAATTTTCTTATATTCTTTTTGTCTGCTTTTGGTTGTCCTATTTTCAGAGAACGCTTTTCCTGTTCACTGAGTTTGTGTGACACTGAAGTAACCTACTTCTTGAAAGTTCGGTGGCTCTCAGCTTCATCTAGGACAGGTGTGTGTTTGGGGCTTCGAGGGGAACACTGTTGCTCAAATGTTTTTGGAGACTTCTTCCCCCAATTTTTACTGGAAGAAAATTAACCTTTCTGAAAAGTTGAAAGAATGGAACAGTGAGCCCCTGTATACCCTCTCCCTTTCTATCTATTTACCATGTGTTAACATTTTACCACCTTCTCATTTCTGTGTGTGTGGGGAGGCACTGGGGGTGGGTGTATTACAGTCCACATTCAAATTTCCCCAAAGCAGTGGGGTTTCTGCTGTTCCAGTCAAGGACCACGCATGGCATTTGGTTATTTTGCCTCTTCAGTGTGTTTCTTTTTTTGTGTGACTCTGACTTGAAACAGGTGGGCCATTAATTTTATAGCGGCACATTCTGGATTTATCTGATGGTTCCCACTTGTTTAGACTATGATTAAACATTTTTGTAAGATTTCCACTGGCATTTTTACCGTAGGAAGTTTTTTTAGGGGGTTGACAGTTCCACAAAAATCAAATTCTGACACGTGTATTCAGTCACTGATACTAAGAAATTTGACAGTAAAAGGCTTAAAGATAAAAAACTTAGGGTTATACTGTGGAAGATTTTTAACTACTCAATTTCTTTAATGTTTGTAAGATTATTCAGGTTTTTCTTGGGTCAGTTTTAGTAAGTTACACATATAAACTTTTAGGACTTTGACCAATATTGTTTTAAGTTTTCAAACTTACTGGAAAAGTTTTTCAGATCCCTTGAGTCTTGGCTGTGCCCATGATTCTGTCTCCTCCGGGCCTTTGCCCTTGGCTATATATCAGTCTCACCGAGGTTTACGTGTTGTGTTGATCATGATACAACCCATTCAGCGTGTTGTTGATTCTCCCTCTTGTAACTTTGTTTTCTATTCCACTGATTTCAACTTTTATCTTTACTCTCTCTTTCCTTCTGTTTTCTTTGGTTGTGTAATCTTGTCCTTTTTCTAAATGCTCATATTGAAGCCTCTGTTGGCCAAAGATCCTGGGAGCTGCCGTCAGCATCCCTCTTGAATGACACTGCCCCTCCAACTCACCACTAACTGCCACACCAGCCTCCTCTGCAAGGACCGCAGCTCGCTGTACACACAGGCTTCCATCTGCACGTCTAGGAAATGGGACCTGATTCAGATCTAGCAGTGTGGCTGCAGGGGTTCAGAATAATCCACGTGAAACCCAGTGTTTGGCATTTAGTAGGTTCTCAATAAATGAATGCTGTGCTTTTAAATATTACAATTAACTTGACTTAATGACTTGAGACAGGAAATTCTCCTTTCCCACCAGCGTATCTCTCTTGAGCACAGTTTCCTTCTTTGGATCTCAGCCTGTTGCTTTAGATGAACATGTTGGCGTGTGAAAATCTCTGTGGTTAGTGTGTCACTGCCAACTTCAAGCATCTCTGTGGTTGTCTTGCAGTGTTCACCAACGCACTGAGGTGTACAGAAAATGAGCATCTGTATCCCTTTCTGTGTCTTGGATAAATTACTATCTTCGTAAATTTTTGCCCAAACTCTTCACTGAGTGGAGGAATTGAAGAACTAATTCAAATATTAAAGTAGGATCCCATCTGTCAAATTCAGCTCTGTTACTTTGGTTTTTATCAAGATGCATTAACCAACCCACATAGGCATTTTTACTCTTGGACTTAATTTAATGTCCTTTTTACTATGTGATTTTTTGGAAAAAAAAAAAGAATTATAGAGTTTCAGTTTTAAGTTCCTTTTGGTAATCAGTGTTGGATTTGGGCCTCACAGAGGACTTGAAAGAGCCTGGGAGCTACATGTTTCCATTGTGTTGCATGTATGTGCCCACCAGTGTGTGTGTGATTAGGCAACTTCTTTACTTTTTTTTTTTTCCTTATTTACTTTTAAGTCATTCTGGAGGAACCTATACCAAGGAATTTCCCCTTGAGGTTTTCTGCCAGTTTGTGTTTTGTTTTTTTTTAATGGTGTACTAACATTTCTCTTTGACATTTGTCCTTAAAAACTATTTATTTATCAAGATTCTGACATTTGCAAATGGCTCCTTATTTGCAAGTCAGTTTGGCTCCTCTATGTGGGACACATTTGGTTGGAAAATTTTGGAATTATTAAACGGGCCTTTGGTTCATTGCTAGGGAGACACCTTGGTGGCGTGGAAGGAACAAGGGCTCTGGAGCCACTCAGACCTGTGGGAAACAGGCTCCTCTCAGTTTCTTTCTTTCTTTTTTCCCCTCTTTCTTCCCTTCCCTTCCCTCTCTCTCTCTCTCTCTCTCACACTCCCCCTTCTGCCTCTCATCCCCCCCCCACTTCGCCTTTCTCTCTCTCTCCCTTTCCCTTCCTACCTCCCTCCCTCTCTCCCTCCCTCCCCGCCCCTCTCCTTCCCTCCCCGCCTCCCTTCATCCCTCCCTTCCTTCCTCAGTAGCCTCCTCTATAAACCAGGGCAATGAACAGAACCTGACTTGGCTGTTGAAGAAATAAAGTGAGATGCTGCTGATACAGTGAATGATCTTTCCCCAGTTCGATGAAGCCCATTATAGGGGAGTTATCTCTGGTGTCCTTTAGAGAGTTCAGAGGAGAATTTCCCATCCTTTTCCACTGCAGAGCTCACCTCACACATGATAGAATCCACCCTTGTCCACCAATGATGGAGGGTCCGTCATTGGCACCCGTATCCTTCCTTACTAACTTCCCAGAGAAACAGATGAGTCTGGAAATCTCTGCTCTAGGAAATCCTGGCAGAGAGGCTAGGGCTTGATGCCTTCACTCTGCCCAGGGCTCTCTGGTTTTATGTGTGTGCCCTGTACTTCTGGGACGTTTGGTGAAGCCTGTGGATCTCTTCACAGTGATGTCTTCAAATGCATAAAATAGTATACACAGGAGTTCAAAGAAGATCACACATAGTGTAATACAATTATCAAATATTTAAAAATATAAATTTGTGATATAGTAATATTTACTTCTATAGTAATGGTTTAAATAACAAGATCTAGCATCAGATCGAACAAATTGAAATGGCTAAGTGATGAATATAAAGGATTCACCAAGGCCTCTGCAACACATGTAAAGCGGCATGAAAATATCAGTGGTTTCTCTTGGTGACAAAGTCATAGGTGTCGCTAATGCTGGGAAATGTGAAATTTTAGTTAAAGGTTAGCAAAAATAAAAAGATGCCATTTTGCCCGTTTAAATTTACAGACTCGCAGAAGTCTATCTCTGGAGCCCAGGCTAAGAAAGTGTGCTGTTAACAGTGGAGAGCTGCATGTGTATGAACCCTGGGTTTGTAATGCCCCCCAGAACTCTGTGTGGCTCAGTGTTACATAACAAGGGAGTGCCATGTGAACATCACCGTTTGGGCACTGGTTACCTGTGTGCCCAAGAAACAATTCATGGAGGGTTCCACATCTTGAGTGCCCTACATTCTAGGTCCTGCGAAAGATTTTAGGGTTCTTCCTTGTGTAAGACTTTTCCTTCCCAGGCAGGGAAAAGATGCATATTTGCAAGAACACTAGTCCACCCTGGTTCTTAGTTAAGAGCCAAGGGGAACAGTCTGCACACCCGACACGTTGTCTGAGAACTGCCCATAGTTCAGCGTTAAACCTTAGTGGACGGCCGTGAAATCACCTAGTCCAGCCCCCAGTGAAGAAAACCACTTTATCAAATTGAGAGCTTGTATGAAGTCATTCTTAATCAGCTCCCACTGATGTGAAGTTTAGAGACAGTATGGCACGGGGTTAAGAGCGGGGGTCTCTAATCAAACAGAGCTTGAGAAATTATTTAAACTGTCTGACCCTTAGCTTCCCTATCTGAAAAATTGGGTTTATAATAATAGCAGTATCTACCTCATAGGGTTTTTCTTTCAATTAAATATAAATATTATATAAAACTCTTGGCACACAGAGAAGTACATAATTTGTATTCGATAATTATGAGTTTCTGTGTAACTGGGGGCTGGCAAAAAGAAATACTTCCTGCTGGTCTCTGAGTAAAGGAGAAGCTAGCTTGTACCTACTATAGCTATAGCTGTTGGTTTTTCTAGGAGCAGCTCAAGGGTTAACTCTGAGAGCGTGTGGGTGGCTTCGGTTTAGATAAAGCCACATCCCAAAGCTTCCTTTCAGCGCGATTTGCTATTGTTAGGGTTTTTCACCACCGCTTTGAAGTTTCAAGATTGACAGATGATAATAGATAATTCCTGCCTCACCACATTTTTACCTGTAGGTTTTCAAAAAGAAATCAAAGGGAATTTGAGGGGAAAGTAACACTTTGGTTTCTGACATTGAAGGGGGGATTTCTAGAGTCTTCTTCAATTAATAAATTAAAGGAGATTTCTGTTTTTGTGTTTCCTTTAGCCTGAAGAAGACTAGAAGTCAGCAAGGAAGACCCTTTTACATATATGGACAGGAATTAGAGAATAAAATTATCAGGGATACATGAACAGTTCATTTGGATGTTTTACACCCTTTAATGAATTGGAGACATGGCTGAGTAATTATGCAGTTAATATTTAAAATTTTTTCGTTGTGTTGTTTTCTCATATGTAAAAGAATATTCACATTGGACCAGAATGAAGCCTCTCCAAATTCTGCCAATGCATTGCAGGTTGTTAAAATAACACCAGTAGAAGAGGGGCTAGTAAACTTTTTCTGTAAAGGGCCAGGTAGTAAATATTTTAGGCTTTCTGGGCCAGATATGATCTCTGTTGTATGAACTACTTAGTTTCTTTTTGTATTTAAACGACCCTTTAAAAATGAAAAATTCACAGCTCTTGAGGCTGTACAGGAGCAGCCTGTGGGCCCTGGGGCCATAGTTTGCCAGCCCCTGCTGTAGAGCATAAAGAAAGGAAGGGATTTTTTTTTTTAATTGAAGTATAGTTGATGTACAATGTTGTGTTAATTTCTGCTATATAGAAAAGTGATTGTTATACATACATATATATATATATATATATATATATATACACACACATTCTTTTTTTTCATATTCTTTTCCATTATGGTTTATCACAGGATATTGAATATAGTTCTCTGTGCTGTAGAGACCCTGTTGTTTATCCATTCTATATATAAAAGCTTACATCTGCTAACCCCAGCCTCCCACTCCATCCCTCCCCCCTTGGCAATGTCCTCTATGTCCGTGATTCTGTTTCTGTTTCACAGATAGGTTCATTTGTGTCATATTTTAGATACCACATGTAAGTGATATCACATGGTATTTGTCTATCTCTTTCTGACTTCACTTAGTATGATAATCTCTAGGTCCATCCATTTTCTGCAAATGGCATTATTTCATTCTTTTTATGGCTGAGTAGTATTCCATCATTGTATATATGTACCACATCTTCTTTATCCAAGAATGGGAGGGATATTGTCCCACATAAGTAATCATTCATTCAGCTTCTACAGGAAACATTTGCTGAGTACCTAAGTGCCCCGCCCTGAGTCAGCTGCTGGGTAGAGCCTGGTGATCAATACGTGTGGATTTACCCTTGTAGAGCTTACTTTTTCATGGGAGGAACAAGCAATCAGAGAATCAAACCCATTTATTTATAAGACATTTTATGTTGTTAAAGACAAGTGTCCACCTGAAGAAAACACGCCCATTGGATAGTCCAGATAGTAGAGGTGGAGTTATAGGAGGGGAACCTTACTTTCTGCTGCATCTCAATATCATGTCATCTGTCCCCTCAATCTTGATCTCCAGGTTCATTCTTTGTTGGACAAGAGAGACCATCCATACTTCTGCACAAGACCTTCTGTTTCACTTGTAGTTCCAATCTTTCTTGTAATCACTTTGTCCCACCACACTGAAGCCTCTAGTCCCACCTGCCTTGGGTCCCACTCAAGCCTGACAGTGTAAGAACTTAGGTTTTCAAGATTCAATCACCAAATTGTTTCCTTCTTCCTATTCTTTAAAATTTTATTGAAGTATAGTTGATTTACAATGTTGTGCTAATTTCTTCTGTACAGCAAAGTGACTCAGTTATACAGACATATATATTCTTTTTTCATATTCTTTTCCATTGTAGTTTGACACAGGATATTGAATATATAGTTCCTTGTGCTATATAGTAGGACCTTGTTGTTTATCCATCCTATATATAATAGTTTGCCTCTGCTAATCCCAAACTCCCATTCCTTCCTGCCCCTCCCCACCTTGGCAAGTCTGTTGTCTATATCTGTGAGTCTGTTTTTGTTTCGTAGATATGTTGATTTGTATCGTATTTTAGATTCCACATATAAGTGATATCATATGGTATTTGTCTTTCTGTGTCTGACTTACTTCACTTAGTGTGATAATCTCTAGGTCTATCCATGTTGCTGAAAAATGGCATTATTTTATTCTTTTTGATGGCTAATATTCCATTGTGTGTGAGACACACACTACATCATCTTTATCCATTCATCTGTTGATGGACATTTAGGTTGTTTCCATGTCTTGGCTATTGTAAATAGTGCTGCTATTTACATAGGGGTGCATATATCTTTTTGAATTATACTTTTGTTAGAGTATATGCCCAGGAATGGGATTGTTGGATCATATGGTGACTCTAGTTTTAGTTTTTTGAGGAAGCTCCATACTGTTTTCCATAGTGGCTGCACCAATTTACATTCCCACCAACAGTGTAACAGGGTTCCCTTTTTTCTGCACCCTCTCCAGCATTTGTTAATTGTAGACTTTTTAATGATGGGCATTCTGACTGGTATGAGGTGGTACCTCACTGTAGTTTTAATTTGCATTTCTCTAAAAATTAGCAGTGTTGAGCATCTTTTCATGTGCCAGTTGGCCATCTGTATGTCTTCTCTGGAGAAATGTCTATTTAGGTCTTGTGCCCATTTTTTGATTGGGTTTTTTTTGTTGTTGTTGTTGAGTTGTATGAGCTGTTTGTATATTTTGGAAATTAAGCCCTTGTCAGTCACATCTTTGCAGATATTTTCTCCCATTCTGTAGGTTTTCTTTTTGTTTTGTTTATGGTTTCCTTTGCTGTGCAAAAGCTTGTAAGTTTGATTAGGTTCCATTTGTTTATTTTTGTTTTTATTTCTATTGCCTTGGGAGATTGACCTAAGAAAACATTGGTACAATTTATGTCAAAGAATTTTTTGCCTATGATCTCTTCTAGGAGTTTTATGGTGTCATGTCTTATGTTTCAGTCTTTAAGCCACTTCGAGTTTATTTCTGTGTATGGTGTGAGGGTGTGTTCTAACTTCACTGATTTACATGCAGCTGTCTAACATTCTCAGCACCACTTGCTGAAGAGACTATCTTTTTCCCATTTTATATTCTTGCCTCCTTTGTTGAAGATTAATTGACTGTAGGTGTGTGAGTTTTCTTCTGGGCACTCTATTCTGTTCCATTGATCTGTATGTCTCTTTTTGTGCCAATACCATGCTGTTTTGATTACTGTAGCTTTGTAGTATTGTCTGAAGTCTGGGAAGGTTATGCCTCCTGCTTTGTTTTCCTAAGGTTTGCTTTGGCTTGGTCTTTTATGGTTCCATATAAATTTTAGGATTTTTTGTTCTAGTTCTGTGAAAATGTCAGGGGTAATTTGATGGGGATCACATTAAATTGCTTTGGGTAGTACTGCCATTTTAATAGTATTAATTCTTCCAATCCAAGAGCATGAGATATCTTCCATTTCTTTGAATCATCTTTAATTTCTTTTATTAATGTTTTGTAGTTCTCAGCATATTAAGTCTTTCACCTCTGTGGTGAAGTTTATTTATTTTTTTTGATGTGCTCTTTAAAGGGATTGTTTATTTACATTCACCTTCTGATATTTCACTATTAGTATAAAGAAATGTAACCAATTTCTGTATGTTAATCTTGTATCCTGCTACCTTGTCGAATTTGTCTATTCTTTTTAATACATTCATGTATCTTCCTCAAAAATAGTGATTTTTTTTTTTCCCTTTTGGTTGCTGAAATCCTGATGTTTGGGGGTACTTTTCATGTTTTTAGTGGCATCAAATAGATGTAAGACCTAAGGCTTTCATCTAGAATAGTCAGTGGAAGTTGGCACTTCCACTTAGAACTTCTCTTAAGAATAGGTAGTTAATCATAGTGCCACTTGACATTGTCTTAGTTTCATTTCTCTCTGTGCTTCATTAAGTGAAGGCATCAAATACCATTTAGGTAATGGGTTCCCTTTGAGAGATTATCTCTGTTCTACCTGGACTGTATTCTCATCACTTTTTAAAATACACTGCCAGTAGGTGAATACTGCCAGTTATATAATTATGAATCCGTCCTTGGACATGATGTCTGGTCCCAAACCACCTACCCAAACTTTCCTCTCTATTCCTTTGTGCACAGTTGTCAGTTTGGGACTCCTGCTCTTCCTCAGGTAGATCCTGTATTCTTACTTCTCCACATAACATTCCTTCTGCCATCATTGACTGCTTCCCATCCTTCACTGGCCAGCTCACAGTCCTTACCACTGTGCCATCCCTGTCTCTCTGTCTTTCCCACACTCCAGCATAGATGGGGGCACGCATTAGCTTCCATCCCAGACTGCTGGATGTTGCCGGGCAGGTGTAGACACATCCTAACTTCTCTGCTGGGTCATCCCCACTTTGAGGGCTGTCCCATCCCCTAGTAGGACCTCAGTAGTTCTGTGTTTAATGAATGAATCTAGCTTCTGAGCATGAGGACTGCTCCTTAGTGGGCACCTCTGAGAGAAAATGAATGACTGATAAAGTAACAGAATTCTGGCATCCGTTTCCAGTGGAGACAGGCTAGCACAAAGCTCTCCCTGAACTATAACTATGTTTCCCTGACTCTTGCCCACTGAGCATCTCCATCTGCGTTCTTCTTCCCAAGAAGAAAACTATTTAACCAGAGCCAACCAAGGCCAGCTCACGAATCAAAGTTTGAGGAACAAGACAATGTAGTTACTTAGCTGGTGATAAGGGCTCTTCTCCATTCCCCCACAGAGCCTGCCTCACTGGTCCCAGTCAGGAAACTGGCCTGCACTTCCCTTCTATAACTTCTCTCACTAATGTTTCCATTATTGCTACTAAATATCCTGTTCTATGAAGCTATAAATCACATGACACTGAAAAGAGAAACATTACGGGGATATAAGGTAACTGACTTCCAAGGAGACCCTTACCACAGACCAGTAGGCCCAAAGCTGATGTTTCACGGTAGCCTGGGTGTTGAGCAGAACAGGACAAGTTAGAGTTTACAAAAGAGCACAGACTGCGGCAGGACTGTGGCTGTCTCTTTGTTTTCACCAGATACCATATACGTGAGCACTCTGGAGGCAGGAGTTGTCATTTTCTGTATTCCCAAAACCTCCTGCAGTGCTTGGAGCTTAGTGAACACTCAGTAAATGCTTCATCCATTTATTCAACACTTATTAAGGCCCTCATGTGTGCTAAGTGCTGGTTACAGTCATGGAGAAGAAAGGCATCGTCCCTGGCAGCATAGAGCTCTCAGTCTGCTGGGGTGGGGAAAGTAGGGAAAGGCAGATGTGAAACCAATAAATGGAGTCATAGTTATTTAACTCAAATTGTGCTCACTTCTTACACAGGAAAAATGTGGCATGCTATGAGAATATATAAAATAGAATGTTTCCCTCAATTTCCTTTAGGGAGTGACATTTAAGCTGAGTTTTGTGGGCGTTTTTTGTGGTTGTTTTATTTTTTTTTTTAGCAGAGAAAGATTTATTGCAGGGCCATGCAAGGAGAACAGGTAGCTCATGCCCACCCCCCGCCAAAACCCCAAATCTCCCGAAGGGTTTCAGCGAAGCATTTTTTAAACTGAAGTATAGTTGACTTACAATGTTGTGCTAATTTCTGCTGTCCAGCAAAGTGATTCAGTTATATATATAGGTACATCCTTTTTTTAATATTCTTTTCCATTATGGTTTATCCCAGGAGATTGAATGTAGTTCCCTGTGCTATACAGTAGGAACTTGTTGTTTATTTTATATGTAATGGTTTGCATCTGCCAACCCCAAACTCCCAATCCATCCCTCTCCCACCTCCCCTACCCCTTGGCAACCACAAGCCTGTTCTCTGTGTCTGTGAGTCTGTTTCTGTTTTATAGATTAGTTCATTTGTGCCATATTTTAGATTCCACATGTAAATGATATCATATGGTTCTTGTCTTTATCTTTCTGATTTACTTCACTTAGTATGATCATGTCTAGGTCCATCCATGTTGCTGCAAATGGCATTATTTCATTCTTTTTTTATGGCTGAGTAATATTCCATTGTATATATGTACCACATCTTCTTTATCCATTCCTCTGTCGATGGACATTTAGGTTGTTTTTATGTCCTGGCTATTGTGAATAATGCCAGCAAACCATTTTTAAAGACCAGGCGTGGGAGGGGCATCCCAGGGTATGTGATTAGCTCATGCACAATTCTCTGACTGGTTAATGTTGAGTTTTGATTTCTAAGATGAGTTTTGAGGGAAGAGTAGGAGATACTGACTAGATGGCCAGAGGCAGGCAAGACTGGACAAATGCACACTAGCATCCATGCCTGTAATAAAAACTCACCATATGCTGTCCACAGAAACTATGCTGAAGGTAAAACCTACGATGCTTGGGGTGTGGACCACTTCCTTCCAGTGCACACCTGCTGACCCAGCTCCTTCTCTCCTTTGTTTCCACCTTAGAATACGCCACCAACAACCCCGACTTGCTGTTGGTCATCTTCCAAGTGACAGGTGTCAGCCTCCTGCCGCCGCTGGGCATCGCCATTGCTGTCATTGTCACCTTCTACTGCTACCGCGTCCACCGGCAGCAGAAGCTGAGCCCGGCCTGGGACTCGGGCAAGCCGCGCAAGCTGATGGAGTTCAGTGAGCACCTGGCCATCATCCTGGAGGATGACCGCTCCGACATCAGCTCCACCTGCGCCAACAACATCAATCACAACACGGAGTTGCTGCCCATTGAGCTGGACACCCTGGTGGGCAAAGGGCGCTTCGCCGAGGTCTACAAGGCCAAGCTGAGGCAGAACACGTCTGAGCAGTTTGAGACCGTGGCCGTCAAGATCTTCCCCTATGAAGAATACGCCTCCTGGAAGACGGAGAAGGACATCTTCTCGGACATCAACCTCAAGCACGAGAACATCCTACAGTTCCTGACAGCTGAGGAGCGCAAGACTGAGCTGGGCAAGCAGTACTGGCTGATCACCGCCTTCCACGCCAAGGGCAACCTGCAGGAGTACCTGACGCGCCACGTCATCAGCTGGGAGGACCTGCGCAGGCTGGGCGGCTCGCTGGCCCGTGGCATCGCACACCTACACAGCGACCACACGCTGTGCGGCCGACCCAAGATGCCCATCGTGCACAGGGACCTCAAGAGCTCCAACATCCTGGTCAAGGGAGACCTCACCTGCTGCCTCTGTGACTTCGGCCTCTCCCTGCGGCTGGACCCCACTCTGTCTGTGGATGACCTGGCCAACAGCGGGCAGGTAGGGCAGCCCCGGCCCCCTTGGGCCCCTCCCCTTGCTACTGGCACCCCTCCCTCTCATGTCCATCAGCCCTGCACTCTGACACTGGTCCAGGGAATCCAGTTAATCCTGACTGCACCCCGCTCTCGTGCCGGGGTACCTCTGCCAACCAGCAGCATTTCTCTCCCTGGTTCTCCAGATCCTTACCAGCCTAGGACAGGCATTTCTCCCGGAGTCAGTTCTCGTTTCTCTTCCATTTGAACATTATTGTCCTTTGCTTCGAACACTGCTAGTACTGTATTTCTATCCTTTCCCTGTCTTAGGGTTGTACTCAGCCCTTGCTACTCTGTATTCTTGGTCCTTATATTGTTTTTTTTTGGTTTTGGTTTTTTTGGTTTTTTTTTTTTACCATTTTAGAAGGCAGTCTCCTTGAAGTCCAAATCCACATCTATTTGGTCACATCCATCACAAGGCCTTGAACAGGGAAAGTGACCAATAAGTATTTGTAGAGTGAGTGACGGACTGGGTGAAGGAAGAGTTCCTCTTTTGAAGCATCTCACTGATTAAAACTGAAACCTTTTTGGTTAAGGAGCTATTAGATACTAACATTACCATCATTCTTTATGTTTCACACACCGGAAGCTTGGCTGTGGGTTAGAGTGAAGTGTTGAGAGCACCGCTGTTTCCTCTCACCAGGCTGAGGGGAGTGCTTTTGAAGCATCTAGTCACTGCTCAGGCAGCTCTCCGGGTCCATGGCCACACATCAAGTGTAGAGATAAACATGTTGAAACACGGACAGATTACTGTGCCAGGGTAACAGGTCATGCAATGACCTATTAAAAAGAAAAATTTCTTCTAATGCATGCCAGTAAGAAGCATTATTTGGGGTGATATTATCAACTCACTTGACATTCCCTGGATCCTTGGGAAGGTAGGATTTCATTGTTATTTAGTCAGTCTATACAAGCTGCATTATCAAACATTCAAGTGATTTTTTTCCCCCAGAAGCATTTCTTATATGTTTGTATGTATCGCAGTGTTTTCATACTACCAGTCATCGTTCAAATAAAACTACATAGCATGCCCATCAAAATTATAAAATGAGGGCTTCCCTGGTGGCACAGTGGTTGAGAGTCCGCCTGCCGATGCAGGGGACACGGGTTCGTGCCCCGGTCCGGGAAGATCCCACATGCCGTGGAGCGGCTAGGCCCGTGAGCCATGGCCGCTGAGCCTGCGCGTCCGGAGCCTGTGCCCTGCGACGGGAGAGGCCACAACAGTGAGAGGCCCGCGTACCGCAAAAAAAAAAAAAAAAAATTAAAATTATAAAATGACCAGGTTTGGGCTCTTAATGGAAATACCTTCATACAATTCAATTTAGCAGAGATTTTATGTAATTATATGACATGCTCGGCACACTAGAATGTGCCATGGGGTAAACAAAGAGTAAGACAGTTCTCAAGTGACAAAAAATTAATGGCAATTATTATTTCACCACAAATCTTGGAGTTACAAGGGTGAAAAAATATTTAATTTGCAAAAACAAAAATCAACATCAAAAGTATCACTGATGTGGTCGCTCAGGTTCTCTGCAAGGATGTTATTGTATACATGATATGATGACATATGTCACGGGGCTAAACAAAGCAGCTCTGGGGTTTGGCATTTCCTTATTGTGGCATTTTTTTCTTTATATTCATTAAAAAAGTTTTTTAATTCATTTATTTATTCATTTATTCAAAAAAATAATTACATAAGCTGTATATTTCTGTGCTGGTCTCGTTACTTTTAAAAGCATTGTGCTTTTTAAAGGTCCACTACCCGTGTAGGGACAAACATCAGCTATATTTTGAAAATAGGTACGGTACGCAGCTGCAATTCAGCGATGGACCTCAATGTCTTTTTCTGCTTTAGGTGGGAACGGCGAGATACATGGCTCCAGAGGTCCTAGAGTCCAGGATGAATCTGGAGAATGTCGAGTCCTTCAAGCAGACAGATGTCTACTCCATGGCCCTGGTGCTCTGGGAGATGACGTCTCGCTGCAGCGCAGTGGGAGGTAGGCATGGACACCGTCGCGGTGCAGTGGTGCCTCACGCGCCTTCGAGCGTGATGTTGTGCTCTTTGCTTCAACATGGTTCCAGGGATACAGAGCGCTCATTGAGATCTGGTAGGACACAGCTATTCCAGAACGATCCGGAATGGTGCTAAAAAGCCTAGGTTTTATAGCTGAAAGCCAGGTTTGGAGCATAAAGCATTTTATCTCCTTTCCTGAAGTTTATAATTACTTTTCTCTTGACGCATCGCACCACAGATATTTACATATCTGGCAAGAGATGAACACTAGTAATATAAGAATTATTTCTTATCAAATGGGTACCATGATTCAGAAAAGTATCTGACTTTTGTTTCTTTTTGTATTTTAAGGTTTTTCAGAATTATATGGTACAGGAACTGGATTTGACTCAAAATTTACTTTTATGGACATAACTTTCCTTTGTTGAACAAAACAAGCAAAATGGTTTGACATATTTGTTTAGGTTTTGAAAAATCTAATGAAGAGAGGTTATTGAGGAATGCAGTATTCTTCAGGGGTACAGGGGGATGTCATCGTTTTAGAGAGCATTGTCCCCTGATCTTCTTGGAGATGGGATTGGCTAATGTCTACATCACTTTATCCTTTTCTGACCCTTCTCTCAGTGGTTTCTGTCAGGGTCTTAGGTCTCACCTTAGAAAATTGATGTATCCCAACCTGGTCCTGGCTAGATGCTAAGTCAAGCCAAGCTAACACCAATTTTAACCCTTTGCTTTGTAATAATGTTAGACACACAGAATCACTGCGTGAGTAGCACAGGGAGTTCCCATATGCTCTTCACCCAGCTTCCCCTTGTGCTAACACCTTACCTAAACCAAGCACAGCTGCAGAAGATTGGACATTGACATTGGTACCATGTCTTTAATTAATCTATAGGACTAACTTGTATTTCCAAGCCCCTAGTAATGGGGCACAGGATCCACTCCAGGATTCCATGTTACCTTAGCGTCCAGGCCACCTCAGTCTCCTTTGATGTGTGATGGTTGCTCAGTCTGTTTCTTTCGTGACCTTGACACTTGGGAAGAATTCAGACCAGGTATTTTATAGACTGTCTCTCACTTTGGGTTTCTCTAATGTTTTCTCATGATTAGATTGAGGTTGTGCATTTTTAGGCAAGAATACCACAGAAATGATGTTGAGCCCTACTCAGGGTGTCACATGCGGGTGGAGATGCCACTGTGCTGTCCAATCTCATCATGTGCTGAAGGTGTCTCCCCATTTCTCCCTGTAAAGATACTACCTTTTCCACTTGTAATTTATACAAATCTTGTGGGAAGGCACTTTGACCTGTTTCTACTAAACACCTGTTTAGTAAGGAGACTAGACCTGTTTTTTACCATTATTTTACCTGCTAATTCTAGGGTCCATCAGTAGTTCTTGCCAGCTACAGTTATTACTGTAATGTTTGCCTAATGGTGATTTTCTGTTTTTCTTATCCCTTCTACATTTATTCATAGATATTCTGCTTACGAAATATCTGTCCTTTCTCTCACCAGCCTCTTTTATTTATTAGTTTTACTATGTATTTATATGAGTATGAAGTTGTGGATATTTATCTTATTTCATGGGTATTTAATATTATCAATATTTATTTTGTCGCTTAGATCATAACAGCTTTGGTCACTGGGCCAAACTACCTAGCATTTTGCTCCAGGTGGATCTGGTTGGCACCATTTCCTGCTCTGATAATTCCTCCTTTTGATAACGTTCTTAGCTGACTCTCTAGGATGGGTCCTGCTGGGAGCCTTGCTGTCCCATCACCTGTTTCCCTGGGTCCCTGCATGGGGATGGCACTTCCTGTCTGGTTGACCCTGTTATTTTCTGGTTTCCTGCCTGAGATGTCTTCCCCCATAGCACTTCCAAAAGTAACAGTTTTTTCTTGCACAGTGAAATTTGTTTAATCAAGTTTTAGCCACTGAGAATCATTTTCTACTTGAAAGCTTTGACAGCTCGAAAATGAATCCTTAGACTAGACCAGTGTGAGTTGTGTCAGAAGAGACGATGATGCTGTTGTCATCGTCTCAGAATAAATTTACCTCGTTTTTGGTATCTCTCTTATCCTTTCAAGCCCGTCATTCTATAAACGTGAGCTGGAGACTGTGTCCCTGTCTTCCCCTCTGGCAGTGCCGCCAGCTTCTTAAGGCCTGATGTGAGCTCCCTGCTTCCTCGGTTATCAATGACTGACGCCCTTTCCTGTTGATATTTGCTGAGTGTGGAAGAATTCAGGCTAATGGGGAAGAACCGAGTTCACCAGCTTTTACAAGGTCTAAAAACGGATACAGTATAAATAAGTTTTCCCAAGGAAGGAACAGGGTCCCATTTGTTTAGCAAGCCTCAAAAAACCTTTCATAACCTTTAGGATAAGAACAGACAGCTTTAGGGAACCGGAAAGAGGCCATCCCGGTTTTCATTTTGTTTGATCTTAAGCCCACAGTACTGTTCCTCCCATCTCCGCTCAGGCTGCAAAAATCAAAGTTCTTTGTCTATCCTCACTTTTGTCCAGCAGACAGCCCTTCACTTGATTAAGTGCGTGAACTCATGTATTAAACCCTTTCTTTTGCCTTCTTTTAAAAGTATTGTTTTTTTTCTGTTTTTTTTTTTTGTTTTCTGTTTTTTTGTGTCTGTGCTTCAAAAACGGTGAAGGCAGATTTTCAGCCTAGTCTTAATTACAGAGACTTTTCTTTTATATTTAAAGAGCCCCTTAGAGGGTACATTAAAGTTAGTACCTTCTAAGGGAAGTTAGGGTGTGTTCCCTCTAACCTGTTGTACAAACACAGATGGAAGGACAAGTATTTCCATGAAGAAGCTTGCTGTCTACTGATGAAACAGACTTTTTTTTTCTCCTTTACTTTTAAAAACTTTGCACATTCAGACACATTTCTTACCTTACACATAAAAGAGACAATATTCCTCTAGTTGATATTACGCCTTAATTTATACAGAGAGAGGGCAGGATATAAAAGGGCTTTCCTGAAGCTTAAACTTCTTTCTGTGACTTGAAAATACAGCATATGTAATTACTATTTTTCATGGACAGTGTCATTTCAGAGAAGGAAATGTGGAAAATGCTTACCTCAGTGTGATGAGTTATAGATTAATATTTTATTTCACAGTATAGATCCACTGATATTCTCTCCCATTTATTCTGAGCAGCAGGACATCTAACTGAATGAAGCAGGAGACTAGGCATCAAAGGATGGTCTTGCAGGAGAAGGTGAAATCCCAGCTTTCCTGACTCGAGTGACTCTGTTCTGTTCTCAGGGCTGAGCCCAAACTCTTGGCGTGGATGCCCAGCAGGCCTCGCCTGCTTCTCTCTGCGTTTATCACAGGTCTTAGTGCTAGGCTTTGTCTTGTACTATTTACTGGGCCTAGAACACCGAAGGAGACTTTTTTACAGGCGAGGCAGGGGACAAGGAACTGAGTGCCCAGATTGGCTAAAGGGAGTTCGACAGTAGGGTCAGGCAAGGAGGGTTAGGTCAGCTCTCAAAGGAACAATGAGGCTCAGAAGTGTCCTCTCTGTGCAAGAAGTACAGAGGAAACACGAACAAGAGACAACACAACACTGGAGAAGCCGCACTCTTCTCAGGTGAGAAAATGCAGAGGTGGTAATAGCACTCTTTGGAAGCCAGCTGGTCCAGCTCCCTTACCACAAGAGTCCACCTAGGAGCTCAAGAGATGGGTTGTCATAATTGAAGAGAGTCGTCAAAAGGGAAAGACTTTCTGGTAGAAGTAGGTTTGGTCCAGATGAAGAAGGCCATGGAGAAACAATAACTACCATTACATAAGCAATTGCTTCATGGAACAACTCATTCCATCTACCAAGGACTCTTTGAAGGGTGTGCTGTTACTAGCCCCATTTTACAGATGGGAAAACTGAGGTTTTAGGAGGTGGGAAAGTTGTGGAGACAAGCATCAGAGCCCTGTTGTCTGGCTTTGGCCCACAGGCCCTAACCTTCCTAGTACAGTGTTGGCCTGACCAATGGAGAGCATGTATAGCCCATGGCAGCTAGAACTACCATTATTATTTTTACAGAACTGGGTAGTCAGTGCTACTCTGTGTATTGTGACCTTTGACTTGAAGCCTTTCTGGAAGCATCTGGCAGGACAGTGACACACTTGGGGAACATTCAGTGATGGCCTCACTTCTGAACATTTCCAGTGGTTGACTTGACTTTCGTCTCATCTCTGGGTGAGTCTCTGTTAAAAGAATCCCAAAGCTATTAAATGCTGTAGTGTGTTACAGCCTCAGTGCCTTAGAGTCTGAGATAACTTCCTTATCCTTATTTCTCTGAAGATATATCTATTCATTCTTTCATTCACTAAACCAATATTTATTGAGTACCTACTGCATGGAAGGCATTACTCAAAGTGCTCAGGGTACAGAGACTCTCAGGACATGGCAGAGTAGAAGGATGTGAGCTCATCCCCCTCACAAAAACACCAAAATCACAACTAACTGCTGAACAACTATCGATAAAAAAATGCTGGAAGCTATCAAAAAAGATATACTACATCCAAAGGCAAAGAAGAAGCCACAACAAGATGGTAGGAGGGATGCAATCGTGATAAAATCAAATCCCATACCCATCGGGTGGGCAACACACAAACTAGAAAATAACTATATGGCAGAAGTTCTCCCACACGAGTGAAAGTTCTGAGCACCACGTCAGGCTCCCCAGCCTGGGGGTCTGGCATCAGGAGCCCCCAGAGCATCTGCTCTGAAGGCCAGTGGGGTTTGATTGCAGGAATTCCACAGGACTGGGGAAAACAGAAACTCCAGTCTTGGAGGGTGCACACAAGGTTTCGTGCACACCAGGACCCAGGGGAAAAAGAAGTGACCTCTTAAGAGCCTGGGCCAGACCTACCTGCTGTTTATTAGAGGGTCTCCTGTGCAGGTAGGGTGTGGCTCTGGCTCACTGCGGGGACAAAGACACTGGTGGCGGTAGTTCTGGTGAGTACTCATTGGCGTGAGCCCTCCTGGAGGCCACCATTTTCTCACCAAGACCTGGCCCCACCCAACAGCCTGTAGGCTCCAATGCTGGGACGCCTCAGGACAAACAAACAACAGGGTGGGGACACAGCCCCACCCATCAGCAGAAAAGCTGTCTAAAATCTTCCTGAGCCCATAGCTTCCTGCTAAACACACCCCTTGACACAGCCCTGCCCACAGGAGGGACAAGAACCAGCTCCAGCCACCAGTGGGCAGGTACCAGTCCCTCCCACCAGGAAACTGGCACAAGCCCATTGAGCCAGCCTTATCCACCAGGGGGCAGACAGCAGAAGCAAGAAGAAATAAAACCCTGCAGCCTGTGGAACAGAAACCACAATCACAGAAAGTTACACAAAGAGATGGCAGATGAATATGTCCCAGATGAAGGAACGAGATACCCCAGGAGAACAACTAAGTGAAGTGAAGATAAGCAATCTACCTGAAAAAGAATTTTCATACACCACAGTCAAGTGGGATTTATCTCAGGGATGCAAGGATTTTTCAGTATCTGCAAATCAATCAGTATGGTACACCACAATAATAATTTAAAGAATAAAAACCATATGATCATCTCAGTAGATGTAGAAAAGTTTTTGACAAAATTCAACACCAATTTATGATGAAAACTCTCCAGAAGGTGGGCATAGAGGAAACACACGTCAACATAATTAAAGGCCGTATATGACAAACCTACAGCTAATACCATGCTCTGAGGAAATGCTTTCAGCTTTTCACTGTTAAGATGAGGAAAAAGACAAGGATGTCCACTCACCACTTTTATTCACCATAGTTTGGAAGTTCTAGCCATGGCAATCAGAGCTGAAAAAGAAATAAATAAAAAGAATTCACATTAGAAAAGAAGGAAAACTATCACTGTTTGCAAATAACATACTATACACAGAAAATCCTAAAGATGTTACCAAAAGACTACTAGAGCTCATCAATGTATTTGGTAAAGTTGCAGGATACAAAATTAATACACAGAAATCTGTTGCATACACTAACAACAAAAGATCAGAAAGAGAAATTAAGGAAACAATCCCATTTACCATCGCATCAAAAATAATAAAATACCTAGGAATAAACTTACCTAAGGAGGCAAAAGACCTGTACTCAAGAAACTATAAGATGGTGATGAAATAAATCAAAGATGACACATACAGATGGAAAGATATACCGTGTTCTTGGATTGGAAGAATCAATATTGTCAAAATGACTGTACTACCCAAGGCAATCTACAGATTCAATGCAGTCCCTATCAAATTACCAATGGCATTTTTCACAGAACTGGAACAAAAAATCGTAAAATTTGTATGGAGACACAAAAGGCCCTGAATAGCCAAAGCAATCTTGGAAAAGAAAAACAGAGCCAGAGGAATCAGGCTCCCTGACTTCAGACTATACTATAAAGCTACAGTCATCAAAACAGTATGGTACTAGCACAAAACCAGAAATATAGGTCAATGGAACAGGATAGAAAGCCCAGAAATGAAACCACGCACCTGTGGTCAATTAATGTACATGTACAACAAACGAGGCAAGACTATACAATGGAGAAAAGCGAGTCTCTTCAATAAGTGGTGCTGGGTAAACTGGAACACTACATGTAAAAGAATGAAATTGGGGCTTCCCTGGTGGCACAGTGGTTGAGAGTCCGCCTGCCGATGCAGGGGACACGGGTTCGTGCCCTGGTCCGGGAAGATCCCACATGCCGTGGAGTGACTAGGCCCGTGAGCCATGGCCTCTGAGCCTGCGCGTCTGGAGCCTGTGCTCTGCAACGGGAGAGGCCACAACAGTGAGAGGCCCGCGTACTGCGCCAAAAAAAAAAAAAAAAAAAGAATGAAATTAGAACATTCTTTAACACCAAAAATAAACTCAAAATGGATTAAAAACCTAAATGTAAGACTGTACACTATAAAACTCTTAGAGGAAAACATAGGAAGAACAGTCTCTGACATAAATTGCAGCAATATCTTTTTTGATCCGTCTCCTAGAGTAATGGAAATAAAAACAAAGATAAACAAATGGGACCTAATTAAACTCAAAAGCTTTCGCACAGCAGAGGAAAACATAAAATGAAAAGACAACCCACAGAATGGGAGAAAATATTTGCAAACGATGCGACCGACAAGGGAGTAATCTCCAAAATATACAAGCAGCTCATGCAGCTCAATATCACACACAAAAAAAAACCCAATCAAAAAATGGGCAAAAGATCCTAAATAGACATTTCTCCAAAGAAGACATACAGATGGTGAAGAGGCACATGAAAAGATATTCAGCATTACGAATCATTAGAGAAATGCAAATCAAAACTACAATGAGATATCACTTCACACCAGTCAGAATGGCCATCACCAAAAAGTCTACAAACAATAAATGTTGGAGAGGGTGTGGAGAAAAGGGAACCCTCTTGCACTGCTGGTGGGAATGTAAATTGGTGCAGCCACTATGGAGACCAGTATGGAGGTTCCTTACAAAACTAAAAATAGAGCTATCATATGATCCAGCAATCCCACTCCTGGGCATATATCCAGAGAAAACCATGGGTCAAAAGGATATGTGTACCCCAATGTTCATTGTAGCGCTGTTTATAATAGTCAAGACACAGAAGTAACCTAAATGTCCATCAACAGATGAATGGGTAAAGAAGATGTGGTATGTATATACAATGGAATATTACTCAGCCATTAAAAAGAATGAAATAATGCCATTTGCAGCAACATGGGTGGACCTGGAGCTTATCATAGTAAATGAAGTAAGACAGAGAAAGACAAATATCATATGATATTGCTTATATGTGGATTCTAAAAAAAAAATGATACAAATGAACTTATTTACAAAACAGAAACAGACTTAGAAAACACACTTATAGTTACCAAAGGAGCAAGGTTGGCCGGCAAGGGGTGATAAATCGGGAGTTTGGGATTGACATATACACACTATTATATTTTAAATAGATAATCAACAAGGACCTGCTGGTGGCTCAATGGTTAAGAATCTGCCAATGCAGGAGACACGGGTTCGAGCCCTGGTCCGGGAAGATCCTACATGCTGCAGAGCAACTAAGCCCATGCGCCACAACTACTGAGCCTGTGCTCTAGAGCCTGCGAGCCACAACTACTGAGCTCGCGTGCCACAACTACTGAAGCCCACACACCTAGAGCCCATGCTCCGCAACAAGAGAAGCCACAGCAATGAGAAGGCTGTGCACCGCAACAAAGTGTAGCCCCTGCTTGCTGCAACTAGAGAGAAAGCCCATGTGCAGCAACAAAGACCCAATGCAGCCAAAAAATAATTAATTAATTAAAAAAAATAATAATACCTGAGAAATGTACAGTATGACCTCAAAGGAAAAAAAAATACTAAGCACAGGGAACTCTGCTTAGTATCCTGTAATAACCTGTAAAGGAAAAGAATCTGAAAAAGAATAGATATATGTATATGTATAACTGAATCACTTTGCTGTATGCCTGCAACTAACACAAATTGTAAATCAACTATAGTCTAATTTAAAATAAAAATTAAAAGAAAATGCGAAGGATGCAGCAGTGGAAAAAAAAGAGACCCTGTCCTCAAGGGACTGGGTGTCTAATGAAGAGCTACTATGCTAGAAAGACAAGTACTGCATGAATAGATATAAAATCATAACTTAAGGGCTGGGGGTGTGATGATTGCAGAAAGAAAAACAAAATAGAGTTAGGGGATAGCTAATAACAGGGGTTGTTACTTCAGGCACTTGGGTCATCTGAAAGTATAGAAAAGAGAAACCAAGAAAACAGGTTTTTCAGAGTTGCTTGAGGAGGGATCAAATGGAAGGAGGTGGCCAGTGTGTTACTGTTTTATAAAGAAGGAGGAAAGCCATGAACTCACCATTCCTCCAGGACAAGTCAGGAGAGTTGTTCTCTTCTACAAAGAAGTCTCTGTCCTGGCTTTCGGCTTGTCTGGTGTCCGTGCAAGTGTTTGCACCGTGTGTGGTGTGTGGGAAGCGGAGGAAGGTGGGTCCTTCAGGGCCCCCTCTGGGAGCACAGCAGGCACAATATTCACGTCACCCGAGCCAACCGGGCCCCCAGGCTGGCTGACTTCCAAATCCCTGGCCATGTCGGCCTTTGAATAGCAGCTGACACACAGCAGCCAGCTGAGCAAGTATTTTCACAAGAGGAGAAACACAACCCCAGCTTGCTGCAGCCTGTGAGGCAGACAAAACATGCAAAAGAATCAAAAGGAAAGGAGGGAAGAAAAAAAAGAGGGGTGGGAGAGGAGTGAAGAGAGCCTGGGATCGCAGCCTTAATCTTCCTGCATTTCCAGGCAGGATAATTTGGAAGGAAGGCAGATATAAAAGTCAGGGTTGTGCTCAGGGAAAAACTGCCAACAACTTCACGGCTCTATGAAGTTGGAACCACGATCAAAACAGCAGCTGCAGACCAGATGCTGACTTTCAGGGAGTGAGCATCTCCGCTGCCTGGGTCCCCTCTGAGCTCCAGAGCCGGAGACTGCCGACTTTCTCCTGAGAGCCTCCAGCCAGACAAAGAGATGCTGTGGGGCCAGGATGGGGCAGTGGCCCTCAGTGAAAGGACTGCGGTGGGGAGGATGGGATGGGGGTGGGAAGAAGAGCAGAGAGATCTAAAACTTTCTTAGAACAGAGGCTGTGTGAAGCCCTCAAGGAAATCCCAAGGTCCCCATTGCACCTATAGGGAGGCAGGCAGCTGAGGCGTGAGAGGGAGCCTGGTCCCAGCAGGTGGTCCTGCCGTGGTGAGCGGGGTATCTGCCTTGGGTTTGGTGCCTCGGGCCCTGGAACAGGAGCCTGAGCTGACATTCTGTAGGAAAAAGAGGGCAGGAAAAGCCACGGAGAGAAGGAACAGGCAGTCAGTCAGGAAGGGGAGGGAGTTGATGAGCCCTGTGCTAGCAGGCAGGTCACCATGGGGACAACCAGAGCATGATCCCACTGGGGACCCTGGCAGTGCACAGAGCCCACGTGCACCTCAGCATCACACCCCCGGCTCAAGGAAGCCCGGTTTATCTTCCAACCCCCATCTGCTGCTGATTGAGGTCTGCCCTTGGGGCACGTTGGGAGGGTGGACCCCAGTCGCCCGCCTGACCCTCTTGGACTTGAGCCAGCGTGGGTGCACAGGGTGAGTGCTGAGCGCTGTGGCCAGCGTCCTAGGGTAGTAAGCGTGCCCTCGGCCGGCATCCACGGTTCGGCATCCGCGGATCCAGCCACTCACGGATCTTGTACTGTGTTTACAGTCCACGGTTGCTTGAATCGTGGATGCAAAGCTCGCATATACAGAGGGGCAAATGTGTGGCTTGTGCATCTGCAGATGTTGGTATCTGCTTCTGGTCCTGGAACCAACGCCCCACGAGTACCGAGGGAGGACTGTGTTAATGATGGTCAGCACTTGCGCTTTCTCTTGTGTTGTGGATACAGAAACTGAGGCACAAAGAGTTGATGTCTCTTTTCCAAGTCCTCATCTCTAGTTTATGATGGGTCTGGGGTAAACACAACGAATAATACCCCTACTTATGATGCATACCGTTAGCACTTTTTTTTTAAAGTGCTAAACTCGATCTTACTCTCTAAGCTGTTTGCTTTTTTTCTTAGAGGCATTTCTAAAATTTTTAAAAGATGGTATTTATTTTAAAAGATGGCACTCTCTGAACTAACCCCACTCACCTTTTGACTTGCTTTCTCTGCAGTTCTTCACATTATTTGATCAAAGGCACAAAAAGAAAAATGCAACAGTCTCATTTTTCTCCATCTGCACCACCATCAGCCTTATCCCAGGGGGAGCTCTGGAGCATGAATTGCACAGTAGTCATCTCCTCTAGGGGCAAGACAGACTGTTAGAACTCCCGTGTTGACCCAGCAATACCATTACCGGGCATATACCCAGAGAAAACCATAATTCAAAAGGACACATGCACCCCAATATTCATTGCAGCACTATTTACAATAGTCAGGACATGGAAGCAACCTAAATGTCCATCAACAGAGGAATAGATAAAGAAGATGTGGTACCTATATGCAATGGAATACTACTCAGCCATAAAAAAGAGTAAAATTGGGTCATTTGTAGAGACGTGGATGGATCTAGAAACTGTCATACAGAGTGAAGTAAGTCAGAAAGAGAAAAACAAATACCGTATATTAACGCATATATGTGGAATCTGAACAAATTGGTCTATACGATCTTATTTACAAAGCAGAAATACACAGATGTAGAGAACAAATATATGGATACCAAGGGGGAAGTGGGGGGGATGATTTGGGAGATTGGGATTGACATATATCCACTACTATGTATAAAATAGATAACTAATGAGAACCTGCTGTATAGCACAGGGAAGTCTACTCAGTGCTCTGTGGTGACCTAAATGGGAAGAAAATCCAAAAAAGAGGGGGTATATGTATATGTATAGCTGATTCACTTTGTTGTACAGTAGAAACTAACACAACATTGTAAAGCAATTATACCAATTTAAAAAAAAAAACCTCCCATGTTAATTTGTCATTGGCTACAGACTGCCCTCCAGGCCAGGAAGCTCCCATCAACCAAGGGTAATTCTCCATAGAAGGGAGAAATTGTGAGCCCTTACAACTCAGCGTTTGCAGCACCTCGGGGCTGTGGTGTTCTTGGCTTGGTAAAGGGGGTCTAGGCAGGCTGCCAACCACATCTGCCATGGCAGCCAAAAGAGTTGGAAATGGAGAGTCAGTGGACTGATACATTGTCTAAGGAGCAGTTTATGTCATATGCAAATCATATTACATTATATTACATTATATTACATTATATTATATTATATTATATTATATTATATTATATTATATTATATTATATTATATTATATTATACAAACCTCAGGGCATGGCACTAAGAGAGCATCATTATTTGATTAGATTGAATTACAGGATAGCTCTGGAGGGGGACATAGAGGTCATCTAGTTCAGCCCATTCATTTTATAGAAAAGAAGATTTAGGTCAGAGTAAACCCTTACTGGGAACTTATCTCTTGCTTGAATTCAAGCCAGCTCATATTTATTGAAAGCCTTCTGTGTATAAGGCACAATTTCAGCAGACACAAAACTCAGCCTCTGCCTTAGGCCTTAGGAGTTTACAGTCCGGTAAAAGATAAGGGACTAGAAGAAAGAAATAAGGTGTATAAATACGATGCAAATCGAAGTTCAGATCTCACCCCAAGAGCAGTACAGATTAAGTGCTATGGGCACTTGAAGGCAAATGCAGACACACAGAAGGATGGTTTGTGCTTGTCTCACAGTGGTGGAGGAGGGGAGGGCTTCATCCCAACTAAGGAAAAGGAAAATACCCTGCCAGCTCTTCTAGTTGGGTGAGGCGGAAAAAGATAAATATGCAAGTAAGGTTCTGGGAAAGGGGGAAAATCAAATAAACAAGAACAAGCCATCTCTTTTCAAAATGTCATTTCGCCTTAAATGCTTCTTCAATTCTCAGCCTGGATGGGCAAATTATTGAAAGTTTCACTCATTAAACAGGGTTATTTTGAAGTAAAGGCCAAAGGTCCTATTTATTTTGGAGGAAAATGGCGAATCCAGCCCACTCTTCCCTTTTGGCTCAGGCATGTTTCAGTACTGGAGTGATTTTATTTTCTAAATTGTCCTGTGATGCACTGACATGGGTATTGTCCCACCCACTTAAATTAATAGATGTTCTAATATTCACCCAGAGTTTATGCATTGGCCACTTTGGACAGGATCTAAGAGTAATTCATTCATTCGCTCAACAAAGCATTTATTGAGAGCCTGTTGTATGGGAGGCCCTGCCATGGGTGCCAGGAATACAAGCATGAGAAAGGGGCTCTGAACCTGCCTGCAGACGCTCACCATCTGGTCGAGTGAGACAGATGAGCAGTGGCTGTACACCCTAAAATAGAGCTCTGCCCCAGACGTCTAATAAAGAATCGCTCTGGGGATATTCAAGGAAGCTTCTATAAAGATATCGACCCTAGAACATGAAGGGGGATCAAGATGGCAGAGTAGGAAGACCCCGAGCTAACCTCCCCCCATGAACATGCCAAAGTACCACTACATATAAAGCAGATCTCTCTGAGAATGACCTGAAGATTAGCAGATCAGCTCTCCTATAACAAAGGCTATAAAGAAAGAACCACTCAAAGTCAGGTAGGAGGCAAGGAAAAGTGATCTCGTCCAGACCCACACCCCTACTGCATGACCCAGAAGAGAAGGGAGTATCACAAGCTCCAGGATCCTCCCTGGGAAGCAGGAGGTTCGAGCCCCATATTAAGCACCCCAGCCCTGGGGTCTGGCACTGGAAGTTGAGCCCCCTCGGCTGGTTGGAAAACCAGTGGGGCTTACCAGAGGACTGTAAGAAACCAAGACCCCACTCTTGAAGAGCACACAGACAGATTTGCTTGCTCCCTGCCCCAGAGCAGAGGCAGCACCCCAGGAAAAGACACAGTCCGTGCTCACTTCAGATCCAGCTCTCCCACCAAAGCCACAAAGGGCACATGCAGACTGCATAGGGATGCACACAAGGATATGCCTTCAAGATCAGGATAGATAACTTTTTCACTTAATTTAAGAGAGACAAACAGAACTAGTCAAAGTGAGAAGACAGAGGACTCTATTTCAAATGAAGAAACAAGATAAACCCCTACTGAAACACAGATAAATAATTTATCGGATATAAAGAATTCAAAGCAATAGTAATAAAAATACCTTGATACAAATGAAAATAAAAACACAACTTTTCAAAAATCTGGGACATAGCAAAAGCAGTTCTAAGAGGAAAGTTTATAGTGATACAGGCCTACTTCAAGAAACAAAAATCTCAAACAACCTAACTTTCTACCTAAAAGAGTTAGAAAAAGAACAAACAAAGCCCAAAGTCAGCAGAAGGAAGGAAATAATAAAGATCAGAGAGGAAACAAAATAGAGATCAAGAAAACAATAGAAAAGATTAATGAAACCAAGAACTGGCTTTTTGAAAAGAGAAACAAAATGGATAAACCTTTAGTCAGGTTTGCCAAGAAGAAAAGAGAGAGGACCCAAATAAACAAAATAAGATATTAAGGTGGAGAAGTAACAACTGATATCACAGAGATAGAAAAAAATCGTAAGACAATACTATTAACAGTTATGCCAACAAATTGGACTACATGGAATAAATGGACAAATTTCTAGAAACCTACAACCTACCAAGATTAAATCAAGAAGAAACAGAAAATTTGAAGAGACCAATCACTAGAAGTGAAATTGAATTTGTAATTAAAAAACTCCCATCAAACAGGGCTGGATGTCCAGGGCTGGATGCCTTCACAGGTGAATTCTACCAAACATATAAAGAAGAGTTAATGCCTTTATTTCAAAAGCTATTGCAAAAAAATTGAAGTGGAGGGAACACTTCTAAACTACGAGGTCAGATTTACAATTTACAAATTCTAAGAGGTCACCATTACCCTGACACAAAAACCAGACAAAGGCATTATAAAAAAAAAAAGAAAATTACAGGCCGTTATCCCTGATGAACATAGATCTTCAACAAAATATCAGCAAACTGAATTCAATAGTACATAAAAAGTCTCATACATCGTGATCATGTGGGATTTATTCCAGGGGTTATGGATGTTCAGTATCTGCCAATCAATCAGTGTTTTACAGTACATTAACAAAATGAAAGAATAGTCATATGATCATCTCAATCAATGTAGAAAAAGCATTTGACAAAATTCAACATCCATTCATGATAAAAACTCTCAACAAGATGGTATAGAGAAAACACACTTCAACTTAATAAAGACCATTATGATAAAACCACAGCTAAATAACATTATACTTAATGGTGAAAAGCTGAAAGGTTTTTGTCTAAGATTAGGAACAAGACAAGTATGCCCATGGTTGTCACTTCTATTTAACATATTATTGGAAGTCTTAGGCAGAGCAGTCAAACAAGAAAAAGATATAAAAAGGCATCCAAATTAGAAGGGAAGAAGTAAAACTGTCACTGTTTGCAGATGACATGAAACCATATGTAGAAAACCCTAAAGACACCATCAAAAAACTATTGGGAGTAATAAATGAATTCAGTTAAGTTGCAGGATACAAGATTAATATACAGAAATCTCTTGCATTTCTGTACACTAATGATGAACTATCAGAAAGAGAAGTTAAGAAAACAATCCCATTTATAATCAAATCAAAAAGATTAAAATACCTAGGGGTAAATTTAACCAAGGAGGTAAAAGACCTGTACTCTAAATACTATAAGACATTGAAGAAGGAAATTGAAGATGATACAGATAAATAGATATCCCATATTCATGGAATAAAAGAATTAATATTGTTAAAATGTCCATACTCTTTAAAGCAATCTACAGGTTTAAAGCAATCCCTATCAAAATACCCATGACATTTTTCACAGAACTAGAACAAATAATCCTAACATGTGTATGGAGCCACAGAAGACCCTGAATAGCCAAAGCAATCTTGAGAAAAAAGAACAAAATTGGAGGGATCACACTCCCTGACTTCAGATTATACTACAAAGCAGCAGTAATCAAAACAGTATGGTACTGGCACAAAAACAGACATATAACACAGCTCAGTGGAACAGAATAGTGAGCCTAGAAATAAACCCACACACTTTTGGTCAATTAATCTACAACAAAGAAGGCAAGAATATACAATGGGGAAAAGACAGTCCCTTCAATAAGTGGTACTGAGAAAACTGGATAGTTAAATGTGATACTACATACAAAAGTAAAATGTATACGTGTGTACACGCAACACGCAAAATGGAATATTAGCCATAAAAAAGAATGACATTTTGCCACTTGCAACAACATGGATGGTCCTGGAGGGTATTATGCTTAGTAAAATAAGTCAGACAGAGAAAGACAAATACTGCTTGATTTCACTTACATGTGGGATCTACAAAATAAAACAAGCAAAACAAACAGACTCACAGATACAGAGAACAAACTATGGTTTCTTGCCAAAAGGGTTAGGGGTGAGGGAGATTAAGAGGTACAAACTACTAGGTATAAAATAGATAAATTACAAGGATGTAATGTACAGCACAGGAAATATAGCCAGTTTTTTATAATAACTTTACATGGAATATAATCCATAAAAATATTGAGTTACTATGTTGTGTACCTGAAACTGATATAACATGGTAAGTCACCTGACTATACTTCAATAAGAGAAATTAGAAGAAAATCAGCAACCTGAATTTCCCTTAAAAAAAGAAAAGATTTTGTCCTTAGTTGAAACCTGAAGTCCTAATGAAGTGTTTACATCATCCTTCTTTATTTTCTTTTTAGCAAGTATCACTGAAGGAAAGTTACCTTTTAAAATTTTGTTTGTTGGTGTTATCAGTCGCTCTCCTCTGTCATCTAAAACAGCATTTCTGAACCTCTTTTTCATTATTACTATTGCAAGGAGCCTTTGTAGACATTTTTTTCTTAATCACTACTCCCCATGATTTTTCTCCCTGTGGGAAAATTATACATGATATAAAGTTCACCAGTTTAGCCATTTTAAAGTGGTTACAATTCACAACTTAAGTGGTACAGTTCGATAGCATTAAGTACATTCACAGTGTTGTGTAATTATCACCATTATCCATTTCCAGAAATTTTTCATCCTCCCCAACTGAAACCCTGTACCTATTAAACAATATCTCTCTACCTCTTCTACCCCCATCCCCTGGCAACCACTATTCTGCTCTCTGTCTCTGTGAATTAGCCTGTCCCAGGTACCTCATATAAGGGGAATCATACAATATTTGTCCTTTCGTGTCTGGCTTATTTCACAAGCATAATCTGTATTGTAGCATCTCTCAGAATTTCATTTCTTTTTTTTATGGCTGAATCTCCCCAAGAAATTTAATGCCACATATTAAATCTATTTATGTACTGTGGACCTTTGTAGGGCCACAAACCGTTGTAATATGTAAGATTTTTCTACCTCCCAAGAACCAGGATTGCCCCATTGAGATGTCTGCATTAAAACCTGAATCCCCTGACCTTGTTGGTCTTGTTCTCTGCTCTGTCCCCAGCTGTTAGGACATCGTGGGCACTCAACAGTCATGTGTTGAATACTTCTCAAGCTCCTTCCACAACCCCTCCTTATATTTGAACCCACAAGAATTAAAAATTGCCCCTAGCGTAATCACAGGTGCATCACACTCAGTGTCTTAGCTGTGCACACCTTTCTCAAGGGCCCTGTGTTTGCCTGCTCTTTCCAACAGAAGTGAAGGATTATGAGCCTCCATTCGGTTCCAAGGTGCGGGAGCATCCCTGTGTCGAAAGCATGAAGGACAACGTGTTGAGAGATCGAGGACGACCCGAAATCCCAAGCTCCTGGCTCAACCACCAGGTAAGGAGTGACTGTTGCGAACGGCAAGTAAAGTTCATCCGGAGTAATATCTTAGGTAGGAGAGAATTCCTGGCTATTGGGCATCAATCTGAGGCAGGTCCCTTTGTTTTCCATGACCCTGTTCACTTTTCTTTACAAAGAAGTTTCAGTAAAGTGGGATGACCTTGTTATTGCACGTTCTACCCACCATTCAGAAAGGGCTCACACAGAATCATTTGACGGGCATTTGTCATATTGTCCAAGCCGTCTTGCTTCTGAGTTAAAATGTTTTGTTTGCAGCCTGTGCCACTCACCTCTTATAGGGAGTTTATGTTTTGTTCCCTTCTGGGTTCCAACTGTTTTCTTCTGGGAATCTTCAGCTCTGGCAGGAAATACTTAGTGAGAAAGAAGGGGTGTTTGGCAGCCAGCTGGCCTGCAAGGGGCTGCTGTGCACTCAGGCTGCGGCAGGTGTGTCGAGAAGGAGGCTGGGATAAAGGAAAGCACAGAAGAGCAAAGGGCAAGGGAACAAATAGGAAATCTGTCTTTCCAGAACTTCCTAATGGCTTCTTTTTTTTTTTCTTTTTAAGCAATGGTAGGTAAGGCCATCCATCCATAGCAGGGCAGTGGTTCTGACATACAGGGAGACCTATCCAAATTCTCCTCATCAAAATGCCCCCAATCAGAGGAAAAGAAGGAGGCATAGGTTGTGAGAGCTGGGGACTGCCAGTCACAGCAGGGAAGAGCCGTGAATGAGGGAGAGGGGCCTTGTGCCCATAGCTCACTGACAAGACTGTCCTTTCCATTGACGTAAACCATTTATGGCCGCCTTTGGCTGAATTCCCTTACCCAGGGAAGGCTGGGGCTAAGTCATAGGTTTCCTAAGGGCAAGGTAGATAAGTCAGATAAAAAACAGAAACCACAAGTCAGGTACAATCAAGGAGACAGATGGAGCAGGAAGCCTGGTGTGTGCCAGCCCTCGCCAAGAGCCGCTTCAGCGGACAGACCCTGATAAAACCGGGGGAGAGCGTGGACCAGGACGTGGCCTAGGGCTTCTCCCTGGGTTTCAGGAAAGCCTCTTTGGCTTTGAAAATGCAAGACTATTTTGTGTTAACTCTGAAATCAGAAGGCACTAGTATTGTTTCTTTCAAACTCTTGTTGCCTCCTCTGCTGTACAGTTCTTCTAATGAAGCCATTATTCATGATGATAAAATTCTGGAAAGAATTTGCATAATACATTTTTTCTCTTAATGAGATTTGTTGCCCTATTTATTTCAAGTTAATGCTTAATATTTAATTTAATTTACTGCCTGTAATTACAGTGCCAGAATAAAATAAATGTTACTTGTGTACCAACAATAACACTCCACTCTTAACAGGGCCATCAATCAATACCACCAATTAGGTGAATTACACAATTAATTCAACATCATGAACTCACTCACAGGGCGGGAAGGGAGGGTCAGGTTCCTAGGTGTGTGGGGAAAGTTGCTGGTTAGACTGCAGACAGGAGAGTGCCATTCTCAGGGCAGAGTGGGGAATGATCCATTCCACCTGGCCACTCGTGTGAGGGGACACCAGTGATAGGGTTGGGCCTCTGATTGGCAAGAGCACAGTCTGTTTCCACCTATTGGGCTATCTAGTTAATCCGTGCCTGCTTTATTTCCAAAAAATGACTTGAAATAACAAAAATATTTGCAATGCAAAATAAAAATTAAAGCCATGAAAGAAGACCCTTGTCACACATTGTGGGCAGCATTTTCTGGATGGGCCTTTTGAATGGGGCCTTTATGGGGTTAGGTTGAACTCTCTGAAACAGTCTGCAGGACCTACAAAGACAGACAGGGCCCAGCCTGATGCAGGAGAGGAGGGGCCTAGCAGAGGGTCTCCCCAGCAGCTGCTGGAAGATGGGACTTGAACCCAGAAAATGCAACCAGACCAATGCCTGGACTTCACTCAGATATTCAGTCCTGTTTACATAGGAATGTGTACATGATTCCAGCTCTTAAGACTCTCTGGAGAAGGCAAAACCATTAAGACAATAAGCAGATCAGTGGTGGTCAGGGCTGAGGGGGGAGGAAGGAGGGGTGACAGGTGGAGCACAGAGGCTGATTAGGGCAGTGGCCTTCTGTGGATCCTGTGATGATGGACACATCTGCCAGAATCCACGTCCTGTACATTACCGTGAACCGTGTTCTGGTTGACTTTGGTTGATAGTGACGTGTCAGTGTTGGTTCACCGATTTTAACAAATGCACACACAGATGCAAGGTGTTGATGGCGGGGGAGGTTGTCCGCGAGGGTGGAGGGCGTATATGGAAACTCTGTAATTTCCACTTGATTTTGCTATGAACCTAAAACTGCCCTCAACAGTAAAGCCTAAAGCTATGCCCCTCCCCACCAAACAGAAAGGTGTGAAATGGCATTAGAAGCCCACTTCACGGGAATTTTCAGGATTGGGGATGCTGCTGTGCCCCAGGAGCCTACTGGGGGGCCTTGTGCTGTGTCTTCATTTCCCCACTTCCTATGATCAGATGGCCCCGGAACGCTGGCCGCCTGCAGCTGCAGTTAGATGGTGCTGGGGACTGGCCTGCAGGCGGGGACAGAGCGACGGCGGCAGAGACAAGGCAGGGGCTGCCTTGCCTCCAGGAGCCGCCATCCCCTCTCAGAGGCCTGTGGACCCTCTCCCCCTGCAGGGCATCCAGATGGTGTGTGAGACGCTGGCCGAGTGCTGGGACCACGACCCCGAGGCCCGGCTCACGGCACAGTGTGTGGCCGAGCGTTTCAGTGAGCTGGAGCACCTGGACAGACTCTCGGGCAGGAGCAGTTCAGAGGAGAAGATTCCCGAAGACGGCTCCCTGAACACTACCAAATAGCTCTTCCAGCGGCTGGCCGAGTGTGGCTGCCCCTGTGGCCAAAGAACAGAGGCAGCAGGAAGCTGCCCCTGAACGATGCTTCCTGGAACCCCGGGGCCGCTCCCTCCCCCCCGAGCTGGGGAGGGGGTGACAGGAAGCGTCCTATGTCTTTGACTTTGTCATAGGATAAGCTGTGTTAGCACTTCCTCAGGAAATGAGATTGATTTTTACAATAGCCAATAACATTTGCACTTTATTAATGCCTGTATATAAATATGGAATAGCTATGTTTTATATATATCTATATATGTTTATATCTATCTATACGGCCATACTCTAGAAAGAGGTGAGGAAAAAGATCAAATGTGCCCAAGAAATGGGTTGGATGGGCGAGCTTGGCACTGAGCACAGAAGGAAGGGCTCTGGGGCAGCCTCAGCACTTGGCAGTCACTCGTGTGCTGGGCCTCTGAGCACACAGGGGTTGGGGGGGGTGCGGGGGGGGTGCGGTCTTTGCCTTCAGAGAGAGACTCCAGGTCTCAGAGCCTGCTGTGGCCAAGTTGCACTTGCTTTTGCAAAGTAATAATTCCCTGTACTGGGTCCTGTTCTGGCCATGGAGCTGATTGGAGTCGCACTGTTTGGGGACCAGACCCTGGGGTCCCCGTGTGCCATCATCTCTCCTGGACTTGTCACCGGAGCTTCACAACCCACCTCTGGTTTGTGAACCTCCTTCCTCAGCTAGTTCAGAAACTTTGCTCCATTTCTAATTGCTTAAATGTTTTAAGCCCCATGTTTTACCTTCACAGGCTACAGAAAAATCAGGACACATTTCCCCACCCGTGAAATTGCCACACGTTCTACTAATGAGAAATTGTTGTTTTTTTTAAAAATTCCCCCCCCCATACCTATGTTACTGTTCCCTGTTTCCTAAAAGGGAATAGGTCTCCCTTCCAGGTTCTTTATGTTTAGTTTTTTTATCACTCTTGGTTTCAGTCTCCAGCTTTCTATGCAACACTAGTAGGTTCTATGCTCTGGGCTTCAGGGGACTCGAGCACATTTTGGCCAAGGGGAAAGTATTTGAGCAGCACAGCACTGCCACATCAGGAGTCTCCTCAGGCACTCTGAACGTGTGTCTTGCTTGGCCAGCACGGTGTTTAACAAAATCGAGGCACTTTTTAAATACTTGGAGATTTTGCAAAAAAAAAAAAAAAAATTTGGATCCTCAAGTAAGACTAAAGAGCAAATGGTTTCCAGTTCTCTCTGGTCCACATCATTCACAGACGCAGGTGTGGACACTCTTAGAAAGCTGCTCACTTCCGCCATGAACGTTTGTGTTTTCCACCCACCCCCACCCCAGTCTGGGAATTAAACCTGCTTCCAACCAAGGGCCCCTGTGAGAAATGTGCGTCCACGCACTCCTTCTCTGGCTATAGAGTATGATTTTGATTCCCTTCCTGGGGTTAAGATTTGAAGCTGGCCTTCTTTTGGACTAACGGGGACCTCCTCTGGGTGTTCCCTGTTAACCCAAATCTATTTTGCTTGTATTTTAAGAGCTTCCCCCTCTGCTTTCAGAGGGTGCTCTTTACTCCAAGAAACTGTTGTCATTGTTACTGGTCTCAGTCACACCTGCCTTCCCAACCTTTGCAGAATTTGAATGTGGGACACAGGAGTCCCACGTACAGTTAGGAAATCTGTGTCCACATGGACAAGAACAAAGAATGTGCTTTACTACTCCATAGGAAACTCGTTAATCCACAAACAAGTGTTAATGCTGCAAATAACAATTTTTTAAAAATGTTTTTGAAGCTTATTTTCAGCCAAATAGGATTATTGGAGAGGGACTGGCAGTGACCAGCTCTACTTGGGTTTTGGAAGGTCTCATCTCATTGGGGTTTTAGCAGATATGCTGAAGTTTGGGATTAGGTGGAACTTTTAGGAACCCTGCTCGGGGGGGTGGGCTGAGAGACTTAAGGTAGTTTGACCCGCAATGCTGCGGAAGTGCCCAGAAATCCCCTGCACTTTAGGGCTGGTGAGGCCGTCCCAATAGCTGTTGCTCATTGACCTCTAGTGGTGAATTTCTAGAATACTAGTCCATTATGGGATCTTCCAAGAGTCAAAAGAGCTTTATCACTTCTGGGTGGTCATCAGCATAAACTGGAATGTAGTGTCAGATGATACTGTGGCTTGTTTTATGTTTGTTTCCCTTATTCAAGAAAAAGACCAAGGAATATCATTCTGTAGTTCCTAAAAATACTGACTTTTTTCACTACTCTACATAAAGGGAAAGTTTTATTCTTTTATGGAACACTTCACCAGTACTCATTTATTAAAATAGGAATGTGAATGCTGTATACTCGTTTTATATCAACTGTGTCAAGCACTTATTTTCATTCTATGCATTGTTTGTCTTTTATATAAATAAAATGTTTATTCGATGGAATAAAACAAAAATACTCAGGTCAGCTTCCTGCCTCCTGTTCCTATTCATAGGGGTACACAAGCCTCATTTGGTTATTTTGCAGTTTGTGCAGAAAAAGCCACAAGACAAATGCTCTCCAACTTTTCCATAGTCACTGTCTTCTTCAACTGACAGTGTCAGGTCCCTGTGTTTTTTTGGTTTGTTTTTTTGCTGTACGCGGGCCTCTCACTGTTGTGGCCTCTCCCGTTGCGGAGCAGAGGCTCCGGACGCGCAGGCTCAGCGGCCAAGGCTCACGGGCCCAGCCGCTCCGCGGCATGTGGGATCTTCCCGGACCGGGGCACGAACCCGTGTGCCTTGCATCGGCAGACGGACTCTCAACCACTGTGCCACCAGGGAAGCCCAGGTCCCTGTTTTTAAAAAAGCAATCACTTCAGTACTGGGAAATGTGGCAGATGCTGGTGGTGGCTTGCCCCTTATCCCAGGTCCGGCACGGTGTCCCTCTACATCCCCGACCACCATCTCCCCTGTCCCCGGGTCCCGAGAGCGGCCCGCATCCACACATGGCTTCTCGCGGGGTGCGCCGCGGGCTCCGCGCATGCCCACTTCTCCCTCCCCACTCCTCTCAGTTAACAGGCTGCTGCTATCTCTCCCCTCCCCCCACCCCGCCATGTGTCACGCTTCCTCCCTCTTCCTTTCTACCCAGTCACCCCGTCCCACTTGGAGCTTTTTCATTGAGGTATAATTGACATACGAAATTGTATGTTTCAGGTATACAACATAATGATGCAATATTTGTATGTACTGTGAAATCACAGTAAGTCTGGTTAACATCCGTCATCATACAGAGTTGCAGGATTTTTTTTTCTTGTGATGAGAACGTTTAAGATCGACTTTCTTAGCAACTTTCAAATATGCAGCACAGTATTATTAACTATCGTCACCATGCTGTCACACATTACATCCCCAGGACTTATTTATGTTATAAACTGTAAGTTTGTACCTTCTGACCCCCTTCACCCATTTCATCCACTCCCCACCCCCTGCCTCTGGCCACCACCAGCCTGTTCTCTGAATCTCGTTTTCTTTGTTTTTTCCAATTCCACATATAAGTGAGATCATATGGTATTAGCCTTTTTCTGACTTATTTCACTAAGCGTGATGCCCTCAAGTTCTGTCCATGTTGTCACAAATGGCAAGATTTTATGTTTTTATGGCTGAAAAACATTCCATTGTATACATACGCCATTTTTTTTTATCCATTCATCCATCAATGGACACTTAAGTTGCATGGTTATCTTGGCTTTCATAAATAATGCTGCAGTGAACATGGGACGCAGATATGTTTTCAAGTTAACGTCTTCACTTTCTTCAGATAAATACCGAGAGGTGGAATTGCTGGATTGTGTGGTAGCTCTATCTTTAACTTCTTGAGGACTGTCCACACTGCTCGCCTCCATAGTGGCTGCACCAGTATGTGCACTCCCACCAGCAGTGCACCCACCCCACAGCTGCAACAACCAGAAATGTCACCAAACATTGCCACATATCCTCTGGGGGACAAAAATCTTCACTCTCAGCTGAGAATCACTTAGCTGGATGATGGGGTCCTGTACTACTGCGGGCATTAGTTGTAGTGCTGTCTTAACTAGTAGCTTGGCAGTTTTAGAGGTTACTAATTTTAGCAGTTTCCTGCTCCTCCATTTACCACCTGTGTGACCTGGGCAAATTACTTACGCTCTCCATGCCTCAGTTTAATTATATGTACAGTGGGATCTTACAGGCTTCATCCCATACCAGTGACCACTGTGGTAAGGAATACTGGTGTTGCGTCTTGAACTTGGAAAGCCTTCAGTGCATACTCGCCAGTATTCGGTTGGTTTAGTGTGCCAGGGCTGCTTTCCAAAGAGGCTGATACTGAGATACATCCTAGAGGGCGTTAACAACAGAGAAGTGGACACACACTGCAGGCCTGGAGCACAGGGAAGCTCCTGTCCTGGGTGAGTACTGGTCATCTGGGGAGGACGCCCATTCACTGAGCACCTGCCAAGACTAGGTCCACGAAGTAGGTACTGTGCCCATTTTACAGATGAGAAATCACACTTGAAGGACCCCAGTAAGAAGCCTAGGGTCTCACAGAGGTAGGTCTGCTTGCAAAGCCAAGGTGTCCTGGACTTCAAATTTGAAATAATAATTTGGAATAATGCTTGGTTCTTTTCTCGTATTGTCTCCTGAGGGACCTGGCCTGCCCAGCAGGATGAGAGGGCTGTACCACCATGAAACATCCCCATAGCACCATCATTGTTCTCATCCACCCCCACCCCCCGGGGGTCTGTCTGCACAGTGGGAGCAAGGAAGGTGTGTTCTTATCTCTATTGCTCCACTTGCTTCCACTCACATGAGAAGTGCTGTCTAAATTCTTGCCGAGAGCACAACTGGAGGACGAGTGAATAGTGTTGCCTAATGTGTGGAGTGTGCCCACTCCTTCAGACAGTTTCAGATTGTGCCAACCTTTAAAAACATTATTTTAGTGGGTCTGTTTTTATTTTAACATGTACTAGAAAAAATAAACACATTTACCCTGGGCTTTCACAAATATTATTGCTTGAAATATAGCTGGGTTTAAAAACTTGAATTGACTTTTTAAAATGCATTAAGTAGATAACAGTCCTTATTTTTGGCAACTGCAGGGGCTGGGAATATGAATGATGAGGTTGGCGTGCTCCCCACAAGGAAGCAAATCCGTATGAATTGCTAACATTCATGGAGCACTCGGGAAGCACCAAACACCATTCTCTGTGTTTTACCATCTTTATCTGCTTTAATCTTCACCACCAACCTATGAGGTAGTCTTACGTCCATATAAGAGGTGAGGAAACAGGCAGGGAGTAAGGTATTACTAAGAGTCCCACAGTGAGCGGTCTTAAGGCCAGGATTGGAACTGAAGCAGTCAGACTCCAGAGCCCGCATGCAGACCTTGAACACAAGGTGAAGCTGTAGTTGAAGGGCAAGGTGGAGTCCTGGAATGCTCGAGGTCTGATTCTTTAGGGTCAAATCCACAGGAGGAAGATGCAGTGCACACTGGAGGGGCCAGGGTGGCCATCAGGGAGCAAAAGTCATTCCTCAAAGGCACATGGACTCTGGGCTCCAGCCCAAGTGCTCCAGCCAAAACAGGAGCCAAGGTCCTCTGACGCCCCCCCTTACAGGCTCTGTTTTACCCGGGTTATTTCAGTCCTGGCTACTGCAAAGTCGGGAGCATTCCCGGTTGGCAGTAAGTCTCCAAGTGCCCTCAGCGGGGTCCTGGTCCTTGCACCCGTCAGCAGCTTTGGAATGCAGGCGCTCTCTGTGCCTGGCAGTGGTGGTTTTTGTTTTAAGCTCCCTATGCAAATGACAGGGTGTACACTAATAGTCTAGTCCCGAGGGAAAACCCTTCCCAGGGTGACAGAGAAGTTTTCATCTAAGCAAGCGTGTCCATCCTTTTTCACAAGTCACCACAGTTGGCATCTGCAATTCTGTTCATTTTCCTTCTGAAATAGCCTGCCTAATCCTTGCTTATCTCATTTCCAATTAGTATTTCTTTTTTTACTTGGATAATTATAGCTCCAGACTATGGGTGTGGGGCTATGGCTTTCGGGCCTACTTTGCAAACTGCAGATAAAGACAAGATTGTGAACCTTCCCCCATTACACGGCCTGCCAATCAGCCTCACACGGTGTAATTTAATTCTAATACACCTCCTGATCTTTGGTGCATTTAAAAATAGCTTGTTAATAGTCTTCCTATTCTAATTAAGCTAAAATTGCACACGGTGTGAAATGTGTGCTCTCTCTCACTCTTCCTCTACACACACACACACACACACACACACACACACACACACACACACACACACACAATGCTAAAAACTCACTCTGCATGCACCCTGTGCAATCGGTGTTGCTGAAACTGTCCTTGAATCTTCCCCCCTCCATGCCTGCTGTGTAGACAATAGAATAATGATAGCCCTGGTGCTGGTGTGTCACCAGAAAGATGAAATGCCTTTGAAATGTCATATTTTGTCTAAATATTCTAACAAAATCATTAAAATTGGGACCTCTGGAGTCAGATCCCCTTGGTTTGGTTCAAATTATTGTCAGCTCCACAATGACTGACATGGCATGAACCTTTTAATCATTTTATTACTTTGGTTTCTTACCATGTAAAATGGGTAATGACAGGATCTACCTGAGAGAGTAGTAAGAATTACTATAAAAATAGAGTTACTGTTTTCAAAGTCATTAGAACAGAGACTGATGCACATAAGCATTAATTATTATTATCTACTCCAAAATGAAGTTGTGATGTTGTCATATTTCAAAGACATAATGTCTCAACATCACTATCAGAGAAATGCAAATCAAAACTACAATGAGGTATCACCTAGCACCAGTCAAAATGGCCATGATTAAAAAGTCTACAAACAATAAATGCTGGAAAGGGTGTAGAGAAAAGGGAACCCTCCTGCACCCTTGGTGGGAACGTAAATTGATACAGCTACTATGGAAAACTGTGTGGAGGTTCCTTAACAAAAACTAAGAACAAAGCTACCATATGATCTGGCAATCCCACTCCTGGGCATACGTCCAGAGAAAACCATGGTTCGAAAAGATACATGGACCCCAACGTTCACTGCAGCATTATTTACAACAGCCAAGACACAGAAGCAACCTAAATGTCCATGGACAGATGAATGGATAAAGAAGATGTGGTACATACATACAATGGAATATTACTCAGCCATAAAAAACAATGAAATCATGCCATTTACAGCAACATGGATGGACCTAGAGATGATCACACTAAGGGAAGTAAATCAGACAGAGAAAGACAAATATCATATGAGATTGCTTACCTGTGGAATCTAAAAACTGATACAAATGAACTAATTGACAAAACAAAAACAGACTCACAGACTTAGGAAAGAAACTTAAGAGTTACCAAAGGGGGAAGTTGAGGAAGGGGGAGAGAGAAATTAGGAGGTTGGCATTAACACATATACACTACTATATATAAAATAGATAATCAACGAGGACCTACTGTATAGCACAGGGAACGCTATTCAACAGTCTGTAATAACCTATGTGGGAAAAGAATCTGAAAAATAATAGGTACATGTATATGTATAACTGAATCAAGTTACTGTACACCTCATAAAAACACAACATTGTAAATCAACCATACTCCAACAGAAAATAAAAATTTAAAAAAAAAGGAAAGAAATGCCTACTCTATTCTCCTCAGGACTTGGTGACCTGGGTTGGTGTCACATCCCCTGGAGCCTGAGCAGGCTTGGGTCCCAAGGCTAGATTCTCATGGGGCTGAGGGAACTGGGGAGAATGTACCAGCAAATGAGCCCCCCTTGGACCTGTAGTGCCTGGTCCCCTCTGGATGGGACCACAAGCTCCAGATCCAGGCAGGCCCTTCAAAAGCTAAACCAAGCCCATTGCACCCAAAGAAGGGTGGACCCTCTGGTTTGGAAGAGCTTTGAAAAGTCACCTGGTCTCCACATCTCCTGGTGGTGGGATTCCTACTTCCATCCCCCTTCCTTACAGTTGCCCCACCTACAGATGACAGCACCCTCAACGTAGTGGTTTTGCAGGGTTGGGGTTTGTCTGGTGGGTGACGGGTAAGGTGGAAGAAGTAATGAGACACAAGCCCTCAGGAGTTTCTTCTAGCACATTCCACTCTGATAATCCAGGAATGCGAATTTCCTAAGGCTCTGGTTGCCCAAGTTGCCAGAGTGGGGCATATAGAAATGCTGCTGCCTTGTAGCCATTTCTCATAACAAAAACTCTAAAACTGGTGCTTATGGGTACTTCGTCTTAACAAGACCTGTGGGGGCTATAAATATACCTGTCCTCAAGAAATGTCCTGTGGTAGGTAATCAAAAAGGAATTCAAAACAGGGCCAACTTTCAAGAAGCCAATTTCAAGAGGTAAATTTTACTCACACTGTTTAAAAAAAAAAAAAAGCACATGAAAAGATGCTCAGCATTGCTAATGATTAGAGAAATGCAAATCAAAACTACAATGAGGTATCCCCTGGCACCAGTCATCAAAAAGTCTGCGAACAATAAATGCTGGGGAGGGCATGGAGAAAATGGAACCCAACTACACTGTTGGTGGGAAGGTAAATTGTAACAGCCACTATGGAGAATAGGGAAGTTCCTTAAAAAATGAAAAACAGAGATACCATAAGATCTGGCAATCCCACTCCTGGGTGTGTATCAGGAGAAAACCATAATTCAAAAAGATACATGCACTCCAATGTTCATGGCAGCATTAGTCACAATAGACAGGACATGGAAGCAACCTAAATGTGTATTGACAGATGAATGGATAAAGAACTGGTACATAGAGACAATGGAATATTACTCAGCCATAAAAAAGAATGAACTAATGCCATTTGCAGTAACATGGATGGCCCTAGAGATTATCATACTAAGTGATGTAAGTCAGACAGAGAAAGACAAATATCTATGATATCACTCATGTGGAATCTAATTTTGAAAAAAATGATATAAATGAACTTATTATAAAACAGATTCACAGATTTCAAAAACAAACCTATGGTTACCAAAGGGGAAACGCAGCAAGGGGGATAAATTAGGATCTTGGGATTAACATACACACACTACTATGTATAAAATAGATAACCAACAGGGACCTACTGTATAGCACAGGGAACTCTACTCAGTATTCTGTAATAACCTATATGGAAAAGAATCTAAAAAAGAATGAATGTATGTATATGTATAACTGAATCACTTTGCTCTACACCTGAAACTAACACAACATTGTAAATCAACTATACTCCAATAAAATTTTTTAAAAAGATATAATGTTCCACAAATCATTGGGTAAAATGGACTCTTGAGGAAGATGAGCCATGTCTTCTGTATAAAAACCTTGCCCCTAGCTCTGGTCTGTGGAGCACTCCTAACTTTTGGTTTTTTAATATGTTTCAGTTTACCTTTCGATACATATGAATATACCACAATTTCTTCATTCACCTTACTCAAAGACACTGGGTTTTTTCCAATTTTTTTTTTATAATTACAAAGTGTTGAGTAGACAGTATGGATCTATTTTATTAGAAAAAGGAAATGATATCAAAATTAATTAAAAGAAGATGATTTACATTATAAAATTCATTGAAAAATATACAGATTGAGCATGACTAGTGAAAAAACAGGATAAGGAGCAGAAGACAGCATAATTGTGACACACACACACCCCAAAGTGAGAAAAGCTCTACCAGTTTAAATGCTAAAAAATTGTATGCAGGATCTGTATGCTGAAAACTACAGTAAACTGATGAAAGGAATATAAAAGACCAAAATAAATGGAGTGCTATTCTGTGATCATGAATTGGATGACTCAATATTGTTAAAACATCGATTCTCTCCAATTTGATCTGTAGAGTCAAGACAATTAAATCTAAACCCTAGCACTTCTTTTGGTAGGTATCAGCAAGAAAATTCTAAAAGTTACGTAGAAGTGCAAAGAAACTAGGATAGCACAAACAATTCTGAAAGCGAACTAAGTTCTATCTACTTTGAAGACACACTATAAAACTATGTTGACCTAAAACAAATAGACTGCCATTTATTTCTCCAGCAAAAATGGATTTATTTTGGATCCTCAAGAGATTGTAATTTGGAGTCTGCAACCATGGCAAGTCACATGCAAGTCCCCTGCACAGCAAGGAGAGGAGAACTCTTTTAAAGAGAGGTGAAGGAGGAGTGGGAGGTACAATCTATGGAGTGAAAGATAGACTCAGTGATGTATTTTACAACATGGGGGATACTGCCAACATTTTGTAATAACTGTAAATGGAAAGTAACCTTTAAAAAGCATATAAAACATTTTTAAAAATTAAAAAATAAAGAGGGTGAAAAGAAGTTAAAAGGGCTATAGTAAACAAAGAGTCGACTGGAGGAATTAAGATTTTGAAGAATAGTGGCTTTTCATTGGCTGAGTTGTGACAGTCTCTCATTGGTTGAGCCCTTGCCAGACATAAAGAGAACATCTTTCTTCTTCCTTTTGGGCTCTGCTATGGTCATAAGATGTTTGTTCTCCTTTTCTTTTTCTGTGGTTGATTTCTCGTTTCATGCCACTGTGGTCATAAAAGATGCTTGAAATAATTTCTGTACTCAAATTTACATGGAGACTAAACTACATGCTACTAAAAAACCAATGAGTCAACAATGAAATCAAAGAAGAAATTTAAAAATACCTTGAGGCAAATGACAATAAAAATACAACCATTCAAAATCTATGGGATGCAGCAAAAGCAGTTCTTAGAGGAAAGTTCATAGTGATACAGGCCTTCTTTAAGAAACAAGAAAAATCTCAAATAAATAACCTAACCTACCACCTAAAAGAATTAGAAAAAGGAGAACAAACAAAACCTAAAGTCAGCAGAAGGAAGGAGACAATAAAGACCAGAGAGGAAATAAAATACAGATAAAAAAACAATTAAAAAAGTCAATAAAACCAAGAGCTGGTTATTTGAAAGGGTAAACAAAATTGACAAACCTCTGTCCACGCTCACCAAGAAGAAAAGAGAGAAGACACAAATAAACAAAATCAGAAATGAAAGAGAAGAAATCACAACTGTGATGGTTCAACATACACAAATCAATCAATGTGACACATCATATCAAATAAAGAAAGGACAAAAACCACATGATCAACTCAATAGATGCATAAAAAAACATTTGATTAAATTCAACATCCGTTCATGATAAAAACCCTTATGAAAATGAGTATAGTGGGAACATATCTCAACATAATAAAAGCTATTTATGACAAACCTACAGCCAATATAATACTCAACAGTGAAAAGCTGAAAGCCTTCCCCCTAAAATCTGGAACAAGACAAGGATGCCCACTCTCACCACTTCTCTTCAACATAGTATTGGAAGTCCTAGCCACAGCAGTCAGACAAGAGAAAGAAAGAAAATGTATGCAAATTGGAAGGGAAGAAGTAAAAGTGTTGTTATACACAAATGACATGATACTACATATAGAAAACCCTGAAGATTCCACACAAAAACTACTAGAACTGATAAACAAATTCAGCAAGATAACAGGATACAAGATTAACTACAGAAGTCGGTTGCATTTCTTCACACTAACAATGAAATATCAGAAAGGGAATGTAAACAAATAATCCCTTAAAAATTGCATCAAAAAATACTTAGAAATAAACCTCACCAAGGAGGTGAAAGACTTATATGCTGAGAACTACAAAACATTAATAAAGGAAGTTAAAGATGATTCAAAAAAATGGAAAGATAACCCATGCTCTTGAATTGGAAGAATTAATATTGTTAAAATGGCAATACTACCCAAAGCAATCTACAGACTTAATGCAATCCCTATCAAATTACCCATGCCATTTTCCACAGAACTAGAACAAATAATCCTAAAATTTATATGGAACTATAAAAGACTCAGAAGTGCCAAAGCAATCCTGAGGAAAAAAAACAAACCAGGAGGCATAACCCTCCCAGACTTCAGACAATACTACAAAGCTACAGTATTCAAAACAGGGTGGTATTGGCACAAAAACACACATACAGATCAATGGACCAGAATAGAGAGCCCAGAAAAAAACCCACACACCTACGGTCAATTGATTTTCAACAAACAAGGCAAGAATAAACAATGGGAAAAAGTTTCTTCAGTAAGTAGTGCTGGGAAAGTTGGACAGCTGCATATAAATCAATTAAGTTAGAACACATGCTCACACCATGTACAAAAATAAACTCAAAATGGCTTAAAGACCTAAACATAAGATATGATACCATAAAACTCCTAGAAGAGATCATAGGCCAAACATTCTCTGACATCAATTGTACCAATGTTTTATTAGGTCAGTCTCCCAAGGCAACAGAAATAAAAACAAAAATAAACAGATTGGACCTAATTAAACTTACAATCTTTTGTACAGCAAGGGAAACCATAAACAAAATGAAAAGACAACCTACGGAATGGGAGAAAATATTTGCAAATGATGCAACCAACAAGGGCGTAATTTCCAAAATATACAAACAGCTCATACAACTCAACAACAAAAAAACAAACAACCCAATCGAAAAATGGGCAGAAGACCTAAATAGACATCTCTCCAAAGGAGACAGTTAGCCAACAGGCACATGAAATGATGCTCAACATCGCTAATTATTAGAGAACTGCAAATTAAAACGACAGTGAGGTACCACCTCACACCACTCAGAATGCCCATCATTAAAATCTCTACAAACAACAAACATTAGAGAGGTGTGGAGAAAGGGGAACCCTCTTACACTGTTGATGGGAATGTAAATTGGTGCAGCCACTGTGGAAAACATTATGGAGTTTCCTCAAAAAACTAAAAATAAGAGTTGCCATATGATCCAGCAGTTGCACTCCTGGGCATATATCCAGAGAAAACTATAATTCAAAAAGATAGATCCATCCCTATGTTCATAGCAGAACTATTTAAAATAGGCAAGACATGGAAGCAACTTAAATGTCCATCAATAGATGAATGGATAAAGAAGATGTGGTACATATATACAATAGAATATTACTGAGCCATCGAAAAGAACGAAATAATGTCATTTGCAGCAACATGGATGGACCTAGAGATGATCATACTAAGCGAAGTAAGTCAGACAAAGACAAATATCATATGATATCACTTATATGTGGAATCTAAAATATGACACAAATGAACCTATCTACAAAACAGAAATAGACGCACAGACATAGAGAACAGACTTACGGTTGCCAAGGGGAGGAGGGGTAGGGGAGGGAAGGAATGGGAGTTTGGGATTAGCAGATGCAAACTATTATATATAGAATGGATGAACGACGAGCTCCTACTGTATAACACAGGGAACTATATTCAATAACCTGTTAGAAACCGTAATGGAAAAGAACATAAGAAAAAAAAATATATAAAAGTATATATACATATATATATAACTATAGTCACTTTGCTGTATAGAATACAATATTGTAAATCAACTATACTTCAATAAAATAAAAATAAAATAAAATAATAAAGAGCCCAGAAATAGACTCTGCAAATATAGGCAACTGATTTTTAATAACTGATGGGGAAGTCTGATATTATAAATAAAATCTTCTGCTAATGAATAAAACCTAGCCCCAAAGGTGACAGTTTTATTGTTGACTAAGCATTAAACCAGAGGTTACGTGCAGCTCAGGTAATATGCTAAAGAGATGGTAAAGACAGAAAGAAATCACACAGGATTAGGCACATGAGTGTTTTTCCAGTGGTTTAGCTTTAGCCCCAGGAGGGATGGAACAGGCCCAAATGTCACATAATCTGCTTATGAGTAATCTCCAGGATTGGCAGTTCACCCTGGATTGTTCACGTTAGGGGACATGATGCAGAAATTCCCACCTAGACTTGATTATGTGACTGCAACTATAACGCGCATCCAGTGCTTGCAGGAAGTGGAGAATCTCAAACAGATCCTTATCATTTGCACACCAGATTCGAAGGAATGTGTGTGCTCCTGCCTGGCAGACCAGCAAATCCCTCTAATATGAATATAAGACCTCCCCAGAAGCCATGCAGATTGAGGTGTGTGGTTCTGCCCCAAGGATGTGAGAAATACCAAAATTTATCCTCTAGAAAATTCCTCTCTGGAGACCCAAATGTGAGAGGCCTTAGAAAAACATGGCACAACCTAATAATCATTCAACTAAAAATTCAACTCACATGTTGACTTAAGGAGGATTGGAAGACATATTTTTAGGTTTAGCATAGGTTCTCCAATGTGACAATAGGGCCCTCTTCCAAGGGCAGGGAGGCGAGGAGGTAATGAAGTTCCTCCAGCATCGATGCTCACCCACTGCCCCACCCAGCCCACCACAGAAAGGCCTCCCCCTGCAGAGAGAACAGCTGTGTTTCCATAATGGTGTAACAACCTTCTCATCCCTTGGTCTGCAGCAGAACATGACCTGCCCATAGAAGAGCCTTCAAATAACAGAAAAAAAATTGTTTAGGACTCACTATTCACTTGGGTTACATTTTGTGGCTATTTGTATTCTACATTGTTATCAGCTATCAGTCAGAATTGCAGAATATGTCAAATATGAGTGGGTCCCAGGCAGTGTTCATAAAATGTTAACCGACCTGTAACTTGCGATTCTTAAAATGAATATGGCTTTAGCCTGACATTCTCTTGTGAGAAAATATTTAGAAATCAAAATCATGCTACTCCCAAGAAGAAAAGTTTTCTCAGATAAGTCAATCTAAATTCATTTTTAGGGGGAAACTCTTCTCTTTTCCTGCAGGGATGCATATACTAACCAGAACACTTGACATTTCAGTTTGTAGCATGTGTTTTAAGATTAAAGGTGACTTCTGTTGGTGGGAATGTAAACTGATACAGCCACTGTGGAGGTTCATACAGCCACTGTATGGAGGTTCCTTAAAAAACTAAAAACAGAATTACCATACGATCCAGCAATCCCACTACTGGGCATATACCCAGAGAAAAACATAATTCAAAAAGACGCATGCACCCCAATGTTCATTGCAGCACTATTTACAATACCCAGGTCATGGAAGCAACCTAAATGCCCACTGACAGACGAATGAATAAAGAAGATGTGGTATATATATACAATGGAATATTACTCAGCCATAAAAAGGAACAAAATTGGGTCATCTGTAGAGACGTGGATGGATCTAGAGACTGGCATACAGAGTGAATAAGTCAGAAAGAGAAAAACAAACATCATATATTAACGCATATATGTGGAACCTAGAAAAATGGTACAGATGAACCGGTTTACAGGGCAGAAATAGAGACACAGATGTAGAAAACAAACATATGGACACCAAGGGGGGAAAGCAGCGGGGTGGGTGGTGGTGGTCTGATGAATTGGGCAATTGGGACTGACATGTACACACTGATGTGTATAAAATTGATGACTAATAAGAACCTGCTGTATTAGAAAATAAATAAAATTTAAAAATAAAAAAAAGATTAAAGGTGATTTAAAAGCTTTTTCTAAGACATGAGTTAGTTATTTTACATTTACGTATCCAGGTGTTCCCTAAATAAAGAAGTTATCATCTCCAAAGGCAAACTAAATGCACCTACTTGCCAACCTTCCTCACAGCCACGATTATTTATTAATTACTATGTGCTAAGCCCCCTGTGGATATTATAGTCTAATTTTTAAATGCATAGAGATATATAATTACAAATAGTGATACGAATATCTTAAGAAAATTATAGAGAGCTTATATTGGGACAGATCCCCTTTTGGGTGGCTGGAAGGCAGGCAGAGAACATCCCTAAGAAACAAAGAATCAAGCTGGGACCAGAACTGTACGCAGTTTAGCTAGGTGGAGGGGGAAACAGCATTGTAGGAAGAGGCAGGACTACAACCAAAGGTTTTGACAGCTGGGGTTAAAAGGAGGGGTGGGATCTGAAAAAAGCCCAACTTCTGGCTCCCATGAGGTGGGTGACAGCACAACACAACCTGTATGGGGCTGGAAGGACACAGTGCCTTGGCAGCCACTCCCAGAATTTGAGCTTTATCCTGGGAATTAAAATCACCTGCTTTCGTATAGCTTAACTATCAGGGTCGCGATCACCTACGCCAACATGATTTAATTTTGTTTCAGGAGATTTTCGCTCAGAAACTTCATGTTGTAAATCAGTGAGTAACTTTACTGTTTGCTTTAGGAAATTTCTGCCAACCAGCTTATCCAGAGAAACACTTGACTCATCTCTCCCATCAGGACAAAAGAGGGCTCAGCTGTAGAAACAGCTCACTTATCACACAATTTATTTATGGAGACTTGTGCCAAGACACTCTCCTTGCTGTGCCCACCAACCCTACACCATTACATGGCGGACTGTGTCCCAACCAGTTTGCCTTAAAAGACCCACTATTTAAGCCACCTGAGCACACACCTGAAGCCTGTAAATAGGCTTCTTCAACTCCCCCTTCTGAGACCCCACTGAAACTCTTTCAAGGCAGTGTTGCTCCATACTCAGTAGGGCTAATAAAGTTTTAATTAGCTTTGCTTGACCAACAGCTTTTCTGAAGACCTTCTGCAGAGCTTGTAAAACAGAAAGTGAGAGATAGGATCAGTTTGTGTTTTAATATGGTTGCAGTTTGGTGAGCAGATGGGACAAAGCCCAGAATCAATGTGTGGATGCAGTAAGAAGGCTATAGCTATAGTCAGTCCAGAGGAGAGGTGAAAGGAGTTTGGAATTTGGACATGACAATGGAGCTGGGATAAATGGATGGATTGGAGACATGTTTTGGAGGTAAATCCAACAAGGTCTGCTCGTAGGTTGGACACTGGGGGAGAGATGGAGACAGAGATATTAAGCATCAATTATAAATTCTGGTTTGCTGAACTAGATAATGATGTCATTCGCTGAGATGGAAGCATGGACAAAGGAACTTGTTTGAACAGGGGTGTAGAAAATCCTGAGTCAGTTTTGGGCACGCTGAGTTTGAGTGGGACCTGAGTAGAGTTGTCAAGTAAGCATTTGCCCATGTGGGCATGGAGCTCACAAAGGTCTGAGAAAGCAATGGCCAAATACTAAGAAAATATTTATTCTCACCTCCACTGGGGTCCCTATTAAAATTTCTCACTATTTCAAATCAAAATGCCCTCTAGGCTATTGCCCTCCAACTTCAATGGCAAAAAGCAGACAAGAAAATTCCTACCCTCTGGTTTGAGAAAGGGGCCATGACAGTATAATTATTGTCCTCTTAGACCAACCTAGTTCTTGATGTTTCTGTTTGCCAAGTAACTGTGGGATGTCAGACACAGATTGCTAGGATTAGTTCAAGATGACCCTTTTCTCTCTATACATCTACAATAGCAAAGCGAAGAAGTTTAGAGCCTGGGTTCTGGGGTGAGGTGGATTTAGATATGACCCTGGGGTCTACCACTCAGTAGTCTGATAATCTTGGAGAATTTTCTTACACTATTTGTGTACCAGGTTCCTTGATTGTAAAATGAGGATAATAAAACTCTCACCTTGATCGAGTTTTGTAAGGTGTGTGTAAGACCATGTAAATGTACTAGCTGGCACAGTCCTTGGCATGTCATATGGACTCAGTAAATGTTAGCTATTGTCACCATCATCCTTGGTTTTCTGCATTAGAGGAGGCTCAAACTTGTAGAATTTGCCATGAGAAACACCGCACCTGCAGGACTAACAGGTTAAAGAAACAGGAAACCTATATTATCTTTCTCCTTTTGGCTATAGCACTCCACATACTCCCCCTGTCCCAGGGGCATTTACTTTAATGGTCTGGGTGTCCAATCCTTCATTGGTTCAGTCTAATGGCCCCCCGGAAGTTGAGACTCGTAAGTGATTTCTTGTATCATATCTGGTTGGCTGACTTACAGCTCACATTTTACATGACCAAAACCAGGTAAAGCTACTCTTCTTGCAGCCCTCACCCCAGTAATGGCAATTCTTTTCTTATGGTTGCCCAAGCCAAAGGTAAATGAAACTATCCTTCATTTCTCATTTCTTTTTAAATACTCTACTCCGTTAGCCAAGATTCCACCTTTCAGTGCCTCTGGGATGAGACCCGTTTTCACCGCTTCCTTCACTACACCTCTAGCATAAACCACCACAGTCTCTTGTTTGCGCTATTGCAATTGCCCCCATTTGATCTCCACCCTTGCCCATGCACGCCCTATTCTCCAAACAGCAATCAGAGTGATCCTCCGAAAATATAAGCTGAATCATGTCAATACCCTGTTCAGATGCTCCAGTGTGTTTCCATCTAAGTCTCCATCTACATGGTCCAGTGTCCTGACTCCCAGATATGTCCCTGATTCCACCACCCTATCCTGACTACCACTCACCCCCATCAGTCCCTCCACTCCAGCCACACTTACCTCCACGTTGGTCCCTGGATGGATCACAAGTGCAGCTCCTCAGCCTTTAGCTTACCAAGCCCTCCTCCTGGTACGCCCTTTCCCCAGATACCCACAGGGCTCTCTTTCCACTTCCTTGACCTCCATGCAGAGGTTCCCCTGTCAGCGAGGCCCTGCCTAACCAACTTCTCTCCGACAGCCAAGTCCACCCTCACAGCTACCATATTCCATCCCTTTACTCTCTGTCTTCAAAATACACATTGCCACCTGACTTGTTACATAGTGACTTGACTGTCAGCCCCAAGGATATAGAAAGCTTCACAGGAGCAGAGATTTTGTCCATTTCAGTCACTGGGTATTCCCTACATCCTAGATAACAGTCTGGAACATAGTAGGCCCATTAGCAACACATTTAAAGGGTGAATGAATTACAATTAACCTTTTATCAAAAAATTTTTCTTGACCATTCAGTCAAGTACCTGATTGGGGGTGGTATATCGGAACATTTTAAGGAGAAAGGAGTGGGATGTTCAAAGTACTGGTAGCAGTTGGGTTTTTTTGCCATTGAGCAAGGAACTGTCATCTTTCAAAAAAACGGCCCAACAGGAGCTGAGCTCAGGCTATTGAGTCTCCCATGACCTGCCTTGTAGATGAAGAAAGACTGAACAAGAGGCAAATCCATACTTGGCTATAACTGTTTTTTCCACCTTATTCCAGGTGTTAACTAAAAAACATACCACTTCCAACCTACTGTCTCAATTATTTAACTAAAATGTCAACAGAGCCCAAATTACTTCTAAAATGTATTGGTACCAAATGAACTAATTTACAAAACAGAAACAGACTCACAGACTTAGAAAACAAACTTAAGGTTAACAAAGGGGAAATGTAGTAGAAGGGATAAGTTAGGAGGTTGAGATTAACATGTACACATTAACATATATAAAATAGATAATCAACAAGGACCTGCTGTATAGCACAGGGAACTCTACTCAACACTGTAATAACCTACATGGGAAAGAATACGAAAAAGAAAAGATATCTGTATATGTATAACTGAATCAAGCTGCTGTACACTGACAACAAACACAACATTGTAAATCAACTCTACTCCAATATAAAATAAAAATTTAAAAAAAGATTTTAACACTTAAAAATATAAAAAAATAAAATAAAATGACTGTGTTACTTACAAACTAAATAAATAAAATGTATTGGTACAATCCAGTAAAGGGGGGTGACAGGAAAAGAAAAGCCAAACACGGTGTGCTCACATTGCTTTTTATTTCATTAAACCCAAATTATTGCAAACATCAATTTCAGAACATTTTAGGAAGACGTTAAAACAAAAAGGCAACAAGAAATGCCATACACACACACAAATACCTATCACCAGAGACTGAAGTAATTCAGAGAAAGATTAAAATATTCTTTGACTGATGGAGATATTGAGAAATGACACACCCTAAAATGAGAATATGGAATAAAAGCAAATAGTACACATCTGCTTTTTAAGTCTTCACAATTTAAGTAAGTTAGGGAAGGCATACAAAATGGTTATTGAATATGCTACGTCTAATACTTGAACAATCTTCAATCATGTGCCTTCCAAATCACAGCTCTAATTAGATTCATAATTATACTCTGTTGAACTCTGCACCCACACCTCTGAATTCTGTTTATTTCTTAGTCAAAGAAAATTCTGCTATAAATCTAGGACCAGGATTAGATAGAATTACAATTATCCATTCCCAGGAGAAATGGAGGAGGTGTTTGCCCTGAAAGACCTCTAATTCTCAGATTCTCTGCCCAATATAAATCACTTAATAGTCTACACTGACATTTCAAAGCTTGCGAAAGGGAGTGTTGTATAACCCTGGACTTCATTCTGGTTCTTTCCTACAAGCAGAGAACAAGATAAAAAAAGGGCCCTTCAAGCTTAAAGAGGTACCTAATTAGAGACATATATGCCTAACGTCTACTCCCAATTAATGACACGAATGATTCTGGGAAGTGAATTAGGACTATTGCTTTGATTAAAAGGACTACACTACAAAGTGTTTGTCTTTTATCCTTATCTCTAATTTAAATAATTTATAATAGATTATGGCTAATTTTAACTTTTGAGAATAAACATTTAGTCTGCATAAAAGATACTTTTTATAAAGTAACCATCTTATATAGTTTCTCTTTTAAAAAACACTTTTGATACACTTCTGATGACCCTAAACATTTGTGCTACAGATGCCACAGCTGCATTTTCAGAGACCGACTCAGGAACCACTGAAATATTAGATATCCTTTTGCGGGCAACACATAAGAGTGCTTATTCAGTCAATTCAAAGTTGTGCTAAACTACTGGTTCTCAGATTTTAACTTGCCTCAGAATCACGTGGAAGGCTCCTTAAAATTCAGAATACCTAGACCACCCCCAGAGTTTCTGATTCAGTAGGTCTGGCGCGGGGCTGAGAACCTGCATTTCTAACATGTTTCCAGGTGCTGCTGGTGTAGGGATCACACTGTGAGAACCACTGCTTTAACCCACTAATTTCGATGTTCTTTCAAGAGAAATGAAAGCTTAGAATCCAGAGCCCACGTAGTACTCACTAAACTCTCTCCCAGGCTCTGCCCCAGGGATCATCCGTGAGAAAATCCTTTATTGCAGCAGTAGCACCCAGGCAGCTAAAGAGTCCTTAACACTACTTGCTTAGCATTTTGGTTTTGCTGGGCAAGGATGTGGCATGTTTCCTATTTCTCACCAGAAGGGCTGCAATCTCCTATGTGCCCCCAGATGCCCTGGATCTGTAACCCTCCAGGGCAGGACCTGTGCCTCTGGGGGATCAAAAACCATAGCTACATGTCCCTACCCAGAAGGTCTATCTCATCCAGGAGGAAGTCCATGTCCTCCCGTCTGACTTGAGGGCTGATCAGCACCTGCCGGAAGAAGTTGACCTTCCCCCGGTGGGGCTGGTAGCCCAGCATGAGGCTCCCCTTCTTCATCATCCGCTCCTTAATGGCCGGGGCCACCTGCATGGGAGAGGAGGGAGGCGGTGAAAGACCAGAACACTGAGGCATCATGATTGCGTTGTACCCAGTCATTGGCTACTCATAGGGCAGCCACTGGTGTGGATGCCATTCTCACACACACAAAGTTGACATTAATAATAATCACCTGCTGAGAACTTATGGCATATGAGTACTGATTCAAGTGCCTTAGATAGATGAATTCACTTAATCTTCACAATAACTCCACAAGGGAGATATTATTAATATACCCTTTCCAGATGAGGAAACTGAGGTGCACAGAGATTAGATAAATAGCCTGAGGTCCTGCATTTGGTAAGTGGGAGAGCTGAGATTTGAAAGCAGGCAGTCTCACCCAAGCCCATGCTCAGAAACTTAAATCACGATGCAGTGATGCCACATTAAAATCAAACCAGGTGTTTGTTCTCAGGGTTCACAGTCTCAAAAGTGTCAAATGTTACGTTCCCAAATTTGTTGGAACTAAAAAATACTCCAGTTCAGGCCATTCGAATAAAGAAGATTAGTCAGAAATGGATAAAAAGCACAAAAAATAACAGCCATGCCTTGCCAGTCTACCAAAGAAAACACTAAAACAGGTATTATGTGCAGTTATATTTTGCAGACTATCAGTTTATTAGTTTATTAATAGAACATATTGGTTTATTAACAGGAAATATAACCACTGTGTCACTTATTAAGAGGCGTACAGTTGGTAATAAAATTAGTAAGTCCATATTTTAAGGATTTCTGGTGAACACGGGAAGAATGGGCCCTGAGAGTCCAAGTGCACACATTTTTCTAATTTTCCACTTCCATTTTCATTTTAACTCTTTCACAGTTGCTGAGCATATCCTCAGTGAATATGGGCAAAGAGAACAGAATGAGTGTCTGTCCTCTCCTGTCAGGAAGAGGAGACGTAGCTAGTCCAGAAGGGAGAAATGCATACTTAAATAAAACCAGGCACAACGTGGTATAAGATGCCTTAGATGAGGGGCATAAATCTTGGTTCCCGGGAGCCCTTCTCAGAGTGTGACCACCCCACACCACTCTGGTTTGAAACACATCTATGATTTGTCAGATACTTCCCTAAACACAAGCCAAAGTACTTCACCCAGCTCTCAACAAAATGATCTATTCCAAGCTTATGGGAGGATCAATGCTTCAGACCTCTGGAGATACATGTTGGACTCAACCAGAGCCTTCTTAAGCGATGTCCAAGGGTCATTTTAGCTAAATACTTTTTTCATAATGTGCTCATTTTAGAACTTAAATCTTGTAAAACATGAACTGTTACTGTGCTTACAACAGCAAAAACGAAGACTTACTCAGCACAGTCACACTGTCATTCTAGCGAAGGACTGGACGTCTCTCACAGTAAAAGGAACATAGGGCTTCCCTGGTGGCACAGTGGTTGGGAGTCGGCCTGCCGATGCAGGGGACACGGGTTCATGCCCCGGTCCGGGAAGATCCCACATGCCGCGGAGTGGCTGGGCCCGTGAGCCATGGCCGCTGGGCCTGCGCGTCCAGAGCCTGTGCTCCGCAACGGGAGAGGCTGCAGTGGTGAGAGGCCCGCGTACCGCAAAAAAAAAAAAAAAAAAGAACATAAAAAGAAAATATAAAAGCTTTAATGAAAAATAAATGTAGAAAAAGAAGATGAAGTCAGAGGTCAAGTTACTGAAAAAACAGAGACCATCAGGTTCTATAAATGTCTGGGAATGTGTCACAAATTTTATTCTGAGCTTTTTAGATTAGGAAAACAGGGTTAAACCAACACCACCTCCACTCTCTTTGCAAAACTTAGTGACAAAATCCAGTGGATACTGAAGCTGGAAGCTGGTAGGTAACTGTGTATGCTTATGCATGTCCATTTGAAACCCTTCAATTTGTATGCTCTTAGCATCAGTTTTCTTCCAAAGCTGTCTATGCAAGTACCATTTCTTATTAGAATTATAAAATCTAGTAAATAATACTAAGCAAAGGAAAAGTTAAAAGGATTGAGTGTTTTCCATAAAAACGAAGTTGAATCCTTTGGAAAGACCAGATAAAGGAGGCGAGGGGCTGCCAGAATTTACTGCCATCAAGTTAGGTGTGATGGGAGAACTGTAAAAGCTTTAAAACAAAGTCTTGAGAGTCCAGACCAAATCTGCCCACAGGTGGCTGCCTAGGTTCTGAGCACGTTTTCCATTGAAAAAAACCTGAGCTGGAAAGGACAGATGATTCCTGAAGAGTATAGTTTATGTAAGAACCATAGACGCCCTCAGAGCATCAGAACTCTGCTCAAGAAAAGCCTCATTTGCTCTTGGAGATCCTCACTTGATGGAAAAAAAAAAACCTTTCCATCAAAAGATGGGAAAATTAAAATGCACATAGATGTGTTTTAAGTTAAAATATTTAAGTTACGTATGCATCACATATTTTTCTAGGATTATTTGCTTTAACTTGATCAATCCTCATCCCCTTAGGTAGGGGGGCTTCTAGTGCATATGTGGGTATGAATGCGTGTATATGTGCATGTGTGTATGTGTGTATGCATGCATGTGTGGATATGTGCATTTGTGTGTGTACATGTGTTTGTGTGGTGGGTATGTATGTGCATGTGTGGGTGTGCATGTGTGGGTGTATGTGTGCATTGTGTGCACAATCACATGTAATTTAAACTTCTAACCCCCCATTTGTCATTTACTGCTCTTAAAATCCTCCTAGTCAGAGGGCAGCGCAGAACTGCGGGCTGACTTAGGCTCATGACAAAGGTACATTTATTTTTAATTCCAAGAGCGAGTAGGCTCTTGCATGTAACCTGTAGGTGTGAGAGTAGGTATGAGAAGGCATGGCCCACAGTGCCCACGCTAATCAACACCAGGAAGATCTGGTCCATGTGGGGCAAATGTCTACCCAGGAGAGTCACAGACTATCAATTTTAGAGCTTACAGCTTGTGGTTCTGTAGACTTTTTTTTAAATAAAAATCCCCTTCGTATTTATCTCCATCTTCCTCTAGGTAGTACTCAGGGTTTAATCCGCTCTGGCTTATAGCAAATTTTAAATTTAAAACAGGCATGTTCTTGGCTCAAACCTAATTTGCATTATCTATTCCTATTTATTTTTCCTCTATTTTTCTTTCCCAAATGATAATTTATGCCTTACCTTTTGAGAGCAGTAGAATTTTGATTCCAGCTCCTAATGTGGCTCACAGGAGACGCTTATCAAAATGAATGTCAGGTTTGCATTTCTTGTTAGCAAACCAAAAACATCTCCTAATGTGAGCAAGAAAGATAAAACTAAGAGGCACTCAGATGTGTTAATATAAAGATATTTTTGATCTTTAAATTCTTGCTCTTTGTAAGGCATAAAAATTTGCTTCCATGGGCAGAACACCTGGCATCAGAACCAAACTTCTAAGCTAAATTTTGTCACTGACTTTCAAAAATTATAAAGAAATGACTAAATATCTGTGCGATTCAGAGAACCAGCTAAGTAAGGGTCTGGCAGTACAACACACATCTTATTTTCGTACCCATGAATATAAGCTTAATTCCTAGAGGTAATTAATTACTCCTGGCCAAGAGGGGAAAACCTCCTTTGTTTAAATACTTCATGGGGAAAGCAAGCTGTAAGCAACACCAACATCATTCATTAAATCTGCCACAAATTATAATTGTAGTAGTAGCGGTTGTTGTTAATATTTTACCAACTCTTTAACATTTGCAATGTGCTTTTCATGTCTCTGATTCTCATAAACCCAAATTAAAGCTTATTTGAAAAGAATCCACATTTTTGCAATTTAGGGACCAGAATGTTCTCGTGACTAGCCAGCTTGTCACCTTTGCACATTAAAAAAAAAAAAAAAAAAAAAATCAACCACTTCCTATTTATAAAGCTTCAGGCATAATCCAATTCTTGGCAACTAGGATATTCTCTTTTGCTGATCACAGCAGAGAAACAGTCCTAATCCGACAAGATGGAATACTCACAAGGGAAAGAAAATATGCGCGAACTAAATGTAAATATCCGAATATCGCCCCTAAAGGGAGTACGCAAGGAGGAAAGCAATTTAGCAGGAGTGAGATTGCTTTCCAGCTCTCAATTATTTTACTGCTGGTTTCTCCCCCAAATTGTAAATCAAATTCTTTTCTCCTGCCTCAGTGCTCTGGTCCCTGCATCTTAAGTGGAGGAAGATCCTGACATTTCTATTTGGTTGCACAGGAACTTAATCGACACATTTCTGTAGGGTTGCTGTTTCCCCCCTTAAATTATGTTTCAGCAATGATTTAGCCATTTAAACAGAATGTTGTTGCCACACCCCTGCTGCATAAACAGCATTTGGTATTTAAAAGTTGCTTAAACCCAAGGAAAAGAAAAAAACAACTCTCTCATTCTGGCCAAGTACAGTAATTTGGTAACAGATAACTGACCAGATGTCACCAGAGCCTTTTATTAAAATAAAATCGTCATGTCTGTAAAATGACATTTCTTCTTAAAAATGTGTAACTTATTTAATGTTAAACAACACATTTTTTTTCAATATACAAAGTGTTTCTCAAACTCTCTGTAAGGAAGTTTATTTTTTCCAGTTCATAACATACTTTTGTGAAATACAATAAAAGTGAATAACTAAATGAAAATTAATTACTAAATTAAAATGAAATAAAAAAGACATAAAAACAAGGTCCTACTGTATGGCACAGGAACTATATTCAATATTCTGTGATAAACCATAATGGAAAAGAATGTGTGTGTGTGTGTGTGTGTGTGTGTGTGTGTATAACTGAGTCACTCTGCTATATAGCAGAAATTTAAAAAACATTGTAAATCAACTATACTTCAATAAAATTAATTTAAAAAATTTTTTAAAAAGAAAGTAAGAAGGTAAAAGGAAGACATAATAAGTACAAGCTAAATTAGTGTGTGTGTTTTTTTAATCAACAGTAAACTTACTGTTGTTATAAAAGCTTCTAAACAGTAACTCTGGGTTCCCATGTTTTTCATATGGCAGACACCCAGTTCATGGATCTGCAGGGTGCTGGAGACCACATTTTGAGGATTGCTGCTCTGTTTTAGCTCCCTTGTCTCCTTGGGGGTGTATATAATTTTAGTTATGAATGTTGGTGTTATTTTTCATACTTACTTCTGCATACTGGCATAATCTCCATACCATTTTGAATCGTGTTTTTGTTTTTCACTAAACCACTGTGCCATAGTTTACCTAAACATGTCCCACTTGTTAAGTCTTGGAACTGCTTCCAATGGCACTTCAGTGAAACCATGAACCCAATCATGAAAACTCTAAATCACTTCTTCGAAGTCTAGTTCAGAGATGATAAATGTCTCAAAATCTCCTAGACATTAGGATCTTTATACAACTTTTCCCATCAGATGCTCTAAGGGTGAAATAGCCACATTTTCACCTGCAAAATATGGGGCAGCACAACACCCAGCATGACTGAGAAGATAAGCCCGTAATTAAAGGAAGTGATCCTTTTAAGCAAATATGAGGGGCAAAGACTACATACACTTCTACTGTGACTCTAGATAGCAGAATCATTCAGAGCTTCTAATAAACCCAGCAAGATGTGTGTTTTGCTAAATTCTCCCCTAAATTGATGTTCTTCAAACTCCAGATTTTAGAGCTGTTTTCTCAATTTCAATTTAATTAAATCTTCATTCTGTAATCTCTAAGGAAGCAAAGATTTTTTAAGGAGTAGGAGGCTAAACTCATAATAATTTGCACATCTTGTGGGGAGAGCATGGAGTGGGCAGGCAGACTAATAAACTGAAGAATAAATTAGAGTTTTATTGTAATTACTAAAACTTTTTCTAAGATTATTTTGCCTAAAGGAGAGTTAGTTGTATCAAATGCAGAAAATTATCTACAATATTTTTTCTCTCTATAAAAGTCACTTGAAAGAGTTTTTAATTTCCTTATATTTACACTAAACTTCATACATCTTTGGCACCTTCTGTATTTCCCAGAACAGAGTTTATAGCCATACCAAAGCTACTCATTGCAATACATGGTTAAGCAAATAAACACTGAGAAAGCAATATAGTGGGGGCTGATTCAGCTGCTATGTTGAATGTTATTTGCTCTAGCTCTAGTTTGGTAAGCTTTTTTTTTCTGTAAAATGCCAGACAGTAAATATTTTAGGCTTTGTAAGTCATACAAGCTCTGCTGCAAATACTCAACTATGCCACTGTAGCATGAAAGCAGCCCTAGACAATATATAAACAAATGAGCATGGCTGTTTAGGGACTTTATTTAGGAACAATGAAATTTAATATTCAATATCATATGATTTTCACATGTCACAAAATATTAACTGCTTTTCATTATTTTTCAACCTCTTAAAAATATTAAGCCCATTTGTAGCTCCTAGGCGGTACATAAATAGGTGATAAGCTAGATATGGCTTTAGACATAATGTACTAACTCCCTGGTCAAAATGGAAAAAAATACATTACGATATATAAAATCTACCCCTTAGAAGGAAAAAGTGCATGAATATTAGGTTCACTGGGCTTCTTTCAGAAACTCTGAATTGGGCCAGGAAATGAAAAAGCTCTTCCTGTCTCTTCTTCTCCAGCAGAGCATGAAACCAGAGGCACAGATGGGTGGGCAGGGTTGCCACAATGTATTTCTTCCAGAACAATTATTCTTGAACCATCACAACAAGTAGCTTGTTTTATATTGTCTTCCCAAATAATCTGGGTTCCAAATAAGCCCCATGTTCCATGTTAACTTGAGGTGGGTTCTTCTGAGTAGGATATTAAAATCTAGCTCATGAAAAGAGTTGGCAGGAAATGTCCACACTTGGTACCTGGCACCCAGCACAAGACTCTTTCTGAGACTTATAACAAGGTATGTAACTCCTTTCCCCATTTAAGTCATTTTTTTGGTATAGTTTGGGGACATCTCAGATTTGCTGAGCCCAGATAGAGATGCAATGCTGATCAAGGTGAGGGCCAGAATTCAGGGCATGAATAGCAGCAACGGCCAGGATTTAAATGGAAGAATTCCAGTCCAAGAGAAAAATTAGCAAGACTAAACCAGTCAGAGAACTTAAGTGGGCTTTCCAGGGACCTTCCTTCTTCTGAGAAAAGTGCAGACCAGCACAGTGACAATCTAGGAAGCAAACGGGGCTTTCCCAGTGCATATAAGCTGAAGGCCAATCAATCATCAGAGAAAAGCTACCCTAGAGAGATTCCCCAGGCATTCCTGAACGCCCAATTTTGCAGTTATAGAAAATAAGATGTGAGAAAGCTTGTAAATCCTTTATTTGTTCATTACTTTCTCTGGTATTTATCTCCATAACTAAAGCATCATGATGGTCCTTGCATGAGCCAGTAAATGGAAGGTCATCATAACACTGATACTGGATCACAGTCTAAACACAGATTTTCATCTCTTATTTTCCTTTTGGCTTCAATTAAAAAAGGATATACTCTCCAGTGGATAAGTGCATTCCATCAATTTCTGATCATGAAAAGAGCTCAAACATGTAAGAACTTCCCAAAACTTAAATGAACATTTTTATCTTGATTTCTTCTAACTGTACATAAGAACCAGATAACTTGATTTCTTCTGACTGTATGTAAGAACTGACTTTTCTAAATTTTAAAATTTGTATGGAAACACAAAAGACCCCAAATAGCCAAAGCAATCCTGAGAAAGAAAAACAGAGCTGAGCTGGAGGAATCAGGCTCCCTGACTTCAGACCATACTACAAAGCTACACTAATCAAAACAGCATGGTAGTAGTGCAAAAACAGAAATATAGCTCAATGGACAGGAGAGAAAGACCAGAAATAAACCCACAGACCTATGATCAATTAATTTATGACAAAAAAGGCAAGAATACACAATGGAGAAAAACAGTCTCTTCAATAAGTGGTACTGGGAAAACTGGACAGCTACATGTAAAATAATGAAATTAGAACATTCTCTAACACAATACACAAAAATAAACTCAAAATGGATCAAAGACCTAAATGTAAGGCTGGACATTATAAAACTCTTAGAGGAAAACATAGGCAGAACACTCTTTGACATAAATCACAATATCTTTTTTGATCCATCTCCTAGAGTAATGAAAATAAAAACAAACTAATGAGACCTAATTAAACTTAAAAACTTTTGCACAGCAAAGGAAACCATAAACCATGAGAAGAGACATCCTACAGAATGGAAGAAAATATTTGCAAATGAAGCGACCTACAAGGGATTAATTTCCAAAATATAAAAACACCTCATGCAGTTCCATGTCAAGAAAACAAACCACCCAATCAAAAAATGGTCAGAAGATCTAAATAGACATTTCTCCAAAGAAGACATACAGATGTCCAAAAAAGCATATGAAAAGATGCTCAACATCAATAATTATCAGAGAAATGCAAATCAAAACTACAATGAGGTATCACCTCACACTAGTCAGAATGGTCATCATCAAAAGTCTACTAACAATAAGTGCTGGAGAGGTTGTGGAGAAAAAGAGAACCCTCCTACACTGTTGGTGAGAGTGTAAATTGGTACAACCACTATGGAGAACAGTAATCCCACTCCTGGGCATTTAACTGGAGAAAACTCCAATTCAAAAAGATACATGCATCCCTATGTTCATAACAGCACTATTTACAATAGTCAAAACATGGAAGCAACCTAAATGACCATCAGCAGAGGAATGGATAAAGAAGATGTGGTACATATATACAATGGAATATGACTCAGCCAAAAAAAGAATGAAATAGTGCCACTTGTAGCAACATGGATGGACCTAGGTATTATCTTACTAACTGAAGTCAGACAGAGAAAGACAAATATCATATGATATCACTTCCATGTGGAATCTAAAAAAAATGATATAAATGAACTTATTTACAAAACAGAAACAGACTCACAAATATCAAAAACAAATTTATGGTTACCAAAGGGGAAACAAATTTATGGAGCAGAGGGATAAATTAGGAGCTTGGGATTAACATACACACACTACTATATATAAAATAGATAACCAACTGTAACTACTACTGTAGAACTCTACTCAATATTCTGTAATAACCTATATGGGTAAAGAATCTGAAAAAGAATATATGTGTGTGTGTGTGTGTGTGTGTGTGTGTGTATATACATATATTTGTATGTATAACTGAATCAATTTTCTGTACACCTGAAAACTAACACAACATTGTAAATCGACTATACTCCAATAAAATTTTTTAAAAAAAGATATTTTCATTTTCACAGGTTTAACGTATTTCTGCTATATGTGAAATTATAAATTAAGGAAAAATGAACACTATTGTAACAGTGAAACTTCCCATCAAAGAAAAAAAAAAGAATTGGCTTTTCCTTTACACATGCAATTCAGAACATATAGAAATGGGTTTTGAATTCAGCTAAATATATATCCTCCCATTTGTAACCTCTGTGTTACACAGGGAGGTTGTTGCTAAATGAACAGCTATTGAAAGAAAACATTTCCTGATGGTCTAAACATGATATAGTCCAAAGGGGAAAGTGATTTTTTAGTCTTATAAAAAAAGTTCTTTGTGGTAATGGTTAGCTTTACATCCTTAAAATGTAGTAAATGGAATCTCTCACCCGATACTAAAGAAACAGTTGCTACCTCACAATACAGAAACAGTTCCCTTGTATTTCCAAACACTTTAGAGTAATTTGCCCCAAACATGACATTCTATATAGAATAGGCATTTGCCCTCCTAACACAGTTTGCTTTTGTCTAAAATTGTTCTGAGCTCACAGCCCTAAACAGCAGAAATTTTGCTTATGGCTGATCACACAGGCAGTTTCCACCCCCATCAAGGAAGAAACCAGTATCTGCCAGAACAACATTAAAGCACTTCCACATTTCTAAGAGCATTTCTGACTCAAAGAAGGAAAACTGTGATACTGTAGTGTGGATACATGACCACTGGACTATAAACTCTGTTCAAAGCTAGGTCTTCACCTTATTTTTCTTTATATCCCTCAGAACCTAATGTAAAGCCTTGCCAGGCACTTGTCAAAACTCACAGAACTGTGCACCTTGAAAGGTAAACTTTACGTGTGTGTAAATTAAGAAATGAATAAATTAATTAACTTAAAAAAAACAGAGATTCTGAGAGGGCCATGTAGATCATGAGAGGGCCATGTGAGATCATGCAAGTATCTTCAGCTCCTAGTGCCCCAGTTTCCTTATCTCTAGGCAAGAGATAATAATAATAATAGTACAGATCTCTTCCTAAGATTGATAAAATATGGAATGTGATATTGTGGGTGAAGTGCGTAATGCTGTGAACAGACAGTCCATGATGGAGATTAATACTCTTACTCAAGAAGAATCTAGAAATACAAATCAAAACTACAATGAGGTACCACCTCACACCAGTCAGAATGGCCATCATCAAAAAGTCTACAAATAACAAATGCTGGAGACGGTGTGGAGAAAAGGGAACCCTCCTACACAGTTGGTGGGAATGTAAATTGGTACAGCCATTATGGAGAACAGTATGGAGGTTCCTTAAAAAACGAAAAATAGAGCTACCAATTGATCCAGCAATCCTACTACTGGCCATATATCCAGATAAAACTGTAATTCAAAAAGATACATGCACCCCTATGTTCATAGCAGCACTACTCACAATAGCCAAGACATGGAAGCAACCTAAATGTCCACCGACAGATGAATGGATAAAGAAAATGTGGTACCTATATACAATGGAATACTACTCACCCACAAAAAAAGAACAAAATAATGCCATTTGCAGCAACAATGGATGCAATTAGAGATTATCATAATAAGTGAAGTAAGTCAGACAAAGACAAATATCATATGATATCACTTATATGTAGAATCTAAAATATGACACAAATGAACCTATATATGAAACAGAAACAGAATCACAGACATGGAGAACAGACTGGTCGTTGCCAATGGGGAGAGGGTTGGAGGAGGGATGGAGTGGGAGGTTAGGGTTAGCAGATATAAGCTTTTATGATAAACCATAATGGAAAAGAATATATAAAAAAATAATGTATATATATATATATGTATACATATGTATAACTGAATCACTTTGCTGTACAGCAGAAATTAACACAGCATTGTAAATCAACTATATGTCAATAAAAAATATTAAAACTGAAAAAAAAGAAGAGTCTAGAGAACAAAATCTGGAAAGGAAATGGAGCATGAATTGCAATGTTTCCTTCTAGTTCTACCACTCATTGCATGTCCTTTAGCAAATCACTTGAGTTCTCTGTAGGTCTGAAAATGAGAAGGGTCATGTTGACCACTCTTAGATGCAAAGGATAAAGGTATTTTGGACATGGTGGCACTTGAAGCTTTTCTTCATGGTGGGCAGTGGAGACTAATGGAAACTGTACGGTCTGAGGTTTTTTTGGAGGCTTTGCAGCACATAAGATCAAATATACTGGGGCTTCCCTGGTGGCGCAGTGGTTAAGAATCCACCTGCTAATGCAGGGGACACGGGTTCAATCCCTGGGCCAGAAAGATCCCACATGTCGCAAAGCAACTAAGCCCGTGCACCACAACTACTGAGCTTGAGCTCTACAGCCCGCTAGCCACAACTACTGAAGCCCACGTGCCACAACTACCGAAGCCCATGTGCCTAGAGCCCGTGCTCCGCAACAAGAGAAGCCATGGCAATGAGAAGCCTGCGCACCGCAATTAAGAGTAGCCCCCACTTGCCACAACTAGAGAAAGCCTGTGCGCGGCAGTGAAGACCCAATGCAGCCAAAAATAAACAAACGTATTTTAAAAAAAAGATCATATATACTGTAATAGGGAAAAACAAATCTGACTTTATATTAGATCTGTTCCTTTTGCTTTAACCTTTGTGCTCCGTTGCCTGTGCTTAGTAATGCTGGCTCTGCACCTTTTGTAAAAGAATGTTGCATATAGCCTGAAATATACAGGATAGCCCATTCTCAAGTCTCTGATCTTTAAGAGTCCATTCATATAAAGATAAAAAAGTTGCAGAACAGAGAATAACATGTGTTTTGTTGGAGGTTTACAGGAGCATCATGACCTATGTGGACAGCTGCAAGAATGAAGGATTCTGGCACCAAGAAGTTTGCAACTAACCATGCCCCCCCTCCCTCTAGTTTGCCTTTAAAAGTGCTTTGCTGAAACCCTTTGGGGAGTTTGGGGTTTTTTCGGCACGACCCACCCATCGCCTAGCATGGCCCTGCAATAAACATTTTCTCTGCTCCAAACTCCGACGTTTTGGTTGTTTGGCCTCACTGTGTGTCGGGCACGGGAACTTGCATTCAGTAACAATATCACCGTACTTATTAAATAGAATTCACACATAATTATAGAAGATTTCAGTTGAGTTGTGATTGACTAAGTTAACATAAGGTTCATTATCTGTGATTTTGCAGTTTTCCTTTTGTATTTTGGAGCCATCTTTCAAAGTTAGCAAGTATTTTTATATGCCCCAATTCAATTCTTATACCCCACCCCATGCTTATTTTGCCTGATGACTAAATAAACTAGCTCTATGCACGTATGAGTGGCCAAATATCCACTGTCCTCAGGACAGACTCGACTTATACCTGTAATTATCACAGCACTCCTTTTCACTGTTATAAGTGTCCCAATTCAGAGGCAAGGTTATATGGTTTAGACTAACCATAAATGGACCAAGACACTAGTTTACTGACTAGGGACACAATTCCTGAGATTCTGTGACTCTGGACAAGAACTTTGGACTTAGGACTATGACTCCTGTGGGACTCATAGTCCTCTCTTATGAAAAACTGATAATCCCTTGTAGGACTGTCATGTGGACTAAATGAAATAATATAGATAAAAACACCAAGCATAGGGGCTTCCCTGGTGGCACAGTGGTTAAGAATCTGCCTGCCAGTGCAGGGGACACGGGTTTGAGCCCTGGTCCGGGAAGATCCCACATGCTGCCAAGAAAGTAAGCCCGCAAGTTGTGGCTCTAAAGCCCACGAGCCACAACTACTGAGCCCGCGTGCCACGAGTACTGAAGCCTGAGCGCCTAGAGCCCATGCTCTGCAACAAGAGAAGCCATCGCAATGAGAAGTCCGCACACTGCAATGAAGAATAGCCCCTGCTTGCCGCAACTAGAGAAAGCCCGCACGCAGCTACGAAGACCCAATGCAGCCAAAAATAACTAAATAAAATAAATAAATTTATTTTAAAAAAACAAGCATAGCGTTGGCATCTGCTAGGCACTCAATAATATGAACTAGTATTATTAATTTCTTAAAATGAATTGGCTTTTAATCAACTTACATTCACACCTGGTCTTTTATTACTCTATTTCATTATCTCTTGAGACACAAGCATTTGAAAGTGTTGTGAAAACATGACTTGTAATTTATTCTTTCTCCCCAAAGCATCTAAACTGTATTAAATAATTCTGAGAGGTTGTGAGTTAGCAGTTTTAGAAATTAAATCTTACACCTCATGTATGCTGCTTCTATATTAATCTTCTATTTATGTTCTAGGTTTTTTCCAAATCAGACAAAAATTAACGAAGCAAACTTTTTCTTTCTTTAAAAAGTAAAACAGTTGTTGATTATCTTGGCCATTTGATGGTGGGGAGAGAAGTTTCCTTGAAATGTACTGTGGGCAGGGATGAGTTTCTATTGTATTCTAGAAATTTCTATGTGTTGTGTAATTTTGCAGCATACAGAAATATTTTCTAAGTAATGAAGTTACTTCTTCTTTGGACATGTGAAAAGTTCACATATAATGAAAAGGTCATTTGTCCCCATATTCATGAGCTTGTATCCAAAACTTTAGTCTCTGTGTTGTCCTGCCACGTACATTTTTATCAAAGGAAGATCAAGGTGCTTCCCAAATGTGCCTGACAATACACGGCACCTGGTTCCAGACCCAAATCCACAGCAGCTGAATCTGAACTTCGATGGGACAGCCCATTGGTCTGTATGTTTACTGACCAGGCACTCAAGTTCTTGCTATCATGATGCAAGTTTGGGAACCTGGACCATGGCAGTCCTTTAACTAGGACGTTGGAGACATATGGTGTGCTAGGAGGTGAGAGGTGTTGGACAGGAAAAAAACAATTTTGAGAGAGGAAGGAGGTGAGATTGGGAATCTCCCCTTCCTGAATTGCTTATGTTGATTTCATAATAAACGAGTGACCTTCAAAGAAGCTGTTAGCCAACTTTTCTGTTAATCATAAAACATGAAAAAGTATTCAAAACACTGAATTACGGCCCAGGAAACAATGAAACTCTTCATACTGAATGCTTAAAGAATCAATTTTCCTCTCTCGATATATCTCCTGCCATTCCTTACCTGCTCAATTCTTCTCCTACTCCTTTGCCCTCACTCTTTTCCCCTGACGTCTCCCCTCTACAATTTAGAGGTGAGCTGCACTGGTGTGCCTCCCAAGCTTACATTATGTAAAATCGGTGGTCCAGAGCCCATGATCATTTGCGTCTAAGAGATCATTTCAGCTTGGCAGACATGGAGAAACAGGCCACACTCGGGGCATACCTTTTTTCAAATATGGATTTTTACCCTTATTTTCCTCTGGAGTATATCTCAAAATCAGCACAACATTAAAAAGTGCTCCACTTTAAAAGCACTGCCCTGTCTATATGCCTCCCAATACAAATGAGCAAAGCCACAGAAACAAAGAGGTCAGACCTCCAGGAAGAATGAAAAACACAGCTTGACATGCGGTGTTTGTAACGTAGAAATGACAATGACGGCAATTCCAGTAAACCTAATGTCAGTCATACATTCAAGGCAGCCAGAATGAACAGTCATAAAAGGAAACCAAACTGAACTGAAAGCTTTAGCTGGAGAATGGACACAATAAATGTTCTACACACTCTATAAAGTAAAACCTTAATACTCAGTGGTGTCACATGAGCTCACAGCTCCTCAGTAACTGTTGTGGGCCAACCCCCAAACGTTAGCCCATGCTGCGAGATCCCTATATTGTCCCTTAAGATGGCAAGTTATTCGGTAATGCTCGGCCAAGGCTGGCACCACCTCCCGGGGGCATTTGGAAAGGAGTCCAGGCATTTTGGGTTATTGCAATGACAGCTGCGTGTTTCCTGCACTTGATGTGTGAGGTCAAGAGTGACAAATGCTTCACAATGGTTAGACACAACTTGCCCAAGGAAGAATGATGTTGCCCCAAATGCCAGTGATGCCCCTGCTGAGAAATGCTGATCAGGAGCCCTGTGGGCTCCAGGAACACCTTCTACACTTTGTCTTGACACCTCTGGGTCCTTTCAGTTCCTCCCACAAGTTACTGACCTTGCTTTGAGTCAGAACAGATGACTCAATTGATGGGTCAGCGAAGTAAATGGGACCCTTGAGAGCAAAAAATAGCATTCTGTTGTTTCCCTTAGATTCTTTTTTTTTTTTTTTTTGCGGTACGTGGACCTCTCACTGTTGCGGCCTCTCCCGTTGTGGAGCACAGGCTCTGGACGCGCAGGCTAAGCGGCCGTGGCTCACGGGCCCAGCTGCTTCACGGCATGTGGGATCTTCCCGGACCGGGGCACGAACCCGCGTCCCCTGCATCGGCAGGCGGACTCTCAACCACTGCGCCACCAGGGAAGCCCTAGATTCTTTTTTTAATGTTTCATTTTAATTTCATTTTTTCTAGCTTTATGAGATCTATTTGAGAAATAAGAATAGTATATATTTATAGTGTCCAGTGTGATGTTTTGATCTACACTTAAGTAACAAAATGCTTTAGCTTTGCACATACTGAGCAAATTAACAAAAGTGATTATACATTCTTCCTTATGGAGCTCCCTCAACACTGTTGAACCCAGTACTTAAAATTAGAAGTTGCTTTTGAAGCCACATACAAGCCCCTGTGTCCCTGACTTTTGAAGTAAAATGCTGACTCAAGAGTTATGATTGGGAATTGTGAAGAGGTAGAAACAGAGAACAGCTGTTGGGCTGGGGAAATGATGACAATTTAGACTATAAATCCATCACATAGCAGAATCACCTAACTCCCAGTTCCCTGAAAGATACAGATAAAGGCCTGACACACTCCTGAGTTGTTTGTCCAGGAAGCAGACCCCCTGCAGGTGAAAACTGCTGACCGCAAGCACATAGACCCTAGACTGGCTGAAACCAGAAGGTTGAAGATGCTGACTCCCAATTACCTCACCACCAGCCAATCAGAAGAATGTCCATCAGCTGATCACATCCTCTTTGAACCATTACTATAAAACTCCTCACTACCCCCTCCAGGGGTACACAGTTTTGAGGGCATTAGCCCGCTGTGGCCCCCCTTTGCCTGGCAAAGCAATAAATCTATTCTTTTCTACTTCACCCAAAACTCTGTCTCCAAGATTTAATCCAGTGCTGGTGTACACCGGCCGAATGTCAGCAATACTTTTTCCTTAAAGTCATGGAAAAAGTGTTGGCTGCAGGGTCCTGCCCCTGGAAAGAGGGGCTGCCACAGAGGCAAGAAGGAGGCAAAACAGACAGGGCCCTTCTTGGCCTCAACCAAGCTCCTCTTTACCTGTCTTACATGTTGGAGTTCTATGTAAGAATTTGTGTGACAAAAAGGGATCTGCCACTTAAAAAGACCAACTTTGAATTTGATTGGCAATGTATGTATTATTCAAGAGCTATCATTTTGGAATATCTGCAAAATAGCCCTCTAGATGTTGGCCAAGGGAATGCTCCCTAGATGCTGAGTCTAAGGGCTGAGAGTGGACCCTGGGGTCTGACATTCTTGACCGGGTTGGGGAAGCTAAGAAAATTCACAGGGAAATATGTCTCCTTGCTAAAACTAAGCTTGTTTTATTTAAGAGTTAAGGATAAGGGGCTTCCCTTATCCGCAGTGGTTAAGAATCCGCCTGCCAATGCAGGGGACACAGGTTCAAGCCCTGGTCCGGGAAGATCCCACATGCCGCGGAGCAACTAAGGCCGTGTGCCACAACTACTGAGCCTGCTCTCTAGAGCCCGGGAGCCACAACTACTGAGCCCATGTGCCACAACTACTGAAGCCCGTGCGCCGAGAGCCTGCGCTCTGCAACAGGAGAAGCCACTGCAATGAGAAGCCTGCACACCGCAAGGAAGAGTAGCCCCTGCTCGCCGCAACTAGAGAAAGCCGGCGTGCAGCAACGAAGACCCAAACGCAGTCAAAAATAAATAAATTAATTAAAAAAAAAAGTTAGGATAATCCATATGTTGCCAAGTTACATTCCAGTACAGTAATAATAAATAACCAACAATAAAAAATGACCATTTCACATAATTGAACTTAAGTATGTCCCAAGCGCAACTATGTAACAAAGCCATATCACATTCCAGGGGCTCTGTTGCCTCTGGCAGGTAAACATCATTCCATTCCCATGCTCTCACTCTCCTGTAAGTGCCCCAGGGTTTCAACTCATCCGCTGGCCACTGGAATGTCCTCTTTTTAAGAACTGCTTGTTCACGTTCTTTGCCCATTTTGGGTAATCATCTTTTTCTTACTGATTTAGAAGAACTCTATGTTGGTAAGAACACTATCTGATGGCTTTACATGTTGCAAGTGATTTATCTGCTTTTAACTTGGTTTTCAGTAGCTTTAATTACATATTACAATTTTTAACCCTTAAAATCCTTAAGAAAACCAAGAAACAAGTAATTGAACTGTTACTCCAGCATTTACTGATTGGCAAACTTAAGAACATATTCCATAACCTCTAAAAACTTACATTTTTCTTATAGCATAATTTCTCCTTAATGTCGTACAAGATGCGTGTTTAATAAACCCAAACATCTTCTGAAGTTCTACTAATGAACCCAAGGCTGAAGTCTCAGGCAAAGTGGGCTGTGTTTGTATTTCAAGGACATGATGAGAGCTAACTTCAAGTTTTCTCCAAAGTATATTTTTGTTCTCTCAGGGTCAGAATTCTGAAAACAGTATTTTATCAAGCTAGCTTTCTCTAACTGCATATGCAAACAGAACCAGTTTTGGAGTTTCAAAAGAGTTTCATCTTAACCAGTTTTTTCCAGAGTCTAAAGAATACCATTGTCATATATTGTTAAAAAAATTATCTTTCTTTTTCTTTAGTCATAATATCATAGCTAAGGTTTTTCCAATGAATTGAACCTTAATTTCCCATTTTACAAAAGACAACAAAGATACCAATCACACAAATGAAATATACACTCATACACCAGAAAACACAACTGTCACAAATCCTCCGAGAGATGACTGATAAGTCCCAAACACTTCCCAACACAAACAGGCTTCGACGTCAGTCACACATCAGAACCAACTAGCAAAACACCCAAATGACGCTTCGTGCTCAAAAGAGAAGTTTTCCGGGTGCACACCGGTGGACTTACTTGGTCTTGGAGCTCGTCAGCTCTTCCAGCGGCATCTTTCCATTCTAGCAAGGGAAAGCATACATTGGCAGCCAGGGCTGAGCAGGGGAGAAACTGGGAGAAGCCCCGAAACAAATGGTTTGGGCAGCTGCTAGGAATGTCCACGCCAGACCCCTCTCAGGTCAGGTCCAGTGAGCCACGACCAGGAGGCTCCTCGCAGCCACCCCAACGTATCCTCATGGCGGCTGCCCTGCTCAGGAAAACCCGGGAGCCAGATATCGCGAGAGCCCAGACTCACGCTGGGAACCAAATACTTACCTAAAGTGGGTCCAGCTGCTCGCAGCTCAAAAGTCAATAAAGAGACAAGCCTGGGGGAAGGGAAAGCTTGCTTTATTTTGGAGGCCAGCAACCAGGTTGGGGGGCAGGCTGCTGTCCAAAGGCCGACTCCTCCCACTGACAATCAGTCGTCAAAAGCTTTTATAGACAAAGGGAGAGGGCTACATGCAGAAACAGCCCAGTCAGCTCTGACAGTCATCTTGAAACTGGTCATCGGCGGTCTGACCACCATCATCTTGATTGTTTTAAATACAGTTAATCTTCAGTTCCAGGGTGGGTTTGTTCCCATTTCTTTGAGGCCAGTTCTCAGAATTGTGGCAGCTTATGTCATGGCGACAGTCTGGCCATCATGTATTAACCTCTTCCACCTGGCGGGGGTTTCAGTATCTATAAGACAGCTCGCAGGACACGGCTCAGAATATTATATATAGCACTTGAGGAGGAACTATAGGTCCTTTACTTTGCTTCATGACTAAACTATTATTAGTTAGTCTTGTTGGACTGTTTTGCTTTGTTTCTGCATTTTCTCACTTCTCTGTTGAACTTATTCTTCGGCTAAAGTTTTCCCCCAGACAAAAGGCAGGCTGAGAACATGCAGGGGCAAGGACCATAGGGTCCTGCTCCATTTCAGATGGACCTAGCGATGATCATACTAAGTGAAGTAAGTCAGACAGAGAAAGACAAGTATCACATGATACCACTTATATGTGGAATCTAAAAAATGATACAAATCATCTTATTGACAAAACAGAAACAAATTCACAGACATAAAAAACAAACTTATGGGGCGTCCCTGGTGGCACAGTGGTTGAGAGTCCGCCTGCCGATGCAGGGGATATGGGTTCGTGCCCCGGTCCGGGAAGATCCCACATGCGGCGGAGCAGCTGGGCCCGTGAGCCATGGCCGCTGAGTCTGCGCGTCTGGAGCCTGTTGCTCCGTAACGGGAGAGGTCACAACAGTGAGAGGCCCGCGCATCGCAAAAACAAAAAAACAGAAAAGCCCACAAACTTATGGTTGCCAAAGGGGAAAGGGAGTGACAGGGGGAAAGGGAGCGACAGATAAATTAGGAGTTTAGGAGTAACAGATATACACTATTTATAAAATAGGTAAACAACAAAGATCTACTATATAGCACAGGGAATTATATTCAATATCTGGTAATAACCAAAATAGAAGAGAATCTGAAAAAGGTATATATATATATATATACACACACACACACACACACACACATATCTGAATCACTTTGCTGTTCACCTGAAACTAATATGATATTGTAAATCAACTATACTTCAGTTAAAAAAAAAGAAGGGATACAAAGAGGAAAAAAAAACTTCTATTGATATGATTAAAATTATATTAGGCCTAAATATTAATGAGAGAAAATTAATCTTCTCATCTAGAATTATGGTGTTTTCCAGTTTCTTTTTTTTTTAATTATACAAATGGTTTATTTGCTTCATCTTATAATGAATATTATACATACTCAGTATAAAACACATACATGTGCATGTATGCATACACATACAAATCACCATCACCACCATTAAAAATATTATAAATTAGAAAATAAAGATTATCCAAAATATTATGACCCAGTGATAATACCCATCTCTATTTAACAAGAAAATTCTTAATTCGCAGATGTCCATAAATAGGGTATACAAGGGCTATTCTGGATCGCGTTCTCTTCTTTCTTCACTTTATCATTCTTCATAAGTCTTCAATTTTTTTTGAATTTTATTTTTCTATACAGCAGGTTCTTATTAGTCATCCATTTTATACACATCAGTGTATACAGGTCAATTCTAATCTCCCAATTCATCCCACCCCCACCCCCACCCCCCACAGCTTTCCCCCCTTGGTGTCTGTACGTTTCTCCTCTACATCTGTGTCTCCATTTCTGCAGTGCAAACGGGTTCATCTGTACCATTTCTAGGTTCCATATATATGTGTTAATATACAATATTTGTTTTTCTCTTTCTGACTTCACTCTGTATGACTGTCTCTAGATCAATCCACATCTTTACAAATGACCCAATATCATTCCTTTTTATGGCTGAGTAATATTCCATTGTATATATGTACCATGACTTCTTTATCCATTCGTCTGTCAGTGGGCATTTAGATTGCTTCCATGACCTGGCTATTGTAAATAGTGCTGCAATGAACATTGGTGTGCATGTGTCTTTCTGAATTACGGTTTTTTCTGGGTACATGCCCAGTAGTGGGATTGCTGGGTCATACAGTAATTCTATTTTTAGTTATTTAACGAACCTGTATACTGTTCTCCATAGTGGCTGTATCAATTTACATTCCCACCAACAGTGTAAGAGGGTTCCCTTTTCTCTACACCCTCTCCAGCACTTGTTGTTTGTAGATTTTCTGATGATGCCCATTCTAACTGGTGTGAGGTGATAACTCATGGTTGTTTTGATTTGCATTTCTCTAATAATTAGTGATGTTGAGCAGCTTTTCATGTGCTTCTTGGCCGTCTGTATGTCTTCTTTGGAGAAATGTCTATTTAGGCCTTCTGCCAATTTTTGGATTGGGTTGTTTGCTTTTTTAATATTGAGCTGCATGACCTGTTTATATATTTTGGAGATTAATCCTTTGTCCGTTGATTTGTTAGCAAATATTTTCTTCCATTCTGAGGGATGTCTTTTCGTCGTGTTTATGGTTTCCTTTGCTGTGCAAAAGCTTTGAAGTTTCATTAGGTCCCATTTGTTTATCTTTGTTTTTATTTTCATTACTCTAGGAGGTGGATCAAAAAAGATCTTGCTGTGATTTATGTCAAAGAGTGTTCTTCCTATGTTTTCCTCTAAGAGTTTTATAGTGTCCAGTCTTACATTTAGGTCTCTAATCCATTTTGAGTTTATTTTTGTGTATGGTGTTAGGAAGTGTTCTAATTTCATTCTTTTACATGTAGCTGTCCACTTTTCCCAGCACCACTTATTGAAGAGACTGTCTCTTCTCCATTGTATATCCTTGCCTCCTTTGTCATAGATTAATTGACCATAGGTGCGTGGGTTTATCTCTGGGCTTTCTACCATGTTCCATTGATCTATATTTCTGTTTTTGTGCCAGTACCATATTGTCTTGATTACTATAGCTTTGTAGTATAGTCTGAAGTCAGGTAGCCTGATTCCTTCAGCTCCGTTTTTTTCCCCAAGACTGCTTTGGCTATTTGGGGTCTTTGGTGTCTCCATACAAATTTTAAGATTTTTGTTCCAGTTCTGTAAAAAATGCCATTGATAATTTGATAGGGACTGCACTGCATCTGTAGATTGCTTTGGGTAGAATAGTCATTTTCACAATATTGATTCTTCCAATCCAAGAACATGGTATATCTCTCCATTTATTGGTATCATCTTTAATTTCTTTCTTCAGTATCTTATAGTTTTCTGCATACAGGTCTTTTGCCTCCCTAGATAGGTTTATTCCTAGGTATTTTATTCTTTTTGTTGCAATGGTAAATGGGAGTGTTTCCTTAATTTCTCTTTCAGATTTTTCATCATTCGTGTATAGGAATGCAAGAGTTTTCTGTGCATTAATTTTGCATCTTTCTACTTTACCAAATTCATTGATTAGCTCTAGTTTTCTTGTAGCGTCTTTAGGATGCTCTATGTACAGTATCATGTCATCTGCAGACAATGACAGTTTTACTTCTTCTTTCCCAATTTGGATTCCTTTTATTTCTTTTTCTTCTCTGACTGATGTGGCTAGAACTTCCAAAACTACGTTGAATAATAGTGGTGAGAGTGGACATCCTTGTCTTATTCCTGATCTTAGAGGAAGTGCTTTCAGTTTTTCACCATTGAGAATGATGTTTGCTGTGGGTTTGTCATATATGGCCTTTATTATGTTGAGGTAGGTTCCCTCTATACCCACTTTCTGGAGAGCTTTTCTCATAAATGGGTGTTGAATTTTGCCAAAAGCGTTTTCTGCATCTACTGAGATTATCGTATGTGTTTTCTCCTTCAATTTGTTAATAAGGTTTACCACATTCACTGGTTTGCATATATTGAAGAATCCTTGCATCCCTGGGATAAATCTCAATCCATCAAGGTGTATGACCCTTTTAATGTGTTGTTGGATTCTGTTTGCTAGTATTTTGTTGAGGATTTTTGCATCTATATTCATCAGTGATATTGGTCTGTAATTTTCTTTTTTTGTAGTATGTTTGTCTGGTTTTGGTATCAGGGTGATAATGGTGGCCTCATAGATGAGTTCGGGAGTGTTCCTTCCTCTGCAATTTTTTGTAAGAGTTTGAGAAGGATAGGTGTTAGGTCTTCTCTAAATGTTTGATAGAATTCACCTGTGAAGCCATCTGGTCCTGGACTTTTGTTTGTTGGAAGATTTTTAATCACAGTTTCAATTTCTTTACTTGTGATTAGTATGTTCATATTTTCTATTTCTTCCTGATTCAGTCTTGGAAGGTTATACCTTGCTAAGAATTTGTCCATTTCTTCCAGGTTGTCCATTTTATTGGCATAGAGTTGCTTGTAGTAGTCTCCTACGATGCTTTGTGTTTCTGTGGTGTCTGTTGTAACTTCTCCTTTTTCATTTCTAATTTTATTGATTTGAGTCCTCTCCCTCTTTTTCTTCATGAGTCTGGCTAATGGTTTATCAATTTTGTTTATCTTCTCAAAGAACCAGCTTCTAGTTTGACTGATCTTTGCTATTGTTTTCCTTGTTTCTATTTCATTTATTTCTGCTCTGATCTGTATGTTTTCTTTCCTTCTGCTAACTTTGGGTTTTGTTTGTTCTTCTTTCTCTAGTTCCTTTAGGTGGAAGGTTAGATTGTTCATTTGAGGTTTTTCTTGTTTCTTGAGGTAGGTTTGTATAGCTATAAACTTCCCTTTTAGAACTGCTTTTGCCGCATCCCATAGGTTTTGGATCGTGGTGTTTTCATTGTCATTTGTCTCTAAGTATTTTTTGATTTCCTCTTTGATTTCTTCAGTCATCTCTTGGTTATTTAGTAATGTATTGTTTAGCCTCCATGTGTTTGTGGTTTTTTCCCTGATTGATTTCTAATTTCATAGCGTTGTGGTCAGAAAAGATGTTTGATACGAGTTCAAATTTCTTAAATTTACTGAGGCTTGGTTTGTGACCCAAGATGTGATCTATCCTGGAGAATGTTCCGTGCGCACTTGAGAAGAAAGGGTAATCTGCTCTTTTGGGACGGAATGTCCTATAAATATCAATTAAATCTATCTGATCTATTGTGTCATTTAAAGCTTGTGTTTCCTTATTAATTTTCTGTTTGGATGATCTGTCCATTGGTGTAAGTGAGGTGTTAGAGTCCCCCACTATTACTGTGTTACTGTCGATTACCTCTTTTAGAGCTGTTAGCAGTTGCCTTATGTATTGAGGTGCTCCTATGTTGGGTGCCTATATATTTATAATTGTTATATCTTCTTCTTGGATTGATCCCTTGATCATTATGCAGTGTCCTTCCTTGTCTCTTGTAACATTCTTTATTTTAAAGTCTATTTTATCTGATATGAGTATTGCTACTCCAGCTTTCTTTTGATTCCCATTTGCATGGAATATCTTTTTCCATCCCCTCACTTTCAGTGTGTATGTGTCCCTAGGTCTGAGGTGGGTCTCTTGTAGATGGCATATATATGGGTCTTGTTTTTGTATCCATGCAGCAAGCCTGTGTCTTTTGGTTGGAGCATTTAATCCATTCACGTTTAAGGTAATTATCAATATGTATGTTCCTATGACCATTTTCTTAATTGTTTTGGGTTTGTTTTTGTAGGTCCTTTTCTTCTCTTGTGTTTCCCACTTAGAGAAGTTCCTTTAGCATTTGTTGTAGAGGTGGTTTGGTGGTGCTGAATTCTCTTAGCTTTTGCCTGTCTGTAAAGCTTTTGATTTCTCCATCAAATCTGAATGAGATCCTTGCTGTGTAGAGTTACCTTGGTTGTAGGTTCTTCCCTTTCATCACTTGAAGTATATCATGCCACTCCCTTCTGGCTTGTAGAGTTTCTGCTGAGAAATCAGCTGTTAACCTTATGGGAGTTCCCTTGTATGTTATTTGTTCTTTTTCCCTTGCTGCTTTCAATAATTTTTCTTTGTCTTTAATTTTTGCCAATTTGATTACTATGTGTCTCGGCATGTTTCTCTTTGGGTTTGTCCTGTATGGGACTCTCTGCACTTCCTGGACTTGGGTGGCTGTTTCCTTTCCCATGTTTGGGAAATTTTCGACTATAATCTCTTCAAATATTTGCTTAGGTCCTTTTTCTCTCTCTTCTCCTTCTGGGACCCCTATAATGTGAATGTTGTTGCGTTTAATGTTGTCCCAGAGGTCTCTTAAGCTGTCTTCATTTCTTTTCATTCTCTTTTCTTTATTCTGTTCCACAGCAGTGAATTCCACTATTCTGTCTTCCAGGTCACTTATCCGTTCTTCTGCCTCAGTTATTCTGCTATTGTTTCCTTCTAGTGTATTTTTCTTTTCAGTTATTATATTGTTCATCTCTGTTTATTCTTTAATTCTGCTAGATCTTTGTTAAACATTTCTTGCATCTTCTCGATCTTTGCCTCCATTCTTTTTCCAAGGTCCTGGATCACCTTCACTATCATTATTCTGAATTCTTTTTCTGGAAGGTTGCCTATCTCCACTTCATTTAGTTGTTTTTCTGGGGTTTTATCTTGTTCCTCCATCTGGTACATAGCCCTCTGCCTTTTCATCTTGCCTCTCTCTCTGTGAATGTGGTTTTTGTTCTGTTTTCCAGTTTCTTAATGAAGTGGTTTTTAAAATACGGCTGCAAATTCTTTGGCACTGCTCTCGGAAATTTCCTGAATTGGAGATGATTTGTGGCAGGTTAGTTACCAGTAGAAAGCAACAGACACTGCGTGGCCCCCAAGATGAGGTCAGGAGAGGTATTAGGGCAGAGTCCAGCTAGTTCTCAGGGACACTCATCTTTTGAGGTCCAACTATCCTGAGCCCCCCAGCTCTGCTGAATCCCAGGCCACCTGGAGAGGCCTCTAGCAGGTGCTCTGGTTGAAAGTCCCCAGTGAGTTTCCTGCCCAGGGCCAGCACCAACCATCAGATATAAGACTGAAGATGCTTCCAGAATATTCCAGCCCCAGCCACTGCATCACCCTCAGCTATATCAGTCTCCTAGATGCGGCTTCAGACATCCCATTCCCTCTGTGCTGTCTGAATGCCTAACCCACAAAATCTGGGTGTATAATAAAATGGCTGTTTAAAGCTGCTATACTTCAAAGAATTTATAAAACAGAAACTCTTCCTGGAACATTAAGGATATTGTTTTGGTCCTTAAAATTTTATAGTTTTCTTCTGAAGGTACTATACTTCATTAAATTCAGTTATTTCAAGTATTTTTTGCTATTGTGGTGATGAAATTATTCTGACTAAAAATCTGCCTTCTGATATAAATTTCAATTTTCAAGCTCCTAGTTTCTCCTTCTGTATGTAAGAAAAAACTTTTTAGGTATTCAACTTTGTACATCTACTATGGAAAATTTCTAAGTTTTTTATTTGATGCCCTTGGGTCTTATAGGTATACAATCATATAATCTAAAATGAATGTATTTGGATCTTCTCCTTTTAAATATTTTAAAGCCCATGTCTTCTTCTGGCTATTAAGCTGGTAGCACTCTTTGAATAACATTAATGCACAGCGGGGAGGGCAGATGCTCGTAATTTGTTCCTGAGTTTAATGGGAAGGCTTTTTGCGTTTAATATAATTTAATCTAAGACGTCATATAAGCAAACAAAATGATATAACCATGAGATAACCTCTAAACCTTAACATTATTTTTTTAATTGAAGTATAGTGAATTTACAATGTTGTGTTAGTTTCAAGTGTACAGCAAAGTGATTCAATTATACATGTACATATAAATACATTTTCAGATTCTTTTCCATTATAGGTTATTACAAGATATTGAGTATTGTTCCCTGTGCTATACAGTAGGTCCTTGTTGTTTACCTATTTTATATATAGTAGTGTGTATATGTTAATCCCAAACTCCTAATTTATCTCTCTTAACATTAATTCTTTTTTTTTTTTTTGACTGCTTTGGGTCTTCATTGCTGTGCATGGGCTTTCTCTAGTTGTGGTGCATGGGGGCTACTCTTCACTGCGGTGGGCAGGCACACACTATGCGGAGCATGGGTCCTAGGTGCATGGGCTTCAGTAGTTGCAGCACACGGGCTCAGTAGTTGTGGCACGTGGGCTCTAGGGTTCATGGACTTCAGTAGTTGTGGTGCGTGGGCTCAGCAGTTGTGGCTCATGGGTTCTAGAGCACAGGCTCAGTAGTTGTGGCACACAGGCTTAGTTGCTCCATGGCATGTGGATCTTCCCCAACCAGAGATCGAACCTGTGTCCCTGCATTAGCAGGCAGATTCTTAACCACTGTGCCACCAGGGAAGTCCCTTAACATTAATTTTGAAGGTCATTCAACATGTGTATTTCTTTTCAATTTCTAAGGATTTTGTCTTTCTTGCTTCATTTTAAGTGGGAGAAATACTTTTGGACTACTTTCTTGATTTACTTGTTCAGCAATGGGTATAAAATGATGAAGTGGCTTTTTCAAACCTGCTTTGGCTGAGCATTGGAAATAATGGAGTTTGGCAGGATGGAGCACAGAAAATGGAACCTTGGGCACTTGGCTGACTAATCCATCTCCTCAGTTTTGGGGAATCCAAAAACACTATATAAATTAAGTTTGTCTTAATTCAAACAACTTTCAACTTCAGGCTCACAAAAGGGTCAGCTTTCTTTAAAAAGGACATGGAAACTTAAACCATAGGGTATCTTCTTAGGCGATTTGACTTTCTTTGTTGTAACCCTGACAAACAGAAGACAGAGATCTGGAATAACTGAAATGCCTCAGAATGGCGCCCACCTGCTGATGGAAGTAAGTCGAAAGCTGTTGAGTGGACCTGCTTTACCTCACCATTGATTGTTTAGCAAGTCATGGGCACTCGCCCCAGAAAGAAAAATAGAAACACGTGCATGGAAGGTGAGGTAAGGCTGGGTGGTTAGAACAAAACACAGAACAATAACCCACCTGGAAGAGGAGGGGGATCGTGAAGTGTTTACAGGAAGCAGTAACTCTGAGATTTCACAACACACCCTGGTTACCTAAGGATGGTTAGGAGGATGGAGGTTCTCTAGTTGGCAGATGGGGGACTGATTGTTCTGGCCTGCAGTAGGTTTTATTACTGTCCTCAATTATCCACATGTCCTGCTCACTGTAAGAGTGTGCATCCTTGCCCTTGCCTCGCAGCCTGTGGGGCCTCCTTACAGCAGGAGTATGTATCATCCTGTCATCAGCATGTGACCAAGTACCTGCTGAAACTATAAGAGCCCTTGTGTATTTCCGTCAACCCTTTCCTCCTTTCCCTTTGTTGTGAGGACGGCATGTCCCAGACAGGGGTCCTCCTTCAGCCTGGATGTGAGGATGAGGTCCCTGTGTCAGAGCAGAGCAGCTACTGACCTGCAGCAGACATAAAATGCAATCAAGAAATAAACCTGAGGGCTTCCCTGGTGGCGCAGTGGTTGAGAGTCTGCCTGCTGATACAGGGGACATGGGTTTGTGCCCTGGTCCAGGAAGATCCCACATGTCGCGGAGCGGCTAGGCCCGTGAGCCATGACCACTGAGCCTGTGCGTCTGGAGCCTGTGCTCTGCAACGGGAGAGGCCACAACAGTGAGAGGCCCGCGTACCACAAAAAAAAAAAAAAGAAATAAACCTGAGATTGGGGAGGGGGAGCTCACTTGTTCTGTAGTATAACTAAGTGAACCCTAATGAATGTGACTCAAACTAAGTTATAGGTTAAATCTAGGCTGAGTCCCACTTTAGAGGAAACTAGGTAACTCGTGCTTGTTTGCAAGTTTGGATCTAACTAATTCTTCCCACATTAGACAAGGGAGACTAAAGCCCTCAAGCCCTGATGACACCACACACTTAGATTTCCACAATGTCAAGGCAACAATCTGGTGATTCTAAGCTATTACTCGATGAATATCTGCCATCGTGAAAGTGGTTTAGTCATATAGAGAGAGCATCAATGTGTAGCACAGGGGTTGGCAAACTTTTTCTATAAAGGACCAGGTAGTAAAAACTTTAGGCTTTGAAGGCCATACAATTTCTGTTGCAACTACTCGGGTTGTAAGTGAAAGCAACTGTAGATAATACAGAACGCAGACTGTGGCTGTGTTCCAATATAATTTATTTACAAAAACGAACACTGGGCTGGATTTGGTCTGGGGGCTGACCCTGCTATAGCGTAAGAAAACTTAAAAAACACACAAAGAAACAAAAAAGAAATCTTAAAACCAGTCTAATGTTTTACAACCACGTTTCTATTGTTTTAACATTAAAAGCCCCACCTAGCAGCCACGGAAGGACATGCATAATTCCTCGGTTTTGCCACAGAGATAATAAAAGCCACTTCATAAGGCTTTTGGAGGAATTAATTAAGATGAAATATAAAGTGCCAATGAGTAGCACTCAATGAATTTCAGCTCCTTGCATCCTTCTTCATTCTGCTCTACAGACTCAGAGTGGATTCTCACTTTAGACCTATTTAATGCATGCTGAGTTAACGCATGAGGTCAAACAGTAATGAGGTGAAGCAGAGAATCCTTTAAGTCAACATTTGCTGAGCAATTGGTTTGATATGACAAACAGGATAACTAAGAATAAATATTAATATCTGTCATGATTTACATGACCATTAATTAGATTCTTAATTATATTGACCTGACCTGGAAGTGCCTTATTTTCAATTCAGGGGTGTACTTTGAATGATAGATAATAACTCTGTGTTCTATAGCAAAGTCATGAAATTCCCAAAGCCTTGCATTAGAGCTTGTTCTGCATGGACAAGGAATAGAAAAAAGATCTTAGTGCTATCTGCTCAATTACACAGAACTCGATTATGTGACTTACTGAACTCAAGTTTTCTTTTAAAAGACAATGAATCTCAATACTACGTTGCTCTATGTTGTGTTAAATGTCTTCTGACATAAATCGTTAGGGTCAGATGTGCTTAGGACCCCATGGCCGATATCCAGCATCTTTGGTGCATGAGCCATAGAGACAACTGTTGAGATAAGTGAACCAACTTTTTTCTTCCTCTAAATGTACATGCCACCAGAGAAAAGTATATATTTTTTTCAGTACATTTTTTGGCCTGATTTAGCATATTAAATTTATCTTCCAGTCCTCCTCTTGGACTCACCACGTCCCCGAATTTTAAAATCCCCTCCCCTCCATTCTTTCCATTTCTTCTACTGCCAAAATAATGACCAACATCATTAACAACCACACAGTGTCTTTTCTGCCTAGGAGATGGATGACCTGACATGCATCTTATCTATCACTGTTGCCTTGCAGGACACCAAGGCAGGTATGAACACCTTCCTCCTGGAATAGTGTACAAAGGAAGGGAGAAATATTCTCCTGTAAAACTGGTTATATACTTAAGGAAACTTCTACTTTTTCACAGGGTAGGGGAGATTTTTAAGGTAAGTGAAATTGCTCTGAGGTGATGGTATGGTTGTGTGTTTAAATAAACATATGGAGAAGGGAGTACAGAAAAGGGAGATGAGTTAATATTCATTTAATCCTGATGTTAACATACTTCAAGTATAGTGGTGAGTGGAGACAGTATCATTTACACGAGCCCTGAAACACCCTGTCTAGTGTTTCCGGAATGTGGACACATTGCCTTGGAATCATCTGGAGATGCCTGTTAAAAATACAGATTTTAGGGTACCACCTACTGCAGACCTACAGAACCTTCATTCTCTAAGAAGTTGAGCCTGGAAATATGATTTTTACCAAAATTTCCCTGTGATTCCAATGTTAAGTCAAGTACAGGAATCTCCTTATGAAGATCATGAGCGAGGCAAACAGACATGACCATGAGTGTTTTCACATCGGCACGAAAAATGGCACTGGGGCCCATCCCACTGGGCAGCAGGGTGACAGGTGGGCTAACATTTCTGTGAGAAGCTTCCTTCTCTTTCTACTTTGTACTTTTCTCTAGGCCATCAGGCATCTCACACTCTCAGGAACATCAACAAATAAAAATGAAGTATAATTTGGGGACTCAAGAAAAAAATTATTAAAATAATTGTCAGTAAAAAATGCCATTTAAATGTTTGAAAAAATGAACCAGCTCGATCACATGTACAAAAATCATTCATTTTCTATGAATTCAGTGCTGTCTTTAAGCGTTCTTGAGGGCTGGCCATGGAGGAGAGTGAAAATGAACTAGTGCGAGTTTGAGCATTAAAGGGCAGAAGGCCACTGAAAGATCCCTCCATGAAAGAATGCAGTTGAGGCCAGAAACATCCATCCTTCATCTTCACAGGCTCTTTTGGGTACCCTGTAAAATCACAGCAGTTATATAGGGATGTCTCTAAAACATAGCACCTTTCAGGGTCTTGCACTTTTCTCTTTGCCGCTCAGATGATTTTCATCATCACAGGCCCAGACTAAGCCTTGCACATGAAGCATATCCTCAGATCAGTCCATTAGAACTGGGCTCTGCTCTGTTTATGGTAACAGCAGAATCATCACAAGTGGAACCAGGCCATTGTTCCCTCCCAGAGATTTTAGACCCAGACCACTGGGTTGTCTAAAAGTTCTTTTTTCCCATGGAGCTGCCTCCAGACACAAACATGTCATGAAAAATTTCAGTTTCCTTGGCTACTGACAATAAGGAATCAACTGCATATACAGCTGTCAGAGTGATGGTGTGTTTAGCTATCTGAATAATGGAGCACAGCCTGGGGAGGAGAGCATGAGGAACTGTGGAACTAAGTAGGATAAGTTCATATCTATTCATATATCTCACTGGACCGTCATTTTTTTTATATCTTCGTTGGAGTATAATTGCTTTACAATGTTGTGTTAGTTTCTGCTGTACAACAAAGTGAATCAGCTATACATACACATATATCCCTATATCTCCTCCTTCTTGAGCCTCCCTCCCACCCTCCCTATCCCACCCCTCTAGGGTGTCACAAAGCATCAAGCTGATCTACCTGTGCTATGCGGCTGCTTCCCACTAGCCATCCATTTTACATTTGGTAGTGTATATATGTCAGTGCTACTCTGTCACTTCATCCCAGCTTCCTCTTCCCCTGCTGTGTCCTCAAGTCCGTTCTCTACGTCTGCGTCTTTATTCCTGCCCTGCCACTAAGTTCATTAGTACTGTTTTTTTAGATTCCATATACATGCGTTAGCATATGGCATTTGTTTTTCTCTTTCTGACTTACTTCACTCTGTATGACAGACTCTAGGTCCATCCACCCCCTTACAAAGAATTCAGTTCTGTTCCTTTTTATGGCTGAGTAATATTCCATCGTATATATGGGCCACATCTTCTTTATCCATTCATTTGTTGGTGGACATTTAGGTTGCTTCCACGTCCTGGCTATTGTAAATAGTGCTGCAATGAACATGGTGGTACATGTATCTTTTTGAATTATGGTTTTCTCAGGGTATATGCCCAGTAGTGGGATTGCTGGGTCATATGATAGTTCTATTTTCAGTTTTTTAAGGAACCTCCATACTGCTCTCCATAGTGGCTGTATCAGTTTACATTCCCACCAACAGTGCAGGAGGGTTCCCTTTTCTCCACACCCTCTCCAGCATTTATTGTTTGTAGATTTTTTGATGATGGCCATTCTGACCGGTGTGAGGTGATACCTCATTGTAGTTTTGATTTGCATTTCTCTAATGATTCGTGATGTTGAACATCTTTTCATGTGTTCGTTGGCAATCTGTATGGCTACTTTGGAGAACTGTCTATTTAGGTATTCCACCCATTTTTGGATTGGGTTGTTTGTTTTTTAAAATTTTTTTAAATTGAAGTGCAGTTGATTTATATATAATGTTGTGCCAATCTCTGCTGTACAGCAAAGTGACTCAGTTATACATACATACACATTCTTTTTTATATTCTTTTCCATTGTGGTTTATCACAGGTATATATAGTTCAGGTTGCTTGTTTTTTTGATATTGAGCTCCATGAGCTGCTTGTATATTTTGGAGATTAATCCTTTGTCAGTTGCTTCATTTGCAAATATTTTCTCTCATTCTGAGGGTTGTCTTTTTGTCTTGTTTATGGTTTCCTTTGCTGTGCAAAACCTTTTAAGTTTAATTAGGTCCCATTTGTTTATTTTTGTTTTTATTTCCATTACTCTAGGAGGTAGGTCAAAAAGGATCTTGCTGTGATTATGTCATAGAGTGTTCTTCCTATGTTTTCCTCTAAGAGTTTTATAGTGTCTGGCCTTATATTTAAGTCTTTAATCCATTTTGAGTTTATTTTTGTGTATGGTGTTAGGAAGTGTTCTAATTTCATTCTTTCACATGTAGCTGTCCAGTTTTCCCAGCACCACTTATTGAAGAGACTGTCTTTTCTCCATTGTATATCCTTGCCTCCTTTGTCATAGATTAGTTGACCATAGGTGTGTGGGTTTATCTCTGGGCTTTCTACCTTGTTCCACCAATCTATATTTCTGTTTTTGTGCCAGTACCATACTTGGACCATCATTTTTATAGCATCCTCAAATCCAGTTTGTTTTTGAAAGATAGTCTCCAATATCATTTGTGAATCAAATGAATTTTTCAGTATTTGAGAAAAGCAACATTAATTCATCATTTCCTTTGCAATGAAGACCCTAGACACAGCCTTGTCTCACAAACACAGATCCAAGATTTACATATGTGGGCACAGATCTGTACATTTCCCAGGTCTATCACCTTCTGTAAATATTTCTATTCATTATTCATCTGTTGGCCCCACTCAGGGGCCACACCCAGGTTTCAGTTCCTGTCGGGATAGTGGCTTGTGGTTTGAATTGACCATCTTCACCAGGGGGTTAAAACGAATTTGCCTGTGATTCCCAGCACCAGCGAGAGTCATGGGGGCCGCTAATGATGAGTCTAGCAAAGCTTCCTGCCAATCACACAGAAATGTCTCCTGTCAGAACCACTCCCATATACTGACACATATGGCCTGCAACGCAGGTCAACAATATGCAGAACTACTCACTGGGTAGCAGGGAAAAGTCCAGCCATTCTTGAAGGCAGAGGGAGGGACCACGGTCAGTTACAGAGGGATGGCTGTGTGTTTCCCCCATTTTCCTGGACCAAAGCAACCATGTAGAGATCACGGATTGATTTGGAACACCATCTAGTGAAGGATTTGAGGAAGTGCATGAACAGAGAGAAAATCCCAAGCCCAATCCTGATTCAACTCTTTCAGACTATTTTAAATGGTTCTGAAATGATGATGGTATGATTTTTTTTTTTTTAATTTAGGGCAAAAGCAAAACAGGATGACCTGTGTGCATTCCAGCAAAGACCAGATTCAGCTGGTTATCCCACTTGCTTCTTAGGATAGAATGGGCACTGCTCCCCTAGCACTTTCTCGTGGACTACAGTAGGAATGGAAGCAACACACACGTCAGCCCAACCTGCCAGAAAGTCTCTTCTGGGAATGACAACAAAGGGCTTGGGAAGTATGATGCGAGGGCACCAGATTTTCAAACACGCCATCTACAAACTGCCATGTTTTTCTTCTAAACAGTATATGTGTCAGAGGCCTTAGCTATGAAAAATTTTTTTTTAATTTCTAGAACTCAATAGCTTTTATTGCCAGAAAATGAGTACCAACATTACCTATTTCACAGCGGGCTGCACACCAAAAGCACTCAATAAATATAAGATTGTTCAATAACTAGAGGCGGGAGAGAGAATTTTTTTGTTTTTTTTTTTGTTTTTTTTTGTTCGTACGCGGGCCTCTCACTGCTGCTGCCTCTCCTGTTGCGGAGCACAGGCTCCGGGCACGCAGTCTTAGCGGCCGTGGCTCACAGGCCCAGGTGCTCCGCGGCATGTGGGATCCTCCCGGACCGGGGCACGAACCTGTGTCCCCTGCATCGGCAGGCGGACTCTCAACCACCGCGCCACCAGGGAAGCCCACGGGAGAGAGAATTTTTAACTGGGGAGGAAAGCTGAATACAACTCAACCATTACATTTTGAATTCTTCTATATAAAGCTGTGTCCTTTATTTATTTACTTATTCATTCATTCATCTATAACTTAGCTCCACATTTCAATGTCACACTCCTCCATACATTGATCTATGTGCTCTTGGCGTTGAATAAATGTCATTTGACTGCCCCTGAACTTCAGGGGGAAGAAATAAAGCAAACGACAACAAGCCCGCACCCCCCAAGCTCAATCTTGTGGTACTTTGACCATACGTAACTATCAGTAGTTTCTAACAAATCTTCATTCACCTTATTCTGACTTTCAAAAAACCTCACTTCACATTCTTGATCAGAAGCTTGCTTTGTCATTTCTAGCTGTTGCTCAGAAGTTACACCCTCCGTTTGCCATTTGGAGCATCACAGTTCCTAGGAGTAACTGATTCTAGCTACTCTAAATGAAAGCAAATGCTGTATTTGTGTTTCTAATGTTGCTGAGTTTTCCTTTTCAGGTGAAGAAAAAAAGCCTCCATCAGGCCTCCCAGCCTCGATCAGAGGTCCCTGGGGAGATGGTGGCCTTCCATCAGGCCCTTGGTCTCTCTCTAATTAGAAGGAAAGAAGGCCAGCCAGAATGGTGGGTGGCTCTTGTACTTCTTCCTTGAACTCTTCCACTGACAAATGGCATATTACTGATCATTATCTTAATCCAGCCCTGCACTGACTAAGCCACACTTATTTTTTAGCAACAAGTGACTCTCGGGACATTCCTTCAAGAAGTCAACACTTTAAACCAATTGGACTTACTTTGAACTTAGAGAATATAGCAGTTTTCAGGAGTTTTCAAACATTTCAACTATGCTTTCCTTACATTTATTGGTGGTTCTTTAACTAATAAGGAGGGAGGGTTGTTACCTGGCAAAACATTCTCAGTCTGCTAGACACTCCGTGAAGAGCACCTGTAGGCAGGCAAGGTGGTCAGATGCTGCTGTTAGTGGTTTGAGCCCCACTGCCTGTGTCACTTGCCCTAGTTCAGCACCTCACACAAACGAGCCACCAAGGCTGCTAACAAGGAATAAGTAGGAAAAACACATCATCTCTCGGGGAGGGGTGAGAAAACATGAAAATGACTATTGCATGAAATGAAATGGATTAAATATCAGAATTGAAGAGTGAAATGTGATGGAGATTTAAGACACAGTGTTCTATAGGCAGAGATCAGGGGTGACGGAAAAGAATACTTTGGGCAGGAGAGTTTATACTTTAGACAAGGGTCCAGAGATACTGCTGGTGCTCAATCAGGTGTGCAGTGCATAGGCAACTTATTATTAATCAGGTTACAGCAGAGGAATTTGCAAGTAACTCTTCCTCTTCCTCCTCCTTCTTCAAAGTAAGTTAAAAGCATTTCAGATTATCCCAATATAACACATCTCTCACTCCTCTGACATGCTTTCATGAAAGAGAGAGAAGGGGTTAAAATTACAATCAAAAAAGTGTATACCAGAGCATTCACCTCTGTTATTTATAATGTTAAAAATGTAGAGGGGAGGGATAAATTAGGAGGTTGGGATTAACATATACACACAACAATATATAAAATAGATGATAAACAAGGATCTACTGTATAGCACAGGGAACTCTACTAAATACTCTGTAATAACCAATATGGGAAAAGAAATTGAAAAAGAATAGGTATATGTATATACCTGAAACTAAGGCAACATTGTAAAACAACTATACTATAATATAAAATAAAAATTAAACTACAAAAAATTGTAGAAGCAAATGTCAATAATGCAAGACTGAATTATATAAAACAATGGTATAATACATGCATTCTCTTGTGTGTGTAGCCATTGAAAATGGTGCAGACCTATATCAGACACCATGGAAAGATGTCTAAGTGTTTACCAAAGAAAAGCAAACTGTAGAACATTATATATAATATGATCCCATTTGTGTAAAAGTATATTCGTGTATCTGTGTACATATGCCCATATGTAGAGAAGACCAGAAGAATGTTTACCAAACTGTTAACCCTAGTTATCTCCTGATTCTGACACAATGGATTTTTACTTGTCTTGCACTTTCTGTATTGTTGGGTTTTCCGATTTGTTTTTACAATGAGTGTGTATCATTTTCACTAAAACAAAGGTCTCTTCTAAGATGATGCTGGTTTCATCAAACACATATACCAAAATTGAATAAAAATATGCTTTCTGCTTTTGGACCTCATCAGAGAAAGAATCGTGAACTAAAAAAAAGAGCCTATAACTAGGATGCTGGTTTGCTCTGAGATCCACTTCACTTTCAAAAGTGTCCTGAGTTAAGCAATACATTCTCTGGTCACCAGACACAAACTGACAGTCTATTTTATGGATGCTACGTAAGTGGACGGAGCTGCCCAAGTGGGCGGGATGCATTAGCAGCACACACTGCCCCAGGAGCCTGTGGGTCTCCCTCTGCTAAGGTTTCCAAAATGCGATGTCTCCCAAGACATCCAAACAACATTCCAATGGTGAGGCTGTAAGAAATGTCATAGTCCATTGAGAGGGTACCATTTTATGCTTTCATATGTTGGAAAGCGCACTGGCTACAAGTTCCCATCTCTCCCTTCCTTCCCCGGACACCAACCTTTTGCCATAACTGCTACAACTAACTGCCAATATTGGCAACACACACACACACCCCCCATACACACAGTCTCTCTCTCTCTCTCTCACACACACACCTGTGTACGTAATTTGTTCTGTGGTTTCATATTGCTTGATTTAAATAAGTATCTTTGTCAAACTAATTTACTTTCAGCTCAACTCAAAATAAGTGCTAATTGTCTTTGGTGGGGCTAATGGTGGACTGTGGGAGGGCTCACGCCAAGGAGTACTTCCTGGAACTTCTGCTACCAGTGTCCTTGTCCCCACAGTGAGCCACAGCCACCCGCCACCTCTGCAGGAGACCCTCCAACACCAGCAGCCTGTGGAACAAAAACCACATTCACAGAAAGATAGACAAGATAAAAAGGCAGAGGGCTATGTACCAGATGAAGGAACAAGATAAAACCTCAGAAAAACAACTAAATAAAACGGAGATAGGCAACCTTCCAGACAAAGAATTCAGGATAATGATAGTGAAGATGATCCAGGACCTCGGAAAAAGAATGGAGGCAAAGATCGAGAAGATGCAAGAAACGTTTAACAAAGCTCTAGCAGAATTAAAGAACAAACAAACAGAGATGAACAATATAATAACTGAAATGAAAAATACACTAGAAGTAATCAATAGCAGAATAACTGAGTCAGAAAAACGGGTGAGTGACCTGGAAGACAGAATGCTGGAATTCACTGCTGTGGAACAGAATAAAGAAAAAAGAATGAAAAGAAATTAAGACAGGCTAAGAGACCTCTGGGACAACATTAAACGCAACAACATTCGCGTTATAGGGGTCCCAGAAGGAGAAGAGAGAGACAAAGAACCTGAGAAAATATCTAAAGAGATTATAGTCAAAAACTTCCCTAACATGGGAAAGGAAATAGCCACCCAAGTCCAGGAAGCACAGAGTCCCATACAGAATAAACCCAAGGAGAAACACACCAAGACACATAGTAATCAAATTAGCAAAAATTAAGACAAAGAAAAATTATTGAAAGCAGCAAGGGAAAAAGGACAAATAACATACAAGGGAACTCCCATAAGGTTAACAGCTGATTTCTCAGCAGAAACCCTACAAGCCACAAGGGAGTGGCATGGTAACCTTAAAGTGATGAAAGGGAAGAAACTACAACCAAGATAACTCCACCCAGCAAGGATCTCATTCAGATTTGATGGAGAAATCAAAAGCTTTACAGACAGGCAAAAGCTAAGAGAATTCAGCACCACCAAACCAGAGCTACAACAAGTGCTAAAGGAACTTCTCTAAGTGGGAAACACAAGAGAAGAAAAGGACCTACAAAAACAACCCCCCCAAAATTAAGAAAATGGTCATAGAAACATACATATCAATAATTACCTTAAACGTGAATGGATTAAATGCTCCAACGAAAAGACACAGGTTTGCTGAATAGATACAAAAACAAAACCCATATATATGCCGTCTACAAGAGACCCACCTTAGACCTAGGGACACATACACACTGAAAGTGAGGGGATGGAAAAAGATATTCCATGCAAATGGGAATCAAAAGAAAGCTGGAGTAGTAATACTCATATCAGATAAAACAGACTTTAAAATAAAGAATGTTACAAGAGACAAGGAAGGACACTACATAATGATCAATGGATCAATCCAAGAAGAACATATAACAATTATAAATATATAGGCACCCAACATAGGAGCACCTCAATACATAAGGCAACTGCTAACAGCTCTAAAAGAGGAAATTGACAGTAACACAATAAAAGTGGGGGACTCTAACACCTCACTTACACCAATGGACAGATCATCCAAACAGAAAATTAATAGGAAACAGAACCTTTAAATGACACAATAGACCAGATAGATTTAATTGATATTTATAGGGCATTCCATCCAAAAACAGCAGATTACACTTTCTTCTCAAGTGCGCATGGAACATTCTCTAGGATAGATCACATCTTGGGTCACAAACCAAGCCTCAGTAAATTTAAGAAAATTGAAATCATATCAAGCATCTTTCCTGATCACAACGCTATGAGATTAGAAATTACTGGGAAATTAGGAATTACTGGGAAAAAAACATAAAAAACAAACACATGGAGGCTAAACAACACGTTCCTAAATAACCAAGAGATCACTGAGGAAATCAAAGAGGAAATCAAAACGTACTTAGAGACAAATGACAATGAAAACACAATCCAAAACCTATGGGATGCAGCAAAAGCAGTTCTAAGAGGAAAGTTTATAGCTATACAAACCTACCTCAAGAAACAAGAAAAATCTCAAATAAACAATCTAACCTTACACCTAAAGGAACTAGAGAAAGAAGAACAAACAGAACCCAAAGTTAGCAGAAGGAAAGAAAACATACAGATCAGAGCAGAAATAAATGAAATAGAAACAAAGAAAACAATAGCAAAGATCAGTCAAACTAAAAGCTGGTTCTTTGAGAAGATAAACAAAATTGATAAACCATTAGCCAAACTCATGAAGAAAAAGAGGGAGAGGACTCAAATCAATAAAATTAGAAATGAAAAAGAAGAACTAACAACTGACACCGCAGAAATACAAACCATCCTAAGAAATTGCTACAAGCAACTCTACGCCAATAAAATAGAAAACCTGGAAGAAATGGACAAATCCTTAGAGAGGTATAACCTTCCAAGACTGTAGCAGGAAGAAATAGAAAATATGAACAAACTACTCACAAGTAAAGAAATTGAAACTGTGATTAAAAATCTTCCAACAAACAAAAGTCCAGGACCAGATGGCTTCACAGGTGAATTCTATCAAACATTTAGAGAAGAGCTAACACCCATCCTTCTCAAACTCTTCCAAAAACTTGCAGAGGAAGGAACACTCCCGAACTCATCTATGAGGCCACCATTATCACCCTGATACCAAAACCAGACAAACATACTACAAAAAAAGAAAATTACAGACCGATATCACTGATGAACATAGTTGCAAAAATCCTCAACAAAATACTAGCAAACAGAATGCAACAACACATTAAAAGGATCATACACTGTGATCAAGTGGGATTTAGCCCAAGGATACAAGGATTCTTCAATATATGCAAATCAATGAAAGTGATACACCATATTAACAAATTGAAGAATAAAAACCATATGATTATCTCAGTAGATGCAGAATAAGCTTTTGACAAAATTCAACACCCATTTATGAGAAAAACTCTCCAGAAAGTGGGCATAGAGGGAACATACCACAACATAATAAAGGCCATATATGACATATCCACAGCAAACATCATTCTCAATGGTGAAAAACTGAAAGCATTTCCTCTAAGATCAGGAACAGGACAAGGATGTCCACTCTCACCACTACTATTCAATATAGTTTTGGAAGTCCTAGCCACGGCAATCAGAGAAGAAAAAGAAATAAAAGGAATCCAAATTGGAAAAGAAGAAGTAAAAGTGTCATTGTTTGCAGATGACATGATAGAGAATCCTAAAGACACTACAAGAAAACTACTAGAGCTAATCAATGAATTTGGTAAAGTAGCAGGATACAAAGTTAATACACAGAAATCTCTTGCATTCCTATACACCAATGATGAAAAATATGGAAGAGAAATTAAGGAAACTCTCCCATTTACCATTGCAACAAAAAGAATAAAATACCTAGGAATAAACCTACCTAGGGAGACAAAAGACCTGTATGCAGAAAACTATAAGACACTGATGGAAGAAATTAAATATGATACCAACAGATGGAGAGATATACCATGTTCTTGGATTGGAAGAATCAATATTGTGAAAATGACTATACTACCCAAAGCAATCTACAGATTCAATGCAATCCCTATCAAATTACCAGTGGCATTTTTTACAGAACTAGAACAGAAAATCTTAAAATTTGTATGGAGACACAAAAGACCCTGAATTTCCACAGCAGTCTTGAGGGAAAAAAATGGAGCTGGAGGAATCATATTCCCTGACTTCAGACTATACTACAAAGCTACAGTAATCAAGATAATATGGTACTGGCACAAAAACAGAAATATAGATCAATGGAACAGGGTAGAATGCCCAGAGATAAATCCACACATCTATGGTCAACTAATCTATGACAAAGGAGGCAAGGATGTACAATGGAGAAGAGACAGTCTCTTCAGTAAGTGGTGCTGGGAAAACTGGACAACTACATGTAAAAGAATGAAATTAGAACACTTCCTAACACCATACACAAAAATAAACTCAGAATGGATTAAAGACCTAAATGTAAGACCAGGCACTATAAAACTCTTCGAGGAAAACATAGGAAGAACACTCTTCGACATAAATCATAGCAAGATGTTTTCTGATCCATCTTCTAGAATAATGGAAATAAAAACAAAAATAAACAAATGGGACCTAATGAAACTTAAAACTTTTGCATAGCAAAGGAAACCATAAACAAGACGAGAAGACAACCCTCAGAATGGGAGAAAATATTTGCAAACGAATCAACGGACAAAGGATCAATCTCCAAAATATATAAACAGCTCATGCAGCTCAATATTAAAAAACAAACAATCTAATCTAAAAATGGGCAGAAGACCTAAATAGACATTTCTCCAAAGAAGACATACAGATAGCCAAGAAGCACATGAACAGCTGCTCAACATCCCTAATTGTTAGAGAAATGCAAATGAAAACTACAATGAGGTATCACCTCACACCAGTTAGAACGGGCATCATCAGAAAATTTACAAATAACAAATGCTGGAGAGGGTGTGGAGAAAAGGGAACCCTCTTGCACCGTTGGTGGGAATGTAAATTGATACAGCCACTATGGAGAACAGTATGGAGGTTCCTTAAAAAACTAAAAATAGAATTACCATATGACCCAGCAATCCCACTACTGGGCATATACCCAGAGAAAACCATAATTCAAAAAGACACATGCACCCCAATGTTCATTGCAGCACTATTTACAATAGCCAGGTCATGGAAGCAACCTAAATGCCCATCGACAGACGAATGGATAAAGAAGATGTGGCACATATATACAATGGAATATTACTCAGCCATAAAAGGGAACGAAATTGGGTCATGTAGAGATGTGGATGGACCTAGAGACTGTCATGCAGAGTGAAGTAAGCCAGAAATAGAAAACCAAATATCGTATATTAACACATATATGTGGAACCTAGAAAATGGTACAGATGAACCGGTTTGCAGGGCAGAAATTGAGACAGAGATGTAGAGAACAAACGTATGGACACCAAGGGGGTATAGTGGGCGGTGGTGGTGGTGTGATGAATTGGGAGATTGGGATTGACATGTATACACTGATGTGTATAAAATGGATGACTAATAAGAACCTGCTGTATAAAAAAATAACTAAAATCACATTAAAAAGAAAAGTGCTGGGCTTCCCTGGTGGTGCAGTGGTTGAGAGTCCGTCTGACGATGCAGGGGACACGGGTTCGTGCCCCGGTCCGGGAAGATCCCACATGCCACAGAGCAGCTGGGCCCGTGAGCCATGGCCACTGAGCCTGCGTGTCTGGAGCCTGTGCTCCACAACGGGAGAGGCCACAACAGTGAGAGGCCCGTGTACCGCAAAAAAAAAAAAAAAAAAAAAAGAAAAGTGCTAATTCATTTGCCTAACTTAGCTATTTTTTATTTACAATGAAAACCAGGCCCTGGTAGAGCGTATAATAAATAGAACATGATATATTTTACATAGTTTTGGAAGACACAGGACCTCATCTGCAGCCCAAGATCAACTTTTGTTGCAAATGTGAAAGGGCATATTTGGTAGAGAAAGAAGTAAAGAGCTATTTCTTAGGCAAACTGAATATACCAAGCAGAGCAGAAGAAAGCCCTCCAAGGTTTTGAATGGCAGTATCTGGGGAAAATAGGCTAATACACAATTTCAAAGACAAATGATTTGAGGGATGATCTTCCCCTCCCCCAGTATTTGTACTACAGCTGTGTCCCAGAGACATCAATAGAGGGACTGAGAAACTCAATTAGATTTCTGCTGCACTGACGCCCCCCACTGGTCTCACCATCTCACAGTTTCAGAGGAAAGCCCTTTAGAAAAATTTTCACAGGTTTTTGTCACATGCAGGATTTAATTCAGCTTCCCTCTTCGCCCCCGGCCAATTTCATTCCCCTCTCTTTCCAACAAGTGAATGGCAAAGGGTAATGAGGCCAAGGATGAAAAGGACAAAAAAAGAAAGAAAGAAAGAAAGAAAGAAAGACGTGTGATGGCTGTCTGTCTGAATAAAACAGGCCAAGGTTCTGAAATTAAACCCAGCAGGCAGAATTTTCCAAAGGCTGCCTGACCTGACGGCTGAAACCTCTTTCATCCAAGTTCCAAGTGCTGGTGTGGGTTCTCAGTACACACACACAAAGGGACCTTCACTGACACACCTGAGCTGTCGTCCTGCTCTCCGGGCTTCCTCAGTTAATTTCAGGGTCATTTCCAAGGGATGCAGAATCACAAACTGAGCACTAGCCCAGACTGGCATGAGACAAAGCGTACCGTTCTCTCGTTTCAGACACTGTAGGGCCTGCCTTTCCTGTCTGACAGTCACGGTACAGTTTAAGTCAGGGTACAGTTTAAACATAAAATTCATGTAAGTGGTGTGCTGTGCATGAAGGTGAAGGAATTTATGGTACAAGAGGATGGGAATAACAGTGGAGTCTGTGCCATGCTGACCTCAGCTTTAGCTAATGCCCTGCATCTCACAGTTACCATAATTACTGTGCATTTACTGTGCATCTCCATAGCCCTGGGATGAGGATCACATGGAACTCTGTTTGCTTCTTTAAATCACCAGAACCACTCTGAGACCCAGTCTCAAGGAGCTCTAAGTGACTCTTTCCTCGTTCCTTGTCTCTTCACCTCTCCCCCTTAACACATCTTATAGCTGCAAGAAAATGGTGGCTGGAACACACTCCACAGCAGATGGCAGGAGCAGAAGGGCACCATAGATTGTTCTAGAAGAAACTTCCACCATCTCCTAGTTCTCTTGTGGGTTTCTAGAAAAGGTTTGTTAACATTTGAAAGATGTCAATCACCTGTTAAAACAACCCAACTGTTGGGAGACTAGTGCTTGCTTTATTTAAATTAATAGGATAATTATTTCTTAAAGTCTCAAAAAATAAATGCTAAAAAAGGTGGTTGGAAGTCAAGCCAGTATAAGTGGATGACAGCAAAAAGGTAAGTCCCTTGAAGTCAGCTAAGAATGTAGACTCTCATCTTCACCAACTTCAACCAGTGTAGGACACTCTATCATCAGAGCAGATGAAGTCTGTCTTCTTAAAAAATTTTTCGTTTTGAAGCATAGTTTTACAATGTTGTGTTAATTTCTGCTGTACAGGAAAGTGATTCATTTATACATATATATATATATATATATATATATTCTTTTATATATTCTTTTCCATTATGGTTTATCACAGGATATTGAATATAGTCCCGTGTTATACAGAAGGACCTTGTCGTTTGTCCATCCTATATATAATAGTTTGCATCTGCTAATGCCAAACTCCCACTCCATCCCTCCCCTGATGAAGTCTTAAATTAAATTTCAAGTATATTCAAATTCATAGAGGAGAGTCATAATAGGCATCTTTGTAAACCAGCTTCTCTTTAAAACAAAACACTGTCACTGCCAAAAAAAATGCAATGTTTTCTCTTATTGATGAGGCAGCAATTCACAGCCTCTGTGATGTCAATCTGCTAAATAGGCTTGTGAAATATTAACCACACTACAGAGACCCCACCCATGATTGCACGCAAACAGGGGAACCTGACTTCAGATCGTGTGCGTGGGGATGGTTCCAGTTGACATTACATGCTGTGTCCATAACAGCATTTTTTCTCCGACAGTTATTCATTCCATTCAGAAGTCTTTCCTCAAAAGCAGCTTTCCTAGGTCCAAATACATCTTTAAAGATGCCAGGGAGAGATTTGCATACAATATGCATTTTGCTTATTTATCTTGGTTAATTGGGGTTCTTGCTTATTGTCTATTTTTAAGTTTTCTTAATTTTAATATTTAGGTAAAACAGAATATAATACTCCCTCAAGTAGTGATTTTTTTCCATTTAAAAAGAAATTAGACAGCAGAAATTAAACACAACATTGAAAATCAACTCTACTTCAATAAAATTTTTTAAAAGAAGAAAGCAAACTACTTCTGTTAAGGAAGGGTGGTTTCTTATTGAAGGTGATTAATGAGAAACCCTTTTCCCCACCCACCACCACGGAGTTCATCCAACAAAACCAAAGACCACAGACGTTAAAAGGATAACTGGTTAGTCCTCCTGCTGAGCAATACTTAAACTCACCCTCTTAACCCCATGTTTACCTGTGGGTCGGGACCTACAGGAGGTCCCGCTGACATGTGGGTAATCATATGAGGAAACCAACGTGAATTTAGTACCACGAAAAATAAACAATGACAGTCTCATTTGCTTCTTAACTATTAAACCTGGAAGGCATGTGTTTCTAGGTAAGATTTAGCTGATTCATAAACTGCAAGAAAACAGGCAAGTTTCTTTGATGCCTTAACCCACTTATGAGGTTCCCGACTCAGTACTTAGTTTTAGTGGTCTCTGCAAAAATAGGTAACTAGAACCTTGACTAATCAGAGAAGAGGAAGCAATTGCTTAAATGACATCACTAGCTGCTAGAAGCACGCTGAAAGTCACGGAGATGCACACAATTTCCCCAGGGGCGATGAGGGCCATTTGCATTACCAATTTCATTTTCTGTCTTGACTTTCAAGTGATAAACTCAATTACTGACACAGGCTCTTATAAAAAAGTAGCTGATTGATATGTGGTTTCTAAATGATTAAAACCCCTTTCAATAAAAAGAGAAAAGAAGGCGTATTAATTTGCCTTTGAAGTGTGACTCCATCCTTTTCACTTTCTCCACGGGTTACAAGTCCAGTGTAGTGTAAGGGGCAGGAAGTCCACCATTTATTTTTAACAAGATGTATAAAAAGGGTCCTACACGCAAGCCTTTTGGGACACCAACTATAATTTTATCCAACTAATGAAATAAAAGTTATCAAGTAATATTACCTTCTGGATTCCTTCAGGAAAGAAAAAGGGAGTATGTTGTGACTGCATTTTGAGAGTCATGATGCAGTGACGATGATAAACATTATAAAGCCTAAATCCTAAAGGGATAGGGAAAGAGAGAGCTCCACAGGATTGCTATTGACAAACATTTGAAGCTACAGGAGACTGGGAGCATCAGGAGTATGGAGTCCAGCTTCTACGGCTAAGCTGACAGATGATAAAGTATATTACCTCAATGGGTAAATATTTAAGCTTCATGAAGTGTTAGATATTTGACTGTAAATGAGCCAAGAATACAAAATTAGAAGGAAAAAAACTGCCTGTGAAATTATCCTGCAGACACAAACCCTCAACTGCCTGAGAGCCCCAGTTTTTTAAAAGCTGTGGTTGACAGAACAATTTAAGCAGTGAGATGTTTACTATGGTTAACAGAGATAAACCAGCACATGTAAAAGGTGTAATTACCCAGCATGTTTTCCTAACAATGGATCTTAACTCTGGGCCATGGGAGCACTGGTTTCTTTTCCTTTCTGAAAAATCATCTCAGGTGCTTGGGAAAAATTTTTTAAGTTTTCTTTAGAAACTAATAAGATGGTTAAATATTGAAAAACTGAGACTTTCATTGAGAGAGCATTATAGCATCTCTGAAGAGGATTTCCTGGATGAAGAATACTATTTAAGCTAGCAAGAAATCCAGAGAATTCGCATTTCTATCAAGGACTTACCTTTCCCTTAATGTAAATTACATCCCAACTAGATATGTCTTGTATTATAATAGGAGATAATAATTATTTATTGACTTGAAGGTATACATACAGAGATGTTTACATTATGAAACCATAAACCTGACTTATTAAAGAACCTGGGTGGTTTTTTCTTGTTATTAAATAGCAACAATAAAAGAGGACAGTTCCAATCTAGCTCTTGGAAGAAGAGAACCACTATAAATAAAGTTTTCTACATAATGAAACTTTTAGTAAGTCAAAAATTTCTCTAAGCCAACACTGGAGTAAATACAAAGATAATTAGTCACACATTAAAGAATATATTAAGTTAAAGTCTTGGTGAAGATTCTACCTCTCCATTGGGCATTTCTTGAGCCTGTCCTAGGGTGGGGTTATCTCCTCTGCAATACTGGTAAGACAGGAAATTGTCAGGGGGCTTTTGTTAGGGTGTGACTTTGGAGAGAATATAAACTTTCTGAATGACGGTAAAGTTATAGTTATTTATATGTTTATCTGTATATTTATATGCATTAAGTTTATATTGCATATATACACACATACATGTATATATGGTATGTATTTATATACACTAATGTAATGTTATTTATTTGTCTGTTCACCTGTATATTTATACACATATAATATATGCACATATGTACATGTATGTATATACACATGTATATACACATGTAAATATATATGTATATATAGTATATTTATATGTTTGTCTGCATCCTCTATTAGACCTTAAGCTCATCGAGGACACAGAACCCTCCGAGAACAGAGCCTGACATATTGGAAACACTCAATAAATATTTATTAAATGAGTGAGTGAATAAGATAAAGGCTAAATGTCCAGAAACATATGTTATGATAGAAAATGATTTAAACATGTGCCAAAGCACTCCCTTTACCTACTAAAAGAAAGTGCAAGGCACTCGTCTGTATACCCAACATTCACACAGGTAACCCCAAGTGAGCCTTAAGGGGCTAGTTCCTCTGGGAGAGCCATGCTGCCTCACAGGTAGACCTCCAGCAGCCCTCTCCTATGTGATATGAAGAGCCCCCCATCCAGACCGTCCATAAAGGCACCGTGCCCAGGCCTGGCAGCAGAGACCTAGCATGGGTCAGGAGACACTCACAGCCAGAGGGAGCTTCCCAAGATGCCTCAGCAGCGTGGAGCCAGCAGCAGCAGAGACAAAATGACTCACCACTCTTTGGGCACACATGATCTAGCTACATCAAGAGCATTTCTTTTCCCTTCATCCTTTGATGTAATCATCTTCTCATGTGCCATGAAAACCACATGGGGCATGGTTACAATAAGAACTGTATTTAAGTGTTGGCTCCACCTCAACTCTACCTAATTAACTACCTAATGAACTGATCTGGGCCTCAGTTTCTTCATATGTAAGATGGGAATGATCATAAGAATGAAACTGACTTTACAGGATTCTTAGGCAAGTCAAGTGAGATTGTGGATGTGGAAACACTTGTCAAGCCACAGAACACTCTGCAATATACAAAGTTATAAAGAAAGGGGTCTGTGTGGTAGAATGCTAATTTCTATCCCTCTGCCATGCTTTGCAATGTGACTTTTAAGTTCCCCCCATCAGCAGTCGTGGCGTCTATTCATCCACCAAACCTCTTCTCCAATCTGTCTGGCTTCGCAGTTTGCTCTGATCTATAAAAAACAGCAGAGGGCTTCCCTGGTGGTGCAGTGGTTGAGAGTCCGCATGCCGATGCAGGGGACGCGGGTTCGTGCCCCGGTCTGGGAAGATCCCACATGCCGCGGAGCGGCTAGGCCCGTGAGCCATGTCCGCTGAGCCTGCGCGTCCGGAGCCTGTGCTCCGCAACGGGAGAGGCCACAACAGTGAGAGGCCCGCGTACCGCAAAAAACAAAACAAAACAAAAAAACAGCAGAGGTGATGGTGTGAGAGTACTGAGCCCAAAAAGTCCTGCAAACTTTCATTTTCTCTCTTGGAACGCTACCACTGCCAGGACAACGCACCCAGAATAGCCTGGTGAGGATTAGAGTCATTTGGAGGACGGCTCGGTTGTCCCAGCCGAGGTCATCCTAGTGCAGCATCCAGCAGCAAACAGAGCCACGATGAGCAGAGCTGCCTGCCTGCCCCATAGCTGACTGTAGGCGTAAAGGGAGCCCAGCCAAGACCAGCAGAACCGCCAGACCATCCGTAAATTCATCAGGACTGGTGACAGCTTATTGTTTGAGACCACTGGGTTTGGGGGTGGTGCGCTACGTGGCAATGGCTCACTGACCTGGCATCATAGCTGCCTACCAGAGCCCTTGGGGACACCTCCAGAGAAGAGGGCTCACGTGGTCGGAAAATGTGGAAGTCAACGACAACTGCATGGTACAGCTTTTCCCTTCAGCTTCCTTCAGCATTTCCAGGGTGGTTTTAACCACAATTTCTGGCTGACCTCAGGACTAAGGCTGAGAGCTTCTGATCTCAGCAGAAAGCCTGCCCTGAGTTCACAGGATACCATGTGAACAGCTGTGCTTCTGCTTCCAAGATGCGATCTAAAAAGAAAATAAGAAATGGCCTCCTGGATCTCATCCCTCTTTAAGTATGCTGTCCCGGCAAAGAGCCAAAGATGCAGGCAGGTCTCTTTTTAAATATAGCTTCTGAAATCAACCTACCCAGACTGACATTTAAAAATTGGCTGATACAGGAAAGCAGGAAGGGATTAGTCAGCAGAAGTGGAAAAGGGAATAGATCAGAGGCTAGATCATCAGAAGCCTATAAAAACCATAACTGTTCAGGATGATTTGTGTGGCAAGTGGAAAGGTAATTAAGAAAGAAATGAAAGGGTAAAAGCCATCAAAGTCTTCTTTATGACCAACTATGTCTTTGCTCACAGAGCTTTGGCCACCATAGCCAAGGCTAATGTGATGCCCTTCGTGAAAATTCTGAGGATAATCACAGGCCCATGGATTAATGTTTCCCTATATTTTTGCCTTGTTCATGGGAGTTTTGTTTATTTCCTAGGGCTTAACTCTCCCACAGAGTGTGCATAAGCATGGGATGAGGGCCCAGGACTCCAATCATCCAAATATGTCTCATGATTAATAGATCAGGTTCACTAAGTTATGAGGACTTGAAGGAATTCTACAACTCCTACAAATATATCCTCACCCTTGCTTAAAGGGTTCTCTTTCTATACTGTAACTTCGTGATACCCAGCCTTCTCTCTTTCTCCTTTATTATCAAAATACACCAGCAGCAAAGCTGTTTAAACAACCAACAAATCAGCAAAAACTAAGAAAAGCATATGAGCTTAAGATCAGAAGGCCAAGTACCCATAAACAATGACTGCAGATACCATTCACGGAGTACTTTACAATGTACTAAGCACCATGGTGTTTATACATTACCTCAAATTTATCTCTCAACAATTCCATGAGTCAGGTATTGTTAAGCCCATTTACAGATGAGAATTGGCAAGATGCAGTGGCTTGTCCCAAAAGTCTCATAGCTACTTACTGGCAGAGCTGAGAGCAAAACTAAGTCTGGATGAGACCAAAGTACTTCTCTCCCAACAACCACTTGAATCTCAAGCTTTGACTCCAGCCAAAATTCTTTGCATTTGAAAATAATGCTTATTCAACATGTTACAAACTGCCAAGCATTTCGTCAGCTGCCTGAACCAAATGTTTCACCTTCCTGAGTGCATCCCCTTCCTTAGCAGAGCTTGGTCCAGCTCCCTGCAGAGCCCCTCCTGGCTGACAATTTTTCTTGGGGCCACTTTTTGCAGCCTCTCCCAGCTCTGCCTTTTGCCCGAGCTCCATTCTCTACACTTTGCTTTTCATCCTTTTTGCTCCCTTCCCTTTACCAAGAGCCACGGTGCCTGGGCTTAAGAACTTTAGTGTTAGACTAGCTCTGTCATTAACTAACTAATTGATTAACATGAGATGTTTGACAAGTAACTTACCTTCTCTGAGGGTAATAACAGAACCTACTTCATAGAAAAGACTAAATGAGTAGAACAGAAAACTAGCCTCAACAAATTTAAAAGGTTATTTCAAGCATCTTTTCTGACCACAATGGCATGAAACTAGAAATTAGCCATGGAAAGAAAAATGAGACAAAAATGATGACATGGAGACTAAAAAACATGCCACTAAAACACCAATGGGTCACTGATGAAATTAAAGAGGAAATTTAACGATAATTTGAGACAAATGACAATGAAAACACAACCATACAAAATCTAGGGGATGCAGCAAAAGCAGTCCTAAGAGGGAAATTCACAGCAATACAGGTCTTCCTCAAAAAACAAGAAAAATCTCAAATAAACAACCTAACCTACCACCTAAAAGAATTGGAAAAAGAGGAACAAACAAAACCTAAAGTCAGCAGAAGGAAGGATATAAAGATCAGAGAGAAAATAAATAAGATAGAGATTTTAAAAAATTAGAAAAAATAAGTAAAACCAAGAGCTGGTTTTTTGAAAGGATAAACAAAATTGACAAACCTCTGCTCAGGCTCACCATGAAGAAAAGAGAGAGGACCCAAATGAACAAAATAAGAAAAGGCTAAATGAAATTATATATGTACTGGGCTTAGCACAGTGTAAGGTAATATAGTAAAAGCTCAAAAATTGTTATGGAAAAATAAATATACGCCTTCCAGGAACATATAGATTTGGTGGAAGGAGAAAGCCAAAACTATTCCTAGATTCTTGTTACTGAGAAAAAGGTCTCCATGGTGACCCCATTCAAGAGGAATCATTGGAAGTGCATAAAGCAAGTCTTCTTTATATTTGTTTGCTGCTTTACAATTTATAAAGTACTTCCATAAACAGAATCTTATGTCACCCTTGACATGAGGCAGCACTTTCCAAGACGTGGTACCAATGCCACACTCTCGATGACGTCTTCCCTGAACTTCCTGTAGAAAACATTAGGGATTGATTCAGCATCATCCAACCTCCTTCTAATAAAGTCTCTTTTGCAGCTAGGGTGTCTGATGTGATTGAAGGTTAGCCAACTATTGGAACGTGTATAAGCCATCATTTCAGAATCGAGTGGGAGAAGGGGCATAATGGCAGGGATCCGTTTTTGCCAGGAAGGTCATGGTGGGGTAGCTGGTTCTGGTGCTGGCATCTCTTATGGCAGATTCACAATTTAACAGGCCACTTCAGACTCGGGAAGGAGCAGCAGTCCCCTGCATGGCCCAGTTGTGGGGTAGGACTTTGAAACATGTCTTTTCAGCCCTTCAGTGATTATGTAAGACTTTAATTTTCTATAAATCCCTTTCTTCTTAAATTAACCAGAGTATGTTTTATTTTCTGAACTTGATCTCTAAGCAGTCACTTAGAAGAGGAATTCTTCTTGACCTCCTTTCTGTACCCACAGTCCTTTGTTCCTGCCCATAATTCCTGTGACATTTGACTTTTCATTATAGTAACTTTTATACATGACTGTCTCTTTTTCCAATTGAAGGCAGCTTGATAGAAGACATCATTTTCATCTTTGATTTTCCCCACAGCACTCAGCACAATGCATGTGCTGAATGGAACTGGGACTTCCCCACAGCAGCACCGTGGCTGGCAAAAGACTGATTTTGAAATATCACTAGGTTTTATTATTCCATGTTTGATCTCTTGTTAAATTACGCCTAAATGTAAGTTTTCACAGTGGCCATCTTTATTTGTGGTAGACTAGGTAGCTCTTCAGAAATATTTCTTCCCACTGACTCACTTCCAAGGGAGTACTATATTGATTTTGATCACATGGCTTGATTTGGCCTCACACTGGGGTAGAGCATATCTCCACCATCTTTTCATGTTGGGTTCAGTTACATGATTTGCTTTGGTCAATCATCTGTTAGCAGACATCCTATGACAGAGACTCTTGAAATGCTCTTACGCAGTAGGTTTGTGCTCTTGGGTCTCTTGTCATTGTCATAACAACATGCCCCAGAGGGTCCACTGGCTCAAGGAGGAGGATAATGGATCCATGGATCACAGCGCCCCCTCCAAGAGTCCAGCCTAAATTAGCACCCCCACCTCTCCTTCCCCTCTCATCTGCAGATGCATGAGTAATACATGCTTACTGTTTTCTATCACTGAGGTTTATGACACAGTGTTGTTGTAGCAGTAAGTCATGTTTCTGGAGAGGCAAAGAGGGAAATTCCCCTTTTCAAAGAAGACTGGATGTATTAGAAAGAGAAGGTGCCTCTTGTATGAAGTTTAATACTTTCCTCCACAACCCCCTTCCTCCTGGAGACTAATCTCCTTCATTTCCACCCAACACACATTGTGGGGTTGGAGTTACTTTCTGCCCTTCCCACCCCACCCTCCTTGTGCTTTTCAGTAGATGTTGGCTTCTCTTCATTGAGTCCTCTTCTCTCCTCTCAGTATCATTTTTGAGGACTTGTATCACTCTCTGTGGAAAATTCCCAAACTCTAGCCCCAGTCCCTAAGTTGTCCTCAAGTCATAGCCATTGAGTTCCAGCTGCCAAGAGCCTGTCTCCAGCTGGCACTCCTCACGGGATCTCTGACACGGAACTCCCAGACCACAGCCAGCAACTTCTTCTAATTCACTCTTCTGTCTCCTCTTCCTTTGACCATCTCCCAGGTCATCCATACACAAAAACTGCAGGAATAAATAGTTCTCTTCCTGTCACCAAATACCTGCCAGATACCTTGTAGGTGAACTGATGTGGCTTTCAAAAGCACTCAGAGGGAGTTATTTAGGTTCATGGAGCTTTTAAGTTAAAGGAGCACTCTCTGGAATAATTCTGTAAAGCAGAGAGACTTTGGCAATGAGGCTTTGCCCTGAATGTGTTCTCTAATTTCAGGATTTTTACTGTATACATTATCCTTGAATTAGGGGCAGGGTGGTGAGGGACAGAAGATGGAGCCTCACGTATAAAAAGACTGTGGGAACCAGTAAGGGTTTTGGTGGGACACAAAGGGCATAGGGAAACTGTGGCTACGTCCACTTCAATTATCAAAATTAAAGGCTGATATCCTGTACTGTCCTATTCAAAAATCAATGGCTAATAAAAATGTAAGCAATATTAATTCAGGCTGGCAAAACAGGGATTAAAATTTACCATGCAGAACACAGACCATAAAAATTTTGCAACTAGATTTTTTTTGCCATTCAAAAAGGATATCACACTCTCAGCTTATAGACAGGCATTTAACGAAAGACTTCTGAAGAGACCCTGGGCATAAATCTCATGTTGGATGCTTTTTTTTAAAACTCATTTTGTATAATTCCAGCTTTTCTTCCAGTCTGCCTGGCTTTCTACCACACTGTCTGTTACTGAGATCTGTCGGGCAGGGACAGTAATGAGAATTCTGGGCACAGCCTCTAGGGAGGAGACAACGAGAGCCTGTCAGAGCCCCTTACCACGTTGCTGAGTTAAAACCGATACAGAGAATATTTGTTTGGTGGATTCCAGGAACGAATGACAACTGTTTACTAAGTGTGTGTGTGTGTGTGTGTGTGTGGGCTTATTGACAAAACAAGTGGCTACGTCTTCTCCCAGGCACCCAGTGTCTGTAGCAAACACATTTTCACATCCCATTAACTGCAGGACTTGAAGTTTTATATGTTTATTTTTATTGCATGGTATATTTTAGCTCCTGTGCTGGTCAAGTGTTTTAGTGCAGATGGAAATTGGGCAAGCTTCCTTCCCTGACTCTGTAGTTGATCCTTGTTCTTTACCCCCAAAAAAGTCTTTGAGTCTAGATTAAACTTTGTCCCATTGAAAATATCAATATTTAGCAGACTGCAGTGATCAAAAAGGGGACTGGGATGAGATTTTCAGAGGTGTGTAGGGGGAGAGAGGAACAGACAGAGAGAAAATGACTTTACTGGACCAGCATTAAGTCAAAAAATCATACTGGAACTCTTATTCTACACCATACCCACAATTGAGCATGCAGACATGCACCAACTGGGGCCAGACGTAAGGTTAATATTTTTAACACAGTGTTGAAATAGTACAGCACATCAGTATGCTGTCTTTGGCCTTATATATAATAAGAAATGTTTACATGTGTGTACACATACACATACGTATATACGTATGTGATATTTCAGGAAGATGGGATGATGAGTGCAGTGAGATTCTAAGAAAAGGGGGCAACTGGGACTAAGGTACAGAATGGAGAGATGAGACTTTGAGCTTGGAGCTCTGGGATCTGAAAGGAACTCGTGCAGCCAGGACAGGTGGGAGGTGTAGCTGCAGGAGGAGGCAAAGCCACACCCCCAAATGCCTCGACGGCCCTGCTCAGGAACCCGCATTTTCTAGAGAAGGTGGCGGGAAGGTCTTTAAGCAGTGGAGCACAGTGATTCATGGCCATTTATGCATGGCCCTCTGACAGTGTGAGGACAGGGGCTTGGAGCAGAGGCAGTGCCGGAAGCAGGTGAGTCAGGTGGAGACATCTGTGGCAATAATCTACGTAGGAAAAGTGAGAACATAGGTTTAAAATAGCTTCCAGTTCACCCAGTACCTCAATATAATGTCCCTTTGGAAGGCTATAGTCAAAATTTCCATGTGATTTTTCAGAACTGCCATTACTTGAAAAAATACACAAAACATATCTGAGTTCTCCAGTACAACAAACTCACCTCCAAAATCAGAGATTAGAAATTTAACAAAAATATTTTTATTAGCTTGTAAACTGTTTTTTATTCAACATACTTTCCACCCTTTGACTTCCATTAAAAATATGTGTGTGGCCGGTCAGGATGGCTGTTATCAAAAAATCTAGAAACAATAAATGCTGGAGAGGGTGTGGTGAAAAGGGAACCCTCCTGCACTATTGGTGGGAATGTAAATTGATACAACCACTATGGAAAACAGTAAGGAGGTTCCTTAAAAAACTAAAAATAGAACTACCATATGACCCAGCAATCCCACTACTGGGCATATACCCTGAGAAAACCATAATTCAAAAAGAGTCATGTACCAAAATTCATTGCAGCTCTATTTACAATAGCCAGGGCATGGATGCAACCTAAGTGTCTATCAACAGATGAATGGATAAAGAAGATATGGCACATATATACAATGGAATATTACTCAGCCATAAAAAGAAATGAAATTGAGTTATTTGAAGTGAGGTGGATGGACCTAGAGTCTGTCATACAGAGTGAAGTCAGTCAGAAAGAGAAAAACAAATACCGTATGCTAACACATATATATGGAATCTAAGAAAAAAAAAAAAAGTCATGAAGAACCTAGGTGTAAGATGGGAATAAAGACACAGACCTACTAGAGAATGGACTTGAAGATATGGGGAGGGGGAAGGGTAAGCTGTGACAAAGTGAGAGAGTGGCATGGACATATATACACTACCAAACGTAAAATAGATAGCTAGTGGGAAGCAGCCACATAGCACAGGGAGATCAGCTCATGCTTTGTGACCACCTAGAGGGGTGGGATAGGGAGGGTGGGAGGGAGGGAGACACAAGAGGGAAGAGATGTGGGAACATATGTATATGTACAACTGATTCACTTTGTTATGAAGCAGAAACTAACACACCATTGTAAAGCAATTATACTCCAATAAAGGTGTTAAAAAAAAAAATTGCAAGAAGACTACAGAGCTTCCATATGCCCTTCTCCCAGTTTGCCTAATACTAACATTTTACACTACTGTAGTATAATGATCAAAACCAGGACATTAACATTGGGAAAAATATTATCAATCAAATGACAGGTTTGATTGAATTTCATCAAGTTTTCTCTGCTAATGTTGCAAAAATTGAATCCACCACCTGGTATTGTATTTAGTTCCCTTGCATTTTATGACCTAGAAAAGTTATGAACCTTGGAGTATTGGGCAAGTTATTTTACAAAAGGGTATTCATTTTGGGTCTGCCTGCAGTTCCTTCATTATTAGAACATAGTTACACATGTTTTGGTGAGAATACTACCCAAGTGTTTGCCCTTCTTAGTGCATTACTTTGATGCCAATGTCTCACTGTTGGTGATTATTTGGTTAAAGGGGTGTGTGCAATGTTTTATCTTTGTAATTAAATACTTGGGAGAGATACTTTGAGACAATTCTAATATCCCATTTTTTCCTTATACTTTCACCTTCAACTCTTACCATCCATCAATGGATTTTGTATATAATTACCACTATTATGGTGATTTCCTATTTCCCTCATTCCCTTTACATTTATTAATTAGAATTCTTCACCATTAAATTGAACCAGAATCAAAAAAAAATTAATTTTATGATAATAGCATAGAAAAATTTAATACAAGTATTTTACAAAGATGTAAATTGATATTTCATATATATATTTATATATTTATATTTGACATATTCACATTTATCTTTAATAATGTAATTACTGAAGCTATTTTATATTTAAACTTCATACCAAAAAATAAAATAAATTGCTTTAAGAAATTTCAAAATTTAGTTCTCTTAAATAATAACTGAAGATATGAAAGGGGAAAAAATCTCAGTGGAATTAAGAGTGTAAGATTTTAGATCCAAGACATTTTCTCTGTTCAGACTATAAGAAGTAGAACAGAAGTACACAGTAGAAACTAGTTTCTAAGACATGATCTGATAGATTCTGGTGTTCAGAGTATAAAAGAAATCATAACTCAGTTTTGCAACATTTATGTTAGATTACACTTACAATGTAATGTATGCCTATAAGAACAACAGAGCTGCAGGACCACTGCATTATAAACTAAAAACCAAGCTGAACCTTCATTTGTAAAAACTGAGGAGTAATTCAGTTTTAATTTTTTAAATCTTTCCTGTCATCCTTCATAAAACCTCAGTCTCTGTAATTTTTCTAAGCTTTGATCACATTTTATTAGAGAAACTACTCAACAAAAGAGATGTACCCCAAGCACCTAGAAAAGAGTCTGGTGCATGGTAGGTGCTAGATACGTATTTTTTGAATGAATAGGCAGATTCAAATGAGAATTCTGAGTCCCTGATTGTCTTTTTACCCTGAAGCATTATTAACCCATATGAAAGACATGATTAAGACCCAATTCATTACCAACAAGATTCTAACCCAGGCGTCCCCAAACCCTGGGCCACGGACTGGTAATGGTCTGCAGTCTGTTAGGAACCAGGCCACACAGCAGGAGGTGAGCAGCCTGCAAGCAAGTGAAGCTTCATCTGCCACTCCCCATCGCTCCCCATTGCTCACATTACCGCCTGAACCATACTCCACACCCCCGCCCTCCGGTCCATGGAAAAACTGTCTTCCACAAAACCGGTTCCTGGTGCCCAAAAGGTTGGGGACCGCTGTTCTAGCCCATTGTAGTACCACCTGGAAAAGCAGCTCCCCCCGGGTCGTAGACTGAAAGACAGTCTCAATTCTGAGTCAGACAGGTGGCATTACAATCAACTAAAGCAAGCTCTGCCGCTGTATTTCTAACATTTGAATTATCCCTGCCCCCTAAGACAGTGGAGTGCTATTCTTTCTAGGACCTCCTAGATAGGGGGATATTTTCATAAGAAGCGGAGCATGATTCAAAGATAGGTAGTATGAAAAGTCTGAACTAAAATCGAGAGAGCTATCTGAAGTCAGACTTTAAAAATTTTGACCTTCAAAAATTTTTTTTTGCATTCTGAACTAATGATGATTTGGTGAACAAAACACAACTAACTAGACAGCAAACTACAACACCAACCCTGCTAGATTCACATAGAGACAGAGGAGGTGGCCTCCTCCAATTTATCTCCTCACGATATCTTCATTATTAAGCTGCCCTCATCCTGAGAATCCCTTACACAGATCATTCATAAGATGTGATGGTTCCCAGTCCTTCCTGCATATCAGAAACCAGATAAAAAAGATGATCCCAGCGCTTCACTCCAGACCAACCCAATCACACTCTGAGAATGAGCACTCTTAGTTTTTAAAACTTCTATGGGTGAGTTGATGGGCAAGAAAGGTAAGAACAACTGATGTCTCTAGGAAACCACTATAAGCACGAGAGTCAGTCACCCAAAGGGTAATCCATCAGGCCATGTCTTTGCTCACCGATTCGTTCATTTAGCAAACATTTATTGTGCATCTACCGTGTGAGACCAGCGTGAGAAAATGCAAAGAAATAGTAACACTAGCAACTTTCCCCTTATTAAACACTCACACCACATGAGTATACAACCAGGCTGACCTCGTAAGTGTGCAACCAGTGTAGCTGCATAGGGCCCTGGGTATGGAAGAGCCCCGTGCTGTCGCCATCTTGAAATTCTTGATAATTTTGGAACAAAGGGCTCTGTATTTTCATTTTGCTCCAGTATAGAGCTTCAAGGGCTCTATGCTAGCCTGGCTTGGGATATTGAAGCTCAAATATGGCCAACCCCAGTGGGACATGCTGCCCACTTTCTTCATCTCCCCTCCATCAACAGTGTCATCAGTACAAATAAGTGAATCTTTGTTGATAACAGGGGTTATCAATGCATCTTCCTTGGCTAAAATCCATCAGCTATTTCCTGTAATGGGTGACTTCTCACCGCCTACTCCCCTCCTCCCTGGCTTGCCACCATCTTTTCCATTCCCCACCCCAAATGCTGCTATCTTACGGTAACAGCCAAGACAGGGTAGCGAAGATGTCACAGGAGTATATGGAAAGGGTACTCATACTCAAGTGTCAGGAAATGCCTTCTGGGCAAGTTGAGGTGTTGCCAGCCTAATTGAAGGTCGACTCAGACCCCCAGATTCCCTATACTATATTAGGTTGAAAGCTATAAGAAGCTTCAAGAAGACTAGGTCATAGTCATAGTACTTCAGAGGAGGAAACAAGTACGTATCTCTGGGGCCTCCAGGAGAAAACTGTACATGAAGAGGGTTAGCAGGAGACAGGGCGTGGAGGCTGAGTTAAATCATATCTCCACAGTCCCTGAATGTTTGCGGACTCTTTCCTTTGGGACAAAGGGAAACATAAGGAGTGACATGATCAGGACTGTATTTTAGAAAGTTTACTGTTGTAATAGTATTTAAGGTAATTTGAAGGGGGATAAGCAAAAAGGCATGAAGAAGACATTTAAGGCTCATATGGTCCTTCAAAAATGAGGAAACAGGATTAATAATAATGCAAGATAATATTTAATGAACTTACTCTGTGCCAGACACTGTACCTGGATTATGCCATTCAACCCTATCAAAACCCTTTAAGATAGGTGCTTTTTATTATCCCCACGCTATTGAGGAAAAAGAGGAGGTAAAGGGACTTTAAGTAACTTGTCCATGGTTACACAGCCAGTGGCAGCAAAGGTATTATTTATTTAACTCCAGATTCAATGATTTTAAACTCTGATAAAAATCCTAACAAGATGTCTTTAACTAAAAAAAAGTTCTACAATCCGTACAAAAAATTTTAAATGTAATGTTAAAGAATGCTCTTTTAAAAAAGAACCAGAAGGGTGATATTTTAGCAGCCTTGAGAACTCATTATAAAGCAACACCATTTAAAACCTTTTGTTCCTGACACAAAAACAGAAACACAGATCAATAGAACAGATTGGAAAATCCAGAAATAGACTAAAGTGTTTTAAAAAGTGTAACACGTGATAACACAAGCTTCCCATAATAAAAAGTGTTAGGAAGAATTATTAAATAAATCAAATTGGAATAACTGGATAATAATTGGGGTGAACTGATCAGGTTAGATACATATTTTACACTGTACACAAAAATAGCCTCCACATGAATTGAGTTAAATACAAAAAAAAAAAAAAAATGCAATGACAGAAAAACCAGCAGGAGATGGAACAGACTATTTACCAGATTTGTGAAAGAACAATAACTTCAGCTTTGAAGCAGTGGAATAAATCATGAAGGAAAGGACTGACAGATCTGAATACATAAAAAATTTAAAACTTCTGTACAATGAAAAAACAGCAAGACTAAAATAAAAAGCACATTATACTAAGGGCATTATTTGCATTCCATCTGACAAAAAGGGCTTTAAAACTCAAACTATATATATCCTCATTCAAATTTATAAGGAAACCATCAGACCTCAAAATACAAACATGTAAGATAAGAAAAAACAATGGATACACAGAGAAGCACCATCAGTAAAGAAAAAAATAGAAAGTGGTTCAAACCACCAACAACTAATACAATAAAAGCAAAACAAACTTAAGATAGTATTTTTTCCCCTTTCTAAATAACATTCCCCCCCAAGCAGGCAACACCCAGTGTTGCCCCAGTTAGACGGAAGGCTGTGTACTGGTTGCTTACTGGTGGAATGCAACCTTCTTAAAAATCAGTATCCCAATACACAGCCAGAGTCAGGCTCCAAACCACAATGATTTCTATAATCAGCAATTACATACCGAGCACTTTATTTCTGGAAATAATAAAAGCAAAAGTGGATTGGGGATGGAGATGGTCATTTGTTACTGCTCACAAAGGGGAAATGTTGGAAACAACCCGAACACCCCAAATTATGGGAATGGTTTTATAAACTATGACACAGACTATTATTCAGGGTGAGACACTTTAAGCTATTATTTTCATAAGTTTAGTCCAAAGGGATGGAGAAAGAGACAGGGATGTATCTTGAGGGGACAACAGTATTAAGAGAAAAATCATAAAATTATTTCCTTTAAGGTTGTCAGAGCCTGGATGTGCTTATCATTGGAGGGGAGCAATATATTAGAGAAAAAAGAAGAAGGAAAATGTGAGAAGGAGTGAGAGAGAGAAGTAAGGAGAAGAGAGGGTGGGAGGGCAGAGAAGGAGAGGGAAGTGAGTGGTAAGATTGCAGGTGGGATGAAGTCCAGACAGCAGACGCAAAGGTAAGCACAGAGGAGTTTGCAGTGGAAACGAGGAGTGAAGATGAAGAAAGAGCAACAAGAAACACGTTTGAAGTAAAGACACACAGGTCAATTTTATCCTTTGAGAATTCCTCACTCAGGTGAGCTGCTCTTGGTTTGGCAGAATCCAGAAGCCCTGACCCCAGTGATGCTGTAATTCTGTAACATTTTATAACCGCATTTATTCAGTCAGCATTTAGTGTCACTTCCCAGCAAGGAAAGGAAAAATGAGCAAAAGTGCCACCAGGGGGCAGGTTTGGTACTGGCAAAGGGACTTCAAAGACAGCATGCAAAAAAATATATATATATTTTTTCTTTCAGCACAGGATCCATTCTTTGTTTTGCAACAATAAATATTGCATCAAGTCCAGAGAAATTCCTTAATGGATATGAATTTCGCTCAGGTGTGCAAGAAATGTCACAGTACTTTATATCCTTTAAATAAAATTAAATCCAGCCTCAAGCCGCTATCCTACTAGGTCAGGTTAAAAGTCAATTTCAGTCATTATTATGGCTCCCACAGCCTCATTGGGTCCTGCAGAGGTTCTTGGGGGTCTCATCCAGGGCTAACATTTAGGTCATTGGTTCAATATGTGAAATGCTTATGGTCTGAACGAACATGATCCCTTGATAGTCTGTAACTTGTTAGGAATGGGCAGACATTCCATCACCTGGAACACACACACACAAACACACACGCACGCGCGCGCGCGCGCACGCACGCGCGCACACACACACACACACACACACCTCCTTAGGGCACTCAGAGAAGAGAAGCTGGAATTCATCCTTATCTTTAGAGCTCTTGTCTCCAGCACGCCCCTTTCTGCTCCTCTCTCCTGTGCCTGCCTCTCCGCCTCCAGACTCCTCGCCTTCCTCTATGGGTTTCATCTCTGGCCAGCTGAGGCTTTCAGAAAATCTAGGAAGACAGATGTCTTCAAGGCTACAGAAGCCTCAAGAGAAGCATGGAGCCCAGAGGCCAGGTCCAGTGCTCAGGACAGGGAAAGGAGAAAACACAAGAACAGCAAACACCCGTATATCCTAATTGTATTGCCGCACTGACCACAAGACCACAGTTCTTAAAACCCCATTTACAACTCTGACAGCATGCAACAGTGAGTTTTCTTTTTCTGGTAGATGACACAGAACTTGGACATCTCTCAAAGTTGATGCGGGCCGGGACTGGCCATCAGATTAGCTGCCCTGGGGGAACAAAGACGAAGACGGGCACACCCTCATCTCAAGGAGCTTCTGGTGACACATAAAGAGAAACAGGTGATAGGGCATTAATGGATTTAGGTAAGAGCTGCAAACTAAAAGCCTGAAGGCCAGAACCCGTCAACCTTAGTAATTTTTCACTTGCCAACATTTAAAACATTAAAAGCAAAGGACGGTTTACATAAATTTCTATAAATCTAGCATCTCTTTAAAAATAAGAAGACCTGGCAACCCAGACCTGCATTTCCACATGGCAGCCATCATTAGGAGCTGAGTAGAGGCTGCCCCCTTTAGCTGGGGCCACTGCTTTCCAGTTGTCCACAGTCCCCACCACTCCCTATTGTGTTATGCCCCGTCTACTTCCCTCATGTATGCTACTGGCCTAGCTTCTATAGGTTTTGAGTCTGTAACTCCTGACTGAGTGAACTAAATAAAATTATACTCAGGGTACAGTGGTAAGTGTTCCATGAAACTGATTAAGCTTCTGCATTTCTTCAATTCGCACTCTGATAGATCTGGAAATTCAGAATTATTTCAGATGGGCCTGAAGATTTGAGCAGAGACTGAAGAAACTGTTGTACTTAAGTGATTAACTTGGTTCTTATGCAAATGTTACAGACAAGGCCAGCCATACTCCTGGCATCAAGTAGACTCGTTGCTTGTGTGCTAAAGAGTAAACCCAAGGCACAAAAAGATACTTGTGAAATGCAGCTTTAGCTATGTTCTTTGGCCTCATTTCCCATTACTGCTATCTTGAGTGCCCCATGGAGTGTGCGCTGGTGTGAGTGAGCTACAGGAAGCCACACCCATGGACATTCCTCTCAGACCCAGTCCTGTCCTGACCTCAGGTCCAGGACAGTTCAGCCCCAGCCTGCAGAGACACCCAGCTTCATTTTGCTCAATTTTAACTTTCAATAGATCATTCCAAGTTTAGAACTTCTTGCACAGTCAATAAACTTAGGGGAGAAAAATAAAGGAAAGAAAAAAATAACTCTTTGTTGAGGACATCTGGACTTGTCTGGCTTCCCTGGGGATTCAAGTAACTATCCATGGAAATTCCTCTCTATGTGTCTGAAAATAATGTTTAAAAGACTAAAAGGCAACATATGAAATAAATTAACAACACCTATTTGGCAAATGTATTCTACATGTTGAAAGGTGTTGTTGAATACAAAGGTCAACTCATGTGAACTTCCCCATAGTACACGCATATCCAACAAGGATGCTGTTGGAATCTTAATGCTTGAAATTTTATTGATCCAATGGAGTAGAGCTATTTAGAAAGCTCTACTTTCTAAAGTAGTAAACAACTGGGGAAGAGAAATGGGCATAAAAGCTATAAGACAGAGTATCCCATGTCCTTCAACAGAAGGGACACCCAGCTTCCTCAGCTGATTTCTGAAGAAGGCCAGACACACAGGACTTACTTAAGAAGCTCCTTGACCCTTAATGACACAGAAGAAACTGATTACAGCTAGTAGAATATCTGACAGATTGTAGAAAATAACATCTCTCCCTGAGAGAATAGTTAAAAGAACAGCATTTTATCTCAGGTCTTAATAATTTGGGGAAAGAGAATATAGTATCTGCAAGAAATAGTACCTTAAGTATTTAGTACATTAAGCATTTTCAAAATCGACATCCCAGCCATCATCAGAAGGAGAGAGTCTCAAGTCACACTCAGAAATATTTTATTTTAAGATACTTCTATATTACATTCTCCTTAAATATAATTTTTTTAAAGTAGAGCTTTAAAATGAGGGATATCCACTAGCAAACAGGATTTTTGAAGATGTTATAATTTCTATATTACAGGGTTAAAAAAGAAACTCATCTTTGAAAATTAAAAAAACAAAACAAAACACTGTCACACCTTTAAAGAAACGGGTTTTTTTTCCACAATCCAAAAACGAGTGCTTGCTAAGCAAATGTTACAGATGATGAGGGAAAGAAAATCAGAATCAAAGTCCTCAAAATACATAGAAGACCTCAAAATGTGTATGGACTCATATGCACTCATGTGAACACACATGCACATACACACACACAGCGGAAACAAGTGAAGCACAGCCAGGGGCACTGAGGCCCTCCCTGATCCAAAGCCAGAAAGTGGGCATCCTTGAAAGCACACAACCCTACCCAGTCTACGCTGTCTCATCTTCAAGTGCTGTTCATCAGAAACCCGCCAGGGAGAACACTAGATTCTCTCCAAAGGTATTTGGAATACCATATCAAGTTATATCACCAAATAAGCAAAACAACAAACCCATCTAGTAGTTTCTAAAAGATTTATTCTTTGCCTACTGTCCAGGAGAAATGAGCCTATTATAAATGTCTAACATTAGTCACAAATCTGCAGGCCAGTGAATGAAAAAAAAGTTGAAATGGCCATGCTTAAGTACAAAGAGACACCTTGGTAATTATTTTTAAGAATGTAAATTATGTTGGTGGAATGCAGGACTGTTTATGAAATGTCGACAAAAGAGGAAATCTTCTGCATCAGAACATTGAGTAATGATGAAATAAAACAAACTGATGAAATTTTAAATTACATTCTCTGGGTCTTATGCTTTCAGCTTTATCTTTGCCCTCTCTCCCTGACTCCCTCGCCCTTCATACCTGATCACCAAGGGAGAAGAAACAAATATACATAATCTTATTTGGGGCAGCCACCTTAGCGAGTGAAGTCTGCCTCGACCACAGAGCAGGCAGCTTTCAGGAAGCCCTGGGAACCCTGCTGAAGTTCTCACTGTGGACCCCAGGGGCAATGTCTCTGAACTTGAAATCAGTGCAGATAGTGTAGGTGTTTCAGTAAGGAGATAAGGAGAGAGAAAAAGAGAAGTAGGAAGGGAAGACAAATTATATACTATGTCTGGGAGCAAGTCATGAGAGAAATTAGTTTGCAAACTAATTGATTTGACTATGGTATAAACATGGTCTCCAAACAAGACAATCCCTTTGGTATAAGAAGAAAAGATTAGAGCATCTCTGAATAATTAAATATTTTAAATCCATCCTTAAAAAAACTTATTTTGTGCATTTTTAAAATTATGTCACTAACATCACCCCATTCCTATTATTGGCATCAGCAACATCGCCTACTTCTAAGAGTCTGCGTTTGAAGATGGCTCACATTCACAGTGATTCTAAGAGGATGTGTGAGCATCTTATCACTTCCTTGTGTCTTCTAATATTGTCATGCCAAACGTTTATGTAATGAAATACATATCTTTATTATAAAGATTATTTTTCCTTCATATGACATGTAAGGCCTTCTATTGCCTTTTACAAAATTCCGTGTAGGTAGGTCCTATTTTCTATTGGTTTCATCTTAGGAGAATAAAGAGAACATTTAACAGCATTTATTATAAACAGTGGTCATTGGTCGATTGGGTTGAAAGCTGCGAGTGTAATTTGGAGGCTTCCAGCAGGAAAATGACAAGATAAAACAGGGCTGCAGGTACGACTGTGCGGAGAGGAAGGAAAATAAACAGGAGGCAGAGACCAGAAAAGAAGTGAGTACAACCTGGGCAGGGAACTAATGAAGACCCAGAATGCTGCAATGCCTGAAAAAACCAAAAAGAAGAACTTTCATGGAGGACATTTTAAAAAAAGGAGTTGCTGGAACTCGGTGGTTGAACACAGTGTCAGAGAGGGGCTGTCACAGCATCAGTAGACAGCAGAGTGACTGTGTTCTCAAAAACAGTCTCACGTGTGTGCACGCACACATATATACAAACACACACACAAACACACACACACACACACACACACACACACCCACCCAAACTCCAGGTTCTTTATGAAATAATCCTGCTCCCCTCCTGCTGCCAAAGGGAAGACTTATCACACCACTGATTCTGAAATCTGACAGCTCCGCCTGACATGAGTCTGAATTGGAGGGGCGAAGCCTTATTCGGTTTATTTATTTGTTTGTGATTCTCCATCCAAGATAAATCCTAAAACAAATTTCAAGTGTGCTTTAAGTACACTCCAGGTTATAAATCATATACTTGCATTCTTATACTACAGTAAGCATGAAACCACATAGATCAACAACAGATATATATGCCTCCCTTCCTTGCCAAATTCATGCACACACACCCATGCCAAGAGAGAGGATAAAAGGAAACTAAGACAGAACCAATGATGATTCATCTGCAGCATACATGTTTAGGAATCAGAAGCAACCAGAACAATTAAAATAATATGATATTAGACTGGGCAAGGGCCCCATGGTTCACTTTTCCATGGCAGAAAAGTGTTTCCAAAATGAAGGGATGGAGAATCATGTATGTCAATCATGAGAGAACTGATGCTGGAGAATACTGGGGAGAGAAGAGACTGTCCTGATTCATATTTGATCTCCAGTTAAGATTAAAAGTGTATTATATGCTGATTTATCTGATTTTAGCTTATATACCCATCCTCAATTTCAAATTTTCTGAGACTAGATAATGTAAATATTTCTTTAAACAATGGAAGAGTGAGTCCATAGTATCCCCAAACATAAAGAGACTATTTACTTATCCTGATCCGTGTCCATGCAACAGTATTGAGTCCATAAAACACAAATATCACCTCCTCGGTTGCTTTTCTTAACAATCAGAAAGTGAGAAGGATGGCAGCCATATCCTTCTCAACATCACCAAACAATGCCTGATGCATTCCATCAAAGTGCAAAATGTCCCTGGAAACATCACCATTAAATTCTCACGTTGTTTCTTTTTGAGTCACTTACCATCTGAAATGTATTCTTTAGCACTTTCTCATTTACATTGTGTGACAAAAAGACAAACCAGATCCAAGGACCATGCTAACTGCCTGATATGGCCAATGGAGTGTTTGTCTAGGCAAAGGCACAGGTAACTCTGTCCATCTCTCCCCATCTCTGCTGCCTGACCTCAGGTTTAACAAGAGGTAAGACATTTATATATTGAGTATGTATTGTGCTACCTTGAAGGAGGCTAAATGAGCCATGAATAAACAGAAACTGGCCTAAAGCTAAAGAAGATGCTGCAGGTGAGGATCCAGGTGGCTATGACTTAAAGGCCATGGTCTTCCCACCTCTACCTAACTAGGCACAAATTCCAAGCACCTGTCATGGAAGATGAGGCCTCCGTGCGCTCCCGTGCCTGCTGCTCTTGTCCTACTCCTAGCACTGTCCCCTGCCCCACTGTGGTCTTCGATCACACCCTCCCCTCTTAGCCTCTGGGCCATGATGTTGTGATTCTTCCTGGAACCCACTTCTTCACAGTTGTCACCGACTCACACCTACTTATTGTCCAAGACTCCAATCTAGTGTCACACTTTGGGGTAGATATCCTTTCTCTCTGCCTTTACAGGGTTTCTCTTCATCTAGGCACCTACTAGTTACCTGGTGATGATCTCTTTACTCATTTGTCTCCTAGAATATGAGTTTCCCAGGGCAGGGACCAAATCTCTTTGATGTTTATATCTCCAGTGCCTGGCACAGTGAGTGCTAAATGTCTGTCCCTTGCATGACTGGCAAGTTTTTCCTTTTCTTCTAGAGGGCAAGGAGAAGGGCTATCACCTATCAAAGCTGTTAAAACTATCATTGATTTCCACACTGAGGGTAAGGAGGGGTTTGCAAGTCACATTTAGTTCAATGATCAATTGAAATTCATTGCTGACATTTCTTTTCTTTTTTATCACATAAGCCCCTTGGTGGAAAGAAGAGAAAGTCTCACACTCACAAAGGGTACCACATTTAGACTTTAACATCATCTGCTAGTGAAGTGATGCAAGCAGTCACAGACATGCACCAGCAGAGTTTAAGGAAGAAGCCATTCATCATACGACATTAACCATTACCAGATCATGTGCTCTGAAGTGCACTGTGAATTAGAACTTCTGATAAATTCTACCACTCTCTTGCAAACAGCACAATTATTTTGAATATGTGTGTGTCAAGTATCTTGATTTATTTTAACAAATGCTCACAACTGTTTGGCATGTCATTAACTTTTAATATACTAAGAACAACCTCTCTAGATCCTCAAGAAGTTCTTGCAGGTACCAAATCATTTATAGGATCAATAGACAATGGGCATTGAATCTATTTCATCCAAAGGAAAAAATGCAATATGCTTATCACTCACCAAATGAAGTTTTGCCCAGAATTCAGGTCCTTCCTCCATCTCTCTGAGGCTCGGTGGAATGTACCAAAAGCAAACATTGGCATATTCAGGCTGAAGATGAAGAAAGTTTGAAAGTTTTTAATTAATCTTAGAATGCAATTCAACTCTTAGCTAGTTTCTTTGAGTCATCATGTGTGTCTTACGTTGATAACATCAGAATCTGATAGATTAGACATCCGTTCAGCCTTACTTTTGATAACAGCTTATTGAGAAATTTTCTTCTCACTTGGGTGCAGCCAGAGAGTGCTCTCCCCTCTGGGTAAGGAATGTGCACAAGATCAAAAATAAACCTAATGAAGTTTGAAGCTAACTCATCCCAGCTCTAACTAACCATTAGTTAGCATCTGATACATATATACCTAGAGATACCGTGGTTCATCCCTCTTCAACCCTAATCCTTAAGTTATATCTCACACCACCATATCGTTCCAATAATATCTTCTCTACTTAAGGTGGCCAAAGTTGTCTTCTATTACCTGCTACACTTGACAAATACAAAATCCCCAATTACCTGTGAGTCGGTAACATATGATGTACTTGGGCTCCACTTAACCAGCCCTGCTGTGACCCTGGCCAATACAGCATCAGAAGGAAAAAAAAGGCCATCAGTTTGACTACTGGCTCTCAAGTATCAGTATCAGGAAGGGTGTGAGTCTGCTAGATGGCTTGCTCAAAATGAAGACTCTCAGCACCTGGGCTCAGAACACCCAGACCTGAATAAGTCCATCATAGAAATGGCTGAAGAACTGGGTCATGCTGGGTCATGCCCACCCACTCAGCACCTTCCTCATCTGATTTTTCATGCTGACAGTTTTTGAAATGACTGCCATTTTCCCACCACAAACAGTTTGTAGGTAATACCTGGTGTTATAATAGTTCTCAATAACCAAGTTATGCTCCATTGTCAGTATAAAGTTTCAAAGTATTTCACAGAGAAGAAACAGCTATAACCTCACATCTTAAAATCAAAACTGGTACTATAAAGAGTTTTGATTTTAGTGGATTTTAAATTACAACTGATAGCCCAAAACATTCAAGCTCAACAAGGTAAGCTCTTGATCTGATCATCCCTTCACATTTGAAGTTTGTAACAGGCTTATTGAATTTGACTAAAAGAAAGAAAAGGAGCTACAGAAAGAACAAACAAACAGATGAGGAACCAAGATGGCGGACCAGAAGGATGTGCTCTCACTCCCTCTTGTGAAAACACCAGAATCACAACTAGCTGCTGGACAATCATCGACAGGAAGACACTGGAACTCACCAAAAAAGATACCCCACATCCAAAGACAAAGGAGAAGCCACAGTGAGACGGTAGGAGGGGTGCAATCACAGTACAATCAAATCCCATAACTGCTGGGTGGGTGACTCACAGACTAGAGAACACTTATACCACAGAAGTCCACCAACTGGAGTGAAGGTTCTGAGCCCCACGTCAGGCTTCCCAACCTGGGGGTCCGGCAACAGGAGGAGGAATTCCTAGAGAATTAGACTTTAAAGCTAAGTGGGATTTGATTGCAGGACTTCGACAGGACGGGGGAAAACAGAGACTCCACTCTTGGAGGGCACACACAAAGTAGTGTGCACATTGGGACCCAGGGGAAGGACCAGTGACTCCATAGGAGACTGAACCAGACCTACCTGCTAGTGTTGGAGGGTCTCCTGCAGAGGCGGGCAGTGGATGTGGTTCACCGTAGGGACAAGGACACTGGCAGCAGAAGTTCTGGGAAGTACTCCTTGGCGTGAGCCCTCCCAGGGTCTGTCATTAGCCCCACCAAAGAGCCCAGGTAGGCTCCGCGTTGGGTTGCCTCAGGTCAAACAACCAACAGGGAGGGAACTCAGCCCCACCCACCAGCAGTCAAGCAGATTAAAGTTTTACTGAGCTCTGCCCACCTGGAGCAACACCCAGCTCTACCCACCACCAGTCCCTCCCATCAGGAAACTTACACAAGCCTATTAGATAGCCTTATCCACCAGAGGGCAGACAGCAGAAGCAAGAACTACAATCCTGCAGCCCGCAGAACAAAAACCACATTCACAGAAAGATAGACAAGATGAAAGGGCAGAGGGCTATGTACCAGATGAAGGAACAAGAAAAACCCCCCAAAAAACAACTAAATGAAGTGGATATAGGCAACCTTCCAGAAAAAGAATTCAGAAAAATGATAGTGAAGATGATCCAGGACCTCGGAAAAAGAATGGAGGCAAAGATCGAGAAGATGCAAGAAATGTTTAACAAAGATCTAGAAGAATTAAAGAACAAACAAACAGAGATGAACCATACAATAACTGAAATGAAACTACACTAGAAGGAATCAATAGCAGAATAACTGAGGCAGAAGAACGGATAAGTGACCTGGAAGACAGAATGGGGGAATTCACTGCCACGGAACAGAATAAGGAAAAAAGAATGAAAAGAAATGAAGACACCCTAAGAGACATCTGCGACAACCTTAAATGCAACAACATTCGCTTTATAGGGGTCCCAGAGGAGAAGAGAGAAAGGACCCGAGAAAATATTTGAAGAGATTATAGTCGAAAACTTCCCTAACATGGGAAAGGAAATAGCCACCCAAGTCCAGGAAGCACAGCGAGTCCCATACAGGACAAACCCAAGGAAAAACATGCTGAGACACATAGTAATCAAATTGGCAAAAATTAAAGAAAAAGAAAAATTCTTCAAAGCAGCAAGGGAAAAAGGACAAATAACATACAAGGGAACTCCCATAAGGTTAACAGCTTGTTTCTCAGCAGAAAACCTACAAGCCACAAGGGAGTGGCATGATATACTTAAAGTGATGAAAGGGAAGAACCTACAACCAAGATAACTCTACCCAGCAAGGATCTCATTCAGATTTGATGGAGAAATCAAAAGCTTTACTGACAAGCAAAAGCTAAAAGAATTCAGCACCACCAAACCACCTCTACAACAAATGCTAAAGGAACTTCTCTAAGTGGGAAACACAAGAGAAGAAAAGGACCTACAAAAACAAACCCAAAACAATTAAGAAAATGGTCATAGGAACATACATATTGATAATTACCTTAAACGTGAATGGATTAAATGCTCCAACCAAAGGATGCAGGCTTGCTGAATGGATACAAAAACAAGACCCATAAATATGCCATCTACGAGAGACCCACCTCAGACCTAGGGACACATACACACTGAAAGTGAGGGGATGGAAAAAGATATTCCATGCAAAAGGGAATCAAAAGAAAGTTGGAGTAGCAATACTCATATCAGATTAAACAGACTTTAAAGAATGTTACAAGAGACAAGGAAAGACACTACATAATGATCAAGGGATCAATCCAAGAAGAACATATAACAATTATAAATATATATGCACCCAACATAGGAACACCTCAATACATAAGGCAACTGCTAACAGCTCTAAAAGAGGTAATCGACAGTAACATAATAATAGTGGGGGACTTTAACACCTCACTTACACCAATGGACAGATGATCCAAAATGAAAATAAATAAGGGAACAGAAACTTTAAATGACACAATAGACCAGATAGATTTAATTGATATTTATAGGACATTCCATCCAAAAACAGCAGATTACCCTTTCTTCTCAAGTGCACAAGGAACATTCTCCAGGATACATCACATCTTGGGTCACAAACCAAGCCTCAGTAAATTTAAGAAAATTGCAATCATATCAAGCGTCTTTCCTGACCACAACACTATGAGATTAGTAATGAATTACTGGGAAAAAAATGTAAAAAACACAAACACGTGGAGGCTAAACAATACGTTACTAAATAACCAAGAGATCACTGATGAAATCAATGAGGAACTCAAAAAATACCTAGAGACAAATGACAATGAAAACACAACTATCCAAAACCTATGGGATGCAGCAAAAGCAGTACTAAGAGGGAAGTTTATAGCTATGCAAGCCTACCTCAAAATACAAGAAAAATCTCAAATAAATAATCTAAGCTTACACCTAAAGGAACTAGAGAAAGAAGAACAAACAAAACCCAAAGTGAGCAGAATGAAAGAAATCATCAAGATCAGAGCAGAAATAAATGAATCAGAAACAAAGAAAACAATAGCAAAGATCAATAAAACTAAAAGCTGGTTCTTTCAGAAGATAAACAAAATTGATAAACCATTAGCCAAACTCATCAAGAAAAAGAGGGAGAGGACTGAAATCAATAAAATTAGAAATGAAAAAGGAGAAGTTACAACAGACACCGCAGAAATACAAAGCATCCTAAGAGACTACTACAAGCAATTCTATGCCAATAAAATGGACAACCTGGAAGAAATGGACAAATTCATAGAAGGGTATAACCTTCCAAGACTGAACCAGGAAGAAATAGAAAATATGAACAGACCAATCACAAGTAATGAAATTGAAACTGAGATTAAAAATCCTCCAACAAACAAAAGTCCAGGACCAGATGGCTTCACAGGTGAATTCTATCAAACATTTAGAGAAGAGCTAACACCCATCCTTCTCAAACTCTTCCAAAAAACTGCAGAGGAAGGAACACTCCCAAACTCATTCTGTGAGGCCACCATCACCCTGATACCAAAATCAGACAAAGATATTACAAAAAACGAAAATTACAGACCAATATCACTGATGAATATAGATGCAAAAATCCTCAACAAAATACTAGCAAAGAGAATCCAACAACAAATTAAAAGGATCACACACCATGACCAAGTGGGATTTATCCCAGGGATGCAAGGATTCTTCAATATATGCAAATCAATCAATGTGATACACCATATTAACAAATTGAATAAAAAACATATGATCATCTCATTAGATGCAGAAAAAGCTTTTGACAAAATTCAACACCCAGTTATGATAAAAACTCTACAGAAAATGGGCATAGAGGAAACATACTTCAACATAATAAAGGTCATACATGACAAACCCATTGCAAACATCATTCTCAATCATGAAAAACTGAAAGCATTTCCTCTAAGATCAGGAACAAGACAAGGATGTCCACTCTCTCCACTACTATTCAATATAGTTTTGGAAGTCCTAGCTACAGCAATCAGAGAAGAAAAAGAAATAAAAGGAATCCAAATCGGAAAAGAAGAAGTGAAACTGTCATTGTTTGAAGATGACATGATACTACACATAGAGAATCCTAAAGATGCCACCAGAAAACTACTAGAGCTAATCAATGATTTTGGTAAAGTAGCAGGATACAAAATTAATGCACAGAAATCTCTTGCATTCCTATACACGAATGATGAAAAATCTGAAAGAGAAATTAAGGAAACACTCCCATTTACCAATGCAACAAAAAGAATAAAATACCTAGGAATAAACCTACCTAGGGAGACAAACGACCTGTATGCAGAAAACTATAAGACACCGAGAAAGAAATTAAAGATGATACCAATAAATGGAGAGATATACCATGTTCTTGGATTGGAAGAATGAATATTGTGAAAATGACTATACTACCCAAAGCAATCTACAGATTCAATGCAATGCCTATCAAATTACCAGTGGCATTTTTTTACAGAACTAGAACAAAAAATCTTAAAATTTGTAGGGAAACACAAAAGATTCCAAATAGTCAAAGCAATCTTGAGGGAAAAAAGTGGAGCTGGAGGAATCAGACTCCCTGACTTCAGACTACACTACAAAGCTACAGTAATCTAGACAATATGGTACTGGTACAAAAACAAGAATATAGATCAATGGAACAGGACAGAAAGCCCAGCGATAAACCCACGCACCTATGGTCAGGTAATCTATGACAAAGGAGGCAAGGATATACAGTGGAGAAAGACAGTCTCTTCAATAAGTGGTGCTGGGAAAACTGGACAACTACATGTAAAAGAATGAAATTAGAACACTCTCTAACACCATACACAAAAATAAACTCAAAATGGATTAAAGACCTAAATGTAAGGCCAGAAGCTATAAAACTCTCAGAGGAAAACGTAGGAAGAACACTCTTTGACATAAATCACAGCAAGATCTTTTTTGACCCACCTCCTAGAGCAATGGAAATAAAAACAAAAATAACCAATTGGGACCTAAGGAAACTTAAAAGCTTTTGCACAGCAACGGAAACTAGAAACAAAACGAAAAGGCAACCTTCAGAATGGGAGGAAATATTTGCAAACGAATCAACAGATAAAGGATTAATCTCCAAAATATATAAACAGCTCAAGCAGCTCAATATTAAAAAAACAAACAACTCAGTCAAAAAATGGGCAGAAGACCTAAATAGACATTTCTCCAAAGAAGATATATAGATGGTCAAGAGGCAAATGAAAAGCTGCTCAACATCACTAATTACTAGATAATGTAAATCAAAACTACAATGTGGTATCACCTCACACTGGTTAGAATAGCATCATCAGAAAGTCTACAAACAACAAATGCTAGAGAGGGTATGGAGAAAAGAGAATTCTCTTGCATTGTTGGTGGGAATGTAAATTGATACAGCCACTATGGAGAACATTATGGAGGTTCCTTAAGAAACGAAAAATAGAACTACCATAAGACCCAGCAATCCCACTACTGGGCATATACCCTGAGAAAACCATAATTCAAAAAGACACATGCACCCCAATGTTCACTGCAACACTATTTACAATAGCCAGGTCATGGAAGCAACCTAAATGCCCATCAACAAACAAATGGATAAAGAAAATGTGGTACAAATATACAATGGAATATTATTCAGCCATAAAAAGGAACGAAACTGGGTCATTTGTAGAGACATGGATGGACCTAGAGACTGTTATACAGAGTGAAGTAAGTCAGAAAGAGAAAAACAAATATCATATATTAACACATATATGTGGAACCTAGAAAAATGGTACAGATGAACCAGGTGGCAAGGCAGAAATAGAGACACAGATGTAGAGAACAAACGTATGGACACCAAGGGGGGAAGGTGGGGTGTGGTGGTGGTGGTGTGATGAATTGGGAGATTGGGATTGACATGTATACACTGATGTGTATAAGATAGATAACTAATATTGAACATGGGAAAAATAAAGAAATGATTAAAAAAATAAAAAAACAAATAAGGTACTTTGTAATTCAAGTCAATTCCATAAACATTTATCATGAAACTACAATAGTCTTTACAGATCTACACAATTTATACTTGGTTTTCTAATTTATGATTAATTTGGTTTCTCTAGAATAGAATGTCCTGGCCTTCAAATTGTTTAAAATGTGAATAAATCTTTTTGTGAATAAATAAAGTCACTATTGTTGATTAGAAAGTAGAAAAAACCAGTTATTATCTGTCACTAGATTCTAGGAATTTCCGTCTTTATATCAACGAAGATTTTTTTCCAGGTGCCATTTATGTCAGTTATCAATTTATTGCTTCTCAGCTCCGAATCCACCCGTTCTTTATGTTCTCCAATAATGGAGGTGGACTCTATAAATATTTCTCCTTGCCATCTGGTCCAATCGGAGACTTTATCACCAGAGGGTGCTGGAGGGACACGGAGAAGGAAGAGGTGTCTCCTCCTGGTCACGTGCACTCATCTCATGGGGCTCCTGCAGTAGGAGGGGCTCTTTTCAGCAGTTTTGGTGACCAGCAGCAAGTGGCCCCTGACAGCTTCCCCCAGCACCACGCCCTGTGGCGGCTTCACAGCAGCCTGGTCACAGGAGGATGACCATAAATGGTTTTTCTTGCACACTCTCCTCCGGGGACTTCATAGGGAGGGCTGCCAGCGATGCACCTTGCCTTGGATGGCTTGAGTGAGTTCTAAAATATGGCAGTGCCCTGATATCAGTGTCCTCCAGCACTCCAGGAGGTGGACTCCTAGAGACCCCACCTGTGTGACACCTTGGGGGACTTCCCTGTCATCTTGGGAGCTACACTGCACCCTCTCCAACCTAGTCTGGATCTCAGCCCTGGGTGCAGGTGGCCTCTTGCTCAGTGCTACATCTCCATTCTAGGAGTGATGTCTGTTCTTTACAGTATCTGCTATTTCTGTATTTTTTAGGGTCTCTTGCGAGGCAATCTCCCATGACTCCAATCAACTGTTAATAATTCTTTTTTTAAAATATGGAACTCTTCACAGATCTGCATGTCATCCTTGCACAGGGACCATCCTAAATCTTTTCTGTATTGTTCTAATTTTAATATATGTGCTGCTAAAGCAAGCACGATAATTTTTTACATTGCACTTTCCCACTTCAGATTACTGTGCAGTTTTTGTCTTTTTATTGGACCCTAATACATCATTAAATAAGCCATTCTTTTTCATTTGCATGGCAACATTATGAATCATTTTGTAATAGTTTCTATCTGCTACCAGATCTGCTCTATATATTATGTTAGGACCTAGTCCTTTTGAACCACCTTTTATATTTTCTTCCTTGAATAAGTTTTGGTTTATATATGTATATATATATATATATATATATATATATATATATATATATATATATGTATATATATATACTTTTTTTTTTTTTTTTTTTTTGCGGTACACGGGCCTCTCATTGTGGCCTCTCCCGTTGCGGAGCACAGGCTCCGGACGCGCAGGCTCAGCGGCCACGGCTCACGGGCCCAGCCGCTCCATGGCATGTGGGATCTTCCCGGACCAGGGCACGAACCCACGTCCCCTGCATCAGTAGGCAGACTCTCAACCACTGCACCACCAGGGAAGCCCGATTTAGATATTTTGGAAGTGACAAATCTGTGATATCTTTGCCCAGTCTCTTTTAGAATGGTATGGCTCCAGTGCTATGATATTTGAAAACTGGTGAAGCTTTTTTGACATTTCATTTCATTGGAGGAAATTTGATGCTCCCTTTGGTGGAATACCTTTACTATAGGCATTCCCCAAATTATTAAAACTTGGAAAAAACATCCCTTGAATATCCACTAGGAACATATTTGAGTTTTCCTGTCTCTTTGCCTCTGTAGCTTTTATTTTATATAGACTTTCTTCAAGTAGTTTCAAAGCAGTAAAGTGTATTTTCAGAGTAGAACCATTCACATGCCACTTAATTCCATACATATATAAAAGTCTGACCTCTTGGGTGTCTTAGGACCACATTTAGTCCATATTGTCTAACACCACAACATTGAGAAGGCATAAAAGGGAATCCAAGTGTCTAGACCAGATGGATGATAGAGAAGGGTACAAAAAACCTGTAGCAGTAAAAGCATTGTCATCGTCTTTAAAAATTCATGGAGAAGTAGAGAAGTGTCACCAAAGAAAAGATGGGTTCATTCTATCCTGATTTTCAAAGAGAAAGAAAGGAGATATATTCCAAGAAATAAAGCCAGTGCTTTGATGTCAATTCCAGCAAGGATTATTGAGTAAATAATATGAGACCCTTGGGGGAAAAAAAGTCAGTGGTCACCAAGATACAGTAGCTTGTATTCTCTAAAACTGAGCTTTGTCAAAAGAAATTCATCTCTGTTGCTGAAATATCATTAGATCACAACGATGATGATGATTAATAATAATAAAAACTAGCAGTATGCTTTTTAATAAGTATAAATGTAGACTCTAGCACATAGACTGAAATGAACAATCATGCAAATATAGAATGGAGAAGGGGGTCATGATGGATTTTACCTGACTTCAAGCTCACAAGTTTTAAGTAACTGATTAGACTACTGAAAAATTCCAAAGGCAGCACTTAGTAGCACAAAAAGCCTGGGTTTTGGAGTCACATGGATGCAGTTTGAATCCCAACTTCACCAGGTCTTTGCTTGGACAAGTGTCAAACTCTCTAAGCTTCAGCTTCCTAATCTATAAAACGGAGATTATATTGTCTACCCCACAGAGTTGGTTTGATGAGTAAAGAGATTATTTCCAACATTTACCACCACATCTGGCACACAGAAGGCACTCTACTAGTGTAGTGACTATTATTTGGAACTATATTGGTAGAAAGATGTGCTTTTCAAGTGGATAAACAGTCCCACTTGAAAATCTTCACTGGGTGAGACACATCACTGTGTTAATTTCTGCCTACAAATTAGAAGGGGAACATAAAAAAGTTATAGCATGTCCAAAGAAGGGCAACTGAAATGTTCAATTCCATATGATTTAAACACAGAATATAACTCAAAATTTTTATATGTTCTAGATATTGGACCAGGCATTGGGATGAGAAACATGACTTACATTTTATGCTTATCTCCAGGAACTCAGAGAGCAGTGATAAAGCTAGGTACAGGCAATCAAGCTGCAATGGTGTGGGTATTTTAAAAGAAGAAATTTCTCATAATCCGAGAAATATTCCTGGCAAAGCGAATAGTACACAGGTAGAAGCTGGTGTATTCAGGGTGATGGCAAGTACTTGGAATGACTAGATGGCAGGGTGTGCTGAAGAGGGGTTATGCTGGAAACAGAGATGGGCATCCTTTCACAAAGGACTTCCTCACTGGCCATGCTGGGGAGTCTGGGCTTGATTCCAGAGGCAACTGGAGAGTTTCAGTCTAGGGGACAGATTTCATTTTATTAGAAAGCCCACAGGGTGGCTGCAGTGTGGAGATGGGATAAAGGGGTCTAAGACTGGAAGCAGCAGATGAGTTGGGAGACAGCACCAACCTAAGTGGTAAGGGGAGCCTGAACTAAGGTGGTGGCTTTAGGAGTAGAGAAGGGAAATAGGTGAAGACAACGTCGAGACTTTGCTTTAGATAAATCATAGTTCTAATGAAAAAGAAGAAGATGGATCACAGTTCTAATGGAAAAGAGTTCCAAAAATTCATCTGGAAAATGAATTTATCAAAATTTTGGTAAAGAAAATGGCTACACTTCAGCTTTAGAAATGATGAATTTGAGGTGACTGTGGGAGTCTGGAAAATTCCAGGACATACCTATATACAAAGGACTGAAGCTGAGGAGACAAGTCAGGGATGGAGACATTATTGAGACTATTGATGACAAAGCTCTAGACATGGATAAAACATTTCAGGGAAATGGGCACAGGAAAGGGCCAAGACAAAAGAATGGAGAGCATTTAAGCAGTCCCCAGATGAAGAGACCTTCACACAGAGACTTAGAAGAGAAAGTCACATGGAAAGGAGAAAAACTGGGAAAGAAAGTTAAAGGAACCAAGACAGGAAAGAAGTGGATAATGGTGCAAAATGCTGCAGAAGTCCAAGAAGAAAATTAAAGGATGTGCACTGTATTTAGCAAATAGAAGGTTGTTATGATCTAATAAAACTATATAAAAACTATATTTAAAAAACTGTAAGTTGCAATGTGCTTGATACATATCAAATCCTAATAGTAGGATCCAGTAAGTATTAGAATATGAATATTTAGAGCTCCCTGGAAGAGGAATAAACTGTGAATTCTCTTACACAGGAAGTGTTCTGGCAGAAGTTGACTTCCTGTTACAAGAACTATCAAGAGAAGTTTCCTGCACTGAGCAGGAAGTTGACTAGATGTCCTTGAAGATCCTTTGTAACTCAGAAAGTCTATGAAACCTAAATAACTCTTTCTAAGGCAGAACTCAGGAAGAGAAAAACAAAAAGTTGAATAATTAGGACTCTCCCAAGAGATCAAAATAAACATGTGAATGATAGTATATACCGCTAAGAAAACATATTAGATCTTAGATCCAACATGGAAAAATAAAGATAGGATTTTCAGGGGCCTATGAATAATGCAGAATTCCTTTGAAATGATAAGTTTTAATCATCTTCAAGAAGATACGCATTACTTTTGTTCTTTTCAGGGAAAGATATTCAAGTACTAGATACTCTGTGTGGTTGTGTTCATTTACTGTTTGTAATGTTCCACTTAACACTCTCACTGCCATCTGCTTCACAGTGAAATATACGTATATATCATTATAGACTTTGTTTTTTCCTAAATTGAAAACCTTGCAGTTTTACAGACCTGGGCTCTCATCAAACCTGTGTATCTCTTCTCTTAAGTATGCATTAGGGTTATATTTAATCAGTTCAAGGAAGGCATTTGTTAACAAAAAGAGGCTAATCAATTTGACACTTATATGTGAAATTCAAGGTCTAAATTTACTTTATTTCTCTAAATGGATACAGAGAAAAGAGGCAAATGCAGATCACATACAAAATCCCTTATAAGTAGGAATTCTGGAGGACCATTGAAGGAGCCACCTTCCCTGCTTTGGGGCCATCTGGCTCCCACAGATAAAATATCCAGGGCAGAAGGCTGCCTAATACTTAAAATCCACCTTAACTTTCATTACAAGGATGTGAATGTTTGCATTTCCCTAAAGATGATGGCAAGAGGTTCCTCCCTCAATTTTTAAGCCTTTAGGAAGGTATATAAATAACTTTTAAATCAGTTCATTTTTCTCGTCACTTTTTCTCTCAGCTCTATCAAAAGACTGTGCAGTTCTGAGGTGTACAGCACTTTTCTTAAGACCTATACCTCCCACAGCTAGAGAAATAAAAAAGGCAATTCAAACTTGAGAAAATAAAGAGGTAATGCAACCTCAAGAAAATAAAAAAGGTGATTCAAACTCAAATTCAATCCAGTCAGATAGCTCTTGTTTCATCCTTACATGGTAAGTATGCATCTCTAGAAAATACAGACATTTTCTTCTGTAGTTATAATGCCATTGTCATGTCTAACAAAATCAGTGATAACTCCTACCAGTTCATATTAGAAATTCCCCAACTGTTTCAAAATTTACTTTTTACAATTGGCTCCCTCAAACTAGGGTTCCAACAGGTGCATATGTTGCCTTTGGCTGTTCTGCCTCTTAGGTTTCTTTGACCCCGGAAGTGATCATCATCACACTCTCCTTTATTTTTCCTCATGCCACTGACCTGTTGAAGAAACCAGGTCAGCTGTACTGTGGAATGTTCCACATTCTAAACTGGTCTTCTTGCTTTTTAGTGGTGTTACCAGAAAGTCGTTTAAATATGGACTCTTCTGCTCTTTTTGCAAGTTCCTTTATATCCCTAGTTTTCAGGGAGTCTGGATTCTTAGAACCTTCTGATCAGATGCCCCCTTTGCAGACAGTGGGAGAATCCACGGCCAGGAGTCTCCGGAGCAGTGTTTCCCGAAGTCATCTGAGGACCACCATCACATCTCACCCAAGTTACTGCAACAGTCTCCACCTTCTCTCGCTTATTCTTTTCTTGTCCTCCCCTCACCACCACCCCCTCCCTCTCTTCTCATGACATCCAGCACCATCTTTCAAAATGGAAGTCAGACTCCTCTCTGCTGAAAACTTCTCCAAAGATTACACTTGGAATAAAAGGCAAAGGTCTTTACCATGACCCGCCTGGCTCCAGCAGATCTGGTCTCTGCCAACCTCTCCACACTATCACCGACTATCTCTCCCCCTTGCTTAATGCACCTTCTTTTGGCTCCTCAAACACACAAAACTCTTCCTCTCACTGTTGTGGTCTCTCCTGTTGTGGAGCACAGGCTCTGGATGTACAGGCTCAATGGCCATGGCTCACGGGCCCAGCCGCTCTGCGGCATGTGGGATCTTCCGGGACCGGGGCATGAACCCGTGTCCCCTGCATCGGCAGGTGGACTCTCTACCACTGTGTCACCAGGGAAGCCCGCACACAGAACTCTTTTCAGCTTCAAGCCTTGGCAGTTGTTTGTTGATTCTATCTAGAATGCCTTTCCCTCAAGCATCTGTGTGGCACGCTTCTTACCATCATTCAGCAGGTCTCAGCGCAGAGGCAACCCCAGAGGGCCCTACCTGCATCCCAACCAAAAAGGCCACCACCATCCACAGCCCCCATTTCAGCATTTTACCCTATTTATTTCCATTATAGTACTTCCCATATCTGGAACTGTCTAATGAGTTATTTGTAATTACTTATTATCTTTCATGAATCTGTTCTACTGTTTTCTTAAGACTTCCCCCAACTTGATGTTTCCCATGTAATAATTTGCTTGTTTATTGCCTGTCACTTTCCTTTTGAATGTAAGCACCATGAGAGTTGGGAACTTCCCTGTCTTATATCTCCAGCACGTAGCAATTGCTCAGTAAATCTTGTCAAATAAATGAGTACCAAAAACTAGCCAGATTGCTTATATACAGGATACACTCCTAGGCTGCAGTCTCTAAGTGATTTTTATTATGTTAAAAATTGCTATAAAGTATATACTATAAGAAGAGCTAAGCAAACCTCACACGTTATATTTCTTAAAAATCAGAATTAAATAATATTCTTCATATTTTCTAACCATATATTTTAGAAAAAAACCCCAATAATCTCTATCTTTGTAACCACCATATTTCTTATATATAGCAAACAATCCAACAACAAAATGACTTATTTTGCCATTGCTCCAAAGCTAATATTCTCTCATTATTTTATAAAAAGAGAAAACTATATGCATTATTGTACATTCACTTAATTGATTTTTCACAGAAGCACCACTATAGCACAGTTGAATATTTGCAGTACAAGCATTATGCAATTTATATATCAAGATACAGGTCATAATTTATTCAGTATTATCCTTGGTAATTATTATTGAGCACTGTAATTTTCAATACTTAAAGGCAAGTGTGTTCTCTGAATCCAACAAAGGAAAAATACTCACTAATAGAGTAAATTAACATAATGGACTCTATGAATTAAGCTAATGGCTTGTTTCTAAGTCTGCAACACAAAAACCAATGAAATATAATAGATTAGAAAATTACCACCTTCATCACTGTTGACTGACAAAATCACAAGCACAATTCTGTAATCACTTACTTCCATCAGTAATTTGAATCCTTCTCTTTTCTTGATTTCTTCTACTAGGTACCTAAAAAAAAGTCACAGTAATATTTATAATCTTCAATCTAAAAAATCCATGAACATGGCTGACATACAATAAAACTATAATTTCTGATGCAGAGACAAGGCTTAAAAATAAGTAAGGGTACATGTACAGGCACAGGTCTGTATTTAGACGGATACACCTGAGCCTACTGCAATCCACTGGGGCCTGAGTAAAAAGGTACATCTCTTTGGTGAGATGATGTCTATCTTACATGTTAGCATCAGACTTCAACCCAAGTGTGAAAGCCACACAAAGTAGATTGGATATATGTCTCATTCATATTCTAGATGGGAATTTAGCATAGGTACTTAAATTATCTAGCTGGCTTGGTGGTAAAAGTTTTTGGTGTTTAGTCTTGCTTGTGTGTTCTTTTAAGATCAAGGAAGTGCAACACTATTCTTCCCCAGGCCAGGCCAGAGGGAAGAAAGACTGATCACTGGTATCATGCTAAAAGTAAGTGGGTTGTAGCCACTGATAGAATGTCTATGAAGTTATCTTGAATGTCAGGGAAAAAAGAATTATCATGCCATAAGCAAAGGGCACAGCTACATGAGATATGGAATGTGATGGAGAAAAGACTAAAATGACATTGAGAATGAGAGTAAATGAACACTGACTCTGCCCCACTGGGCTTGGTTATTGTCTAAATAAAAAGATAAACCTGAACAACTGGCCTTGAAAACTAGTGATTTGTACATGAGCTTTGAAAAGTTCATAACACTTGACCCAGTATTTCAAACTTGGGGGTCAAATGTAAGGAAATGATCGGAGGTGCTGACAAAAAATTACTTTCCAGGGTATTTTGCAATTTTATATGTTATAGCCAAAAAGAAAGGAAGGAAGGAAGGAAGCAGGCAAGCAAGCAAGCACTGGCTTTGAAAATCCTGTCCGGTCATATAGAATTATGGTACAATCATATGGAATTGATTGTGTAACTAAATTACATATATTCAATTAATACTTAAGGACAACAAAGAAATGCTCCTCTTTGGACCTCAATTCCCTTACCTGTAAAACTGGAATAACACATTCTGATTTTCCAATCTCAAAAGGACGTTGTAAAAAATTAAATAAAATCATATGTAAAAAATTGTATAGAATATAAACTGTGGAAATGGGGGATTATTATTACTATGTTTATTTACTAAAGGATATTCTAGAATGTGGATATGAAATACACCAGTTAATGGGATGAAGTTCTTTTTTCCCAAACAATTTTTTTAGCTTTTTGCATAAGGTTAAGTATTGGTGCTTAGCATACAGATTATATCATCTTTAAATTATAAAATATCTTAAAAAATCCTATCGGTATTAACTGGATAATATGAATCTTTTATTTTGAGCAATAATGTTGTGACACCACACATGTGCGTGCGTGCACGCGCGCGTGCACACACACACACACACACATATTCACAAAGTATTTGATGTTCTTTCTATATACTCCTTTCCCTGAACGTGTTTTCAGGAGATGTCATGTAGCTGTAAAGTTTTTACACCATTAGCACACAGCCTAACTTTCAATAAAAGCAATTCCAATGGTCAATAAACATTAGAAAAGATGTTCAAGATCACTGGTAATCAAAGAAATGCAAATCAAAATAACAATACTAAACCTGCTGCCCAGAGGACACTGGAAACAAATTTAAAGAGGGACAACATCCAGTGCTAGTGAATGTGATAGAAAGCTGCTATAAACCTTTCAAAATTAATAATACTCGTAGCTTCTGATCCAGCAAACCACTTATGAGATGCTGGTCAACCAGGAAAACCTCATCAACACTAAGACAGATAGATAGAGAGATAGATAGATAGAGATAGACAGAGAGAAAGAGAGAGAGAGAGAGAGAGATGCATACACAAATGTTGCTGCATCTAAATCTACATGTGCATGTGTATGTGTGTGCCTTCCATACGGAATAATTAGAAACAAGATTAATATCCAGAAATTGGCAAAGGGTAAAATAAAATGTATTATAGCAACACATGTACTACGATGCAGCTATTAAAGAGGATGGATTATATCCACTTCAATTAAACCACAGGGATGCTCATGATGTATTAGTAAGAGATGAAAGCAAGGGACTGAGAAATGTAGATAATATGATTCTGCTTTTTAAGAAAATGTAAAAAAAAGAAAAAGCATAAGTGATCCCTCTCCACATGTATATATGATCATGGAATGAAGACCACATCCTAAAGACATCCTTGATGTCTACCTGAGGAAGCAAGAAACAGGATGCAGTGGGGAGGTAGAGACTGTTTACTCTCTTTTTATATCTCTGCAAAGCTTCATAGGTGTGGTGACTCATAATTTTTGAAAAGGAAATTAATAAAAGAAAAAAATACAAATCACAAAACAAAATAAATAGACATATACAACCTTTATCTATACAAGGAAAGCTTCATGAACCCTATTTTTTCTTACCTTTTCAGGCACAAATATAACGACAATCTGCTAACTCGGTGCCATGATTCCATTCTGAGGGGGCCTGCACTAATCCTGGATACCCCCAGGTTATGAAATCCAGGCAACGACTCTAGAAAATTCTAGTTGTTCAGTTGATCAACTTTGTGATTCTAGGCAAACTCCTCAGACTCCCTGAGCCCTCCTCAGTTTCCTCATGCACGTAATGGAGATGTGGAACTAGATTTGTAAACTCCTTCCCCAACAGATAAGACTGTTAAGATGAAACTTCAACACACTGCCCATAGTCTCAGTTTAAAATATCTGTCAAGGGCTTCCCTGGTGGCGCAGTGGTTGAGAGTCCGCCTGCTGATGCAGGGGACACGGGTTCCTGCCCCGGTCCGGGAAGATCCCACATGCCGCGGAACGGCTGGGCCCGTGAGCCATGGCCGCTGAGCCTGCGCATCCGGAGACTGTGCTCCGCAACGGGAGAGGCCACAACAGTGAGAGGCCCACGTACCGAAAAAAAAAAAAAAAAAAAAAAAAATCTGTCAAACTGGCTAACATTGCTCCTGGGAGAAAGGCATCCTAAGGCAGAGCTGAATCATTTCAGTTAAAACTCTGCCTTTTGCAAACCACGTGGATCAATGCCTCCATGCAGTCACTCTCAGAACCTGTAAAGCCCAGTGTAACGAACAACTGAGGGTGGAGGTGATTTGGATAAAGAATTATAACAATAATAAAAGGTTTACACCAGAGTTCCCAAACTATGTTCCTTGGTACACCATGTTAATAGGTTTCCCACATGAAAGTGTTCCATTTAAATAAATTTGAGCAATGCTAGGCATATCCATTAGATTGCTTTTGCTTAAAATTAGAAGTGTACTTGGCTTAATTCATGAGAACATTTATTGAGCTGGTTGGAAAGTTCAGTAACGTCACCAAGAAACAGGCATTTTCTATTATTTCAGCCTGCCATGTTCAGAGTGTTAGTGAATTCACTGGTGTTCACAAGATGGCAGCCACAGCTCCACACATCACATCCATATGTGACAGTGTCCCAGGAAGAAAGAGAGGAAGCTGGAGCAAAATGCATTTTCTCTTAATTTCTATTTAGGTAAGAATATTTTCCTCAGAAGACTTCATAGAATTCTTCCTGTATCTTATTGACTGAACCTAAGTCATATATCCATCCCTAAGCTAATGACTGGCAAAGGGGATACGCTTAGGTCAATGTTCCCAGCTGGAATATTGCTATCTATATAAAATTGAGGTTCTGTTGGCAAGGAAAAAGGAAGAATGGTTTTTGGATGAACAGTCAACAGTGTCTGCCTACTGGCTAAAGTTTAAAATGTTCCTATATTACAAGCCCCTCAGAGCCTTTAATGTGCTAATGAACACTTTGAATCTCCAAGAGAGGACCAATGTATTGGTTAGCATTGTCAAAACATATTTGACCGTGGAAACATTTTTTGGAAGAACATCTATTAAGATCTCCTGGAAGTCTATTATCCCATGGAGTGTAGGTTCAGAAATGCTAGCATAAAGTGCCTCTTCTATAGGGTACCTACCCTCTTCTTAAATAAATGCTTAGGGACTTTCCTGGTGGTCCAGTGGTTAAGAATCTGCCTTTCAATGCAGGGGACTCAGGTTCAATCCCTGGTCGGGGAACTAAGATCCCACATGCCGCAGGGCAACTAAGCCTGCACGCTGCAATTTCTGAGCCCGTGCCACAACTAGAGAGAAGTCCATGCGCCACAACAAAGATCCTGCATGCTGCAACTAAGACCCAACACAGCCAAAAATAAAAATAAATTAATTAAATCAAATAAATGCTTAAATGAAATGAGTTTTGGGGGAGGGGATCCAAATAAGGTTTAAGTTACTTCTGCCTACATTCATAGGATGATTTATTCCTCACAACTTTTCAGTATATGGACACAGTCTAAAGATAAAATACATTAAAAAAAACAACAACTCTATTCTTATCTGATACAAGCCAGAAAAAAAAGATATACATTGAGTTTTTTGATAAAACTCAGGAACCATAAAACACTTCTACCAAAAGGCATCCAGGTAAATGGGTTCAAAAAGCAACAACAGTGTCATAAAAGTCACAGTCCTTCCCACTAAGCTTAGCAAAAAGAGAAAAGAGAAAAAAATACACATTAGTAAGTTTTCACCAATCCTACTGGGTAAAAAACTCATTTTATTAAGATCCTGGCTTAGTTTTGAAATGTACATTAATGAAATCTTGCTCTGAAACATTTCCCTCCTTAGTTCCATGAGTCCATTTAACAGTTGTGCATTTCACTTGCCCTTTTGCAGGACATACAGTCCTTTCCAGAAATAGCCTTTCCAGTCCCTTTCTCAATTCACCAGCCACTTGGAGTCTCCCTGGAGCGCTCTGGACCAAGTGCCTCTCCCAGTCTCATCTCATTTGAAATTTCTTCTGATGCAATGGAACCTCCCAGAACTCCTGGGATTTTTTTCCATATGCTTTCTGTATGCTCTGCATATATGAGAACATATTGCATGGCATGTGTGATTCATCACAGACACCTACATGCTACATTTTACAGCATTGTGATGTTTTTAAAATTACAAATATAAAGAAAAAAATGAAAACGTTGGCCCTTCTATAGTCTTCTAGACTCTCTCCCTCTCCTCACCTAGAGAAATACACTAGCACAAAATTGCCTTGTGTTACTGCTTACCTTTTCCATACTGGTACCAATAAATCCCTCAGTGTTCATGCAAGTCAGAGAAATGAATTCCATCTGAGAGATTACAGAGATTGTGTGTCAGAGGAATAGATAAATGATACACTGGAGACCTAGCAACATAGCAGAATGGGAGTTCCTGACCTGCTTCTTGTTCTTGAAAAGACTTACGCACATGACTCTTCTAGATTTGCTTTAAAAATTACCCCTTAGTGAATATCCATTTAACTTGAGTGTTGTAACAAAGGCCTACAAGGTGCCCTCAGCAACCAGTAGCCCTGGGTACTGTAACACGTTTTCAACTTTTCTAACTAGATATCAGAGATCACAATCACCTTGTGCCCGAAATGGTGGTTTTAATAAACCTCAGCCTTCTGGGTTTCAATTATGCTTAATAATCACATGCTGCTTTAGGTTCCCAATGTCACTGGTTTTCCAACAACCAAAGGAGAAAGCAAGTTTTTTGTCATTAATATTTCTTGAGAGAAATGTTATCTCATCCATTGGAATGACAAGGGTCAAATGGAAATTAGGGAAAGCCTCAGAGATCTTCTAGGAACTAATTAGTTCCTTCTTGCTGGATTTCTGACAACTCATAAAATAGGAATCATTGTCCCCTCGAAAAGGTCTGCTCTTGCTTTCCCAAGGGAAGAGGGAACATCTGATCAGGGTGATGGCTGTCCATTGGTCCATCAAAATCTGGTCATTAAATCTTAAGGTCAATATACAAATTTTAAAACTAAGTTCCATTCAGATTCAGGAACATGGAAATGTTGTTTCTATGGAATCAGTGCAATCCTTACTGCAATATGCCAGGGGAAAAGACTTGCACAGCCTTCTCTGTGTTTAAGAGACCTGACCTAGGTAGGGCCTGTGGGAATGGGCATCTTATCTCCCTTAGGCTGCTGATGACAGATGTGTACCACAAATAGTAACACAATTGTCATCTGCAGCTTTACTTTGCTAGAGTTGTTATCTACTGGAGAAAATCATACTTCTTGGAAACAAAACAGTGTTGGTCTGACCTAGAAATTAAGCCAAATATAGTCTTTTGACAGTGGATGAGAATCATTTTTATTAGGTAAACTGTAAAACAAGTGGCTGCAGGTCAGTAGGCTTGATGAGAAATGGTATTTTAACTCCCACCAGCCAGTGGTTTGAACCGATTATGCTGGCTCATATAGAGTATGGTAGTATAGAGTTAGTTTGTACTGGCTAGTGAGAGCCAGTTGTTAAATAATCAGAAATTTACCAGCCGCGACTGTTGGTAGCTTGCAATTTTCCACAGTGGGAATATTTACACCATGGAAATTGGCAGACATTACAAATTGGGGCCTTTTTCCCCTCCTGAGAAACAGTTTATCAGTGCACAACTGCACATAGGCTCCAACTAATAGAACAGACCTCAGAATTCAGAAAATGCTTCCTCTTTCCTAAAAAGCAGAACCACATTCAATTTGAAAAGACATAAAATCATGAAAATAAAGCACTTGTGTTGCTAATATGAAATAATTCTTAATCCCAGAGAAATGTTCTCCAAGTTTATAATTTCACATTCATTCCAAGTGACATGCCTAAAAGGACTCTTCCTTGGCACCTGTCACTGGGGATGGGGGAAGATGATGCCTTTTGCCCACCCCAGGAATGGACTGTTGGATATCAAGAATGTGGAAAGTTAAGGCAAGAAAACCATTATGACTAGTGGCATGACAGAAAAGGGATTATTTTAAATATAGGTCACAGAGTCTGCAGTGATGCTCGCTGAAATGTTAATTCAATTCAATTCAACTTGACAAACATTTACAAACAATGTGCTGTTGAACTGAATTGAAATGTTTACACTTATCCTCCTGTGATATTTCTCTGCAAAATTAGGAAGTAACCTTAGACTATAAATTAAATTCCACCCTGAGATGAATGTTAACTTTGTAATAAATATGGTCATCAAATATTTACATCTAGCCTTGTTTCAAGACACCTGTCATCGAATTACTTAGCAGCTTTGATAAAATAATGCAGAGTCTAGCATACTTAAATAGTATGAGAAAAATACAAACAAGGGAACAGAGCTTCCTGAACTTTTAGTTTAATGGGCAACTATGGATATTTGTGGTAGACAGTTTCATGTTTTCACCACTGTGTAGCTATCTCCCCACTTCTGACGAAGGCACTTTATCCCTGCTTCTAACAGAGATACACTCCTCACTCAGTGTCAGTATATTCTATATACGTAGGAGGAGTCGACAGTCTTCCCAGTGCCAAGGGAGAGCATGTGACTCAATATCACATTTCCCTGGCAACAGTGATTGATTCAGATATGGACATTTGCCTCATTCAGAAGGAATTAAAACTTTCCTTGGGATTGTTGAGAAAGGAGCACTCTTTCCTTTTGACCTTGAAGTTGAACCTGGGAGGCTATAGATCTGACCCTCCTGGCAGCTACCTTCCTACAGAGGAATAAACTGAACATGGAGGAGAGCAGACCTGATTGATGAACAGAGATTAAGGCCTGGTGATCTTGTTTAAGCCCCTAGAATAAGCCATTCCATAGTCATCACTACGCTGGCTTATCAGTAACATGAGCAAATAAATTACCTTTCTTTGTTTATAATGTCTTGAATGAAGGTTTATGTTGCTTACCAACAGACACAGTATTTACAGATTTTTCAAACTACTTTTTAAACCAAAATCAGCAGAACTGGTGACTTCTAATAGTCCTCTGAAAGTGCCAAAGCCGTCTTTTTCCCTGTCCTTATATCTAAGCCCTTCGCCATGTAACCTTGCAGTTCTTTCTGCCTCTTGACATTGAGTTTGGCCATCTGACATTGAGTTAGGCCATCTGATCTCCTTTGGTCACTGGAATGCTAATAGACATGATGCAATCAGGAGCTTAAAGTATGCTTGCCTTCTTGGGCTTCTGTTACCACCATTACAAAACCAGGCTCTGGCAGGCCTGTTGGTCCAAGGAAGATGCAAGACATGCAGGCAGGAGACCCAGACCCTCCTCCTACCCCCACAGCCACCGCAGGATGAGATGAAGCCACTCCAGCCAACTTGCAGACCTCTTAGAATAAACGATTGCTGCTTTAAGATACTGGGTTTTTAGACAGTCCTCAGTGATGCTCAGAGCATCACTGTCACACAGAGAGGCGCATAGGGCACCCATACCTCTTCCCTATAGAGAGAGGAAATTGTTTAAGTCTCTTAAGGAGACACTGCAGGTTTCTGCAATTGAAATATGAACAGGGAGTAAAGAAGGAGAGATTATCCAAACCAGAGATCACAAACTCTGATGCTTCTAGTGGCCAAGCAAGTAAGAAAATAATAACTAATAAAACTCATATAGCATGTGGCATATGCCAGGCACCATCCCGGGTGTTTTACAAATATCAATTCATTTAATTCTACTAACAGTTGTTTGAGTTCGAAGCTGTTGTTACTTCCATCTTACTGGGATGCAATGGAGGTAAAGAAAGTTTTTGCAACTTGTCCAAGTCACAAAGCTTGTAAATGGTGGAGCTAACTTTTGAGTCCCGGCTATTAGCATTCTGTGCCACAGTAAAACAGGCTCAACAAAAACCAGGGGGTGTGGGGGGCGCTGTGGGTCTCCAGAGTCAGGCATCACCATGTTCAGTGCCTTGTCATCAGGTGGGACTGAGAACACTCTGATCTTTTGAGAAAAACCACAAATCTAGATTTTTGATGGTCTCCCTATTAAAAAATATTTGGAATGTTTAAATGTTTGATATTTTAAAACACAATCCAGGTTAACCCAATGGAGCTCAGGCCCAACAAATCACATTCAAAACTACATTTGGCCATGGGCTGCCATCCACACACACTGGTCCAAGCTTACCAGCAGAGTCCTGCTCTGGTGGCAAGCACCCAGCACCTGTATCTCAAGAGCTTTCCTAGTGTCATTGAAAGTAGTTTCAAAAGCTTTGTCCTTACGTTACAAGAAGGCAGCAATGACGGTGCTTCCACATCACCCTTACCTGTATGTCTTTCCACCAGCCCCACATTCTCACAGACCATCTTTTCAGGTCCTTGAAGTCACCAGGATCTCTCCCACACCCAGAGATTTGGGTCTGGTGCTCCCTCCTCCTGAATCAATCTTCTCCCCTTTCTTCATTGGGTCTTAGTTGAATGCCACTTCCTCCAGGAAACCTCTGACAACGTCCCTCAAGAACATACTAGGGAACCCTCCCAAGTGCTTCTGGAGCACCGTGTACCTCCCTTTACCAAAAACTAGGTGCACCTGTATTTTATCTGCTTTGTCACTTGGATGTATCTCTCACTAGGTTGGGATACTGGAGGGCAGAGGGTAGAACTGCTTTGTTGGCAATTCCTAACACATACTAGGTACTGAGAAGATGGTTATTAGATGAAAGAAGGAATACATATATGGAAGAACATCTTTCTATTAGACACCCATGGACACACACACATACACACAGAGCAAGTACCTAGATAAAGCAAGAGCGCGGTTAACTTTTTCCTCAAGGCCTAATGTGCCCAGGGCCTTCCAGGTCATCCAGAACTTGAATGCGTCCGGTCTTCTGCTACATTGGATAGACTTGTCTCCTGTATCATAGCTGACATCATAGAATTTATCCTGTTGGAAGAGGTAAGATGCCTTGGCAGAGTAGCATTTCTTAAGTAGGTCCTTTCGGGAAAAAAAAAAAAAAAGGAAGAAAGACAAACTGTAAGACTGTCCATTTTAGAATGCAGTTGATTTCAAAAACACATGCCCACCAACAAAATCTGTATAATATTCTACCACTTTGTGCACAAAGTATTTGGTCTCGCTCTGTGACTGCCCTATGTCAGGAACATTAGGTGTGTATTAACTTTGAGACACAGATGACCCGTTGTGTTTTCAAAAAAACCAAAAACCCCTCAGAGTTGAGAATGCTAAGTCCATCTTCACAGTTGTATTGATGAGTATTAAGAAGCTTTGAAATGATCATATCATCATCTGTATAACATATGACATCAAGATGGGCCAATTTCTCAAGATGAAAGAAAAATTGTCTGTAACTCACTCAAGGCTCTGTATTAGAAAAAAAATACCCAACATATTGTACATACTTTATACAATTTCACAGGCAAAAAACTAGGCTTTTAAATCCAAATCCTTTTTTCAATTCATATCCATATTGAAAAGGCCAGAATCGACAGTAACTCAGAGATTAAAAAAAAAAAACCTGAGGAAAGAGCTTATGGAAGAGTCAAACAAGAGTCAACACGTTTTAACCACCACTAAACAGCACCTACAATTCCATAGAATTGTGGGGGGGGGGGTTGGTCTCACACAGGTTTTATTTGCAACCAAATTCAATTTGCATTTACTGACTGGTTACTTCTCTCTATGATTTACCCTGGGTGACAATTTGCCCTGTTTATTATCATTCTAGAGTCTTTACTTTGACCTCAAATTATTAGAGTTTAAGCCCTATTTCCTTCAATGTCATGTGGGATCTAAGAAATCCCAGGTATCCTAGCCCATCCTTCACAGCCCCACAATCCCCTGAGCATCTTCACTCCTAGAGAATACCCATTAGAACATTCTGCTTCCCTAGCATAACCAAACTGCTCAACGCCCCTTAATCAATAGATCATGCCCCATTTGTATCTCTGTTCACACAATTTGCTTCTCTTTGTCTCTGTTTTAATGTATTTGACACACTTGAAAGAATAAATGCAGCATATTTATAAGTTGTGAAGTTTACTAACACTGAACATAGTCGCCTCTCTTTCTCTAGGTCTGCCTTTCCTTTGGGTCCCATCTCAAGTTCTGCTTCCCCTCCAGCTTCTTTATCTGCCCATCACGTTGGACTACCTTCTTTTTTTCACATTTGACTGCATTTGTTGCCTTTGCTCCTGTGCTGCCCCTACTAAGTGAGCAGCCCCACATATTTTCTCCTCGTGAGGCCAAGCAGCTTCTTGAGGGCAGGAATCATTTCCTGTCCATGTCCACATCCACAGAACTTAACACCATTGGGCACAAAGACCCTCACTAAGCAGTTAGGGTGAGGACACCACCCCCCATATTCTGTACTTCTCTCACATCCCCCTGACGTTTAGTATGAACAGAATAAACACAGATACAAGAACTTCTCATTTGGTGCATCTTCCAAACTTTAACAATGCAGAACCATCAGTGTTGTACAGGAAGCTACAGAGAAACTCCCCACGAGTCACGGAAGTCCTAGAAAATGATTCCTCCTGAAGAAAGAATGTATTACATGCCTCATTTGAGTGATCATCATGTACTTAAAGAATAAGGAGAAAATCTCAAGGTATCACATTCCAAACAAAAGCACACATTCGTTGTCTTAATAACAATACTGCCTTGCGTGGACACTAATCTGGGTATTATATGCTCCAATACCAAAAAGTATGATTCTATAATATGTAAAAAATGATACACCAACTATAGTCAAGAACTCCAAAATCTGGCTCATCCAGTATCCAAAAGTAAACTGATTTTAAACTAATAAAGGAATACTAGTAAGCCTTCAGCCTGGCTCTGATGGGTAATATTGGTAGACACAGGGGAAGAGGAGATTGCCCCGACCTGATCAGTAAGGTAGAAAAAGCCCTTATTCTTTAATCTTTACTATAATTCTATCATCAATCTCTCAACTCTGATCACAGCTGTAACTACTGCATCTCCCTACCCTCAAAGGTCAGGAAATTTGGTTACTGTTTCCATAGCAACTACAGCCTGACCATATAACATTAAAAGACCACTGTAGTTTAAGGACAAACCACACGCGCGCGTGCGCGCGCGCACACACACACACACGCACACACACACCACACACTTATACTTGCATCATGATTATAAATTTACTTTCATCAACCATGAAAGATTCAAAAATTCCCAAAGCAGATGAACTTTGGACATGTCTTGGGCAAGTTTCAGTGCCTTCTGTTAGTGACTGAAAGGGAGAGGAAGCCCATCCATTAGAGGAAGACAAATGGCATCATCACAGACAAATGGAGAAGCAAAGAGCCCAGAAAGCATATCACAGAATGAGTGATTACCCTGTAGTCATGACACTGTTGATCTCGCTGCACTGAAAAATCCTCCTGTCTTGGGAAGGTTTCATAAAGAACAACTAAAAGTATTTCGATATTTACTTTATCAAAATAAATGAAAACTTTCCTCCCAAAGTCCCTGCTTTGCATTTTAGTTTCTATCTTTGTATTAAAATGGATGAGCTGTCTTTAGTTTTAAGATAGACATCAACTAAGAGAAGATGTTCAGATCTCCAGAGAAAACATTTTAGAATAAGTATGGTAAAAGTTAACATTTTTGAAAACATTTAATTAGTCACTGCTGTGCTATCAAAGAGAAGGACCATGCTCATCTTTATATTCTTAATCCTAGCAGGACAGTAAATACTAGTTATCCGAATTCTAGAAAAAAGTATTCAATGAGAATGCCAATTGCTCCATATTGTGATAGCGTCTCAAACAGTTCTCAGGAATTAGGAGACATTGGGTTAGGATACACACAGTCACAAGTGAAAGAAATGCAATCAAAGTAACTTAAGCAAAAAGGAGAATTTTTATAGGCGCATATATTTAACAATCCAGTCATATATAACCTTCAGGCATAGTTGGATCCAGGATTAAATCTACAATCTGTCTTTTTCCTCTTGTTCCATTTTCTTCTGTATTGGCCTCACTCCTAAAGCAGAAGGCTGGGAGGAAGCCTTGGAACAGTGTCTTCCAGTAGGACCTGTGAGCCCAGGGGGAGGCTCTATTTAGAGAGTGATGAGAAACGTAAAAGAGGCAGCCTTGGCTGGTGACGCTACCCAAGCCGAGAGACCACTGGCCTCCCAGCCTCAATCTCTTCTGAAACCAGTGGGCAAGGGAGCCCAGGAAATGTGGTTCCTAGCAGTCAGGTCCCTTGCAGAGCAAAGCTGAGGAAAACTGGAGAATGAATTATACAGTAAAGAGAAATGACAAATGACAAGCACACTACATGAGTGCAGAAGCCACAACACTCCTTTTCACCAAGCGTGTAACAATCATGACCAGAGCTAACATTTATGGAGTCCTTACTGTGTGTCAGGCACTGTGCGTGGATGAATTCATAAATCTCATAACAACCCAATGAGGTAGTTCTATTATTTTTCAGTGCCATTGCACAATGTGTGGAAACTGCAACCCAGGGAGGTTCAGTTAATGACGTAAGATCATGTAGCTACTGAGTGGCAGAGCTGGGTTTCAAACCGAGGCTGCTAGGATTCAGGGCGTGAACTCTTCACCCATTATATTCTACTCTCTCTGCACTGGAGCTTAAATATTTGTGGAGGAGAGGGACCTGTAAAAGCTCATGAAGAGTTCTTGAACATGGCAGCAGAGAATATACCACAACAGAGGTCAAAGCAACCCACATCCTGTTTCAGATTCTTTTTTTTTTTTTTTTTTTTTTTGATGGTACGCGGGCCTCTGACTATTGTGGCCTCTCCTGTTGCGGAGCACAGGCTCCAGACACGCAGGCTCAGCGGCCATGGCTCACGGGCCCAGCCGCTCCGCGGCACGTGGGATCCTCCCGGACTGGGGCACGAAACCGTGTCCCCTGCATCAGCAGGCGGACTCTCAACCACTGCGCCACCAGGGAAGCCCCTGTTTCAGATTCTTACTTTGTTCCTGTAAATACGACTTCTAGTCTTACTAGTGTAATATCTTCTCTGTAAAGCATTTTGAGATTTTTTCTAAGTACTTGTGACTGGTGATACTTAATTTATCACCAAAAATACATCCTGGATTATGAGGTTACATATTTTCATTGTCAAAATGAGCTAAGCCATCTTTGATTTCCACAGGCCAGACCAGATCTGCAGGCTCTTTCCAAGGAGTCAGTGAACACTCCCAGTCCTCACTTCTCGCAATCATGTTTTTCAGCTTAACAAAATCTCCTAAAAACTCTTCCCGTATGGCTTTTCACATAATCTGTCCCATATCACCATTATTTACATGCAAGAAATTGCCTAGATGCCTTAGGAAGTGGGTATATTAATCATCTTTGTACTAATTAAGTCATTCCAAAATTAGGTATTGAGGACTTTTATAACAAGCACTATGATGCCAGGAGCTTAGATATATAACCCCATGGAGGTACAACACATCTAGGCTCACACTTGTTGATCGAATGTGCAAAACTAAATTTAGACTGTGAATAGCAGGAAGGCTTGGTTGCAATCTAGAATACAAAAGTGAATTTTAAAAATGATTATAGGGCTTCCCTGGTGGCGCAGTGGTTGAGAGTCCGCCTGCCGATGCAGGGAACACGGGTTCGTGCCCTGGTCTGGGAAGATCCCACATGCCGCAGAGCGGCTGGGCCCGTGAGCCATGGCCGCTGAGCCTGCACGTCTGGAGCCTGTGCTCCGCAACGGGAGAGGCCACAGCAGTGAGAGGAAAAGATTATAGCTTCTGATGTTGTCTTTGTTTATTTATTGAGGAAACATTTTGAGAGCCTGAATATACGCCAAAAGCTGTGCTAGGCACTGGGGCTGTAGTGGTAAATGAGAACGCCACCATTCTTAAGAACTTTAATGTGGAAATGGGAACGGAAACACAATCAGTTACAGTACAGAGCAAGAAGGAGCAAGAAGGAAGGTCATCTTTCACTAACTTAGAGGCATTAGCACACACCACTCCCATATTTTCTTCTGAAATGTAAATCTTCCTTAAATTCGCCCAAACTATGGGTTAGAATGAGTGGATTTGGAAATGAGGAGGCTGAACTAAAAGACAGTTTTAAGAAATGCAACTTAATACTTTTAAGCAGTGATGGTACCTACAGGAGAGGGTAAAGTCAGGCTCAGTGTCTCAAAGAATGTGTAAGGGCTTCTATAAATAGGCAAGAAACATTTGATAGCACAGAGAACACTTGGCAATACTTCTGCGTGCCCTACACGCATTTAAAAATAGTTCTATCAGGCTTCTCTCCTAGGACAGATGGAGATTTTCTGATCTTCCCCAGGCAACTATCAACATACCTTCTCTGTTAAAGATTATCTAAAACAGTGTTTTTCAGTCTCTGACTACAACCCACAGTAAGAAATTATTTTTCAATAGTGACAGCATCCACTCTAAAATACATGAAACTGAAACAGAAGTTTCTTGATAGAGTATCCATCACTTCTACATGAAATGCATACTGATATTTTCTATTCCATTTTATTCTCACTGTTCATTAAAAGGGAAAATAAAACCCTGATGTGACTCATAGTTGACTATATAACTTAAGACCAATTAGTATGGTGGTTCTTAACCCAAGTTAATATTAGAATTATCCGAAGAGTTTTTTGAAAAATAGCAATGCAGGGTCCTTACTCCAGATCAAAAAATCATAATCTTTGATGTGGGGTAAGGGCAATGCTATTTATTTTAAAAGCTTCCCAGGTGACCCCATTGTGCAGCCATGACTGCAAAGCACTGCTCTGATGGGTCTTCACCTTATGTTGAAAATCCTGATCTAGAAGTTTTGCTCGGCATTACATTCACATTGAATCTAGAAAACTCTAGAGGGTTGAGTTTTCACCAGAGCATATAAACCAGCCTGATTATCTGCCTTCTTTTTGTGCTGTGACTGCCAATCATCCAAGTTTTATTTGTGCGTGAATACAAGTGAAGAATGACTTTAGTCCATGCAACTAAATAAAGAGCATACAGGTTCGATATGAATAATGCTGGAGTCTTCATCGGGGGAAAATGCTCCGAGCTATGAAACATATGGCCAAGGGTTTGGTGTGGATGTGATGTGAAAAAAACCCCCCACAACCTTAATCTATTACACTTTTCAATTTGCTAGGTGTTTGTGATGGGGGACAAAGATTCACTTGTTTTTGGAAGCTTAATCATATCAACATGGATACGAGTAAACCTCACTCACTCAACTGAGATCTTGCATTACTCCCATCTCTGAGTTTCTACAATTCTACCTGATACATATCTATTGTCACCCTTCTTGTTGCAAAAGGGAGTTAAGGCAGCTTACAAAAATACGATATGGTGGGATTAGAAGAGAAAAGGAGGAAGGGGAGGCAAGACAGCAGGGAAGGTAGGAGGATGAAGGAGGTGGGGACGAGGGGGAGGGGGGGAGGACACGGGGTCCATTCCGACAGAAAAGGTGATGTGGAAACACGATGAAATGTGGAGTGACATCTGTGCACAAAAGGTACGCCAGAAGGAGAATGAAAGGGGACAGATATTTGCCAAGGTCTCAGCACACCCGGTCCCACAGGCACAGCAAAAGCGTCCAGGTGTCACTTGCTGCTTCTGAGCACTGAGTCTTGACTGTGAACTGTCAACTACATCATGCTGCCCCATGCCTCACTCATCATTCATCTGTAATTTGAGGATAATGACATTGCGTTGCATCCCACCTCCCGGGGATGGATATTCATGGCACAATGTTTAGGTGAATGTCTGGAAGAAAACATTTATTAACTCAAGACATATTTCTTCAGTCTAGATGGCTTAGTTGCCTCTCTCCAAAACAGGTGGACAGACATAGATGGAAATGAGGTCTTTCAAATTGGACAAAATGGACACCGAGCAAGTGTGCTGCTTTGGACGGGGGCTATGACAGCGATTCTACGGCAGGAGCACAATATTTAACAAAATCAATATATGTCTCCAGCTTATTGCAATGCTGTTCACAGGGGCACCTTCAGCAGCAAGGCTGCTGGCCTACATTTCTGGGAGTTTTAGCATCCTTGAGAGGTCTGGCCTCTGAGGCCTGGAGCACAGGTAAGAGATTGATTTTGCACAGGGAAATGCTACCCAGGAGGGCCATTTCTGAAACACAGTTCCCTGATTTTTGTAAAAATCCCATGAAAGGGTTGTTGGAAATTGTTGATATTACCATAACCATGGGCAATCCCACAGAAAACTGGCTTAAATAATAGTTTGAAATGAACTAGGAAGCACTTGGTAAAAACCTCTGAATAGAACCTGGGATGTAGTGAACAAAAGCATTCTTTTCCCAAAGACTCATAAAATACAGAAATGTGCTAAAACGACAAAGAATTTTCCCACTGTACACATGGACATTTGTCCACACAGAAGAATCTGTGCATTCACATGTGCCCTCAATCTGGAGAGAACAAGGAAACAAGAAATGGCATGCACAGGGTGCCCAGCACATGGCTGGCAGCATACTGTGCACTTTTGGACATTCTCTCACTCTCTAGCACTTCGTCAAAATGGGAAGTGTCTCCATTTTACAGATAAAATAATGGAATTTCAGAGAAATTATGCGACTTGTCAAAGTCACACAGGGCAGAAGCAGAGGCAGAATCTGAACACAAGTCTTGCTGGGCATCAAGGGCCCTAGGTGGAGGGAGGTATGCATTGAGAAATCGTATTTAATCCCAGAATTTCCTAGTCAAACTGTGGTCCCAGAGCGTGGGGAAGACAAAGTCCTCTCCTCTGGAGGTTCTAAATCAGGGATGGGCGAGTCTGTAAACGAGCTCTGTAAACAGCCAGAGAGTAAATATTTTCAGCTTTAGAAGCCATGGGATCACTGTCACGGCTATTCAACTCTGGGAGTATAACATGATAGTAGCCATATGGGATCCTTAAATGACCAGATCACACATTCTCCATTTCGGACTGTTTAGAACAGGTCAGAAATCAGGCAGTAACTGGGGTGAAGGCTTCACTCCGACGCTTACCCCATATCCTCAAGCCCTCGAGCAGACCTCTGCTCAGAACCTCTAGGAAGGCCCTGTGCGCTGACAGGTCCAGTGCCCAGAGGCACAGGAACTGCAAATGAACCACAGCTATCTTTCTTCTCCCGGCCTCCCCAAATCTATGAAATTGGTACAGTGATGAGGGACAGCATATCTTCTCTATGATTTTATGTAGCCTGGAACCGATGAATGACATTTTTGGTCCTAAATAATTACGATAAATGCCCTGAATGTAAATGATGCCCTGTCTCAAGGATGCCTAAAGCAATGGCGGCTTTGGGGGACATCCCCATGTGGGGAACGTTAACCCCCGCGGGTCCCCATCACTTCATTGTTAAACTCTACAGCCAAAATCAGACTCTACAGTACACTGAAGATTGCTGGCTCCATGAAGTTCACCTCCCCACCCATCAAGAGTGAGTCAATCCCACAGCACAATCTTTTTAAATTAAAGAGACATATAAAGAACTTCACTTCCCTGGAGGTTTTCCTCTTGGATTTCAACTGAACCCTTTAAGTGGAAGGCATCCTATAACTCTCATAATGGGAAAATAAAATCTGTTAAAGTGACTAACCTTCTAACACTTGCTGTTCCTACCTCACTGGTAGAAAACAATCTTTTTCTTATTATATATAAATTCCTGGTTCTCAGTAGTTCTGAAAAAAGCGATGTATTTCATTGAATTTCACTACATCTCTGGCAAGTTGGATAATGAAATGGCACAAAGACGCTGACAATACTCTAAATGAATGCATTGGTATTTCTGTGACTGGGTGTCAAGGGTTTAATCCGCACTATGGTGCTGTCTAAAACTGGTAATAAAACAGAGGAATAATATGCCAAGATAAGATCCAAAGGACATATAATAGTGACATGTGCTACTCCGTGACAAGGGCATAATGAAATGTACTGGGGAGAGAGTAGCCTTATGAAACAGAAGCCATAAACTTCTTTCTGACAACTGCTGTGAGCTAGAAACAGGCAAGATGCAATCCATCTACCTTGTTCCATTTCAGTTTCTGGACCAGGTTTAAAACTCAGCAATCCATTAGTAAGATGTCACAGCAAGAGATGGAAAACATTTATAGTACACAATTTAGGCTCTCTGCCTGGTTCCCAGGGACTCCTTACTTCCCTTCTCTCCCACAGAGATGGTCACATCACACCGTTCCCCTGCCACATCCCCGTGGTCCCAGCTTACTGGACCAGAGGTGGAGAAGACAAGGAATTTGGAATGAACACTGCGAGATCCTAATTTAGCTTGTGTTCGTCTTTTGGGTAAAGATGTAAACATCATACTGTGAAGTGCCAACTTTTACCTGTCACATGAACTTAAAAACAAATAAAATTGTTATGAATTTCAAAATGATATCACTTTGGATATGCAAAAATGATACTTCACTTTTCTTTCACTGAAATCATTTCTGATTTTGAGCTATGTTTATTTCCAATGCAAACTATTTAATCGGGTCACTTCCAGAAAAACTCAAAGCTCAAACTGAGTGATTTCTCAGACCATGCAGACATAAAACATGGGCAATCGAGATTTTTCCTCTGAGAGTTTTCCTCCTCTTACTTTTTGTTTAACGTCGTTGGGACATTCACAAATGCCGCTAAGGAGGGTTATCAGATAAAATACAAAACCACCTATTAAACTTGAATTATATACAAATTTCATATAAATTCCTAAAACCCAAAATTTTTAGTAAAAGTATTATGCCATGCAATATTTAGGATATACTTATACTAAAATATGACATGTCATTTATCTGAAATTCAAATTTCTCTGTGCAGCTTATGTTTTCAATTGCTAAATCTGCCGACTGAAGATAAGGAGGGGACATCCGTTTCTGCAGTGTGGTCACCGCTGTCCTTGTGCTGACCACCTGACCATCTCTAGCTCTTTCCAGATGCTCTTTCCTGCTTACGTCTAAAAACCTGCCTTGGGCTGTGGTTGTCAGATCACGAGTCATGCTCCTTGCTTCTTGACCCTATTTCCAGTCTCCCTTGTGCCCCCCATTCATTTTCAGTCACTTTTGGTTGCTCTTCCCACCAGCCACTGTGAAGTCTATAGGAGAACTGGGGGTATTCTCAGGCACTCTCATGCCTTGGATATACCCGCTTCCCATCTCTATTTAATTTCTGCTTTCCAGATTGACATGAGAGGTGGGGGAGAAGGGAGCCTTCCCAAATCTCTGAGCCTCACCTAGAACTTGGGCCAAGAAAGGAAAGAACCCACATATTCTATTTACAGGGAAGTTCTGTTTTTTCTTGAACCCCCTGGGTTTGCTTATTCATGTTTAATACTTGGTTCTTCTTCAAACACTCTTCTCCCCGCCCCTCCCCCTCAAACTTGAGGACTGTTTATCTGCTTGGGAAAGAAAATGCAAACTAAAAGTGGATTCTGGATGATAAGATGTCCTTTCAACTTTTGAGTTTAAAAGGTAAAAATTCGTCACTCTTGATCTCTGCTTTCATTTTGATTATCTGACTACAATAAAACAAACCAGAATTTCATAACACATCTTAAGCACTTGGAAAGTTAAAATTACTTTTATAAATCACCATTGGCTCGAAGAGTAAATCAACACTGTGATTATAGATTAATTGGGAAATAATTTAAATGAGAATACTCCAAAACAAAATTTAAGGAGCGGAGCCAAAACTGCCCTCAAATGTAAAATAACATTTTTACAGAACAAAAACATAAAGAAGCAGGAGTAAATGAATAACAATTAAATAAACAATAAAGATGTGACTTGAAAAAATAAATGCAAGAAGTGATTCTTATGGAGAGAAGATAAGGTAAGCAAACTAAGAAAAAATATTTTAAAAATTAAGACTTCAGGCAAGGATATAAGGTAAAAATTAGATGAAAATGATGAAATGATATAGATTCTACTAATATACTTGAAAATCTCAATAAAATGTATTAAATATTTGAGAAAATGTTCTTGAAATTGATCAAGCAGAGCATGAAATTCTTATCAGCTGAATAAAAATGGGAAAATAATTATCTCCCTCCAAATTTCTGAACAAGAGTTTTTTGGTTTTTGTTTTTTTTGTGTGGTACGCAGGCCTCTCACTGTTGTGGCCTCTCCCGTTGCGGAGCACAGGCTCCGGACGCGCAGGCTCAGCGGCCATGGCTCACGGGCCCAGCCGCTCCGCGGCATGTGGGATCTTCCCGGACCGGGGCACAAACCCCTGTCCCCTGCATCGGCAGGTGGACTCTCAACAACTGCGCCACCAGGGAAGCCCTGAACAAGAGTTTTATGATTGACTTTTCTCACCATTTCTAAAAGCTGATGATCTCTATGCTCTCATAATTATTCTAAAACAAATAAGACAGTTGAAAGCTGACAGTCAAAATAATCCAACCAAGATAACATGCACACATACTCGCATGCATACACACACACAGAGTAGATTAATTGTATGTATATAGAGGCCACAATCTACGTATACAAATCCATTAATACATTAAAGCAATTTACTGCAACTAAATGAGGTTAATCAGTAATGTAGAGAATCAATGAACACACATCTAACTTTGTTCAGGAGTAAAATGATAGAACTACCGTATCAGATATTTAAAAGGGATATGGTAAAATCCAATACTCATTCCTAGATCATTTCTCAGGAGGATTTATACAGAATGTATATCTTAAGGCAACTTTAATAAAATCACAAAGAAGATAAAAATGCCTTCTATTTACTATTATTACTGAACATATTTTTGGAAATTTTATCAGTGCATTATAATTGCAACTGATATGAAGCAAACAAAATATATTAGAATATTAGACAGCAAACAAAATTACAGTTATATACTAATAGTATTATATATTTATAAAATGCAAGAATAATTTGAAATCTCTCAGAACTAATATGAAATCTGGTAAGATAGCGGTGGTCATAGTTAAACAAATGAATAATTTTAAATGAAGATTTTATAAGCCCAAGTGCCTCTGTTTTTTAGATAATGAGGGGGGTAGGAATGGGTAAAGAAAGGAGATGCTAGTTATAGAAGCAAAATACACAAATCTATATCAACACAGATACAGTAACATATTAATATTCATCTATCAAGAAAATTTTAAATGATTTAACTTTGACTGGTGGGTGCGAGTAATTTTTATATTCCTCATTATGCCTGACACTATGCTATTTTGATCCTATATTGCTTTAAAAATGGAAAGAAAATACCAATAACTGATATGTTAAAGGTCACCTCTGTTTCAATTAAGTTTTCTAGACCAGCTTCTTCAGCAGCGTTGTTCTTTCACTCGATCTACATTTCCAAAACACCTGCTTTTTACCCTATTACATAAATACGGGTATTATATTTTAATCATTTGCTTAAAATTTGTTTCTTACTATCCCCTGAGTTCACTTATGATAGGGAGCGTGTCTTACTCAAGTAACACATAAGAGGCTGCACACATTTGCAAGTGGAATGAAAGGGTGAGTAAATTAACGAATGCTCATCCCCACTGGCAGCACTGAACAGCAGCTGATTATTAAAAGGCCAAAGCCTGACATATCTCAATTCTGGTAATAAAAGACTAGATGAACTCGAAATGCTCCTACGGAAAATAACAAGAAAGGCTGGAAAAAAACATAAAAACTGCATCTAATAAAAAGCAGAGCAGACCTATACAAGGCAGAAGTAAACTTCTGGAAGGTACAGGAGAGGAGTGGAGCTCAGAGGTGAGCCAGAGATGCTTCCACCCCAGGGGGATGTTCAGACTCAGAAGGGCAGCTGCGACAAGAGCTAGAGTGGGGAGATGTGAGGGAAGCGGGACTGTGGCCTCCACGTGCGGGGACCTGGAGTATCACCATCACTTTTCCTCCTAGCAGGCATTTCATGGGCTTCAGGAAACAGAGTTCAAAGGTGGTCAATGTAACGAGAGCACTAAAGCAATCTTTTCTCTTGTTTAGGACCCAAAGGTCTCCACTGGAAAGAGAGGTCAAGATTATACTCTGAAGATCCAGAGAATCTTTAAGCGTTGGTCCTGGACTGTTAATCCCCCCCTAGATGCCCAGAAAATGAAAATAAAATCCTCTGTAAAGAAAGAGAGCTTCATTTCTAGTTTCAAATTATTCCTGAAGGTAAATTTTTAAATAAAATATTCAGTAAACCCTCAAAGATTGTAAGGTACCTCTCTAGACAATGAGAGCCAGGACTCACAGACTTAAGAAACAATAGGCATAGCACTTGTGGGAATCCAGAAACTAGAGTTAGCAGAGGCAGACTGTGAATCTATGTTCAGAATGTTCATGGAGATAAAAGCTGATCTTAAAAATGTCGACAAGAACGTAGAGACCTTCTATATGTGAAAAAGATTCAATTTGATGCTACGAAACCAGAAAGACAATAATAAGGTAAGAACCCAAGGGCTAGTGTTAATAGCGGATTAGACATAGCTGAAGAGAGAATCAGTGAATTCCAAATAGGCCCTAAAAATTATCCGCAAGGAGACAAGGAAAGACAAAGTTATGAAACTTACAAACTAGAGTAAGAGAAGAAACAGTAAGAAGGTTTAATATGCATTTAATTGGAGTGCCAGAAAAGAAAGGAGACAAGGTCGATAATTAAATGGAGAATTTTTAAAACTTATGAAACATGTCAATCTTCAGATTCAAGAAGCACAATGGAGTCTAAGCAAGAAAAACCAAACAAAATATATATTAATAACATTATAGATAAATGGAAGAAAATTAAAGAAAGCTAGAAAATCTTAAAGGAAGCCAAAGAAAGAAGTTATTTTGCCACCAAAGGAATGACAGTTAAGTAGTTAACTTTCTAATACACAATGCCAAAAGACAACAACAAAAGTCATTAAAGTTCTAAAGGAAAATTCCTGACATAATTCTATTCCCAGAAAAAATGAAATAAAGACATTTTCAAAGAAGCAAAGTCAAATAGAGTATGCCACTTTTTGATTCATTAAGAAATTCCTAAATATGATCTTCAAGAAAAAGGAAAATTATACCAGATGGCACCTCTGGGACATAGCAAGCAATGAAGACATGTACACAAAAATGTTCATAGCAGAATTTTGTAAAAGCCCTGAATTAGAATAACTCAAATGTTCATCAACAGCAAAATGGATAATCAAATGGTGATTTGCTCATATGGAATAGTATAAAGCAGAAAATGAATAACCCTGTGATTGTGCAACTCGTGAATGAATCTTACAGACGTAAGGTAAGTTTGAGTAGCAACAAAGCCAACCCAAAAAATACATACTGCGTGATTCCATTTACATAAATTTCAAAAAGGCAAAAGTAAACTAATTATTTGAGAATGCATAACTACAAAGCAAAACTAAAGAGAAAAGTTAAAAAGTCAGTAACAGAAGGAGCACATAGGGGATTTCTGGGTTTCTGTTCTTTGTTTTAATGTGTGGGAATCACCTGATTATTCTTTTTATAAAAATAAATTAAATAAATGCATTTCATGCATATTTTATATTTTCCTTATATTTCATAATAATTAATTGAAAAAATATCAATATCATCTAAACTCCCAAATAGCCCTTAGAATGAACTACCAGAGAAGATTCTAATTCCTTTTGCAATTAACAAAACTTCCTAAATTATGATTTTCCATCAGCATCATAGTGACCTAAAGGCAAGTATGTTTGCTGAGTAAATGCACGTGTGCTTGCATGCACGAGTTGTATGTAACTTCAATATATAAAATATGGCAATTATTTTAGTTTCTGTTTTTCTACTCAGTCCACAATTAATTCCTTTATTATATGACAGTAACAATTTCTGTACAAATTAGTGTCTAAGTACAACAGCTAAAAATCTATATAAGATGAATCTATATTTACCACCTCTGAGTCATCTATAAAATTAAAATACTTCTCTTATTCACATGCACTTGTATCTGCATTTTGAATTGCCATGGAAGAAAAACCCACAAAAAAATGGACTCCCTGAAATTATTTGGCCTTGAAACAGCAAAGCTAGAAAGCCTAATTAGGAGTGTCAGATATGTTTTTAGATATCTTCCTTGGAAAACAACAAATATGACAGCTAGAAATGTGCAAAGGAAAACAAATGGAACGATTTATGCCAAGAAGTCAAAAGGGCCTCAAGCATCACACCAGAGAGTAGAAATAGAAGAGAAAGCCTTGCTGTAGTGAGTTAATAGTAAAAAATAAAATAAAGGCAAAAGGCAGATGCTTAGAATATTTAAAAAATGCTAAAATCGAATTTTAGCCTACCCACTGAGGCAGGTGTAGCTTGCTACTTATGGCATGCATTTTTCCATTAGCTTCTTTCCAGGTTTTCTTTTATGCCCTAATCCTCATGTTTCTTGTTTTTTTTTTAGACTTTAACTTATGTAATATTCCTATATTATGGGACCCTAATCAGTTTTGTTATAAGGTAAGATAGAGAAAATTCCATCTGTAAGTAGGATCTTCTCTCTGGGATATTTTTCAACTGCTAGTTTTTGTGGAATCAGAGATGACAAAAGGACACAAAGGTAGAATTTCCTATTTCTTCCCTCTTGGTCATTTCTTAGCAAATCTGAAGTTTTCTGTGATGAATGGCAGAGAAGCAAATGTTGCAGTCCCATAGACATAGGATGGCTGTTATGAAGAACGAATTCTTCACCTGGAAGGATATCAGAGAAATTCCCATATTCTTCGGGTTCTCCAGAAATAGACCAGGCAGATGATATTAAATGCAACCACGGGCAGCACCCCAACTCATTCAAGTCAAACTGATGAAATAAATGTAGCTCAATCAGTAGGACCAGGTGGAAGCCACCCAAAGGTTTGAGGGAACTCAGGGATGAAATTGGAAAACTGTTGGCCAAGATGCTTGATCTAGCATTACAAACAGCCACCACCGTTACCCTGGCAGATTGTGAATGTCATTCTGTTCATTAGAAGGGGTCAAGAGAGGACCCGGGAGCCCTGGAAAAGCAAGCTTCTCTTCCGCTTGTCCAGTATCCAATAAAGCACAGCATCATTAGACACTGAAACAAAAATAACTTTCTAGGGGAAAGACAATATGGTTTCTGCAAAAAGGAAAGCATGAGTCACTGATTTATTATTGGTCTCTGAGGCATGTAGATAAAAGGCCAAACGTTGGCACAGTTTAGGGTAGACTTTTTCTAATCACCAACATGAAATGGGATGTAAGGAGATAATGGACATCTCAAACCATATGGATAAGACAAGCAATTTCTACACCCCCTCAAAAAAAAAAAACCTCTATGAACTAGCAAGAAGGGATGCTCTGAGACTTGAAAGAGATCAGGTTGTGATGATAAAGGATCTACTGCAGGTAACAAATTTAAAATATTACCATTTGATAGTATTGGAAAAAGATACAAAGTAAGTTCACTCCAGGAAACCTTTTTATTGAGCATGAATCGAGTGTCAGGCTTTGTACTAAGTTAGTGGGAGTACAGCAATGAATAGACCCCTTCTGCTCTCCAGTAACTCACAGTCTACCATATAGATGATTCCAAGAACCAAGGGATAGGTTCTCTGCTGGGACTTGTGCCCATTTATGACATGATGGCAACTATTGACTGGAATCACATAGTACAATCATGATCATGCAATAACACATCCCTCAGAGCTGCAGTTCACCAAGGAATTAATATACTAGGCTATATGATGCATGGTTCTAAAACAAAGTTACTAGGCTATATGATGCATGGTTCTAAAACAAAGTACAAATCCCCTTGTTAAAATTAATGACAATTGCAATATGAACCCAGTAAATACTAAAACCCAATTTATTGGTTTGTTCAGTGGAGAAAGATATGATGGGTTTTGAACACAAGCAATTCTAACATTAATTATTATCACTCTTTACCTCATGGGGAAGGAAAGCAGACACTATACCATGTGAAGTTTTTAAAATGTGATGCATTTTATATATGCACAAATTTCCAAAAGCCTCATGAAAAAATTAACTTTTTTCATTATAATTTTAAAAAAACAGCAATTAAAAAGAAAATGGGCTATTTACCAACCACGAATTTGTTGAGCTCTGCCAGTGTCATGAAATTCTCAACCTTGCTGAAAAGCTGAAGAATTTTCTGAGCTCAGGCAAGAGTCTCCAAGATCTGCAGAATAATTTTGGCAGCCTCAAGCCCAGGAGACTGATGTCTCTCCTTCAAGTCAAATGCTTGTTTTTTTCTAATCAGTTTTAAACACTGACCTTCCCCCTTTTCTGTTCCATTAGCTAGGAGGCTGTCATTCCAAAGAAATGTATAATGTACGTGTGTAGGGGAAGTGTGAGTGTTCTCTGGAATGAGAGAAAATAAGTTTTTGATGATCAGATTGTTCAGTATTTTCAAACCATCTAACAGCACTTCCATAGGAACTCCATGAAGAAAAATGAGAGCTGAAAAAGAAATCCTCACCAAAGCAGACATAGTTTGTCCTAGTTTCTCTGATAAGCCATGTTCTCTCCCTTTTTTATTTTCTTGCACATTTTTTTAATGGCATATAATAGTTTTCCTTCGCAATGTCAATGATCATTCAGGATAGAAATTTAAGTGGGTCTGAGAGAGAACACATTTCTCAGGTGTGGTATCCCAGTGAAAAATTCCCGCCTTCTCTTGGGGAACCACACTGGGAGATGGTATGAGTCTCCTTTTCTATTTTTTCTCCATGCATAGCAGTGCCAGGCCCACAGTATACCTTCAATGAGTGTATACTGAATGAACTCCCTGCTCCTCTTCTCCCTGCTACGTCTTCAAAAGAAAAACTGGGGGCTTCCCTGGTGGCGCAGTGGTTGAGAGTCCGCTTGATGATGCAGGGGACACGGGTTCGTGCCCCAGTCCGGGAAGATCCCACATGCTGCAGAGCGGCTGGGCCCGTGAGCCATGGCCGCTGAGCCTGCGCGTCCGGAGCCTGTGCTCTGCAACGGGAGAGGCCACAACAGTGAGGGGCCCGCGTACCGCAAAAAAAAAAAGAAGAAAAACTGGGACCATCCTGAGCCTCCTCTAGACTGAAGATGAAAGGGAAAGAATTCCAAGTCTATCTCCAAAGCCTCACATTTGAAACCTAGGTAGCCCAGAATTGCATGTCAATACCTCCAGCTAAAGAAGATCCCTGAGTAGGAGGAGATACAGTACATCACTGGATAAAATGAGAAGGAAAATGGTTACATGTCTGTAAGTATGGGTGCATAAATGCCTTGCCTGTCAAATCAACAAAGCTAAAAACCCTTGCTATGTCAAAAGCTAACACACACACACACACACACACACACACACACACACACACACACATACACACTCTGCTAGTGAGAAGGCAAGCAATTTTTTAGAAGGGAAATTAGGAAACAAGTATAAAAGAGCATCATGAAAGGTGATCATGGCTCTTCGACTTCTAAGAATTTATTCTAAGGGAAAAATAAAGGATACGCCCAAAGATTTAGCCTCAAAGGTGGCAGCCACATCTATATTAGCCCCAAATCATTTGTGTACTTTGTTTTTGTTTTTTGCGGTACGCGGGCTTCTCACCGCTGTGGCCTCTCCCGTTGTGGAGCACAGGCTCCGGACGCACAGGCTCAGCGGCCACGGCTCACGGGCCCAGCCGCTCCGCGGCATGTGGGATCTTCCCAGACCGGGGCACGAACCCGTGTCCCCTGCATTGGCAGGCGGACTCTCAACCACTGCGCCACCAGGGAAGCCCCTATTAGCCCCAAATCAAAACAATCTAGTTGGTCAGTGGTAAGGAGGTAGTCTAGTTAATTATCAAATATCAAAATGATAGAACACCATGCGGCTATGGAAAATGTATACAATGCATATTGACGTGGAGCAATGTTCACAATTTTGTGAAACAGAAAAAGCATGCTAAAATCAAAATAAGTTTTTATGTTAGATAAATACATATGTGTAAATTTAAATATATAAATATGCCTAAGAAAATATGCATCTTCAGATATTTGTAAAGGGCAACTTTTTTCTTCATCCTTCTCCTTATCTGAATTTTCTGATTCTGGTCTATGATGTAGGTGAATTACTTCTGAAATAAACATATAAAAATGGACATAATAAAAAAAAATCTTTAGTATCTACATAGTTTTTCTAAGAAAAAAATGTCCCTTTAATTATCTATAGTTGCTAGGTTAAACAGGAAATCCTTGTGAGTTAATATTGGATGATGATGATAAGTAGAAATAGAGAGGAATTATTTATTCTCAAAAAGTCATCTGATTAGCATTTTTCATGTTCTCATATATCTGTTAGATTTTTTTTTAACTAAATAGTTCTGCCAATAAACACTAAAAGTCAAAAAGCCAATACTGAGATTTTTCTCCATCTATGCATCTGATTCTTAGACGTATTGCCTTTTATTTTAGATCAAAGCATCAAAATTGTCTTTGATCCAAAGCAACCATGTAGTCCCAGCATTTACATCTGAAGTCAACCTATTTATAATCACAGATTTTTTTAAATCCCTGATTTTCTTTTTATCCCTATCATGCAGAGTGTCAGTGACAGTATGACTTGGAGAGCAACAGCTCTTTGTTTTGGAAGCAGTCTTCTTTATGGATACAGGAAATTGAAAATGTGAACAAACACCACCAGCTAGTCAGTCAGCATTGTGAAGGCTGGGGCTTTGAAGGTACAATTAGGGAACTGGTTTTTCCCTTAACAGAAGTATGTTCACTAAGTAATTTGCTTTCTTTTAACTAGAGTTACCCCCTTCCATTAACTGGAGAAGTAAGTCCAGATTAAAATCACTATTCATCAATTGCTTGCTGGAGGCACACTCAAGCCTTGTGTTAGGACTAAGGCAATAAAGCTCATCAACTAGCATTTTAATCATTGTTACCTCAGAGCTCTCAGAAGGAATAATTTGGGGTAGGGGAGAAAGTGGAAACTCCTAGTTACTGCTGATATGAAATCAGATATTTCTGAGGATTTTAAATTTACTGAATCATTCATTTTTTTCAGTGGATTTCTATTTTTTCCTCGTTCAGTGAGTACTTGCTAGGCACGCGGGATACAGTGGTGAATATAATGACATGGTCCCTATCTATATACAGCTTACATTCTAAGGGAGGGAACATTAATACATGAGAAATCATAATTAAAAATTGTGATGAGCACTTTAGAGGAAGGGAATGGGCTCTGAGAAGGAATCATGGAGAGATGACAGTTACTTGGGTGAGTCAGGAAACTCCTCCTTAAGGAAGTGATACTCAAGCTTTGACACTAAGACAGAGTCACACTCCTCCTAATATGTTTCTATCTATTTCATTAGCATCACCCTGTCCTGGTCCTTCTACTGTCTCCCTGGCCATTCCAACTCAGCTTTCTCACTGCTGGTTCCTCCTCTTCTAAACTCAGACTCTGAAGTTTTTCAGGCCTAAGATCTCCAACCTCTTCTCACTACAAAGTTCCTCCCAAGGCAAGCCATTCCACTTTATGACCTCAAGCATCATCTGCATTCAACAATCCCCTAATATATTTTTCCAGCCCAGAACACTTTTCCTAGCTTTGGATCCATATGTCAACTGCCTACATGACACCTTCACTTGCATACTGCACAGGAGTCTCAAATTTAACATAGCCCATGCTAAATCAAGATATTTCCCTGTGGAATCTTCTCTTCCTTCAGCAATCTCCATCTCCCTACACAGGACCATTCACTCAGTTGCTGTATCACTACTCAGGGAGTCAACCATGATACCTGCTTCCTCCTCATGTCCCATGTATAACTGGGAATTCAGCCTGGTCTAGTTGATAGCTAAAATATATCTTGAATTTTATCACACTTTTTCCATACCCTACCATTATCTTGTTTGGATACTGCAAGTCTTTTCTCATCCTGTACCCATTTTTTCCCCCTTTCAATTCATTGTCTTAAATGAAAATCTTTTCTGATTATTCCTTGCTTTTAAAATTCTTCCATTGTTCTGAACATCGAATCATTAAAATGGTTTCTAAGACCCTGCATGATCCATCCACTGCTTAATCTTTTAGTCTCATCTCATACTGGTCTTAGCATTACTCTCTGTACTTCAGCAACTATGAACCTCTTTCAGTTCCTAAAATTTAAAAAAGGACCCTCCTTTCTTAAAGACTTTGCACATGCTGCCCCTTCCATCTGGAACTTCTCAGGTGTCCCTGCTTTGTAGTCTGAGTAACACACTGTTCTCTGTCTCAGATAAGAGTGCATTTGGCTTCAAGTAACAGATTACCCAGTAGAAGTAGTTTTAGCAATAAAGACACTTATCATACATATCACAAAAATCTGGAAGTGGGCACTTCCATACTAAGTGCAATATTTCAAAACTCTTATCCAAGACTATGCTCTGCCATTCTGTGAATGTTCACTTTTTAATTTAGGGTCATTGCCTTATGGCTACAAAGTGGCTGTCAGAGCTCCCTATATCATGGTCTGACACAACAATGGTTCTGCATTCATGGTAGAAAAGGGAGCAGAAAGCTCTCCTCTTGGGTATAGCACCTCTACCAGAAACTAAAACCTTTGTTTCACATTTCTCCCTCATCATAGTGGCCATATTTGTGTCATATAGTGACTCTTAGCTGCAAGGGGGGGGCTCGTTAGATGAGCATCAGGAAAGAGAAGGAAGTAAGTCAGGACGGCTGGTGAATATATAATCAACAGTGTTCAACACGGTCTTCAGAGCACTTACCAAAATAGTAATCAAACAATTCAATATGCACACTTTGTTCACTGTCTCCTCCGTGAGATTATAAGCTCTTTGACTACGGGGAACGTGTCTGTTTCTAAGCCCAGCATCAGTACTGCGCCCAGCCTATGTAGGAGTCAGTTGGCAGTGGTAGAATGAATAAAAGTACGAAAGAAAACAACAGAGGCAGAAAATAGGTACAAAAGGGACAGAAAACTGCCTACACAGAACTTAAGCCGATGATCATATCTCATACCTCACGGTTCAATTCTGCATTCCAGGTAATTTGAAAACAGTCTTTCATAAAAAAAAGGCCCACAACAGTGAGAGGTCCACGTAACCAAAAAAAAAAAAGGCAACTTTTGAAAGTGCTCCATTCTTTGCACCATGAATGCAATTTTCCTAATCTGTTAATTCCTGCCATGTGAGTAGACATGGGTGCTATAGTTTGCATTGAGATCCAGGAAAGAATTCTTCAAAAAAATTATTTTAACCACTGTTATATAGCGTTAGATGATCCAGAAAATTTTAAATTGCCTCAAGGACATGAATGTAAATCAATTCTTAGCTAAATCACTCCAAATATCATTCAACAAGAAAAATTTATAAAAGCTAGAAAGTTATTTAAAAGAATAGTCATAAAATTTGGGGTCTAAATTTTCCACTCCTGAGAGCATCACACTAACAGATAAAGATGTCATTCAGATTATCCGATTAGGGAGAAAGCAGATGTAAAATGTCTGGCACATAAAGGATGCTTGGCATGTTTTTGTTCTTATATCTAGACCACAGGAAAAGCTGGGTTTACTCCTAACTCTTTCATGTCCTATATATGTAACTGTGGGCAAGTTGAATATGTTCTTTGATTCATAAATGATATAGTAATCTTTAACCACCTTTCAGTCATAACATGCTGTCACTCTACTATTGAAAAACTTAGATGAATAGAAGTTAAATGGCATTGAATGCAGTCCATAGTAGCCTACCTAATAAAACATGAAGGAATAGATTCCTATTTCCAAGAGTCTCTCTATCTACAGATGCAGAATCTGTTCATAGTTTCTGACGGACATCCTGTTTGGTCATCTCAAAACACAAAAGGCATCAACATGTAAATATCACAAAATTTTTTTAAAGAAAGTTGTAACCATCCACACATACGAGACTAGATTTCAGGTTTTAAATATGGTTGTCATTTGAAATAAAATTCCTTAAAAAGAGAAAATGACTTTAGCATTGGCAAAGGGAGTCCCCTAAGAAAAAAATGTAAACAGATGGCTGAGAAAGATCACCCACATGCTGCACACAGATCTTGAGGAGGCATTTCTAAGAATGAAGTGGCACTTCCCAGCCTGGGCCACGTCCCACAAGGATCCTTATTTAACCCAGAGAAAGCATAGGGTTTCTACCTCTAACCAAGAGGAACTGCAGCCTGCTTGCCTCACAGCAATCCAGACTAGTTTCCAGCTCTCCCCAGTGTTCCAACAGAAGCTAAGTACCAACCACTTGAGAGAGGCAATCCCCTAATAAATCAGGGTTTGATGATCAGCCCTGAACCAACATCTTCCCATATAAAGGGGCTGTTAAGCCCCAGCTAAGCATATTAAGCATTCAATTTAATGTATGACACACATCTGCTCTCCTTTCTCAGGGAGGAGAAGTTTCAAGATAACTTAAATCCTGGACTTAATCAAGGGGAAAAAATATCTTGGCAATGTTTAAAACTGAGTTTAAAAATATAATCCAAATGAGGGCGAGAGAGACCATTTTGCTGTAAGTAGTAAGATTATATAATACCTAAATCAAATACACAACATTACCTGAGCAGAAGCACTTGTTTCTTTTACCTGGGTCTATTCAACTTTCCTTTCGATTCCATCAACATTTACCAAAGACCGTCATCTACCTCTGGCCCAAGGTATAAAATACAAGCAAAAATGGGTCCTCTGAAAATATGGTAATCTGCCCCCCTCCATGCCTGATGAAGGCCATAAGAGGAAAACTCACAGATTTGTCTTTTACAAGGAAAGCACAGCACTGAATCCCAGCCATCAGCATCTTGTGTGGATTCCATGCCACAGAATCAGCCCTGTTATGTTAAACAAAGAAAAAAACAGGGTAGGGAGGGGAGACTCAATTAGTTTCTACTGGTGGGAAGAATGCTGGTACATTCAGTATTCACGTCCAAGTTAGTGCTCCAAAGGATTCCTTGTGTGAGCGGTTTAAGGAGTTTGGGATTTTTTTAAACCAAAACAATTCCTTAGTTTTTTGCCTGTTTTCAAAATGTCACTTAATTGGGCAAAGGCCAAAGAGAGTCCCTAGCCTAAATAAAAGGCACTGTGACTGGGGAAACTACATTTACCTGTGGATGCCGTGCAGAAGCTTGCGGTGCTTCCTTGACATCAAGGCTGAGCCACCCCAGGAAGCCTGTTGAGATATTTATATAACCAAAATGATGTTATTTCAATGGTACTTGTTTACCAGCCAGTTGTTATTTGATGCTTTAAGTCGATGTTAACCAACGTGGACTCTAGGAAATTTTGATCACTGGCTCTACCCAGGCGATCAGAACCTCATCACAATAGATGGTCCCCCACTGACGCTTAGGAGTTAAATTCCCACACTATAAGGAAATTGGTGTAGTACTCATTGAGTTGCCTGTGGACAAAGAGAAGTGTAAAAGACACAGTCCATATCCTCTCAAATCTTAGAATCTAAAATAGACAATAGCCCTTCAGTGTTGACATTCTACCATACACGATGTACAAGTGCTGATCATGAGACATGGCTTCAGGAAAGGAAATCCCAGAGTCAATAAGTCTGGAGGAGAGGGAGGAAGAATCAATGTGAGAAATAAGAAAGTCAGTTTGGTACTTGAAATCGAGCAGACTTGTTGTGAGGGAATATGAGGGGACCAGCATGGGAGATGTTGAAAGCTCTCCATGGTTATTTAAACTGCACAACATTGTACTGAGAACAGAGTTATCATCATGTCAATTTTTTAATAGAAAAACTAAGGTTTGGAGGTTATAAAATTTCCAAGGTCTCATAGGTAATAAAAATCAGGTCTGAGAGACAAAAGTCCATTCTTTTTTTACACTAACATCATATCTTAGGGAAGGTGACCAATTGGCCCGATGGTAGAACTCAGCATGGAGAATTGAGGTAGGAGGGGAGTTGCCTAGCAGAATTTTAAAAGGCAACCCCAATGAACATGTACCCCAATGTTCATTGCAGAGCTATTTACAACAGCCAAGACATGGAAGAAACCTAAATATCCATCGACAGATGAATGGATAAAGAAGATGTGGTTCATATATATTGGGTTGGCCAAAAAGTTCGAACTTTTTGGCCAACACACTACAATGGAATATTACTCAGCCATAAAAAAGAATGAAATAATGCCATTTGCAGCAACATGGATGGACCTAGAGATGATTATACTAAGTGAAGTAAGTCAGACAAAGACAAATATCATATGATACCACTTAATATGTGGAATTGGAAAAAAAATGATACAAATGAACTTACATAACAAAACAGAAATAGACTCACAGATATAGAAGACAAACTTATGGTCACCAAAGGGGAAAGGAGGGGAAGGCTAAATTAGGATGTTGAGATTAGCAGATACACACTACTATATATAAAACAAGTAAGCGACAAGGACCTACTGTATAGCACAGGAAACTATACTCAATATTTTGTAATAACTTATAATGGAAAAGAATCTGAAAAGAATATATATATATAATATGTATGTATAACTGAATCACTTTGCTGTACACCTGAAACTAACACAACATTGTAAATCAACTATATTGCAATTTTAAAAAAAGATCTTTCTAAAAACTTTATGCCCCAAACTTTGACCTTGAGCATTCTAATATGACTATAGTGAGTATAATAATTTAATTCAAGAAATATTTATTACATATCTAAATAGACTGACACTGAGATAAGTGCTAGAAATACAACAGTAAATAAAACACTGAAATAATAACTCAAAAAGAAAGGTAAGGAAGAGCCCAATATCATGCAGAAAGAAATGGCAAGATTGTGTGCACCATGGATGTGAAGGAGGAAGTAAGTGAGAGGTCTCCACGATCCTCAGAGTATTAAAAAGCTGAGCCCAATGGTGGACAGTAAAGAGTGGCCTTAAGAACAGCTCTCTCATTCAGGGCTGTGCCCAGGGGCCAGTGAGCGAGTCACCCAGGGTGCACCCTTCAGCTCACTCGCAGAGTTGGACTCTTGCATGGCCCTGGGCGTGAATGCCTCCTTAAATTTTCAAATACCAAACTGCCTTTCTTATTTCTCACATTGATTCTTCCTCCCTCCCCTCCAGACTTACTGACAATGGGATTTCTTTTCCTTTCCTTATTCTCAGCTCTCCTCTCCTTTGCTCATAACACCTACCTGTCCAATGAACCCTAGGAACCTCACTTGCCTCACCTTAGTCCCAGCCCTGTTTCCAGGGACTAGACTCTCCAGTGACCCCATAGGGTTCCCAAAGGTTTGTGGGCCGAAGGTGGTGTGCAGGCGAGTTCCAAAGATGCCCAGATAAAGGACTGATGGTCAGGATTGTCAGTCAACTCCCCTTGCTGCTGCCCTCTCCGTCCCACCAGAGTTCATGATGGACCATGTGTGACCAAAGCTGAGTTATGGAGGCAGCTGCCCTCAGCCTCTGGGAAAACGTGATCTGAACCTGCTAACTGAGGCTCCCCAGACCTGGGGTTTGAGAACTTGACCCTCAGGAACATGAAGATGACTTACATATTAGGTTCTTTTACTTCTCTTATATCCCTAAACTCCAAGTTGCCTGCTTTTCTCAATCTTTTTAACCCCCAACCGCATTAAGAACCTACCAGGGGCAACTAGGGGAAGGATTAATCAGTAAAGCTCAGCCACGCCCATTCACTCTCACCCTTTCCACCTGCCCACTCACACACCTGCCCTCACTGGTGCCTCCTGCACTGGCCTCTGCCTCTTCTTCCTCCTCAAAAAGTAGACAACATTCTGCCAATCTTAGTGAGCTGGATTGAAGTTTTAAAATCACATGAACTCTTTCAAGGCATTAGTTTACTGGTTTACAGTGTGGTAGGCAGAGTTAGAAGCAGCTCATCCACAAATGTATTCCACAAAAGAGCTGAAAGGGGAAAGACGACGTGCCTGATGCCAATGCCCTACTTGTATTGGCTTCGCTCCATAACCCCCTCACTCCAGAGCTCGCAACAACATCGAACCAACGGATGTCATTATTGAGCTATGAGCCAGACACCATGAGTACCATTTTACTACGTTTTTCTCTTCAAGTAATTAGTTAATAATTTAATTGTAGAGCCAATCTTGAATGGGAAGTGGAGGCAGGGTGGAATGTAGAGATGGCAGCCCCTAAAGCCCATGATTTTAAATACAGTGTTTGTCACCTCCCCCGGGACTTGGGATGGAGTGTGGGTGAGACACCGTAGGAAGGGTTGCTGGGAGGGTGAGGTTTTGCAGTGGCCGCAGCCTCTGCTTCAGAGAAGAGCTGGACCAGCCCTGAAATCCTGGTCTCAGGCAGAGGCTGGGATAACATTGACTCTTGCAGATACAGAATAATCCTGGAGGCAAAATATTCTAACACAGCTGAAATTTTTCTTATTCTGTTGTTCAAAAATACATTGTAATTAACCAAATTTCAGACACTATCGGAGGTAAGAGTACCACTTTTTTGTGGATTGCTAAGAAAGAAAAAAAAATGACATCAACATACCAATTAGGTATATTAAAAATGTAAACAAAATATGTGTATCTTAGAAATAATAAGATATGGTATATATGCCGGGCAACCTGGTTTTATGGAAAACGCAGAAGACCAAGCAATTCTAATTACATTTTTAAAAAGAAATCAAGTAAATGCCAGTTTTTAATATTTTAAAGGATCTTTAAAATACCCTTTAGAAAATTTCAGGACTTCCCTGGTGGCACAGTGGTTAAGAATCCGCCTGCCAATGTAGGGGAGACGGGTTCGAGCCCTGGTCCGGGAAGATCCCACATGCCGTGGAGCAACTAAGCCCATGCACCACAACTACTGAGCCTGCGTGCCACAACTACTGAAGCCCATGCGTCTAGGGCCCGTGCTCCGTGGCAAGAGAAGCCACTGCAATGAGAAGCCTGCACACCACAAGGAAGAGTAGCCCCCGCCCACTGCAACTAGAGAAAGCCAGTGTGCAGCAATGAAGACCCAATGCAGCCAAAAAAATTCGAACAGGCCAAAGTAATCACTGTAATTTTACTAATTTTTACCTGTAAAATTAATAAACTACCCTTGGTATATGAAGTTTCTTCAAGAGAAGTTATATGCTTCTGCATAAAATTTTATCAACAGAATGATGTCTGCAATATTAGAGGATGAGTGAGTACTGTCTCAATGTTAGAGCTAATTTCTTTAATAAGTCATATAAACAGTTGTCAAATTTAATCTAATACTACAGACATTCAACTTGAAGCTTATTATATGCAAATAGAACAGTTTGCGTGGCTTAAATATTCCCTTATAAAAGTGTTTTCTTCAAAAATTCAACCTTTGATTTTTAGAAAATCTAGAGAGGTTTTCATTCACATCTTACAAATCACAATTCTTTCTAAGCCCCATAAATCTCTTAATATCATTCCCAATTTGGAAACTGCTGTAGTTACTCTGTTTTACATAAACCATATAATCTATATTTGATGTTTCTTTTATGAGAGTAGAATTTTTAAGTATAACTGCTCATATATTTGATTTTGCCCCTATTTCCACAGTCACAAAAGTACTCACTTCATATTATCTTTCAGGACATACTGTATTATTATGCTTCTAAGTTTATAAAAATCAATAAGATATAAGTTGAAATGTGAACAGATACAGATACTATAATCCCACTTAAAGAAGTCACAAATAATCTACCTGATGTATTGCCATTGGCTTACTAATCAAGCCTATAACTCTAGTGAGCTTTATATTACTACTTCTGCTTTTACCAAATATTAGCATACATTTAATGAAAGCTTTGAGTTGCTGAAAAATTCTTTTGATATTATATCATAGAAACTTTACCTTGAAAGCATAAAATCATCCAAACTATAAAATTATGTGCAGGCATATCCCCCAAAGAAATGCTCAGTTACCTAATGTTCAGTAAGTCAAAAAAATTGTCCTTTCTTTTTCTGATAAGGAGGACACAAAACCACTCACTTACTGGAGGAAAGTTCCTCTCAACTGCAGGTTCAACAGTTCCTTCTACTGGGTTGAATCAAACTAATTAACTGCTATTTTCACACACACACAAAGAAAACCAAAATGCTCAACAAGCATTCATAACTGGCTGAATTCAACTTTTTAACCTTAAATAAGTAGAATTGTTAAGAGTTACTTTTAATTTAGGACAACAATTATTATGAACAACCCTAGGACCTCCAAAACTAATTAGAAAAAAAAATGCCAACCCTTTAAGTTAGAAAATTGTGAAGAATATAAGTTATCTCAATCCCTCTCCAATAGTTATCTATGATAGATCCAGATAAAACCTGTTTTAATTATGGCATGCAATGAAGTCATGCAGCCTTTTGCATTTTCCAGCTGATTGGAAGCACAGAATGTTAGAGCTAGAAGATCCTTTATTGACCACGTCAGTCATTTCCCTCTTTACAGATGAAACCAAAACCCAAACAGCTGGGGTCACAATGAAGAGGAGGCAGATTCGAATCCAAAACCAGCCTCTCGACTGCACAGTAGGAAATGTGTCCCCCACACAGTGTTGCCTCAGTGACAGTAGATCCAAGGGACCAAAGAAATGATTCAGGACAGAAGAGGAAATCTGGAAAACTAAGACAAAATGCGCATCAATGCAGGATCTTCTTCTTTATTACCTAACAGGAAACAACACATTTATTTCCCCTAATTAGAAATATACATTTAAATACAACTAGCTGGGGACCTCACATTTAGTTACTGGGAATACGAAAAACTTCCCACCAAAGCTGCAAAAAGGCTAGAAAGTTTAACAGATATGCACACCCAGATGAACTTACATCCACGTGGAGCCAGAGGCCATGCCTCTCGCAGACGTCCGCTATCTCATCCAGAGGATCGAAGGCCCCCAGTACGGTGGTACCAGATGTGGCACAGACAAGGAATGGAGCTGCACCCTGTGAGAAGGACCCACACGTGAGAATTATAAGAATCATCATCGTCACCATTAAATCTGTGCTGCAGTAGGTTGGTAAACACAAGGGTTATACACCCAGACATTTATCTGGTTTCTTTGGAGATAAACATTCATTGAGTGAGTGTTGTTTACACTTCTCCATCACATGGCCTCTAGTCACTATAAATAGGCTAAAGAAACAGAAAATGCCATGACAATAGTATCCTTTGTCCCAACTCCACATGCATCCTTATTCTCTTTACTCTCATTTTCTTTATTAGTCTTTTCTGTTCTCTAGCTTTTCTGGATAGAAGTGAATAAACTCAACCTCCACAGCAAACTGGCATCCTGTGTGACTCCTAACTCCTTCCCAGGGAGACTCATCGGGGCCTCCCTAACACCTCCAAAATAAGAAGGAACAGGACTGGAAGACAAACAGCCAGCTCCAGGAGCAGACCATGCAGCCTGTCTGCTTGTCACCTGGTAAAGTAAGAGCAGCTACAAGGCAAGGGATGTAATCAGGTATAAATTTGGCGTCAGAGGGGATGTGGTAACCTCATTGGGATACACTCCCCCAAACGGGTGCTGCCACAGAGAAAGTCATTAGAATGTGCTGGAAAAGAGAACCTGCGTCTTTCTGCCGTAATTTTCCCTCCTCATCCAGTCCATGGCTGCATCTTGCGGAGAGAGCAGGTACCCGTGAGAAATGGGAGGAAAGGGAGAATGTGGGAACAAGTGCAGAGATGAATGGTAATTCCAGCCGAGCGAGCCAGGCACCCTGGTCCCATGAGGGATTTTGTGGCAGCCATGTAGAAGACAGTACACGAGGTTGTTTCCAGATAGATCCATCCCAACATGTTGGCAGAGGTGTGTTGCTCTCTTTGGAAGTGCCATGAGGGGAAAATTTGCAGACAAAGGTGGTGATCAGGAGAGCAAGTAGAATCCTGATTCTAGAGCACAAGAAGTCAGTGACAAGAATACTTACTTGCAGAGAAAGAGTCAAAGTCATTTTAGGATGGAGTCATTTTTCCCTCAGTTTTATCGTGAAATACACTTGTTCTTGTAAAATAATTTAATGTCAGGGGTGTTCAGCTTGAACCAGATTCATTCCAATTTAGCTGACCTTTGACAGAAAGAAGTTATTTCTCGATGGAAAGCGGGGCAGAGCAAGGACGCTTGGTCCACATCTCTAGGCTGAGATGCACAGGAATCAAAGTGATGGTACACAATGGAAACACCTGCCACGTGGGGAGACAGCTGTGACACATGGACTACAGTCCACCATGCCTCCTAGAGCACGGCCAGTAGGTGACAGAGCCCCTGGGACCATAGGCTTTGGGACTTCTTCCCTGTAATCAACTACCAACAGATTATGTCTTTATCATGCCCATGACCTAAATGAAATGTGACCAGATTTACATCCATCAGTAAAAGCAATAGAAAAAGTAATTTACTAAAACCACTGAAGGTGTCTTTAATGGTTGAGCTTTCCTTATAAAGTCTATGACATCCTGACAATTGTGAGACAATATCTATGCTAGCTATTACAGACCATTAATGAGTTTTCCTCACCTGTTTAATCTAGCTACAAATATAAGTCCCAGAAATTCAACTTTCATAATCTGGATTTAACCTTCCAGGTTTTTTTTCCCTTTCTCATATCTCACACTGTTAATGAGAAAAGTCAGTGGAAACAGTATTGACTGTGTTGCCAATGAGTTGTATTCTCTAAGAAAGTTTGTCATTTCAAATACTCATACACAAAAATACTTCCAATTATTCAGTGTTTATACTAGTTTTATCTTTTTATAAGCACTTTAGAACTTCTGATGCTTCTGTGGTTTTTACCATCTTTGTAATGGCATCAAGGTAAAGGTCACTGCTCAACAGATTTTTAATGGATCGTGGTTGGCCAGGGAATTGAACCCCAGCAGCAAAAAAAAAAAGTTGATAACTATTTCCTACCTCTGTAACAATATGAGTTAAAAACTTGAAACAAACAACAACAAAAAGTAGGTCTGAAGCTACTGAGAAAAAGAAACTAGTCATCAGGTATTAAAATGTCAGAATGGATGCAAGATTTGTCCTTAGTGAATCCAAGCTCAAGTTTTAACTGACTTGAGAGAAAACTGAGGAGGCATGCCAACACTAACCCTGTTGCCCTACTTTCAAATGTGCCTAAAGCAATTTTTACTTTTTAAAAACTTCCCTTTCAAGTTCTCAACTTCAGGATATGTCACTTTCATGGACTTTCATTGTCAAAACAAACAGAAATTTGAACAATGAAAATAATAATGACTGCCGTGGAGTAAAATCCATCCAATATGTTAGAAGATGAGTTCTTCATGATACTTTAAAAAGAAAAAAAGGTTTGGCTAGCTTGCAGGATGCCTGGCAACTTACTCACTATTCTGAAAATTGGTAAATAAGGGAAAAGAATAAAATATTGGTTCTGTCTTGCTTGTCCAAACTGTTTCCTTAGGGAAACCAAATACGGATGAAGAAACAAAAATGTTTAGGGTAGTAGGCCTGCCACTAAATGAAGAAGGAATGAGAGAATGAATTAGAACATCACTAATGAAATAACGGGTCTAGACAATGATGACAAATGGCAGCAAAATCCATGAGGTGAGAGGCTGATGCAGAGTTCTGTGACAGATGGACCGATAACAAAAGGAGGTCCAAGACATCTCCTGATTGAAAGGCAAAATGCCGCACATGAAGTCGTCCTGGTAAAAATTCCAACCTGAATCTTCCCAAGTCTCAGTATCTAACAGCCAAATTACAGGAAATATAGAAAACAGATGGGGAGGTACAGGGGAGGGGAGCGCTTAGAGTCTCAAATTCTTGATGGAATCAACAAAATCCATAATGTGAAAACTCTACAGGGCAAAGGACTTGGTTTCTCCAACAGATCAGTTGCAGGGGAAAAAAGGAGGGGAGACTGTAGGTTAGAAAAGATTTATGTGATAAATCAACCAAATGCCACACATGGACTTTGTATGACTCCTTATTCAGACCACCAGCTATTTTTTTAAAAAGGCAATGGAAGAAAGTTTAATCAGAGTGAATACTGGATAATATTAAGAACTTATTCTTGCTTATAATTGCGTTATGGGCTTTTTTGAAAGAGAGAGTGCATATCTTTTACAGATATACTGAACTATTTATAGATCAAATGACATAATGTGTAGGATACACTTCAAACTGATCTAGAGGTACTGGGAGGGGATGTGGGCATAAGCTAATGATTGTGAAAGTTGCATGACTGGTATATGGAATCTCATTATATTAGTTTTACATATATTTACAATTTTCCATAATGAAAAGTTTAAAATTGAAAGAAAGAAAGAAAGAAAGAAAGGAGGGAGGGAGGGAGGGAGGAAGGAAGGAAAGAGAAAGAGAGGAAGGGAAGGAAGGAAGGAGGAAGGGGTGTTGGTGGGTGTTCCCCACCAACAAGCATTAATAACATAAAGTTCTTTTTGATAGGAACTTCTGTAGAAAAAGATAAAACTAGATTTTAAAAAATAGATAAAACTAGAAGGTGATATCTGTAGTTCACAGCAGAATAAACAGGTTGCAATATAGAATTTTACCCAAGAGATAAAGAAATCTGATAACCTGTACCACCAGACAACTATCAAATCCACTTGTCAATGAAATGTTTTAAAAAATATCGTGCTAAGGACACACACCAGAAGCCAATACATGTGCAATAAAGGCAGAACTTTTAAGTACAGAATTTCACACCAAATACAGTGATCTAGCATGCTCCAGACAAGTTGAATTTCATGAAAAATTTTTAAAAATATGAAGAGTGAAAGAAAAGAAATATAATACTAAATCTTAAAAAATAAAAATTAAAGAACCCATCTTTCCTAAAGTGTGAAGCCCTCTGAGGAGAGATAAACTTATATCCCAGCTCAAAAGCTGGGCTTTTAATTTTTCAGCAGTCACACCCCACGTTGTTGCGGTCTATTGGAAAGTGGTGGGAGAACGGTCTGAAGCTCCACTGGCATGGGGGCTGCGGGAAGATGGGAGGGAAGCAGTGAAGTGGCTGCACCTAATCCAGTAGGCTTTTGGTCCAAGAAGCAAGATGGCTGGCACCAAGACAATGCCACACCCAAAAAGCAGATGCCAGGCTTAGCTGGAGTACAGCAGGTGACCAGGGCCATGCCTTGTCTTCCCCAGCAATGGAGGTGCAAGCTTTAATACATCCTGGCAGCTAAGGAAGAGAGGATAGTCTGCCAGAGCTGAAACACTAGACCCACACCCAACAGGGGGTGATGGTTATGGATGGGCTTTGGGTGGAAGCAACCCAGGAGGACAGTTTGATCAAGAAATCAGAAATCATCCTGAATGCAGCCCAGAGACAACTGGTTTAGCCTGTAGCATCCTCAGAGTCAAGAGCTACGTAGGAGTGTGGATGCTGGGACCCTGCTAGAGAGGCTGGGCTCATCTTTTGAGGCTAATTCTAGGCAAGAATCCGGAATCCAGTGATGTCAGTGTTTTAATAAGCTCCAGCCATCTGGGAATGAGAACATCTGAGAAACTCCGCAGAACGTGTAGAGCAAGCACCCGGAAATAGCACATCTGTAAATGAGCTTCCTCCTTTAATTCTAAGGGGCCCTCTTCTCTCTCCCACACATACAGACGTGGGCCTGGCTGCTGGCCCTGCATGCTCCCCCAATGCCCAGACACACAAACGTTTTCTCTCCCTCCCTCTCCTTCCCCCTCTCACCTCTTTCTTGGCTTGCCACACTTGCCTCTCCAGCTCCTCAGGTATCATCTTACCTCTAAGAGACACAGGTTTGAGACATTGTTATGTTCAGCTGTGAACAGACCTTGGTACTGCTTTTTAAATAGTTATCAGTTTCCCCCTCCACCCACCTGGCTTCTGGATCCTGTCCCCATTACCTTCCATCTGTTTCCACAAAGCAAACATTCTCAGTACCAATCCCAAGAAAGGAGGCCGCCTTCTTCATAGAGTAATGACACTACATTCAAAAAGGCAAGGGGGAGAGAGAGACACAAATACATAGCATGAAAAAAGCACTGTTTATTTATCTAAATGGGTGTACATTATATGGCTAAGCCCAATCTTTGGAATAGTATTGCCATAAAAAAAAAGGAAGTCATTTAACTGAGCTCTTTAGTATAGTGGTTGAAAACACTGATTTTGGTTGGGGACAGAGAAACCAGGATTTAATCCAAGTTTTCCCAGTTACAGCTATAGACCCTTGAGCAAAGAACACATACTCTCCAAGCCTCCATTTGCTAATCTATAAAGCGGACATGTGGATGCCTCCTCCACCTGCTTGTCATGGAGTTAAATGGGTTAATGTATGTAATGAGCTAGCACAGAGCCTGGCATACGGAAAAAACTTGGTCACTGGAGGCTGTTGTTTTATGTAACATTGAAAAAGTTTCTCTTGATGCTACTAATAAAACTCAGTATTAATGGAAACAGAATCTAGTCCACTGCTGACTCAAAAGCCCTCTAAGGAGTGAGCAAGACTGTCTCAAAAATTGTAGTCACAGACCACAGGAGGATCTGTTTTCAAGAGCAAACAATGGGTTATAAATGCTGATCAGACACTTGACCAATCTTGTTTAATAGTGAATATAAGACTGAAATTAGACACACGGGAGTGTGGCTAAATCATAACAACAAAAGTAATAATAATTTATAGACATACTACTGATGCAGCCCTGGCATGAATGAGGCTAAGAGCTGGCTTTGGAATTAGGTCTTGTCTATTTCTTATCGGCAAATAGTAGTATAGACTTTGGAGTGTTGGGTCTTTTTGCCCTACGTAAATCCTATCAAATGATTAGCATTCAAACATTGGAGATGTCGCTCTTTGTACATTACTGTGGACAGGTGGTCAATTAATTCCTTTTCATGCCAGAAAAAATGAAGGTGCTAAAGGACATTATTGTACCAAAAAACCTTAGTAATTTAATTTGTAGGTATGAATACATTAAAAGAGTAGTCAAGCCTTCACACTTAATTTGATATATTTCCCTCAAATGTGGTAATTTCTTTCCTCTTTTGTCAAGAGAGTTTTATGGGGAGCTCTTTTTGAATTCTGTAAAAATAAATGCAGAAGTAACACCATCAGGAAAAATGAAACCATCCTAAATAATTAATTTCCAAATATCAAACAGGACACATTCAAAATGCCTATAGGATGCATTCATTTCGAGTTGTTGCAAGAACATGTGCATAGTGAAGAGTAATAATGTACATGAAAATATAGTTAATTCCCTACTTGCTACATCAGCCCACCATAGCTAAGGTGACATAGCTAATGTGAATTATTTCTCACCAGAGATTGGGGCTCTGGCACCAAACAGCTATTGGTTTCATAATGATAAATAGTAGCCTACCCCCACTGACACCTGCCAATAAGGAAAATCACATTGCTTTGCCCTGAGAAACAGCAAAATACCCCCAACCAATGGATCTGCTGAATAAAAAACCTGTCATCAGAATAAGAATAGCTTCGGTGGAGCTATTTTTGGGTATCTCAGGGCAAAGTAGAGTCCACTGTCAATCTCAAATGGATAGAGACAGCTTTTCACAAGTCTGAAAAACTGAAGCCTAAACATCTGAAAGCATCAGAGGAGGAAAAGAGCCCTGGAAGGGGAAAAAAAAGAGAGAGCAATGCTTCAGACATACTGAGTAGTTTCAAGAGAAGAAAAAACCTAGAAGGCCGGAGTTCAGAAGTAACAGCTGCATTTAGAAACAAGAGGCGCCTACTCCCTTCACTGGCAGAAGAGAAGTTAGTCCTTCTAAGACCCAATCTCCCCCTGAGTTTCACTCATCCACAGAAGACACACAAATCTCAGTGGGCATTCATTTCTATAAAAGTAAGACGGCCAGTGTCCACAGGAAAGACAGAATTGCACTGAAGTTTTCCTTCCTGGTTCCAGCAAGGATTTCATCTGCGACCTTGGGTTTCTCAGTGAACCGCTGCTTTCCCCTCCTGTGGATTGTGTTCTGGACACTTGAAGTCCTATAATGCTGACTAGTTTGAAGTTCAAATTAGCTTCAGGTGGTGGGGAGAGCGGGGTTATGAATGTTATGCCTTAGGAAATAAAGAAAAGGAATGTACAGGGACTTTTCCAAGAGCACGCAGCTGGTTCAATTCCTAAAGAGGCAGAGTCGGAATCCAGATGGACTACCTTACACCCTGCACAACATCCTGAAAAGCACCTGCTGGCCCGTGAATGCCTGCAATGCCATCCAAACTCAGGGCAGCCTCACCTAGAGAGCAGGGCCGTGATGGAGGGAGTCAGGCACCTCAGGTGCAAAATTTAAGGAGGCGTGACCTTGAAACGTGGACTCTACACGTCTCACTTGCCTCATCCCAGCCTCGATCCTGTTAGTGAGGAACTATGACAACTGATCACTGGCCTGGGAGTGAAAAGGGTTTCTTTTCTCCCTCACTTTTTAGTGGCATACAATAATCACTACTTCATGCTAATTCCCAAAATGATTTGAATGACAACCCTAAGATTTCTATAAATGTAAGTAATTCATATCTAACTGCTAATCAGGCCACAATCTGTTCCTTTTATTACTTTTCTCCAAAAGTCTCCTTCTCTTTGGTTCCCACTTGGCCTGGAGAGGCTACCTTAGATATGCTGACAGTCTAGGGGTCTCTGCTGTGATCTTCCTGGTCTCCACCAACAGCTGAATTACCGTGGACACCTGAAGTGTATGCAAAAACCCCTTTAGTGGCGAGTGCCCATATTCTGCATTTGATGGTGCAAGGCAGAGATGGAGTAACTTACCCTGGTTCATCTGGGGCTGCAATAAAAACTGGAAAAGTAAGGCCACCTGATAAAGCAATCTGGGAAAATAACCAGGGGGCCATGGGCCAATGCCTGAAAAAAAACAAGGGGGCTATAACAAAAAGATTAGCATAGGGTTTAGGATCTTTTAGGAAACACAGCTTTCTTTAATTCTTTTTTTTTCACTAAGTAATGAATTGATTTGTTGTAAATAGTGGTACAGAGGTCCCTAAAATATGAATTAAAGTAATGCCAATGCTATGACTTGGGTCTCTTTGGCAGAGCAGGGAAAAGAAGGAGCTACAAAGAAGAGTATGGTGGATGGGGTAAAATTCATATATTCAAGGCTACAGTGCGTTCAGTCATGGAATTTTTCTATGGAGTTCACTTTGTTGTGGACTGAATGTTTGAGTCCCCTCAAAATTCATGTGTGTTTAATCCCTGCCCCCCAATGTGATGGTCTCCAGGGCGAGACTCTGATGGGATGAGTGCCCTTGTAAGAAGAGGAAGGCAGGCCTCACTTTGACCACGAGCCTGGACGGAGGCAAGGCCATGTGAGCACAGAGGTTCACTCTCCAGGAAGCAGCTTCTCTCCAGACACCAGCACCTTGATCATGGACATCCCAGCCTCCAGAACTGTGAGAAATAGACGTCTGTTGTTTAGGCCACCCACTCTATATTTTGCTAGAGCAGTCTGAGCAAACTAAGACACACATCTAGCTTGGTTTTCTGGCTCCAGCCTCTGCTGGTCTGTTAGCCAAGGCATATATTTTACCTCTTTTCGCACCTATATCTCCACCGGAGATTTTAAAAAATACTTAGTTCTGGGTTCGCAACTTTTCAATTTCTTTTCATTCCCAACTTGCCAGCTACACCTGTTACTGATCTTTCCCAGGCATAATCTTTATTTTAGGCTTCCATAGAAATTCTTCCCTCTTTCTGGAGCAATTATCCCAGAAAAGAACTCTGGTACATTTTAAACCAAATGAAGAACGAAAAAGGCAAAAGTAAAAGCACTGCACTGATAGGAGGGCCCCTATTTAATCAGCTTTCCAAGGCATGGAAATAGCAATTCTAATGCAGAGGGGCTCTGCATTTCTGATACACTAGGGTTCCTCCAACTGAAATACCAAGGATTGGAACCCGAGGGTTGGAACCAAAGTTTCCCAGGGCAGGAAAATTCTACTCCATAATCATTCCAAATAACCAAGCATTTTCCACAGATGTCCACATTCCCAAGCATTCTCCTCTTGCTACAGAATGAACATCTCATGAGGAAGGGCCTGGGGAGCTGAGGTCAGAATCTCAGACTAGATGACTCCTCCCAGCTGCCCCCAACTCAATGCCCACTTTGCCCTTAGCGCTGAACTAACCAGAACTCAGGCAGGGCAGGGGGAACATGCGGGGGTGGTCAGGTTCCTGCACCATTTATACTTTTGCCATAATAAAGTAACTTGCTCTTGAAAGAAAGTAACAGACACAGGAAAGTCCAGCTGGAATTAACAGAGAATTTTCAGAGTTTGCCCACCTCACGTGTTTGACAGGAGACCTAGGATTATTGCAGAAGGTACAGGAGGGGACATGGGGAAGAAGCAGTGGTGGGATGGACCCCCAGAGGCCCCCACTGGAATCACAAAAATAAAAACAAAAAAAGCATCCCTTCTAAGTAAGACTGCATATGAGATGTGCTCTGCATTATTATTGCTGGGTCATTCTCCTCCTCCTATTACTACTAATAGCTAACGTTTTTGTCTATCTAGCATGTGCCAGATGCTACTTTACATGCTCTAACTCATTCAATCTTTGCAATAACCCACTAATCAATCAGTGCCTACTAAGCTCATGTCGCCACTGGGCTGCTTTAATGGCCCCAGACTGTTCACTGCTCCCTGCATCCAATCCCTTTTCCTGGTGGCTTTGCAGAGTCCCCTTAAGACGTGAAGTCTATTTTCCCATTTCTTGGATCTAGGTTCCTATATACAACTTATTTTACCAAGAAAATGAGGGAGAAATGACAATGTGCCAGTTCTGAGTCCAGGACTCAGGAGGCCCAGTGTGTGTCCATGCTGTTTTTTACCTGCAGCACTGTCATGACAACACACCTGGACTAGCCTGCTGGCGGATGAGAGACAAGTGGAGCATCACTGGGGTCAGTCCAGCCCAGCCACTCCCAGATCAGCCACTCGCCAGCCAAGCCCAGCAAAGAACAGCAGCACTGCCCAGCTATCTCCAAACTCGAGGGCAACAATATCTGGCTATAGTTCTATGCCACTGGGTTTTGGAGTAATTTGTTAGATATTAGAGCTAACTGATACACTCATTTTTATAAATTAGGAAACTGAGGCACAGAGGAATTAGCCAACTTACCCAAGGTCACTCAGATAGTAAGTAGTGGAGACAGGAATTGAATCCAGGCAGCCTAGTTGAAAGCCAATGCGCTCATCCACAATTGGACCTCCTACTTCAGTGGGGAGCACAGTGAGATAGGGGATCATGGCAACATCCAACTGTGCGTGTGTGTGCGCGCGTGCGTGCACGTGATGTTCATTGTTACTGAATATCTCCCTTTCCTCTTGAAGAGCCCTTGTGTTAGCCATTCAAAGCAATCAATTTCACAAGGAAATGGGAGTAGAAGACATACCTGATATCAGTAGCAATCATCTAAGTTCTCAAAAATAAGACACTCAGAGATTCAAAGAAAGAGGTGGCACTTTCAAATTAAGTGTTCTCTTTTCTCTAAGAAAATGTTACAGGCTATAAATTTTAAATAAAGGTGATGTACAAAATTGGGTGGCCAGGGCTTACAATATCAAACCGATCAGAATTTCTTTTGGAATGAATACAACGTTGTACGTAGGCACGTGACTCACACATGGATGGGATAAGAGCACATCGGGAGCACCCAAACAAAAAAGCCCTCTTCATGATGTATTCATTCTCAGAAAATCTATATCTCATATCAAAAATAATTTGTTTTTTACCTCTGCCGATGTGAAAAAGATTAATCTTGGCAAGCCAGACAGCCCCTTTTCTTTAATATCAGGACAGTACTTGTATCTGGCTAAATTCATGGCATACATATTGGACACTGAACCACCTGCAAAAACAAAAACAGAAATATGTATAGCGTGACGTCCTTGTTCCCCAAGTGCCGGCTACGGTAGGAGGCATGGATGGCTGCGGGTGCACCAGCCTAATGACAAATTACTGTCAAAATCAAGGGAGCACCCCCCCCAATCCCATTACTCTTACACACTTCCTCATCTCCAGTTCCAGAAGTTTTGGTCTATTCTCTCATTCCAGAGCTTTTCTAAACTAAGAGTTTCCATCTCTGGACTTAGGACGAGTATCCAAGTCTCCATAGTTAATAATATTCTTTCTGTCTGTCTCTAATCAATAAAATGACAATACATGCTCCTCCCTGGTTCCAAAGAAGGACTGTAGGAGAAATAAAATATGATTCAGGAAACTTCTCAAGTAAAATTAATTGATAAACTTGAAAAACGTATGATAGCCCTTCCTAACTTCCAGCAACAGATAAATTCGTGTTGGATATAAATCCAAAATTGTGGACATCTCATTTGTTAGCATGTATGTCACTTCTGTAGCATTTATGCAAAATATCGTCACTCTGGAGAAAGGCACAAGCTCGATTCTCCCCAAGTGGCATGATTAATATCCAAGTTTTTGTAATGTGGAAGTCTGTGGGGAGTTGTTCCTCAAATAAGGCATGAATAAAATTGTAGATGCTTTAATGGAGGCAATAACTAATTGTACTTACCTGGGTTAAATATTCCATCCCCTTCTTTCCAGCCAATAAATTCAATCATTTTCTTCAGAACCGCTTCTTCCACTAACAGAAACACTGGGGACACCTCATACGTATAACTAGATAGATATAAAAAACACTTCACTTCTATGACTAGAGTCAAACCATCCCTTTGGAGTCCCAAGAAATGCACACAGAGTTTTATTAAACCAAGTGGCTGCTGAAGTGTGGGTAGAGTCTTTGGAAATGAATCCATCGGAAACAGAGAATACACAGTCTATGACAGCGCTGGTCATGGTTAGATAAATGTCAGTAGCTGGTGGCTTTAAGGATACTAGCTACTTTGCAGTCTTAATTTAGAGCAAACCTTCAATTTCATTGGGAGGATCAAAGCAGTGCACCTGGATTCTTTGTATTAGTCATGAACAGCGGCCGTTTAGCTCTTTGGTTGCTGGTTAAAGAAAAACCATTGTCATGGTAGCCAGGTTTATTAGGTTACTACCATGAATACCCTAGCAGTCAGCTCTAGAACTTGGGATTCCTCCACCACACTCCTGGGTTTGTACAAATGGCAAGAGCACTGTGGACATCTCTTATGATGCGATGATTTTACTACACAGTGCTACCTGGATCCCTGTCATGAAGGTTTGAGGCTCTGGGCTGGAATGCTGTCATTAGAGAGCATTGCTAAGTTAGCCCCTTTAGGAATGTCCTGTGGTGGTTCACACCTGATGACTGGTCCAGTTGGAGGTACAACTGGGCCTGGCCTTGGGGGCCCAGCTCCAGACCACACTGAAGGGCCAGGGTAGCTCCAGAGACGTCTGTGGGGTCAGCCGAGGTGGTCTTAGAGCCTACACAGTGGCTTGACTCCTATCTCTGCCCACTCCTGCTTCCTTCCCCTCCCTTCCCCTCCCTCAAACCCTGTTGACCCCAAGGGTTTCCCTTAATAAACATCCTACTCACTAAGCTCCATCTAGGGCAGCTGCCCAGGAATCCAGCCTGAAACAGTTACCATGTAATTTTATAACGTTTCTTTCTTTCTCCAGATAACTGGAGGGTGACTAATATGTATAATCTCCTTCTTGAACAATTAGGTGATTACCTTAAATTGAATCTGAATAAATATGTACTCTAAATATGTAAGCTAAGCAGACACATTTAAATTCATAGTCACGGAATTTAATGCAATTATGTTAACATCAGAAGGAAAAAAACTTTAGTAAAGAGGCAAAAAAAAAAAAAAGGAAAAGAGAACACCTACTGTGTTATCACCTCCCTACCTGCCAAGCACTCTAAAGTTACATCATTTTTCAAACAATTTAGCTTCTATTTTCAACCATGCTAGGAAACCACTTTACACATATCAAAAGTGTGAAAAAAAGTATATATATGTACGTGTACCTACAAATAAAAGTGAAATAATCATTCACTTTTTAGTAAGAAGAAAATACTATTAAACTTGTCTTTGAAAACTAGCTCAACTGTAAACCTAGAAATTGGCCTGGAGGTGGAGGAGAGGACAATACAGAATGCGCTCGTGGCTTCGTGAGATTTTGAGTGGACTCCTCAGCTTAGCAGCAATTTAATACTTCAAAAGCCTCTAAATATTTCAGTAAAAGAACCCAGATGAGGAGTTAGAAAGATCCCAGGACTTAAAAGGAGAGGTTCATGGGCTTCCCTGGTGGCGCAGTAGTTGAGAGTCCGCCTGCCAATGTAGGGGACACGGGTTCATGCCCCAGACCGGGAAGATCCCACACGCCGCAGAGCGGCTGGGCCCGTGAGCCATGGCCACTGAGCCTGCGCATCCGGAACCTGTGCTCCGCAACGGGAGAGGCCACAACAGTGAGAGGCCCGCGTACCGCAAAAAAAAAAAGAGGTTCACAGAATTGTGTAATTTCACTATCTTTTCTACCACTTAACTCTTCTACCCATTGTAACCTGGTATCTGGTATTGTCTTGAATTATTCCACGAAAAATTCTGTAACTGAAGTCACCAATGACATCCATGTTGTTAATCCAAGGGACATTTTTAGTCTTTGTCTTAGTTAAACACTCTGCTCAACAATATATGACTCTGGACACACTCTCCTCCATGGCTCCCAGGTCTTCCCAGTGGATTTTCTCCTTCTTCTCTCTCCACTGTAGGCTTATTCTCCTCCTCCCAACCATGAACTATCAGATGCCCTCAAGGCCCAGGCCCGAGTCGTCTTCTCTCCTCACTCTATGCTGTCCTGCAGAAAGTGCTTCTCCATCTCCTGGTTTGTTTTTATTTAAAATATCTCCATTCTGCTCATTAAAATCACTTGCTGGGCTATGAAAATATATCAGTGCCTGGGACACATAGACAGAAATTCAGATTTAATTGGTCTGGGCTGGGACCCAGGTCTTAATATTAACCAAGTTCCTAGGTTGATTCTAAACAGCAGAAGGAGTTGAGAATCCCTGACTTTAGGAATCTCATCCATGCCCGCTACTGAAATTACCATCATTTGCCAGTAACACCTAAATTTGTAACTTCCATATAAATATCAGAATTTCAGGCCCATATATATCTCAACTCACCAAGAGTATACTCTTAAATATTTCAAAGTTACTGCAAATGCAAATGTTCACAATTGAAAACTGAATTACTGCTCTTGCCTTTTCAACCATATACTTGAAAATTGGTCCCTCTTCCGGTGCTTCTTATCTCAGTGAGTGACATGACCAACAACCCAGCTATTAAAGCCAGAAACCCAGGCATCATCTTATAAACCTCCCTCTTGTTCCCATTTCCAAGATCCAGTATATTATCCAGTTCTTTCTGTTTTATCTTCCAAAGACATTTTTCCCCCTCTATTCCTACCACTTCTGTCTAAATCCAAGCAACTATCATCTCTTACCTGACCAAGGTAATGCCATCCTAATGGGTCTCCTCCAATCCATTCTCCATATTTCCAGTGATCTTTTTACTAAGCAAATGTCACCTAGTGATGTGGAAACCTTCAATGGCTTTTCATTGTACTTAGAATAACTCATAAATGTGGCCCACGGGGCCCTGCATGTCTGGCTCCAATCTTGTCCTCCATGACACCCCCCATAACTTTCTCAGCTACACCCACCCTGACTTTTCGGTTCATAGCACATGCCATGCTGTCTCTTGTCATAGAGTCTTTGAACATGCTGTTCCCTCTGGAACCCATCCCTCCTCTTTTCACCTAGTTAACTTTCATTCTTTCTTCAGCACTTAGCCGTCACTTCCTCAGAGAAGACTTCCCTCAGTGCCCAATAAGGAAAACTTGTCCCATTTATATTTATAGCATCATGCACCTCTCCTTCATTTGAAAATAATACATTAATTTGTGTAGATCATTTTGATTAATTTTTTTTTTTTTTTTTTTTTTTTGCGGTATGCGGGCCTCTCACTGCTGTGGCCTCTCCCCTTGCGGAGCACAGGTTCCAGACGCGCAGGCTCAGCGGCCATGGCTCACGGGCCCAGCCGCTCCGCAGCATGTGGGATCTTCCCGGACCAGGGCACGAACCCGTGTCCCCTGCATTGGCAGGCGGACTCTCAATCACTGCGCCACCAGGGAAGTCCCATTTTGATTAATTTGCATGCATCTCTTATATCACTAGATTATTTATTTCATGGAGGCAAAGCGGAGGTTTGTTTTCACACAAAGTATCTCTCCAGCACCTTAGCACAGACATGGCTTTTCATGCAGGAATGAGTTCCTAATCAATTTTCTCATCTGTTAAGTGGAGATAATTCCTGCCTTACGCATCTCACAGTACCACTATCGATCAAACTGTTCTTTGAATACTGCAAAGTGTCATAAGACTATTCCATTATTTATGATGACACTGCACAAATGAAACCATTAAATAGAAGTTCATGAAATAAAATTTCACCTACTTAACAAAATCTCTAATCCATATTCCTTGTAAAATTCCATTTAAAGGTACTCACACACTTGGGTTTAATGCTTCTGTCATAAATCTGGCCACCAAAGAGTAATAATCAAGTCCAGCATATAACTGGTTGAAAAATCTTGGATGGTCTGTAAATTGAAACAGAATATTAATCTACACAGCAGTAAAAAAGAAAGAAAACTATCGACAGAATAACGTAAGTGACTCCTTCAGACAATGTAAGCAGCTGGATACAAGGAGTATACAATGCATGATTCCACTTATATGACGTTCAATATGGGGCAAAGCTGATCTGTGGAGACAGAGATTAGAATCCTGGGTACCTTTGGCAAGGAGATATTGATTAGGAAGGGGCTTGAGGGAGCCTCTGGAGTCCCAGGAATGGTGTATATCTTGCTCTGGGTGATGGTCACTTACACGCAGATATGTACAAATTCACTGAGCTGAGCACCTGAGGTTTTCCACTTTCCTGAATGTAAATTATACCTCAATTAAAAAAAAGCATTTAAAATATTGTCATGTACAAGGGAAACAAATGTTGAAGACCCATTTCATAGCCCTGTCTACTGAACAATATGTTTCTAAGCAGAACTTGAGTACTCTTTTGAGAGCTTTGCTTTACCTGTTTCTTTTTAAATACAACCCAGACCCAAACCAGAACCTTGAGAGATGGATTATTTGAGCAGTTTGTCCACATATCAAAGCCTGCTGCTACCTTTACCTTCTAAAAATATCGATGTTAATTTCCCTAATTTAAACACATTTCACTCACCAACAGGGTTCACTTCAGGCTCCTGGCAGTGAGTGGCCTTTTAATTTTTCAGATTGGGCCATTTTTTATAGTGCAACTGGCATCGTGTTGATGGAGTACGACGTGACTCATCATGCAGCTTACATAAACTTTCTGATTCAATGCACTTCAAAGGCAGTTGCCTTTAAGGCTCGAAAAACTTCAGTTCCAACTTTCTATTTTTTTCCCTCCTATAAAAGGTCTCATAAAGGTTCTTGGCTTTACACAGTGTGAATATTCACACCAAACCCCCGGCTAACGGCTGGCTTGACATTCTCAATCATAGGAAGCCCAGTGTGACAAAGAATAAAGAGGCAGGAGGCCTATTTCTAAATTTGGGTATTTGGGAATCATTTTAGTTAGTGACCTCTCATTGCAACTCACCACATTTAGTTTTGGGGTTTTTTTCTCTTGAAACCAGTTCAATGAAAAACAAAAGTCTCAGAAGAAAATGTCTTTTCGTATAAAACGTGGCAAACTTCCTCTATTCTGGCAAAGAAAACCAGACATCGCTACAAGTAATTTTAATAAGATTTTTTTTTAGTTCCGCGTTAATTTATGATTGATTTCCATGGTAACTTTATGGAAAGTATCCAGTAAACTGAAAAATCTACTGCATTAAATGTCATTCTACACTTCCGACATGCACTGTAATAATGAGATATGTATCTCTGCTTTTGAAATGCTAACTGGTTTTTTGATATATACACCAGACTTTCCCAAGGGAATATAAACCAATTATTTTTAGCCAGGATTTTATTATGTTCTTTCCACTAAATTTAGTTCGGTGTCAGAACTCACAAGGCATAATGTCTGTATGGTCTTAAGCACTGGATTACCTTTATATCACACTGAGAAATGCATATTTTGGAAAGTTATTCTTCTACTTCTGACACTTATTCACTGGGTATACAGGATATTAACAGTCAATTGGAATAGGACTTAAGCACAAGACAAATATCATGTTACTGCATTTACAAAAGACCACAGTGGTTAAGCATTATTGTGAAACTATCAGAGCAAAAACTCCCCATGCATTCATTTTCTTATACCTTCCGAAAGGTTTTTATCTCTTGATCCTGCTAGATTTGATCAAATAATTTGGTACTTGCCAACTGCCAAGAGTACTTTCCAAATAAATCTATCCCTGTTTATAGTAAAGACACCCTCTTGAACATTTTGGGGGGCCATATTCTGGGTGATCAAGATTTAAAATCCCTTAACAACTTGTAAAATCAAAATACTGTTTATCAGTTTGGACCAACAAAAGAAATGATAAGTAGCAGTCATGATACTGCTACTTATCAGGAGGATGAGGATTGCTGAAGAGGAGATAATATTTACATATGACCACTAACCATCAGTTTTTCTATCAACCTACCTTTGGCCTTGACAAATCTATTTTACGGATTAGATGGACCATTGTCAAAACATCAGAACCACTATTTTTGATCCAGCTTTCTCATCCCATAAACAGTGCCCTAGTCGCCTTTACTGTGAGGTAAATACAGGCTTAAGAAAATGGAAGAACGTGTTAGAGGCACGGATCAAGGGAGTCAGTGAAGTTCTTACTGGTCTTGACGCTGTAGCGTATGACGTCCTGGCAGAGTTCCAACAGCCGGTGGTGTGGCTCTCCTGTGTCCCTCAGCTCCAAGTCGAGGAGCTGTTTCAGCTGTTCAGGGGGCCGCCACTCACAGACCTAGAGATTCGGCAATGGCACAGTTAACTGGGCACCTGCTAGAGCCAGGTGTGGAGAGGATGTCAGAAGCGTGGCCCCTACCCTTGTGAAGCTTCCAGACAAGTGAGAGAGAGAGAGGTTTAACCTGCAGCCATAGTTCCCTGTGACCAGAGCTATGATGGTAAAGCAGATGTTGTTGGAACAAAGGAGGGACCCCATCTTACATTTGGGAAGATGTCCTGGAGGAACTGACATCTAAGTTGTGACATAAAATAAGAGTAGGATGAACCAAGCAAAGATTAAGGGATGGGGTCATGCAAGGGGCCCTCTAGGTGGGAGGAACAGCACAGGTAAAGCTGAGATATAAGGGCACCCACAGCCCTTCTGAAGAATGAAGTCCGTTGGTGTGGCTTGAACACAGAGCCTGGGGGAGGGAGGGAGAAGTGAAGCTTGGCTCCCGGCATAACTCCTAACTTGTCTCTCTGCTTGTCCCCTGGCCCCATGCAATCTACTCTCAACCAGGCAGCCAGAATCCAGAATGCTCCTCTTGTATATGAGCCACAGTCACCCCTCCGCTCAAACACCTCTGATGGCTCCTCATTCTTTCAAAGTAAAAGCCTACGTCCTTATAATGACCTAAAACGATCCTGTACAACCTCCTTTCCTGGTGGCACTGCTTTCCTCCCAGCTGACTCCGCTCCCACAACCTGGCCTCCTTTCTGTTTCTTAAAAGACCGGGCACATTCCCACCTTTGGGTCTTTGCCCTCAGCCTGGAATGACCCCCTCTCCAAATATCCTCATCACTAACTTCCTCACTTCATCCAAAACCCTTCTCAAATGTCACTTTCTCAATGACAGCAATCCTGAGTCCTTATTTAAAATCCCAGGCTGCACATTACCCCAGCTCTAGCAATTCCCCCCAACTGTTTCTTCTTTTCCTTCTTCCATAGCACCTGTCACCTTCCAGTGTGCTGCGTAATTCATTTATGATATCCTACACAATCTCCATGAGAGCAGACATATCAGTCACTTTGCTCACCGATCCCAAGTAACTAACATGGCCTGCCATAACAAGAGGTTATCAACAAAGATGTGTTGAATGAATGAATGAATGAAGAGATAAACAAGGCTCAGATTGTGACAGGCTTTGTGTGGCATGTTACAGAGTTTGAACATGGCTCTAGAAAAACTGTTATGTTTTGGACAGGGGGATTATATGATCATATTTGTGTTTTAGACAATAGCTTTGGTTGCTATATGGAGATTCCAAATAAAATTGGAAATAAGAGGTTACTCTAATAAGCCAGGCAAGAGAAGGTAGTAGTCTGGATGAGGCTAGCTGCTTTGGGAATGAAGCATATCTGGAGATTTTGAAAATGCACCATCAACAGAACTGAGAAAGCTGTAGCACATCAAGGATGAGGGAGAGCAATGAGCCAAAGGCCATCCTGAGGTTTCCAGCTTGCACACGGGTTGATGGTGGATGGGGTGGGGTGGGGATGATGATTTGGGGGCACATTTAGTCCAAGGCACCTTCAGGACACCCAAAAGGGGTGTAGCAGTTGGACTGAAGCTCTTGTAGAAGATCAGAAACAGAGTTCCAGGCATCCATTATAATATGACACAGGTGACACAGCTCAGAGGGAACCTACAGGAAGAGGGGAAGGCGCAGGGTCTCACCTGGGCGGTGCCAACGCATGAGAAATGGTCAAAGGGAGAGGAGCTCAGTTGTGAGTTGGAGGACAAGCCAGGGAGGCAGGGAGAATCCCAGGAGAGTTTTGTGCTACTAAACAAAGGAAGAAGGATGCTTGAAGGAGGAGACGGTCATCACTGTCAAATCCTGCTGAGAAGCCGACTTAGACAAAGCCTGAGAAGTGCTCCTGTGATTTATCGACAAGGAGGTGTCCTTGGCAAGAGCATTTGACTAAGGGAGGTGGGAGTGGAGGCCAGATTGTGTGAAGTGAGGATGTAGGAGGTGAGGAAGTAGAGGGAGGGGGGCAGTGTTGACAATCTTTAAAAAGTTTTGCTGTGGAGGGGAGGAGAGAGACAGGAGGGCCTCCAGGGAATAAAGACCAGCATGTGGGAGGCTGGGGAAAGCAAGAGGAAATACCAAGTCATGCGAGAGGTATGAAATCAAACTCTCAGCTTAGAACCAAAATGGGCAGAAGTAAATCAAATGGGCTGAGCCCATCAAAAGGAAGGACTATGGGTTCATGTAACGTGGATGAATCTCCAGCACATTTTGCTGAGAGAAAATAGCAAGACTCCAAAGGCTACTTGTGATATGATTCCATCTACCTTACCTTCGGAAAAGGCAAAAACCACAAGGACAAAAACAAAAAACAAAAAACCCACAGATCAGTGATTACCAGGGGCTAGAGGTGAGGGGAGCGGTTGACTATGGAGGGGCACGGGGAAATAAGGGGGGTGATGGACCTTAATCTGTATCTTAATTCTGTTCATGGTTACAAGACTTGTCAAAACTCATAGAACTGCACACCAAAAGGAATACATTTGACTGAATGTAAATTACAGCCCAATTAAAAAACAAACAAACAAACAAACAAACAAAAAAAAGTGGCTGATAAAAAGTGTCTATCAAAGAGGGTGCTAGTAATAATCATCTATGTGTGGGGACCCATCCTATCCTCAGGTCACCTTTGAAAGGGGACTTGTTGAATCTCTGACCAAGTAGGCTAAGTCAGCAGCATAAAATCCTCACCTCCCTCTCCCAACCTCAACATAACTTTCAAGCCAGCTTCATATGGAGCATGTCTACTATACTGCAATGGGCTTGGGGTTGCTTAATGGACAACTTAGGGTCTTAAGCCTACCCTTCTCATCCTACCTCCCATTAGGGCCCTGTATGAGCCCTTCTTTCTAGATGAAGGGTCCTCTTAGTGTATTAAATACCTTATCCTATTACAACTCTCTCTCTATCATTTACCTCCCGCTTTCTTCAACACACCTGTGCTGACTTCTCTCTGTCCATCAAAACCGTACTTCACCTTCAGACTCTGCATCAAAGTTCAAGGTGCCCACTCCTCAGTGAAATCCCCAAACTCTGCCCAAATCACGCAGCATTTATCACATTCTTATTGGGATCCCCTGTTCTCTATCCCAACAAAAACTTGTTCTCCCAATGAGATTAAAATTCTGTTCAAAGCTGAACCTTTTTCTTACTTTTCTTAATATCCCCCAGGCCCAAATGTAATGCTTTACCCTTAGCTAACACTCAGTTAATATTTAATGACTGAATAAAGGCCGATATAAACAAAGTTCCAGGGGAGTAGTTTACTCCAAAGTAAAGCAGGTCCAAAATATTCCCCAAGTACAAAGAAGACAGGAAAATATGCAATTATAAGTACATATCAGGAAACACTTCCAGTGACTTTGCCTTGAATTTAACCATTCCAAGATCATGGGTCATTTCTATTTTCCTATTAGTTTTCCCGAACGCATGTTACCAAAAATTCAGCATACCACTTCACATTCAAAATTATTTTTTTAAATGACATTTATTTCTCCTGATAAAATTGAAATGAAAATCTCTCCCTCCATTTCCTGATAATCTGATTCCAGTATGAAAGGTGATCAATGTGAGAGAGGTTAATTTTGAGATTTTAAGAGACGTATGGAGGAATCATTAAAAGCACAAACTCTGGGCTTCCCTGGTGGCGCAGTGGTTGAGAGTCTGCCTGCTGATGCAGGGGACACGGGCTCTTGCCCCGGTCCGGGAAGACCCCACATGCCACGGAGCGGCTGGGCCCGTGAGCCATGGCTGCTGAGCCTGCGCGTCCAGAGCCTGTGCTCCGCAATGGGAGAGGCCACAGCAGTGAGAGGTCCGAGTACCGCAAAAAAAAAAAAAAAAGCACAAACTCTGAAGCCAGCCTGCCTGGAGTTTAGTATCAGCTCTGAGACTTGCTAGCATGTACTTTGGGGCAACGTACTTGACCTCTTGTGCCACATTTTTTCCCTTGTCTCTAAAATGGAGTTAATAAATAGCACCTGCATCTTAGGGGTCTTTAATGATTAACTACACAAACACATGGATTAAATACACAAATGCGTATGGAATAGTTCTTAGAATATCACCTGGCACGTAGTAAGTACTGTTAAGAATAGATGTTATTAGTGGTAATTCCAATATCAATTTGCATCTGAATTTGGGTCTGAATTTGAAACCTAGAACCAGTCATTGGTACCAGTCAGAAGTCAGACTTCACAACCCAAGATTTCTAGTCTGAGCTCAGACAAGGTCCTGGTAAAGACCCTCAGATAAATTTTTAAACTTTTCACACTTTTTCTACCTTCTGCTTGGTTTTCCCTAGTAACATAAAGAATATGCGCAAGAAAATGGAAAGCAGAGTGTGCTTTGGAGAGTGTAGAAAGCAGATCATTGGGTGGTTTATAACCTATATTGTTATCTGGGGTGAAAGCTTCATCCTGTGCTTCACAGCCTTACCTGGTTAAACTCTGGGTCTCAGCCAATTTCCTGACACATGCTGGGTGGCAAAGTAAAAGTCAACCCTCCCAGGAAAACAGAGACTGGGTGGGGTTCTGGAGGCGGGGATGGGGTGGGGAGTAGATACAAACTTTGGTATCTGGGCATCCCCTTGAAACAAAGGTATAGAGGAAATGAAAGCATGATTCCCATTTCCCTTACGTCTAGCCAGCCAGGTTTGGTTAAAACCTATCTTTCGCATTCTTAGCGTTCCTTATAGGTTTTTATATTTACCTTCTCATTGATGTCTGTAGCCTTCAAAACCACCTCTTCCATTATTAGTCTACAGGCCTCTTCGACAAATTTTTCTCCTGCTTTTGCATCTGTTGTGGGGCCATTCAGTATGACTCCATCCACGAAAACAGTGTTCTTCCTGCTGGGAACCATCTCTTGTGGATCGATATCTCCTGGAAGCACACAATCAAACCATGTTTGAGAGATAATCTAATTCGAGCATAGAACAAAACACAGGGGAAATGGCTCACCGTCCCACCTTCAAAGGGCATACCTTCTTTTAATACATTTGAGGCATTGAAGCTGACAGCTTCTTATGGTGCCCAATGGCATGACAGAGTTAAAGAAAGAAAGTTCCATTTTCCATTCCTGCAGCATCTTGTTTAGCATCAGGGAGCGTGGAGGAGCTCAAGCAACATAAATTCAACCCATTTTACTCACTCATACAAACATCTTTCAGACACATGTACAAAAAGATCTTTGTAAACACAAGCCCATGTCTAGTTCGTGGGCACACACTCTCTTGTAATTTAAGGATGACCATACCTTTCCTTTTCATAAGTCATTCCTAAAGAAGAAGAAGTAATGTCAACATGCCTTTTCTCTTAACTTTACGTTTTAAGCCTGTGATTTAATGCCCTTCTGCCTTGTCTATGAAACCCCTCGTTAAACCCACTCGGCCATTTCCTACTGAGAGAAGGAGAAAAGAATGTGAGCAGTGTCGCAATTCCTGTAAACCCGTATTTATAACACCTTTAAACTTTTCAAAGTTGCAATTTAGGCAGAAGGATGCAGCAGGACATTTTCAGGACTGGACAGTTGCCAGTCAGTGACTAAAGGTTAAAAGTCAACATGGAAATCTATATCTGAGAATAAAGGTTACTGCCTACCCAAAATAGCCCTCCTCCAAAATAATTCTGGCAACTTAATCCAGATATTCAACCAATATCTGCCTCAAGCTCTGACTCGACTGTGTTCTCTTTTTCTGATCACTATCCCTTTCCTCCTTATAATGTATATGTTCACTGAGTTGTGGAAATTTACAGAAACAATTTTTAAAAGTATTTTTCAGCACCTCAGCTAGCACAGCACCTCACTTATTCTTTGTAAATACACCTTAAATATGCTGATGGTCTGTATTTCAAACATTTTTATACTTATTGAGGGTTCTAACTGTATTAACAGTTATTATACCCTGGAGCCCATCTTCTCCTCGCAGTTAAATGTTTGGTACAATTCCGTGGTTTCCTAAACCCTTTAATTCTATGACTGGCAAACTCAAATGGTGTCCACGAAGACAGATGAAAATGTCACCAGAAGATTCCCCAATTTGAGAAAGATAGAATCTGTAGCAAAGGATCGATCTTTTATCCTCACACCCAAGGGTAAACCATTCAGAGCTCCCACGATGAATTTCAGTTCCATCCTTCACTTTCACTTATGTTTCACTTGAAAAGATGTATTTGACTTGGTTTAGGACAAATGGTGAAGCCCTGGAGTTGAGCTTTTGGATGGAAATGCTCTACACCTAAAGGCACTTTCCTCCCCCCAAATTTTAGGTCGTAAAAATAAATTGGAAAAGAGGGCAATTATTCAGGGAACCCTGGTTATGTAAGTGGGCAGTGCTATTATTAAGCACATGGAAAAAGTTCAATTTTTTTCTAACCTCATTAGTAGGATTTCAGGTTTTTATTGCCCAGGGAATAGCAACCACTCTGTAGGCCTCTCAGAGTTTCCCTCTCTCTCTCTCTCTCTCTCTCTCTCTCTAACACACACACACACACAAATGTCAAACACCCACTTGAAACCAGAATAGCAGAGAAATTGAAATTAAAATTGTCTGTTTCTCCACAGCCATCAATTACAGAAATCGCCTATAATTCAAACAATTATATAGGAGAAAATACTACTTTAAAAAAACTAAATAGAATTGGGTATAAAGTATGCGTCTTTTCTTGATAGATATGTTTTATTTCTATTACCAGATGTGATCATGTCGCTCTTTCCCCACTACATTTGCCCAACTGGAAAAGACCCTCCGGAGATTGAACAGTCAGTCAAGCTGTGATCTTCTGGGGATGCACACCCAGGACCTCCCATCTAACTGCTAGAGTTGATAGCGGTAAATAATGAAATTGTTCAATGGGAGGAGTGTTCCATGAAGAATATACCCAGAATCTGTCTGCTCTTCATTCCCCGCTCCCTTATCACCATCAAACACTTGGGTTAGCCTTTCAACTAACCCTCGGCTGCCACCCTGCCCTATGTACCGTGTAGACAATTCTCAACATAGTAGCTCCTATGTGTCTTTGAAAAGATGGCACATCACATGATGACTCCTCTATTCAAACCATTCAATGACCCCTTATCTCAACAAATTAAAAGTCAAAGTCCTAATAATGACCTCTAAGGCTTTAAATGAACTCCTCCCCCATTATCTCTTGGAACTCAAACCTCATCTCTTATTCCTGCCCTCAAAGCTCACCATGTTTCACCCACCTTCTCCTCTTCACTCTTCCTCGACTCTTTTCTTAAACACCAGCTTCTCAGCGAGGTGTCCCCGACGACCCCATTTCACACTGCACCACTCCCCTCCCCCACCTTCTTTCTCTGCTTTATTTGACTCAAGAGCAGTGACATACAATTCTTATTAATTTACTTGTTTAAATATTGTCTCTGCAACAGAGGTTTTGCTCTATGGGAACATGAGCTTGTGTCTGTTCCACAGCACCCAGAATGTGCCTGGCAGTTTGTAGGAGTTCCATAAACATTTGTTGGCTATTAAACTTAAAAAGCCCGGGACCCTGGTTCCCTCCACCATTCAGTGATCATGTCCCTTCCTCTGAGGTGCCATCGCAGGTTGCCAGCCCTAACCGAGGAGGAAACACCTTCGCTGGAATAGGGCAGACATGGAACTCCATTCATGAGCTAGAGAAGGGGCAGCAGGGGCTGCAAGAAGGACCTGGAGAACAGGGTCAACAAGGCAAAACTGAGTTTGCAGTCTGGGTTATCAAAAGAAACAGTTGGTGAGAGGCTCTCACTTTCCTCCCTGAGCTGTTCTTTTCACCAAGGCCACTCCTACTCTCTCTTTTCCCTCCTTCCCTTTTTTGTAGTCATATGACTTCTGAAAGTCAGTCCATAACAAATCTCATTCCAGGAACTGCAATTCCAAGCGTGGAAGCCAGTCAATCCTGAAACACTCCAACTTCTGAATTTCCACCAATTCCTCAACTCCATACTTTCCAAACCCTTATCTATATAAGCTCAACTTCTGTTTTGTTTAAAGAGATGCCCAGCTCTGCCTTGCTGAACAAACAATAAATTCAGCTTCAAATATTGTTTCAGAGATTCAGTCATGGCCTCTTTCATTGACATAGGAGTAAATGAATTAATACAGACGAAGACCTAAAACAATGCCTGGTGTGTAGTGGGCACTCAATAAATGTTAGAAATATTAGCTAACTCAGTAAGTGTAAGTTAATAGTAGTAGGCAGTCAAGACTATTTATTTCTTTTATTTTTTTTTTCGCGGTATGCGGGCCTCTCACTGACGCGGCCCCACCCACACCCCCGCCGCGGAGCACAGGCTCCAGACGTGCAGGCCCAGCGGCCATGGCTCACGGGCCTGGCTGCTCCGCAGCACGTGGGATCCTCCCGGACCTGGGCACGAACCCGCGCCCCCGGCATCGGCAGGCGGAATCCCAACCACTGTGCCACCAGGGAAGCCCAAGACTATTTATTAAATACATAAACAAACAGGAGTAAATTACATGTGACAGTAAGCAATGACAGTAGAAAGGGAGATCTCAGAGTAATCAGATGCTCAGGGTAATGAACTCTAAAGTGGCTGGTGAGTTATCCCCTGGAAGAATGGGAAGACGAAGGCTCAGTGGGAAGGGACTGTCCTTATGAAGAGAGTTGAACTTCTGGCAACAGCCAAGCAGTTCAGCCCACATGGGGTGGGCAGCTGTCCAGACTTCCCACCTTGCACCGTGGTTATCTGTGTAGAGGTTTTATTTCTTGCACCAGATTGTAAACGCCTACAGAAGGGATCCATGTCTCAATTTTCTGGACATTCCAGAAAACCGTTCAGCCGTTGGCATTCGTAGGCACTCAGCAACTCTCTGAGGACTGGCTGAATGTATTGTTATCCTGGAGGTCATCTTATCTAACCCTTTCATACAGTCCCCCAAATCCCCTCCCCAACCCAGTGGCTGATACAACAGGAGAGCTGAGTTCTAGTCTCTCAGTTTCTTTGATCCTGGAATAATATATCCTCTCTGTGCTTCAGTTTCCTCATCTATAAAATAGGAGATAACCCGAGGAAAGTGCTGGGCTGGCTGCACTCTCACTTACACTAACAGTACTGAAATATACTAACATTGCAGGTGGGTTTAGGGACCACTGTTCTGGTTGACCTCTAAGATGCTTCCAGAATCTTAACATCTTCGTTTGCCTGGCTTCCTTCTTATCCTTTAATAATTATGTTTTTCATTTCAACAAATGTGTTACTCACCTACCATGTGCCACACAGCAGGTGGGGGCTAAAGACAGGAATTGGATCATCTCCTTGAGGATCTCAAAGTCTCTTTGGGGAGTTAGGTGCTGGAAATTTACAAGAATAAAAGACATGTGGGGTAGGCTCTGTTCTAAAAATTTTATAGATTTAGCAAATTTAGTTGTCACAAAATTTCCAGTTAGTTACTCAGTTTTATAGTTGAGGAAGCTGAGACACAGAGGGTTTAATTAGTTTGCCCAGGGTCACAGAGCTGGTAAGTAGTGAAACTGGGGTAAATAATATAATATATTGAAGTTCTACAAAGGAGCAATGAGATACTGCTCTATGGGCATCTACAGTTTGCAAGGCAGTGTTAGAGAGTTAGTAATGACAGCAAGATGAATTAGACTCGGTGCCTGTCCTCGGTAATTGAGAGCCTCAGAGTTTGAATAATGCAATAGAAGATAAAGGGTGTCAAGTGCCATGAGAAGGATACCAATAAAATGTTTTGAATGTAAGCAATGTAGACATTTAGGGTTAAGGCTTAGGGTTATAGGAGAAGTTGAGGTATCAGAGAAGGCTTCTGAATTGGAAGACCTGTCTTCTCTTTAAATATCTGCAGTAAGAAATAATAATAATAATTTTAAAACCTCATTACAAAGTTATAATTTTAAAACCTCATCTTAAAGTAGCAAGTCCATGACAAACAGCTGTGAGTGGTCACAAAACTTCTCCTACAGTGACTCAATATGCATTTGTGTCATTTCTTCAGGCTTTTACACTAGTTGGGTAGACAAAGCAAGTCTAATTTCTCTTCCACGGGACTCTAATCCAAACACATGAAGACCTTTACCAACTCTCATCTAAATCTCTTATTTTGCCAGTTAAAACTGTTCCAGTTTCTTCCATGGATCTGAGAGACCATGGTTGTTAGTCTGGGTCAGTTTATTTCTATCTTACAAAATGAGGCATACCCCAGGTGTGGTCTCACCAACTCAAAATACAGTGAATTGGTATTTCCCCTTCTCTGGTCTTCATGATTCCATTAGTAAGGCTTCTATTAGCATCCTAGTTGATTCCAAAGCTTAAGCTTTGAAACCAGGCAGATCCTGGCCCCAATTCTAACCATGTTGCTGTGATCTTACCCATATCACTTAACTTCCATGTGATCCAGATTTCTTATCTGGCCAACAGAGAAAATAGCCATGCCTATTGCACTGAGTCATTGGGAGGGTTGAATGTGGCCGTACGTGCAAGCTGCAGAGCCAACTGCCACGAGTAGAGTACAGGACACAGAGTATGGGGACCTTTACTGTGGCCAAGTCTACATGAACTCTTCCAGCACCCACATGACACTGCTGGCCCAGGTAAAGTTTAGAATCAATAGCCTTAGGTCTTTGTCAGAAGGTCTGCCAATAAGAGCCAAGCTTCCCATATGAGATTCTTTAATTGTTAAGAGCAAAACAGCACTAGGAAAATAACTCTTGCTTCCAAAGGATGGAAAGAGGAACAATGGATCAAAAGTGAATCCAGGCATCTGGTGGGGAGGCCAAGGGACTCTTCAGAAAACTTGTGCCAAAGACATTGGGGCCCCAGGGAGAGCTGAGGGTCAGGATCTGGAAAGCCCAGTAGGCCAGTCCAAGATAGGAATAAGAAGCAAAACCTGGGAAAAGAGGATAGTATTAATTAATAAATTAATAAGGGCCTACCGTGTACCAAGCACCAGCCTGGTGCCTGGGAATACAGAAATTAAAAAACACAGAATCTCTGCTCTCAAGTTGCTAAAAGTCTTGAAAGACAATATCCAGGGGGCCAGGGAGAAGAAAAATAGAGCTGAACAAAAGTTGAAGAGACATTCTTCTGTTCTGGAGTTTTCCAAGTCAGGTGTCTCTTCTAAGCTCAAAAAAGTGCACACCTAATTTAGTCAATGTACCTGGTCCTGTAAGACTTATACATTGTTTGCATCCCTTTTGAATTTCACAACCATTTTAAGTCATTTTTGTTGTCTTAGAAACAACACGCCAATGCCAGGGTAACTACGAGCAGTCTACAAGGAAGAAGGTTATAGGAAATACACAAATATTAAGAAATAACAATAATACAAAGCAGTGGCCACAGAAGCTCTGAAGGTGTGGGTAGTAGCAACACGTACAGGGACTGAGTGTCTGAATCTAGCTCTGTGATTGGTAGAATCATAGACCTGACTTAGAGACCAAACCATGTACACAGTACAGCCCCCAAATATGAAGTCACAGGAGAAAACGGCAAAACTATGCTCACAACTTTAGTCAGCTAGAGATGGGCACCCAAAGGCAAAAAAAAAAAAAAAAAAAGAAAAAAGAAAAAAAGAAAATTTAAATCACTCAGTCTCATTTTGGGGGTTAAACTCTCTTCAGTTGAAATATACAGTGAGTTAATACTTCTTTCATTTATACTTCCCAAAATATATATATATATTTTTTTGCGGTACGCGGGCCTCTCACTGCTGTGGCCTCTCCCGTTGTGGAGCACAGGCTCTGGACGCGCAGGCTCAGCGGCCATGGCTCACGGGCCCAGCCGCTCCGCGGCATGTGGGATCTTCCCAGACCGGGGCACGAACCCGTGTCCCCTGCATCAGCAGGCGGACTCTCAACCACTGCGCCACCAGGGAAGCCCTATACTTCCCAACATATTTACTGAATACCTGCTATGCATAAGACACTGGGGTAGGCACTGTGGGAGACTCAAAGATGGATCAGACACACAGACAGTGACTTCAAAGTCCAATAAGGAAAATTAGACACGTTTATGAATACCTAGAATCCCATCCAGAAGGTATAAAGCATGATATTTGAGGTCAGACAAAGCACACACTGAAATTCCAGAGGAGGGCTTCTGACTGTGAGAAGCAGAAAGTCCTCTTAGATGATATTTAAGATGGTCCTTCATTCAACCATTCAGCAAATACTTACTTAGTGCCTGTTATGTTCAGAACACTGTGTGAGGCATTGGAAGCCGAGCCATGAACAAGAAGACACAAATTTACATTTACTTGGGATGGATGGGAGACATAGTTAATAAAAAGGCAAACAGATAAATAATTAAAATAACTGCAGACTCTAATAAATGCTCTGAAGGAAATTACCTGAATGACTTGATAGGATGAAAATAAGGAGGTATTTCAGATCTGATCAGGGGAAAGTATTTCTGAAGAAGAAACATTTGGATTGAGATGCAAATGAGGAGAAGGTTCCAGATGTAAAAAGACATGAAAAGAGAATAGTCCAGAAAGAAGGAACAAAAAATGCAAATAATCTATAAATTGTCCTTCTAAAGGAATAGAAAGACATCAGTGTAGCCCACTGTGAGGACGAGGGGAAGGAGGAATAGAGTGAGCTTTGGAAAGACAGACGGGGAGCAGGTTAGGTAAGGTGTTTTATTCTAAAAGCAACAGGTAGCCACTTAAAGATTTTAAACAAAGGAGTAACATGATCTGGTTTACATTTCTAACAGATTTCTCTGGTACCTTGGAGAGGATGGACTGTCTGAGTGCAGATGTGGAAACAGGGAGATTGCTTAGGAGGCTACTACAGAAGTCTGGGCAACAGAGAATGGTGGCTTTGATCCAGAAGACGTAGGAAAAGCATTGCAATCTGGGAAATTTTGGTGGTAAAGCCAAGAGGACTTGCTGATGAAGCGGGTGCAGGGGGTCAAGAAAACAAAAGACTCTTAGATGACAGGGCCTTATGCTGATACAGGGACCACTGGAAAAGGGCAGTCGGGTCAATGTGTGGTAAGGTGGGGATGGAGAATCAAGATTTTTGACTGATTTGTAGAAATTGGTTATGATGGGGTAGAAACAAAGATTATGGCAAGGACATTCATAACCAAAAAGGAAACTGAACTAGGCAAAAAAATGTGTGTGTGTGTGTGTGTGTGTGTGTGTCTGTGTCTGTGTCCAGGAAACCTCAAGTACTTCTGTTTGTCCAAGGGGCAGGGTCTGTAAATGGCAGAAGTGACTGACTGCTGAGAGGTGACATGGGCACCAATCTTGCAGGAACCTCACTGGAGACTGAGGAATGCGTATGTTACTTGGTAGGCAATAGGGAGCCATTGAGAACTTCTGATGGGATAAGAGGAGTGCTTTAGAAAGATGAAGTGGGTACCAGTGTCGAGTTTAGGTGGGAAATCAAGAGTTCAAGTTGGGGAGACATGATGGCAATAATCCAGGGCAGGGAGAGGGAGGACATGGACTAGATAATAGACAGGATGGGGGGTTATATTTATTTTGACTTCTCGCCTACAATATTATTAGTGCAAACTTGAAGTCAGGAATCCTGTGTCTTTCTAATGAGCCCTACAACTGTACATGGATAGTACAGTTTTCTATCCTCCAGTAAGTCTATGTTCTAAAATGATCTTTGGATGAAAGGTGACAGAATAAGATAGGAAAAGGTAATTTTGTGTATCCATACATCAGCTCCTCTCTTGCAAAGCATGGATGAACACAGAACATTTCAGAACATGTTCCCATTACCCTGGGTTTTATTTTATGAGACCCTGTTGTGTTAGCATCTGGGATGTCAGTCAAAGGACTCTGATTCTGTGGAAACACCAAGGCATGCCCTTTAACAAAAGAGCTGGGTCCATCAACACCATCCGTTCTCTGAGAGGACAAGCTTCTTAGAAGGGAGTCTCTAAGGAGCTCCTTAACATAGCTGTCAGTGCCCTGCCAATGGCCAATAAGTGCACGGTCACCATATACCCTATTATTTATTTTTAATTTCAAAAATGTTTTCCTTTCACTGGGCAGCAGGTCAAAAATTGGGTAACCTTCTGATGTTTTCAGGAGAGTAGGATTCCCCGAGACACCTACTCCTATGGCTTGAGTAAACATTACTTGACGGGATCTACATGCTGGTATTGTAAGTCTTAGCTTGTCATATTGATGGCCAGCCCGTGAAACCACCCTCAGCCATCATCCCCCCTCTACACCTTATGAACCGATGGGTACTACTTCAGCTTACAGGGACGTGAATGCAGTCAGGCTCTATGAGAAAACTGGACTGGCATACACATATAGTAAATTCCAGCCCAGGCTGGAGAACGTGGCTATGCATGGTGTCCTTTCATCTCGCTTATCAGCACCGTGCTCCCCAGAAGCTGCTCTCACCATGTCTGCCCCCTCCTTCACTGGCCACTGCCCCCCAGCGTCACCATTTCTGCTGGCACTTCCCCCTCTGCCATCTTGGCTCTGTACCCTCTTTGACTCTTCATCTAGTTTCTTGCCTACATATAGTTGTGAAACATTACATTTGCCTTGTTGCTTTATCAGTGACTCCTGTGTTTTCTGAGATTTGAGGATGAGTAGGGAGAACGTCCATTTTGAGTTTGCTTGTTTGCTTGGGGAATTTTTGGCCTAATCGGCATCCCAACTGGAACCACTCTTCCCCTCAGGACACAGTCTGGGCAGCACCGTCAGTTAAGGTTTTCCCCTTTCACGCTATCTCCAAGTCTCAAGTATTCCAGATCTCCAGAGTTGCCTTGGCTCCTGTCTTTTCCAAGTCCTCATTATTTAGCTCTCTCTCCAATTCTGTGAGTTCTCCCAAATCCTTCCAGTCAACTCCCTCTTCTAGTGAGCAAGAGTCTTTCTGTGTTCTGTGAAAACAGAGAACCATAACTAATATTCTGAAAAACTTGACTTCTGTAGAAATTCCCAACTAAGGAAAGTTAAAGACAACGACACACAGCTTAATAAGTATATTCTCTGTACCTTCAGAGTTTCCCACCTATTTTAATTGTTCTGCAAAACTTAGAGGTCATCCAGTTCCTGTCAAAAAATAAATATTGCATTTTTTCTCTTTTTTAAAATATTCCACTTATGTACAAGTCAGGATGTTTGTGGCCAGTGGGTAGAGCACTGTCTTAGCAAAAAAGAGTCTAGACAGCCCTGCCAAAAAGAAATACAATTCCAGCCACCTGTGTGATTTTATCTTTTCTAGCAGCTCTTCTAGTAGTAGTATGGCAGAAAGGGAACAAAAATATACTTGCATTTAGAAAATAACAATAGCTAACATTTATTGGATACTTGCAATGGATCAGGTACTGAGCTAGGTACCTTATATGTGTTACTTCATTTAATTCTTATAATAATTATCTTCATTAACTCAATTTTACAGGTAGGAAAACTGAGGCCAGAGAGATGAAGAGAATTATAAGTGACAGAGCCAGAATTCAAAGCCAGGCAGCCTGAGTTTGGATATCATATTTGTAATGACTATATTCTACCTTTTTCCAAAAAAAGGTGAATAAAGAGATATTGTTTCTCATGTCTTATCAACCACTCTAAACTATTTGGACACATATTTTATACTCCTAAAGCAATAAGCAATTATCTGGGAACTATGTATTAAATTGCAATGTGCTTCAATGTAATATATAGTTTTAAAACCAATTTGCTCAAGTGTTGACTGCAGGATTTTAAATGATTCCACTTAACCTGCAATTTAAGTGAAAATTTAAATACATGCTATAAATGGGTACCTCATTTACATTATCCATTGATTAACTCTGATGTAATGCTCATTTGTGCACAGGGTACTGCCTCCTAGCCTAGGCTTTTGGAAGGTCATCTTCTAGGTCAGTAGTGGGCAATTACTCTCAGCTCAGTATTTCAACACCCATGCTATGACATTCACACGTGGCCACCCTCAAATGCAGAGAACATCACTTACCAAAACCTCTTTATGGAGTGTATTACATGAGACTGGAAAGAATATACTGAGAAGCTGCTTGGGATGGCAATAAGACCTCTCCAAGAAGCATCTTTAAGTGAAAATAGATGGTCTAAACTGCCTTCTAAGGAGGGAGGACTCTTACTTGCAGGGCAAATGCATTGCTAAATGGGGTAGGCAAATTTGGGTTCAGAGATGAATTGCTCAGTAGAGAAGAGGGTGAGGCAACCACCAGCATCTTTCTCCTCATCCTTTATGCTACACAGACTCAGCCTCATCTCCATATAAAATCAGAGCAAATATTCCAAAATTTTAACCTACCTGGGAGCCAACACAGTCACATAAACTGCATTACAGATGGTGCCCCTGAAATGGCAAACGTGGCACCTCTGGGGGATGCCCACACATCTCATTGCTACTCTTATGTTGATAAGTGAGGCACTCACAGAACACTGCATAAAAGACCATAAAGGCATTGGTCTGGGCTAGTCTACAGCTGAGACCCAATGAGGCATGAGTTTAGAGCCATCTAGAATATGTGCCAAGGTGGGGTTTTGGCCAATTTTGTGTAGGATCATGGGATCTTAGAGTTTGAAAAGCACTTACAGATAATTTGGGAAATGTCCTCATTTTGAATTTGAGAGAACTGTGATTCAGTGGCACACAGACTGATGTTTACGTATCCCCTTCTGTAAGTCTATTGGATCCTCTAAGGGCTGTCCACACTACACCTCTCAGAAGTATTTAGAACCTATTTCACATAATAATAGCTACTATTTATTCAGCCCTTCTATGTGCCAGGTTTTGATAAGTCCTTTACAAACAGTAGCACCTTTATCCTACACAACAACCCTGTGAAGATACAAACAACTAAAACCCACTCTGGTTAAGTTAAGCAGAAAAATAATTTATTGGGAGGGTGTGAAAGTTATCTATAGTTGTGTAACAAATGACCCCAAAACTTAGTGGATTAAGTCAACAAGGATGTATTATTTCCTGTGATCCTGTGGCTTGGCTAGGTCTGGGTAGTTTTTCTGGTCTTCCCTGTGCTAACTCACACACCTGCAGCAACTTGTATGTTGGCTTGGAGCCGAGTTCACAGCTGGGAAGACTGAGATAGCTGGACCTCTCTCTCCTTGTGGGCTTTCATTATCCAAGAGATTTGTTGGGTCTTCCTCAGAAGGTGATGGCAGGTCTGAAAACAGTGAAGGAAAAAGCTGACAAGCTTCTTGAGATCTCAGATTGGATGTCACACAACTTTTTTTTTCTTTTGTTACTTTTGACACACTCTGTTGGTGAAAGCAAGTCACGAGGAAAATTGTACTCAAAGATACAGGAAAAAGCTCACCTCTTGGTGACAGAAGGCAACATCACATTGCCAAGTGTATGCATTCTAGGAAGAAAGGAATTTGAAGCCATCTTTGCAATCCATCAGAGCCTACCCCCTGACCACAAATTATTCACATTCCTCCCATCTACAAAATACGCTCATTTCCATCCCAGGACCAACCCAAATCTTATCTCATTATAGAAACAGACTTCAATTCTGGGATCTCATGAGTTGTATCAAGTCTACAGACAGACAAGGCTGTTAAATTGCAGCTGCTCTTGATCCAGGGACCCATAAACAAAAACACAAGTTATCAAACACCACACACAAACAGTGAGAAGAACAGGATAACTGTCACAGACACACCCAGGAAAGAATGAAAGGCCCAGGTCCAGGCACTGACCCATAGCAGTTCTGAAATCTAGCAAGGCGTATATTGCATATATTGAATGTGGTCTGATTCTGCCCTCTGGGATGGTTTCCTAACCCATTATTCTTTGTGGCTCTTGGCTCTGCAATCTGGCAGAAGCGAAGAAACATCCCAGCCTCTGTGATATTCTTTGAGGTCGCATACAATGATGGGTAGTCGCAGACATGCAGCAGTGAGCTTGGCCTCACTCTCTTCTTCTCTTATCTGGACGCTTGGTTCTGGTTCCCCCGAGATGGCAACTACACAGAGAAACAACTTTCTTCCTCCAGCTCCTTTGACAGTCACACTTTGGCAACTGTGTATGCCAGAATTCATGGATTCCCACACAAACTCTAACCTGTCCATTCTTGACGGTGCTTCAGGAAGGCTGGTTAGTGACTTTTCTGTGACTTCCAACTTCCCCTTGTGGAATTTTCCTTTCACGGCTCCTCCTACATTTGTGTAAGGTTTAATTCCAATAATAAAGTCCTTATTCCACAATGCATCTTACATACAACCTGTTACTGCATTTAATCTTCATCACAGCTGTACAAGTTATAGACATCCCCATTTTACAGACAAGGACACTGAGGCTCAGAGAAGTTAGGACACTTTCCCATGACTTCACAGCTAAAATATGTCAGAGCTCAGATTTTACCTCAGATTTATCTGATTCCCAAGCCTATACATGTAATTCCTATTCTCCATCTACTGGGAGAAAAGGGACGGGAACAGTGATGTGCTGCTAAAATTGTTTCTGAAGAAAAATAGATCCTGATAGATCTATTTCAATGTTATGGTATTCCCATCAAGCTAATTTCAAGGTACCAATAGTTTACAAATTGGCTTACAACATTTCTGAATATCTGACACTCATGAGCTGGTATGAAGTGGCTTCTGCCCACCACGGTATAGGGATCTAGGAAAACAAAAAAGGTCTTCAATAAGGAAATGTAATCATAGTTAACAAAAGTTGGATAAGGTGGTTCTTTGGGTGTCTCATTCATGTGCAAGCTACCTGATTTCCAAGTGCTAGCACTTTCATCTCTTTGCCTGTGGCCTTTCTAATCTGCCCACTTACACAGCAAATCAGAAGCTCTGAAAAATTAATACCCATATCAGCATCCCTCAATCAACAAGCCATAAAAATTAATGTGTAAACATCCAGCTTTCTTGTCCTTCATATGGGATAACTCTGAGAAGTGTATTCTTCACTAACACTCCTAGTTACCCAGTGGAAGTAAGCTGTAGTTAACCTCAGTGATAACTTGCTTTATAAGGTATTCTCTGTTGGCCTCCCTGGGACCACCTTCCAAAGGTACTACTTATGCTCCAATCCTTGATTGCTTCTGGAAAATCCAAATCAAAACAAATGACTACTGTTTTTTGAATGCCTGTGGACCAGACAAACACTGTACTAGGTACTTATGTTACATGTCTTTATACGAATCTTCATAGCACCTTATGAGGCAAGTGTTACACCCAATTCTACAAATATGGAAATGTGGATCCAAGAGTTTAATTAACTTTATGCAGGTCACATAGCTGGCAGGGCAAAGAGCAGAGCTGATATTTAAACTATGATTGATTACAATGTCTCTTTTCTTTCCACTAAACCATGCAGCCACTCTTGCCAGGGAGGTTGGACTAACGCAGGTGAAACAATAAAAGAACAATTAACTGCTAAGCTGACATATTGTATTGAACACTTCTGGGAAAAAGTGTCATCATATGTATGTTCCACAATTACTTTCTAAAATTCTCTTTTGTTGTGCCATCAACTTGAAAAAGAAGGCCATGGACAAATATTAGGAAATTCAATTTTTCATAGATTTTCTTTCTCCTCTATCACTGCTTCATACAAATTAGGTACTGAAATAAAACTGAGCGGATAGCATAGCAGAATATACCATAAGGAAAATGCATATGAGGAAAATATGTTCCATGGATGTATTTTTTGGCCCACATAGCATCTGAAAGAACAGATATGTCATAAAATACCAACTAAGTCTCTATTGATTTTGTAAGTCGATACAAAGTATTAGAAGATCAAACAACACAGCATCCAGAGTGCTGAATTGGGAATAGGCTTATTGGCTAGGAAACTTAAACAAAGGGAAGATTCAGCAATACATTTAAGAGGCAAAAAATTGAGTGTGGGAATTTAAGATTTGTCAATGCTACAGCTAAATCACCAAAACAGATTTTAATATTTAACAACGGCTTGCAGACCTCAAGTAATTTAGATAGTTGCTCTGCAATATTTCCCACTAAGAAGCTCCTGGATGCTGAAATTCTTAGCACTGCACCAAGACATGGCAGATGCTGGTGGAAACAAATATAAATCCAACTCTGATTTAATCAGTATTTTGCAGAGTTGATTTCTTACATTTAATTATCTGCTGGACAATATGCACAGAAAGAACACTCTGGAATTTGGAATGGGGTAGGGGTTCTTGCCCCAAGTCTGGCTCTATATAGTTCTGTGGCTGCCAAGTAGTACTTTAACCTCTCTGGTTAAATGATGCTCTCAGTTAAATGGTGCTCTACAAGATGACTTGCCACCCTAACAGTCAGTGATTCTATGGCTAAAGCCCTTTTTTCAATTAAATTCCTATTCATGTAATTAACATAAATCACATTCCAGCATTTCTAAAAGCAATCCTCATCAATGCTCTGCAGAACTGTGAATTCCTATAATGTTTCAGGACCTCCAAGGTAGTGGCTCAGGGGAGGAACTGATGGAGATGATGAGCAGGTGAGCCTGTTTTATCTCAAAAGCCTCTCTATACTGTTTTGCTTAAATAGAGTTCATAGCCATGAATGAATGAAGGAACACTTTGGCTTCAAATTACAATATGACTGATTGACTTTTGGCAGCCATTACTTTCCCTTCTTTAAAAAGTGGAGAACTTATCTACTAAGCCTCTTGCCATGGGACACTTCATCAGCAGACCTAAGACCCAGCTTTACACACATCTGTCTTTGGCAACTGCACTCCCCCAAGACAGTGCCAGTGTCAAGGGCAGTCACTAAAGCAGCCAATTTCATTTGTTTCAAGGCTATTTGTAGCACGATTACATGTATGACCCTCAGGTATACTGAGAAAATATAGTACTGACATACCTCGGAGATATTGCTGGTTCAGTTCCAAACAACCACAATGAAGCGAATATCAAATAAAGCGAGTCATGTGAATTTTTTGGTTTCCCAGTGTGTATAAAAGTCGTGTTTACCCTATACTCTAAACAAAGGGAGGATTTAGCAATATATTTGAGGCAACAAATGAATTGTGAAAATTTAAGATTTGTCAGTGCTACAGCTACAGTTAAGTGTGAATTAGCATTACCTCTAAAACAAACAAACAAAAACCCACTTAACTAAAAATACCTTGTTGCTAAAAAATGCTACCCATCACCTGAGCCTTCAGTGAGTCCTAATCTTTTCGCTGGTGGAGGGTCTTGCCTGGTTGTTGATGCTGCTGACTGATCAGGGCGGTGGCTGCTGAAGGTTGGGGAGGCTGCGGCAGTTTCTTAAAACAAGACAGCAGTGAAGTCTGCCACATCAATTGACTCTTCCTTTCATGAATGATTTCTCTACAGCATGCAGTGCTGTTTGATAGCATTTGACCCACAGTAGAACTTCTTTCAAAACTGGAGTCAAACCTCTCAAACCCTCAACTAAAGTTATTCTAAATCCTTCGTTGTCATTTCAGCAAGCTTCAAAGCATCTTCACCAGGAGTAGATTCCATCTCAAGAAACCAATTTCTTTGCTCAACCATAGGAAGCAACTCCTCACCTGTTTCAGTTTTATCATGAGATGCAATAATTCAGTTCCATCTTCAGGCTCCACTTCTAATTCTAGTTCTCTTGCTGTTTCCACCACATCTGCAGTGACTTCCTCCACTGAAGTCTTGAACCCCTAAAAGTCACCCATGAGGGTGGGAATCAACTTCTTTCAAACACCTGTTAATGCTGATATTTTGACCTCTTCCCATGAATCATGAATGTTCTTCATGGAATCTAGAATGGTGAATCCTTTCCAGAAGGTTTTTAATTGACTTTGCCCAGATCCATCAGAGGAATTCCTATCTATAGCCTTACTAAATGTATTTCTTAAGTAATAAGACTTGAAAGTTGAAATGACTCCTTGATCCATGGGCTGCAGAATGGATGTCGTGTTAGCAGGCCTGAAAACATCATTAATCTCTTTGTACATCTCCATCAGAGCTCTTGGGTAACTAGGTGGCTTGTCAATGAGCCGTAATATTTTGAAAGGAATCTTTTTTTCTGATCAATAGGTCTCAATCATGGGCTTAAAACATTCAGTAAACCATGTTGCCAACAGATGTGCTGCATCCAGGCTTTCCTGTTCCATTCATAGAGCACAGGCAGGGTAGATTCAGCATAATTCCTAAGGGCCCTTTTTCAAAATGGTAAATTTCAAACTGGTAAACGAGCATTGGTTTCAATGTAAAGTCACCAGCTGCATTAGCCCCAAACAAGAGAGTCAGCCTGTCCTTTGAAGCTCAGAAGTCAGGCATTGACTTTTCGTCTCTAGCAATAAAAGTCCTTCCAATAGAAGACTGCTTCATCTACATTGAAAATCTGTTATTTAGTGTAGCCACTTTTATTAATTATCTTATCTAGACTTTCAGGAGAACTTGCTGCAGCTTCTACATCAGTACTTGCTGCTTCACTTTGCACTTTGATGTTATGGAGACACTTCTTTCCTTAAACCTCATGAACCAACCTCTGCTAGCTTCAAACTTTCCTTCTGCAGCTTCCTTACCTCTCTCAGCCTTCCTAGAATTAAGGAGAGTTAGGTCCTGGCTCTGGATGTGGCTTTGGCTTAAGGGAATGTTGTGTCTGGCTTGATCTCTATCCAGTCCACTAACACTTTCTCCATATGAGCAAGAAGGCTGTTTCTCTTTCTTGTCATCCATGTGTTCACTGAGTAGCACTTTTAATTTCCTTCAAGAACTTTTCCTTTGCATTCAGAACTTGGCTAACTGTTTGGCACAAGAGGCCTAGCTTTTAGTCTGTCTAGGCTTTTCACATGCCTTCTTAAGCTTAATCATTTCTATCTTTTGATTTAAAGTGAAAGACGTAGGGGGAGACCTTCAAGATGGTGGAAGAGTAAGACCTGGAGATCAACTTCCTTCCCACAAATACATCAGAAATACATCTACATGTGGAACAACTCCTACAGAACACCTACTGAATGCTGGCAGAAGATCTCAGACTTCCCAAAAGGCAAGAAACCCCCCCACGTACCTGGGTAGGACAAAAGAAAAAACAGAGACAAAGGAATAGGGACGGGACCTGCACAACTGGGAGGGAGCTGTGAAGGAGGAAAGGTTTCCACACACTAAGAAGCCCCTTCACTGACGGAGACAGTGCGTGGGGGGCAGGAAGCTTCGGAGCCATGGAGGACAGCACAGCAACAGGGGTGCAGAGGGCAAAGCAGAGAGATTCCCTCACAGAGAATCAGTGCCTACCAGCACTCACCAGCCTGAGAAGCTTGTCTGCTCACACGCCAGGGCGGGTGGGGGCTGGGAGCTGAGGCTTGGGCCTTGGAGGTCAGATCCCAGGGAGAGGACTCGGGTTGGCGGCGTGAACACAGCCTGAAGGGGGCTAGTGCGCCACAGCTAGTGGGGAGGAGGTCCGGGAAAAAGTCTGGAACTGCCTAAGAGGGAAGAGACCATTGTTTTGGAGTGCACGAGGAGAGGGGATTCAGAGCACTGCCTAAACGAGCTCCAGAGACGGGCGCGAGCCGCGGCTATCAGTGCGGACACCAGAGACGGGAATTAAATGCTAAGGCTGCTGCTGCAGCCACCAAGAAGCCCGTGTGCAAGCACAGGTCACTATCCACACATCCCCTCCCGGGAAACTGCAGCCCACCACTGCCAGGGTCCTGTGATCCAGGGACAACTTCCCCTGGAGAGCACATGGCACAACTCAGGCTGTTGCAATGACACGCCGGCCTCTGCAGCCACAGAGGACCTACAAAATACGGCTTGCCCCGTATTCCGTACCTCTCCCTCCCCCGGGCCTGAGTGAGCCAGAGCCCACTTTCCAGCTGCTACTTTAACCGCGTCAAGTCTGAGCAAAGAACAGACACCCTCAGGTGACCTACACACAGAGGCGGGGCCAAATCCAAAGCTGAAGCCCAGGACTTGTGCTAACAAAGAAGAGAAAGGGAAATCTCTCCCAGAAGCCTCAGGAGCAGTGGATTAAATGTCCACAATCAACTTGATGTACCCTGCATCTGTGGAATACCTGTGTAGACAATGAATCATCCCAAAATTGAGACGGTAGACTTTGGGAGCAACAATATATATATTTTTCCTTTTTCTCTTTTTATGAGTGTGTATGTGTATTCTTCTTTGTGTGATTTTGTCTGTATAGCTTCGCTTTTACCATTTGTCCTAAGTTTCTGTCTGTCCCTTTTTTTGCTTTTTTTTTTTTATTGTTTTTTTGTTTCTTGTGTTTAGTATAGCTTTAGTGCTTGTTATCATTGGTGGATTTGTTTCTTGGTTTGGTTGCTCTCTTCTTTCTATCTTTTTTTATTACTTTAAAATTTTTTATTTTTAAAAATTATTTTTATTTTTTTATTTTAAGAACTTCATTTTATTTTATTTTTCTCTTTCTTTCTTTCTTTTTTCTCCCTTTTCTTCTGAGCCGTGCTTGGTGCTCTGGGCGGGTGTCAGACCTGTGCCTCTGAGGTGTGAGAGCTGACTTCAGGACATTGGTCCACCAGAGACCTTCTGGCTCCATGTAATACCAAAGAGCAAAAGCTCTCCCAAAGATCTCCATCTCAACGCTAAGACCCAGCTCCACTGAACAACCAGCAAGCTACACTGCAGGACACCCTATGCAAAACAACTAACAAGACAGGAACACAACCCCTCCCATTAGCAGAGAGGCTGCCTAAAATCATAATAAGGTCACAGCCACCCCAAAACACACCGAGGGATGCAGTCCTGCACACCAGAAAGACAAGATCCAGCCTCATCCACCAGAACACAGGCACTAGTCCCCTCCACCAGGAAGCCTACACAACCCACTGAACCAACCTTAGCCACTGGCGGCAGACACCAAAAACAAAGGGAACTACGAACTTGCAGCCTGCAAAAAGAAGACCCCAAACACAGTAAGTTAAGCAAAATGAGAAGACAGAGAAACACACAGCAGATGAAGGAGCAAGGTTAAAACGCACTAGACCAAACAAATGAAGAGGAAACAGGCAGTCTACCTGAAAAAGAATTCACAGTAATGATAGTAAGAATGATCCAACACCATGGAAAAAGAATGGACAAAATAAAACAAATGTTTAACAAAGACCTAGAAGAACTAAAGAGCAAACAAACAATGATGAGCAACACAATAAATGAAATTAAAATATACTCTAGAAGGAATCAAGAGCAGAATAACTGAGGCAGAAGAACAGATAAGTGACCTGGAATATAAAATAGTGGAAATAACTACTGCAGAGCAGAATAAAGAAAAAAGAATGAAAAGATTTGAGCACAGTCTCAGAGACCTCTGGGACAACATTAAACACACCAACATTCGAATTATAGGGGTCCCAGAAGGAAAAGAGAAAAAGAAAGGGACTGAGAAAACTTTTGAAGAGATTATAGTCGAAAATTTCCCTAACATGGGAAAGGAAATAGCCACCTAAGTCCAGGAAGTGCAGAGAGTCCCATACAGGATAAACCCCAAGAGAAACATGCCGAGACACATAGCAATCAAATTGGCAAAAATTAAAGATTGAAAGCAGCAAGGGAAAAACAACAAATAACATACAAGGGAACTCCCATAAGGTTAACAGCTGATTTCTCAGCAGAAGCTCTACAAGTCAGAAGGGAGTGGCATGATATACTTCAAGTGATGAAAGGGAAGAACCTACAACCAAGATTACTCTACCCAGCAAGGATCTCATTCAGATTTGATGGAGAAATCAAAAGCTTTACAGACAAGTAAAAGCTAAGAGAATTCAGCGCCACCAAACCAGCTTTACAACAAATGCTAAAGGAAATTCTCTAAGTGGGAAATACAAGAGAAGAAAAGGACCTACAAAAACAAACCCAAAACAATTAAGAAAATGGTCATAGGAACATACATATCGATAATTACATTAAATGTGAATGGATTAAATGCTCCAACTAAAAGACACAGGCTGGCTGAATGGATACAAAAACAACACCCATACATATGCCATCTACAAGAGACCTACTTCAGACCTAGGTTCACATACAGACTGAAAGTGAGGGGATGGAAAAAGATACTCCATGCAAATGGAAATCAAAAGAAGCTGGAGTAGCAATACTCATATCAGATAAGATAAACTTTAAAATAAAGAATGTTACAAGAGACAAGGAAGGACACTACATAATGATCAAGGGATCAATCCAGAAGAAGATATAACAATTGTAAATATATATGCACCCAACATAGGAGGACATCAACACATAATGTAACTGCTACAGGAATAAAAGAGGAAATCGACAGTAACACAATAACAGTGGGGGACATTAACACCTCACTTACACCAATGGACAGATCATCCAAACAGAAAATCAATAAGGAAACACAAGCTTTAAATGACACTGTAGACCAGGTAGATTTAATTCATATTTATAGGCCATTCCATCCCAAAACAGCAGATTACACTTTTTTCTCAAGTGCACACGGAACATTCTCCAGGATAGATCACATCTTGGGTCACAAACCAAGCCTCATAAATTTAGGAAAATTAAAATCATATCAAGTATCTTTTCTGATCACAATGCTATGAGATTACAAATCAATGACAGGGAAAAAAACATAAAAAACACAAACACATGGAGGCTAAACAATACATTACTAAATAACCGAGAGATGACTGAAGAAATCAGAGAGGAAATTAAAAAATACCTACAAACAAATAACAATGAAAACACGACTATCCAAAACCTATAGGATGCAGCAAAAGCAGTTCTAAGAGGGAAGTTTATAGCTATACAAGCCTACTTCAAGAAACAAGAAAAATCTCAAATAAACAATCTAACATTACACCTAAAAGAACTAGAGAAAGAAGAACAAACAAAACCCAAAGTTACCAGAAGGAAAGAAATCATACAGATCAGAGAAGAAATAAATGAATTAGAAATAAGGAAAACAATAGCATAGATCAATAAAACTAAAATCTGCTTTTTCCAGAAGATAAACAAAACTGATAAACCATTAGCCAGACTCATCAAGAAAAAGAGGGAGAAGACTCAAATCAATAAAATTAGAAATAAAAAAGGAGAAGTTACAATAGACACCACAGAAACACAAAGCATCCTAAGAGACTACTGCAAGCAACTCTATGCCAATAAAATGGACAACCTGGAAGAAAAGGACAAATTCTTAGAAAGGTATATCCTTCCAACACTGAACCAGGAAGAAATAGAAAATAAGAACAGACCAATCACAAGTAACGAAATTGAAACTGTGATTAAAAATCTTCCAACAAACAAAAGTCTAGGACCAGATGGCTTCACAGGTGAATTCTATCAAACATTTAGAGAAGGGCTAACATTCTTCCTTTTCAAACTCTTCCAAAAAATTGCAGAGGAAGGAAATCTCCCAAACTTATTCTATGAGGCCACTATCATCCTGATACCAAAACCAGACAAAGATACTACTTAAAAAGAAAATTACAGACCAATATCACTAATGAATATACATGCAAAAATCCTCAACAAGATACTAGCAAACAGAATCCAACAACACATTAAAAGGATCATACACCATGATCAAGTGGGATTTATCCCAGGGATGCAAGAATTCAATATATGCGAATCAATCAATGTGATACACCATGTTAACAAATTGAAGAATAAAAACCATATGATCATCTCAATAGCTGCAGAAAAAGTTTTTTAAAAAATTCAACACCGATTTATGATAAAAACTCTGTAGAAAGTGGGCATAGAGGGAACCTACCTCAACATAATAAAGGCCATATATAACAAACCCACAGCAGACACCATTCTCAATGGTGAAAAACTGAAAGCATTTCCTCTAAGATCAGTAACAAGACAAGGATATCCACTCTCTCCACTATTATTCCACACTTTTGGAAGTACTAGCCACAGCAATCAGAGAAGAAAAAGAAATACAAATTGGAAAAGAAGAAGTCAAGCTGTCACTGTTTCCAGATGACATGCTACTATACAGATAGAGTCCTAAAAATGCTACAGAAAACTACTAGAGCTAATCAATGAATTTGGTAAAGTAGCAGGATACAAAATTAATACACAGAAATCTCTTGCATTCCTATACAGTAATGATGAAAAATCTTAAAGAGAAATTAAGGAAACACACCCATTTACCATTGCACCAAAAAGGTTAAAATACCTAGGAATAAACTTACCTAAGGAGACAAAAGACCTGTATGCAGAAAACTATGACACTGATGAAAGAATTTAAAAATGATACAAACAGATGGAGAGACATACCATGTTTTTGGATCAGAAGCATCAACATTGTGAAAATGACTATACTACCCAAAGCAATCTACAGATTCAATGCAATCCCTATCAAACTACAAGTGGCATTTTTCACAAAATTAGAACAAAAAATTTCACAATTTGTATGGAAACACAAAAGACCCCGAATAGACAAAGCAATCTTGAGAAAGAAAAATGGAGCTGGAGGAATCAGGCTCCCAGACTTCAGGCTATACTACAAACCTGCAGTAATCAAGACAGTATGGTACTGGCACAAAAACAGAAATATAGATCAATGGACCAGGATAGAAAGCCCAGAGATAAACCCATGCACCTATGGTCAACTAATCTATGACAAAGGAGGTAAGGATATACAATGGAGAAAAGACAGTCTCTTCAGTAAGTGACGCTGGGGAAACCGGACAGCTACATGTAAAAGAATGAAATTAGAACACTCCCTAACACCCTACACAAAAATAAACTCAAAATGGATTAAAGACCTAAATGTAAGGCCAGACACTATAAAACTCTTAGAGGAAAACATAGGCAGAACACTCTATGACATAAATCACAGCAAGATCCTTTTTGACCTACCTCCTAGACAAATAGAAACAAAAACAAAAATAAACAAATGGGACTTAATGAAACTTTAAAGCTTTTGCACAGCAAAGGTAACCATAAACAAGATGAAAAGAAAACCCTCAGAATGGGAGAAAATATTTGCAAATGAAGCAACTGACAAAGGATTAATCTACAAAATTTACAAGCAGCTCATGCAGCACAATATCAAAAAAAACAAACAACCCAATCCAAAAATGGGCAGAAGACCTAAATAGACATTTCTCCAAAGAAGATATACAGATTGCCAACAAACACATGAAAGAATGCTCAACATCATTAATCATCAGAGAAATGTAAATCAAAACTACAGTGAGATATCATCTCACACTGGTCAGAATGGCCATCATCAAAAAATCTACAAACAATAAATGCTGGAGAGGGTGTGGAGAAAAGAGAACCCTCTGGCACTGTTGGTGGGAATGTAAATTGATACAGCCACTATGGAGAACAGTATGGAGGTTCCTTAAAAAACTACAAATAGAACTACCATATGACCCAGCAATCCCACTGCTGGGCATATACCCTGAGAAAACCATAACTCAAAAGGAGTCATGTACCACAATGTCCACTGCACCTCTATTTACAATAGGCAGGATATGGAAGCAACCTAAGTGTCCATCGATAGATGAATGGATAAAGAAGATGTGGCACATATACAATGGAATATTCCTCAGCCATAAAAAGAAACGAAATTGAGTTATTTGTTGTGAGATGAATGGACCTAGAGTGTGTCACACAGAGTGAAGTAAGTCAGAAAGAGAAAAACAAATACTCTATGCTAACCCATATATGTGGAATCTAAAAAAAAAGGGGGGGGGAGGTCATGAAGAACCTAGGGGCAAGACGGGAATAAAGATGCAGACCTACTAGAGAATGGACTTGAGCATACGGGGAGGGGGAAGGGTAGACTGGTACAAAGTGAGAGAGTGGCATGGACATATATACACTACCAAACATAAAATAGATAGCTGTTGGGAAGCAGCCGCATAGCACAGGGAGATCAGCTTGTTGCTTTGTGACTACCTAGAGGGGTGCCATAGCGAGGGTGGGAGGGAGACGCAAGAGGGAGTGGATATGGGGATATATGTATATGTATAGCTGATTCGCTTTGTTATAAAGCAGAAACTGACACACCATTGTAAAGGAATTATACTCCAATAAAAATGTTAAAAAACATAAAATAAAGTGATAGACTTGGGACTCTTCCTTTTACTTGAACACTTACAGGCCACTGCAGGGTTATTAATGGCAGAAGTTCAGTATTGCTGTGTCTCAGGGAATAGGGAGGCCCAAGGATAGGGAGAGAGATGGGGAAGAGCAGTCAGTGGAGCAGTCAGAACTCACACATTTATCAATTAAATTCACCATTTTAGGGCTTCCCTGGTGGCACAGTGGTTGAGAGTCCGCCTGCCGATGCAGGGGACACGGGTTCGTGCCCTGGTCTGGGAGGATCCCACATGCCGCGGAGCAGCTGGGCCCGTGAGCCATGGCCGCTGAGCCTGCCCGTCGGGAGCCTGTGCTCCGCAACGGGAGAGGCCACAACAGTGAGAGGCCCGTGTACCGCCAAAATAAAAATTCACCATTTTATATGGGCATGGTTCCTGGCGCTGAAAAACAATTACAATAGTAACTTCAAGGCCCATTAATCACAGATCACCATAAAATATATAATAATAATAATAGAAAAGTTTTAAATATTGTGAGAGTTGCCAAAATGTATATAGAGACATGACATGAGAAAATACTGTTGGAAAAATGGCGCCAATATACTTGCTCAACACAGGGTTGCCACAAACCTTCAATCTGTAAAAAAACACAGTATCTGGGAAGTGCAATAAAGCAAAGTATAATAAAACAAGGTCATCTTGTATCTTTATTTTGTTCTCTAACTGATCTTATCTTCCCCATGAGTCTCCACTGATGGAAGGAGTTGACAAAATTTCCTCTATTTAACCCAATCTTGTTAAAATGTGGTCAGCTATGATAAATTAAACAGTCCCTTTAGGCAATGCTCAGTTTTACAATGCTCAATAAAAATGCTTGCTCTCTCAGATTTTCACTCCCCTGTCTCCATTTGCTCTTTCTGGTGGCTTCTAGGTACATAGGGAGGAAAGCGTTATGTTACTCAACTTCAGGATGGTGGAAGAGTGGTGGGGTCCTTGGATCCGTGTAGGCTCCCAGGCACCTTTGTCTCTAGCAATCTCACTTATCTACATCTTTACTTCTCTCCCACCTGGCAGTCATGGCTGAGGCATACTTGTGGTCTCTTCTCTCTCATCGTGGTCAGATACTGGGGGTGCTCCCTGCCTAAGACGGACTCACTTTGGCTGTTGGTAATGATACAGACCCCTCTGGGCTTATGACACATTCTTCATCAGCTCCCTAATAGAGGAGGTTTATCTTACTGTTTCTACCTTCATCCTCATCAGAGACCCTTGGGAGGATCAAGGGTACTCTATCCAGCTACCTTCCTCTGAGGAAAAGAGGGTCTTTCTGAGTTACCTCCACCTCCTGAAGAGCTAAGTCCAGCCTCTCTCTCTCTATCCACCTCAGTGAGCCATCACTTTTTGCTCTGAAGAGGTTGCAAGGTGGTTTCCTCCAAGAGAAGTTGGTAAAGATCTCTGTTGTTCAGTGTTTCCATTAAATTACCATGTAAATGATCTACTGCCCCTCACTGTCCCTTGGCTTTGATCTCAAGTAATATGAAATAGAGACAAGTCTTTCAGCACTAACCTATCTTGCTTCAATCTCTTTTTTTGTACCCATTATCTCTTCAAGTCTTAAGTGGAGATTTTTTCATTGAAGTTTTTTACATTAAAAATTCTCTTTTTTGACCCTAGCTTTATGGATAACCTTTAAAGGTGCACAAGGGGATCTCCTCTGTACTATGGACAAAACTCCATGATTTTTGCCTCCTAGGTTTATTAGATCATGTTCAAGGGGAAATAAAAGAATTTAGAGGGGACTTCCTTGGTGGTCCAGGGGTTAAGACTCTGTGCTTCCACTGCAGGGGGCACAATTTCCATCCCTGGTCGGGGAACTAAGATCCACATGCTGTGCAGCGTGGCCAAAAAAAATTAAAAGAATTTAGAAAGTCCTATCTGAAGGCAATAGTCTGTCTTGCAAAACTATTGTTTTGCTTTAAAACTCTTATTTTGGCCATAGTAATCTAAACAGTAATTGTCTTTCTCTTTGCATTCTACCCGCAAAGGTCACAATCTCTCTCAGGCAGACATCTACTTGCAGAGAAGAGCAGGTACTCAGAAACAGCAGAAGAAAAGCACAGTAATATATTTTTGAAATATCATACACATAGAAATGCCCTAAAATTGGATTCTGGTGAAGGCTGCACAACTCTGTACATTTACTAAAAACTGAATTGCACAAACAGGTGAATTATATGATATGTAAAGACCTAAAGACCTATGTAAATCATACCTCAATAAAGCTCTTAAAAAATCATGTGCAATGTAAGGAGGAGTGAAGCACAGTTGCCCAGCCTCCTGTAAGCTGTACTACAGACCTCTTAGTAGTGAAACCAAGCAGGACCCTGTGGTGCTCCTGGACATGGAAGCCTTTCTGTGTCCCCCGTTCCTTGTTTATAGGGTAGAGACTCCAGCCTCCTTGACCCTCCCTGAGTTCCAAAGGGCAGATTCGAATAGTTGTCATCCCCTTCGAAGGGGATGGAGAGATAAGAGAGGAACAGCCAAGAAACAACAGTGCAACCTTGGTGCAGGGTCCTGGTTCCACCTCAAGGGATACACAGAACAGTATCTTTGAGCTCTTTATGGAACAAAAAAACCCAACAAATGGAAGATGGTAGCATTCTTCATTCCAGAGAAGATCACCTGAGGCCAGATTAAAGGAACCAGAGAACCTCATCAAGAGACCACTTGAGGCCAGATTAAAGGAGTGCAGGCCCTGCACGCACCCTAATCTTATCAGCAACCCCATACCCTTGAACTACTGCTATAAAACTCCTCACCAAATCCTCCCAGGTTGGGACACACAGTTTTCAAGGGTAAAACTTTGCCCGCTGTGTCCCCCTTCACCTGGCAAAGCAATAAAGTTATTCTTTTCTACTTCACCCAAAACTCTGTCTCTGAGATTCAATTCAGCACCAGTGCACAGAGGCCAAGTTTTCAGCATCAGTAGGGCAGCTGATGGGAGTGGTGTAAATAAAGCAAATAAGGCAAGAACATGCAGGAACTGACCTTTTCATAAGGGTTAGAGACCAATCATACTCCCAGTGCAGTTCAGTGAGTAGAAAGCTATAATTTTCCCTTAAACTGGGACTTACCAACTATGTTTACATGTGTATCTCTTGAGCAATAAAATGTTATCCGTTTCTTCAAATTGTAAGCATGAACTGTAATTATTCATGCATATGTTTACATAAAAATATATTTTCATCTACAAATACTCTATACGGAAGCTTCTTATCTGGCAACACCGAAATCCAGAACTACACAAGAATACAAGATATGCAAAATAAATAAATAGAACAATGTCAACGTGACAGGTACTTATAAACTCTTCTCATAGACCTCTTCACACCTCATTCAGAGGCAATCTGCTTTCTATCATGGACAATTCCAACCTTTTGTAAGCTAAAAAAACCAAGATAAATAATTGCCAAACTTGTTAAAAACAATAAACTGGAGTAAGTGCAGCAAATGGTGATTAAAAATGCTACTAGGATTTATTAGGAGAAAGAAAATATAGCTGACACTCATGGGAAACTGTGATAAGGGAGACAGCAGCAGGATAAAAGAAGATGCTAGAATTCAAGAACAGCAATCTGACATCGTCCAACGAAGGGACAAAGAAACAGGTGGACACATCTCAGCTCCTGAGAATGTTATAATATTATTCAGTGCTCACAATGGCAATGTCAAAATACACAAAGAAGGTTAAATTGTTTAGGGAGGCAAGTGAGCTCTTAAATTATTTTATAAATTTTTCTATGCTTAAAAGTATTTTTGTTTGGTTGTCTTTAAATTTGGTATTCCTTTTTTGTTGTGGTAACAAAACACATTGCATAAAATTTACCATCTTAATCATTTTTAATTATACAGCTCACTATGTTAAGTATATTCACATTCTTGTGAAACAGATCTCCAGAATTTTTCATCTTGAAAAACTGAAACTCTAAGCCCATTAAATACTTCCCATTCCCTCTATTCCCCCAGCCATTGGTAACCACCATCCTACTTTCCTTTTCATATAAGTGGAATTATACAGTATTTATCTGTTCGTGCCCGGCTTCTTTCACTTAGCATAATGTCCTTAAGGTTCATACACGTTGGAGCATGTGACAGGATTTCTATCATTTTTAAGGCTAAATAATATTCTCTTGAATGTATATTGCATATTTTGTATATCCATTCATCCGTTGATGGATATTTGGGTTGCTTCCACCTGTTGGCTGTTGTGAATAGTGCTGCTATAAACATGGGCATCTCTTTAAGACCCTGTTTTCAATTATTTGGGATATTTATCCAGAAGTGGAATTACTGGTAGTTTCATTTTTCATTTTTTGAGAAACCTCCCTACTGTTTTTCACAGCAGTTACACCATTTTACAATCCAACCAACAGTGTACAAGAGTTTATAAAAAACTGCCCCATAATGCTCTCAAATTACTAATATTTGAAATAATTAGTAAATGAGAGCATCAACTTTCAACCAATTCATTATAATGCCTAATGAAGTTAACGCAAGAATGGAGGAGTTGAATAGGAGAAACTTAATAAAATGTTTTATTGTCTAATAATAAAAAGCCTTATAGATAAAATGATTTCATGGTTGTTTCTAGAATTTAAGGATCAGACCAATAAATGTAATTTAGCCAAAAGGACTGAGAAAGAGGAAGGGCTAGGGTGGTATAAACCAGAGTTCAAAAGAAGGCAATCTTCAAGAAAAATGTTAAACCATAAGCACAAAAGCAGCAAAATCCAGATTGTGGGGGATTCTATAGACCAAATGGCCCACGTTCTTCAACAGATAAATTATTTGAATAGAAAAGGACAGTACATCTATAAATTAAAAGATCTACCACAATTTTTTAAATGGGTAGGACTAAATTATTAGGTCTAGAAATGCATATTTGGTTGGTTAAACTATGAAAAATGCAAAAATCAGGGTAATTGTTCCTTACAGGGGAGGGAAAGGGCTATGTCTTAGTATGTGTGACCCCAGCACACTGGTAAAATTATACTTCTTCATTTGGGTGGTGGTTCCAAGTGTACAAAATGACAGCTAGGTGTTGTATATAATCAGTCCCTCATAATCCAAAAGGAAGTCTAATGAACACAGTGTGGAGAACAATCATCGTGGAGTTCCAGTCTCTCAGGGACCATCAGAAGCTCAAGGTGAAAAGAAAGTGGGAGGGGCCAGAAGGACTGAGATGGATCCATGAGTGTTAGAGCAAATTTAATGGGAGGGATTCTGTGTCTGAGACATTATTTCCTTTCAGGTATTTTTCCCTTTCCATATCCCTTCTACCACAATGCGGTGGAATAGGGGTACCATCTTCAAATGAAGAGGTCAGGACCTCTAGAGAAGGAGTGTAGCAGAGCTGGATAACAGGGAAGGGATGGGGCCCCCATACTCAGCAAGGGTATAAGAGTGTTTGGGAGGGAAAACCTCAAAAATGAGGTAGGGATTTCCTTCAAGACTGAAAGAGTTCTCCACATGGAAGAGAAAAGAGATGCTGCTGACAGAACCTGGAAAAAGAGGCCCAGGACCTACCTCTCAGTCAGAAACCTGAAGAAGCAATGAGAATTAGAAAGGAAACAATATCATGATGTCACCAGGGATGCTGTAGAAGTGGCATTGTGATTTCTGTGAAGTACATATTGATAAACATGAAAGGTTAAGAATACCAATTCTTCCAATCCATGAACACGGTGTATCTTTCCATCTGTTTCTGTCATCTTCAATTTCTTTCATCAATGACTTATAGTTTCCCAAGTACAGGTGTTTTGGCTCCTTAGGTAGGTGTATTCCTAGGTACTTTATCCATTTTGATGTGACTGTAAATGGGATTGTTTCCTTAATTTCTCTTTCTGATGGTTCATTATTAGTGTATAGAAATGTAACAGATTTCTACATATTAATTTTGTGTTCTGCATCTTTACTGAATTCACTGATGAGCGCTAGTAGTTTTCTAGTGGCATCTTTAGGATTTCTATGTATAGCGTCATGTCATCTACAAACAGTGATAGTTTTACCTCTTCCTTTTCGTTTTTGTTTTTTTTTTGCGGTACGCGGGCCTCTCACTGCTGTGGCCTCTCCCGTTGCGGAGCACAGGCTACGGACACGCAGGCTCAGCGGCCATGGCTCACGGGCCTAGCCGCTCCACAGCATGTGGAATCTTCCTGGACCGGGGCACGAACCTGTGTCCCCTGCATTGGCAGGCGGACTCTCAACCACTGCGCCACCAGGGAAGCCCTACCTCTTCCTTTTTAATCTGGATTCCTTTTTCTGCTTGCTGTGGCTAGGACTTCCAATACTAAGTGAAAATGACAGTACTACCCAAGGCAGTCTACAGATTCAATGCAATCCCTATCAAAATATCAGAGGCATTTTTCACAGAAATAGAACAAATAATTTTAAAATAGAAACACAAAAGACTCTGAATAGCCAAAACAATCTTGAGAACTGGAGGAACCACACTCCCTGACTTCAGACTATACCAAAAAGTTACAGTAATCAAAACAGTATGGTCCTGGCACAAAAACAGACACAGATCAATAGAACAGAATAGAGAGCTCAGAAATAAACCCATGCACCTATGGTCAACTAATCTATGACAAAGGAGGCAAGAATATCAAATGGGGAAAAGATAGTCTCTTCAATAAGTGGTGCTGAGAAAACTGGACAGCTACAGGTAAAAGAATGAAATTAGAACATTCTCTAACACCATATACAAAAATAAGCTCAAAATGAATTAAAGACTTAAATGTAAGACTGGAAACCATAAAACTTAAAAAAAATGGGAGGAACACTCTTTGACTTAAATCACAGGAATATTTTTTTGGATCTGTCTCCTAAAGCAAAGGAAATAAAAACAAAAATAAACAAATGGGACCTAATTAAACTTAACAGCTTTTGCACACCAAGGGAAACTATTGACAAAATGAAAAGACAATCTACTGAGTGGAAAAAAATGTTTGCAAATGATATGAATGATAAGAGGTTAATATGCAAAATATATAAATAACTCATACAACTCAACATCAAAAAACCAAACAACCCAATTAAAAAATGGGCAGAGCACCTGAATAGACATTTTTTTTCCAAAGAAGACATATAGATGACCAACAGGCACATGAGAAGATGCTCAACCTCGTTAATCATCAGAGAAATGCAAATTAAAACCAAAATGAGATATCACCTCACACCTGTCAAAATGGCTTTCATCAAAAAGAACACAAATAACAAATGTTGGTAAGGATGTGCAGAAAAGAGAACCCTAACATTTAGAGAAGAGCTAACACCCAACCTTGTCAAACTCTTCCAAAAAATTGCAGAGGAAGGAACACTTCCAAACTCATTCTATGAGGCCACCATCACCCAGATACCAAAACCAGACAAAGATACTACAAAAAAAGAAAATTACAGACCAATATCACTGATGAATATAGATGCAAAAATCCTCAACAAAATACTAGCAAACAGAATCCAACAACACATTAAAAAGATGATACACCATGATCAAGTGGGATTTACCCAAGGGATGCAAGGATTCTTCAATATAAGCAAATCAATCAATGTGATACACCGTATTAACAAATTGAAGAATAAAAACTATATGATCATCTCAATAGATGAAGAAAAAGCTTTTGGCAAAATCCAACACCCATTTATGATAAAAACTCTGCAGAAAGTGGGCATAGAGGGAATCTACCACATCATAATAAAGGCCATATATGACAAACCCAAATCAAATCTCATTCTCAAGGGTGAAAAACTGAAAGCATTTCCTCTAAGATCAGGAACAAGACAAGGATGTCCACTCTCGCCACTATTATTCAACATAGTTTTTAAAGTCCTAGCCACAGCAATCAGAGAAGAAAAAGAAATAAAAGGAATACAAACTGGAAAAGAAGAAGTAAAACTGTCACTGTTGCAGATGACATGATACTATACATAGAGAATCCTAAAAAATGCCACTAGAAAACTACTAGAGCTAAACAATGAACTTGGTAAAGCTGCAGGATACAAAATTAATGCACAGAAATCTCTTGCATTCCTATACACTAACGATGAAAAATTTGAAAGAGAGATTAAGGAAACAAGCCCACTCACCACTGCAACAAAAGAATAAAATACCTAGCAATAAACCTACCTAAGGAAGTAAAAGACCTGTACTCAGAAAACTATAAGACACTGATGAAAGAAATCAAAGATGACAAACGGATGGAGAGATATATCATGTTCTTGGATTGGAAGAATCAATATTGTGAAAATGACTATACTACCCAAGGCAATCTACAGCTTCAATGCCACCCCTATCAAATTACCAATGGCATTTTTACAGAACCAGAAAAAAAATCTTAAAATCTGTATGGAGACACAAAAGACCCTGAATAGCCAAAGCAATCTTGAGGGAAAAAAACAGAGCTGGAGGAATCAGGCTACCTTACTTCAGACTATACTACAAAGCTCCAGTAATCAAGACAATATGGTACTGGCACAAAAACAGAAATATAGATCAATGGAACAGAATAGAAAGCCCAGAAATAAACCCATGCACCTATGGTCAACTAATCTATGAAAAAAGGAGGAAAGGATATACAATGGAGAAAAGACAGTCTCTTCAGTAAGTGCTAGGAAAACTGGACAGCTACATGTAAAAGAATGGAATTAGAACACTTCCTAACACCATATACAGAAGTAAACTCAAAATGGATTAAAGATCTAAATGTAAGACCAAACACTATAAAACTCTTAGAGGAAAACATAGGAAGAACACTCTGACATAAATCACAACAAGATCTTTTTTAACCCACCTCCGAGAGTAATGGAAATAAAAACAAAAATAAATAAATGGGGCCTAATGAAACTTAAAAGCTTTTGCACAGCAAAGGAAACTATAAACAAGATGAAAAGACAACCCTCAGAATGGGAGAAAATATTTGCAAGCAAATCAATGGACAAAGGATTATTCTCTAAAATATATAAACAGCTCAATATTTAAAAAACAAATAACCCAATCAAAAAATGGGCAGAAGACCTATATAGACATTTCTCCAAAGAAGACATACAGATGGCCAAGAGGCACATGAAAAGCTGCTCAACATAACTAATTATTAGAGAAATGCAAATCAAAACTACAATGAGGTATCACCTCACACTTGTCAGAATAGCCATCATCAGAAAATCTACAAACAACAAATGCTGGAGAGGGTGTGGAGAAAAGGGAACCCTCTTGCACTGTTGGTGGGAATGTGAATTGAGACAGCCACAATGGAGAACAGTATGCAGGTTCCTTAAAAAACTAAAAATAGAATTACCATATGACCCAGCAATCCCACTACTGGGCATATACCCAGAGAAAACCATAATTCAAAAAGACACATGCAATCCAATGTTCACTGCAGCACTATTTACAATAACCAGGTCATGGAAGCAACCTAAATGCCCATTGACAGACAAATGGATAAAGAAGTTGTGGTACATATATGCAATGGAATATTACTCAGCCATAAAAAGGAACGAAACTGGGTCATTTGTAGAGACATGGATGGACCTAGAGACTGTCATACAGAGTAAAGTAAGTCAGAAAGAGAAAAACAAATGTCGTTTATTAACACATATATGTGGAATCTGGAAAAACAGTATAGATGAACCGGTTTGCAAGGCAGAAATAGAGACACAGATGTAGAGAACAAACATATGGGCACCAAGGCAAGAAAGCAGGGGGTGGTGGTGGTGGTGGTGGTGTGATGAATTGGGAGATTGGGATTGACATGTATACACTAATATGTATAAAATAACTAATAACAACCTGCTGTATTAAAAAAATGAAATTAAAAAAAAGAGAGAGAACCCTTTTACACTGTTGGTGGGAATGTAAATTGGTGGAGCCACTGTGGAAAACAGAATGGAGGTTTCTCTAAAAACTAAAAATAGAACTACCACATGACCCAGCAATTCCACTCCTGGGTATATATTAAAAAATAATGAAAACACTAATTTGGAAAGATACATGCACCCCAATGTTCACAGCAGCATTGTTTACAAGTGCCAATTATGGAAACAACCTAAGTGTCCATCAACAGATGGATAGATAAAGGAAATGTAATATATATATATGGATATATGTGCGTATATATATGGGTATATATACATGGGGGTAGAGGATTAAGAGATACAACCTACTATATATAAAATAAATAAGCTAAAACGATATACTGTACAACATGGGGAGTATAGCCAATGTTTTGTAATAACTATAAATGGAATATAACCTTTAAGAATTGTGTATCACTATTTTATACATCTGAAACTTATTTAGTATTGTACAGCAACTATATCTCAATTAAAAAATTTAAAAATATGTAAGGTTAAAAGTTACTCATTCACAACTTTATTCCCAAAGAATGGTGACTTTAAAAAAAAAAAAAAAGGGAAGAGACCACCCTGCTTTACAAAGTTCTTGTTCCTGGAACTAACTCTGCAAACAAAGAAAGTATACAACTGGTAGCCACCATGAAAGCACCTCAAGTACATACACAGAACAATTAGGGAACACTCACTAACTAGTTATTCATGAACTCTCCTAACATCTTTACACAACAAAGGAAGGAAAGCCTAGGGCAGAGGGGAGATGAAAAGTTAACTATGATTTGCCGCAAAGCAATGTATTCAAGAAGAAGACATGTTGGAAAATTAGTGTCTTTTGTCCTTGGCATTGAGTCATTGGCATTCTTTTTCCTACTTTGGGTTTCTTTTTCAATTGCTCATCTCTTTAAAATCAATTATGCTACTTTGTAACCCTGAGATGCTGAAACTTATTTAAATGTTCAAAACAGTTAGGCAGACAAATTTGGAAAATCAGTTGAGAAGACAACTTAAGTGTCCAGTGACAGGGGATTAGGTGATTCAGTGTAAGTGATCTATGATATTGTTTTATAGTACATAGTTCTTGTATTGTGTTTCTTCCTTAAAAAAGAAAGCAAGTTTATTACATAAGAATCAGAAACATAAACAAGCAAAAAAAAAAAAAAGAATATCCATCATCCCATCTACCCAGAGGCAACACCTATTAATCCTTTGTTATCTCTCCATCTAGATCCTCTTGCAACATATAATCATTTTCCAAAAGCAGAATGCCTTCACATAGCATTTGATAGCCTTCCACAATTTATTTAAGTCATCCAGAGAAGGATATTTATATGTTTTAACTAACACCCTATTGTTTGGCATGTAAATAGTTATAAATTTTCACTATTGTAAACAATTTGGAGAAGGAAAAAGTGAATATGAATTCAAAACTTAACGCAGAAAACAACAAGGACTAAAGTATTTCAGGAATCACACATTGTTACCTCCCATCACTTTCTTATTCATTCACGCATTTCTTTATTCAAGAAACATATGTTGAATATATGTACCTACGCTGTGCCAGGCACTTAGCTACGTGCTGGGGATCCAGTAAATAGAAAGATGTGGCCCATGCCCTATGGATTTTATGTAAGAAACAGAGATATAAACAAACAATTAGAAAACACTTTGGAAAGTGTTAAGATATGGACAAAACAGGGTTTACCAAATTACACTAGAAAAATCAGTGAGCAAGAATCAAAGTCTTGAAAGTCGATTGTGAGGGTAACTCCACGGTGCCATGGACCAAACTGCTTTCTGAAAATCACTCTCCCACAATTCACCTGGACTCCTAACACATCTTTCTGTTTTAATATATAAATTAACTTCTCCTCAGTCTTTCCCCAAAATGAAAGTCCCAGTTGCAGACACAGCAGCCAAAGCACATACACACGCACACACCGTGTGTGGCTGATCACACACCTGGCAGGCTTCCTGCATCAGTAGGTAGACTGTGCCCGGTAGTGTCATATAGTTGAATGGATGTCACGTTAGCCCTATCTTTCTGGGGAGCTGTGTGTTGCTAACACAATCCAATTACCTCATTAAACTCTACATCCAATTTTCTGGATATAATAAGTTTATGGGGAGCCTGCTACTTGCATAGTAGAGTATATTATTAGAGTAGCAGAGTATATTAATATACTCTGTATATTAGTGCTAATGTTCACAATAATTCTAAATAGTAGATTTTTTATCTCTATTTTACAGATGAAGAAACTGAGACTCACGCAGTTTTAATCATGTATCGAGAGATACACATCAGAGCAGGCTGAAGCCAGAGTATTCGCTGTGCATCCTTCTTCTTTTGTTCCCACAGTTCACCACAGAACACAGCTCTGCTCCACTGTAGGTCAGCCTGCTCCCAGCCTTCTTTTTTTATTTTATTTTATATTGGGGTATAGTTGATTGACAGTGTTGTGTTAGTTTCAGGTGTACAGCAAAGTGGTTCTGTTACACATATACATGTATCCATTCTTTTTCAAATTCTTTTCCCATTTAGGTTGTTGAATAACACTGAGCAGAGTTCAGGGCACTGCCTGCTAATGTGGACCCATCTGCTGCAGCCTGAGAAAGAAGGGACCCCTGGTCCACCTGCTCCAGAGAAGGGCTTTAGAGAGTGTCCCATGGAGCACTGCCTTCTCCCTCAGAAAGGCCAAGCTGCACTTCATTCCTAGCAACCAGAGGGTTCCTGCCCCAGGGGCAAAGCACAGGTTCCTACCCTGGGCAGAGGGGCAGAGGAGCTTCCACTTCCAGCCCTTTGAATACTGATGGCCTTTACTCCCATTTTCCCACCCAAAGGAAGTGGGAAGAATGCTGCTCTCACTTCAATGAGCTTAGAGACACCTTCCAGGGGCCTCTCCAGCATTCTACCTGTGGTCCCTGAATAGGATGGTGGAGGATGCTGTGGGCCACCTGTGGACATTCAGCATTGTGGTCCAGCAGGAGGCAGCACAGGCTCTGGGTTAGGTGTTAGGGGCATGTGAACACTCAAAGCTGACAGTCACCCTCTCAGAGCCTCGGTTTTATAAAAAAATAATAATAATAAAAGCAGATAGCAATAGTTCTCCTAGCTAGTGAGGGTTAGAGAAGCTGGTGCTTGTAGCTCAGCATAGCAGGTAAGTGAGTGTTCAATAAATGAGCACTTCTTATCCTAAACGAGGGATCAGCCACTGGGTGATAAATTTTACCTACAGTGGGTTTCATTTAAATTATGATCAAAAGGAGTAAATAAAAAGTGAAAAGTTTACAGACAGAAAGAAAACGAAGCGATATAGAGGAGGCCAAAAAAATTACGCAGAAATTTTGTTCCTGAATATCATGGTTTCAATTTTATTCCAACATCAGACTTACAACAGGCTATAAAAGTCAGATTTTCAACAGAAAAAGTTTCTGTCCCCTGCTATTAAAACTTAAAATTTTCTTCCATTTTAAAAGTGTTTCAACAAGAAACAAAGCTGCATAAAATAAAAACGATGACTTTGCAGGACAAAATTATATGGAAGGTTTGTGTTATGATTTCAAACCAAAAGGAAAAATATGATTTGAGTTCAAATAATTCTTTATTTCTAATGGTATTAAAATTTGAATCTGGTATAATTAATTGCCTAAATTTCTCTGGGATGTACTATGGGCAGATTATAAACTGGATCAAAACATGAGGAGTAGAATAAGAATTCTTTATCTGCAACAGGATTCCCTATGACATTCTTCCATAATGTATAGTCTGTAACAGATACTCAAACCAGAGAGCTTGTTTAACACAGGCGTGTCATTTAACATACTCATCACATGTCACTTTCACAATCTTGTCAAACATACTTGGAAATTTACTAAGTCTGACAGATATATATCCAGTCCTCTTTTAAGATGTCATAGCAAACATTTGGCACAATTGGGTGTTATTGGACATGTTATCGCCTTGTCACCTGCTCAAGGATAACCAGACTGACAGCAGCCTAAGCCTTTTGGTATCCTCCGAAATTCAGATTTAAGGTTAAACTTTGCACTTTGCTATTCACATATAGTAATTACTGAAGTCCTCACAAGTTACAGACATGCCTGGTTACAAGGACATATGCTTAATTTAGGAAGACTAGATACTTTTTTAAAGAAAGCTTTCTATCAGAGTTCTGAAGGGTTTGTGGCTTTAAAACAGGAATTAAGATTCCAAACAAAACAAAACAAACAAAAGCGTGCAGGGCTAAGGTAGTCAGATACAATTATCCTGACCATCCCTACCTCATATAAAGAAGCCTGCCATATTATCAGGAATTTAAAAAAAATTAGTCTTATGTATCAATCAGTTTTCAAATAACCATTTGTCTTAGATTACACTGTGTGCTGACCTTAGAAACACAAAAGTAATCATTTTACAAAAAGTTCCAGCAAAGTGCCAGTTTATTATGTTATTGTAAACAATAACCATGCAACTTAAAAAAATATATTTTCAAAAGAGGATCCAGGACAGTGATGCTGAGAACTCTGCTTGGGACTGTGAAAGGAAGGAATGAAATATTTTTTGCAGCACAGTGATTCTTGCCTTACCAATTACTGTGCAAAATTCCTGGTCCGCAGGGAACCCTGGCCTGTGCACCTGCCTCACAAGCCCCCAGAGTTTCAACTTAAAAAGCAACTTCATTAAGTCGTGTTCAGTACAATCCGAAAGGGTTATTGATGCAAAGACGAGTTTATTCCTGGAGGAGCGATCCTCCTAAAAGGTCAACAACTAAGTAGCTAATAGCAATAATGATGACCTTTCAGGGCAGGGCTTTTGAACCACAGGTAACCGGAGGCAGTTAAGGGGTCAAGTTTGAAATCTTTAGCAAACATGCAAATAGGTGAATAGGTGAATTTTGATGGGGAAAAAACGTTCAGAATATTTCATCACCCGTTCAAAGCAACCTGAGACGCTTCCCTCGCAGAATCGTACAACCATTATTTCCCAGTAGAACTAAATGACACCCGAGTTCTGAAGTCAGTTTGGGGAATTCTGCTGCACGATTCCTTCTTTAAACGAGTAACGTCCCGGGTCCCCCACCCCACAGGCTTCAATCCAAAGAACACGAGGGCATCACTCACTCTGTAACATGAGGTAGCCTCTTTTAACGCCTGTTTGTGGAGGCGGGGGTGGAGGGGTGTTGCTGGGTACATCCCAAAGTAGAAGCAAAATCATTCCTTAAACGGAAGGAACTCCCACCGTGCCTAGAGAAACCCGCGGCAGCGCACTGGTCAGTGAAATCAGCTCCGCATTTGATTTGACAAACCCGCACAACGTGGCACTGCGTTCCAAGAGCGGTTCTCTACGCTTTAGAAAAGTTAACTTGTTTCATTCTAAAAAGAACCCCAAAAAGAGCAGAAAAGGAGCAAAATTGCAGGAAGACGAGGACTTCCTACCCACACCAGCCGCCTAACGGGGAAATAAATAACCCTCCTTCTGGTCCCCCTGATCCACCGGCACCGGGAAGTTATACCCCGCGTGGGGCCGGTTAAGGACTAAGAGGCCGCGGCGCCTGCGAGTCGTTACCGTCCAGCGGGCGCTCGCGGTCCGGGTGGCAGCTCATCTCTGCTCCGGCTCCGGGCGGCCCGGGCGCGGCTCCCGCAGTCAGGCGGCGGCTGCAGTTGCCGAGGCAGCGCCCGCCGTGGGGACCCGCAGGTGCGCGCGGCAGCCGCTGGGCGCTCGCCACCGCGTGGGGACGGATAGGGACGCGCTCGCGCTGCCTGCGCTCCGCAGCCCGAGGCCCCGGCGCCAGCCTTCTGCGGCCCGCGCCTCTCTATTAATACTTGGCGAGCTGCTGGCGGCCTGCCACCCGCTTGACCCGGGGCCAGGGTCCCTCTGCCAGAGCTGCGAAGGGCTGGGGCACGGTGTGCGGGGGCGCGGGGCATTTGCCCAGGTGGGAACGGACAGGGCGCACCCCCAGCAGCCCTTCAGGGTAGAGACTGGACACGAGGTTGGGTGAGTGAGCCTTGGCCTGTGACCTTCCCAGCATCCAGTTTTTTGTAGTCACCACCTCGCTGGGTCTGATCTGGCCAGAGGAGCCCTAAGCTAAATCTGATGCCCGCTCCAGGCCACCAGCGCAGGGAACCTATTTTAGGGCAGCCGCGGTGAATAGGATCCGCTACCCATTCATTCAGGCCTGCCTTGACATTTAAGAGCTCCACAAGCGAATGTCTTGCCCCAGATCCCATTTCACCCTTTTGCCTCTGCAACATTACAAGTTTGGAGAAGGGAAGGCGTCGGCACCTTGTTGTCCGGTGGTAAAGAACAAAACGAGGCGGCGAATTCGAAAGGGCCTCTATCTGTTTGGTCTTTAGACTCAAATGTTCACAACACTGTAATTGCTCCAGCAAGCCCCTGCAAGTTAGGCTTCAGCCATGTTCCTATTGTAAATTTAAATTTAATCAGCGAGGGCTGCTTTTTTGTCATCCCTCCAACACGTTTCATGTTTAAATTCCCTTAGGAGCTTTTAACTGAGGCCGTTGAGATGACAGGAGCAATCGGTGAATACCATTTCACAGCACACTGATGACAACTACCTTATAGAACTGCATTTGTAATCCACATCCTTCAAGGGGCTAAAAAAAAAAATCCTCGTTTACTTTCTTAGCAGGTGAACTATTTCCTCTGGCTGCATAATTAAAGTCCATATCAGTGAAGACAGTGCAGCCCTTTTTCCTCAAATAAGAATTGATTATTCCTAATATACATAAGACTAGAGTTATTAAAAATATTAAAGTTAAGACCCTGCAGACAAATTTTATGAAGTTTCCGAGACCACCCTCCCTCCATCTACTCTTCTGTAGGCAGTTTCACCAGATAAAGGACTGAGATCTAGTGATGGAAGCATAAATAAGAACTTCAGGAGTTAAACTTTGGTGACTCTATTAAAAAAAAATTTAAAGGAGTACACACTCTGGCAAGTTTTTCATTTAATTAATTTTTTTAGCTTTGTAGTAAGTGGACCCTCTCTACCCCAGCTCAGAACAGTGACCAGTGTCAGCCTCTGCTAAATTAAATACCTCTCTGTGTGAGGCAAACCAGGACCAACTGGGCCACAGTGGACTCTAGAAATGCCAATTTAAAGACCTGTTCCCTCTCCCCTCCTGCACCAACCAGGGAATATGCCATTTAAAATTTCTTAGATTGAAAGCCAGAAACTGCTCTATAAGCTCACCTCTTACTGGCTTATCTCAACTCTCATATTTACTCCTATGACAAAGGCATTGTGTTACATTCCTACTTGCTTTCATTTCTCAATTACTTGGCACTTCCTCTGTGCCAGTTACTAGGGATTTCAAGAAAAATCCTGCCCTCAGAATGCTGTAGTGTAGTTGAGAGAGATGGCATAGAACCAGCTACTTTTTCATCATCTGTTTCATGTTCCATGAAAGATATGGGGCACTGAGGAGCCACAGCTGAGGGGATGGCTAATTCTACTTGAAGGATTAAGAAATGTTTCTAACCAGTACTGACCATTTTCACTAATGATAGTAGCTATTATTTTTAAACATGTACTGTGAGCTAGGCACTCTGCTAAATGCTTTTCATACATTCCCTTCTATAATCCTTATATGGGATTGGGAATTGTTATTACCCCCTTTTTACAGATGGACAAACAGAGGCTCAGCTTTAGTAATTTGCCCAGAAACACAGAGGGGAAGCATTTCAGAACCATGATTAGAAGGAAGCTTTCTGTAATTACAAAGCCTGTGCCCAGTGTCTACACTGGGTTACACTGATTAGCAAAGATACTTTCCACAGTCTATGATAAGAGCTTTTCACCAAAACCTTTCAGGAAAATGGGTCCTTGGAAGGTACACAGACAGGCCGGCTGGCGTTGCAGGAAACTGGACTGCGCCCTGGCAGCCTTGGCTCCCTCACAGAGTAGCATCCACATTTCATAACAGGGTGGGACCCAAAAATTGTTCTTAAGAAAGAAGTTGGGAATTGTTGTCCCAGGGAGGACTGCTGTGAGAACACCATTCATTCATTCATAAATCCATTCAACATCTGTTGAGCACTTACTCTATTACACACACTTTGCTGGAAGCTGATTTCATCTCAGCAACAGATTCCCCTAGGAATGCTCCAAGGAATTAGGAATTTACATTGAGAGAAAGGAAAGAAAAAGTATCTTTAGACTCAGAGTTGGTTGGCCATTGGGCCAATTTACTGGAGGCTGAAAAACATCCCTTTTGCTGGACAGGAAGTGAGAGAGAAGAAGATCCTAAGCATCTATTCCAATGAGAAAACTTCCAACTTAGTCACACCTGCTGAAGGAGGCCCACAAGTTGTATTGGTCTAAAATTCTGGAGGCATGTTCAGCTCTGGGGCGGTAAAATGTAATGGTTAGGAATCCAGCCTTTTTGTCAGACAAACACTACATTCAGATGCTGACCTGTCAGATCCTGGGTCAATGATGATCCAGTATAGTCAATCCAATACTGTCCAGTGAATGAGTAGTAACTTGGGCAAGTTTTACAAATAGCCTAAGGCTCCATTTTGTAAAATGGGATTAATAGTATAAACCCTATAGGGTTTTTGCATGATAATCTTCGTATTGGTAAAGATGTATTAACAGTTTCTAGTAGTAGAGAACCAAATTAGCAGTGATTTTAAAAAATTAGATTATTTTTCTCCCTTAACATGAAGGTAGTAGAGTTAGATGGTCTATACTTGGTACTGAAGCGCCATGCCTTCATCAAGGACCTAGAAGGCTTGTCATTTTCTGCTCCAGCATCCTTAATACAAGCTTCAGCCTCAGGACTTCCTCATGGTCACAAAATGGCTGCCAGAACTCCAGACTGACTCATGTTCAAACAAGGAGAAGGAAGGGGGAAAGGGCAAAAATAACATCTGACAGCTGAGTCGGGTCCCTTAAAATAACTTTCTTGGAAGCCTTATCCAACAACTTCCATGTAAAATTCAATATATATTTCCTCTGCAAGAGAAGCTCGGAAGTGTGTGTGTGTGTGTGTGTGTTAACCTGGGCATTTTACAGATTCTGTTATCCAGGGAAAGGCAGCCAGCAATCTGTGCCATAGTTGGAAAACCATTTGACACAGTGCCTGGCACAAAATAAGTTTAAAGAGAGATAGACAGAGGCAGAAAGAGACAAAGAGAGACAGTAGCTGTGTTAGGGAATCAAGAAGTTCCCCCAAAAAACAGATGATAACAGGACTGGTCTGAATGTATGTGCATGTTGGGCAGGGCAGCAGGGAGTTTGGGTCAGGTGGGTATTTTTCATGAAAGAACATTCATTCATTTTATCAGTTTCAAGCAGAGTTCAAAACTGCCAGGAAACATCATTTAGATTATAATCAGCACACTTTGGTGCTAAAAACCTAAGGAACACAACTTAGAGAAATCAAAGAACTCAGGACAAGAGGAAGAAAGACTACAGCAAATTCATAGAAACAAAAGTGGAGAGAAAAAATGAGAAAGTTATCCATCATTTACTGTTTTGAAACAACCTAAGTGACATCTGGCTACCTTAAGAAATTTTTTTTAACAAGCACTTTATTAGGATATCAAGGGCATCAGACTTGACTGGAGGTTAGAAAATCAGACTTAGAAGTCAAGCAAGAACCAAGCCAGGTCTGAAAGTTCAGTAAGGAGGCGGCACAGCAGCATCTTTTTGAAGGGACAGGTCTAGCCAAGGATGCCCCCCCACCCTGAAAGCCCCATTGCCACCCTCAGACCCTACCTCAAGTACCCAGAAAGAACGGAACTTCTTATTTCGGGATCACTTGATCAAATCAATCAGATGAGTGCACCGGATTGGCCAGCCTGGATCCAATGGTGGATACAGGATGGATCTCTTCCCTTTGGATCTCCTCCCCAGGTGCTGAAGTGCCCCCACTATTACCATACTCAAATAGAGGACACACACACACATAGGAAGGAAGGATAGATGCAGGACAGCCAAAAAAGACAAATGTCACTACAATATCCCCGCAAGCCAAGCTGCGTTGTGAGCACTTGGCATGTGATCTTCACAAGAATCCTGAGAAGCAACTGTAGGGGTTCAGAGCGAGCCTTCCCCAAATGTGCCACTTTTGCAAGGGGATTGTTTTGAGCTAAAGGCAATCAAGAGTCTGTGGGTTCAAGAGAAATTACTGCCCCTCCCTTAACTACTTAGGAGAACGTAAATTGGGAATTTTTCCCAGAAAAGAGTTACTACTGAAGATAAACGTTATCTAAGTGGCCCCATCTATATGCCAGGACAAACATCTAATTACCAAATATCTGTTCTTCTTCTGATCATCCTGTGAATTGCCCTCCTGTCCTTGGAAGCCCCAGGCCCCTATTCCACTCCTTAGCTCAGAATGGCATATATACCTCATTTTACCTTTCTGTCTCTGAAACTCTCATGTATGTAGGGTTCCTGTACATTTGAAATTAAAATTGACATTCTTCTGTTCCTGTGTCTCATGTCAATTTAATTCTTAGACCAGCTAGAAGAACCTACAAGGGTAAAGTTTTCTTCCTCCTAACATAATTATTATGACCTCTATTTTATAAATTTTATTAGGCCTTTGTCTAAGGCTACATACTTAGTAAGCAATAGAGCTGGGATTCAAACTCATGGATTTTAAGAGTTCTTCCTTTTTCTAATCTGTGACATACTTCCATCTTTTGTTTTATTTGGATTTGGCATCATAAGAAAACACCTGCCTCACTGGGGCTAGGGTCAAGGGATTTGGAAGCTGACATTGGGATATTAAAACTCACTTGACATTGAACACAGTTCTTGCAGCTAACAGATGACGAAGACACAACAGTTATGCTTTGATGATGTGACAGGCACTGAGTTAAATGTGGTACACAAGTAAGACATGGTCCCTCAGAGAACACTGTCTGGTAGGGGAAACAGATGTGTGAACAGTTAACTCAAAGTGTGTTGTGTTAGATGTAACAATAAAAGTAGGTACAAAAGTATGTACAAAAGTAGTGATGAGCAGGCAGCAACTGAGTCAGAATGACCTGGTTTTGCTTGGTAACAAATAAGCCATCAAATCCCTGTGGTTGATGACAACTAAGATTTATTTCTCATTCCTGCTAAATGTCCATCATGCATCTGGTGCAGCTTTCTTCATCACCCAGCCAGGACCCAGGATGCTGGACCATTGCTTCCTCTGGACCATTAACAGGCAAATCATGCTCAATCTCTGTTACAGGAATAACAGCCATTATTTCTGGTGATGGTTAATTAGGCAAAGAAAGTCACATGGCCAAACCTGACATCAATAGTACAGGAACATAACAGTCTTCCCTCCGAGAGGGACAGTAAATGTTTGTAAACAAGGATATAGCCACCTGGGAGAGGGTAGCAATGGGAAAAGCTTCCCCAGAGAGGAGAAATAAGAAGTGACTGGGATCAAGATAGACTCTGGAATCAGCCTGGTTTGAATTTCACATCTACCACTTGCTTCATAACCATTGGAAAGTCACAAAAATTAGCTAAGCCTCCTTTCCCTCAACAGTTACTATAAAGAGTAAATAAAACAAACATTTAGCACAATGCCTATAATACTTGGATATTATAGTACATAGTAAGCACTTCATAAATGTTAGCAATTATTGGTGTAAAGAGCTGGCTTTTGAGAAATGAACACAAGTGTATCATATTAGGAAATGAGGTGGAATGCCAGTTTTCCAGGCAGAGGGACCAACATAGGCAAAGTGTTGGCATCAATAATTGGGTTGGTGTTTCTCAGAAAGGCTAAAGTGGGGAGATGGGGGTGCCCGGAGATAAGGTCCTAAAGAACCTGTAGTCCATGTTTAGAAGCTTAGACTTTCTCCTGGAGGCAGTGGAGACCCAGTGAAGAGTTTTAATCTGGGGCAGATGGAGAGAGGCAGTGGCATTATGGAAGATGGATGGAGGGTGAAACCAGAGGTGAGGAGACCAGTCATTCTAATAATCCAGGTGAGAGATGGAGAAGTGCTGCCACCAGGGAGGGACAGTAAGAATGGGGAGGAGAGACAGGAAGCAAAGAGTAAGAAATGTGTACAATCTGTATGTGGTGGGGGCCTCTGTCTGCCATCTCCACTACTGAAGCCCCAAACCCAGCACATCATCATGCATGAACCAGGCCCTGAGTAAGGAGCTATTAAGTGAACACATCGGCAGGACTTGTGCTGTGACTAGATTCTGGTCTCCCTTCTCTCAGTGTTTTCCAGATTCCAGAGCTTTCCAATTAGACTCACCTCCGCGCCCATTCCTATGTCTTGGATGGGAACCTGAAATCTATATTTTTAACAAGCAATATTGATTAGAGGTAAGAAACTAATGATCAACATGAGAAACCCTGCTAAACTGATTAAAATATTATTAGCTGAGAAGAACAAGGGAGCTGTGTATGTCAGTGAGGTATCATTAGGTGATCTAGGACTTTGCATTCCTTTTTCTGTTCTGGGAACTCATGTTTGTATTCTAGAGGAGTTACATTATGGTTAGTTATGTCATTTAAAAAATAAATGTCTTTGTTGTAAGCAGTGTGGCTTCCACCCACTATTAGGAACCCTGGCTAATATACTAAGTTTCCTAGAAATCCTGCCACCCCATTGGCTCACGCTTTGGGTTTGATCAGAAAGGCAATGGCAATACCTCTAGAATGTTCCTTCTTGGAGTGTAATCTGCAGAACAGTGCCAGTCTGGGAAGTGCTCATAACTGGTCCATGAATAAGTTCAGACAGAAAATGAGGGAGTCATTTAGAAACTGTAATAGAAACAAGCTCAGCACCACTGACATCTTGGACCTGGAGGTGGTTGAATGCTCCGTGCATTCTAGGCTGTGTGGCAGCATCTCTGGCATCTACCCACTAGATGCCAGTAGCACCTTCCTCTCGATGAGGACAACCAACAACGTCTCTAGACATTGACAAATGTCCCCATGGGACAAAATGTTCCTGGTTGAGAGCCACTGCTTTATAGCAATTTGACAGACTAATTTTATGTCTGATGTATCAAATAATATAAACATCAAATTGGGATTTGCATTATGTATATCTTTTTATTTCATTTTTCTAGTAATTTGTTATTATCATATTTTACTATTAATTTAAGGCAGATTTAAAACATGGTCCTTCCCACAGATAGTTTAGAACACACTAATACGAAAGGTCACTCTTAAAATACAGAAGTGTTCCTTAGAGGAAAGCGTACACCTGGATTATCCTTCATCTCTCTGCTGTAATAACCAGACGTTACAAGGTGACTTATGAAGAAATTAACTAGCCTTTATGTTTTTGCTCCTGTAGCCACCATGGAAAGTCTCCAGTCCTCCATTGCTACAGAAAAAGAAGTGTCTTCTGGTGAGAGTAAGCAGTTCTCTTGTCTTTCCCAGGACAGAGGAAATTTTGCTGGGGAGGGCATAGGCCAAGACAGAGACAGACCCTAAAATTCTTATGACAGAAAGGCCTAGGTCAGAGGTCACAAACTACCCAGCCACCAGCTGAATCTGGCCTACAAACAGGTTGTTTTTGGCTTCTACCTTGAGTTTTTTAAAAAATCAATTGCCAAACTATTTCTCATGAAAATCTCATTCTCAGCATCTCTTGAAAACTCAGAACCTTTTGGCCACAGTGGGCTTGGCTTCCCTCATGGTGTCAGTCAGCAGAAACTGAAAAGCAGCCACTGTCCTTAGTGCTCTTCTGCTGTCCCCTGACAAGCCCACCTCCCGGTGCATGTGGGCATGTGAGTTGGCAGAGCCTGGGATAGGCCTCCAGAACAACTAATTGGAAAATTGGAGAAACCTAGATGGCAGAGAATTTGACCTTTGGTGTGGAAGGAAATGGGGCCGACGACTCCCCAAGCCTGGGGGAGGCAGGTCAGATGTTCAAACAATTGCAGTAAGTTACACAGGTCTTGGCCTGGACCCTGGGGGCTGGAGGTAGGCAGGCTTCAGAAGGGGCTGGCGATACAGGCACCTCTGGAGGGGGAGGCAGATGGTGTCAGCCTGATCTTCCCGACTGTTCCTTTGGAATTTGAGCCACGATTCTGGTCTGCCTGGTAGGTGATGACCCCCACCAGCTGGTGTGCAGGCCCCTCTCACAACACCAATTACTTGGTATTGTCAGACTCAAGATTCCCCTGCTACAGAATGCCTAACCAACCCAGCAAGTGAGTGCTTGAGCCAAACTTAATGGACCTTAGGAAAATAAGTAACTGTGACACTGATTGCACCCCGGGTGCCAGACAGCAATTGCCATCTGTTAGAGAAATACTTCGTGAGTATCTACCATGTACGGGCTGAGGATACAAAGACAGGTCAGACCAACAGTAGTCTCTTCCCTGTGATGCTCTCAGCTCAGGAGTGGAGGCAGATGTGTAGAAAGATAATTAGGACACACTGGGTGAATCAAATCCTGCAGCAGAGAGAGCATAAGTAACAGGTCTATGCTTGGAGAAACACGGGCTTCTCAGAGGAGATGGCATTCAGCTGGGCTTAGAAAATGAGGGAGTGTTTACCAAATGAAGGAAAGAAAAAGAGTCATTAGCCACAGGAATCAGCTTGTGCAAAGCCAGAGGTTTGCAGGTTTGCTGAAATGAGCAGCAGGTCAGAGTGGCAAGCACAGGGGTGGGGTGGGGTGGGGGAGTAAACAAAGTGGTGGGGATCTGAGAAGGGGGTTGGGGTAAAGTGGTATCTTCAAGTCAAGGTGTTCAGACCTGAGCTTGTACATTGAATGTCAACTCAACGGGGTATATTATCAACTTTGTTTCTTTGAAAGTCAAATCTGGTGACACATTAAAGATAGACTAGACAAGAAGAGCTGGAGATGGACAGAGCAATTCTGAGGCCATTGGTAAACCTGAACTAAGGAATAAGGAGGTAAGGAGGAATTTTCTAGAAAGCTCAACACTTGCATTAAAAGGGGAGGTGAGGAAATCTTCAAGATGGCGGAGGAGGGAGACATGGAGATCACCTTCCTCCACACAAATACATCAGAAATACATCCACATGTGGAACAACTCCTACAGAACACCTACAGAACGCTGGCAGAAGACCTCAGACCTCCCAAAAGGCAAGAAACTCCCCACGTACCTGGGTAGGGCAAAAGGAAAAAGAAAAAACAGAGACAAAAGAATAGGGATGGGACCTGCACCAGTGGGAGGGAGCTGTGAAGGAGGAAAGGTTTCCATACACTAGAAGCTCCTTCACTGGCAGAGACGGGAGTAGCTGAGGGGAAGCTTCAGAGCCACGGAGGAGAGCGCAGCAACAGTGCAGAGAGCAGAGAGCAAAGTGGAGAGATTCCTGCACAGAGGATCGGTGCCAACCAGCACTCATCAGCCTGAGAAACTTGTCTGCTCACCCGCCAGGGTGGGCGGGGCTGGGAGCTGAGGCTCAGGCCTTTGAGGTCAGATCCCAGGGAGAGGACTGGGCTTGGCGGTGAGAACACAGCCTGAAGCGGGCTAGTGCGCCACAGCTAGACGGGAGGGAGTCTGGGGGAAAACCTGGACCTGCCTAAGAGTCAAGAGACCACTGTTACGGGGTGCGCGAGGAGAGGGGATTCAGAGCACCGCCTAAACGAGCTCCAGAGACAGGCACGAGCCGCGGCTACCAGCACGGACACCAGAGATGGGCGTGGGACGTGGAGGATGCTGCTGCTGCCACCAAGAAGCCTGTGTGGAAGCACAGGTCACCATCCACACCTGCCCTCATGGGAACCTGTGCTGCCCGCCACTGCCAGGGTCCCATGATCCAGGGACAATTTACTCGGGAGAACGCACGGCGTACCTCAGGCTATTGCAACGTCACGCCACTCTCCGCCACCGCAGGCTCACCTCCCTCCTCCCGGCCTGAGTGAGCCAGAGCCCCCAATCAGCTGCTACTTTAACCCCGTCCTGTCTGAGCAAAGAACAGCCGCCCTCAGGCGACCTACACACAGAGGCAGGGCCAAATCCAAAGGTGAGCCCCAGGAGCTGTGCGAACAAAGAAGAGAAAGGGAAATCTCTCCCAGAAGCCTCAGGAGCAGTGGATTAAATCTCCACAATCAACTTGATGTACCCTGCATCTGTGGAATACATGAGTAGACAACGAATCATCCCAAGATTGAGGTGGTGGACTTTGGGAGCAACAATATATATATTTTTCCTTTTTCTCTTTTTGTGAGTGTGTATGTGTATGCTTCTTTGGGTAATTTTGCCTGTATAGCTTTGCTTTTACCATTTGCACTTGTCCTAGGGTTCTCTCTGTCCATTTTTTTTTTTTTAGTATAGTTTTTAGCACTTGTTATCATTGGTGGATTTGTTTTTTAGTTTGGTTGCTCTGTTCTATCTTTATTTTATTACTTAAAAATTGTTTTTAATATTATTTTTTATTTTAAGAACTTTATTTTATTTTTTTCTTACTTTCTTTCTTTTTTTCTCCCTTTTCTTCTGAGCCGTGAGGCTGACAGGGTTGTGGTGCTCTGGGTGGGTGTCAGGCCTGTGCCTCAGAGGTGGGAGAGCCGAGTTCAGGACACTGGTCCACCAGAGACCTCCGGGCTCCACGTAATATCAAATGGCAAAATCTCTCCCAGAGATCTCCATGCCAACACTAAGACCCATTTCCATTGAAGAACCAGCAAGCTACACTGCAGAACACCCTATGCAAAACAACTAGCAAGACAGGAACACAACCCCTCCCATTAGCAGAGAGGCTGCCTAAAATCTTAATAAGGTCAAAGACAGCCCAAAACATTCCATCGGATGCTGTCCTGCCCACCAGAAAAACAAGATCCAGCCTCATCCACCAGAACACAGGGACCAGTCCCCTCCACCAGGAAGCCTACACAACCCACTGAACCAACCTTAGCCACTGGGGGCAGACACCAAAAACAATGGAAAGTACGAACCTGCAGCCTGCGAAAAGGAGACCCCAAACACAGTAAGTTAAGCAAAATGAGAAGACAGAGAAACACACAGCAGATGAAGGAGCAAGGTAAAAATGCACCAGACCAAACAAATGAAGAGGAAACAGGCAGTCTACCTGAAAAAGAATTCAGAATAATGATAGTAAGAATGATCCAACACCTTGGAAAAAGAATGGACAAAAAACAAGAAATGTTTAACAAGGACCTAGAAGAACTAAAGAGCAAACAAACAATGATGAACAACACAATAAATGAAATTAAAAATTCTCTAGAAAGAATCAATAGCAGAATAACTGAGGCAGAAGAAAAGATAACTGACCTGGAAGATAAAATAGTGGAAATAACTACCACAGCACAGAATAAAGAAAAAAGAATGAAAAGAATTGAGGACAGTCACAGAGACCTCTGAGACAACATTCAACATAACAACATTCAAACTATAGGGGTCCCAGAAGAAGAAGAGAAAAAGAAAGGGAATGAGAAAATATTTAAAGAGATTATAGTGGAAAACTTCCCTAATCGGGAAAAGGACATAGTCAATCAAGTCCAGGAACTGCAGAGAGTCCGATATAGGATAAATCCAAGGAGGAACACACCAAGACACATATTACTCAAACTATCAAAACTAAATAAAAAGAAAAAATATTAAAAGCAACAGGGAAAAAACAACAAATAACATATAAGGGAATCCCCATAAGTTTAGAGCTGATCTTTCAGCAGAAACTCTTCAAGCCAGAAGGGAGTAGCAGGACATCTTTAAAGTGATGAGAGGGAAGAAACTACAACCAAGATTACTCCACCCAGCAAGGATCTCATTCAGATTCGATGAAGAAATTTAAACCTTTACAGACAAGCAAAAGCTAAGAGAATTCAGCACCAGCAAACCAGCTTTACCACAAATGCTAAAGGAACTTCTCTAAGTGGGAAACACAAGAGAAGAAAAGGATGTGCAATAACAAACCCAAAACAATTAAGAAAATGATAATAGGAACATACATATCGATAATTACCTTAAATGTAAATGGATTAAATGCTCCAACCAAAAGACACAGACTAGCTGAATGGATACAAAAACAAGACCGGTATATATGCTGTCTACAAAAGACCCATTTCAGACCTAGGGACACATACAGACTGAAAGTGAGGGGATGGAAAAAGATATTCCATGCAAATGGAAATCAAAAGAAAGCTGGAATACCAATTCTCATATGAGACAAAATAGACTTTAAAATAAAGACTATTACAAGAGACAAACAAGGACACTACATAATGATCAAGGGATCAATCCAAGAAGAAGATACAACAATTGCAAACATTTATGCACCCAACAAGGAGCACCTCAATACATAAGGCAAATGCTAACAGCCATAAAAGGGGAAATTGGCAGTAACACAATCATAGTGGGGACTTTAACACTCCACTTTCACCAATGGACAGATCATCCAAAATGAAAATAAATAAGGAAACAAATGAAAATAAATAAGTAAACAAAACATCTTGTTTAAATAACACATTAAACAAGATGGACTTTATTGATATTTATAGGACATTCCATCCAAAACAACAGAATATACTTTCTTCTCAAGTACTCATGGAACATTCTCCAGAACAGATAGTATTTTGGGTCACAAATCAAGCCTTGGTAAATTTAAGAAGACTGAAATCGTATCTAGTTTCTATTCTGATTACACTGCTATGAGACTAGATATCAATTGCAGGAGAAAAATCTGGAAAAAATACAAATACATGGAGGCTAAAAAATACACTACTTACTAACCAAGAAATCACTGAAGAAATCAAAGAGGAAATCAAAAAATACGTAGAACAAATGACAATGAAAACACAAGGACCCAAAACCTATGGGATGCAGCAAAAGCAGTTCTAAGAGGGAAGTTTATAGCAACACAATCCTACCTCAAGAAAAAAGAAACACCTCAAATAAACAACCTAACCTTATACCTAAATTAATTAGAGAAAGAAGAACCAAAAAAACCCCAAAGTTAGCAGAAGGAAAGAAATCATAAAGATCAGATCAGAAATATATTAAAAAGAAATGAAGGAAATGATAGCAAAGATCAATAAAACTAAAAGCTGCTTCTTTGAGAAGATAAACAAAATTGATAAACCATTAGCCAGACTCATCAAGAAAAAAAGGGAGAAGAGCCAATTCAATAGAATTAGAAATGAAAAAGGAGAAGTAACAACTGACACTGCAGAAATACAGCGGATCATGAGAGGTTACTACAAGCAACTATATGCCAATAAAATGGACAACCTGGAAGAAATGGACACATTCTTTAAAAAGCACAACCTACCGAGACCGAACCAGGAAGAAACAGAAAATATGATCAGACCAATCACAAGCATTAAAATTGAAACTGTGATTAAAAATCTTCCAACAAACAAAAGCCCAGGACCAGATGGCTTCACAAGTGAATTCTATCAAACATTTAGAGAAGAGCTAACACCTATCCTTCTCAAACTCTTCCAAAATATAGCAGAGGGAGGAACACTCCCAAACACATTCTATGAGGCCACCATTACCCTGATAACAAAATAAGACGAAGATGTCACAAAGAAAGAAAACTACAGGCCAATATCACTGATGAACATAGATGCAAAAATCCTCAACAAAATACTAGCAAACAGAATCCAACAGCACATTAAACGGATCATACACCACGACCAAGTGGGGTTTATCCAGGAATGCAAGGATTCCTCAATATACGTAAATCAATGTGATACACCATGTTAACAAACTGAAGGATAAAAACCATATGATCATCTCAATAGATGCAGAAAAAGCGTTACACAAAATTCAACACCCATTTATGATAAAAACCCTCCAGAAAGTAGGCACAGAGGGAACTTACCTCAACATAATAAAGGCCATATATGACAAACCCACAGCCAACATCGTTCTCAATGGTGAAAAACTGAAACCATTTCCGCTAAGATCAGGAACAAGAGAAGGTTGCCCACTCTCACCACTATTATTCAACATAGTTTTGGAAGTTTTAGCCACAGCAATCAGAGAAGAAAAAGAAATAAAAGGAATCCAAATCACAAAAGAAGAAGTAAAGCTGTCACTGTTTGCAGATGACATGATACTATACATAGAGAATCCTAAAGATGCCACCAGAAAACTACTATAGCTAATCAATGAATTTGGTAAAGTAGCAGGATACAAAGTTAATGTACAGAAATCTCTTTCATTCCTATACACCAATGATGAAAAATCTGAAAGAGAATTTAAGGAAACACTCCCATTTACCACAGCAACAAAAAGAATAAAATATCTAAGAATAAACCTACCTAAGGAGACAAAAGACCTGTATGTAGAAAGCTGTAAGACACTGATGGAAGAAATTAAATATGATACAAACAGATGGAGAGATATAGCATGTTCTTGGATTGGAAGAATCAACATTGTGAAAATGACTATACTCCCCAAAGCAAACTACAGTTTCAATGCAATCCCTATCAAACTACCAATGGCATTTTTCACAGAACTAGAACAAAAAATTTCACAATTTGTATGGAAACACAAAAGACCCCGAATAGCCAAAGCAATCTTGAGAAAGTAAAACGGAGCTGGAGGAATCAGGCGCCTGGACTTCAGACTATACTACAAAGCTATAGTAATCAAGACAGTATGGTACTGGCACAAAAACAGAAATACAGATCAACTGAACAGGATAGAAAGCCCAGAGATAAACCCATGCACATATGGTCACCTTATTTTTGACAAAGGAGGCAAGAACATACAGTGGAGAAAAGACAGCCTTTTCAATAAGTGGTGCTGGGAAAAGTGGACAGCTACATGTAAAAGAATGAAATCAGAACACTTCCTAACACCATACACAAAAATAAACTCAAAATAGATTAAAGACCTGAATGTAAGGCCAGACACTATAAAATTCTTAGAGGAAAACACAGGCAGAACACTCTATGACATAAATCACAGCAAGATCCTTTTAGACCCACCTCCTAGAAAAATGGAAACAAAAATAAACAAATGGGACTTAATGAAACTTCAAAGCTTTTGCACAGCAAAGGAAACCATAAACAAGATAAAAAGATAACCCTCAGAATGGGAGAAACTTTTGCAAATGGAGCAACTGACAAAGGATTATCTCCAAAATTTACAAGCAGTTCATGCAGCTCAATATCAAAAAAACAAACAACCCAAGAATGGGCAGAAGACCTAAACAGACATTTCTCCAAGGAAGGTATACAGATTGCCAACAAACACATGAAAGAATGCTCAACATCACTAATCATTAGAGAAACGCAAATCCAAACTACAGTGATGTATCACCTCACACCAGTCAGAATGGCCATCATCAAAAAATCTAGGAACAATAAATGCTGGAGAAGTTGTGGAGAAAAGGGAACCCTCTTGCACTGTTGGTGGGAACGTAAATTGATACAACCACTATGGAAAACAGTAAGGAGGTTCCTTAAAAAACTAAAAATAGAACTACCATATGACCCAGCAATCGCACTATTGTGCATATACCCTGAGAAAACCATAATTCAAAAAGACTCATGTACCACAATGTTCACTGCACCTCTATTTACAATAGCCATGACATGGAATCAACCTAATTGTCCATCGGCAGCTGAATGGATAAAGAAGATGTGGCCCATATATACGATGGAATATTACTCAGCCATAAAAAGAAACGAAATTGAGTTATTTGTAGTGAGGTGGATGGACCCAGAGTCTGTCATACAGAGTGAAGTAACTCAGAAAGAGAAAAACAAATACCGTATGCTAACACATATATATGGAATCTAAAAAAAAAAAAAAAAAATGGTTATGAAGAACCTAGGAGTAGGACAGGAATAATGATGCAGATGTAGAGAATGGACTTGAGGACACGGGGAGGGGTAAGGGTAAGCTGGGATGAAGTGAGAGAGTGGCATGGACATATGTACACTGCCAAATGTAAAACAAATAGCTAGTGGGAAGCAGCCGCACAGCACAGGGAGATCAGCTCGGTGCTTTGTGGCCACCTAGAGGGGTGGGATAGGGAGGGTGGGAGGGAGACGCAAGAGGGATGAGATATGGGGATATATGTATATGTATAGCTGATTCACTTTGTTATAAAGCAGAAACTAACACACCATTGTAAAACAATTACACTCCAATAAAGATGTTTAAAAAAAAAAAAGTGGGGGTGGGAGAGAGAGAACTGCCTCAGCTTTCTGCCTAGGGAGACTGGGTAGATGATGAACCTATCAACAGAAAGTAAAAAAACCAATAAAGTACTAAAATCGTGTTTGGGGACGATGCATCAATAATGAATTGTTTGGGATCAATTTGAAAGAACTGTGGGGCCTCCAAATGATGCTTTAAAATAGGGTACTAGAGATTCCAAGTCCAAGAGAATGAGAAGGAGATACTAGGACAGAGATTTCATGGATGGTGGATGAAGCCACGTGCAAGGCTGACATTGCCAGAAAGAGGAGGAAAGAAAGGCCAGGAAAGAACCTCAGGGCGCCCCAAATGTAAAAAGCAGAGGAGAGGATGCAGCAACAGGAGAGAGAAAAGACAGTTGGAGAAGCAGGAAAGTAAAGTCTAGACAACAGAAGCAAGATAAAGGGGAGCGTTGGGACAGTCACCCTGACGTGCTCGCAGAAGCCAGGCCAGAAGAGATGCACATGGGACAGAGTGATGCAGAGGCCACCACTCAGAGCCACTTCAAGGGGTGGTGGTGGCCAGAGCCAGAATGCAGTGGGCTGAGGAGCGACCCGAGGGTTTGTGGAAGTAGAGATGGCCAAGGTGAACTATTAATTCAAAAAGCTTAATGTTAAAGATGAGGAGAGAGTCAGAGGCATGATGTGGCCTGTGGTGGTGGTGTTTCAGCTTTGTCTTGCTTTTCAGACTTCGGGGTGGGGGGGCGAGTTGGGGGGCAGGACTTGAGAATATTTTCAGGGAACGGGAAGGACCTGGTGAAAAGAGTCTCGCTGACAGTGCAGCAGAGGGGCCTCTGGATCGTGCTCCAGTGAGGCCATCATCTGGGACTGAGGGAGGAACCACAGGCCGTCTGGTTTCACAGGTGTCATGGGAGGGAAGGTGACTTGAGGGAATGTCTCTGGAAAACCTCACATCCCCCCGAGACTTGTTATGCCCCAGCAGATGGGTGGCATTCCCCCAGGACGCATCAAATCAGAATATCTGGGAGACAGGCCCATAACCTGCATTTAAAACCAGCACCCTGGGGCCACCGTGTGAGAAAGGCCATGGAGTGAGAGTGGAAAGAGTGGCCTCTGAACCAAAGTGCCTGTATCCAGCTCTCATCTCTGCCTCTAACCAGCTGTGTGATCTTGGAAAACTTATGAAGGGTCTCTATGCCCCTTCTGGTTAGTGAGGATGATAGCGCCTACTCCACAGGAGGACTGCTGGGGAGTAAATGAGTTGGCCTATGGAACACATTTACAGTCATGTCTAACACATAAGAAATGCATGCGGACTGAAAAAAAAAGCACAACCTAAAAGCTGAGACATATTTCATTTGGTGGACTTGCTGAAGACTTAATCCTGGGATGCAGCCTCTCAGACAGCTCTGAGGGACAGCTCTGAAGAGGTAAGGGAGGAGCCAGGATATACAAGGGGTTTTGCAACAAAAACCAAGTAGTTGGAACGTCAAAAGTTTACTGTTAATTAAAGAAAACCAGGCATCTCAAGTTAAGGAATTTAATGCTTTTCTATGTGTGGGAAGATGCAAGAATATGGGCTTACTGAAATCACTCCTCTGATATGCACCTTAGCTATCCAGGGCCAGGATCCTGTTTTTCTCCACCCTGAGTCCCCTCAGGATGCACAGTCGGGGGCAGCTGCAGAGGCTGCTGGCTTGATGGCCCCAACATCCTTTGTTTACTGATATGGCAGGCAACATTCTTGGTCCACATGCACAAGAATGTGAACATTTATTGTTTTTCCCACACCGTCTGCCATAATAATTCTGCTTACAGTTTGCCCACAAATCACCTGGGGTAGCTTGTTAAAATGCCAAATTCCACTGCTGAGACTCCAGAGATTATGATGGAGTTGGTCTTGGTCTAAGGTCAGAGCTTGAAATTCTACAGTTTGTTTTTTTACTTTTTCAATATTTATTTTTTTACTTTGGCTGTGCTGGGTCTTAGTTGCGGCACGCAGGATCTTTGTTGCGGCATGCGGGCTTCTTAGTTGCAGCATTTGAACTCTTTAGTTGCAGCATGTGGGATCTAGTTCCCCGACCAGGGATCAAACTCGAGCCCCCTGTATTGGGAGCACGGAGTCTTACCCACTGGACCACCAGGGAAGTCCCGAAAATCTGCATTTTAAGCAAGTCCCTCCTCTTCCCAGATGATTCTGGTGCAAGTGGGCACAAGGACCACACTTCTAGAATCATTGTTCTGTAGGATTGGCCAACAGGCTGGCTGTGCCTCATTCCCAGCTCTGCCCACACATGGGAGGGTCAAGATGGCCACAAGGTCTTGAGGGGGCCTCACAAGAGTCCACAAAAAGGAAGGGCTGCCAATTAGAGCTAATTGTGACAATTCTAAAAACAACTTTCACTCTTAAAAACCCTTGACTCTCAAACTACTCTCACCCAAATTAGTCATGTAATTGCTACTGGTGTTTTCTTTGGGGGCAAAGAAACTTTGAAAAGAGATACCTGTGATTATGTAGGAACTAAGTTTCAGGGACATGAGGTCATTTTTTGGTGAATTTATAGCACAGCTGTCCCTGTATATGTTGGTTTCAAACCTGACATTTTAAAACAACAAGAACTGTAAGAATGTAAATGGGCACAGCAAACCAAACATTTTCTTCCAATTGGGTAGTGGTTCCACAATTTCAGCTTGAGTACTCAGTAAAGGGATGGTTATTTATTTTCCTAAATAAAAGTAATGGAAAAAATGATTGGAGGTGAAATTAGATTCCTCCTGGCAACTCTATGTAATGAAGGGTAATTGAAAAGGAGAGGCCAGGTGTCTGGCCTCCTGTGTGCAATGCAAATGAGGCTCCTTGTTTGCTAGGGTTTTTTCGGGCAACTTTTAGTTAACTTACCTTGAGACCTGGCTTCTCCTGATGAGGAAAGGGGGTGGTCTAGTGGGTCAGCTTCTACTCTGCCCCAACCACAGTGGATTCGTATTACTTTACCAGGGTTCTCTGTATTTTGGATTAAAAACATTTGAGTTTTGCTGGCTTAACAAGGCTTCTAGAATCATTGACCTGAGGTTGCAAACAGGCTGTCTGAAGCCATCGCTGGCCCACAGAGGTGCTTTCCTTGTGTTGCCTAGTGTTTTTAACATTTCTAAATAGTCGCTAGGTTTTTTACTTAACTGAGAGACTTCACATTAAATTCAGATTTCAAGCTCTTAAAAAAATATAGGGTCATGACCCAGATTCCTGCATGTTTACAATGAGTACCCATTGCTCCCTTTATACAGGAAAGGTAGTCTATGAACTAACTGCCCTGTGTCTCAGTTTCCTCATCTGAGAAATAGGGTTAATAATTCTGCTGCCCCATAGAACTGTGGTGAGCAAGGAGCTGACATATGTAAAACACTTAGTGCCTGGCTTGTAACAAGTGTCACAGTCTCCACCCAGCCCGGTTTATTTAAATTTCTATCAGGCCCTTATATGCATTTGCATTTGTGACTGTTACTATAAGCCATGCAAAAGATAATTGATACAGAAATTTCTGGAAAGCAAAGGAAATTGTGGGGAGTTAGTACCTTTTTTCCAAAATATGTTGGCCGTAGGGAATTTAAGATCTGAGGAGAGCAAGACTAATCTGCTGAGGAAAACAAGTAAAGAGGCCAAATCTGTAATGCATTCTACACCTCAGAACACTTTTCTTGTTAAACTCTGCAGTGTAATTTTGAAGCTTTGGGATTTTTTTCCCTTTTGTTTATCTCTTCTCCTGTGTTTGCAAGTAGTAAAAATCATTAAAAAATCTCACACAATCTCGGACGTGTTCAAGAGGAAGTAAATAAAAGATTCAAGACAAGACTCTGATCCTGACAAATTCCTAGTATGAACAGTCATATGGCATCAATAACGTGAAAGCATTGCCTACAGGAGAGAAAGTCCGGTGAAAGAGATTCACAGCAGCTGGGGTGACCCTGCCTTGTCACCAAAGACTGACCTATCTTACCATGCTGTACATTTTCATTCATCTTCCCATATCCTCTCTCCCCACTCCCCCACCCTGCTCTATGCCCAGGAGGCTGACCTGGATCCCACTGGGCTGCCCCGCCTTCTGGTGTACAGTTGGATTCAGCCAATGAGGGGCTTTGGCAGGAGATTGGGTGAGGGGGAGTGTGAGTTTCCTGTGCTTCCTCCTCACTGGTTCGCTACAGGTTGGTTGTGTCTCCCCACTGATGACCCATGTGGCTCCTGCCACATGGCCCCTTCCAAGCAGCTAGTCTCTCTGAGTTCCAGTAACTGCTCTCCCCACTTTGCCTCTTCAGGCAGGTCAAGGATGACAAAGGATCCCACTGCTGCCAGCCCAAGGATATTACTCCATCCTTCACTGCTTCCCTAATGCCTGCTGGCACCATAGAGAGCAATCCCTCTAGTAAAAACTCAATTGTTCCAGTGCAGACGGAGGTGGTTTTGGTTTCTCACCAGGATCCTGACTGATAAACTTGTCTGCTTTATAATATCCATCACCACTTACATCTTGCTTGTGTTTAAGAACAGGCCTTTCACATTTTTCTGAACCATGTCCTTACGGGTAAATTACTGGATCTGATTCCATCATCATCTGGTAAGCAATGCTCAGTTATAAGGGGTAAATTAAGTAATGTGCTAATCAAAATATTTAACATTAGTGAATGGTGACATTTTAAAAAGTAATAATATTAATCTACAGGAACATTTGTCTACCATTACCTTGAAATAATGAGGGAAAAAAATGCTTCATCAAGGGAAAAATGGATAAAGGTGATGTGATATATATACACCATGGAATAGTACTCAGCCATAAAAAAGAATGCAATCTTGCCATGTGACAACATGGATGGACCTTAAGGGCATTGTGCTTTGTGAAATAAGTCAGACAGAGAAAGATAAATACCGTATGATCTAACTTATATGTGGAATCTTAAAAAACAAACAAATAAACAAACAAAAAATACCAAGCTCATGAATATAGAAAATAGATTGGTGGCTGCCTGAGATGACTACAATAATACTGTATTGCACATTTGGGGGTGACTGGCAGGGTGGATCTAGAAGGTTCTCATCATAAAAAAAAACCCCATTTTTTAACCATATGTGGTGACAAATGTTGACTGGATTATTACGATCACTTTGCAATATACACAAATATTGAATCATTATGCTCTACACCTGAAACTAATATAATATATGTCCATTCTCTCTCAATTAAAAGAAAATGCTTCAGTACAGGTGCCCCCCTTACTGCCTTGGGCCAGGAGCACACCCCTGTCCTCCCCTCCCCCAACCACAGAGCTCACACATTTGGGTTTTAAAATATAACAGAGAGTGTCTACATCACTGAAAGTGAAGGAAAGTCTCTACAGCAGGTAAAGGAGTAGGGTTGTACTGTCCACTGCGTTAGCCACAAGCTACATGTGGCTTTGAGCAGCTGAAATGTGGCTGACCAGAAGTGAGAAGTGCTGGAAACATAAAATGTGTGCTAGATTTCAAAGACTGATTGGGAAAAAATGTAAAATAGCTCATTAATAATGTTTTAATAATTGCATGTTGAAATTATAAACTCTTGAACAGACTGAGTTAAATACAATATGTTATTAACAGGGCCTCCTGTCGTTTGAGATTTGCATAAAATTCTATCCAACATTATATTCCCATTGAGAAGGAAATCACGCATCTCTCTTCCTAAGATCACTTCTAATTCTCTCTCTTTTCTTATTTCCACAAGTCTTTCCCCTTGTGTTTCAAACTGACCCAGGAGTGGTCAATATGTCCTTTTTCTTGATGTTTCCTCTAGCCTCTCATGCAATATAGCAAAGGTTTACTGGAGGTTTAAGGAAGGGGAGAGGTTCCTATAACACCACGGTGCTGGGATTTCTCACTGGTAAGGCAAGCAAGCCAGAGAAATCCTGTGCTTTAGACATGGAGGGTCAACATGCAGTAGGGACATTGGCTCCCTTTTGGGTTTCAGCTGTGTTTTATCAGCCAGAAGTCCAAGCAGGAGAACAGGGGGAGGTGGTGCCATCAGGGTGTTTATTCTCCAGGCTTGACAGGTCACCTTCAGAGGTTGTTCCTTCATAAAAGGTCACTGCTTTTCTCAAGGTGTCTGACTACAGAAATCTCTTTCACCTTGTGCCATTGGTCTAGGATTTGTATGACCTGTGTTTTTATACTATCCCTTGTGGTTCCCCTAAACCCTGGCTACATCTTTATAATTAGTCCTTTTGTAAATTCACCCTCCTAGAATTGTCCTTATTTGAATGTATCACCTATTTCTTGTTGGGATCTTAACTGATAGAGGTTGCAAATGGAGATTACATTCATTTCAGGGACAGTGGGCCTCCGTCCCAGGGGATGAATCCTGATTGGTCTAAACCATTCCTGGTGATCTCAATCTTGGTTACTAATGATTGGTCTAGGCCCTAGATTCTAGGGGGTTCCAATTGCCTCTACTGAATATAAAGACAGAGCTTCATGATAGAAAAAAAATGTCCCTGCTGATTCCCTCTTCCTGTGGATGCTGGTGTGAGTACCTGATGCCTGGGGCTGCAACAGCCACCTTGTGGCCAAAAAGTGACAAAACAAACAAAAAACAAATACACACACACACACACACACACACACACACACACAAATCCCTAGCATGTCCACTGTCAGAAAAAATATATATACACTTAGAAAGAAAGTGGATCCTCAATAACATTTCAGAGCCACTACATAAAACCTAAAGCTGTCTACTTTGTATTACAATTTGGGTGAGATGATTAAATGCCCTTATTGCTTAAGCCACTACCCGATAGAGAGAGGGTAGGAATTTGATTATAACAATTTTCCATTCTCCAGCTCAGGCTGAGATGAAGTAGGTGGCCACAGAATACTGAGTCTAAGATGAAGGAGGCTGTGCAATGACTTGCCCGCACCCTTCCAGCTCCAGAAGGTAGCAAGACAGGCTCTTCCCCACCCATCGGACCTGCGCGATTCCTGATGTAACATCAGAGTCCACTGCCTCAGAAACTTCGCTATGTTCAGGATCTGACCTCCACTGCCAGTTCACCCTAGAAGAGTCCTCACTCATGTTTCTAAATCTTTTATTCTAGATTCTTGATTGTGTCTCCTTAGAGTCTTCCAGAATCTGGCCTGAACTGAACTAAGTGCATTTGCTGAGCTCTCAGACTCTTACCCTGAGCCTGTCCACTTGGAGGCTCTGGTTACCAATTACCTCTGAAAAAAATAGTCCTTCTCTATGTAGGAGGAGAGTAACCAACATTTCTTGAGTACTGACTCAAACCAGGCATTGTCCTAGTGTTTTACGTATAGCATTTCTAATCCTAACAATCCTGCAAGGTAGGAACTATAATTATCCCTATTTTATAGGGGAAGAAATGGAAGTTTACATATGATAAATCACTCAAGCTTGTCTTAGACCTAAGTCCATTTGTTTCTGCCATGTTTCCCCTAAGAAATAGGCAAGCCCCAATGGATAAGTGTGTACCTGAGTCACATTTGCTATTGTTCCATTGGCCAAAGCAAGCCACATGACCAAGCCTGTGTGTGTGGAATGACTATCCTAGGGAGTGGCTATAGGGAGGCATGAACAAAGAGGAGGTCACCACAATAATCTACCATATGACATAAATCTAAAGACATATACACTTTTTAAGAGGGATAAGCAATTCTAAAATAAAAAGAGATTTGGATTATGTAAAAAATTTTAAATAATTATAAAGGACTAAATCATGTAAGAAAACCAATGTTTCCCTACAGGGAACCATCTAATAAGTTCAAATTTTAAAAGGTAGGTACACATTAAGGGATATCATTATCATAAATAAATGAAATAATGAGACACCTGTGAGAATGGGTTCAGAAAGTTAAAAAATAAATTGAGGTTTGAAAAATGCATCAAGACAATGAAAACCACTGGACAGACTGTTTTTGTATTGCTTTGTTCTTCTTCACATACATTCTTTTTCTTTTTCCTTTATTTTTTTTGGCTGCCTCAGGTCTTAGTTGTGGCATGCAGGGTCTTCGTTGAGGTGTGCAGGATCTTTTGTTGTGGTACAGGCTCTTCGCTGTGGGACAGGCTATTCATTATGGAGCATGGGCTTCTCTCTAGTTGTGGCATGTGGATTTTTTTGTTTGGTTGTTTGTTTTTTTTTTGCAGTACGCGGGCCTCTCATTGTTGTGGCCTCTCCTGTTGCGGAGCACAGGCTCCGGACGCACAGGCTCAGCGGCCATGGCTCACGGGCCCAGCCGCTCCGCGGCATGTGGGATCTTCCCGGACCGGGGCACGAACCCGTGTCCCCTGCATCAGCAGGCGGACTCTCAACCACTGCGCCACCAGGGAAGCCCACATGCGGATTTTTTTTTTTCTCTCTCTCTAGTTGTAGCTCTAGGGCTCCAGGGCGCATGGGCTCTGTAGTTTGCAGCACAAGGGCTCTCTAGTTGAGGCGCATGAGCTCAGTAGTTGTGGCACAGCATGTGGGATCTTAGTTTCCTGACCAGGGATCGAACCTGTGCCCCCTGCATTGGAAGGTAAACTCTTTACCACTGGACCACTAGGGAAGTCCCTCACATACGTTCTGAGCAGGGGAGGGGAAGTGACGGGCCGTGGCCTGGGGCAGTGGTGTTAGGTGAGGGTAGCGGGGGAAAGGCAGAACCATTCCCTTCCTGATGTCCTTCCGCCTCATCCACTCAAATAAAAGATTTCAAGCTGGGAAGGTTGGAGTCAGTTTGGTTAAGTAAAAAGGGAACCCCCAATTGCTCAGGAGTTAAATGAATTTGGGGCTCAGAGAACCAGATGGGATGGTGACAGCAACTGCGGATGTGATTGTAGAATTTTCACTTGAAAATATATGTATGGAGCAGAAATACAAAGGATCATGAGAGATTACTACAAGCAGCTATATACCAATAAAATGGACAACCTGGAAGAAATGGACACATTCTTAAAAAAGCACAACCTTCCGAGACTGAACCAGGAAGAAAGAGAAAATATAATCAGACCAATCACAAGCACTGAAATTGAAACTGTGATTAAAAATCTTCCCCAACAAACAAAAGCCCAGGACCAGATGGCTTCACAAGCGAATTCTATCAAACATTTAGAGAAGAGCTAACACCTATCCTTCTCAAACTCTTCCAAAATATAGCAGAGGGAGGAACACTCCCAACTCATTCTATGAGGCCACCATCACCCTGATACCAAAACCAGAGAAAGATGTCACAAAGAAAGAAAACTATAGGCCAATATCACTGATGAACATAGATGCAAAAATCCTCAACAAAATACTAGCAAACAGAATCCAACAGCACATTATAAGGATCATACACCATGATGAAGTGGGGTTTATCCCAGGAATGCAAGGATTCTTCAATATACGCAAATCAATCAATGTGATACACCATATTAACAAATTGAAGGACAAAAACCATATGATCATCTCAATAGATGCAGAGAAGGCTTTCGATAAAATTCAATACCCATTTATGATAAAAACCCTCCAGAAAGTAGGCACAGAGGGAACTTACCTCAACATAATAAAGGCCATATATGACAAACCCACAGCAAACATCATCCCCAATGGTGAAAAACTGAAACCACTTCCACTAAGAAAAGGTAGCCCACTCTCACCATTATAATTCAACATAGGTTTGGAAGTTTTAGCCACAGCAATCAGAGAAGAAAAAGAAATAAAAGGAATCCAAATCACAAAAGAAGAAGTATAGCTGTCACTGTTTGCAGATGACATGATACTATACATAGAGAATCCTAAAGATGCTACCAGAAAACTACTAGAGCTAATCAATGAATTTGGTAAAGAAGCAGGATACAAAATTAATGCACAGAAATCTCTTGCATTCCTATACACGAATGATGAAAAATCTGAAAGTGAAATTAAGAAAACACTCCCATTTACCATTGCAACAAAAAGAATAAAATATTTAGGAATAAACCTACCGAAGGAGACAAAAGACCTGTATGCAGAAAATTATAAGACACTGATGAAAGGAATTAAATATGATACAAATAGATGGAGAGATATACTATGGTCTTGGATTGGAAGAATCAACAATGTGAAAATGACTCTACTACCTAAAGCAATCTACAGATTCAATGCAATCCCTATCAAACTACCAATGGCATTTTTCTCAGAACTAGAACAAAAAATTTCACAATTTGTATGGAAACACAAAAGACCCTGAACAGCCAAAGCAATCTTGAGAAAGAAAAACGGAGCTGGAGGTATCAGGCTCCCTGACTTCAGGCTATACTACAAAGCTACAGTAATCAAGATAGTATGGTACTGGCACAAAAACAGAAATATAGATCAATGGAACAGGATAGAAAGCCCAGAGATAAACCCATGCACATATGGTCACCTTATCTTTGATAAAGGAGGCAAAAATATACAGTGGAGAAAAGACAGCCTTTTCAATAAGTGGTGCTGGGAAAACTGGACAGCTACATGTAAAAGAATGAAATTAGAACACTCCCTAACACCATATACAAAAATAAACTCAAAATGGATTAAAGACCTAAATGTAAGGCCAGACACCATTAAACTCTTAGAGGAAAACATAGGCAGAACACTCTATGACATAAATCACAGCAAGATCCTTTTAGACCCACCTCCTAGAGAAATGGAAATATAAACAAGAATAAACAAATGGGACCTAGTGAAACTTAAAAGCTTTTGTACAGCAAAGGAAACCATAAACAAGATGAAAAGAGAACCCTCAGAATGGGAGAAAATATTTGCAAATGAAGCAACTGACAAAGGATTAATCTCCAAAATTTACAAGCAGCTCATGCAGCTCTATCAAAAAAACAAACAACCAAAATCCATTCCAAAAATGGGCAGAAGACCTAAACAGACATTTCTCCAAAGAAGATATACAGATTGCCAACAAACACATGAAAGAATGCTCAACATCATTAATCATTAGAGAAATGCAAATCAAAACTACAATGAGGGCTTCCCTGGTGGCGCAGTGGTTGAGAGTCCGCCTTATGATGCAGGGGACACGGGTTCGTGCCCCGGTCCGGGATGATCCCACATGCCGCGGAGCGGCTAGGCCCGTGAGCTATGGCCGTTGAGCCTGGGCATCAGGAGCCTGTGCTCCGCAACAGCAGAGGCCACAACAGTGAGAGGCCCGCGTACCGCAAAAAAAAAAAAAAAAAAAACTACAATGGGATATCATCTCACACCGGTCAGAATGGCCATCATCAAAAAACCTAGAAACAATAAATGCTGGAGAGGGTGTGGAGAAAAGGGAACCCTCTTGCACTGCTGGTGGGAATATAAATTGATACAGCAACTATGGAGAACAGTATGAAGGTTACTTAAAAAACTAAAAATAGAACTACCATATGACCCAGCAATCCCACTACTGGGCATATACCCTAAGAAAACCATAATTCAAAAAGAGTCATGTACCAAAATGTTCATTGCAGCTCTATTTACAATAACCAGGACACGGAAGCAACCTAAGTGTCCATCAACAGATAAATGGATAAAGAAGATGTGGCACATATATACAATGGAATATTCCTCAGCCATAAAAAGAAATGAAATTGAGTTATTTGTAGTGAGTTGGATGGACCTAGAGTCTGTCATACAGAGTGAAGTAAGTCAGAAAGAGAAAAACAAATACCGTATGCTAACACATATATATGGAATCTAAAATACCAAATAAAAAAAAATGGTCATGAAGAACCTAGGGGCAAGATGGTAATAAAGACGCAGACCTACTAGAGAATGCACTTGAGGATACGGGGAGGGGGAAGGGTAAGTTGGGACAAAGTGAGAGAGTGGCATGGACATTTATACACTACCAAACGTAAAACAGATAGTTAATGGGAAGCAGCCGCATAGCACAGGGATATCAGCTCGGTGCTTTGTGACCACCCAGAGGGGTGGGAGGGAGGCAGACGCAAGAGGGAAGAGATATGGGCACATATGTATATGTATAACTGATTCACTTTGTTATAAAGCAGCAACTAACACACCATTGTAAAGCAATTATACTCCAATAAAGATATTAAGAAAATAAGAATTAAAAAAATAAATGAAAACACTAAGGCTCAAAAAGATTAAAACAAAAAACTGCCCCCTATTAAACAACTAGTGAGCAGGAGTAGTAAGACAGAAACCCAGGGTAAGATTCTAAGACTTGTGCTCTCCTCATTCTGACAGGGCTCCAGGCCCACCGGTATCAGCTTTAACCAATCTAACTTTAACTGCTGACTTCACACACTCATGTGCCCCCAAGAAATCTAGTGGTGTCCTTGCAAGACTTCACTTCAGCTAGAAGAAAACACACTACTTGGTCAACATTGCTAATTATCAGAGAAATGCAATTCAAAACTACAGTGAGGTACCACCTCACACCGGTCAGAATGGCCATCATTAAAAAGTCTACAATTTACAATGCTTGGTGTCAGTTTATTTATCTCTTGTAAAAAAAAAAAAAAGTCTACAAATAACAAATGTTGGAAAGGGTGTGGAGAAGAGGGAACCCTCCTACACTGTTGGTGGGAATGTAAGTTGGTGCAGCCACTATGGAAAACATTATTGAGTTTCCTCAGAAAACTAAAAATAGAGATAAAGTTGCCATATGATCCAGCAATCCCACTCCTGGGCATACATCCACACGAAACTCTAATTCAAAAAGATACATGCACCCCTACGTTCATAGCAGCACTATTCACAATAGCCAAGACATGGAAATAACCTAAATGTCCATCGACAGATGAATGGATGAAGATGATGTGGTACAAATATACAATGGAATACTACTCAGCCATAAGAAAGAACGAAATAATGCCATTTGTAGCAACATGGATGCAACTAGAGATTATCATACTAAGTGAAGTAAGTCAGAAAGAGAAAGACAAATACCATATGATATCACCTATTTATAGAATCTAAAATACAGCACAGGGCTTCCCTGGTGGTGCAGTGGTTAAGAATCCGCCTGCCAATGCAGGGGACACAGGTTCGAGCCCTGGTCTGAGAATATCCCACATGCCGTGGAGCAACTAAGCCCGTGTGCCACAACTACTGAGCCTGTGCTCTAGAGCCCATGAGCCACAACTACTGAAGCCCATGCGCCTAGAGCCCACACTCCACAAGAGAAGCCACCGCAATGAGAAGCCCACGCACCACAACAAAGAGTAGCCCCCTCTCGCTGCAACTAGAGCAAGCCCGTGCACAGCAATGAAGACCCAATGTACCCAAAAGTAAATTTTAAAAAAAAGGGGGCACAAATGAACCTATCTATGAAACAGAAACAGGCTCACAGACAGAGAGAACAGACTTGTGGTTGCTAAGGTGGGAGTTGGGGGAGGGATGGACTGGGAGTTTGGGGTTAGCAGATGCAAACTATTATATTGATATGTAGAAAGGATAAACAACAAGGTCCTACTGTATAGCGCAGGGAACTATATTCAATATCCTGGGATAAACCATAATGGAAAAGAATATGAAAAAGAATGTATATATGTGTGTAACTGAGTCATTTTGCTGTACAGCAGAAATTAATACAATATTATAAATCAACTATATTTCAATTAAAAAATAAATTTAAGAAAACACACACACACAAAAAAAGAAAATATATGTAGGGGAAAAGACATGGAACAACAAATTTCCAGGAAATCAATGATGACCCTTCATAAAGCTGATATACCAAAGTGTGTGTGTGTGTGTGTGTGTGTGTGTGTGTGTGTGTGTGTGTGTGTGTGTGTGGTGGTGGTGGGGAGGGGACGTGGTTTCAAGTTCAGAAATGTCACACTATGAGCTTGAAATCCTTCCTAGGTTTTAGGAAGGATTCTTCCACTCACTGATTCTCATTCATTTATTTTAATCAACACATAATGTATTGAGGGTCATTCTGTGCTAAATAGCCAACATAACAAGGAATGCCTGTCCCTGTTTAGCTTGGGAGACAGAAAAGTAAACAAGCACTATATCCCCTGTGAAAGAATGCTAAAGAGAAGAGAGAAGGTCTTGAAGGATGAGTGGGATTTGACCAGGTGGGAGGAGGTGGGTTGGGGGTAGAGGAAATACAGAACTGCAGTGTATACAGAGAAAGACACATATAAAGGGATTTAGATCACAGACAGAAGACTCACATGGCTCAGGGCAGCTGGACAGTAGGGATGGGTGAGGAACTGGGGGAAGTAAAGCAAAGGCGTAATTCATTCAGAGGTAGCAGGGGTGTAGAATGAAAAGCATTATTTGCTAGTTTTACATTTACCCCAAGGAGAAAGGGGAATTATATGTTAATTTCCAAAATAGATCTATTTCTGGATTTTCAGTGTGTGTCCATGTGTTCATATCTAAACAGATGATTGAACACATCCCTAGAAAAGAAAATGGGACTCACCAAAACCCATCATGGTTCTTAAGACATGTTCATGATTATTTTCTGCTAAAATTTCAGGTACAGAAATTGGAAGCATGACCCCAAATGCCTACTTGCTTCTGGTGATAAATTCTACAAAGATTTCCAAAATATCCTAGTAGCCAAGATGAAGGATAGGTTAATAGTATAATTAGGTAGATCTATTGTGATTGGACAATTCAGGTATTAGGATCAGCCTAGGCAGATTCATATTTGGTCCTTTTCCTTTCATTTACTTTTCAATCAATAACTTGGATGAAGATATATGATTTCACAATGTTTCAGTAACAAAAGCAATAGCTAATAATTTTGACAACGAAATCCAGTTTCAAAGGAACCTTGATATACTCTAAATAATGAAATCCGAGATAAAAGTCCTACATTTTGGTTAAAATTTTGGACGCGTCAACCAAATGCAATATGAGAGCCTTGTTTGGATCACGAGCTAAATAAACCAATTTTGAAAAAAATATTTGAGACAATTTGGAAAAACTGAATATGGACTTAGTATTAAATAATATTAACAAAATATTATCAGTTTTTTCTTTTAGGTATGATAATGACTTTCTGGTTACTTTTTAAAAGAGTTTTTAAATTTGAACAATACATGAATGTTTACAGGTAAAATTATATAACTGTGGGATTTACTTTAAGATAGTTCAGGAAAAAAAGATGGGATGTGGATAGATGAAATACATATATCAGAAAACTACAATGTTGAAGCTTGGTGATAGGTTCCTGCTCTGGGGGCTGATTATTACCTACCCCTCTGATTAAGGTTGGTAGACAGGCTTTCGATTGTCAAAAATTAAAGTCTTGCCTCCTCTTTAGTTGGCAAGGAAATACTCGCCGTGGATGGTATCCACCCAGAAGGGTGGTTTGTATTTATTTAGAAGGCCATCAGGTGAATAGACCACTTGGTTCTCCAAGCTCCATCACCCTCTTCAATGGGGGTGAGGCCAACCTTCTGTCTACTCTGCCCTCCACAAGCCAATGGTTTTCAGTTCTAATGTGTGATGTAAGTGCGGGCATGTGTTGAGGGAGGGGAGGGTGAGGCAGGGATTAGAACAGGGAGAGACCAACTTCTCTCTCAGTCTTTTAGAAAGGTAACTACGTCAGGCGACATCTACTTGGTTTCCCTGCAGACTAATCACTACTTCAGTCCTGCCGTGCAGGACACCTCCTTTTATAGTTTGGTCAATGTCCACTTGAGAAAACTGTAAAACAAGGTTCTCCCATCCAATATTCTCATCGTGTGGTGTGCGCTGTGGGAAGTTGCAAACTCTCGGAGACTACTTTATAGAAGGGCTTAAGCTTAAGCCGGGTGGTTAATTACCAAGGAGCTTATCACCTGGCTGAATGCCTCTTCTAACCCTAACATTTCATAATCTATGACACTAAGTTGTTCAAAGGTCTTTAGGTGAAAGGAACCAAGTCCTCCTGTTTTCAAGTACTGAGGCATCTAATTTTATAAATAGATGGCTCTGCTTCAGAAAAGTCAGCTGGAGCTTTCAACCTGTAAAATTGTTAACTGAAGGACAAGAACCATCATGGTATTAGATGAAGAGGCAGAAATGCAGGGGAGGCCAGTGCAAATAATATGCTAAGAAATTAAACACGTCAAGGGGAGAGAAACCAAACGGGAGGGTGGAGGATTCTGAAAATTATGGCTGAGAAACAGCTTAATAATTAAATCAACACTTAGTCAACCTACCTAATTATTGTGACGTATAGAAGGTACCTAATATTCAGAATTTTTAAAAAATCGAGTTGTACATTTTGTAAATTCCTCTTAAAATGAGCAGGTAGGATCATACAAGTGAAAGCGTATGTAATCCAGCAAAAGGGAAACTGAAGATTAGGGAGGTGAAGTGACAAAGTCACATAGTTACTTAGAGTCAGCACACAAATTAGCATCCAGATCTTTGAACTCTTGATTACATTTTTTTCTCTAACAGATTAAGACAGACAAAGAGCCGAGAACAGGCCTCCACCTACAGAACCACCAAGCTCTAGAAACCCAATATGGCTCGCCCTTGGCTATAGAGTTTGGAGTTCCATTTTAATTTTTGCTGTTATCAAGTACCTTATAAATACAAATTAGTGGAATCAGGTTCTCCATCAGGTAAGAGCATATCCCCAGAGTAATTAGGCATTAGAGCCAGTTCCTGTGGGCAGGATAGTGGTGGCGATGGAGGGCTGTGGGAAAGGTCGCGAGCTGCACTCACCTGCTGGGTTAGACATGCCCCACAGGTATCATCAGAGCAGTGCCTGTCTCGGGCTCAGCTCCAGCTGGGCAAACGCATGTACCAGGAGGAGCTCTCCCCTGTTCCCCAAGCTGTGAAAGTCTTTTGCACATAGCCAGGTATCTTCCTGTTGCACTTCCTGCCAACTTTTCTCTGTGCTTCTCCCTGATTGCTAAGTCTACAATCACACAAAATCACAAAACCATGCAGAGCAATGCAGCTCTTTGCAATCACAGTGCTGTTGTATTTTTACAGTTTGGGATGTGACCCTTTGATTAAAGCCTAGCTCCCCACTAGCCTCTAAGCTAAAAAATAAGAGAGAAAAATTAACTCACCCTACAGAACCTCCTCACTTTCCAGCTGTCAGCCTCCAAGCTTGCCTAAATCTTTTCCCACCCAGCCTTCTCCCTTCCTGTTATAGTAGAAGAGATGTGGGTCCTGGCTCTGGCTAATCCCTCTACTTATATTCTAGGTTAGAGCCTTTCCTACCAGCTCATAACGCTTGTATTGGCTCCTCTCAATCCTGTCTACATCTTGCAACTGTCCCACCCTGTTGGCCCCTCCCCATTAGAACGTAAAGACTCTCAGGGCCTTTTCCAGCTGCCACACCCCCTTCTCACTCTCCTTTCACTAGTGAGCTTGACACTTGTCCACACTCACCACTTCTCCCACTTATCATTCACTCCTCAGCCTCCTAACACCTCACTGAACATCACTTTTCCAACCTCCTTATCACCAAACCCAACAGCTACTTTTAAGTGCTTGTTTTACTTCATCTCTCAACAACAGTTGACAGTGTTGACTGTTATCTGCTATTGAAACTTGTTTCCTCTTACGAGACACCCCAACCCTGTGTCTCCCCCCATCTATTTAGCTGTGTTCAGTCTCTTTTGCAGGTTCGTTCAATTAACAACTATCTATTGACCACTTAATATGTGCTGGGCAATGTCCTAGGTGCTGAGGATAGAAAGGAGAATGAGACAGGAAGCTTATATTCTAGTGAGAGAGGAGCCAAATAAGTAGGTAAATAAACTAACAAGATGACATCAAAAAGTAAACTTGGCCTTAGGTAGGGTTGGCCAATAGCTTCTTCCTAGGTTTAATTTTTAGTTATGCAGTGAACTTGATATCTTCTCTGTGCCTCCCTATTTCCCTATTTGGGGAAGATAATTAGAAAAAGATGACAAGGATGGGAGCAGAGTGGCAACTAGCATCCTGCATCTTCACTACTTAGAAAAGAAAGTCATGAACAGAAAAAAAATAAGTATAAGAGAAATGGGACACACCACAGTCCTCCCCTAGAGATGCCACCTATTAAAGAAAATGCACTTCCCTGCCCCGACAGTAGAGGGTACTCTTAAACTAAGAAAGCTATGGAACCATCCAAACCTGTCTGATACATTTTCTAATGATCATCCAGTTAAATCTAAGACATTTAAAAACAGAACACAGGCAAGATCCATATGAAGTTATTATATAAGAACAATAAAGATGGGAAATAATTGATATAAATACTCTAAGGAAAGGAAAAGCAGAATAAAACTGTACACAACATTTCAACACAAATCGTATGCCATTAACAACCATTTGCAGATACAGGAGGACATCTCAAATAAGAAATCCAGTAGAGAATGGGTAGAAAATAGGAATATGTGAAATAGACACCCAAACTCAGGAAATAATTTGAATATAAAGAAAAACTATATCAGGAATAGACTAAATTGCAAAGTCGCCAAGGGAAAATCAACTTGATTAAAAATAAATTAAGAAACATTGAGGAAATGAATAAAAAGTTAACATAAAGAAAGTGAAACAACAGATCTGAGAAAAACTATAAGTATTCTTGGAATAAGGATAACTGAAATCCATGAAGGAGGGAAACAGAACAGTGGTATCTAACTAATGTTTAAGAGTCTAATCCAAGAAAATACTCCAGGAGAAAAACATTCTGGAATGCACATATTGAAAAGGACCACCACACGCTCAGGGCTGTCAACTCCAAACCACAATTTAGAAAAAGTTTAGACTTTAAGAGATAAAGAAAAAATGACATGAGCCTCTCAGTAAAATGATGGAGTCACTGGCAAAGGATAAAAATTCAGGCTTGTGTCAGCAATGTGTAAAGCCAAAGAAATTGGACCAACATTTTCTTAAAACTGAAAGTAAGAAATTGTGAACCAAGGATTTTTTTTTAAATTCAGGCAAATTTCTAGAATCAAAGCCATCGAAAAACAAATTTAAACACGTAGGAACTTAAGGAATACTGTATTCCTAAATTCTTGAAAAACCTACTAGAGGATGGCCAAGAGAAGATTGGAAAAATGTCACGATTTTGAATGTACGTATGTAAATATGTGTGTGTTGTATCTATAAGCACACATAGACATATACTACATATTTATTTGTAGATCTGAGACAAAAACAAAGGTAGTTGTAAAGATGGGAGATAGTTTGTAAATGTTTTGTTCTGATAAAGTTGAAACAGCACAACTAAAAAATTAGAGAAGAAGGGAAGAAAAAAAGAAAGAATAAGCACATCGATTGTCACTTAGGTAACAGGTGAGGTACAAAGGATATCATTTAAAGATGACACATCAGAGCTTCCCTGGTGGCGCAGTGGTTGGGAGTCCGCCTGCTGATGCAGGGGATGTGGGTTCGTGCCCCACTCCGGGAGGATCCCACATGCCGCAGAGTGGCTGGGACCGTGAGCCATGGCCGCTGAGCCTGCGTGTCCGGAGCCTGTGCTCTGCGGCAGGAGAGGCCACAGCAGTGAGAGGCCCGCGTACCGCAAAAAAATAAATAAATAAAGATGACAAATCAACTAGTAGAAAACTAAGTAAGAAAAATGGAAAATAACAATGAAAGGTATGATACTTAGGTAATACTACAACAAAAATACAAACCCTTTCTAAATACCAAAAAAAAAAAAAGAAAGAAAGAAAATTTTAAAGCAAAAACAGGCTACCTAGAGAAAAAAAACCCCATAGGAATATGTAACAAAATACACAGCAGATCTAAGCACTTTTCAGTGCGGCATTTTCTTTCTCCCTTTTTGTTAGTTCCCTACTCCATTTTTTCCTTACCACATTCTCACAGAGCTCTTCCTCTCCCAAGGTAGTCCATGCATGTGTATTTCCATTCCCATGTGTGTTTCCACACTTAAGTCAAGTATAAACACACACACATTAATACACATGCATACATACATACATATAGGGAGGGCTTTTAAAATGTACAAAATGACATGTATTAGTCACCCCTTTTTGTATTTTATTTTTCGTCTTCAAGCAAACCTCATGACAGTATCTCCATGAAAAATTCTCACTCACTCATCCTGAGGCTACACAAAATACCAGGATGTAGATGTTCCAACTCATTCATCTGTTCCCCTGATAGTTTTGTGGCCACTGGAAATTATGCTGTAAAAACATATGAGTACACACATCCTTTTATTTCTATAGGATAAATTCCAGAAGTGGGGTTTCTGGTTTGAAGGATACTCATATTTTTTATTTCAATAAATGTTTCCAGATTGGTTTCCAAAACAACTCTAACACATCGTATCCCCATGAGGCAAGAATATTATCTCCCTTTTAAATCTTAAGAAACTGAAGTGCACCTGCCTGCCTTCCAAACCGGTGCTTTCTCCACCCCGTACTCAGCCTCCCACGTGACCCGCACCTGTCCTTCAGCGGCCAAGTGTGGGTGGTTCAGGGAGAAGAGCTCGTTTTTCTTAAACCTCCTGTGCACACAGCTAGCAGTGCCCTCATTGTAGCCGCGGGGCCACCGCTGCTGGGCTTGTGCTATTTACAACATATAATGGCCCTCTCATAAAAGTACAGTGATGTAAACTTTGTAAGAATAATGATATTCCAGGAGCAAAAGTGGCTACTAGAGCTTGATGGTACTAAATTTTACCTGAGAGGTCACAAGAGATTGCTAGTACAATGAAAAATAAAGGGACTCTTCTGCCCAATTAAACACATTATCCCAGTAAAGGCAGTGGGAAAGCAGAAGGGGAAAGAGAGGCAGGCAGGTCCTGGGGTCAGTTTGGTTACTACATCTCTGCTCTTTGAGTTATTATGTTCTGTAAATAACTAAAGAATGTGCCACTCACTAAATTCTACTTACTTAGTGGGGAGAGAGAGAGAGACAGAGAATGAAAACAGAAAGCAGCATTAATTTTAAGAATAAACAAGCTGAAGCATCCTTCTGTAGCTGTTGTCGATGGAGCTAATTTTGGGAATTCGGTTATGCCTCTGGACATGTACACTGGAGAAGGTTAGCTATAATAATTCAAAGAGCATTGCTGTAACAACATCCTTTCCAAATAAATTTGAGAAAAAACAAACAAGTTTCTGTTTTGACCATGGGGGAAAACTCGGCATGGCATTTGAGTCCTTTCACAGTGTACAGGAAAGAAGTTCTGCTAATGTGTGAGTTCTGGCAGGAGAGACATAATAATGAATAATATTATGAATAACAACGTTTCACTTTCTTCTTGGAAAAATCTAGTAGAGAGTGGTCAAGTTGATGTGGGAATGGTCAAGTAGGGCCAAACCATAAGCTTCAACAAGTCTGATTTACACTTGACCATGAGCTCATGAGCAATGGGACAGGAGTTCCTGGGTCTCTGTGGCAGACAGGAAACTTACAGAAAAAAACAAAAAGCAGGAAATATCAGAGTGATCCAGTTCTGCATGATGGGGCAATATTGTGTAATCCCTCTAACCTTCAACTTTCTTTTAAACAGTTCTTTAAATAATTGAGCTTCTGTTTTGTTTCTCTCTTAATCACTTTTAAACAGTCACTTTGAATGAATGCTTTAGTTTGAACTGAAAAATATCCAGGAAGTAGAGATTAGAAAAAAATAACATAGAATGTACCCTTGTATTTTGAGTCCATGGGCAATCTTCTATTAGTTCCATATTGGCTCCATTTTATGTTACTACTTGTACCTTTCTACATGGCTAATGATATCACTGATAAATATTTGTATAGCATTTTTGACTTTTTCTAAGAGCAGTCTTTTCACAACTTCCCAGTGGGGTAAACACAGTAGGTGTAATTACCCCCGCTTACAAGTGTACAAATCAGTTAAGTCACCTACACAGGGCCACTTAGCCATAAATAGACTCAGGAAGTACCCAAACCTCCAGATGCCTAGTCCAGGCACTTTCATTATAACACACTTTGTACAAACAGCAACACGGAGTCCAAATCAGTGTTTATCACCTTCTGTATGAAATACCCAAGTTCTGGGCTGATGACACACCAAGTACAGAGGTGTTTCAGAAGGATCATGAAGCTATCAGTTCCTGTGATGGGTTGGAAATGTCTGCCATGGGTGAGGAGAAGGGAGTGTTAACATGCACAGCATGCCAGCCCTGGGTCCCTATTCTCCATTTGGACTACAGTCTTTACTGGCACCCAATCCCATCAACTTAATCTCATGGTCACTTCCTGGACCATATTTCCCAGGATTGAACCATCCCTAACATCCCCTGTTTTTTCATTTGTGTCTATAACCTCCTCTTCCTCCACCTTCCTCAGTTCCCACCCCCACCTTTGTTCTTTCACCTCAGAAACATCTTCAATTCCTTGACCACTTTCTTACCAGTCTGTCTAACTCCACAATCCATTAATTCAATTATTCTTCTAAGATGCTAAACTATTTTCCTCCTTTGTCTTTTTACTAAACTTTGTTTGAACATGTCTTACCATGAATTAATCTAACCAGCCTGATTTTAAACTGTAACCCCACTGCAGTAAATGTCTCCACATATAAATCTAGTGCCACTAAAAATTTTGGATGTTCAACTTCAACAGGCCCATCTGTGTCCTTTTCAAACCATTTCCTCCTCATTGGTCAGCAGATTGTTGTACTGCACAGCACCTGTGAATGGTGCCCAGGGCTATACAACGCAGCGGTGCTGGTGGTCAGCATCCCTTCTCGTTCCCCTCACTGGTCATTTCAAGCCTTCAGAACTAGCCTCAAATTCCCTCACTCATTAAAAAAGATTACTTCATGGTGCATTAATGTTCAAAATCATGACATAAAGTAGACCTCAGTCTCCCCACCCTCAACCTAAAGAATTGTCTGTATCCACATCCATCCTTCTCTCCTTCCTTCCCTCCTCTAAACATGGGCCATCTGTTCTACAGTTGTTCCATCCTCCCATTGAAGTTCAAGAAAGCATCCCTCCTCTGACACTCTGCCACATGAATTAGTTCCTCTCTTTTCTAAATCCTAAACCTCTCCCTCTCTGTGGACCTCTTCACCTGGACTTATAAACATGGTCAGGTCTCTCATGCTCAAACCAAAACAGAACACACCCTTGTGTAACAGCTACTGTGAGAACAACGCCCATACATCCTTAATTCCTTCCATTTCAGGGAATACCAGCCTGACTTCAAACTGCTGACACCTGCCTCTACTTGTCCAAGGGCTACTTTGGCCACCAGAGCCCATTCTCCTTTCATTCAGCAAGCTGAAAAGTTCCGTGGAATGAATGAACTGCCCCCTACCTCCAGAGCAACCTTCCACCTGTGATTAATGGTAACTGCTGCATAAATATCCCAGCTCCCTAACTCATCAGGTGGGATAAACTCCAAGGCATATGTTCCATATTTTCACCGAGTCCCCTGATAGGATTAAGTGCCAGTTGCCCCAAAGTAACTTGCTTAAAAATACATGCTTTTTTTTCTTTTTTTTTTTGCGGTACGTGGGCCTCTCACTGTTGTGACCTCTCCCGTTGCGGAGCACAGGCTCCGGACGCACAGGCCCAGCGGCCATGGCTCATGGGCCCAGTCGCTCCGCAGCACGTGGGATCTTCCCGGACCGGGGCATGAACCTGCATCCCCTGCATCGGCAGGCGGACTCCCAACCACCGTGCCACCAGGGAAGCCCAAAAATACATTCTTTTTTAATGCTTCCTTCTCTCCCCATCTGTCTCATTATAGTACTGCTCTATTTCTTGGGACTCCCTCCCGAATAAACTACTTGCACTTGAATCTATGTTTCAAAGTCAGCTTCTAGGAAAACCCAAATCAAGACACCCTCCTTTGACCCTCTGCTTACACCTAGTGACCACATACCCTTTCACTCCTTCACTGCTAAGGTTCTTGAAAAATAATCATATCATGAAGAAATTGCATTTTACTACTAGTACAGAGAACCCAAAATGGCTTTAACAAATTCAGGGTTATCTTTTTCTCATGGAACAATAAATTTGAAGCTATGAATTCCTGGGCTGATACAGCAGCCCCAGGACATCCTGAGGAACTCAGGGTCCTTCTGTCTTCCCACTCAGGCATCCTTCACATCTCCTCAGCACCTCATCATCTTCAAATGGCTGAATCTCCTCCAGTATCACCTCCAGATTTGAGGACGGAAGGTGGCAATGGATGGGCAAGAGACAGAAGGTCCCTGCCAGCTGGGTCAGCCCTTTCATCAAGGAACTTTTTCAGAAGCACTATTCAACAGCCCCTTCTTACATCTTACTGGCCAGAATGTAGACCCCACTTAACTTCAAAGACCACACTTAACTTCAAAGACTAAAAACCTTTTTTTTTTTAATCTGGGCTTTCTGTTTCCTCTAAAAATATTGGGATCGTCTTATAAAAAGGAAGACGGGATATTGGGTAGATAAACAGCTATCTCTGCTGTAAAAGTCTATATAACCAGTTATAATTTCTCGACTGCTTTTGTCTGCTTTAACCACTGTATGGAAAATCTCTCTCTTAAGTTAACAATTACCACCTACCTCTGATACACAATAGGCAATTTTCAGTCCATTTCTTACTGACTTCCCTGATTTCTCATCAACTCCCCCTATTTTATTTACCACATTTGTACCCATTTCCCTATATTGAATTGAATTAAAAGTCCTTATCAAACCCTTCAGCTTTTCAAGGTCAACAGTCTTATGCTAAACTAGTCAGGAAGGAATGGAGAGCAAAGACAAAATGGTGGAGAGTATGTCACAGTCTGCCCAATCTACTCAAATACCCCTTTAGCATTTATTTATTTACAGGAAGACCTTGCTTTATTGCACTAAGCTTCCTTGCACTTCACAGATATTGTGTTTTTTACAAATTGAAGGTTTGTGGCAACCCTGTATTGTCAGATGATGGTTAGCATTCTTCAGCAATAAAGTAATTTTTAATTAAGGTATGTACATTTTTTTAGACATAATGCTATTTATTGCACACTTAATAGACTCCAGTATAATGTAAACATAATTCTATACACGCTAGGAAACTAAAAACTTCGTGTCTCGCTTTATTGCAATATTCAACTTATTGCAGTGGTCTGGAACCAAACCAGCACTACCGCCAAGGTATGTGTGTATTTTGTATGTGTGTGCACATACCACCCCACCACCACCCTGGGACATTGATGTGCTTTTGCCTCCAATAGTTTTGTTTCTGAGGACTCCTGTCAACCCACTGGAACCCACTTTGCCTGTGTGAACAGAGCTATAAGTCCCAGAATAATGAAGAACTCGCCTCCCACTATGGGTGCAGGGGTATAAGAGCCCCGGCTCCCTTGCCTGAGAAAGTGACAACTTTGAGGTGTGACTAATAGCCCAGAGCTAAAGCTACCCTCTGCTGGACTCCCCTGAGCTCACACCTCTGCTTGGCTGCCTCCCCTTCCCCCTCTTCCTTCCCCACTCCCTTACTGGTCTTCACTGAGAGCCCTTCCTCAATAAATCACTTGCACACATCTAGGGAATCAATGTTAATACAATCAGGTAATAAATATCTGTTGGAATGGAATGAAACCAAACAAGCTTTTCAAGATATGCTGCTGCATTAAGATAACTTTTGAGGTTTTCATATCACCTCTCTAAGAATTAGACTGTTGCTTCTGAAAAGTAGTATTTTGCTACTGTAGTTCATAAAGTCTAAAATATCCAATTGCAATTATTTGTTTAAATGCACAGCTTATCTAATACCCATAAATCATAGGTAAAATCATATAAATAATTTAATATAATATTGCCTACACAGTTTGAATTGCGCTCTGTACTAGCATTCTTAATTTTATTGTTTCATAAGAATTATTCACTAAAGTTATAGAAATTTTATAAGCAGTGTCTGAGAAATCTTTTTGGAGATATAGGAAGATACAGATATATTATCTTTGTATAGACTCATCCTTTCTTTTCTGAAGAAGAAAACTAATGGTGCTGAATTCTCCTATTATCTCTTCTCCCACCCATGTGGATGAGCGAGTTATCAGTAGATAACTAGCTCCAAGGTCACCCTTTTTTCCTGCTCCGTGGTAGGGAGGTGGGCCTGGTGGATACTTTGTTAGCCGGGATGATGTTGAGTTAGCAGAGTGCACTGAGACAACACTGGAGAAGGAAGGGTTGTTTGCTTCCACATTCTGGTGGGCCCCTCTTGTTGTCCTGGTTGTACTCCTGCAAAGTGGGTGGCTTTCTGTGGTCGTGTCCCCATAGCTGGCAGCAAGAGTCACCTGCTCATGGGGTGTTTAGCAGTGTTCCCAAGGGCAGCTAATAAGTTCCCTGGGCACCCAGCTCATTTCCCAGTCATTTCCCAATGACAGCTTCTTCCCAAGGAGTAAACAGCATCCCACCACAATTTTAGAACCTTCTCAGAACTTTTCTAGTGAATCCATTGGCTGGCTTTCTAGAAAGTCAATGACACCCACCCCTCACCCTCCTTGGAAGCTTCCTGGTGAGTTTCCTTGGCATCCCCAGTGGTTCTCTGCCTGCCAGCCTCAGCCCCAGCCTCAGCCCACTGACTCTGGACATGACAATGTAGTGAACTTCTCCACCATCCAGTGGGCTTAAACCACATCCTTGCCAACAAGGTCTGAATCCCAGCCTTGGGAAGAACACTACCCTCCCAAGAATTTTGTTCCTTCCTTGGGTACCTTCCCTCAGACCTAGGGTACCCTTAATAGTTTTTATTCCCCTCCTCTTAGCCATTCCTTTATTAATAATTTTTCATATTAAACTTTCCTTGTCTGTCTTCTGATAGGACACTAGCTAACAGAGCGACTAAGGAATACAATGTACCTAAATCTTAAAAATGGAAAATTCTCTAAATGTGTGAGTTCTTTGAAGATTTTTCCTAAAGATATTTAAATAGGTCGTGCCCTTTAAATCTCTTTTTCTAAAGTTGTTCTTGAAGTCTGCAAATGGTTTTCAATTTGAGGCAAAAGAAGTTGCTGCCCCCAAGAGTGAGAGCTCTGATTTTTATATTAACGATATGGCTATATGGCCGTATGACTATATACAGAAATCCGGGCTGTCACTCTTGGACTACCTACATAGTGCTCAGCACTCTACAAACAAGCATGACACTTAATTCTCAGAAGAGCTCTGCAGATCAGCATCATCTTTGTCTTAGAGATAAGGAAACTGAGGCTAAGAGGTGTGAAATTATTTTCCTGGTGTCACCCACCTAATATGTGGTCTAGCTGAGATTCAAACCTGTATGTGTGGATCCAAAGCCTTTTCCCTCTTTTCCATGGCATCTTCTATAGGCATAGAATAAAACTTTCCAGATTCTTGTTAATTAGTTCCTTCATTCTTTCCCCAACATTAGTTGGGTACCTGCTATGTTTCAGGTACTATATACCTCATGCTAGGTTAAAAATAAAAGACCCAGAGCCCTTGCCCTCAAGGAGTTTTCATTTTAAGCATTTTTCTCAGCTACGTGATCTTGACCATTCATTGTACCCTGACCCTTTTACAGGATCTAAATTCCCATCCAAGCTTGTGGCACTTTTCCAAAGTTTCTGTGGGTACCTCCTGCTTGGCAACACTCTCTATTTGACTTGCCTAGTTTTTCTGCCCCCTTTTGGGTCCCTATGCCTCAGAATTCGGTCTCAGCCTATTTTGTTGGCTGTTGACCTATCTGGCGGCTGCTTATCCCTCCTCTGACCTTCACCTCTTCCCCTTCTCCATCTTTGCATCTAAGACCAATCTCTAGGCTCTCCCAGAGTCCACATTCCATGACCCGTCACCACCTCTCCCGGGCTTACCTCCCCAGTCAAGCAGTGGTATGCACTTTCTCTACGTGGGGAACGTCTGTTTCACCAGGACTCAGATTTGGGGGCCGCTCTGATCTGCTTGGGGTCATGAGCAGGCAACACTTTCACAGAGGCAGCTCCTCTGGCCTCCTCCTATTGCCTTAAACAGGGCATGTTGTATGTCTTTCCTGAATGCCCTTCTTTTCCTTTCTTGTGTCTTCTGCTCTTGCCCATAAAGTCGCTGTTCACTCCAGCTACCTGGATAGATGCTACTCACCTTGCACCTTCCACTTTAGCATTAATTCTTCCTGACAACCCCTCCCTGTCCAGCTCAAGGACATGGGCCACACTGTAGCACTGCGTTGTAGTGGCTGATTCTTTCCAACAGGAATCAGGAGTATCTGGAGTGCAGGGACTTGTTGAAGGACCCAGCACTGTGCTATATGGTAGGCACTTAATAAATATTTGGGGAGGGAGAGTGGGAGGGAAGAGAGTGGGAGAAAAGAAAAGAAATGTATGGCATTTTATCATCTGAATTAAACAAAGTTAATCATCTGACATTTAGGATGTCTCTAAAAACACTGTTTTAGGTGGGCCCTGGCTGAGCCTCAGTTCCAGCCAGTGACCTCACTCAACGACAGAAGGAATAACGACACCACCATCAGTACCACCACAACAGAAGTGACATCAAACGATGCACCAGGCCCCATGCTGAGCATCTTCTGTGCATTATCTTATTCATCACCACAGTCAGCCAATGAGTAGATACTATCCCTGTTCCTATATTAGGAAACTGAAGCTTAGAGATGTGAAGGGCCTTGCCAAGGTCACACAGCTTGTAAATAGCAGGGCAGGGATTCTAAATCAGGCCTTTAAACAGCCAAACTTCTAACTATCAAAACAGGCTGTGTCTCTAAGTAAAGTCTATACATTCTCATGCCCAGAAGGCACACAGGACAGCAGCCTGGTTCCTAAAGAGAGACACCTATCAACTCTGATCAATAAAAGGCATTTAAAAATCCACAAAGTGAGTCAACATGTGATGACATCTTCTTATGCAAGCAAAGTAAAAGTCGCCCCCAGAATGGCATCTGCCTGCTTATTTGAGTGGGGGTGGAAGGGTAACAGGAAAGAAGGAAGAAGTGAGCAGCATCATTTGCACAATTTCCCAGCAAATTGAAATAAAAAATAATAAAATGATCATTGCACTCAACCAGGAATGGAGGCATCAAATAGACTATTGTAAAGAAAACATTGCAGCAGTGAGGCTCTTGGGCAGAATCAATTCCCCAACAGCCTGATAAGATTCTGTCTCAGGTCGTAGCGCATGTGAGAGTCCCTCATGCACTTGGTGGGGAAAAACATTAGCTGCAGAAGGCACTTTCAAAAGGAGGATGACAATTTTTCACAGTGATGAAACAAGCTTCACAAGAGTTGGTTTCAAAATTAAATGGCTTGTATGATGTTCACTTTGACTCCTGACACATCAAAATATAAAATGCTCTTTTGCATGCATTCTCACAGCCATTTCTCTGTAATACTGCACTGCCTTGACAAGCGTGTTATGTTAGGAGGAAATAACACACAAAGGGAGGGGGGCTGCCTGGGGACCTATCCTATGGAGTCCCTGTGACTTGCTTAAAATTATTCAAAGATCAATACAAAGAGATGGGTCTTGGATCTCTCCCCTCAACCTCATCTGGTCTCTTGGAAAGGCAAGGATGAGAATTTTCAGCTTTGAACCCTCAACTTCAGAAACTTGCTAGCTTGGTTCTGCATATACAAAATTTCAGACTGGTTTCCACTCTCAAGTGATTCATTCTCAGAATGATTGGTCACTTGTTGGTTGACAGGTTATTTACTTAGATGCAGGCAGAAGGCAGTAGGACATCATAAGAAGAGTTTACTCCCAGCCCCTGGTCCTCAGATAGGAATCCACATAAGCCATTTGTGGTACATTGTTTGCCAAAGTGGCCACAACACTTTGCTGCTTCTTGGCTTGTGGCTTTGCAGCTCCTCCCATCAAGAGATAGTTTATTTCACCTCCTGTTGAGTTTTGTGTCTGGCTTTGACCAATAAAATGTGGAAGAAGTGATACTCTGCTGGTCTGGCCCGCAAGAACCTTGCACACTTCCATTCACTTCCATGGCCCCTGACTCCACCATGTGAACACACCCAAGCTGACCTGCTGGAGCATCAGAGACCACATGGACCAGAGCCACATGAGCCCAGTTGTCCCAACCAACATCAGCAAACCATCCACCTGGCCGCCATTCATCACAGGGACATGAAGGAACCTTGCCAAGACCAGAAATACCCAGCTGAGCCTCAATTAAATTGTTCATCCATTAGAATCATAAGTTAAACAAACGATTGTTGTGTCAAGCCTCTAAGTTTGTTTTTTTTTTTTAATACACAATAGGTAACTGACATACCATCTCAGAATTAATTCTGTTATTGGTAGGAAGCCTCATAACTGTCCCTGCCCAACACTGAGAGCTGGGGGAGTCCAGGCTGTGTGACAGTTGAGTGATCCTGGGCTCAAAATCAGTGCCTTTGGAGCAAAACTTGGAGCTTCTACAGGACAGAGCTCAGAATGCTCTATAAACCAGATCACATGCAGGAGCAAAACATAAGTCATAAGCATGGTATCTAAACACCAGATACCAGTGAATATTCCTGAGGGCACACAGGGGTCATGAGTGGGAAACAGGCAGAAGGTGGAAGACAAGGGGTAGCAAACTCCTCGGTAGTTGTGTCGTGTGCTGGGTGTGCTCCCCAAGCACAGATGCCCTTACTCAGTATGCTCACCAGGACCTCACACCCAGGAGCTGTTTAATCAATGTTTGTAGAGTGAATAAGTGACCTGACAGCCCATACTTGGGACTTGCCTCTTTGCATCTATGGCTGAGTAGACAGGAAACATGGGGCTTTCTTCCCAGAGGGAACATGCCCAAATGATCAAAGAATCCACTACTTTAAAACAAATTCAGAAGTATTTATATAGCCCTTCCTATGGGTTGGTAGGGTTCCAATCACTCAATAAATAATAATCCACTTAATTCTCTTAATAGCCATATGAGGTAGGCACGCACTTTATCCGTATCTCCCCCATGAAAAGCAGAGGCATGCAGCCCAAAGACATGTAGCCAGCAAGCAGCAGAACCAGGAGCCTGGCTCTCGAGTCTGCTGCTGGCATCTCCTCATGCTGCCCGTCCTAAAGTCATCACGATGAACACAGAGGCTTTAAAAAGTGCTTAGGTCAACCCCTCTTTCTATATTGTAAACACATGAGCCCAAGACTTACATGACTATCTCAAAATCCCACCATTAATGATCCAGCAGAGGCTGGACCAGAATACACATCTCCTGACACATAGTTTGGTATTTTCTCTTTGATACCACACTGAGGATGTGAAAAGCTATTTTATGGGCATCTTTATTTCTGAAAGGGTTCAGAATTTTAAGACATCTTGAACTCTGAATCTCAAACCCAAGAAGCAGTAACAACTAACAGGATGAGTATTAGGGAGGAGAGAGGAAACATGAAGGAGACAAGTGACAAAACCTCTAGTCGTTAGATAGCCAAGTTATGTCACAATGGACCATGGGTCCCACTTACAGACTGAAATCTACTGGTGATTCCAGAAGCCTCCAGGACGCAAGTTTTTGTTTAGCACGCGTGTGGAGGGGTCTGATGGACTAGTACAGAGCTTCTCAAATGCTATAAGTCACCTGAGGATCTGATTAAAATGCAGATTCTGATTAATAAGTGTTGGGCAGGGCTGGAGATTCTGCAGTTCTAACAAATTCCTAGGTGATGCCAGTGCTGCTCATGTGTGGACCACACTTGGAGTAGCAAAGGAAATACAGCCCTTAGCTGGGTTCTTCAAATACCATTTAAGGTCCTGATGCAGACACATTCTACTCAGGGACCTGAGACAGCATGAAAGTAAAACCCTAAATTTTGGTCAGTGGTCATTCAGAGATCTAGGTGCATGAGATATATTCATATAAATATTAACACAAATATGCACATATAAAATACAGTTCCGTTTTTCAAAAAGGAGAAAATACACTTAGAGATCGCTAACATTACATGAAGAAAGACAGCCAGGTTTTATGTGCCATGCGATGTGACACAGTAGGAAGTACCCAACACCGTCTATAGAATATTCTTGCCAAAAATCGTTGAATTAGAGCAGACCTTTAACTCTAACTACCAGTTTACAGGAAATATGGGGGAACAGAGGAACATGTTAAACACCCATGAGGTACCAAAAAATCCAGAATGTGAGAAATTTTACAGAACAAATGAACTGATATCTTCAACAAAATTCATGCAAAATAAAAACAAGAATAGAGACTTAAAAGTCTCTTAAGAGACATATGGGCCCAGTGTAATGTAAGGACCTTGTTAGGATAATGATTTAAACAAAGTGTAAAAAAAAAGTTTAAAAGACAATCTAGAGGAATTATTTTTTTTAGCTACAAAAACTTTTTTTAAAACCTGTTTTGGGGCACATCCTGAATTATTTACAATGAAACAATCTGATATTATTCAGAGGAATCCAGTGGCGGCTGGGGGAGGATTGTACCAGGGCACAGAAAAAACAGGTTGGCAGAGAACTAAGCCTTGAAGCTGGTGACGGGAAGGTTGGGGGATGTTATACTAGTTTCTCTATTTTTCTATTTGTTTAAAGATTTCCAAATTCAAGGTTGTAAGTAAATAAATAAGCAAGGAAAGAAAGAGAGAGAGAGAAGAAGTGAGCAAGAGGAGGGAGGGAGGAAGAGAGAGAAAAAAAGGAAGAAAGGATGAGGGAGGAGACAGAGGGGAGGAGAGAGAGGGCTCAGAGAGGGCCACCTCGCACCCAATTACTCTTCAAAATAAGTAGATTCGGTGAACTTGTGATTCCAATTTCAATACCAAGTAAGAGTCTAGGACATATTATTGAAATGGTGAAAGTTAAATTTGAAAAAGTAAAAGAAAGCTGAGATTGCCAGGCCCCACTAAGGGCGGGTTGCTGAAGACCCTTCCCTTTATATTATGGCTTCTTGACAGGCCTGTCAGAGATCCCGTAGACATAAGGCCTCTGGATCCAGCAGAGCATTTGTCAAAGTCTCTCGCGAGAGACTTTGTAAAGAAGGCAGAGATCTCTGTAAAGAAGGCAGAGATCACGGCTCAGGTGAGAGCTCGGCAAGGTGGATTGATGACTGGCTGAACATCCATCCCCAGGAGAAGCCCTCGGGAGGCTGGGGGCAGCTCTTCAGCAGAGGCTGAAGGACTCCTGTTCAACACGCTCTTGTTCTTTGTTGATGACAGATGAAGATATACAAGCTGTGTTGCTCAAAGTGACAGGGGACATAAAGTCCAAAGGACTACCTTTGAATACGTTTGATGACAGAATTATTATCTAAAGACATCTCAACATGCTACAACAGAAGCTACATTAGCAGGCTGAAATGTAATAGTGTTTATTGTCAAACAACTAACCAGGAAAGTCAAGGTGAGGAAAAGCCCAAAGCCTGTGGCTGATGCAAAAGTATGTGAGTGAAAGTCTGACCGTGGACCAGGTACACTTAGGGCTCTTGTAAGATACAGATGAAGGGACGCTTCCTTCCCAATGTTGTCATCCTCCTCTCTTGGCTGGAGAAACACTGACTTAAAGATTTTCTCTTGGGCTTCCCTGGTGGCGCAGTAGTTGAGAGTCCACCTGCCGATGTAGGGGACACGGGTTCGTGCCCCGGTCCGGGAAGATCCCACGTGCCGCGGAGCGGCTAGGCCCGTGAGCCATGGCCGCTGAGCTTGCGTGTCCGGAGCCTGTGCTCCGCAACGGGAGAGGCCACAACAGTGAGAGGCCCACGTATCGCAAAAAAAAAAAAAAAAAAAAAGATTTTCTCTTACCGTAAATTCCACGGGAGTCAACAGTCTAAGTAGCTGCCAAAGCTAATTTGATTTTAATGTACATTAAAACAATTATTTTCCAGAATTGGGGATGAAAATAGTAACCGCGTCTACCATTTAGTAAGCGTTTACTATGTGAGGCATCATGCCAGGTACTGTACATACGTTATCTTATCTAATAGCCATACTACCCCTTCTATGTGAGCGCTAATAATCTCACCTCCTAGATGGGGAAACTGGGGTCCAGAGTGCTTCAGTGACTTGGCTGGAGTCACACAGCTGGCAAGGATCAGAGCTGGGATGCAAAGGAAACCCCGCTGTGTGGGTGTGGCTTAGGAACACAAACTGTCTGGGATGGTCCAACAAAGTGCTGAGTATGGGATTGAGTTCTAGTTGCCATACTTTAGGAGAGCACTGGCACAACTTCACCTGTGTCTAAAACCTGGTGTTTTTGGTCAGGCCAGTGAGAGGACCAGCAGATCCTAAGAGGCCCAATTAGAGCAACGGGTGATTTCTCCTGTCACAGTAGGTGCTTAATGAATGTTTGCTGAATGGCTGACTTTAGCTGGAAAGAAGTTTCATGCTGTCTGCTGTTTGGTGTCTAATGCTGTATAACAAACCGTCCCAAAGCACTGGCTTAGAACAGTGAGAGTCATTTACTACTGTTCTCTCTCATGGTTCTGGGAGCCGGCTGGGCTTAGCTGAGGGATTCTCACTCAGGGCCTCTCAGGTGGTTGCAGTCATGTGGCGGCAGGGGCTGGCATCATCTCTGAAGCTTCTTTGCCCCCTTGTCTGGGGCCTGAGTTGGGAAGACAGTGAGCTAGGTTCCTCAGCATCTTCCTCTCTCTACATGGTTTCTCATGTGGTTTCTCCAGCATGGCGGCTTCTGAGTGGTTGGACTCCTTATAAGGTGGCTCAGTGTTTCAAAGATTCAAGTCCCAAGTGAGAAGAGAGTTCAGTGGTAGCTGTATTGCCAGCAAGCCACACGGTGTGACTTCTGCTGCATCCTTACTATCAAGTCCACCACAAAGGCCTGCCCAGTTTCAAGGGGAGGGTACACAGAATCCAACTCTTGAAAAGCCAGGGGAGAGATTCTGGAAGAGCTTCTTGGACCAGACATGCTGTTGCAGCCATTTTTGTAAAATCCGCCACTTCCACCCAAGAATATTTGGGGTGAAGGTGAGGGGCTAGAATTGTTCTATAAGGAGTGAACTTAGGCCAGGTTATGGAAGAAAAGTAAAATGGAGACAGATTTTCCTTCAATAAGGAAGATGTTTTAAAGGTGATGGTTTCTCTTAAGGTGGAATGAATTTTCTGCCACTGAAGGATTAAGCATGGACTGTCAGAGCCCTTCTAGGGATTGATAGAGTAAGGTTTCTGCTCCCTCTGGCTGAGTGTATCCAGACATCTGCTAAGGGGACCAATTTAAGGGCCAGTATCTAGAGCAAGAAGTCTTCACGAGAACCAGAAAGGCCAGAGTAGTGGGCAAAGCTAAAATTTTAAACTTTTTAAAAATGTAAAGAGCATGGGACCCAGGCTGCCAGTGGTGGGACATTCAAGTTGGGGGGTGCAAACAGGAGTTTGAAGCCAGAGAAGAGCAAACAAGTATAAACAACGTGCAGCTGGATCTAAAGATTTGGAAAGTGGGTAAAGGATGGCAGAAGAGGCCTGAGCCTCTTCCCACCCTGGAGTGATGAGAGTGTGTTTCACATGCCAGCTGGGGTACCGGGCGTGCTGAAGGGGGAGGAGGTATGCTGGAAAGAGGTCAGCCTGGCCTTGAACACTATGTAGCCAGGAACACTTAAGCATCAAGTGGAGGACTTGAATTAGTGTGAACAATGAGGCGCCTTCTGAAGCTAAGACTGTTAATTCTCATGTCAAGAATCATGTGGTAAATGATGGTCAGTCTCTAGGTATTTATAAATCAAAACTGCTACCATGCTCCTCCGGGTGCTATATGAGTCTTGACAGAGTAAGGATTTTTCTGCCCTCTGATTGTTGTTCTAATGAACAACAATCCCTGCATGCCAGCTTCAGGCTGTGATGACACTCAGGCAGGGAATCACAGCTTCATGGCCTTACACATCAGCTCACTGCATGGTTTTGAGAAGGTTAATTTCATAATTAAAATCCATGTCTGATGAACAGCCCAGCACCAAGGAGCCATAGCAAGTCTCTTGCAGTCCTGGTAAAGATCTTTGTAAAACTGGGTCTGATACACAGAAGAGAAATCACAATGTATTACATTTATCTACCTATCTATCTATCTATCTATCTATCTATCTATCTATCTATCTATCTATACAGGCTACTGGGAAAGCTAAGTACCTTAAGATAAAATAATACAGACAAGAAGTTGAGATAAAATGAGTGACGGGCAAATACACGTCTGAATCAATAAGGAAACTTCATCCTGGATCACCAAAAGGACAAGGGCACTGGCTGGCTTTTGTGGTAAGTCAATGAGTCAGGTGAGTCACTGGCCTCGTGTGAGGATGAAAAAATGGGTGGAACGAATGGAACGGTAGTGATGTTCCAGAGACACAGAATGACCCAGTTTGGCTAATAAGCCAGCAGTTCCATATCGTACTCAAAGAGACGGGCCGCACTAAATCATCACGCCTGGGACGTCCACCATAAACCATAAGGTGCTGGCCCTTCCCCACTGTTCATAAAGTGGCCAGTGAGCCAGACCTCTCAGTTATAGAGTACATCAACCTAGGAGCAGATACATGAATTTAAATCCATATTGAGATACAGTTCAGTCGGTGGGGAGTATGATTCATGACTTTAGTTTAAAACCTCTCTGGAGCAATGTAGCTAGACTGGAATCTGTTATCCTTCACCCCTTGATGTTCACCTTCCCATGATACAGGTGGGTGGGCAAAACTGAACAGAGTCCCAAGTTGAAAAGTGGCCCAAAGGTTCAAAGAGGAGATGTAGATTGAGACCAAAACTCCCATGCCTACTTTGAATTATAGAATTTTGAAGTTGGAAGAGGCCTTAGAAATTATCTAAACCAATTTCTCATCTTATAGTTGGAAAAACTGATTCCATAAAGGAAAATGTACATATCTCCTGGCCATTTCTTTCTGATAGAGCATTTAGCCAATGCACACAGTGAAAAAGAATGGGAAAAGTAGAATTTGGGCTTGCAGAATTTTATTTTAGAAACCCTGCCATAGAATAATTGCTGTATCACTTGCCACCCTTGGGTCATGACCTGGTGGGAAGGAAGAAACACTGTGGGTCAGGAATTCTGTGATCTGGTCTCACCAGCATCTTAACTAGCTCTGGAACGTTCTCTCAGGTCCCTTTCTGATTTTCTTTCTTTATCCTCAAACCTATCAGAGTTCAGAGCACATGGCTGATGCTAAAGAAATGTTTGATGAATGAATAAATGCACTTAAGCTCTAAACTTCCACGCTTCTCTGCATAGTAATAAGAAAAAAAGTAAGTCCTCTTGAAAAGGGAAGGCTTCATCTATCAGAATGTGGATATATTCAAATTTCTGGATATTTGCTAAGATAAATGCACAGTAATTTTGCTAAAAATACTTTTAAAAAAAGCAATTAATTTAAGGGCACCTTGACGCCCCAGAGATGTCCATTCATATCATTCAATTTAGGAAGAGGAGCACTTCATTTTTATTCACTGGAGAATCAAGACCTCTGGGGACAGCTTTAAAAATTGATCTCCCTTTAAGCTTCCTTTATCCTTGCTTCTCAAAGCAAGGTCCCTGGACCAGCAGCAGCAGCAGCAGTATTATCTGGGTGCTTGTTAGACTTGCAGAATTTCAAGCCCAACCCTAGAGTTTGAATCTGCATTTTTTTTTTTTGCGGTACGCGGGCCTCTCACTGTTGTGGCCTCTCCCGTTGCGGAGCACAGGCTCCGGACGCGCAGGCTCAGCGGCCATGTCTCACGGGTCCAGCCGCTCTGCGGCACGTGGGATCCTCCCAGACCAGGGCACGAACCCGTCTCCCCTGCATCGGCAGGTGGACCCTCAACCACTGCGCCGCCAGGGAAGCCCTGAATCTGCATTTTAACAAGAGCTTCAGGTGATTTGTGTGCGAGCTAAAGTTAGGGCAGTGCTGTCATAGGTCAGTCCAGCAGGCTGAGATGGTTAGGAGAAGTGCCATCCACTTTGCAGTTTATAGTTCCCTCTGCCTCTATCAAAAAACCCGCCATTTGCACCGCCTACTTAAACACTTAAGGATAAATTCCCAGTGGAACAAACTTCAAGAAGCCTTCAGAATATTTCCTTCTTAATTATTAGATTGAACCATATGAAATCACTGGTACTCAATGGTTTTGAGCTACAAACATGGCCATTTCATATATTTCAACTGCTTACAATGCACCAAGCTTTGTGTTAAGTACTTTTAACTATGGTCATTCTAATCCACAGAACACTCTATAAGATAAATATTAAGTCAATTTTGTAGTTGAGGAAGTTAAGGACTAGAAAAGTTAGGGACTAGAAACGTTTCACAGCCAGTAATGAAAAGGCTCACATCCACACCCAACTCTGACCCTGAGGCCCAGCCTTTCTCAAGGCATGAACCTCAGACCATCACGTGGGAAGTCTGCTAAAATGCATATTCTAGGTACCATCCCAGACATATTGAATCTAGATCTCCGGTGTTGGGGATTAAGACTCTCTATATTTTATTATCTTCCCTGGGAATTAGGCATGTTTTATTCGAGAACAAATTGAACCCCCTTCTTTTTATACCCTGCTTCCTTTCCAAGTAGGTGGTGAAAGGCCACTGGCATAAAAGTCACCCCAGGGCAGACTAACCATATACCCAATTTCCCCAGGACAGTCGTGGTTTATGGATACTGTTTATGTTCACATTACAATTTCTAAGAGTTCCTCCTTTGATTCTCAAAAGAGTTCTGGTTTGGATGATAAATTATATGGTGGCCTTGTGCTAGGGGGAAAATTGGGTTGGGTTTCTCCCAAGAGAGCACCAGGGCTCTCTCCCCATCAGGCAGCTCTCTTGAGCTTCCCAGTGAGCTGGGCAGGGCTGGGTCTGCCCCGGTACGTCCAGTGTCCTGAGTCTCACTCTCCCCCTCCTCCAACCCTGGCCTCCCAAGCCTGCAGCTCCAGGCCAGCAGTGGCAGGCAGGCTAAGGCATTCACACAGGGATGCCCACGCTGCCATTCCCTGGAAACCTGTTAGAAACCTTTGAGCTGTTTTGATCTACACTCCACTGAGAACATTGTCTCTTTTCCATGTATCATCCTCTGTGCCATCGGGGCAGCCTTGCCTGAGACCCCTTCTCCATGACTACATAGGCATGTCCCCACTAGGCCACTAGGGCTAATGAGGTCTGACTCTTCTCTGGGACACAGGACCAGGCACTGAGTGAAATCCCAATGGGTGTTTGCTGATAGTCCAAATGATCAAATTAATGCAGTTATCAGATTATTGTCCCAGAAGCAGGTTTTGACAATTGAGGAGAAAGGAGAACCAGAAAACTAGTGGGCAGAGAATGTGATTACACCAAGGCCTTGAGGGAGTTGAGAAAAAAAAAAGCCCAAAGGGTGTCTGAAATGTCAGGATACAAAAAATATAAACTTATCTTTAAAGAATATGTTAGCTTCACTGTCAAATAAAATAATCAATATATTCTCCTTCAACCTCTAGACATCTTTTTAGGTAAAGTGTCCCTACATTTAAAAGAATGGGTCTAATTATGAATGTACTACAGAGCATCCAGAAAGTCTGGAAACACAAAGAAAATAATCTATTCATTATATCTTTTTCATATTAACATGTTGGCCCATTTCATTAAATTTACAGGAATTTTATCTGCAAACATGTCTGGAGGTTGAAGAAAATGTAACTTACATACCACTTACAAATAAGTTTATCTTATGCGTGATGGTTAATTTTATGTGTCAACTTGACTGGGCTATGTGGCACCCAGACATTTGGTCAAACGCTATTCTTGGTGTGTCTGTGAGGGTGTTTCTGGATGAGAAACATTTGGATGTTTCTCATCTCTGGATGAGATTAACATGTGAATCTATAGACTGAGTAAAGTAGACTGCCCTTCCCAGTGTAGGTGGGCCTCATCTAATCAGATGAAGACCTGAAGAGAAAAAAAAGGCTCAGTAAGCAGGAACTCCTCCTGCCTGACTGCTTGAGCTGTGACAGCAATCTTCTCCTCCCCTGAGGCTGGAACTTACACCATCACTTTTCCTGGTTCTCAGGTCTTTGGACTTGACCTGGACCTACACCTATACCACTGGCTCTCCTGGGTCTTCAGCTTGCCAGCTACAGATCTTGGGAGTCTCAGTCTCCATAATCATGTGACCCAATTCTTTACAATAAAGCCCGTGGCTCATACGATTACAGAGGCTGAGACATCCCAAGATCTGTAGTCAGCAAGCTGGAGACCCAAGAGAGCCAGTGGTCCAGAAGTTCCAGGCCGAGTACTAAGGCCTAAAAATATATATTCCTGAACATCTGCCTACCCTCAGGTCCAGGGCAAAATTCAGAAATGCTATAATTCAGCCTTTTCCAATAGCAGTTCAACCAATCAATATATTACCCACCCACTCCCAATAAGTTTTAGTGGTCAAATAAATGAGAGAAACACTAGATAAGGGGAAAAGATGGAACCAGAACCTTTAAGATGATTGCATGTACATGAGCCTCAAAGAGAGGAATATAACATGTTAGTTCTTCTCTAATGCTTTTGACCACTTATTCCCCATTCCTCCATCACCCACTTTTTATTCTTGCAAGACTGATATTCCAAGAAACACACTGGGGAAAAGCTGTGCCCAATCCATTCAGAATGGCCAGCTCTGATCATAAAGAAGCCAGTGGCGGGTTGGGCCTCTGAGATGTCTTCTGTGGATGGTACCCTAGGATCTACAAGGTCCTTTCCATTCAAATTCCAAAGAGCTTGTACATATCTGTTGGCTACACTTTTGTCATCATAAAGCAAGATTGTGTCTCTTCCTGTAGAATCTGCTTCATTTAGGACTAAAGATCAATATGAAGCATAAGGACTATGATTCCTGGCTCTGATGTTTACCAGCTCCATGACCTCAGGCAAGGTGCTAACTTCTTTGTGCCTACTTCCCTATCTACAAAATGGAGATGATAATAGTCGTTGTGAGGATTAAAGGAATGAATGCACATATAGTCTTAATATAGAGTTGTGCTGTCTCATAGGGTAGCCGCCAGCCACATGTGGCTATTTCCACTAAAATTAATTAAAAATAAAATTAAAATTCAGTTCTTTGGTTGCACTAGTCACATTTCAAGAGCTTAATAGCCATGTATGATGGGTGGCCACCATATTGGATAGTATAGAAGAGCCATTTCCATTGTCACAGAATGTTATAGAGCCTGGGCAGCAAGCAAGTGCTGAATAAGGGTTAGGTTTTATTTTCCCAAGGCCCCAAAATAGGTCAGGTTGGTTGATTAGATCCTTAACTCTTCAGTCAGATCTCCCTCTAGGGGACAAATACAAATTGTATGTTCTCAGTCACTCTTTGCCCTCTCTTCTCTCTATCTGTTTCCACTTCCCTCCCACCTCCCTCCCACCTCCCTCCCTCCCTCCCTCCCTCCCTTCCTTCCCTCCTTTTCTCCCTCCCTCCCTCCTTCTCTCTCCTTCCTTCCTTCTCCCTCTTCCTTCCCTCCTTTCCTTCTTTCTTTTCCTTTCTTCCTGCCTCTGTCTTTCTCCCAAATAGAAGTATCACCAGAGAGTTTCCTGGTCCTTTATCATAATTTGATACCTGAACCTTTGCTGTTGTGTTTTCCTAGCAAAATACCCTGCTCTCCGGGTTCACTGTTCCAGGGTCACTGTTGCATGGGCCCAAGGGCTTGCACTGCTCTCACACCACCTCTGGGAGGTCCAGACTTTGTGAGTCAGAGAGCTAAGACTGTCTTTCCACCAACTCCATCCTTTCTCTCTATCAAAGTGAAAGACTTTGACATACATAAATGTGCACCTATTAAATTATTTGTAGAAGCAAATGTCGCTGTAATGAGCTCAGCCAAACACTATTGCCATGGGCTGCTGCCTAGGCCTTAGAGAAACAGGCTAAAGGAAACTTTCTGTTGATAATACTCATCGTGATAAGATGTGACCACCATTCCTTTCTAAAAGGATCATAATGGATATTGATTCTTAGTTTTGGAGTTTGGCTCATTAAAATACCAAACAGAATTCTATGGGGAATGAGCTATATTGATTGGTTCATTTTGCTTTTATGGGTTTGTTTCCTATGTAACATGTAATTGTATTTTATAGTTGCTATAATATGCAAGAATTAAAGACCTAATTTGGCTAAACAAGAATTGACTTATAAATTATGAAACATTCTCTCCCATCAAACTCCTGGATAATTAAACGAAACGTTAGCAAGTGCTATCTTTGCAGATTGTTTTGTATTTGGGGTGGGAGCTGGAAGAGTGGGAACTTTTTTTTTCTCCTGTCACTTTTTAACTTTCTTAGCACTTAAGCCACTAGTAATGAGTTTAGGGATTTCAGACAAGGCTGTTAAATTTTTGCTGAGGTATATTAAGCTGTCTTTTCTTTCACATTAGTTTGCTTCTAAAATCTCAAAGTGAACTGCCCTGAGTGGTATGGTGTCAAGGGCGCAGGTTCTGGCGGTAATTAGACTTAAGTTCAAATTAGACTCTGCCTCTCCCTCCTCATTTCAGTAGGTAGGTTGTACTTTCCTGCACCTTGTTTCTGCACTTGACCATGTAACATGCCTTTGCTGGTGGAAAGTGAGCATACATGATGCACAGAATAACTTGAAAAGCACTTGCATTATTGGGCTTGCCGTATTGTTCTATCACAGCCATGAGAAGAACGTGCTTATATTAGCAGCTGGTCTCAGGAGAAGGAGAAAAAGCACCCGCGGGAGAGCCACCTCCAGCCAAGCTCAACCTAGACAGCCGACTCTTAGCCCATAGGTGTATTTCTGGGCTGAGGAAGTGATTATCGCTGCATGGTGCTGCAGTTGTATCACAGCTAACTGACATACCCTGTCAAGCATTATTTACCCATCATCTTCTCCCACTGTCAAGGGGGATGGCTCTCTTTCTCAGCACTGCCCTTAGAGATGAAGAAAGTCACCAACAAGAATAAAGAGATTAAAAAAAAAAAAGAATAAAGAGATTAGTCCATGTGCTGAATGGATATGTACACATCCAGTGCAGAACAGTTCTTCCTATCTGCAAGAGTCAAGTTTATAGAGACAGGAAAGCATTTGTGGTGTCTAAGGAGTAACTGCCTGGAAGACTAAGAATATAGCCTTTACACCATGAAACATATATTAGAGAACAGAGCTGCTAAATAGGATAAACCATTAGAAGACAAGATAATAGACAGAAGGAGGAAAAATATGAGGGGAGATGACTAAAACCTAGATGCAAGAGATATTTAAGGGCCCAGCTGAATCCAAAAAGGAAAGATGAGGAGAAAGCCTAAATAAGATTAATTTATGTGGGGTTTTTTTTTTTCCCTTTGTTTAAATCAGAGTCTACAACTCTCACAGGGAATCAAGCATCTAAGCACGACTCCCTTAATGGTAGATTCACAGTGGCTGAGGGATTTATCAAGGTAAATGAGCTTCATAAACCTATCCACTTCAGTGATGGGTGGTAAAACAGGAAGTGACTCTGCACCCCATCCCAGGGAATCCTTGCACTTCAGCACAAAGAAGCACTGAGTGAGAAAGAAGAGCAGAAGAGACCAGGGGGACTGGAAAAGGGGTACACAGAGATGTGGACCTCAGGACCAGATGCTCGGGCTAAGCAATGAGAACACGGCTTAAGCAAAGAAATGGGATCTTTTCTGGACTGAAGAGTGTTAGCCATTAAATTCCAGAGTCCCTGTCTTATTTGACACTTTCCGGTGAGCGAGTATTGCACAAGGAAATCTTTGCATCCGGGGATAACACTAAGGTCTTTTGAGCAATACATATAAGGCAGTTCAAGAAAGATCCCACAAGACTGATGGCTAAAAGGTGGCAGATGAGACTCAGTGTTGACAAATGTCTGATAAAATGTTTCAAGAAAATGGTGTTCTTCCATGAAACATCAGTAGTGTCTGTATGGCCAGTAACTTTAGGTGATTAGAAAGAGGGGTATACCCACAAAGACAAAAAAATAGGAAAGATGATGTTAGAAGAAGATGGAAAATGATAGACAAGTGGGAAGTGACTCAGTAGAAAAGAGAAACAAGAATGCTAAAGGCCTATAGAGGAGGGTGCCAGTAATATGCAAAGGGATTCAGACTGCAGAACCCAGAAACACTCAGAAATGGAAGCTATCAGGGGAAGGGTGGGGCAGAAAGCAGAAGGGTTGGTATAAAGTCTGTATAAGGAGTAGTTAGACACCCAGATCCCCTCTCCTACACCCTCAGCCACTAAATGACAATTATTCTCCTACCCAACAAAGAGATGGAAAATTTTTTTTTCTAAAAAAATTGAACAAGGGTGGCTCCACTTCCTGTATGGTGAAGCACTATGTTAAAAAGACAATTAAGGAAATAGCTACATAAGTAACAGGCAGGTCCCTATCCTCTTTCCTCTACTTGCTTACTAAACACTAGGCAGGTGACTGGAAATACTTCCTACAAAAATAAACAAGCCTAAGAGAAAGATTTCCCCATTGAAAAGGCCAGCTTACTCCCTGATTTTGCTTTAGTGAAACACAAAGATTTGACAAGCCTTACTCATATATACAGAGCTTTCACCAGTTTTTTTAATACTTCATATAAAATATGACTAGATCTCCAAGGATCACCTGATATGTGTGAAAGCTCTCAACATCAAAGACTGAAACTGGATTGGCTGCATCTAACAGTTGGCCAAAAATAATAATGTTTTAAATATAAGAGGAATTAATATCATTTTTGTGTAAAACAAGTCTGAAAGTAGGCATTCCATGATGTGTATGGTGGTACAGAGTCATTAGGGACACAAGCTGCTTCTTTCAAGATAACAGAAAGCTGTTTCATCAAGCTAGCATCTAGATTCTGACCTCAACTAACCTCACAGTCCAAGATGGCCATTAGAGCTCCAGCCATCATGTCCAATTCCAAACAGCAGGGAGGAAAAGAGCAGAAAGATAAAAAAGCAAACCCTCCAGTTGAGTCATCTCTCTCTAGGCAGCTTCCATAGTAGCCCTCCAAATACTTCTACTTACCTTTCACTGGCCAGAACACCCTTCTTCTCTAGCTACCATGGAAGCTGGTAAATGCAGTCTTTCAGCAGGGTACATATCTGTCCTGAATAAAATTGTTTTATGGAAAAAGGAGAGGATAGATTTCTGATAGACTCAGCAATCTCAGACACATAAACACACACATGCGCATTCACACATACACACACACTGAATAAAGCAATTGGAAAGAAACATGGTTGATATGCCAGGAACAGAAGAAAACCTCAAAAAATATTTTCAGGGCTTCCCGGGTGGCGCAGTGGTTGAGAGTCCACCTGCCGATGCAAGGGACAGGGGCTCATGCCCCGGTCCGGGAAGATCCCACATGCCACGGAGTGGCTGGGCCTGTGAGCCGTGGTCGCTGAGCCTGCATGTCCAGAGCCTGTGCTCCGCAACGGGAGAGGCCACAACAGTGAGAGGCCCGCGTACCGCAAAATAAATAAATAAATAAATAAATATATTTTCAGAGAGTTAGAAGATGTTTCACCCCAAGAATAAAAAACATATTTCTATTTAAAAGAAATGAACAAAAAATAAGAGCTGTATGAAATTTAAAATATGGTAGCCACCAAAAAAAGGAGAGTGAATTGAAAGATACAGTTGAAGAAATCTCACATAAAATAAAAGCAAAAAGACTAAGAGATAGTAGAAAAGACCAGAAAACTAGAAAATTAGTCCAGAAAGCTTAATATCCTAATAATGTTTGAGAAAGAGATTTTAGAGAAAATTGAAGGAGGTTAAAAAAAGTTTTCTCTCTTTTGAAGGATATGTTCCCATTTGAAAGTGCTCACTGAATATCCTATAAAATAAAGGAGAAAAATTCACAAAAGGTACATTATTATGAAATATAAGAACACCAGAAAGACAAAATTTCCAGAAAGGAAAAAAAAAAAAAAAAAAAAGATTCCCAAAGCAACAATAAAAGATGGAAGATAGAACTCAAAGGAAAAATGCCTTATACAATCTCAGGGGTAATTATATTCAATCTAGAATCCTATACCCAGCCAAACTATCAATCAAATGTGAGGATAGAATAGCCATTTTCAAACATGAAGTGACTCAAAATGTTTATTTCCCATGCATTCTTTCTTGGAAAACCATTAGAAGATTTTCCCTGTTGAAATGATGCAGTAAACAAAGAAAAGGGAAGATGTGAGACCCAAGAAACACAGGATCCAACACAGAAGGTAAGTAAAGGAAATTCTCAGGATAACGACAAGGAAGTTCTCTGGACGTCAGTTTTGCAACAGGCCTGGGGAACAACCAGTCAAGATTGTAGGAGGTGGATAGACTGGTCCAGGACAGGCGGAAGTAAGCAAAAGCATTAGAACTGATTAATATGACCATCCTGAGAGAGCCTTTATGTTTCTAGCAGAGAAAATTGGTTCACATTCATAATGCTTTACAAGTAACAAAACTGTAACAGGCTATTATCTCCTTTAAAAAAAAAAAAACTGAGGGACTTCCCTGGTGGTCCAGTGGCTAAGACTCCATACTCCCAATGCAGGGGCCCTAGGTTCAATCCCTGGTCAGGGAACTAGATCCCGCATGCCACAACCAAGGATCCCGCATGCCGCAACTAAGACCCAGCGCAGCCCAATAAATAAATAAATAAATAAATAAATAAATGTTTTTTAAATTAAAATTAAAAAAAATATTAAAAAACTGAAAATTTGTATCAAAGGGATATATAATATAGGATAATTCATAGCTCATTTATGAACAATATTTACAAAGCTATAATAATGCAAAATGTTAATATAACCAGAAATTATGATGTAACCATATTAGAAAGATGGGGGAGGGAAGTTTAGGAAGTATATGTGGAATATAAAATTAATGAAGTTAAACATAGCAGTTTAAGCATATGATTTAGGAAAGTAGTGGTAAATAGGAGAAGAAAGAGTAAAAAAAGAATTAAGACCAGTTGCCTTTGGGGAGTGGGACTCCTGGGTGGAGAGCAGTAACGTAAGTTACTGCTGTTTTTCATGATAAACATTATGGAAGCACCACTTGACTTTTAGAACTATGACACCTATTGTTATGATGAAAGAAATTAATCATCTATGCAGAAGCAAACAAAACAAACTGGTTCTATAATGACAATTTCTGGGCAGCACTTGAAAATATTTGGGAAAAAAGGAGAAAAAAAAGAAATGTCAAACTGTTTGAGCACAGCTCTGCATTCTTCTGCTCAGACCCCCACATGCATTTCTGTCATCCCTGCTCAGAAAAGCTTTGCCAAAGCAGGAAAATACCCAAGAAGAGATTTGTATTAACCCAGCAGTAAAGCTGTTTCACCCTAAAGTGACCGCCTTCTGTCAAGACGCTGGCCCTCCCATTATTCTAAAAAACAAGACTAGTAATAAGGTCCTCTGTCTTAGAAGGTGAAGACTGAGGAGGACATTATCTACGTTTAATGTCATGAACATTCTGCCAAGAAGTATAAACTTAGTGTCATAGGAGTAGAAAAAGGCACAGGGGACAAGAGTGTCCCTATGCCCTTTCCTCATCGTCACAAATATAAAAAGTATTAACTGAGAGACATAAGTCATTAAAAATGCATTCAATCAGCTCTACCAATTATAAAGCTAAATCAATGTAAATATCTGAAACATTTCATCAAGGAACACTCAACTGCTGAATTGAGTGAACCACTCAAGACATGCAATAATATGGGTCAATATAAAAAAAGTCATGTTGGGACTTCCCTGGTGATTAGTGGTTAAGACTTCGCCTTCCAATGCAGGGGGTGTGGGTTCAATCTCTGGTCAGAGAGCTAAGATCCCACATGCCTTGCGGCCAAAAAAAACAAAACATAAAACAGAAGCAATATTGTAACAAATTCAATAAAGACTTTAAAAATGGTCCACATCAAAAAAAATCTTAAAAAAAAAAATGTTGAGTGAAAGAAGCCAGACACAAGAGTACATACTGCATTTGTTCATTTTGCCATTGTTCTCTAAACTGTACATGTGTGATTCACATACTCTTCTAGGATGATATGATATGTTTCCTAATTTGAACCATTCTGAGGTTTACTCTTGCAAAAAGGTTTACTCTTGCAATATTTCTGGAATATAATACTTCTACCTAAAAATACTATCTATGGAGGTCATTAATGTTTGCTGAAAACCTACTGTCCTGTAGCTACATTATATATATCATCATCTTTATACTCAGAGTAGCACTTTATTAGTTATCATGATTCTAAATTAAAGATTAGACAACTGAGGCTCAGAAAGGCGAAGTAACCTTGCTCAAGATCTAGACACGCATGCAGATCTACTTGACTCCAGGGTCACCGCTCTTTTGACAGCATCAGATTGTGGTAATTTCATTCTTTTAAGAGGAAACAAAGGATTATTTGGAGTTGTATGCCGAACATGATCAGGAAAGGCAGTTGAAGCTCTCATCTCTCAGAAGCCTGGAGTAGATGGTGGTGGTCTAGCCTCCCTGGAGGGTGCCCCAGAAACGACTTTAGCATTGTTCTCTTTCTTCCATCATCTTTCACTCTTCTGGATAATTATGTGCCCTGATGCTTAGAGAAGTTCCATCCTTGACATTAACTTCAACAATGATACAGAAACATTTGTCCTTCCCAGTGGGAAGCTAACTGAGAAAACAACTATCAATGATGAGCAGAAGCCAAAAATGAACAAAACTGGAAAGTGATGATTCAAACTGCTGGGAGCCTTAGATGAATTATGTAGGATATTCCAAATGCACTAGGATTTGACTGTTGCCAAAGAAAGTAAGTAGAACCTTGGTGATTTATTTAAGAGATTGTTTAAATTCACTTGATCCATGGCTAAGGCTCCAGAGGTGATATGACCCAGCCAGAATTGCTCCTCTTTCTGGAGTAAAAAGAAATGAATAAAAGGAGAGGTAGGTAACTAAAGTTCCCTTCTGATCACAAAAGAATGCCTAGTGATTGTTTTAGGAATCTCTTTAGGTTGGATAAATGGCAGAATACAGAATCTGCCCTCTCCCCAGCCAGTTTCATTTTTAAAAGCATCACAGTGAAGCCTCCAGAAGGGAGTTAAGTGCTGCAGAAGACAGCCACAAACAGCAACTTCTTAAAAATAAAACTGAAAAACAGACTAATTAATTTACAAAGTGTAGGGCATGCTAAGAGTGCAATAAAAATCCTGCCCATTTAGTGTCCACTCGTGTTTCAGCAAAACAGAGCACTTGCAAAGTGCTGTAAATTAAATTATAAGGCACAGCTATGGTGCATAATTCTCAGATACTCAGATATATATATATATATATATATATATATATATATATATATATATACACACACACATACAATTGAACTGAAACCATTCTTAATGCAAAAAATCCCTTAATATCTAATTGGTAAGCATCTCTATTGGCCATGTTTCCAGGACTGTATCTCTGAAATTTTTAGTAGTTAGGCTGTCTAGGTGACTCCGACCAGGGCGGTAGCAGTTAATGTTGTTGAGGAGGTTAAATTCTGGATCTATTTGAAGGATTTTCTGACAAATTGATGTGGGTTACAAGAGAGAGAGAGGGAAGCATAGAGAATGACTCAAGGTTTTTCACTTTGAGCAAATGAAAGATGGAGTCATGATAAAGCAAGATGAAGAAACCCAGGAGTGGAGCAAATTTGTAGGGAGAGGGAAGCTCAGTTTGGACGTGTTGGGTTTGAAATAACCACTAGACTTCCAAGCATAGGACTAGAGCAGGCAGGTGAATATATGAAGAGAGAGGGGAAAGACCTGATATTTTTTGTGTGCCTACATGGTTGCCGGACCTTATATTCGTTACCTCATTTAATTCCACAGAAACCTACGTGTTGGATATTTTACCTCTGTTTTGTTTTATGCTGTTTACATACAAATGTTGAGTATCAAAGCATTTAAATGACACTGTCAAGGTCATACAGCTGGTAGATGGGGAGGCTGGAATTCAAATCCAGGTTGCCTGATGCCAAAGTCCATGCTCTTTCTTTTTGCTGAGCCATGCTGCCTCAGGCCCGTGCCCTTTGTATCTTTTCACTCTTTGAGGAAGTGAATATTTCATTAGTGAGAACATAGGTTGCATGTTCTAGAGACCCCAAATAGTAGTGGTTTAAACAAAACCATTGAAGTTATTTCTCTTTTCTGTAACGGATTGAGGTAGGTACTCCAGGCATCATCATGGGACCCAGGCTGCCCCCATCTTCCTGCTCCACCATCCCCATGATATTTCCTTTTCCTGAATGGATCAAAATAGCTGAATTCCATGGCCATGATCCAAACAACAAGATGGAAGAAGGGAGAATGATGGTCCCTATCTGAAAATTGTGCACATCATTACTATTCACATATCATTGGCCAAAACTTAGTCCTAAGCCACCTCTAGCTGCAAGGCAGGCTGGGAAATATTGCCTTTATTTTCAGCAATCAAATGTCAAGCTAAAAAACCAGGCCTTCTAATATTATACTTTGAGAGAAAAGGGGAGAATAGGGATCAGAGGATAGCAAGATCTGCTCTAAAAGTTGGACTAAATTTCTTCTTAATGTCTTCAGGTGAATGCTATGAAACAAGTTCATTTTATATAGGTTTGAATTTTAAAATATCATTAAAATCTCAATGTATGTGTATTTTTAAAAATGCTAATTCCTTCATATAAAATGCAAGGAAACAATATTTCAAAGGATGGTGTGAAATCATAGAAAATATATGTATTGGTCTTTGTGCCTGGTTCCTAACACGGAGCTCCTGAAAACCTTGTAATTTTCTAAGTGATAAGGGCAGTAGGAGCATCTTTTGTTCTACTATTTGGTCTTTGACCCTAGGTCCTAAATCCCTTGGAATTTCCTGGGTGATAGGAGTCTTTTGTCCAAAGGAGGAGACTCTTGGAGGACTCCTGGATGGCTTCGGGATGGGGGCTGATCACCAGAAAGACCAAGCCATGATTAGAAGCTTGGAACTTTCAGCCCCACCCTCCATCCTCCGGGAAGGGGAGAGGGATTGGAGATTGATTCAATGATCGTGCCTACCTGATGAAGCCCCCATAAAAATCCCAAAAGAATTAACTGTGGCATGAACACATCCATGTGCCAGGAGGCTGATGCACCCCAACTCCAAGGGGACAAAAGCTCCTGTGCTCAGGACCCCTCCAGACCTCGCCCCATGTATCTCTTCATCTGGCTGATCATCTGTATCCTTCATCACATTCTTTATTATATAATAAACCAGTAAAAATAAGTATGTGTTTCCCGGAATTCCGTGAGCTGTTCTAGCAAACAACAGAACCTGTGGAAGGAATCGTGGGAACCTGCAATTTATAGCTAGTCGGTCAGAAGCCCAGGTGACAACCTGGGACACACAACTGGCATCTGAGGTGAGAGAGCAGTCCTGTGGGACTGAGCCCTTAACCTGTGGGGTCGACACTAACTCCAATTAGTGTCAGAATTGAACTGAATTGCAGGATGCCCAGCTGGTGTTGCAGAGGACTGCTTGGTGTGGGGGAAAAACCTACATAGCTGGTGTCAGAAGTGTGAGTGTGGCAGCAGTGTGTGCATAAGGGAGAAACACAGGAGAGCTCCTTCCCATACAGATGGGGACAATGTGGGTCGTAAACTATGCTGACACTATTGCCATATGGAACCACCAATTTAGCTGGTATATCAAAATTCCTGTCATCCTTGGCCAGGATGAGTCTTGAAAGACATGAGTTTTTAATTATCAGATTCTCTCAGTAATGCATCTGTCACATAACTGTGGCCGCCCAATAATTTTAACTTCCCTTTCCATGATCCAACAAGACATTTCTTTTTTTTTTTTTTTTGCGGTACGCGGCCTCTCACTGTTGTGGCCTCTCCCGTTGCGGAGCACAGGCTCCGGACGCGCAGGCTCAGCGGCCATGGCTCATGGGCCCAGCCGCTCTGCGGCATGTGGGATCCTCCCGGACCGGGGCACGAACCCGTGTCCCCTGCATTGGCAGGCCGACTCTCAACCACTGTGCCACCAGGGAAGCCCAAGACAGTTCTTTTATAACAGAGCAACTCTTGTCAAAATAGTGTTACTTTTCAAATCAAACTGCCAATTTTAGGAAATTGAGGTCAAAAACACCAAGATTGTTCCTCTACTTCTCTCTGCTCCTATTATTAGGTAGAATAACAATGACGGTAATAATCATGAGGAATGAGAGAAAAAAACTTTTAATGTAAACCCCAAATTTACATTTCTATTTCAGACTTCTAGCTGGTTTGTATATATCACTGTCTCCACCTGGAAGTCTGATAGACACAGCAATCTCAGAATGTCCAAACTGAACCCTTAAAATATTTACACCCTGCATAGCCTACTCATCTCAGTTGTTGGAAACCTAACCCTTCCAGTTATCCAATCCTTCCACAGGACAACAATTTGGGATGCTTCTCATGTTCTCCTACTCACATCCAATCCATCAGAAGATCCTTTTGGTTCCATCATAATCTGATGACTTCTCACCACATCCACCTCTGCTATCATAGTACTGGCCACCATCTTCCTTTTCCTGGGCTATTGCAATATCCCCCCATTCTTCCTGTAACCCTACAGTCAACACTCAACGAAGCAGCCAGGGTGATGCTTTTAAAACATGACTCAGATCATGCTCTTCCTCTGCTCAAAGGCCTGCAAGTGGTTTCCCATGTGCCTCATAGTAATGGCCACAGGGGTCTCCAAAGCCCTGTGACCTTCCTGCCTGCTCCTCTCTCCCTGCTCACGTGGCTGAAGCTCCTGGGACATGACAGGCATTTCCACCTGAGGGACGTTGCTCTCGTCAGTCCCCTGCCTAAAGTGCCCTTTCGGCCAGTCATCCCCTGGCTCCAGCCCTCACCTCCTTTATGTCTTTGCTCCTCAGTGAAGCTGACCTTCATCCCTACTTAACACCTCAGCTACTCTCCACCTCAGCATGCTAGATTCTCCTTGATTCTACTCTACTTTTTCTTTTATTTTTTTCCCACAGTGTTCAACACCTTTACTTATTTGGCAGTGTTAATTCTCTCTCTCCACTCAGAATGCCATCTCCTCGTGGGCAGGGATCCATGTCTGTCTTGTTCATTGCTTGCAGGCCCCAGCCTAGAACAATGATGGGCACATAGGAGCCCAGCCCAGAATGATGATGGGCCCACAGGAGCCCCAGCCCAGAACAGTGATAGGCACACAGGAGGGAACTCTGCTCTGTACAACTGCAAGTTACACCTACTAACCATGTCACTGTGCACTTATCAAAGAACTATTACATTTAATAACAATTGTATTAAATTGTTTTATGGATAAAGACATTCTCAGAAAAACATGGCATCCTATTGTTGGGATTTTTTCCTCAGATTTTGTATAATTTCATTAGAAAACACTGCGTTTATGGCTCAGAAAGCTTAACCAAATAACTTCTAACTAGTCGAGTGGTTGAAAAAGAGGTAAAAGAGGTCAAAAAGAGGTAAAAAGAAAACCAGCTATTTGCTTTCAGGAAAGGCATGAAAGTTGGCAAGACTTCAGATTACTAAGGGAAGAAATTCTCGAGGGTTTCATTTCGGTAACTGTACCTAGTATTAATGATCCGCCAACGTGTTGTTTAAACACGCACAGTCAACACATTATGCAAACAATGCCCTGGCCAACAGCATGCGGGGGCTTTTCACACACGCCACACTTAAGACCCAAAGTCATAGCTAATTTATGGCCAAGGACACAACTAATGTGAGCAGTAAATAAAGTCGTGCCCCGAGAGTCGGCAGATCAAGAAAGATGTCACTACACTGGAATTACTCAAGGTCATAAACTAGGGCCTCTTTATTTGTTCTGCTTCTGGACCGAGGCCTAGACCTAGCTCAGTGTGGACAGTCAGTGTTGTGGAATGAATGAATGAATAAATGAACAAATGAATGACAGGGCTGCTAAAGAGGACGGAGTCCTTTACAGAGACTTCTTAAAGTTGTTCTCATTGCTTTCACTTTTTCATTTCTCCTTCTATTTCATTAAGATGATTGAAGAGGAGGATGAGAAATAATCTCATGAGAGGAATCTGAATAATGATCTGTTTCATGGCAAAGCAATTAAAGGCCAGAGATACAAAATTATTGGGCCAAGACCGCACATCTTTTGGTAAAGACTTTACAAATAAATAAAATTTACAGACGTTTTCTCACATTTTTATAGTAGTTTTTCAAAACCCACACTCATGGGACTTCCCTGGTGGTCCAGTGGTTAAGACTCCACACTCCCAATGCAGAGGGCCCAGGTTAGATCCCTGGTCAGGGAACTAGATCCCACATGCCACAACTAAGATCCCTTATGCCGCAGCGAAGATCCCACACGTGGCAATGAAGTTCCCGTGTGCTAAGACCTGGTGCAAACAGGGAGATCAGCTCTGTGGTTTGTAACCACCTAGAGGGGTGGGATAGGGAGGGTGGGAGGGAGGGAGACGCAAGAGGGAAGAGATATGGGAACATATGTGTATGTATAACTGATTCACTTTGTTATAAAGCAGAAACTAACACACCATTGTAAAGCAATTATATTCCAATAAAGATGTTAAAAAAAAAAGACCTGGTGCAGCCAAATAAATAAATAAATATTTAGAAAAAAACACACTCATGATTCTAACAATAGGTCCAGACTACTGAAGATTTTCAGATTTACTCTATCTTTAAAACCAAAACTATAGGGCTTTTCTTTGTAATTATACATCAATTTCCAAGGGGATAGGGAAATAAAATTCATGAGTGACTCATTCCCAAAGAGCTCACAGACATTCCTGCTAGGGTACCCCATTCTCACTCTTGTGTGACCTTAAAAAACTCTACAATGAGAACAGATTTTGAGTGGGTGAGAAGAGGAAAGACTCCCTGTTCCCAATCCCCAATCCTTCGATGTAAGCAGTTTCGTAAAATTCCTTTTAACCAAGGACCACAATTGTTATTCCATAAAAATACTTAAAATGCAAATATCTCTGGAAGAGAAAAAACAAAACTGTTGACTTAGATTCACACTAGGGGGTAAATAACTTATCAGATCTTTTCCAGGGAGTAGGTTCTGAGGGCTTCAGACTCCAAGGAGAGAAACAAAGCACTGGAGAAAAGTAAAACAAATGTTGCCTCACTTACATCTTTGCTTGAGGCTACCCTGCCTCTGAATTTAGCAATGTCTCTACCAGATCAATTCCCAGGAATTTGGTCTGAGCACTTACAACTCCAGTGTCCGTTCTATTCTCACTGCCTCAGCCTTCCTCTACCTGCCTGCTTTGGTCCTCCCAACAGTCCCTCTGCCAAAGGCAATTCCAGTTTTGTCCCCGTCTGTCTCAATGTAGCTGCTCTCATGGGATAAAATACTAAACGAGAATTTTTTGAGATAACTGTAACCCAGGTGACTAGTAAAGGACTCAGGTTTTCTTCCTAAGGACAGTATTACTTGTCAGTTCCCATGGGAGTAGGCCCTGAGATGGATCTGTAGCAGGAAGTTTATTGCAGACTATTCTCAGAATCAACACTCCTGGGGAACTGAGGGGAGCAGGGCTGGTAAGGAGAGAAGCTGAGCGGCGATGCAGTTGAAACAAAGATCTCGGCCAATCCAATGGGGAGACTATAGCCAAGATGGCCCTTCGGAGGTGTCCTGAATGAAGGCAGGAGGGCTGCCACACTTACAGCCCAGCATTGACCAGACATCAAATGCCATCTATGCCTGAGTAGCAGGCATGATCTTGGAGAGATCTCGGGCAAGGCAGCCCCTACAGCTGAGGGCAAGACCCAAAGAGGACCATCAGCTGAAGGCCATCAGCCAACAGCACTGCCAGCAGCTGGGGAAATAGGTGCTTCAGTCCTGGAGGAGCAGCCTAGCAAGGTACCACAGCATCCGCTACCATAAATCACTGCTCCTTTTAAGTGCAAGCTTTGAACAAGGGCTCAGAGAAAGAGAAAACGGATGGTTATTTTGTTAGAAACTTTACCAAGATCTGTTCTGTTCAGAAACCCATGCCCCCCCGGCCCCCGCCAACCCAGCAGTAATGTCGCCCATGGTTTGGTTTTGAGTTGCCGGTTCAACACTTCTGGATCAATCTGCATTTGCAACTGTCACACTGATAATAACTCAATGCGAGCATCTGCTTGCTTCACTGTAAGTGTAGTCAGACTCACAAATTAAATTGTTCGAAATTCATATTATAATAAATTACTTTTCTGTCATTTCTCCTTTATATTCAGTTAAAAATATGTGCATAAGTAATAATTTTCAAATAAATTTCATTTCAGGATAGTAAAGGAAGCATTATAAAATATTTGATGTGAAAAAGAGAGAATTAAATCGAAAAAGTAATTTAGGATTGGAACTTGCCCTAGAGTTATTCTCCTGGCTGCCCATTAAAATCATCTAGAAAGTTGTAAGACATCCTGATGTCCAGGCCGTACCCCAGGCCAACTAAATCAAACTTCTGGGGTAAAACCCAGGCATCGTTATTCTGGAAACTCCCCAAGGAATTGCAGTGTACAGATAAGGTTGAAAAGTCTGGGCCCTAGTGCAATAGATCTCAAACTTGAGTGTGTTTCACAATCAGCTGGAAATCTTGTCCAACCACATTTTCCTAGGCCCCACCCCCAGAATTTCAATAGCTCTGGGATGGGGTTCATAATGTGCATTTCTAATCAGTTCCTGGGTGATGCTGATGCTGCTGGTCCCAGGACCATACTTTGAGAAACAGGGTTCTAGGGGCTTTGCCTAACCAGAGTCTCCCACCACATTTAACAAATCCCCACCCTTACTTCCTGGTTCCCCTACCCTCCATCCCCCAATCAAACACCTTGGAAAATCTTGGAAATTTTTTCTTTAAATCAGCCTTTGCAAAGACGCTTTCCCCTCTACACAGCTATTTCCAAACGCTACATTTTCCCATCCCCCTAAGCAGCAACCACCAGCCACCAGCTAAGACGACCTCTAACTTCTTCCATGATTTTTCATCTCCTTTTGTCTTGAATTTCTCTGTCACTTAGGCATGATTCTGCAGATTATAGGACTAGAAATACTCTCTTGAAACAGCAAACTAATTGCTTCTATTGCATACTTCAAGCCCAGCATTTATGCTGTTGGAAAGCAAATCCACTCACCTATGTCTTTTCACACTTGCTGTTTTGTATCCTGAGATGGGTCACATGCAGTTGCTCATCTACACAGCATTTTGCTGGCAGGATCTAGAAATGCATTACACTGTTATGACTCAAATCAAGCAATGTCTGTAAATAACACAAAGATGGAAAGCAGTAATTTGGCTACAGTGCTCTCTTAGTTCCCCCTAAAATCAAGGTATTTCACAGGAGGGTTTAAAATAAGATTTAACCCTTGCTTTCTTACAGTGCTTTCAATGGGAAAGAGACCTTTCTGAAAGGTCTTCTCATATTAAGACTCATACCCTCAAACTCAAACACTAAATCTGAAAAGGTGTTTGAAGATTCAGATAAAAATGAACTTTCCCATTTAAGAGAGCCTGAAGAAAAAGGAGACCAAAAAAGTCCTCATTTTCTCTAGCCAAAGAAGAATATTCACACAATTTTTCAGTTTGGCCAAGATTAGTAACTCATAATCTGAAGATACTGGCTACTGTTGAAGTGAATATCAAGATTTATTGACCTGCGGAGTAAATGTTAACGGAGGTGAAGCTGAGGTTAATAACAAAGTTCAAGGGATAATATACATCCTTATATTTGCTGAAATAAAAACTCAGCCATATATCGCTCATACATACATTCAGAAACCTCTTTTACCAAAAAGCTCTGGAAATCTCTTTGCTGTGACAGATTGCTTAAACATATGGCCGAATTTCCATTTGTATTAACATTCTCCAGGTACCCAGCCAGCCAGAAAAGCAAAGCATTAATCACTTCCTCTGAGGATCATCAGTAGCCAATCAAAGGGTGGCCACTTATTTACATATGAGATCTGATTGGAAGATCCTAACCAGCAACTCATTCTCATCAATCCTCCTAATGTAAGCAGAGTATTGAAGTGACCCACACTTTTTATCACATACAAAATAAAAATATTCTAAACTTTTAACTTCATACAAATCCAAATAAATATGCTCATTGTCCACAACAAATTTTATAAACTAATGTTTGTTAAAGAGACATTTTTAAAAATAGAAAATAGAAGTTTACCTGAATAAAGGAAGAGATTTCTGGCTCTGGTGCAGAGGACCATTGCTGGAATTCCGACTCTACAACTTATTTGCTCTGTGACATTAGGCAAGTTACTCAACTGCTCTGTGCCTCAGTTCCTCATCTGTAAAATGAAGATGATAGCACCAACTTCATAAAGTTGTTTTGAGATTAAATGACTTAGGATATGTAAAGTACTTTAAGTGTGCCCAGAGTGTAGCAAGGGGTATAAAAATATTTGTTTTTAAAAAAAGTTCTAGGGTAAAAATAACTTAAAGGTCACATGGCCCAAAAGCCTCAAAGCTTTGTGGGCATCAGATTCATAGTTTTCTCATGTTTGGACTGAGCCATTGACCATTAAGTATTGCTACTACTGATGTTTATTTAAATTTAAATTTTGTTGTCAACATCTAAAACTCAGGAGAATTCCATGTAAAATAATCAGGATTTACAGCTCTTCTTGAAAAACTTTTCACACACACAAATCAATACTGGACTCATTCTCAGAGGCCAACAATCGAATGGTGCTGAGGGGCCTACTACCCAGAGGTAAGGAAGGTCGCAGAGGACATGCTCTCCTTTGGCCACAGTTCCCACACCCCCCATTACTCCCCTTCCTGAGGCTGAGGGTCAACTGACAGGTATTACCCCAGTGACATCATTGCTTTTATTATAGAATAAAAAAAAAAGAAAAATCACATCCATGTCTTTTACAAAAATAGAAAAAAGAAACAACAAGCTACGTGTTTCCAAAAACAAAAAAAAATGTGAGCCAGACAGACTTTTCTAGAACATAAAGATTTCTGGGCTTAATACGCCAACAAAGCGTGTCTGCAGCAAAAGAATACAACTTAATCTTCCATTAGGAAAACAAACCATGAGAAGAGCCATGGCTGGTGTGTGGAAAGGATGCCAATGAAAAGATTAACGATCTGTGAAAGGGACTGGAATTTCAACACAGTTGTTTTTGTGAGTGTGAAGAAAACAAGTAGCAATGCTGTGATACACAGTAATGTACATGTTTACGGTTCTGCCACTTGTCCTGCCCATGTAGGTGTTTGTATTTCTGACCCCTGGCCCAAGCCAACCTTATCATTGTATAAATGAAGGAATTGAAGCCAGAGAAGTAAAGGGATTTGAGGTGGATATGAAACCGCAACCTGGGTCTCTTGGGTACAGTTCAAGTAGGAACAGCAGTGTGACCTCACAATGATGCTCAGAGTGAATATACACCCTCATGTGAGCTGAATCCCAACCTTCTCATCTTATCAGACCATAGACACAGATACTCTCTGAGTATTAAGCTCTCCAGTTAGAAAACACGAATCTCAGTCTTAGAATTCTATTTGCCCAAAGTATTTACAAGATGGAATCAAATGTTTGATCTACTGGTGTTTGGGTCAACAGACCACATAAATGAATTTAACACTTACCCGAGGTCTTAATTGGCAAAATGTCAATGTTGAGTGAAAATATAAAACAGACACTTAAACAGTAAACACACATTTGGTGACATGACATCTCATCACTTGCCAGAAATGTCTCTATTTTCCTATCTCAAACAGTATAAACAGCCTTCATTTCTTTTTGAGAAAGTGCAGCATCACTTGACAGCTCTTACTTAACCTTAGTTGACTCTCTGATTCGCTCTAATTTTATTATCTCATTTTCTCCCAATTCTATGAGCCCACTCGTCAGATACCTTTAGAAAGATTGCAAGATACATGCCTGAAACTATAAAACCAAGGACTGGATAAAAACAAAAACAAAAAACTTACCCTCTCTCAAACAGACATGCAAATTATTAAAGTCAAAGGTTACAATATTAATTAATATTTACAATTATTCACTCCAAGTATGTTTTGTTTTCTATGCCTTTGCTGTTCCTTTTTTGGCCAATGGCTTTCCCAAAATAGGAAATGAAAATTCTTATTCCATTGCTTATTTTATTTTTGATGGTGTTTTCTTTTAGTTTTATTTTTTAAGGTATTAACTGATCTTTTTTCCTTTAGTATTGCTCCTTCTTTCCCTTCCTGTTCAAGGGGAGGGGGCTTTCTAGAATTGCCTCAAGGGAGGGGTCTAATGCCTCAAGGGTGGAAACCCCTTAAAGGGTGGAAATGGGCTTTCAGGCTTTGGTTTACAAAATTCTAACCCAATTAAAACTTGTGCTGATCATATATCAAGAGAAAGAGTCTGAGGGAAAATATAGAAGAGAGAGGGATCCTCTTGAGAGAGTTAAGAAGGGGAGGTGTGAGATGGGATCCCAAGAAACTGAGACTCTGCACCTGTTTCCTGGGCAGAGCTCGGTGGCAGGCAGGTGATTCCAGGCTTCCCTGGGAATCCCATGCTCCTCATCTGAGGCCACGTGCAGCAAAGACCTCCAGACCCGAGAGGCCAACGGCGTCAGGAAGAAGGACATCCCAGCACGCCTGTGTGGCCTGATGCCCAAGATGCAGCTGCGCGGCCCCACTCACCCCACTAAGCAACCTCCCCTGGGATCACAACTGCTTACGGAGGTTCAAACCCTAGGGGAGGGGAGGGGAAGCTCCAAATAGACTGAGCAGAAAGAATGGGTGGATCAAAAAGAAAAAGACAGTTGTGAGGTTCTATAATTGGCTTTTCTTGTATATCTGAGCTTATTACCTGAGTTTGTGAATTCATTTAAGGACAAAATTCAAGCACCAGGATTATTCTGAATGAAGATAAGATAAACAGCCCCCATTGGGTTGTCAGCAATGAGCTTATCCCCCCTTTCAACAACTCTGTCCAAAATCCCCTTAAGAAAGCCTGTTTCCCCATCACTAACCTAGGCATCCAAACCAGAAACAAGGCTTCTCATCTTCGCTTTCCTCCACCTCTCAACCCATTTATCATTTCCTTCTGTTGGGGGAGGCCATTGAGAGGACATGACTACTGGTTGACTCTGAGCTGGACCTGGGCAATCAGCAGCCCCTCCTGCATCCTTGGAATGTACATTCCACCTGCCCTGCTCACACTGGAAGCTGCCCCAAGGACGCAGCCTTGAGATAGGATAGTGCTGTTGAGACCATCTGGATAGACAGTATACGTGACTAAACCCACTTAAAGCCTCTGTGTAAACTTTTAAGATTCTGGCAGTGGATGTAGGGATCCACCTACATCCACCTCCACTTGCGACGTCCGAGACAAGCCTCCTATGTTACACCTGCCTCTTACCTATCTGGAGTGTTCTGCCACTTTCTTCAGTCTCTCCTTGCCCTCTGTGTACAGGGGTCAGTTTGGGAACCAACAATAGGCAAGCCAGGCAGGAGACCAAAGAAATGGGTCTTGGGAAAGAGCCATCTGCCACGGGGGAATCCCAGGTTGGTCATCAACCTCTGTGTGGGGAGGGATGACCCATACAGTAGATACTTTTGGACCACTGTGTGAGTACAGGGATGCCTCCGAAGTCAGCTGGTCTAAATGCGCTTGTTTGAGGAACTGCACAGAGCACACTGAGGAAAAGAAGTGATGACATACTTTAAGATCATTTAAAAATCAAAATGGATGGGTGGCCCTGGTGGAAGTGCTTTCAGACAGGATCCTGCATCCCTAAGAACTTGAATCTTCTAAATGGTGTCAAACTCAAAAGATACCATCAACCATTTTCAAAACAATATGCACTAGTTTCAAAGATCCTCCCCCTTTGCCACTATGTAATCATTTCAAACCCCAACCAATCCTTTCTTAGCAAGAGCCCTTACTTCTTGCCAGCTCCAATCCTAATTCTTGATAAACAATTTATGTAACCTTGTGGGTTTTGCCTTTATAAGCCTCCCCCATTTTTGTGTCCAGTGGAACACAATTCAGGTGCTTCTTGGATCTGTGTCTCCTGGGCTGCAGTCCTAACAAACCCCAAATAATCGCTTTTTTTCTTTTCTTTTTTTTTTTTTTAACCTCAACCGGGTCTCCATTCTTAGAATTCTTGGCTAACAGAAGAGGATGGAGGGCTGCTGTGGTGGGCTGACCTCTAGGGTGGGCAGGGTGGCTGGACACTGACGTCCAGCTAGAGGTTGAAGCTAGCTGTTTAGAGAGTGGGAAGAAGAGCGGAGGTTAGAGGACATGCAGACAAGGCGAAAGACCAGGGTGGTAAGTCCCCATTTTGCAAAGTGAGGCAGGTGCAGGATACTGTGCATTAAGGTCTGAGCCCTCATAGCAAAGCCTGATGGGGACGCTAAGAGGTGGGATCCTGGGAAAGTGAGGAGGGAAAGAGAAGGATGTTGTGTAATGACTGTGAAATGGACAGAACGCCCTAATGCAGAGGAAAGAAAGCAAAGGCACAGTGACAGCATCCCAGCCCATGAGGCAGCCTCCAATTCAGGAAACACTCGTGACAAGAGAATACATGCCTGCTAAGTTTACTCATATAGCTGCTAAGTTCCAGCAAAAGGCCAGGGAAGGTACCCAGGTGTGGTGAGTGGGGATATGGGATACCGGGTGGAGGGTGGCTTTTCTCTAACGGGCAGGAGGCAGAGGAAATGAGCCCCATCAGCACATACCCAACCCTCCGGCAGCACCTGCGTGGTGCTCGGGGGGATTCCAGGGCCTCACTCCCTTGTTAATTGGATTATTCTAGCTGCAGGGAGGCTTGGCCCAATGAGGGGGTCTCCCTGGACATGTGGGGCCTTGGGAATCTATAGAGGAGGTGCCACAAATCCATAGGGAGTGGGGAATGAGACAGGCCATCTACCCCCTGTATTTGAAGGCCCTGATTGGGCCACATTCACTGCAGGAATATAAACCAAGACAATCAGTCTGCCCCCAGCACCCGGTGTGGAACCTGACATCCACGCTCAGCCCAGTCGTGGGACAGGACATTTATGACGTTGGGTGGTCCACTGTCCATTGCTGATCTGGGGGGGACTGGCAAATCCCGGGAATGGGTACAGGCTGTGGGAAGGAGCCAAGACAGAGAGGAAGCTGGCAAAGCCAGAAGGCTATCCCAAGGCTGTAAAGGGTCCAGTGAAAGGGTCCAGCAGAGGCCTCAGGGATACAGTCCTATTCTAGGTGGGATGCAGGCCGCTGGAGGTGATCCTAGGCCTTGTGTTGGGCTCACTATTCACTAGTCCCCAGAAATAGACAAAAGGTGACAGCTCTGGTGGATACTAGCGCTGAACATACTCTAATACGTGGTCACCCTCAGGGGGTTTCCTGCCCCCCTCAGCACCATCGATGGTTACTGATGGCAAACGGTTACAGAAGGTTCTGTCAAGGAAAGTCACCTTGACACGGCAAACTGGGCACTCTCCCTCCCAAGAATACAAGGTTTTTATCTCTCCAATACCAGAGAACACACTGGTCACCGACAACTTACAAGGTCAGATGCTACAAACCTCTATCAGTGAATCCACCTCCGGGTGACAGTGGGCAAACCAGTGCTGAGGGGAAACCCCAACTGGGAACCAGTAAGTTTACCTTCCCCATACAGAGTGGTAACTGTCAATGTAAGCTGCCTGGGGGGGCTGGAGCAGAAGGAAATAGGAGAAACTACCCAAGAACAACATCGAATGGGTACTGCACGTCCTGCCCACAGTGCTCTTAACCAAAATTACATAAATGGAGACCTGACTGAAATGAAATATTTGGGGTTTGTTAGGACTGCTGCCTGGGAGACACAGATTCAAGAAGCACTTGAATTTTGTTCCACCCAACTACAAAATGGCGTTATAAAGGCAAAAACTGAAGGTTATATTTACATGAATTGTTTATCAAGGATTGAAATTAGAGCTGGCCAGAAGTATGGGTGATTGTTAAGTTAGGCTTATTTGGGGTCTGAAATGGTTGCATAGTTACAAGAGGAGAACTTGAGACCATAAGGCTGCAGCTGGCAGGTGCTGCTCTGAATACAGCTGGTGGTGTCCTTGAGTCTGGTACAGTTCAAAGAAAGTTCAAGTTCTCAGTGGGGCAGAGACCTGTCTGAGACCAGATCCTCAATGGCTGCCTAATTCCATTTTTGTAAGCATGAACTGTGAGCCAGTTCTCTAACAAGTCTCCCCATGTATGTATGTGATATACATATACACACTGGTTCTGTTTCCTGGAGAACCCTGATAACACACCCCCTTCTCTGTCCTTCCCAGTCCTTCCCTGATCAATGCGTTCATCATCTCTTGACTCACCTGTTCTCCTACCCTTCCAGCTTGTCTGACTTGTCTCTGGGTTTTCAGTCTTGTCTCCCATCGAGTCTAATATCAAGGGAGCCTCTGAGAATTCTACAATTCAAATCTGGCGAGATCTTTCTGATTAAAATCCTATATTGTGGCTTCACAGGTACAGTTTTAGCTCCTGTCCCTCAATCTCTCTACAGGCTCAGGTCTTCTCTCACCTCCAGTCCGTGGTCACCATGCTGCCACGAAGCTGTGTCTCTCCTCGGTGCTTGGTTCCTGCTGACCCCTCTGCCCCAACTCCCCACCTCACCTTGTTCTTTCTCCCCTCCCCCACTGGGCTAACTCTAGCATACCCTGCAAGTCTCGGGGAGCCCCACTTCCTCTAAAGATTTGACCACCTGCTCTGACAGATGGATGAGCAGTCCCTCCCTAATGCTGCCTGCACACCCTTCATACTCACCGTATTACCTTCCAAGTACCTGTTTATGTGTCTCTTTCCCCCATTAGAATTTAAGAATTTTGCCAAGCTAGGGACCAGGCCTAAGTTCTGGCTTTAGTTCCCAGAAACTAGCACTGTTTCAGTGTAATGCTGAGACCTCGGTGAGTTTCGGTTGAATGCATAGATAGATGAAACACACACACACCACATACATGCGCACACACACACCACACACATGCACACACACACATTACACACATGCACACACACATACACAACCCACAGAGTTTCCTCCTCTCTCTCCCGCTCTCTTGGAGGGATTGAGGGATCACTGCTGGAAGTTCTAACTTCTAGAGTAGCTAATGCCCCAGTTGAATTGATACAGATGCTGGCCCAGAAAAGGGCAGGAATTCAAAGAGCTGGATGAAGGATGAGTAAGTTTACAGAGGAAAAGGAAACTGAAGAGTGATGAAAGTTTATCTGCAGAAGAAAACCAAGATGAATCATGGAATGTGACTGTGAGGACAGAAAGGGAGGAAAAGTGACCTTTGTTGACCATTTCGACCAACTAGCCAGATAAGTGCTATATACTTTACTAATTACTTTATTAACAAATGTAATATCCCTCAAGTCCTTCTGAGGTAGATACTATCGTTCCCTCCAAAGGAGGAGACTGAAGTTGAGAGGGCATAAATGATACACTCTTGATTAACAGCTAATAAATCACACAGCCTCAGTCTATGTGATTCCAACACACTGGTGTCTTTTCAGCCACACCATGTTGCTTCTAAAGATATGGATGAAAAATGTTGCTTTTTTCCCTCAGTTCTTCCTGGGGGCAGATGGAAGGGAATAGACAGGCCTAGTCACCATCTCCTGCCTTTTATAATAGTAACAAACACAGAGCACTTAGCATATGGTTTGCACTGTTATCGGTTAATCCACACCCACCCCTGGGGGGAGATGCAGTGGTCGTCCTCCTGACAGATAAGCAACCAGAGACCCAGAGGGTTTACAAAGCCAAGCAAAGCGTCACTGGCAGATATGGATTCAGAACCAGGCAATGTGGTCACCGGATTGATGGCTTTAGCCTCCAGTGGTTCCCACATGGGACACAGAGAGACCAACAGAGCCTGGAAGAAAGGACACCCAGAAGGCACAGACTTTTCCTAGTCACCCAAGGGTTTTCATCGTAACTTTATGAAGAGAACAGTAGAGGTGTATATCAGCACTCATTACGCAGGCAACCTTCACCAGACCTTCAATTTGCAGCTAAATTTGATCTTGGAACAAGGCTACAAGTCATACCATTATAATTTAAACTACTATTTCCCACAGGTAAATGCGATAAGGTTTCATTTCTGGAAAACCATTATACTCCATAAAAATACCAAGATAATCAGAAGGAAAGGAACACAAATGGAAGCTTTTGTAAACATTTCTTATGTTAAAAAACATTTAACATAAGTTTGGTTCCTGCAGGTACTATTCTTGTTGAAGTTGGCTAAAAATATGAATCAGTGAAGTTTGGATTGAAGATAAATGACTTTTCCTAGCAGATTTCCCGGTAGCGAGCACAGGCACATGTCACTGCTCTAGGCATCTTAGACTTGAATTCAAACTTAGAGTGATTTGTCTCAAAAAATTTATTCTCATTCGGTGTGAATGAATGGAAAATTTTTGCACAGTAAAAGCTGGGGAAAGAGTTCCCACAATGTCATTTTTTTCCCATGATCTCTTGCTCTTCTATTTCAGTAAGTCTGTTGACAATGACCTCTGCCTGATGTCAATATTGCTAATCATTATGGTCATTACTGGTTTTGGTATTTGGGTGTTCTGATATATGCTACTAAAAAAATCACGCATTTTTTACTAATGTAACACCATTGTTTTAAAATTTAAATAAATCTGAAAATGATTTGCATATTGATTGCATATTTAAAGAGTTCTCTGTTGCATTCAAATTTTGTGTTGAACAAAGCTTTCTTGTTTAGAACGCATTTTTCTAAATCCCCAGAATCCTCAAGAAGAGGAAGAAAATGACAACTGATAAAGTAAAGCCTCATCCACAAGAATAATTCTTATCTAGTTCAAAGGTTTTTCCAACTAGTGGTGTATAAATCTGACAGTTTTGAAATTGGAACAGGTAACTCTGCTTAAAGTATCAGGAGTACAAGATAAAACCAAAGAAGACATAGATAAATCTGAAATGCTCTCTTTGAGACAAAACATACAGCTCTCTCTCTCCCTCTTCTCTCTCTCCCTCTCTCTCTCTCTCTATATATATGTGTAAATGAATAGATGTATTTATTTACACATATATATATTTATATGACTTTGGTTCCTGAAAGTTGTCCAAAGAGTGTCCCTCAAACAGGAGATACAATTATAAAGTTATCTGAAGATGAAGAGTCTTCTCACATTCCCTGGTAAGAACACACAGGAGCCATTTCAGCAGCTAGAAAAATTTGTTCAAAGGTGTGCTCACAATTCCCCAATCATGGTATCAACACACATGGCCTTTATTTTGTTTTATTTTCAGATTTAGCTCTTTAATTTGTTTACAAAGGGCAAATTACATTTTCAAATTTTTCGTGATTAATTATCATTTCTTCTTTCTCATGTAATGTGCTATGGATAATACTGTGTTTATTCATTTTAATCTGTTAATGTGTATTTAGCATTTATATTTTCAATATATTTATAATTTTCTAAACATTTTATAATGGGTTTAAATGTTTTTGTGTTGGAAATGTATTTCTATTTAGTTGCTGGTTTTAAAATTTATTTTATGAATCCTGAGCATGTTTTAAAAAGGTAGTAATAATGCCAGTATTACTCAAATTAACTACCAAAATGCTGTAATTGTCAGTCAGAAAAAAACCAAAAAACTTTATTAGTACAAGTTTGGGGGTTTTTTAAATTTAACAAAAGAAAAGTGAGCAATGTGATGCTATCTCACAAATAAATCTAATATAAACTACCTGTGTGACATTTAGAATTTAATTCTACTTACACTATCTCTTTAGAACATTTTTAAAAGTTTAATTTGCACAAGAATCACCTGAGGGTCTTGTTGGACTTCAAGTCTCATTCGGTAGGTCTGGGCTGGGGACTAGGATTTTGCAATTTTTAACAAACTCCCTGGTGATACTGATGCTACTGGTCCAGGGACCACACTTTAAATAGCAAGCCTCTTTTCATGAACTTCACATCCCACCTCATGGATTTAGTCATCTCCAGATGAATGTTAGAGATAGGTACCAGGTAGGATCGTTTTAACACCTACGATTTGAATGAATGGAAGGGGCCTGCTGGGAGCTGTGAGGTAACAGAGCTGGATGACCTTGGCCTTAAACGTCAGCACAGGGTTGGATTTATATGGAAGAAAACTGAGAGTTACAGACTCTTGTGAAGGGAGAGCTAGGAAGCCTTCTGGTCATGGTGTAGAATTGAAATATTAGAAGAAACTGGCTGAGACTGTTTCCAGCAGCTTCCGTCTTTCTTTTTTTCTTAAGGGTTTTTTTTTTTTTTAATTATGTGTAACATAGACAAAGTTATTTAAGTCAATAAATTTTTAAGGAATTTCGCATATTCTGATTCTTTCCATTGCCAATCACCTTAGTTCCTCCAAACTCATAATCTTCAAGATAAAATAGCCCTTTCAAAAAGAATTTGTCATGTGAGTGAGCCCACAATTCTTTTAGTTTTCAATCAATGCCCCTGAAAGAACGTGGAGTTTCTCCTTGGTTCTCCTGCTGCTCATTCACTGCTGTGGAGCAGTGAGCCCCTGGCCCCAAACTTCCTCCCAAGCTTTGGGCAGTGAGGCCAGCACAGAAACAGAACAAGACCCCTGCATTCACTGTGGAATTTGCCAGCCTGTCCTCTCAGGAGCTCCCTCTGACTGCCCAGCTATGTAATGAGACCCTCCCACGTGCCCCTCCTCTCAGGACACTGATGTCACTTCATCGTTACCATCTGTTTGCTCGCTTCTATCTACCTCTTACACCCTGAGCAACCTGAGGGCTCATGACTGTCTGTTGTGTATCTGGTACACAGCAGAGTCTCCAGACTTTAGTGGACACTGATCCCTAAATATTTATTCAGTAAACGTGTGAGATCTTGAAAAAGTCACCCTCTCTGAATCCTCTTTTCCCAGTATTCAATTAGAGGATGATCTACAAGAGGGTGAACCTGCAGCTTCCCACCTGGTTTCCTTTGTGCTTTGACCTCTGTGGTGAAAGAGTGTGTTTTAATGCCTGCCCAAGGCTCTTCTTAACCCCTGTGGCTCACACTGGGCTCTCCGGCTCAATGCAGGTCTTGTTCCTGAATTTGGGAGACTTCTACCTTTTCTATCAGTCTTCATTAATCTACTAGCTCAGGTGGTGCTCAGATTGCCTCAGGGAACAGAGTTTGTTGTAAGGAAGCACAGGGAGGTGAGGAAGTCAGGAACCTTCCTCCGCAAGTGGCACAAGCACTCCGGTCCCTGAGCTTTCCCACTTGGAACAGCCTGCAGGCAACATGACGATGTTCATCATCACCCAGGATGCACCAGGAACCCCAGTCTCCCAACCCGCTTGCTGGACCCTCTGGGCAGGAGCTCATGGCTCTCTGGGTTTTCACTATGTTCTGTCGGTGGTTTGCGTAGCACAAGGGGCATCATCAATGTTGTAATGAGATATGGGGCCAAGGGCACCTCCAGTGGCCTTGCAGACTGTCAGTGGTTCACTCCTCACTGCTGACCTTCCTCATCTCCATCCTCTTGTCCCAACCAGCAGGAGCCAGAATGGTGCTTTCTTGGGTATCCCAAGTGCCATCACAGGGGCGAACTCACCATATACATGTTCCCTTGTCATGGGAAAGAGCTGCTGTTTCATATCAAATGATGTGCAAACAGTCTCTGGGAGCCCCAAGTGCTCTAAAAGAGTTTTTTAAATGACTTTTAAAATATTATACTTTCATTCTGATAAAGTTGTGTAAGTACGTCGTGGATGACTGACTAACTGAGGATGGCCATGGCATTTAAATGCCTGTGTTTGCATTTGGGTTTGTGATCACACTGGTGCCAAGATGTATGCCTTTAATGACCATGGGCTGAGGACAAGAGTAGAGACCAACTACATGGCAACGCTGAATAATGCCTTCTCTTCAAGGAAAGGTCAGAGAACTTCACCATCTCTGCAACTGCGAGTTTTGCAGAAATTCTGCTACAGAAGAGTGTTGGAAAGTGGGCCCTTCACCCAGCGTCCTGTAACAGAGGCCGTGTGAAACGTGAGACCATCTGTGCCATTGCACAGTCACAAATTTATCTTGAAACAGCAATTTAGTTTCAGCAAAACAGCATCATCCATCTCATTGGATTTATATTGTCAACTTGATTTTTCATGGTCATATACTTTAAAAAATTAATTTGTAATTTCTTTTTATTTCATGTCTTTTTAAGAAATGTAAGCAGAGGAAGCTTACTGAAACCATTAGGTTTATATATATTTAAGTAAAGTTGTAATAAAAACAATTAAAGCCAATGCTGGAAGCTCAGAAAATGTTCCCCTCTTAGGAGAGCATCCATGTACTAGTCAAGCTTGAGAATGAACATCCTCTTTAGAGGTGTTAACCCCCCTGTTCCAAATAAATCCTCAGTCAAAGCAGCAGGAAGAGGTACATAGCTGACTTCAAATGAGACACTGTCTGTGGGAGACTATGCTGGGGTCTCTCTCAGATCCCCTAACCAGCTGCTGGGAATGATGCTGTTAATGGCTCAGAGGTGCCCCCTTCTCTGGAGAAGTGCCCTCAGACAGAAGGGAGCACATGTGAGAGATTACACCTTCCCCTCCCAACTGGGGACACCCCACAGCCATTGACTTGCTGACTTGGGGGTTCAAGAGGCCAGTCCTCTTGCCTCAAGATGAGATCTACTCAGGGGTAGACACCATGCTCCAGAGCTCCCCGTGGGATCAGGCAGAAGCCAGACTCCAGATGAGACCACATCCTTGTGTAGCATCTTTTCCTTCTTTATCCTGCTTCCCTCACTTCACTCTTTCTCTCCTGAAAGTGCACCCCTAACATGCAGCCAAATTCCTGTCTTGCTCTCTGTTTTCAGGGAGCCACACGTAAGATACCCTCCAATCCATGGAAAACATATGTGGCACTAAGGCAGGCCTGCTATCCGGACACACATGGGGTCTCTTTGGACATGGTTCCTACTCTCCCTGTTACCATGAATGGGAGACACTCATCTCATTCCCCAGAACATGTTGGAAAATATCCCCAAGTGAGATTTAATAACCAAAGAACTCTGGCATATTGAATTTGAGCATTTCTGATTCACAGTCTGTGTGAGAATCTCAAAACCAAAATAACTTTGTTTAAATATTTCTATTTTATTATTTTTTTTAGGTGGACCATTTTTTTAAGTCTTTATTGAATTTGTTACAATATTGCTTCTGCTTTATGTTTTGGTTTTTTGGCCACGAGGCATGTGGGATCTTAGCTCCCCGACCAGGGATTGAACCCGCACCCCCTGCATTGGAAGGCGAAGTCTCAACCGCTTGACTGCCAGGGAAGTCCCCCTAAATATTTCTAAATCTCCAAACTAAATGATTTCTTTTCAGGATCCAGTAATAAGAAACTTCCCTCTGATCTGAGAAGTTAGCATCTCCCTAGGCACTCAGCACTATAGCAAACTGACTAAACTTGGACCCTGGAACAGATGTACCTGCAGCCAGTTATCCATCTTTATCCCTAGGGACCACCTCTATTTGGTAGAATCAACCTAGTCTCCGAGTATGGACAGAGTCCTGATTGTCAACCCACACTCTATAACGTGTCATTTCATGAAGCTTATGGAATAGGACATTTTTTTATTTTTTGTGGTTCTATAGCCTTCCCCACTTACCACCCGGCCTAGAAGAAAAACAAAGAAAACACAAATTAAAACTGAGTTAATCATAACAACAGCAATAGTGCTACTAAGCACTTATGTCAATTACTGTACAGAAGACTTTATAATTACTATCTTATTTAACTCTCACAACTGCCCTGTGAGGTGACTGCTATCTCCATTCCACAAAGGAGTAAACTGGGACCTTACAGGGCTTAAATCGGGTGTCTAGGATCACATGACTAGTAATGACCTCGAGGCTTTCCAGGGCTCTGCTTATTCTCCCATCCATAGGGTAGATGGTGCCAAAGTGTTTACTTGCATGTGTATTTTCAGCAGAGATTCACATGGCCCAGCATAACCCAGAGTCAACAATCTGTGAATCAACTTCCCTCTGAGAGAGTTCCTTGTGACCCTGGCAAATTATTGAAAAATTTCCCTTCCATTTCTCCAGTTGTGGATAACTTCATTACTTGCTTTAAAAAACATCTACAATAATAAAACAATAATTGTTGAAGTTCAGTTATAGATATTTGGGGGCTCGTCCGACTGTTACATCTACTTTTGTGTGTGTTTGAAAATGTCCAAAATTTAATAAAACACAACCACAAAGAAAGATTTAGATGGTCTTCTCAACTAACATATAGTTCCTTTACAACAGAAAAGGCATTAATGCGTTTGCCACATAAACCTCCTTACCTTATTGCTCCATCTTATTGTAATCTGACATTAAAAACAAACCCTACCGGTCCATGTATCAGCAGAACTGCGTTGGGTATGAGATACAGAAATCATACTGGACTGGCTTAAATAAGTAAGAGTTAATTTTTTCCTGGTACAGGAAGTCTGGAGGTGAGTAGGACGGGCCTGTGCAGCTGGTCCATGAAATCACCAATACCCATATCCTCCCATCTTCGTCTTTACCATCCTGGCACTTGGCTTTCATCCTAATGCTCATGCAATGACTGATGCCTCTCGGAGCACCACGTGTATAGTCCAAGCAGGAGGAAGGGGACAGAGGCCATAGTTTCCCCTAGTGCTCCTTCACTTACGAAGGCAGGTCCTCTTCAGGGATTTCTGCCTCTTCTCATGGGCCAGAACCGTGAGACCTGACCATGCTAGGTGCACAGGAGCCTGGGAGTCAGTGCACCTCACTTTTCAGTATTACAGCATCATTCCTAAGTAAAACTGTATATCAAATATTGGGATAAATCGTATCTTAGTTCATCTGGGATAGTCCTGGTTTACACTGGTAGTACTGGCATAATCACTAAAATGGTCCCCTTTCAGCCTCAAGTGTCCTGTTTGAATGATAAGTGATATGGTTAACCTTTCTGTAATAGAGAATGGCAGAAGAAGTGCTGAGCAAACCAACCTTGAGTATCTGCTGTACTCCAGCAACCAAAATAATTGAAAATCAATGTAAATCTTAACTTACAGCCTTTTGTGGAAATACCAAAAAAGTGTATATTTACAACACAAAGCTAAACTTCTTTCAGATGTTCCTTCCCATTTCTCTTGCTGTCAGTATCTTATGTGTGCATGGCTGATGTTCCAAAGGGCTTTCCTCTTCCTTCTAAGTCCAGAAAATTCTCCTAATTCAGTCTGCACAGCTCCCTCCCCCTCAAGTCTTTATTATGCCCTCCTCACCTCCCCACTACTGTCTCCTTCCTTCCTCAGCTCTGAGGCATCTCCCCGGTCTTCCCTCCAAGAAGAAACCAAACAGTATGAAATTTATATCTACCATACTAGTAACCTCTTGAGACTCATTCTCCATTCAAGGGCTGAGACCCACTGATGAAGCCCAGTGTCCTCATTTCACAGCTGAAGAAACAAAGGCATACATGGGGTCAGCGATTTGCTGAGGATCCCACAGCCAGACAATGTCAGAGCAAGGACAGATCCGAGGTCTCTGAGCCACAGATTAGTTCTCTTTCTAGTGTCTTCCCCACCAGTTTTCCCACTGACCTTCACATGCTCATTTCTCAAGCAGAGCTGGGTGGGCAACAACGCGTGGAGTGCTTGCTCTTGTTACCTAGTGGTGGTGGTGGCCATGTGCATCAGACACGGAACAGAAGGAAACACCACAAGGTTTCCCAGATGTGAGGAGGACAAGGACGTCCGCCAGCAATGATGCTCTGAGCACAGCAGGGGACCCACCCATCAGGACACACAGCCATAAACAACTACTAGAGGTACCAGCGCCTTCCGACTGGATATTACCCTTGCCGCCTCGCTGACCCAAGTTAAGAAGACATTTTCCTCTGTTTAAATCTAACACCACAGCCCAAGCATTCATAGCTTTGGGCTAGAAACTTCAAGTTTAAAATCCATTTGTTCGCAGGAAAAGTAAAATGTGATTTTCTATTTGCTGGCAGGAAAGAATGTTCAAGTTACCCCTTAAATACTTTTTGGAAGTTAAATCACTTCTGCTGAAAAAATGATGAGTCAATAGAAACTAAATCATGATCAGATGGATTAAATTTTTCTCAATAAAGTAATTTTTTAAAGGAAGGGCAAAGTGTTTAGAAGAATGGGTTTCCAGTAGATTTTATATTAACGATCATCACTTTTCTGTACTTAAGGCTTATCCAGCCTGTTGTTATGGAAATACAGGATGTGGTCCCGAATGCAACCGTAGTATAATTTCACTGCAAGATTAACCAAGAGTGCAGTAAAACCCCTAGTTAAAATGTAGAACTTTGGTGTTCTATTAAGTATAAGAAGGAAAACAGGACCCAGGAAGGAATTTACATTGACATCTTACATTTCTAAAGCTTTGATTCCAGTGGGGAAATTCCTTTTGACTGCCTCTCCCTTCTGGATGGGCATTCAATTGAATACAGACTTTCAGGGAATCCCAGCATATTAGAGCTGGAAAAGGTCTTAGGGAAGACTGTGTCCAGATGCTTCATTTGCTTGGTGATGATGCTGAGGCTCTGGGAGGAGGGGTACCTCGCTCAGTCACACAGCTGGGAGAGACGGGACTTGACCCCCGGGCTCCTGATTCCAACACCAATGGAGGGTCCACACTACCACCCATCTAAAACTCTTAGAAACAGTTCAGCAAAAGCATGAGCCAGCACTACAAACCAGAGACCCCCAGAGGAAGAAGGGATTTGCAGAGACGCCTGCTCTTTGCCTCTCCAGCCTCCATCCCCTTCTGGCCACAGTCTCTGTTTTTGTTTGAAGACCCCTGGGTCCCCCACTTCAGTCCTCAAGGTTAGGTAGGGTCATGCCACTAGTCTAAGGGGTGCAGCATGTGACCCAGGTCAAGCCAATCCCCACAGGACAACCAATTCCACCGTGATGGGTTCGTGGATGCGCACATCACTCAGTCCAAACCAACAGAAAACAACCAGATGCTTTTTCTTTTTGCCACTAAGTAAACAAAAATTTTATTTGCAAAGTAATTTTAACCACTCTTCTGTATAGAAGGGATTCTACTTCTTTTTTTTAACATTATTTTATATTGGAGTATAGTTGATTAACAATGTTGTGTTAGTTTCAGGTGTACAACAAAGTGATTCAGTTATATATACATGTATCTATTCTTTTTCAAATTCTTTTCCCAATTAGGTTGTAACAGAATATTGAGCAGAGTTCCCTGTACTATACAGTAGGTCCTTGTTGGTTATCCATTTTAAATACAGCAGTGTGTACATTAACTTGAGAAATTATTTCATTCTTTTCCTCTTTCAACTTTTAAAGGAGAAAATATTACGCTTGAAGCCACTGCAGCCCTCTTTCTACAATTTGGCTATTGAGAATAAAGTGAGTATATCAGCCAACAGAGCCAAGAGATGACAGAAACCACATACAAGAGACATTGCTTGAACCCTGAATCCAGTCATGTCTGAAACCAGCTCAAACCACGTAACTTTCGTTTACATGAGCCAGTGAAGTCCACTTAATCACTCAAGCCAGTTTGGATTGGGTTTTCTATCACTTGCAATTATAAGGGTCCTAAATAACACAAAGCCCTTGAGATAATTAGACCTATTTCCTACATTATAAATTTTTTGCAAAACTGTTTTTAATAAAACTGAATCCAGACAACTGAAGCATCTTGTGCAATATCCCTGAATTCTATCAGCAAAGCCAGGCCAGAACTTGACTCTAAGTCCCAGGTCAACTTCTTGAGTTTTGAATTATTCAGTAGGGGTGCAGCTTGGGTCAGGTGACGGATGCCTCAAGGAACCGACGTGGGTAGGCTCCCCCAGTCACCCAAAGTAGGATGAGGAGGGTAGAGATCTAAAGCCAGGGACAAGCCTGGATAAGCATAACAAATAACAGAAGAGAAAACTAAGACTGAAGATGAGAGATGGAGACGTGAATCATGATCTGATCGAAAGCAAGACAGGAGCACATGGAATGGAATCAGGATTTGGAAGAGCAAGGAAAGGATCTCAGGCGCCTGGGGACTTCTGAGGCTCCTCACTAGCAGTCACCTATTTGTCAAGCCTTTTGAAGGTTAGCACACAAAAGCATGTAATTCCCATTATGTACGGCTGGCTTGTCTTTCCCCAGTGAGCTAACCCAAGGGTCAATATGGAGGCAGATGTGATTGTGTTGGATGTTCAGAGACCAGTGGTCCAGTCCCAGCTCTGTCACAGACCAGCTGTTGGCCTGGGGCAATGCCAACACTGGGCTCAAGTAGGCCATTGGAATTTTTGTGATTTAACTGAAATTCACTCATGTGAAACTTCGCATGGGGGGTTCGATATAAAATCTATATCATGATGTATGTCTTCATACATACTTATGATTGTGTATTTTCCTTAAACTTTAAACCCTTAATCGTACACGTTCCTTAATGGCTCTCCTGGTGCCTGGTGGTTAAAGTTCACTGTCACTGGCTTGTCACACAAGGCCCTTCATGACTGACCCCTGCCTCTGTTACCAGCCTCCTGGCTCATTTCCTCCCCACATTCCCAATATTCTTAGTACACTTCACCACCACCTGTCTCTCCCTTGGGAGAGAGATTCAGGAGGTGGTCCTGGCATTTGGAGGTTGGACTGGCAGGCACTGAAATGGACGGGACCAAAGGGATACGGGCGGGCTCTGAGGATGCCCTTCTACCCTCCCGTGCAGCACCTCCTTCCTGCCCCATGGCTGAATGAAGGCCTTATAGGAGGCAGAACCACAGAACTGAAGGAGCCTGGATCCTGATCTGACCACTGGGAAGGCCGCTCACTGGCCAGGAACATCCAATTGGACTTTACAAATAAACAGTTTTGCTAAGCCACCAAAATGTGGGGATTGTTTGTTACAGCAGTTAGCCTACCCTGACTAATACAGGGAGAAAGCAGATGTTTGGACAGCCAGTCACAGTCATGGCTTAAATCTTGGAATCCGTGGTTGACAGGAGATGCAGCCGGGTCACTACTTTGTTAATAAAAATCAGTGAGATGCCAGCTGGAAAGCCATTGAGGTTACAAAGGCATGATAGGCAGGTGGACCCAAGAAAGAGCCTCTTGTTTGTAAGCAAGAAAAGCCCTGGCTCAGAAATGCAGAGGGTTCTTGAGCTTTGGCCTTTGGCTGCATTGTTTCAACTTTCTTTCCAGGAGGAGGACAGACCTGAGTAAGTCTTCCAGGCACACTGCCCTTTAGGCACTGCAGACCCATCTAAGGTTGCGGAATGAACTCCCCAGGGGAAATAAACCAGCACTGAATTTGTGCCTAAGCTCCAAGCTCAGTGACAAGGAAAGGACACTGTCCTCCATGGCTCCTGCTCAAAAAGAAAGTCAGCTTCGTGGTTACTGCCCCAGTGGGGCCAGTGATGACAAGGGTGTCGGGAGCTCCGAGGAGGGAAGGATGGAAGGGGGCCAATGTAGTTAAGGGCTGGCTTCCCGCAGTGACAAGCCACCAGACTTCACAATACAGGGTGTTACACAAGGCAGAACTGCAATCCCACTTAATCTAATTAATTTAAATTTAAATTACTTGAGTGTATTGGGAACTTGTGGAGTTGGCAAACTTAAAATCACGTATTTATCTTTTTTCTAAGTATTCATCTATATATTTTATCTAAATAATTTGTGTGAACAATTATATCAATATTTTCTTCCAATAACTTGTGTGCTGTGCACAGCATAGGCATCTGAAAGCATTCTGTTGATGGAACATGTGAATGACACATGCTTTAATACCCTTTTCATGTATTGACAAAGTTTTTATTTCCATTCTCATATACAATACGATTAGTAAGATTTCACTTTGTTAATAGCTTTGCTTTTTCATTTCTGGTGCATCATTCCACCCCACTATCCCTCCCCGTCCCCCCAACAATGACAGCAACAAAAAACACATCTCAAAACCCTTTCTCAACAGCCTCGATCCTCAGTATGTCACGTCCTCCTCCTTCATCTTGCATCGTCCCCTCCCTCCATGGCAGCCTGCTCCCTGAGAAAGACCACCCTGCTGTGATAAAAATCACCCACATTTGGTGAAACTTTACAAGTCACAAAGCACTCTCTCCAGAGTTAAGGTGTTTGATTTTCACAGTAACCCAGAAAGGAAAGGCAAGACAGGTATCATTGACTCCTGTTTCAAATGAGAAAAACTGAGGCTCAGCGGGGCCCGGTGATTTGCTCAGGATCCTACAACGAGGAGATAGAGCAACAGAGCCTCAGGACACACTTTCCTCTCTCCAAACCCCGTGCTCTTTAAGCCTGATGAGGCTGCATCTCCCACACTACTGACTTCTGAGGCAGCTTGCCAGGCGACCCCAGCACACCTGCCCCTAGGTACCAGCTCTGTGACTGTCAGCCGCCAGCATCCATGGCAGGGAGTAACGAGTGAGCTCACAAAAGGGGTCACCTCAACATCCCTCTTCTGGGCAATAAGATCGTCACAGAGACAGCTGAAGAAACGAGGGGAGATGATGGCAAGAGAGGAGCCTGTGGGGACGGGGGCTGCACCTACAAGGACAGGACTGCTGACCTCCCCCAGCTGCTCACAGCTCAGAGATCAGAGGAAAGCTGGGCCCTCGAACACTTTCGAGTCAAGCACCTGAGCGTCTGAACACAGCTCAGCTGCTTCTATCATCTTGGGTAAATTTTAGCCTTGCTGAACCTCCAAAATGGGGGAGAGAATATTAACATCGCAACATATTTTCAGCCTCAGTGGAGGTGGGTAAATAAAGTGCTTAGGCTAAGACCTCAATAATGGAAGCTATCATCGGTATCTATAATTTGTCTCACCATAATGCACCTATGACATATGATAACAAATATGAGACAACTGTGTACTGCAAATAAGACACGAATGGATCAAGGAAACAAAAAAGCTACCTAAGGAAGCTTTGCAAAGAGGTACTGTTGTCTGTATCAGTGACAAGCACCGAGCATGGGTCCTATTTCACCCTGCCTGATGGGTTCGTGCATAATGAGGCGGAGGTCGTCACCCAGCACCATTCTTGGTGTGGGAGAGGAGCAGAGTCAGAGGCACCTGTGCCCCAAGGCACTGGTCACGCCCTTCAGTCAAATTGTGCCTGCAAAACTGTGTTAGGGCATCTTGGATCTATTCTCTAATAAAGCAGCCCAAGGAAATTCTTGGGGTGTGATGGTGGCTCAGGCACCTCTCAGAGATAAGAATAAGAGTCTCCCTGGTGCAGCCTTCCAGGGTAAAGAGCTAAGTGATCCGGGGAAAGACAGGCTGGGGTTCCAAAGCAGTGGAGCATCTAGACCTCCATCGCTGGGAAAGCCTGCATTCTGTTGAAATCTTAACCTTTTGAAGGGCACTGGCTACTTTCATCTGATAGCCAAAGTTCTTGAAGTTGAGGGTTCTGGCATGAAGATCCAGAGTCCTTGGAAAGACTAGGTGGGAAATATAAATTTTGTGTTTACATCGAGTACACTATACAAATTTTACAAGTTTGATTTTAATAGCTAAGGGAAAAAAAGCCTACTAAAAAATTGGAAAATTCATTACTTTGAGAAACTAAATTATCCTTGCAGAAGTGTTCATTATCTCAACTAAAATAATACACATGAATAGGATTCTCTGAACTTGGAGAAAGAAATGGACAATTCATTGATTAATTCCAAAACACTGAGTGCCTTCTCTCTTCTAGACACTTAAGCTAAATTTTGAGAACAGATAAAGATCCAACTCGTACCCTAAACAAGCTTACAGCTTAGTGAGAGAGATGGGCATGCATTAAAGTATGGCAAATGCCAGATTGTATTTTCCAAAGATGGTTCTAACAACATCTCCCATCTCACATGTTCTTCTAGAACCTTGAACTCCCCCATCAAAAAGTAGAGTGAACCTAGCTCTCCTTCCCTTAAAACTGAGCAGGCTAGTGACTTATTTCTAGCTGAGAGAATGCAGCAAAAGTGACACAATGGGACTTCCAAAGCTAAGTCCTAAAGGCAATGTAACCTCTGCCTTGCCTTCTGCAATACTCACTCTTCAAGCGTTTAGCTGCCAAGTAAGCAGTCTGACGGTCCTGAGGACACCATGCTGTGAGGAAGCCCAGACTAGCCCCTGCAGAGAGACCACACAGAGAGGCTTTGAGACCACAGGAAAAAAGAGATGGCTGTGGGCTGACAGATGCTCCAACACCCCCCTCCCCTGTTTTGCCAGCTGCAGCCCCCATTTAACTGTCACTCCACGGGGGCCCTAAGCTAAATGCCCCCAGCTGGATACTTCCTGCCTCCTGACCCACAGACGCTGTCAGAGGCTAGATGGCTTCACAGCACCAGATGTTGTGGTGATTTTCTATGTGGCAGTAGTAACCAGACTGGGGGCCCCGGGAGCAGAGCCCCGTTTGCTCTGTTCACCTGTCTTTACTCTGTGGCGATCTCAGTGCCTTGCACAGTTAATATTCTAGAAGTATTTGTTAAATTTTGTCGAGTAGAGGTAACTGTTAGGTACATCGGTAGCTAAAGGAATTATTCATGACATGGAGAAAATAGAAAACTCTTTTCAGAGGAAGTGATACGTCAATTGGATCTCAAGGGATGAATCAATATGTTTCAGTCAAACAAGAAAGGTAGAAGGCAAGCAGATGCAAAGCACAAAGTCATGGAACAGCTGGGTAGATGTGGGGAAGCACAGGTACCGTGACAGGGCTGAAATGGGGCACGTAAAGGTAAATGACGGGGACTGTGGCTGGAGAGGCCAGTAGGCCAGAGTGGGAGAGGCTCAGATGCCCAGCGGGTGGGTCTCAGAGCCATGAGGGAGAGCCGCTACCCTCTCCATCCCCAACAGAAGGCCTTCCCCGGGGCAGCCAGGCCATCTTCTATGGTTTCATGCCTGTATCCGGCATGTGGGCCTCTTCTCTTGACCTTGTGTCCCCGAAGGGGTGACAACTCTGTGAAGAGACTCAGCTCTACCACGCACTGAAGACCCATCTTCTCCTCATCAAGCCGGTGCAGGGTTTTTCCAGAGATGGGACACAAATCCCTTCGGAACTTGAATCTCCGAGCCCCACTGGGGTTTCTAGAGGAATTTTCCACCTCACACAGACACAGACAGAGGACAAGGACTCGGGGACACAGTGGCATCTAAGCTCTTTCCCTTCCCCTCAGTTCTCCACATTTTTTTTCCTCTAAGCCCAGAGGACCTTTGCTTAGTCTGGCAGAGGTTAGCCTGGACCTCCAGCTGGTCTTTCAAATTCGTTTGTGTACCTGCACCTTAGATGTTTGAAATGGAAAGCCACAACTCAAATCCTTTGCTATCTGTGTTTTAAAATGACATCCTTGAGATGCTGTACCCATCAGAGGAGGTTATGTAATGCCGTAAGAACAGTGTCCCAAAGCTCCGTGGCTAATATAACAAACGCCTGTTTTTCTCTCTTTCTCAGGTCACACGTCCAACTTGGGGTGGTGCTCTGTGCATCACCTTCCTCAGGACCAAGGCAGACACAACTCCATCTCCACACATGCTTTCACAGTCAGTCATCCCCTTGGGTGAAGAGAAAGTGCTATGCACTGCACTAGCTTCTAAAGCTTCTGCCCAGAAAAGACACATGTCACAACTGGGGTTGAAGAGGAAAGCCTGCTATAGAGGCTACAGGAAACTGTCAGGGGGAAAATGCCTTAGTTATTGTCTAGTCTGTTTGGGCTGCCACAGCAAAACCCACAGACCAGGTGGCTTAGGCAACAGAAATGTATCTTCTCATAGGTCTGGGGGTAGATGTTCCAGATCAAGGTGCCAGCCAGCACAGTTGGCCCCTGAGAGGAGTTGTCTTCCTTGCGTGTGGCCAGCTGGCTTCTTGCCGAGTCCCCAGGGTCATGTTCTGTGTGGTGCAGAGGGAGTGAGGGCTCACTCTTGGCACCTCTTCTTACAAGGTCACTAATCCTGTCAGATCAGGGCCCCTACCTTCTGACCTCATCTGACCTTAATCCGTCCTTCACTCCAAATGCAGCCATGCTAGAGGTTAAGGCTTCCACATATGAACTTGGGGGACTCAAATATTCAGCCCACAGCAGCTACCATCGTTGAGAAGGGCCAGTATGAAGCTGAGCTCTGACCCTTCCTGTTAGAGGGGTTCAGCTATCATTTAAAAGAACTATCAAACAGTGGCCTTGGATGTCAAAGCTCCTTGTATTTTTTCAAGATTTTGTAGTAAATCTCTTCTCTGTGTTGATTTTTAAAACAGAATTAACCACCTAGTAAATTATTTTTTTTAAAAAAGCTTTCACTTAGCTGATTAACCAACGAAGTCTTGACTTTAAGGAAAAAAACAAACAAAACACAAAGAGAAAACAGTTTTGGTTCCTCTCTGTTCTCCACCATAAGTTAGAGTTTTCTTTTCGTTCAATGTAAAGGTATAAGGGTCACATTGTTTTATCATAAGAGTCTATGTTGACCCACAAGATTGTCTTCTCTCCCAGAAGTTTTATTCTCTTGGCTCTTCCCCACAAGAGCAGAAGTGATGCATCTGGTCAGTGAGACAGGGAAAGTGTTGTAGCCACATGATCTGTCTTTGTTCTCTCTCCACGTCCTCTCCTTCCCTCTCTCCATGAAGCGAGGTCTGTACGGAGGACCCATGCCCGCGGGGAAGGGTCTGAGGATGTTCAGGGCTTCTGCCTATGACTTGATGTGGAAATTCAATTCAGAGGAGAAAGTATAGAAAACCCATTTGGCTCCTTGTCTGCATCTCACACTTTGTAATCTAGCCCTATGGCAATAACTCAGATATTTTTGATGTTTGTGTGGAAGTATTAATAGCCAGTCCTTATATGATGCTTACAATGTGCCGGACTCTGTCCCAAATAGTTTACAACTATTAATTCATTTCATCATCATAAAACTCGAGGAGGCACATGGTAGGCCTCACAATGATATCCCTGTCCTAATGTCAAAAACCTGTGAATATGTTTCATTAATGACAAAAAGGGAATTCAGGAATTAAGACTGAGAATCAACTGACCTTAAAATAAGATGATCCCAGATGACCCAGCAGGGCCCAGTGTCCTCACAAGGACCCTTAAAAACTCAGAGGGGAGCTTCCCTGGTGGTACAGTGGTTGAGAGTCCGCCTGCCAATGCAGGGGACACGGGTTCGTGCCCCGGTCCGGGAGGATCCCACATGCCGCAGAGCGGCTGGGCCTGTGAGCCACAGCCACTGAGCCTGCGCGTCCGGAACCTGTGCTCCACAAAGGGAGAGGCCACCACAGTGAGAGGCCCGCGTACCGCAAAAAAAAAAAAAAGAACGCAGAGGGAGGCAGAAGGATTTGTTGCTGAGTGAAGCAACTTGAGGACTGCTTCACCAACTGCTGCTGGCTTTGAAAATGGAGGGGAGACCATGAGCCTCAGAACACAGGTGGCCTCTAGAAGCTGGACAAGGCAAGAAAATACATCTTCCCCTGGAGCCGCCAGAAAGGAACAGTTTGATTTTAGCTCAGGGAGGCCCACTTCAGACTTCTGCCCTCCAGAACTGCAAGATAATCAATGTGTGCTGTTTTCAACCACTAACTCTGTGGTTATTTGCTACAGCAGCAAAAGGAAACTAATAAGAAGCGGATACTATTATTAACTCCACTAACCCGCTGATGCAACTGAGACAGGGAAGTGTGAAATAACCTGTCCAAGGTCACACCAGGCCTCCCGCATCCAGAGTCTGCCTTCTTCATCACGGGGCCAGCTGCCTCTCCAGTGCTTTCCTCAGTTGGATTAGAAATGAGCGGGGAAAGGGATGCGATTAATTGTAACCTTCACCAGTCTCAACAGGAAGAGAAGACAATAAGAAACATGTGAGTATTTACAACTCTGGGCATCTGGCAGGTACTTTCTACTGGACCCTAACAACAATCCCATGCTGTGGACATGGTTATTATTCCCGTTTAGTAGATGAGAACGCTGAGTTCTTCACAGCTGAAGCAGCTAACTCACTGCCCCAGGATCGGGAAGCAGTGGCGGCAGGGGCCGTGCACTGCTGTCTCACCGGCAAGCCACACCTGTACATACGTCGCTCAACTCGAAGGATTAATTTTACAAGTGTTCTAAGACACAGACATGCAGCACTGCTTCACGCCTTGAGGACAAAATATCCTGTGGATTGGGGGGGAAGGGGGAATTTCCAGCGTTTCTACAGGCACAAGGCCCGGCTCTAAGGCTTATGTACTGGTAGCAGTGCCCGTTCCTGTTGGCCAGGAGGCTGTGGATATCCCAAAGACCTACAGTGCAGTTTCTCTGACCTGGTTTGTGATTACACATGAGTCATGTCCAGAGGCTTTCAGAAATATCTAGGGCATGGAGCTGAGCCTCTGGGGAAAAGTGGGTGTAAGAATCAACAAAAATGATATAGCACCTTACTGTGATTCTATCTGTATCCACATCAGGTAAGTGTAGGAAAAGACAGACACACTTGAATCACTAAGCTGTTGCCATGCTATTACTCACAACCACAAAATCTCAGTAACATACAATAATAAGCACTTACTTCTCACTCACATGCCTACAGTTGGGCTGATCCAGGCTGGGCCAAGCTGGGCCCCACCATAGCCCATGGTCAGGTCCAAGTTGGCCACACATATCTCTCATTATTCTGGGACCAGCCAGCTCTCCACGACATGTCTTTTTCGTGGTAATAGTAGAAGCACAACAGGAAAAAGGGGAACAGATGGTGGCTCTTAAGGACTAGGCTTGTAACTTGACATTGCAACTTCCCCCTTTTTGGCCATGTCAAGTCATGTGGCCAAGTCCAATGCCACTGGAGCAGGGAAGTATATTCTTCCCATGCATGTGGCAGGAGAAGGGGGGAGTATTTGCTGACCAGTAATCGAATCTGTCACAATCATTGCAAATCAAATGCCACAAGGAGAAACAGATACTCTTGAAGTCTGCAAACATACTCCCTTTTCAAATACACAGGCTCGGGACTTCCCTGGTGGCACAGTGGTTAAGACTCTGTGCTCCCAATGCAGGGGGCACAGGTTCAATCCCTGGTCAGGGAACTAGATCCCACATGCATGCTGCAACTAAGAGTTCACATGCCACAACTAAGGAGCCAGCGAGCTGCAACTAAGGAGCCAGCGAGCCTCAACTAAGGAGCCCACCTGCTGCAACTAAGGAGCCCGCCAACCACAACAAAGGAGAATGCCTGCCGCAACTAAGACCTGGCACAACCAAATAAATAAATATTTTTTAAAAAGTAAAACTTTAAAAACATATACACACAGGCTCTTGCTTCTGTTCTACGCAAGCTGGTGATCTGTGTTGTCAGAGAAATGCAGTACAGCATTCCTCATCCTAAACTTACCCGTGTGTATGTCTGCTGAGCCTCTTATACATCTGAACCCCCAACGACATAATGTCCCTAAATGGGATCTAAGTTCCCAGCTGGCATAGAGTGAGAGAAAAGTCTACATGGAAATGATGCTCTTGTAACACAGTCTGTGACCTTGCCATGCTGGGTGTCCTCCAGCCATCCTGGCTGCTTGCATAGCCTGTTGGAGAGGCCTGCTGTGTGCATCATGGCAGGCTTATTGCAAACTCAGTACTTTGGAAAGAACTTTTGAGGTGTGCTGAGCTCAAAAGGAAATTTGTTTTCAATTATATTCTCTCTCAACCGAAGGCTGGACAAAACAGCAGAGAAAAGATGAAGCCCTAAACCATACGATTCTCGTAAGTTATAAACATGACACAAATGTTTACAAAGGTAGAGAGATCCTGCTCTTTTCTTTGAGAGAAGAAAAAAAGCAGATGACAATTTTGCAAAGTATGAATACATTAATTGTCTATGGTTGGAAACTATGCTATCGGAAATAACATGATGGATTTTCTAGTTTGTGATAAGATACTAAAGGAATCCAGGCTTCACCCTTTTGACCTCCAGGACCATCTTTTGAGGAAAGAACTGGAATTCTTTCAGGTGAATCACGTAACCCTTGCAGTTTTATGTTGCTCTCATTTTTATTTTTTCTCTCCGTGTACTTTCTTGAACCTTCATGGTTAAAAACAAATAAACAAAAGTTGTGGTAGGCTTTGCCCTGATATCTTGTGAGAAAGAGGAAGGATGTCTCTAATGCTTTACTGATTAGTTCTGTTAATGAATGGCCTCTGTGTCCATCGAATTTCTGCTCAGGAAGGTATAATAGAAAAGAGACAGGATTGAGATGTTTATGCCTGATCCAATTCAAGAGGTTATTTTGAATATTAGCAGGTAAGTTCAAAAAGTAATATCACACCGGGAACATTTTAGACTTGAGTGATCAGGGAATTTTGCTCTCTCCCTTATTCCTATTCTGCAGGTGGACCTGAGCTAGACAGAGCTCACACCTCACCCATCTCCTCCTCACATCAATGACAGGGTTATGGCCAGTATGTATTGATATTTCCCCTGTGTTACAATTCTTAGCCCATCCCCAGGCAGCCATCTCCATGTGGGAACTCAACAACACAGTCCCCAGTCACAGACTAAGGTGAAGAGAGCAGGGATGGGGAAGGAACCACACACTGGTTTGCTGTGGAGGGGCTTCCGTGTAGAGGTGACACACAGCACTTGTACTCATAGCCCACTGGTCAGAACTAGCCACGTGGCCCAGACTCCCTGCAGCAGGACTGGGGGGTGTGATGGAGCAGATGGATATTCACCTAGCAGTAAATATCTCCACCACACAGGACTTCAAGAGAACCAAATCCAAGTCTTTGATCACCCTGACCACATGCAACTGTAGCTGGGCATCCAGGTCTCTGGGCAGGTTAACCAGGCGGACACACCCTAACCCTTCCCATCTCTCTGATGTGATCATCATTTATGAGCTCAACAACAAGACTGATGTTAGAATTCAGGGGAATGTTTTACTTATTAAGATCACAAAAGATGAAGTAGAGTGCAATGGGCTGAGATTAAGGGAGGAACCCTGTCTGGTGCCTGGGAAACATGAATCAACAGGATGCCCAGAAGAAAAGAAATAATCAATGTGGAAATTTTAAGAAAACATCCAGAGCACAGTTATGAACTGGCAGCTTCCAAGACACATCCATCCCACAGATGTGTTTTGTCTCACACAAAGTTTGAAAAAAATGTCTAAATTAACTGCCAACACTTAAAAAATGGAAAATTCAACATAATAATCTAGATTTTCTGCTACTGTTGAAAAGATTGGAAGATTGGGCAACACTGAGTCAGCAACAGTTTTTCTGCCACGCCTGGCAACAATTAGCTGGAGAGAGGGGCACCTGCTCTTTGCAGAGGCTCAGCCATTTACCCCAATCCCTATGGAGCCTTCTTCACTCGTTTATAGCACCCGATGACCCCAGTAGTTGTTTGGGTTTGAAACTTCTGGTCTAAATGAGTTCATCCAAGTTCTTGCCAGCTCTGTAAGCAATCAAGCTGTGAAGCACATAGAGCTTGTTTCCAATAAGAATCTCAAGCAGGCATCTCCAAGCACCATTGCAGGCCAGCACAACCCTTCTGGAAAGCAATGTGGCCAGGTATCGAGGACGTTCCAAATCTCTACACTCCTTGATCCTGTAATTTCACCCTTGAGAATTTATCTTAAAGAAATATTCCCGACACTGCTTCACATAAACGATCTTCATGACTTCATTTATAATGGAAACAAGTAGAAAGTTTATGTTGAAATCTTTAGGTAAACTATACTATACAACTAGTGAGCTCTAATGCATATATACAAAAAATACCAATTAAGGATCATTCTACTAAACTACAGGCCTCTACTCTGCAAAAATGTTAATTTATACAAATCAAAAGACAACAGAGGGACTTCCCTGGTGGTCCAGTGATTAAGACTCCGTGCTCCCAATGCAGGGGGCCTGGGTTCGATCCCTGGTCAGGGAACTAGATCCTGCATGCCGCAAGTAGGACCTGGTGCAGCCAAATAAATTTTAAAAATAAATAAATAAATATTAAAAAAGAATATTTATTAGATGATTGCATCAATATTAAATACCCTGAAGTGGATCATGACATCGTGATTATGTGATTACATTAGAGAGTGTCCTTGTTTTAGGAGATATTTGCTGAAATATTTAGTAATAAAGGATGATAAAGTGTTTGACCCAATCTCAACTGATTCAGAAAAAGAAAACAATATTGTGTATGGAATAGAGAGAGAGATACTGCAAATGTGGCAAAATGTTAACAACTGGTGAATCTTGGCAAAGGATAAATGTGTGTTTGTTGTGCTCTTCTTGTAATTTCTGTGGTTTAAAACTTTTTCAAATTAGAAGTTAAAGAAAAGATGCTCATCTGGAAAATGCTATGACATAATGTTAAATTAAAAATTCAAACCAGATAATCATGTATCCAGTGTGATCTTAAGTAAGTTACAAAAATCCTTCTATACATAAAATAAGACTGGAAGAAAAACAGTGAAACACTAACAATATTTAAATTTGGTGGGTGGACTGGACTGGACTGGGGATACTTTTACACTTTTTTCTATATTTTCTCCACATTTTTAATAACCATCTGTCACTTTTATAATGAAAAACAAGTTTTTAAAAGAAGTGCCAAGCACCATAGGAAAAAACAAATTCATTTTTTCCCACCTCGCCAACTTTGAGCCTGAAGCCAGAATCCAGAGCAACAACAGAGGAAATGGGTTCAAGCTCTCAGCTATTAAGGTGTGAAAGAGTGTGTTTCAGGGGTTGCCAAGTGACCTTTAATGAACACCCGTCTGAGACAGAAAAATCATAGTCTTCCAGGCTGAGGACTCGCTGTATAATTTAGTACCATGGTAGGGCCACTGGGTATACCCCCAGATTTAAGATTTATGGCCAAGTGGAGGAGTATTTTTGAATTTCGCTGATTCTTTTTGGACTTAGACCCCGGGTTCATGTGCTGCAAAGTAGCTAAACTTGACTTTGGATCATAGGCCGAGTGGGTCAGGCCTGACCAACTGGTAAGCCTGCAAGCCTTTTTCATCAGGGCAAGGCGGGCACACTCTCCATTCCCAGGAAGGATCTTGGCCAAGACTCCCCAGCAATTCTTCCCCAACTCCTTCCAATGAGCTCCTTCTAACTGCACTGACTGTCTGTTTCTGTTCTCCGGCTCCTGTTCTCACAACCCATGTTCTCCCCCAAACTCTTCTACAGAATGTCAACCCACTCTTGTCTCTCTGAAACAATTCCATACCCTTAACAGCCCTCTTGCTTCCTCTGGCCTTGGCTCCAAGCATCCAATAAAAGCCTCCCTTCCCTCCATTCCACTGGCTCCAGGTCTCTCCAAGCTCCCTGCCTCTTGCCCACATCCATTACTCTGTCCTGCTGGAATCATACCTAGCTTGGAAATCCCAGCCAGCTCCTCGCACCCACTTAGGCTGATATTTCTGGCCACCTCAAGGCAGCCCAAGAGCTTCCATCCAGACCCTAAGACCTCTGCCGTGGCAAAGCCTAGGTCCCAGCTGGCCCAGACCAGAGCAGCAGCTGTCAACACTGCCAAGAACCCTCTTGCTTGGGGGGCCTCCCTGGTGACTGCAATGATTCTTAGCAACCCTCTGATAGAACAGACCATTCTGACACTGCCTCTAAGCCCTCATCCTGCTGAGGTGCCAGGAACATCACCCTCAGGCATCGTAGAGGCCCCCCACTCCCCAGGGTTATGCAAAGGCACTGAGCTCCTTCCTACATGATGCCAAGGCACTGAGTTGGAAGCCTGGAGTCAGAACATCAGAGACCAAATCCTTCCTCTGTCAAATGCCAGCTGTGAGACATTATGTAAACTACAGACCCTCTCTGTGCTTCAGTCTCTTCATTTATACAGTAGGAATAATAAATATCTACCTCATAAGGTTATTGAGAGAATTAAATGACTTTCAGTATGTAAAATGCAAAGAACAGTGCCTGGCACAGAACAAGTGCTATCTAAGAGTCAGTTTTTATTACTGTTCATGAGTCGGTACCCATTATGGCCATTGTCGTGGGGCACACATTCCTTGAGACCCAAATGTTACATCACTTCCCTGACACATTTGGGATTTAGGAATACTTGGAGGGCAAGGAGCTCACAAGAGACCGTTGCTACTGCCCTAATAGGTAAAGAGAAATTATCAAACTGAAAGACGTGGAGAAAAAAAAATCAAAAAATGGAAAGAGTATCTAAAATCTATAAAACAATATCAAGTGGTCTGACATACATGTAACTCGAGTCTTCGAAGGTGAGGAGAGAGTGATGGACCAAAGAAATATTTGAAGAGATAAAGGCTGAGAATTTTCCAAAACCGACAGAAGACATCAAACCATATACCAAAAGCTCACAGAACCCTCAGAAGGTAAAGACAAAGACACCTTTGCACCTCCTAAGTCAAACAGCCAGAAACCAAAGATAGAGAAAATCTTGCAGGCCATCAGGAACAAAAGGCAAATTACATCAAGGGGGAAGGGGAGACTTTCTGATTTTTAATCAGAAAAAGTGAAGCCAAGAGAACAATGAAATGGCAACCTTAAAGGGGCAAAAGGGAAAAGAAACTCTTAAGACTTTGTATCCAGTTTTGCTCCCAGACATCAGCCTCGATCAGGAGGGGGTAGTACCTTTACTGCACCTCAAGCCCAGGGATGTAAGAGCCCAGCTTTTGCTTTACAATCCAAAGCCCACTAGGAAGGTCACCAGGCCCAAGGACCACCCACTCCTTCAGCAGCTCTGAGCTCAGCAGAACTCCCAAGAGAGCAGCTTGCATCAACACAGTGGTTCCCAGCCTTGATAGTCACCTGGGGAATCACCTGCAGAGCTTTAACAAATTATGTACATCCAGGCCCCACACCTTGAGATTCTGATTTAATTGTTCTGGGGTTGGTCCTGGGCATTTTTTTAAATTTACCAAGATAATTGTAGTGAGCAGCCAAGTGGTTTGCAATCTATTATTTAAATAGGATTCTTTCTCCTTTTCAGACAGACGTGATTTTACATAACAACATTATTTCCTATGTCAAACATTAAGAGTTTCCTGATTATTTTAAAAAGCGGTAGCAGAACCGGCTTCAGCAAGATTGCTATTCTGCTGACTTGCTCTCAAATTTGGATGCACGATGGTTATGACTGGAGAGATTTTAAATAGTCTAATGCCTGGATCCCCAGAGATTCTGATTTATTTGGAATGGGTTACAGCCCAGGAGTCTGGATTTTTATAAGCTCCACTGTTCTTGAGATTTTTAGAAGGTCCAGGTTCCCAGTACAGGTTAGGGAATTCTGGACCATCAGAGGCTGCCATGGAGCACAAGCAAAGGCATAGGAGTCACAGGAACTCCCGGCTTCGGGTCTGCTGACTTGCCCCATCTGTGCTCAGCCACCACTTCTGCTCCTCACCAGGGCATCCCCAGGCCCTCTCTGACCCACTGGATCCCGACGGCCAGCCCAGCCCACTGCCAGCTCAATGCCAAGAGCTGCTTCTTACAGACCTCACGTGCCTTCCCCGGCCCCTAATGTCCACTCACAAACTGGAAACCTCATTACATCAAGGTTGAAGGGCTGTCAGAAAACAAATGTTTGCTGCTGTCTGGGGGTACTGGAGCAGCCAGCACAGGCCCATGGGGAGTGCTGATTCCTGAGCATTCCTACAAGGCTGTCAGAACCCTCAGCAACTGTCACCACTACAGGAAAAACTGCTCCTGACCACTGAGCCGGGCTGTCGCCCTCCCTACTCTCATGGCTGCATGTGAAAGTGCGTCTCCCAGCCCCAGTACCAGGATCACACCATTCAGCCATGGGGATGTTTCCTGGTCCAAGCTCGTTCTGCCCACCCCAAAGCACAGTGAGGCCAAACAATACTGAAACATCGTGTTTGGAGCAGAAAAAGGTTTATTGCAGGGCCAAGGAAGGAGAACGAGTGGCTCGTGCACAAAAGCCCCCTGAATTCCCTCAAAGGGTTTCAGCAAAGCATTTTTAAAGGCCAGGGGGAGGGGGGTTGCAGGGTATGTGATCAGCTCACCCACAATTCTCTGACTGGTTGATGGTGAGGTAACAGGGAGTTAACCTTAACAATCTTTGGGCACCAATAGGTCTGGGGGCTCATGATCAACTAGTTAATTTCTTCCATTTGGTGGGGGGTTTTAGCATCTGAAAAATTTAGGAAATATGCATCAGATACTATTATCTGGGTACTTCAGAGAGGAGCTACAGCAGAGGATATGGCGGGGCGGGGGGTGGGGCCCTGTCCTGGGAAGGCCCCATAGGGTCCTGCTGGGTTACAGGGAGGATTTAATTGCTGGACAGTTCAAAGGCCAAGTTCCACTGATTTCTGTTAACCCAATTTCTGTTCTCTGATGTTATTGCTTCTGAGGCTGATGATGCAGCCACAATTCTCTGAACCTGTGGATTTCCTTTAGTGCTACTTCTTCATCATTATTAAAAAGTTCAGTTTCTCAAAGAATGCTGTCAAAATCATACATTCACATCATCTGGGGTATCTGTCCAAAGCTCAAATTTCTAGACCAACCACAGCCCCACTGAATCATATCTGAGGCAGAAGCATATATCTGTAGCCTAAATAAGTGCCCTGGGTCATTGTAAAGACTGAGCTCCCCTGAGAGGAGGCAGCACCCTGTGGCCTGCTAGCCTGGCTTCCCGGGGCAAGTCCTGGTTTGGTGGCTCAATGGCTGAGGAGACTTGAGCAAACTCTCTGGGTTCTAGTCTCCTCCTCTGGAAGGTGGAACTGAAGTTATGATCTACTTTCTGGGACCGCTGTGAGGAATAAATGGGTTAACATAGGTGACAACGCTTGGAAGAGTGCCAGTCTGGGATGGAAACAGACTTCACCATTAACTAACTAGGAAGATCCAATTCACCCACCCAGAGACTGGAGTCAATATACCATCTAGCTGATTGATTAAAGTATGTTTCCTTTTAAATTTAATTTCTTTATATATATAATATATAAATATTATAAATATATAATTATATAGCATATAATATATTAAGTAATATTAAATCACATGTATACATAATTGTATGTAAAAAAGTGAAATTACACAGTAGCTTTTTTCTTTTTTAGAAAAGTTAGGTTTACAGAAAACTTGAGCAGATAACACAGAGTTCCCACATACCTCACTCCTCTGCATGCACGGTTTTCCCTTATTAACATAACTTATTAACATCTTGCATTAGTGTAGTACATTTGTTAAAATTCATTAACAAATATTGATACATGATTATTAACTAAAGTCCATAGTTTACATTAGAGTTTACTATGTGTGGTCAATTCTATGGATTCTGACAAATGTAAAATGACATGCATCTGCCATCAAAGTATCATACAGAATAGTTTCACTGCCCTAAAAACCCCTGACCCCCACCTGAATAGTTTCACTGCCCTAAAAACTCCTGACCCCCACCTACTCATCCCTTCCCCCTTCCCCTCAAATCCCTGACAAACATTGACCTTTTTACTGTCTCTGTAGTTCAGCTTTTCCCAGGATATCATATAGTTGGAATCATGAAATCTAGCTTTTTCAGACTGGTTTCTTTTACTCAGCAATATGCATTTACGTTTCCTCCTTAATGCTGAAGTTTTTCATGGCATAATAACTCATTTATTTTTATCACTGAATAATATTCCATTGTGTGAATGTATCAGTTTGTTTATTCACCTATGGAGGGACATCTTATTTGCTTCCAGTTTTTGGCAATTATTAGTAAACATTAATAAATAATAATATAATATTTTATTATAATACAACATTTATGAGCAAGTTTTTGTGTGGACATATTTTCAGTTCATTTGGGTGAGTATCAAGGAGTGGAACTGCTGAAACATATGGTAAGACTATGTTCAACTTTGTAAGAAACTGCCAAACTGTCTTCCGTTGTGGCTGTACTATTTTGCATTCCCACCAGCAGTGAATTAGAGTTTCTGTTGCTCTACATCCTCGCCAACATTTGGTGTTGTCAGTGTTCTGGATTTTTGCCATTCTAATAGGTGTGTAGTAGTATCTCACTGTTGCTTTAATTTGCAATTCCCAAATGACATATGATGTTGAGCACCTTTACGTATGCTATCTGTAAATCTTCTTTGGTGAGGTGCCTGTTCAGATACTTTTGCCTATTTTTTAACTAGGTCATTTATTCCTTATTGTTTTAAGAGTTATTTGTACATCCTTTATCAGGTACATGTTTGGATACAAGTCCTTTATCATGTATACATTTTGCAAATATTTTCTCCCAAATCTGTGGCTTGTCTTTTCATCCTCTTAACAGTGTCTTTCAGAGAGCAGAAATTTTAATTTACTTATCAATATTTTTTCATTCATGGATCATGCTTTAGGTGTTGTATCTAAGAACTAACCACCAAACCCAAGAGCACTTAGATTTTCTCCTATGTTAATTTCTAAAGGTGATATCATTTTACATTTAGATTAATGATTCATTTTGAGTTAATTTTTGTGACTGGTGTAAGGTCTGTAACATCAATATGTATTGTATATCTAGGAGTAAATTCCCAGAAATGAATTTTCAGGGTCAGAGGATTATGTAATTTTGATTGTAATAGGTATTACCAGAATGCATGTTCAGAAAATGTGTTAATACTCTATTTTTGCATCATAAAAACATGAGTAGAAAATTTTACCCATATTCCCACTATAAACTGCTATTATCACTTTTTTTCTGTCTGATGGGTTTGAAAGGATATTTCAGTGTTACTTTTATTTTTATTTCCCTGACTACTAGTTGAATTTGAAAATATATTTTATATTTGGCAGCCATTTATGTTATCTCTTTTACTAATATATTTTTGCACATATTGATTTTATTCTGGTTATTTTTTTATTGCCAATTTGTAAGAACTCTTTATATATTATAGATATTACCCTTTCACTATGTCTTCATTATACTTGTTTTTCTCTGATCTATCTTTTTAATTAAATTTGTTCATGGGTCACTTCATCCTTGACTTTGTTTCCACCCGAAAGCATCCATCATTGGCCAAAATGTGTAGGGAATGACTGAACGGCTCTCTTAGAAAGCTGTAGACATAAGGAAATCACAGAGAAACTAAGGTCATTCTACCTGGAGGAGAAAATAGTAGGCAGGTGGTTCGCAGGTAGAAGGAAATAAAAAGTTATTTCAAGTATTTGAATGACTGCCATGTGGAAAAAGGATCGCAGTAATTCTGAATGCTCACAAGTGACAGAACTACACTGAAGGAGAATTACACGTAGGCAGTGTTGGGCTTGATATAAGAAAGAAATGTCAGGGCTGCCCCAGAACTAAATGGTAACTTATGGTTTAGAGAATTCCATGAAACATCTGAAGATGGCCAACATAAATATGGAGAGCTCCCAGGAGATGATATCATGGACTAGTTTCTATCATTCATGAGAACTAAAACCAGTTAAAGCATTTCAAAGGAAATGGGGTTCAATACAGATAATTTAGTCATCACAAAACTGTTGGAAGGGCTGGACAAGTTGAAGGCAGGATGCAGGCATTAGTTTTCAGCTTCACTTCTACAGTTCTAGTCTCACAAGATGGACAAATGCTGCAATCACACAGGGGTGGGTAACACAGAGAACCTCTCAGCTAACTTCCTAGCTAGTCTGTAGCTCTGAATCAGGTGAATATCAGGAAAACTCAGAGACCACTGCAAAATCCAACTGCATATATGCAAAGCCCACATAACCATCTGCTGCCACTCTAGAAGAAGAGAAAGCAGCTTTTCACCTCTACTCCACTTTAGTATAAGTGCCTCTCGTTGACAGAGTGTAAATGGTAAATGATATCCACAGGATACCCACAGGGCTGGAAACAAGAGAGCCTGGGAAATATAGTTCATAGACTTCTAGCCCCTGAAGTGCAGAGGAGCATTAGAAGGATATGACAGGGAATAACGTTGTCAAACATGTACAGCAGGGCTCAAGCATCAGTCTGGGGGACAGATGGAGGGTTGTACTTTATGCTATATAGCCTGCTTAAGACTTTTAGAAGCAGGATTCCATAGCACTCTGCATATCTTTCCTTCTGAAATTGCTTTTAAAGGTCGTCTGTCTTTGGAAAGCATGAGCAATGCTGCCTACCTATATATAGATACGATGGAAACACACCCACTATATCACTCTTATAGATTCTGTGCAAACTGTACTTTAAAAGATGTCATTCACTTAAGGTGACCATCTTTGTGACTGCTAAAAACACAAGCCTGTTATTCAGTTCAATTAACGTGTATTGAGGAACACTTTCTATGAGCTGTCAGAGCAATTTTAAAGCCCAAGAGGCCCAGCTAGCCACTGGTGTTGTAGACACAACCATGCACTGCATTGCTTCCCCTACAGCCACAGAATCACTGCAGTGCCTTCTGGATGGCAGGGAAATGAAGACCAGTGGCCTCCTTTCTTGGGTTAATTGCATCATGATAGGCAGGTGGGTCTCCCACCTCCACTCCATTTATGCTCTAAATTTCAGGACCAATTCTATAAAGTCACATAATGAAGATTAAGGAATAGATTTGATTGAGGAAATGAAAAACTCACAAGGGCAAGGTCAGCAATACAGATATTCATAGTATACTTCATCTTTCATTATCCTAATTGAAAGGCATGCCAGGGCCAGGGAGGCAGCCAGGGAGGGGCACCTCTAAGACTTCATTCAAAAGAGATCTGCCATGAGGAGCACAGTGAACAGACAGCCTCCTCTTTTAGGGCCTCTGGAGACAACAGGAAGGCCAGCTCTCCTCCAGAAGCTCCCCAATGGCTGAGCACCATACAAGTTACAGGGGCCTACTCTCACCACCATTATTCAACATACTTTTAGATGTTTTAGCCACAGCAATCAGAGAAGAAAAAGAAATAAAAGGAATCTAAATCGGAAAAGAAGAAGTAAAACTGTCACCGTTTGCAGATGACATGATACTATACATAGAGAATCCTAAAGATGCCACCAGAAAACTACTAGAGCTAATCAATGAATTTGGTAAAGTTGCAGGATACAAAATTAATGCACAGAAATCTCTTGCATTCCTATACACTAATGATGAAAAATCTGAAAGAGACATTAAGGAAATACTCCCATTTACCACTGCAACAAAAAGAATAAAATACCTAGGAATGAACCTACCTAAGGAGACAAAAAACCTGTATGCAGAAAACTATAAGACACTGAGAAAAGAAATTAAAGATGATACAAACAGATGGAGAGATATACCATGTTCTTGGATTGGAAGAATCAACACTGTGAAAATGACTATACGACGCAAAGCAAAATACAGATGCAGTGCAATCTCTATCAAACTACCAATGGCATTTTTCACAGAACTAGAACAAAAATTTTCACAATTTGTATGGAAACACAAAAGACTCTGAATAGCCAAAGCAATCTTGAGAAAGAAAAACAGAGCTGGAGGAATCAGGCTCCCTGACTCCAAACTATACTACAAAGCTACAGTAATCAAGACAGTATGGTACTGGCACAAAAACAGAAACATAGATCAGTGGAACAGGATAGAAAGCCCGGAGTTTAACCCACACACATATGGTCACCTTATCTTTGATAAAGGAGGCAAGAATATACAATGGAGAAAAGACAATCTCTTCAATAAGTGGTGCTGGGAAAACTGGACAGCTACATGTAAAAGAATGAAATTAGAACACTCCCTAACACCATACACAAAAATAAACTCAAAATGGATTAAAGACTTAAATGTAAGGCCAGACACTATAAAACTCTCAGAGGAAAACATAGGCAGAACACTCCGTGTAATAAATCACAGCAAGATCCTTTTTGACCCACCTCCTAGAGAAATGGAAATACAAACAAAAATAAACAAAATGGGACCTAATGAAACTTAAAAGCTTTTGAACAGCAAAGGAAACCATAAACAAGATGAAAAGACAACCCTCAGAATGGGAGAACATATTTGTAAACAAAGCAACTGACAAAGGATTAATCTCCAAAATATACAGGCAGCTCATGCAGCTCAATATCTAAAAAACAAACAACCCAATCCAAAAATGGGCAGAAGACCTAAATAGACATTTCTCCAAAGATATACAGATTGCCAACAAACACATGAAAGGATGCCCAACATCTCTAATCATTAGAGAAATGCGAATCAAAACTACAATGAGGTATCACCTCACACCAGTTAGAACAGGCATCATCAGAAAATGTACAAACAACAAATTCTGGAGAGGGTGTGAAGAAAAGGGAACCCTCTTGCACTGTTGGTGGGAATGTAAATTGATACAGCCACTATGGAGAACAGTAAGGAGGTTCCTTAAAAAACTAAAACTAGAACTACCATATGACCCAACAATCCCACTACTAGGCATATACCCGGAGAAAACCATAATTCAAAAATAGTCATGTACCACAATGTTCAGTGCAGCTCTATTTACAACAGCCAGGACATGGAAGCAACTGAAGTGTCCATCGACAGATGAACTGATAAAGAAGATGTGGCACATATATACAATGGAATATTACTCAGCTATAAAAAGAAACAAAATTGAGCTATTTGTAATGAGGTGGATAGACCTAGAGTCTGTCATACAGAGTGAAGTAAGTCAGAAAGAGAAAAACAAATACCGTATGCTAACACATATATATGGAATCTAAAAAAAAAAGGTTCTGAAGAACCTAGGGGCAGGACAGGAATAAAGATGCAGGCACAGAGAATGCACTTAAGGACACAGGGACGGGGGAAGGGTATGTTGTGACATACTGAGAGAGAGAGAGTGGCACTGACATATATACACTACCAAAAGTAAAATAGATAGCTAGTGGGAAGCAGCCGCATAGCACAGGGAGATCAGCTCAGTGCTTTGTGACCACCTAGAGGGGTGGGATAGGGAGAGTGGCAAGGAGACGCAAGAGGGAGGGGATATGGTGATATAAGTATACGTAGAGCTGATTCACTTTGTTATACAGCAGAAACTAACACAACAATGTCAAGCAATTTATACTCCTATAAAGATGTAAAAAAAAAAAAAAAAGTTACAGGGGCCTGGCCATTTTTGCCCAGTGGGGTATTCCTCTGTGGGCAGTCTTAGTGCTGGCCTTCCCTGTTGGGCTGACCAAAACTATCCCAGAGCTGCATCAGGGAATGCCAGGAGCAGTCTCCTTGTGCACATGTGAGGGATTCCCTGGAGTACCTTCCTATGTATGAAATTGCTGGATCGAAAGGAATTTCTTCACGTGGCTTTCAAAGAAGTGACCATTACAGGTCACCTCGTTCATGCATTTGAGCAATGCAATTTCAAACCCGTAGTATATTAAGGGCTTAATTTGGACCAAACTGTAAAGGAATTTACAGTATTTCTAAAGCAAGATGCCCCTTCAGGATCAGCCTACCACCACCACTCAGAAATTATAAATACGCAGGCTTCCCTGGTGGTGCAGTGGTTAAGAATCCACCTGCCAATGCAGGGGACATGGGTTCGAGCCCTGGCCCGGGAAGATCACACATGCCGCAGAGCAACTAAGCCCGTGCACCACAACTACTGAGCCTGTGCTCTACAGCCCTCGAGCCACAACTACTCAGTCTGTGTGCCACAACTACAGAAGCCCGTGCACCTAGAGCCCGCGCTCTGCAACAAGAGAAGCCACCACAGTGAGAAGCCTGCACACCGCAATGAAGAGCAGCCCCCGCTCGATGCAGCTAGAGAAAACCCAAGCAGCAACGAAGACCCAACACAGCCAAAAATAAATAAATAAATTTATATTTATAAAAGAAATTATGAATATGATAAACTAAAGATTATTCCTCAAGCATATAAACCAAAGACAAATGAACATGTGTTGCGTTTGTAAGACAGCAACAGACTCCCGTTGAAAGAGGATGGCTCTCAGAGCAGCTGGAATCACCAATGAGACTGAAACAGCATCTTCTCTGAAGAAGATTATAGAACTACAAAGCTAATCCCATTTCATCTCGTGAGGACCTCCCGGGGCTTCCTTTCTGCATACCTGTATTAAGGGCTGTATCCACGAGCAAGTACAGTACACCTGCCTGAGGTTCTTCCTCCCAAATCTGCCTGCCTTTCTCCTCTCTTGACACAGGTGTCCGATCCACACTGTGGTCTGAAGTCTTCCTGCGCTGGTTCCTCCCTGCTTATCTTTCATGGGCATTATCCCCAACAAATTTCTAGCACTTGTAACTGGGTTTTACACTTTCTGGATGACCTAAAGGAATACAGCCGTGACAGTGGCTGGACACAACGTGGGCTTTGTTCCAGAGGAGGGAGCCTTTCCCTCTTTTTGGCCCCCCATTTTCACATTGCTGGGGTTGGGGTGGGGGAGGGAGGATAAAGAATTCTTATTGCCAAGCAGACCGGATTTGGGATGCCAGCTGTTTACAGCAGTTGTCTGAGAAAGCCAGCTGCTCTGATTCTGTGGAAAATTTGGCTCTTAAGATGATGGAAGATTCTGGTCCTATAGGAAGCTGATTTTATTTTTTAAAATTTTTTTTCTTTATTTTTTTTTATTGGGGTATAGTTGCTTTACAATGTTGTGTTAGTTTCTGCTGTACAGCAAAGTGAATCAGCTGTATGTATACATATATCCCCTGTTTTTTTTGATTTCCTTCCCATTTAGGTCATCACAGAGCATTGACTAGAGTTCTCTGTGCTACACAGTAGGTTCTCATTAGTTATCTAATTTTATACATGGTATCGATAGCGTATATATGTCATTCCCAATCTCCCAATTCATCCCACCCCCCAACTTAGGAACCTGATTTTAGGTGTAGCTTCTTCCACTGGGAGAAAGGCAGTCCTGCTCCCAGATGGCTCGTTGCCCAGGTGACCGAGGGAAACTCCCAGGGATGTTTGGGATAGTTCTGCTCGTTGTTCAATACACAGACAACACTGCTCTTTTTTTTTTTTTTTTTTTTTTGTGGTACGTGGGCCTCTCATTGTTGTGGCCTCTCCCGTTGCGGAGCACAGGCTCTGGACGCGCGGGCTCAGCGCCCATGACTCACGGGCCCAGCCGCTCTGCGGCATGTGGGATCTTCCCGGACCGGGGCACGAACCTGTGTCCCCTGCATCGGCAGGCGGACTCCCAACCACTGCGCCACCAGGTAAGCCCAACACTGCTCTTTTTATTCACACACCATGGCAAGCCTTCAAAGCAGGAGTTACTTAGGCAATCCTGGATTCTACAGCTCTCCATTCCTAACTTAGAGCAGGGCTATACATGCATTCCCTGATCTTAAAACTTTCAACTAAAAAAAAAAAAGTCCAGCTGGAGAGATGCACACTGTCACATGTGTACCACTCTGTGCTCCAACACCAAAAACTAGGTGGGCTTGTTGTTAGGTTTTGCAAGGATTTATTTTCTCTCATTTTCCCTCCAACATGCCACCCCCAATCCTTACCACCCCTAGCACCATAAAACCATCCTTCTTCCCTCCCCTTCACTTCATTTGTTCTCTCTGCTGCAGGAAGAAAGAATTAGCACAATCCATTTTTTTTGAACAATTGATTTATTGCAAGGAGCAGAGTGCAGTTCACATGTTCCTGTACCAATACCTCCTTGAAAAAGAGGGTGGAGAAATGAAGACACAAACAAGGCAAATTGTACTAAACAAAGTGATAACAGGTTTTCTAGCAAGAGAATCCAGGACTTGGGTGCCTAATTTGGGTATCTCTGCCCCTCCCCCAATGTCTAAGCACAGCCGCAAATAGACACCAACAGAGAAGCATGGCAGCATGTAGGAGAGTGGGAATCACAGGAGTGGACTAAGGTCTTATTTGGCTCATAATACGCAGAAGGCAGCCTGAAAGCTTTCTGGTCCAACACTTCCACTTACAGATGAGGAAACAGGTGCAATACCTTAACCGACTCAGAGTTTTACAACTAGTTGTGGTCCCTCTGAAGTAGGACCCCGGTCTCCAGACCCCTAATCTAGTGCTCTTTCCTCAGTGCCTGAAGTGTTTCTTGGTCATTTGACATTTTTCTGCCTCTACAGGCCCAGCTGCTTCTGTATAACCCTTACCAAGGATAAACCTAAATGGGGTGGCCCTTATTTCCTCTTTACTTGCAGCAAGGATATGGCATAGTCAGCAGGCATCGTATGAACTGGCAACAGCACTGTAACCTTCCGCCCAGGGGCCGGCTCCTTATACTCTTCTACCACCTAACTTGCCCTCTTGCGTCCAACAGCCCCACCATCAGCCACATTTATTGCATTCTCCACAGAAGAGAGAAGCACAATTTATAAAGTCGATGAAGGGCATTGAAATCTTTGGTTTCAATAAGCAAGAATGGACACTGGCAGGCAACTAGTCCTCTCCTGTACTGAGTCAGTTCCCTACAGTTATTATGTGTGGTCATTTGCATCACTGGCCCCAATATTTTATCTCTTCCTGAATTCACACCCTTTTCCATATGTGGCCACTTTGCTTTGTCAGCTTAACTAAGTTGGAACTCCATTTCCCAAAATTTTCTTCTGTCTGGTCCTGGATGAAGTTGGCCACTAGAAAAATTTATGTGAGTTTTGGAAAAGGGAAGTAAAGCAGCAGCCACTGTCTATGTTCTGGAGGTGTGTGTCAGGCCTGGCACCGCTGCAGCCCCTGTACATTGTCACCGCCGTGCATGCTCCCCTTGTTGGCACGGAGGACAGCCAGCCCACAGGTCCTCCAGTTCCTGCTGGAAATCCTCCTTCACCTTCTGCAGCTCCTGTGTCAGCAATGTGTGCGGCCGGCCACACACACACCAGCAAGGGCACCAGCCTCCCTACAAGTCACTGTGTCTTCACGCTTGGAGACAGAGGCTGATGTGGGTTCCAGGTGGTCCTTGCTCTGACCTGCAGTCTGTCTGACTTTCCCTTCCAGCTGCTGGCCCTGACTACCTCAGGCTCAATGGAGGCAACAGCTTTACATTGACTTCTTAACCAGCTCCCACAACTGCATAAGCCTCAGTCCCTACACCAAATCCCCTATTCTATGTCACTCACAGTACTTCTGCTTCTCTAATCAAACTCTCAGTGATACTCCACTGACTTTACACCTACCCCTCCCTCCACCGGCAGAGTAAATTTCCTCACCTGTTGACTTTGGGTTTGGCCAGTACTTTGCCTTGATGTGACACAAGCAGGGACCTGTCCAGTGGATGTTCTGCTGTCACCACGAGAAAAGTGTACTTTGACCAGCCCCCGGTCTTGGGAGAAAGAGGGATTCATGTGGACACAGTCACCCCCGCCACTGCAGTCTGAAGCAAAACTGCCCCAGACAACCCCAGACCCACAGTGCAAAGTACAACCGTCAATCCCAGCCCAGCCTCATCAGCCAAGCACCAGCTGACTCACAAATGCATGAACAACAGTAAAGACTTGTTTCATTAAAGCCACTGAGATGCAAGGTGCTTCCTTACACAGCGATAACTGACCAATATACTGACATAAAACTTTTATGTCAGAAAATGTATTCCATACCTCTCTGACTGTTGCCAAAGTTTACTTTTATGTGTTTGCAGATAATTTTATCAATACTTCATTAAAAAAACCCTCTCTTTCCATTTCACTCTACAGAGGCAGGAGAGGGAAGTGAGGACTTGAAGAGCTGTGGTCCAGGATGGTCTCTCAGTCTCTCTCTCTGTCATCAGACAACTAGCAGGAGGCTCAGGTAGTGACTGCCAAGCTGATGGCATGGAGGTCCCACAGGGAACTGCAGGTTTTCCTCAGGACCAGTCCCTCAAGGGGCAGTGAGGGAGTGGCAGCAGTAGCTGAGGACAGAGGTGAGATGAAGGGTCCTGCGCTTTTACCTTTAGGCTCCCAGCAGTTTCCCTCCACTCTGGTTCTTCTCGGGCAGCCAAACAGAAAGAGCAAATGAAAAGCATCCTTCAAACCGGCCCTGGAAGGAAGCCAAGTAGCAGGAGTTCAAAGGCCCTGAGTCATCACTTTCAGGCCCCTTGGACAGGTGCTTTCCCTGAAGCAGAGTGATCCTCCTTAATCACTTGGGGACTTTCTGTGAAACTATTTGCTGACACAGGTCTCTCCAGCTGGAAAGGACTGTTTCCCTCATTCAGGCCACAGGGGCCAGCCTAACTTCTGCCCTGTTGTTGGAAACAGCTCTTATTAGTTCTGTCCTGGCTTTAGCCTAACTGCCCCTCCGCGGTACTCACAAATCCTTAATGCTGATACAGTGTTTAAAGATATAAACTTCAAATTAGGAGTTTGGGATTAACATATACACATTATTATATATAAAATAGATAACCAACAAGGACCTACTGTATAGCACAGGAAACTATACTCAATATTTTGTAATAACCTGTAAGGGAAAAGAATCTGAAAAAAAATAGATATATATGTATGTATAACTGAATCACTTTGCTGTACACCTGAAACTAACACAACATTGTAAATCAACTATACTTCAATAAAAAAATAGAATTAAAAAAAAAAAGATATAAACTTCCATGGCCTCTCAGCTGGCCTCCTCCTATTTCCTCCTCTCCCCTCTCATCCATTATTGGTCCTGCAACCAGAGTGCCTTTTTAAAAACACAAATAAAATGATGTCACCCACTATCCTTGCTGAAAACCCTCTTAAGATACAGGGCAAAATAATGCACATTTTATTCACCCTAAAGGAGGTACAAAGAAAGGCCCCTGTCTACCCCATTATCACTTGTCTCCCCTTGTTCTCTATCTTCCTGACACACCAGCCTTTTTCCCAAGACACCATGCTGCCTCCCACTTAAGGACCTCACACATGTTGTATTGTTAGCTTAGAACTTTCTCCCTTCACAAGTTAACTCTTTCTTACCTTTTGGGTCTCTGAGCTGGACGGCCTCCATTTCCCCTCCAGACCCACTTCCACCTCCATCTCCCTGTTCTCCATCCCAGAGGGCTAATCTATATGGACTACATGAATGGTCTCCTTTGCCCTCTGACCTCTGGAAGGATATTGAAGGGAGAGATGAGAATGAAGTCAGGGCATTTATCTTCCTGGATTACTCTTTGCAAAGGTCAACTCTTTACAACTGTCAAGTAAGCTGTACTGATCAGCCATTGGCGTGTAACAACCAAAACCTCTTGGTGGCATAAAACAATAAGCATCCATTTCTCAAATATATTCGGGTCATTTGGTTGGCGGGGGGGGCAGGTACTGCTGATCTAGGCTGCTGTAATAATAATTCTTGATTTTCTGTAATTGATGATTTGACATCTTGAAGTATGGGCCAAACTAACAGCTAAGTTGTTACATCCATACTGTCCTTGTGTTTTTGCAGGTTGCACAGACATCATATTACAAACTCCCTAACCACAAACCCCAACACACAAACCCATGATCATGTGTGTCACACACATTTGTGACAGGGGCTCCACTAGAGGGAGAAGCAAACTCTGTGGGGGTTTTTTGTGGTTTTTTTTGAGCAAAATATCCAAACACCTGCCATCGTTACTAATAGTTTGGGGCATATCTATCTATCTATCCATCCACCCATTCATCCATCCACCTATCTATCATCTATCTATCTATCCATCTATTTACCTATGAGGGTTCTGTGACTTTCTCTCTCCCAGGCTCCCTGTTTCCTCTTTCTCCTCCTCATAATTGAAGGGTGTGTGAAACATGGTGAAGTTTGGGATCAAGAAGACTACAGTTACTAATGATTCTCATAGTTTTAAGGAGTGAATTTATCACTCCAGCTTTTGTGTGAAGTATTTGCATTAGGGTACTAGGCTGCATCTAACACAGGCTTCCTATTTTGTCCATTCAATCAATAAATATTTATCAAGAATTTACAATGTGCCAGACACTTTATTAGGTAATGAGAATATAAAGGTGAGCAAAATAAACACGGAACTAACAGTTTAGTAGGAGAGACAGACAATTAAATCATCAGAAGAGCTTAAGTGATTGGGTTTGCTCTCTTGCTGCCCAGCTGAGCATATCTGTTTTAAAATGTACCTGGGACTTAATTTGTAGGTATGACTAAGTGACAACAAGGAGAGGTCAATGTTATCAATGTTAGCGTTAAGAGAAAAGTTCATTGCTTACAATTCCCAAGAGGAGGGGATATGCCATACTGCACAGGGCCTCGCAGGAAAGCACCATGATCAGTCAGGAGCAGGAGTGAGGGGAAAGCAAGGGTGATATCATGTCGTGGCGGGAAATTGTTGGGTGGGGACGTCCCCCATTGAGCAGGATATCCACTACCGGGCAAAACAACGACGTTGGGGATGATTATGATTTACTTCACACAAAAGCTGGAGTGATAAATTCACTCCTTAAAAGTATGAGAATCATTAGTAACTGTAGTCTTCCTGCTCCCAAACTTCACCATGTTTCACACACCCTTCAATTATTGAGGAGGAAAAAGAGGAAACAGGGAGCCTGGGAGAGAGAAAGTCACAGAACCCTCATAGGTAAAGAGATGGATGGACAGATAGATAGATAGGTAGATAGATAGATGAATGGATGACAATAGACAGATAGGTAGATAGACAGGCCCCAAACTATTAGTAACCACGGCAGGTGTTTAGATATTTTGCTTAAAAAAAATCACAGAGTTTGCTTCTCCCTCTAGTGGACCCCTGTCACAAATGTGTGCCCATGATCACACACCAACACACACACACACACACACACACACACACAGTGCTTCCACGCAGGTATTCTGCTTTCCTTTTTATTCCAGGAGGCACAGCTCTGCCTGCCACCCTCATAAGAAAGTGGAACTCAACCACGTCAAGTCATTTCTTTCTTTCTAGAAAGATGCCACATAATCTCCCACCCTTACCCACCACTGCCTGTCTACTGCAATTTTCAATGCTCTGGGACAACCAGCCCAAGTCTGTTACTCTGTTATCTCCATTAAGCCATGGTGTAATGGTTGGGAGGAGCGAGCACACAATCCCCATTTGAAACTTTTCAAACCATTTGAAATAGTTCCCTGGGATCAGGTGAACCAAAAGAGGTTATTAGCACAAAGAGGTATTTAAGAACAAAAGCAGAGGGGAAATTGCACAATATCTGTAGGGCCATGTAGATGCCCTTGTGTGTCTAGAAAGTAACAGAAATGATGGATTCAGAAGGGAAATATAACTTGCAACTAATAAAACAAGATTTTGTTTAGAAAGAAGAGTCTCCTTGCTTGCATGTTTAACATACATGATGATAGATGCAAAGAGAGAGAGCATAAGAGACAAAAAACAATTTTCACAATGTGGTAATTTCCTCCATTCTTTCAAGTGAATGTGTCTTAGGGTGAATTCCCACTACGCAGACCCCAAGACAAAGACTGGATGCATGTAGTTGGTTTGGAGGTGATTCCAGGAAGCATTGGTAGGGGCATGGGGAAGTGGGAAAGGGAAGAAAAGGAAAGGAACATAGGATGCATTCATGAGCAGGATGTTTCTGTGAACAAATGGGGTGCACTCCTTTGGGGCTCCTCAGGGAGACTGGGTAAGACCTTTCAGAGTGTTTCATACAAGGGATGCAGCAGTTGAGGTATTACCCGGCAACACCCATCCATAACTGGTAGAGGGTGGCTCTATGGCATGGAACCCTTGGCACGCTCGCCTACCCCAGGACAGGCTGAGCTCGCTCCAGGAATCAGAGGAAGCCCTCAGGCTGGGAGTCACGGGTGTTTGTAGAGAGAGTGATCCTGTGTATAGGGTCCTGGAAAGTGCTGGGACTGTGAACTGTGAATTGTGAGTGCACAGTGCCAACCCGAGGGTCAGTGAGAGACAGGAGATTCAAACCAACCACTCTCACCATCCTTATTCTTGTGTGGCTCCAATCAGGTGAGCATGTGATGCTCAGGTAGCTGAGTGTTATTCTGATGTTGAAGGGAGGTATTTTCCCTAAATGCAAAAACACCTACTTTATCTGAGGCTCAACTGAACAAACAGCAAACTGTCCCAACTCTTGGCATTTGGTGAGACCTTTTGCACCCAAACCTTGAAGAAAATCTTGGTAGCTGCATCTTCCCTCTGCCGAGAGATGTGATGAAAGGAAGGGGTGGTGGGCAGATCAGAGGTGGTAGCGGATGAAAGGAAACATTATTGTCATTGTTGTTTTAAACAGATTGATAAAGGTGACCTGAGGCTTTACTTCTCTTACTCTGTAGAGTAACACAGTTTGTAAAGAAAGAAAAAATTCAAGAACTGATATTACTAGCTATATAGCACGGGGTAGTTACTTTATCTTTTTACTTTGCTTTCACCTTCTTATCATAATCCTTTCTTGTATGGTTGTGGGAATTCCATAAGCCAGGGTGTATCCAAGGCTGTCATTGTGGGCACACAATGCATTTCAATTCTTGCTTTCATAATTGAGATTTGCTGGGTAAACCAACATCATCCATGTATTGTCTTGTGTCCTAAAAGTCAAAGGCAAATCTGGTTTAGATCCCTGACACATTGCCTCCAAAATGTTCCCAGAGGGGAATCAATCCTGTAACTTCCCTTGGCCTAGGAAACACCTTTTATATCTGGGACTGGATCCCAGAGCACAAAGGTGTCTTAAACCAGGGGGAAGTTGAAAGGAGGGCTGCTTCTCAGCTGCCATGACCTGCGTGTTCTAAAGGTACTTGATGTGAAACTATCTGTCAAAGCAGACCTACTGAACACTTGGAACTTGGCTGGGCACAAGTGTGAAACTATTTGACTTTTTCCCAAGTCATTCTCTTTGGCCATTCTTTGTTGAATTTCCCTTCCTATTGCTGATCTTGGACAGATTCTATACTTTTCAATTGTCTGACCACTTAAAAAGTCCAAACTGCTTTAAAAATTCAATCATATATTCAATTTAGCCAAAAAAAAAAAAAGAGAGAGAGAGAAAGGTGGACATAGAATTGTAAGGGAAGAGCAGTTGCAACGCAACTGTCTTGTGTCCCAGGCCTCTGACCAGTGCCCTGGGTTTTCTTGTCTGGCACTACGAGGGAGCACAGTGGAGGAAGGGAAGTGGGAGAGATTAGGGTCAGAGTGGCTGAGACAAGGTGGGTCGTTCCTACCTGAAGCCTGTCAGAATGGCTCGATGCTGAAAGTTAAGCTGCTCTACATCTCCTCCCTTGACCAATCCTTCTCAAAACCCCAAAACTGGATTTTACTTGCATACAGAGTCTCTTCTACTTGAGTGTTTTATAGGGATCTAGACAAATAGAAAACTAAATCCTTGGCTTTTCTTTATCTGTGTCCCTCATTCTGATTAATCCATTTCTGTCACCCTGCCACTGCCTTGCCAGTGACAGAAGCTAGAAACTATTGGATCATTAGTTTCTTTTTCTCATCTGTTCAAAGTCCCTTTCACTTGTCAGAACCCAAAGCCTCTTGCTACTAAGGTATTCTTACCTGGCTAACATTCCTCATGGACGGGTGGCAGAAAAACAATTCAGCCACACTCATGGTAAACTCATCTCTCCTTGTCACATCAAAAGCAGAGTCACATTCTGTGCCTGCCCTCTCTTTCCACCCTGCAATTTTCAATTCTCTTTTCCACCTCCTCAAAAAAACACAGGACAGCAAAATCAGCACATGTGCTGCAGACAGATATCCAAGTCCACATCACCCTAATAAAGCCCCTGTGCGAGAGAGAACACACAGCGGCATTCCTGCGAAGCCAGGGACTCAGGACTTAACCATTCCCTCTCCCTCTCCCTGTCCCAGTTTTCTGCTTATATAGAATTAAGGAGAGGACTTGGGTGGAGAGTATGGCTGGGATATAGTTGAAGGCAGAAGAACAATTTAGGCTACCATTTAAAAATTTATTTTTCAAAGTTGAATAGAGTAAAATTCACTTCTCCAGGGAATATACAGTTTTGTGAGCTTTGACAAATACCTAGCATTGTATAACAATCACCACAACCAAGGTACCAAGGTTTCATCACCTCCAAACATTCCTCCATGCTTCCCCTCTACACTCAAACACTCCCCTCCCTTAAACCCTGGCAACTACTAATTTGCTTTCTGATCGTCTAGTTTTATCTATTTTAGAATGTGATATACGTGAGATCGCATAGAGTCATCACTTGGTATCCACGGGGAACTGGTCCCAGGACCCTGGCAGATATCAAACCTGTGGATGCTCATATCCCTTATGTACAATGGTGTAGTACAGTCGGTCCTTTGTATCTGCGAGGAGAACCCCCGATGTGGAGCACTGACTGCATAGTCCTGTGTCAGGCCTCTTGCACTTAGCACAATACATTTTAAGATTCATCCACACTGTCGCCTTGTTCAATGGTATGTTCCTATCTCTTGCCCAGTAGTGCTCCATGGTACAATTATACCATAGTCTGCTACCCATTTGCCAGCTGAAGGGCATCTGGGTTGTTTCCAATTTTTGACAATTACAAATAAAACTTCTGTAATCATTCACATATAGGTTTGGGGCGATAACCAGATCATATGGCAAGTATAAATTTAACTTTACACAACACTGTCAAACTACTCAAAAGATAAATATGCAGCCAGTAAAAATGTTTAAAAGAGACTTTACTGGCAAAGCCTTTGCTTCCTAATATAAAGTGAAAAGTTTATGTATGTATAATGCACTTCTCATATATATATATATATAAAATGTGTGTGTGTTTGTGTGACCAGTTTGCTTATAAAACTAACTCTGGGGAATTAATTGGCAGCTTGGAGACATTTTAAGGGCTTTATGAATCAGCTACATAACTGAACGTGTCCATTCTGTTGTGATATCATAAAACACAAAAGTTAAGTGTAGGTAGCCAAAGAAAGATGATGAAATGAGTCACTTAAGCTCCTAGTGAATAACTGAGCTTGAGTATAATGGAATAAATAGCAGCCCAGAATCAGCATCCACAAGTTCACTGAAGCCAAGGGATCTGAGCGCTCAGTAAAACAGAGGGTGAGGCTGGGTGAGTCCACTTTATACCGGGGAGAGCAATTTGGCCATGTGCCCAGTTACCACTAAGTATGTTGCCTGAACCTAACCCAGGAATTCATAGAAAAATATCAGCTCTGGTGAAATATCACCTTCCCTGTTTTCACTGTAAAAGGAAATGAGAGGAAACGGGGGGAGAGAATTACAACAAAAAGTGGCACCAAAATTAGGTTGGTATATATCTACCAAGAGGTGAATGGATGAGAAGTGGTAAAATATTCACAGAATGGGTTCTGACTTAGCAATAAGAAAATGAACTATTGATACAGGCAACGACATGGATGAGTCTCAGTTTGCTGAGCAAAACGCACCAGACACAAAATGGTACCCACCATACACTCCTGATTGTAACCTCAGATGACAGGATCACACATGGGTTTCCTGGATGGGGCTGGAGGGGCGGGGGACTGACTGCAAAGGGGCACAAGGCAACCTTTTGGTGTGATGAAAACGGTCTGTGTGTTGATTGTGGTGGTGGTTACATGAGTGTCATATGGGAAGCAATTTTTTTTTTTTTTAAAGCTTAGTCAGTTAAACCCTACAGTGACAGCATCTGTTTTTTTCTTTTTTTAAATAAATTTATTTATTTATTTATTTTTGGGTGTGTTGGGTCTTCATTTCTGTGCAAGGGCTTTCCCTAGTTGCGGCGAGCGCGGGCTACTCTTCATCGCGGTGCGCGGGCCTCTCACTGTCGCGGCCTCTCTTGTTGCAGAGCACAGGCTCCAGACGCGCAGGCTCAGTAGTTGTGGCTCACAGGCCTAGTTGCTCTGCGGCATGTGGGATCTTCCCAGACCAGGGCTCGAACCCGTGTCCCCTGCATTGGCAGGCAGATTCTCAACCACTGTGCCACCAGGGAAGCCCGGAAGCAAATTTTTAATACTACACTCTCAGGGTTTTTTGGCTGGCCCTGAGAATTGTACTGACATGAGAGACAGATTAACAGAAGAAAAGCACACAAATGTACATAAATTTCACATGACACAAGATCCCTCATAAGGAATAAAGACCCAAAGAAATGGAAGAACCTACAGGTTTTTATAGCAGGTTGAACAAGAGAGGTAATTGTGGAAAAGTAACTAAACTATTTTGGGAAGCTCGAGGAAAATAAGAATGATGTTAACAAGGTCTATTTTACAGAACTCTCTCAGTCTCAACTTCTCATCCTTGACAATAAGAATGTTACTTTCCTTTTGCTACAGGAAGGACATCTTTCACATGGGAATTTCATCTCCTGCTTTTGAGAAAAAGAAGAAAGATCAGAGTGTTTTTCTTGTCTATGCTGTTTTTCAAGTGCCTTTAACTCGATTCTTATGCCAAAGTGGCATATTTTGGGATAGCATCTTCTGCCACTCTTCAGTGTATGTGTATATTTGCTAAAATTCATTGAACTATACACTTAAAATAGATGCTTTTTAATTCTACGTAAACCAGTACCTCAATAAAATTTATTAGAATTTTAAAAAATAGGTTGGTAGCTCAAAAAGCAAGAAGAGTTAGCACACGTTAAACAGAATTAGAGGTTCCCTTAAAGGGCAGTGTAATTACAAAGGCATTTCCCTGCGTGTGAAGGTCTTAGTGGAGTGGCCTAGGATGGTTGTTCTTGATCTTAACCACACATCCGAATCACCCAAATGTCTTTTCTAAATTCTGATATGATTGCACTGGGTGCCGCCTGGGTATTGAGATTTTCCGAAGCTCTCTGGGTGATTCCAGTGTGTAGCCGGGGGAAAGACATGAGGTGGTCCGACCCCCTTCCCCTGCCCAGGCTCCTCTAGCAGAGAACAGACACCATGATTGAGCCTCCTACCCTCCAGGCCTACAATCAGGAAGGTCCCTAAGCTCAAACCGCGTGGGGTCAGATTTGGCCGTGGCCTGGACTGTTCTCCTCCAGTAGAAGGTTCTAAGAAGAAAAAGGGATCCCTCTCACATGTTCACCTAGGCATATATGTTCACTAAGTTAATTAGCCAGACTCAGCTGGTCCTGGAAGACAAGGTGGGTCATTCAGCTCCACCACTGGGTACTGGTATATGTTCATCCCTGCATAGAGGAGAATGAGGTAGAATTGAGTCAAGGGAAATCATGTATTTTATGTCCTCAAAATGACGGAGGAGAAGGGTGAAACATTTTAAGACAAAGAAATGAGTGTAAAGATGCAAAACTTGGTGTCATCCTGGCCTCTAAAAACAGAAGAAGTAGCTAACATACACTGAGGATGGCTGGGCACCAGTACTTTTACACATGTTATCTTATTCACTCCTCACTATCCTCATTGAATATTCTGTACCAAAGGCATTATTTTGCCCACTTGATGGTGCAGCAGCTGAAGCTCAGAGGGGTCCTTTACTTTGCCCAAGGCCTGGCAGTAGATGTCAGAGCCATGCCTTGAGAATTCATTTCCTCTAAAACCTATGTGTGCTCTTTCCACTATGCAATACTGCCTCTTACTATCTTGAAAACTGATAATAATAGTAGTGGCAGTGACAGTGATAATAATATTTATTAAGAGTTTTCTATGTGCAGGACTTCCCTGGTGGTCCAGTGGCTAAGACTCTGTGCTCCCAATGCAGGGGGCCCAGGTTCGATCCCTGGTCAGGGAACTAGATCCTGCATTGCTGCAACTAAAAGATCCTGTACGCTGCAACTAAAGATACTGCATGCCACAACTAAAATATCCCACGTGCTGCAACGAAGATCCTGCGTGCCACAACTAAGACCCAGCGCAGCCAAATAAATTAATTAATTAAAAAAAAGTTTTTTATGTGCTAGGAATAAATCTAAGGTTCTACCTATATCTATACTTCCGAATCCGTGTCTAGACCTATGTTTATACCTACATACAGATCCATAAAAAGCCACTTAATCTTCACAACAACTCTAAGAGTTAGATACTATTATTATCCTCTTTAAATATGATACGACTAAGGCGCAAAGAGGTTAAATAATTTTCTCAAGGGCACAAAGCTACAGAAGATAGAAGTTATTTAACGACAATCCTCTCCTAAAAATCACCCTACCTAACAATGCCGGGCAGGAAAAAAAGATAAGAGAATTTTGCTAACCTTGCTTTTGACCTCAATACTCAATCCAACTATGATTGTAAAATACTGGCTCTTTCCTTCAAACTTTGCAAACGTGTGATAGCCCATGTGACTTCAGTGATTATCGTAGATGGGAAGGGGCTAGTTACAGGAAGCTCTGATTTACAAGATCAATGAAAATATGATTACCCACCCTTGTAAATCATGGATTAGTAAGAAGGAAAAAAAGGCTCTGACAGCTTCTGCAGCAAGAAAAGTAAAGCACTGGGGCTGAAGAAAGTGGTGCTTAGAGCCAGGACTGGAATTGACGATGGAAAAGCAGGGCCTGCTCCTTAATCAGAGCCACTTCCAAGCAGCAACCATGTGTCAGGGCTCCCATTTCACCGACATTTGCAAGTTCTTAGCTCACTAAGCCCCTAAGAGCAAATGCAACCTTGGAAATGTGAACTGGGTCCAGCCCTGCCTCATACATCACCAGCACAGCTGTCGGCTGCGTTTGCACCTTGGAACTTTAATTCATAAGAATGCAATCAGAACTGGAAGAGAATTGCCGAATCCACCCTGCTAACAGCATTTTTACGTGCAGGCATTTATATACACATATACTCATAGCCATGTTAAACATAAGCTGGAAATTTTCCAATATCAAAGAGAGATGATTTGAATGATAACTGGTGCAGTTTACCAACTTAAACTTTTATGGTTATGAGAAGCCATTTGCAATTTCATTTTAAAAGTCACCCACATTCATATAGTTGTCACTCACATACTTTCAAATCCAAATCTAGACCCCATCTCAGTCTGAGATGTGGTCTCAGGAGACCCCTCCCTTCCCTGTTCCCTTGGTGCCGGTGCCGGCTGGGCTCAGCTGTGCATCTTCAGGAAGGAGAATTCTTGAGGCTTCTCCAGAGTGGTAGGGGTGCCTCTCAGCCTCGCCCTCTCACCACACTCTGTTGGCGGGTGAGGGCAACCAGACCACATCCCCTCCCTGGGTGGCCAGTCTGGGACCCCAGCTGTCACATCACCAGGGAACTTCTACATTTCTTGGACTCCACTTTGCTAGATGGGATTGGTTTATTAAGTGCCTTTCCTCATCAGAGTATAGACATAAAAGTGTTCTATTTTTTCCCATCTCTGCTTTTATCCCCACTTTATCAAATCCACATTTTCTGTCTCTTAACAACATCTTGGGGAGAGTCCAAACTATTTAGTCAATTTTCATTGTTAAAATTGGTCTGAACCAGTCTTAAATTTCGATCTCGTGTGCACTTCAAAGCTCTCCACCCCCCACCCTCTGTTAGACTGGTGGCTGAAGGCACGGAGCACATGTATGTGGTGGGGGAGGGGGTATGCTTTACACATTCCACCTCCCTCCCTCCTAGGTTCCACCTCTTCTGAGGTTCTTGGATTGAGGAACAGAAGGAGAAGGCAGGAGGAGGAGCAGAAGGATCATCATTTCCCTGACCTCAGAGACCCACCCTGTGTTGTTGGCCATGGCGGCTTCTCTGGCCTTCACCTTCTGGCCCTCAAGACCTCAAGACAATGTGTCAGGTCTCCAAGTGCTTACAAGCACAGGGGTGATGTTCTTCACAGAACCCTGAAGTTCCTCCCACAGTTCCCTGAAGTTCCCTGAAGTGGGGGTCCAGCTCCATCTCCGCCCTACTAGAGCCCCCGCTCCCAGCCTCATGGCCTCTGCTGCCAGGGTCCCCGGGGCAGTGTAGCAGGAAACCAGCCTAAGTTCACGTAGCTTGTGCAGCATCCCCTCTACCTATTATGGGCTCATCTTTGCCAAATGGTGGAACTGCCGTCAGCTTCCCTGCCCCCCTTCCTGTGCCTCCTGGCTCTGTGCCCCCTGCTCAGTGAGTACAGGGACTCATCAGCAAAGCCACTGCCCAAGCAGATAACTACCTGAGAATAAAAATCTCCTCTTCTTGCAGAGCAATAACTCAATCTATACGAGTGCTCTTAAGAACTCTACACCTTCCTTCCTTTAGACAGAAAAACATCCCTCCTCCCTCCTCTGTGGGGAGGGAGGGGAAACTTCTCACTCCCCACGATGCTCTCTCCACAAGGCTGCCAACAATGACCTTCTTCTCCCTAGTGGTCTCATTATACAGACAGGAGGGGGTGGGGCTGGGTTACTAACTCGGGGGACGCAGAGTGGCTTCTGCCACATTTCCATAAGCCCTGGGCTGGAGGTGCTGGGCCTGAGACTGCCAGAAAAATGCAGGACTCCCAGTTAAATTTACATTTCAGATAAAGAACAAATTGTTTTTAGTATTAGTACATCCTAAATATTGTATGAGACATGAATAATTTTTTTAGTGTAAGTATCTCAGGGTGTGCCTCCACAGAAGGAACCTAATCCCAGACATTCCCTTTAGACCAGGAGATAGAATAGTACAGAGTGGACAAAACATACTGGAGAAAGCCACTGCCCTTACCCTTACGCATTTCTGTCATGATTCCCTATCCGCGTGCTCAAGCTCCCTCCCACTGGTGTTAAATCAAACCACTCAATAAAAGCCCCAAAACATGAAGTCAAAAGCTTTCATTCTTTGGAACGTTTATATGAATAGATTTTTTCTTTTTTGGAAAGGAAAGGGCATTCTAATCCACTTATAGAAACTATGATAATTAGCTCCAAGAGGAACTCAAGAGTTTCAAAGTCATGATGTTGGCAGAAAGAATCGAAACACAGAATGAACATCAAAGTTGTAATTTTCTAGAGTAGCTAGATCATTGTATAAGTGCGTTATGGGGAGGAAAGTCATTTTCTAATTAGTAGGAAACTTCTAAGAATCCCATGATGTACTGACTAAGCCTTTATTTTTATTTTTTTCCCACATCTTTATTGGAGAATAAATGCTTTACAATGCTGTGTTAGTTTCTGCTGTACAACAAAGTGAATCAGCTATACATATACATATATCCCCATATCCCCTCCCTCTTGAGCCTCCCTCCCACCCTCCCTATCCCACCCCTCTAGGTCATCACAAAGCATCAAATTGATCTCCTTGTGCTATGCAGCAGCTTCCCACATGACTAAGGCTTTTTTATGAAGAAGTCCAACTGAAATCCAGAGCACAGGCAGTGAAGAATTTTTGCTTTCAATTTTTTATGTTCAAGGATCATACTCAGCAACTAAAAGAGCCTTATTCTAGAAGGAGCGTCTATGTGCCCACAATTAAGCTGGCATCTGCTCAGAGGGCATCACTGGGGAGAGACAGGAGGGTGGCCTCTTCACACTGTCTCTGACAAAGAAGCCAACTGGCTCTCTGCTCACGTCCCAGATAAGCCAATGTCTTAGGCTGGGTTCTGCAGAAGCAGAGCCTGAGGCAGGGATTCTTGGGCATGTGATTTAGTGAGGGAGAACTCTCAGGTGAAACCTGCAGGGGAATGAAGGATACAGGATGAGGCAGATGAAAAGTTTAAGCAAAGATGTGGTTTTTTTTCAATCGATCCCACAGTGAGCTCTGGAAAGTAAAGCAGAGCTGTCCTGTGTGGAAGTGGGGGCTGGGCTTTTAGACCCTTGGTAACGGTCATTCCTCACCATGGGCTGCCTGGTGGGGATGGGGCAGGGGTGGGAGGTGTGATCACCCACCATCTCTGTGTGTGACAGTATCAGCCAAGGAGAGACCATCTCTGGAGAAGGGGGCAGCTGTGAGCCATTAGCAACCACCATCCACAGCAGCTGGGGGTGGGCACGCCAGCCTTGTAAAGGGATATGGGGGCACCAGTAGTAAATGCTGCACCAGGTTACCTCAAAACCTTGATGTCCAGAGCAAATGCCACTGCAAGGTGACTTCCTATGCTCCCCCGGCCAAAGTGTGCCTCTACATTCAGTAGTTTTCCAGTAATTTCTTAAGAAGGAAACCTAATTCTCAAATCATTCCATTTTATAATTACCCACTGCTGGCACCCAAATGAAAGAAAATGATTTTTTTTTTCTCTTTTGCAAATTAACATTTCAGCCTTTATTAAAAGATATATATCTCCTCCTCTCCAAACTTCCCATCCTCTGTCTGGAACCAACCCCCCTGACCCCTGGCTTCTGCATCCTCTGATGGAGTTTGCTTTTCTCTGGAGAAGCCAGATGGGGTGAATTAATGAGATCCCTTGTTCCCCAGCTCAGTCGAGGGACTAAGTCCCTGAAAGCAGAGATAAGAGGTCCATTCAGACTTTCGCCATTTTGATACTGAGAAGATCTAGGAGAGGCCTTTCCAGCACTGGGGGACTTCTGTTGAGCACCAGCAGTCCTGGAGTTTGGCCTCTGGGAGACTCTAGTTACAGGAGGTCGGTTTGAGCTCCAGCACCGTGACCACCTCTGAGGACCAGAAGGGAATGTGGGCCCGTGTGCCACGTCCAGCCTCACTAAAATCACTGCAGTGTGACAAGGAACAGCTGGGGCAATGGTGCCTTCGCAGGTGTGAGGTTGGGAGAGGTGGCCCAGTGCATGGCTGACCTTGGGAACGTTCCTGGATGAACAGAACGCCTCAGGCACATCCAGAAAGTTCAAGAAAAATGCCACATGGGGCATCCTGGTCCATCCAGAGCCCTTTCAAACTAAATAACCACTTTCTGAAGCACTGATTTGGAAGACTCAGCCAGCACTGCCTTCAGAACAGAACGGAAGGGATTGCATTCCTTGCTCATGGTTCCCCTGTGGGACAACGTGCCTGTTTAGCTCAGGTCTGTGTTAGGAATTTTGTCGCCCCCCTCCCCACTGAGCTCTGTGTGTGGAGAGCATTTTCATGGCAAGGATGGAGGCTGGAAGGGAGGCAAGGTGGGCGGTGACTTATATTTGAAATGAATGGTGTTTGGGAGCCTTTTGAAGAACAAAAATAGACCTATTTGTTGACCTACAGCCATCCATGAAATGGGATAAGATCTCTGGCACAAAGAATAGAATAGAAACTACCCAATACTGCAGCTATCTAGAGATGAAAAAATTGTCTGGAGCTAAGAAGACTATTTCTTCATCCACAGCCCTAATGCTGAGCTTCCCACAGAATCTGGAACAATATTATCTGTTTCTGGGCCTTAGACAGAGATGGAGATGGAGATAGAGACAGAGATAGAGACAGAGATATTCAAGGTGAGCAGAATATAACCACCCAAATTGTGTCTCTTTGGCACGAGGATTATTTTAGGCTGGTCATTTTTAAGAAACAGCAGACACAAGTGAAGCGCTGAAAACTGCATAGATGTTGCCCTTTTATAAGAGACATTTACATCTATAAGGGAAATCTCTACTTGTGAGGGTGTCTCCCTCGCTGTTCTAGGAAGAGGATGGTTCTAAATCTCCAAAGACTCTTATCAATGGGGAAGGCAAGGACTTAAATCTGCATAACAACCTCACCCTTGTTCACTGTGCTTTTCCTGGTCACCTCCCAGAACTGGCTCTTCACCTCCCAACATGTTCTTTTGTCTTTATCTGGAGACGGTATTTAAGGTGGTGACTTGGGCCATTTCGGGGGGAGTTACTCAGTTTTCCTGGGTCCCTCCCATGTATCAGGAGGTGTAAACGTCATTAAACTTCTGCTTGTTTTTCACCTGTTAACCTGTCTTTTATTACAGGGGTGTCTCAGCCAAGAACCTAGAAGGGTAGAGGGAAAAATTATTTTTCCTCCCCTGCAATATAGATAAAAATATAGATAGCTAATTAGATACAGATATAGTTTTTTTTTTTTTTTTTTTACTTTAATAGTCCTCTTTCTTACAGCCATTGTGAGGGTGGGAAAGTTCACTTTACCTCGATAAGAATAATTGGCATTGATCGGGTTCAGGGAAGGCCACCTAAAAATGTGCCAGTTTAGCATATTGATTATTTTAAATTAAAGTTACTTAAGAAACAGCTGATGCAAGAGAACTCTGACCATCCTTTGTCCCCCTGAAAGCAGGAAATAAATCTCCCATGTGTAAGGCACCTTCTCTGTACCAGGAGGGTAAAGGCATCCTTATCACCAGAGGCAGGGAATTCAGGGCTAAGAGGCTGTATAAACAAAGCTTGTTGCTTCTTTATCAATTTACTACCCCGAACCCAAACTTTTTTATCTTGTCGATTCTTCACAGATTTATTGTTTCTTTATCTAAACGGTATAAAAGCTGCCTGGTTTGGTCACTACTTTGGGTCTTCTATCGTTGGGGTCCCTGTACATACAATATTAAATTAAATTTATTTTCTCCTTTAAATCTCCCTTTTATTGTGGGGAGGTGACTCAGCCAAGAACCTAGAGGAGTCAAGGGACAATCTTTTTCCTCCCTCACAGCATCACTTTCTGAGCACTTCCCACCCTGTGATGACTATTCTCAGGCATTATCTCATAAAGTCCTCAAAGTGCCAGCATAAAGGAAACACTCTTAAAAAGCTGAGAAAACTGAGGCTCAGGATGTTACCAAACTCACTCGAGGCCACACACCTGAGAAACAGGACTAAGAGCCCTGTTCAGTCTGACCCCAGCTTGAGCTCTTCACCACTGATTCATTTAATTAAAGAAAAGTACACTCTAGGGGCTTCCCTGGTGGCGCAGTGGTTGAGAGTCTGCCTGCCGATGCGGGGGACACCGGTTCGTGCCCCGGTCCGGGAAGATCCCACATGCCGCGGAGCGGCTGGGCCCGTGAGCCATGGCTGCTGAGCCTGCGCGTCCGGAGCCTGTGCTCCGCAACGGGAGAGGCCACAGCAGTAAGAGGCCCGCGTACTGCAAAAAAAAGTAAAATAAAAAAATAAAAGTACACTCTAGATCGTAGCCACCATTCAAAGGGTGCTCAGCATGGCCTTTAGCATTTGAGCGCTTTGGGTCTCTCACTCATCAGCCTGTCACCTGTGCTGCTCGTGGCCTGAGGAGCAGGGGTGGCTTGTGGGCCCACAGAACTGTCACCATTGACTCATCCAGTGCTTTGACCTTCGTAGCTCGTCAGCCACTAATTAAAACGGATTCTCCTTCGAAGTGACTCATCACCACCCTTTTCACCACATTTTCCCTCCACTCTGGGTTCAGTGTTGCCTCCTCCTATTTGGGTCACAGCAATATTTTCCCCACTGGCTTCTCTGACTCAGCTCTCTACTTCCTCATCCTATCTGCCTGCTCACTGCCAGACGTGGCTTCCAAAAAGAGTGTGTCCTGATCAAACACCATGGGCAGCCCCCTGATCCCCACTAATCGATGCCTCATCTCATAGAACCAAAGTTCAGCCCCACTCTGCACCCTTTCCATCATCTGCCTCCCTTGCACATCCGGCCACCTTCACCTGTGTTGTCATCCCCTCCCCACACTGTTACCTAAATCACATCCAAACGTCAGGGTCAAGTTCAAGTCTCACATCACCTGTGAAGGTTGGACTTTAAATCAAACCACCCACCCAATCCTCAACGTTTCTGTAGATAACAGGGCTGCTTTAGTTTGAATTACTGTCACAAGGATATGCTCAGACAAGAATCCGAAGGCAAATACATTATTTGAAAGCTACAGGAAAGGCTATAGGGGAGTGGAGAAGAGGGACAGGGGAGAAAGAGCAGTCAATAAAAGGTGCAGACCAAGCCAGTTACCATGAGACAGCTGGACCTCAATCCTGTGGGGGAGGGGGCAGCCAGGACAGGACACGCACCTCAGTTATCCTACCCAGGGCGAGGGAGTTGGTGCATTGATACACCGACTATCATCAGTTATTGTTGCAGAGCTGTTGCGCCTGGAGTTGACTCCCCAGCACCTCCGGCCTATCAGCAAGGCCAGTGGCAAGAGAACGCTCCAAATGAAAGCAACGCAGGTGCTGGAAGCGGTAAGTCCAATGTGAACACCGAGATGGTGAGAGCGATAGGATGTGGATAGGGCATGGCCAGCATGTGCTACAATAACCACATATAGTTCATCACTCAAACCAGGGCAGTTAGAAGAGAGAAAGGGAGTACCATTAATAATTATTCTGGGATAAGAGACAAAATTCAAGAATATCCTGGGTAAATTACTATGTATGAGCTTGCATTTGCAACTGTGATTTTTGTATGTAGATGATATGATTCTACAGGGTAACTTCTGTGTGGTCCAGCTATGTGTTCTTCATTGAAACTAGTTGGGTGCTTAAGACAAAGTAGATGTTCAGAAAATGCTGGACTGCTGGACCTAGGATAAGGTGGCCATGAACAATTCAGAGTCGGGTGCTATTCAAAGGGCATAGGCTTTAAAGTCAGACAGTCCTGAGTTGAAACCCAAACCCCACTAATTCACTGTTAATCCCTGGTGTAGATATGACACATCTCAAGAGTCGGGACGATGAAGATGATATCTGCCTTGTAAAGTTGTTGAACATCAGAAAAGACCTATATAAAAGCCTATCAAACTACAGTAAATTGAACTTCAATTACATTATTATTAAACAAGCTGATAATAATAATATTGATACCATTTTGATTATTATCCTTCAGGCTCCTTCTCGGCACTGGTACTGTGTGGCTCATCTCAGCATTTTATTTTCTTCTGTGTAGCTATGGATCATTTTCACACAGCAGATGAATTGAGCCTTCGTGAAATGCACTTCCATTCACAGAGAGAGGAAAGCTGGAATTGACTGGACATTCTCTAAGTCAGGGGTGTATATGAATTTGAAAAGGGGAAAATTTTTACCAGCAGAGAAGTTAAGAGGATAAAATTTGACATGAGCTATTATCTGAGCTGGCCAAAATAGAATCTCCAGATTAAGCTTCACTGTTTCTTACATTTTAAAAGGCTATGAATTAAGAGAAAAGCCACAGTAGAAAGATGCTTGACTTCCCAAAAGGAGATGTCTAATACCCCGGAAGTAAACAGACCTTCCTTAAGCTTCTGAGATGTGTCCCTGGTTTACTGCCGTCACTACTGCTTTTCATGTCCACTGGGAAGATTTTCTTTGTGTTCATAGGAAAACAAGAAAAATGGAGTAGGTAGAGGGAAGAACTTATAAGCCCAATTATTATCCCTCTGTAATTTGGAATCCTAATTTTTCAGTTTGTGAGGAAGCTTAAAAATACCAGGTTCACTGTGTATTTAGAAATAAGCAGGGGATAAATATGAGGCAAAAATGGAGAGATATGTCCTCTCAACCTGCATTGTCTGCTGTCATATCCACATGTCAGGGACTCTATGATTTCTTTCAACTTATTTATTCTATCAGTATAATACATGCACATAATTTTTAAAAGTTAAGAGATAGTGGTACTAAAAATTTATAACAAAATACAGCAATAACATGTACCACTCCTCCCCATCCAAAAGGCTCATTCTCCAACCAATAACTAATTTCAGTAAATTCAGACATTTCTTCTGGAATTTACTCCCACGTGTCTAAATAATATGAATAAATAAAGAAGAATGAAGAAATAGCTAGTTCCCCCATATTCATTCTCCCTATCTTCCATAGGAATACATATTCCAATTTTTAGCTGAGCTTATGATTTCCAGAATAAAAATATATACTTTCAAGCTCCCCTATGTCATTACATATAGTTGTGCAAAATCCTGGCTAAAGGGATATGAATAAACCATTATGAGTAACTTTCAAGAACCTTCCTTAAAAGACATCTGAAACAAATCCTTTGACTGCTTTCTTCTTCATTTCTTCTTCCTTCTTGATGGATGGAATGCAGACATAATGGCTGGAACCTAAGCAGCTACACTGAACCATGAGGTTAACTTGGGAATAAAAGCCTGTACAATGAGAACAACAATACATATAAAAGGAGACTGGGTAACTGAGGATTTTAGGGAGCAAGGCTATCACCCCAAATCTGTACTGGATAGCTACATTGAGAAAGAGAGAAATAAAAACTTTTGCCTAACTCAGTAACAAAAAAACAAACAACCCAATCGAAAAATAGGCAGAAGACCTAAATAGACATTTTTCCAAAGAAGAAATATAGATGGCCGATAGGCACATGAAAAGGTGCTCAACATTGCTAATTATTAGAGAAATGGAAATCAAAACTACAATGAGGTACCACCTCACACTGGTCAGCATGGCCATCATTAAAAAGTCTATGAATAAATGCTGGAGAGGGTGTGGAGAATAGGGAACCCTCCTACACTGTTGGCGGGAATGTAAGTTGATGCAGCCACTATGGAAAACAGTATGGAAGTTCCTCAGAAAACTGAAAACAGAATTACCATATGATCCAGCAATTGCACTCCTGGGCATATATCCAGGCAAAACTATAATTCAAAAAGATACATGCACCCCTATGTTCATAGCATCACTATTTACAGCAGCCAAGACATGGAAACAATCTGAATAGCCATCGACAGATGAATGGATAAAGAAGATGTGGTACATACATAAATGGAATACTACTCAGCCATAAAAAAGAACGAAATAATGCCATTTCTAACAACATGGATCCAACTAGAAATTATCATACTAAGTGAAGTAGAAAGAGAAAGACAAATACCATATGATATCACTTATATGTGGAATTTAAAATATGACACAAATGAACCTACCTATGAAACAGAAACAGAATCACGGTAATAGTGAACAGACTGGTGGATGCCAAAGGGGGAGGAGTGGGAGGCTGGTGTTAGCAGATGTGAGCTTTTATATATAGAATGGATAAACAACAAGGTCCTACTCTATAGCCAGAGAACTGTATTAAATATCCTGTGATAAAACCATAATGGTGATGAATGTGATAAATGTGATAAAACCATATATATGTATAACTGAGTCACTTTACTGTACAGTATAAACTAACACAACATTGTAAATCAACTATACTTCAATAAAAAAATTCATTAAAAACAATTTTTGCCTAGTTTAATTATTATTTTGTATTTCTGTTTTTCATGGTTAACCGAAAACATATATTTTATTGTTATTTCTTCATCTGCCAGTTTAGAATTTATTTACTGATGATCTATAAAGCCAGATAAATATTTAGCTTTCTTATAACCTCCACCCCTCCACTCACACATCCTTCATCTCAATATACTTCTGTTATAATATTATAGCTATGTAATTCTTGTTTGCTGCCAAACCAAGTAGTACACTACCAACGTTTCCTTTCTTCTTTTTCCTTTCCTTCTTCTTCCTTTTCATTTTATCTGGATTTAATAACTGCCTTATTTTTTCATTTACTTCATTTTCTCTATAGCTATTGCTAGTTTTTCTACACCATAAGGAAACTTACCTGGTGATCTATCAGTTCTACTTTTATTTTTCAGACTTTCCCCTGAGTCTTTTGCTCTCCTGCCTTGCAGCTCTGAGGCACAGCTGTCAGCTCAGAGCTTCCCTGCACCCATTCCTGTGTGGGATTCTCAGTTTCCTTCCCGTCAAGTCTTCCAGCGTTTTCGTTTCTCATTTATTGTGGAGAACTCATCTGGCAGCTTCCTAATAATGTCTAAAAGGTGAATTACATTTAATGTGTCTTGTGGGATGCAGACACATGGATGGCCTTAGGACTTCTGAAGGCTTGCAGGACCCATCAGAGCCTGAAAGAAGTGATGCTGGTAGAATATCACCTCTTTTCTCACCTTCAGGTACATCTATGCTGTGCAGAAGAGCATAACCAGGCAGGGAAACACACTCCCCACAATGAGCCTTTCCAGAAAGAGAGAAAAGGCACAAATGATGCACCTGGATGCAAGAAATCTAAGAACTCCAGATGCTCTTCTTATGAATGTGCCACCTTTCAAAAATCTGACTCTAACTCACTCCCCAAGGGCAGAAGATGTTATGTGATATATGATGCTTCTTCCCGTCATCACCTGGAGTAAGAGACTCTGAAAGCAAACTCCCCAGAGCTCATTAGCTGTATAATTAACCACATAGCATTTTCAACTCAAAATCCTCCAGCAGTACACAATAAAATCGGCAGATAAAACAGCCCAGCAACAACAGGGCAGTCCTGTTAGCCCAGGAGACGGCTGGCAGAAGCCCAGACTTTGCCCTGCCCTTCCCCAGGCTCCTCCTGGGCCCTCGGTTTCAGACCACCAGTGAGCCATCACCCTGTGAAAACTCCAGCCCGGGTTTTGTGCCATTTCCCATGCAGTCTCAGATGGGTAGTTTAGAAAGTCTGTTTTGCTCCAGGTGGAAAACCAGCCATGATGAATTAATCCAATACACTTTCCTGTTTTTTAATTGAAAATTGTATCTTGAGGTGTATTCGCTGAAGGCAAACACCCAAAGATCCAGGAAGTGGAGGGAGAGCCTATTACCTACTACTTGGCTCTACGACCCAGAAAATCAGGCTCATGATAGATCATTGCAGTGTAGTCTGAGCAGCATTAGCTACTCTACTGAGAAGGCACTCCTTCCTGGTTTATCATTGTAATAGGGACTCAGTGAGCAGCTTCGTGGCTTATGTAATGGAGATTCGGTGAACCCACATGCTCCATCCCTAAGGACTGCAGAGGAGATGGTGGGAAGGTTTTATGGCCCATTTGGTAGCCTTTGTGTCATTTTCCTCTTTTCAGAGGAGGACACAGCAAATGGTTCTTCCCTTTGGCTTTCTGTCCTTTTCCTTCTATTTCTCTCGTATTCCCTTCAAATGAGACTGCCTATGTGCCAGGCTGATGTTCCCCCAAATGTATGTATTATCTTTCCCGCATAAGTTAAAGCAGTGTTTCTTGGAAATATAACATTGTGACTGTGAGATTCATGTGAAAATGGGCTTGACCTAAGTTATCTTCACTGCAGGGGATTTTTAGGTCTTCAATATGTTAATTTACGATCATGCTCTGAGACCAGGCTATGGAAAGTGGCATTTACAAAAATTATTTGACCACAGAACTCTTTATTGGGGGAGGGGAAAGGGGTATGGATGTTTCCTTACATTTCACGGACCATTGGTATGGACTGTAGCCTAGGAAACCAAAGGAAATGCCAGCAGAGCTGGCCTTCAATGCCTCCAGCTCCCATGGTATATTTCTGAACCAGAGTAATGCAGGCTTTGGGGAAAACGAAAAGACCAGGATTTGAAAATTTCCTTCACCATATCCTGTCTGTTTTACATCAGTCAAATTACTTAACCTCTCTGAGATCCATTTCCCCGTCTGTAAATGGGGACAATTTCACTTACTTTTTAAAGAGATATTTAGAAGAGACTGAATGAGATACTATACATAGAGCCCCTACTGAATGCCTCACCCTCAGTGGTGTCAACAGCCTTGCTAATTTTTTTCAACTTCTTCTTTTATACCCACATCCACTTCATTTCATCGACGACCTCAGTGTTACCCGCCTGTTTGCTGATGTCTGAAACACCTTTTCAGAGTGAGTGAAATAGATATGACGGGGCATCGAGAAACCAGCAACAGGGGGTTAACTAAAGTAGTGATTCTCTAACATTGAAGCAGCAAAATTATTTGGCAAGAATGTTTTTTTAAATAATACATTTTTAAAAATAGCCATACCAAAAGATTCTCACTTAGCAGATTGAGGATGAGGCTCTGACTTCTACATTTTTAACAGAATTTCTAGGGAATTAATTATGATGCAAACAACAGTTTGGTAACCACAACATTTAAAGTAAATATCTACATAGCTCTATCTATCGAGATCTAGATGTAAATAACGTCAGAGGCTTCTGTGAGAGCGAGTAAGTGGCAACAGTGAAAAGGTTAGGACCCTGGTGATTAAGAAATGGAGCCAGAGAAGGAAGGCAAAACAGGCTCAGAACTCAGAAGCTCTAACTAAGGCTCCATTTCTACTGAAAGCGTGCCCAAGGATGGTAGCCAGGAAGTGAAGAAAATATTCACGTGTCCAAGGTGAGTGCAGCCGGGAAGCTGCTGAGACTCACTGGCAGGGCCCACCAGGCAGCTGAGCACCTGGGCTTGGTAAGAGCCAAACTACTGGCCCCAAAGTCACTTCACCTCTGCTGGTGCCTTTAACCATACCAATTACAGCCTGGGGGCGTGGTCACAAGCCCCTGACAAGAATGTGCAGGGGTCTGGGAAAACCCAGATACTGAGTGACCCATGACCCTACTAAGGTCCCTGAGGACGGGTGGAATAGTTCCCTCTCCTGGCGAGGCACTACAGGTTTCCTATCTCACTATCCTTTTTTGAACGGAGTCGCCAAATCGCTCTCCTATCTGGCTAATCCAAAATTGGGAAAGAAGGAGATCATCACAGAAAGAGAAGCAAAGGGATCAAAAAATAAACAAGTTCACCCCTGAATTTCAGGTTTCCTGTGAGGATTTAATAACTGACATAGTGTCCAACCAGGAGCAGCCCATCATCTGGTGTCCTCAGGGGAGGAACAAGAGGCATTATTTTTAGGTAACAGACAGTGGATGTCTTCAGTGCAAGGAGTAGGTTTTTCACTTCTGTCTCCCAAGTAGGTCCAGGGCCTAGCATCCAGTAAGGACTCAGTAAATTGTAGTCGGCTGACTGGATAGCTGATGCAGATTCTAGGACTAACCATAACATCAGCAAGTTGTTATGACATATTTAGTGTGTGGCCACACCACAGTGGCCTATCTATTGGGACAGTGGTTCAAAGAGACAGAAGAGCTCATCCCAGAGTTAAGCTTTTACTATTTTGTCTGGCAAGAAAAGCTTACTCGAGAGGAACCAAGATGGCGGAGTGGAAGGACGTGCTCTCACTCCCTCTTGCAAGAACACCAGAATCACAACTAGCTGCTAGACAATCATCGACAGGAAGACACTGGAACTCACCAAAAAAGATACCCCACATCCAAAGACAAAGGAGAAGCCACAATGAGACGGTAGGAGGGGCGCAATCACAGTAAAATCAAATCCCATAACTGCTGGGTGGGTGACTCATGGACTGGAGAACACTTATACCACAGAAGTCCACCCACTGGAGTGAAGGTTCTGAGCCCCACGTCAGGCTTCCCAACCTGGGGGGCCGGTAACAGGAGGAGGAGTTCGTAGAGAATCAGACTTTGAAGCCTAGTGTGAACTGACTGCAGGACTTTGACAGGACTGGGGGAAACAGAGACTCCACTCTTGGAGGCACACACAAAGTAGTGTGTGCATCGGGACCCAGCGGAAGGAGCAGGGACCCCAGGGGAGACTGAACCAGACCTATCTGCTAGTGTTGGAGGATCTCCTGCAGAGGCAGGGGTCGGGGGGTGGGGGGGGTGGCTCACCATGGGAACAAGGACACTGGCAGCAGAACTTCTGGGAAGTACTCGTTGGCAGGAGCCCTCTCAGAGTCTGTCATTAGCCCCACCAAAGAGCCCAGGTAGGCTCCAGTGTTGTGTTGCCTCAGGCCAAACAACCAACAGGGAGGGAACCCAGCCCGACCCATCAGCAGTCAAGCAGATTAAAGTTTTAATGAGTTCTGCCCACCAGAGCAACAGCCAGCTCTACCCACCATCAGTCCCTCCCATCAAGCATCTTAGATAGCCTCATCCACCAGAGGGCAGACAGCAGAAGCAAGAAGAATTACAATCCTGCAGCCTATGGAAAAAACCACATTCACAGAAAGACAGACAAGATGAAAAGGCAGAGGGCTATGTACCAGATGAAGGAAAAAGATAAAGCCCCAGAAAAACAACTAAATGAACTGGAGATAGGCAACCTTCCAGAAAAAGAATTCAGAATAATGACAGTGAAGATGATCCAGGACCTCAGAAAAAGAATGGAGGCAAAGATCGAGAAGATGCAAGAAATGTTTAACAAAGATCTAGAAAAATTAAGGAACAAACAAACAGAGATGAACAATACAATAACTGAAATGAAAAATACACCAGAAAGAATCAATAGCAGAATAACTGAGGCAGAAGAATGGATAAGTGGCCTGGAAGACAGAATGGTGGAATTCACTGCCACAAAACAAAATAAAGTAAAAAAGAATGAAGAGAAATGAAGACAGCCTAAGAGACCTCTGGGACAACATTAAATGCACCAACGTTCGCATTCTAGGGGTCCCAAGAGGAGAAGAGAGAGAGAAAGAACCCAAGAAAATATTTGAAGAGATTATAGTTGAAAACTTCCCTAACATGGGGAAGGAAATAGCCACCCAAGTCCAGGAAGCACAGAGAGTCCCAGGCAGGATAAACCCAAGGAGAAACACGCCAAGACACATAGTAATCAAATGGACAAGAATTAAACACAAAGAAAAATTATTAAAAGTAACAAGGGAGAAATGACAAATAACATACAAGGGCACTCGCATAATGATTTCTCAGCAGAAACTCTACAAGTCAGAAGGGAGTGGCATGATATATTTAAAGTGATTAAAGGGAAGAACCTACAACCAAGGTTACTCTACCTGGCAAGGACCTCATTCAGATTTGACGGAGAAAACAAAAGCTTTACAGACAAGCAAAAGCTAAGAGAATTCAGCACAACCAAACAAGCTCTACAACAAATGCTAAAGGAACTTCTCTAAGTGGGAAACATAAGAGAAAAAAAGGACCTACAAAAAACAAACGCCAAACAATTAAGAAAATGGTCACAGGAACATACATATCAATAATTACCTTAAAGGTGAATGGATTAAATGCTCCAACCAAAGGACACAGGCTTGCTGAATGGATACAAAAACAAGACCCATATATATGCTGTCTACAAGAGACCCACTTCAGCCCTAGAGTCACATACAGACTGAAAGTGAGGGGATGGAAAAAGATATTCCATGCAAATGGAAATCAAAAGAAAGCTGGAGTAGCAATACTCGTATCTGATAAAACAGACTTTAAAATAAAGAATGTTACAAGAGACAAGGAAGGACACTGCATAATGATCAAGGGATCAATCCAAGAAGAAGATATAACAATTACAAATATATATGCACCCAACATAAGAGCACCTCAATACATAAGGCAACTGCTAACAGCTCTAAAACAGGATATCGACAGTAACACAATAAAAGTGGGGGACTTGAAAACCTCACTTACACCAACGGACAGATCATCCAAAATAAAAATAAATAAGGAAACAGGAGCTTTAAATGACACAATAGACCAGATAGATTTAACTGATATTTATAGGACATTCCATCCAAAAACAACAGATTACCCTTTCTTCTCAAGTGCGCACAGAATATTCTCCAGGATAGATCACATCTTGGGTCACAAATCAAGCCTCAGTAAATTTAAGAAAATTGAAATCATATCAAGCATCTTTTCTGACCACAAGACTATGAGAATAGAAATGAATTACAGGGAAACAACCGTAAAAAACACAAACACATGGAGGCTAAACAATACGTTACTAAATAACCAAGAGATCACTGAAGAAATCAAAGAGGAAATCAAAAAATACCTAGAGACAAATCACAAAGAAAACATGACGATCCAAAACCTATGGGATGCAGCAAAAGCAGTTCTAAGAGGGAAATTTATAGCTATACAAGCCTACCTCAAGAAACAAGAAAAATCTCAAGTAAATAATCTAACCTTACACCTAAAGGAACTAGAGAGAGAAGAACAAACAAAACCTAAAGTTAGCAGAAGGAAAGAAATCATCAAGATCACAGCAGAAATAAATGAAATAGAAACAAAGAAAACAATAGCAAAGATCAATAAAACTAAAAGCTGTTTCTTTGAGAAGGTAAACTAAATTGATAAACCATTAACCAGACTCATCAAGAAAAAGAGGGAGAGGACTCAAATCAATAAAATTAGAAATGAAAAAGGAGAAGTTACAACAGACACCGCAGAAATACAAAACATCCTAAGAGACTACTACAAGCAACTCTATTCCAACAAAATGGACAACCTGGAAGAAATGGACAAATTCCTAGAAAGGTATAACCTTCCAAGACTGAACCAGGAAGAAATGGAATATATGAACACACCAATCAAAAGTAACGAAATTGAAAACATGATTAAAAATCTTCCAACAAACAAAAGTCCAGGACCAGATGGCTTCACAGGTGAATTCTATCAAACATTTAGAGAAGAGCTAACACCCATCCTTCTCAAACTCTTTCAAAAAATTGCAGAGGAAGGAACACTCCCAAACTCATTCTATGAGGTCACCATCACCCTGATACCAAAACCAGAGAAAGATACTACAAAAAAAGAAAATTACAGACCAATATCACTGATGAATATAGATGAAAACATCCTCAACAAAATACTAACAAACAGAATCCAACAACACATTAAAAGGATCATACACCATGATCAAGTGGGATTTATCCCAGGGATGCAAGGATTCTTCAATATACACAAATCAATCAATGTGATACACCATATTAACAAACTGAAGAATAAAACCCATATGATCATCTCAATAGATGCAGAAAAAGCTTTTGACAAAATTCAACACCCATTTATGATAAAGATTCTCCAGAAAATGGGCATAGAGGGAAACTACCTCAACATAATAAAGGCCATATATGACAAACACACAGCAAACATCATTCTCAATGGTGAAAAACTGAAACATTTCCTCTAAGGCCAGGAAGAGACAAGGATGTCCACTCTCACCACTATTATTCAACACAGTTTTGGAAGTCCTAGCACCGGCAATCAGAGACAAAAAAGGAATACAAATTGGAAAAGAAGAAGTAAAACTGCCACTGTTTGCAGATGACATGATACTATACATAGAGAATCCTAAAAATGCCACCAGAAAACTACTAGAGCTAATCAATGAATTTGGTAAAGTTGCAGGATACAAAATTAATGCACAGAAATCTCTTGCATTCCTATACACTAATGATAAAAAATCTGAAAGAGAAATTATGGAAACACTCCCATTTATCACTGCAACAAAAAGAATAAAATACCTAGGAATAAACCTAGCTAGGGAGACAAAAGACCTGTATGCAGAAAACTATAAGACACTGATGAAAGAAATTAAAGATGATACCAACAGATGGAGAGATATACTATGTTCTTGGATTGGAAGAATCAATATTGTGAAAATGACCATACTACCCAATGCAATCTACAGATTCAATGCAATCCCTATCAAATTACCAATGGCATTTTTTACAGAACTAGAACAAATCATCTTAAAATTTGTATGGAGAGACAAAAGACCCCGAATAGCCAAAGCAGTCTTGAGGGGAAAAAACAGAGCTGGAGGAATCAGACTCCCTGACTTCAGACTATACTACAAAGCTACAGTAATCAAGACAATATGGTACTGGCACAAAAACAGAAATATAGATCGGTGGAACAAGGTAGAAAGCCCAGAGATAAACCCACACACCTATGGTCAAATAATCTATGACAAAGGATGCAAGGATATACAATGGAGAAGAGACAGTCTCTTCAATAAGTGGTGCTGGGAAAACAGGACAGCTACATGTAAAAGAATGAAATTAGAACACTCCCTAACACCATACACAAAAATAAACTCAAAATGGATTCGAGACCTAAACGTAAGACCGGACACTATAAAACTCTTAGAGGAAAACATAGGAAGAACACCCTTTGCCATAAATCACAGCAAGATCTTTTTTGATCCACCTCCTAGAGTAATGGAAATAAAAACAAAAATAAACAAATGGGACCTAATGAAACTTCAAAGCTTTTACACAGCAAAGGAAACAAGACGAAAAGACAACCCTCAAAATGGGAGAAAATATTTGCAAACAAATCAACGGACAAAGGATTAATCTCCAAAATATATAAACAGCTCATGCAGCTCAATATTAAAGAAACAAACAACCCAATCCAAAACTGGGCAAAAGACCTAAATAGACATTTCTCCAAAGAAGACATACAGATGACCAAGAAGCACATGAAAAGCTGCTCAACATCACTAATTATTAGAGAAATGCAAATCAAGACTACAATGAGGTATCACCTCACACCAGTTAGAATGGGCATCATCAGAAAATGTACAAACAACAGATTCTGGAGAGGGTGTGGAGAAAAAGGAACCCTCTTGCACTGTTGGTGGGAATCTAAATTGATACAGCCACTATGGAGAACAGTATGGAGGTTCCTTAAAAAACTAAAAATAGAATTACCATATGATCCAACAATCCCACTACTGGGCATATACCCAGAGAAAACCATAATTCAAAAAGACACATGCAGCCCAATGTTCACTGCAGCACTATTTACAATAGCCAGGCCATGGAAGCAACCTAAATGCCCATCAACAGATGAATGGAAAAGAAGATTTGGTACATATATACAATGGAATATTACTCAGCCACAAAAAGGAACGAAACTGAGTCATTTGTTGAGATGCGGATGGATCTAGAGACTGTCATACAGAGTGAAGTAAGTCAGAAAGAGAAAAACAAATATCGTTTATTAACGCATGTATGTGGAACCTAGAAAAATGGTACAGATGAACCAGTCTGCAGGGCAGAAGTTGAGACACAGATGTAGAGAACAAATGTATGGACACCAAGGGGGGAAAAACCGTGGTGGGGTGGGGATGGTGGTGTGCTGAACTGGGCGATTGGGATTGACATGTATACACTAATGTGTATAAAACTGATGACTAATAAGAACCTACAGTATAGAAAAACAAACAAACAAACAAGAAAAACAACTAATACTAAACTTTCTTTGGGTTATTTGTATGGAAATATGTTAATATAAATGTTTCAGACATTAAATGAAATTTCTAAAAATCTTACATGTTCTGGTATAATGTCATGTCATAATTCTAGTTATTACTTTAAAATGTATATCTCAGAAATAACTAAATTTCCTTGTCAATTGCATTATTATGAACTTTCATCAAATCTTTAACCATGGTCATTTTTAAGTCTTTTGTCATTTATAGACAGTTCTGGGTGTACTCTGATGCTTTTGCAAAAATGTTCCTACAAAAGGGTTTCATCTTCAAGTAATTCATGGAAGACTCTGACAAGTACAGGTTTCTGGTAACTGACTATACTGCTGAACTGAATGAATAAGCATTTTCAGAACTCTAATGGAAAACTGATGAATTCATAAAAGTGCTAACAAAAGATCAAGATGAAAAAAAATTAATTACATGGGACTGAGTGAACTGATGAGGATGATTATAATTTTTGTGACTTTCTGTTTGAATAAAAAAAAAAAAAGAAGAAATCAGGGATAGTTGCTACCTTTGAGGGACTTGTGCCTAGAAAAGAAACATGAGAGGAACTTCTGTGTTCCTGGCAATGTTTTGTTTCTTGATCTAGATGTGAAATACACTGTTCATTTTATGAATCCGCAGTGAGTTGTACACCTATTTTAACTTCTCTGTTCTATATTATCTGTCATTAAAAAGCTAAAGAAATGAAAAAAAAAATCCCACCAAAAAAATAAATAAATAAATAAAAGAAAAGCTTACACACACACACATACACAGAGCACTTGAATACTCCAAACAACACACAATCAAATGGAAACTCGCAACATGAAGACATGATATGGTAATTTGGATTAAAGAAAAATTTGGTGTGGGCTGGGGTAGCCTCATTAGAAAAGGACTCTACATGAAGTAGCGGAGAGGGCACTGGCTTTGGAGTCAGGCAATCATGGACCACATTTAATTTTAATTTCGTCTTCTGTTAAATTCGAATAATAGCACTTGACTCAGGATTGTTGGCAGGATTTAAGGATTGGAGTGTAGAGCAAGGTAATATTTTACAACATTTTTAATATAAATTTTTCATGTTGGGTAGTGTGGCAGGCTGAATAAATGCCCCCAAGGATGTCTATATCCTAATCCCTGAACCTGTTACTTTTTATGGTAAAAAGGGCTTTAAAGATGTGAATTAGTCAAGGATCTTGAGATGGGGAGACTGTCCTGGGTTATCCAGGTGGGCCCAATGTAATCCCAGGGGTTGTTATAAGGGGGCAGCAGGAGGATCAGAGTCAGAGAAGGAGACGGGAAGACAGAAGCAGAGTTTGGAGGGATGCAGGGTCACAAGCTAAAGAGGAAAAAGAGCCTCTAAGAGGCTGTCAGGGCAAGGAAACGGATTCTCCCCTAGAGCCTCCAGAAGGAATGCAGCCCTGCCCACACCTTGATTTTAGCCTAATAAAAGCCACTTTGGACTTGTTACCTTCAGAACTGTTAAGACAATACATCTCTGTTCTTTAAGTCACTCAGTTTGTGGCAGTTTGTTACAGCAGCAACAAGAGACTGAAACAGGTTGTTTTTGTTGACCTGCTGCTCTCCAGCCTAGAGGCTGGGGCACCCAGGGCTTCAGGACAACAGAACTCAGACAAGAACAGAGTATTAAATTGTCACCTACCAACATCAAAACAGATTCCCAAAGCATGTTCAGAGACAACAGCTGTGAAAGCCATGATGTTCACTTTGTAAGAGCTGTGATTTTTTTGAGAGAGAAAGAGAAAGAAAAGTGATTGCTAGTTCCCAAAATCAAAAGCTTGTAAACTCAGAAGATCAGAGGATGGAAGAAAAGGTTTTTTTCCTGAGAGAAGTTCAGCCACCACACAGGGAGGATATAAAGCCTGGGGGTGATCTGGAGGAGCATGTAAGAGGACAAGGTCACAGGTGAGATGCAGCCCTCCTGTCCCAGAGAGAAGAGGGGGGGCAGATGTGTGTGAGATGCTGGATCACAGGTGAGATGCAGGTCTCCTGTCCTGCAAGGAAACTGGGCAGGCACATGTGTGAGATGCTACTAAAACCCAGTAGGTTGAATTCAGGCCATGCTGACGGTGAAGGGGCTTCTGCCCCAGCTCACTTCAGTGGTTCTGGTAGAAAGGCCCTGGGAGCTCCTCAGAGCATGCATCCCAGTAAAGTAGTAAGTGAATGGAGCCTGGGACAGCATGTGTGGCTCCCAATGGGATCCCTAACTCCTGCGCTCCAGTGGAGGGCTCAGCAGAAGGCTGAGAGGATCCATGCCCTGAGAAAGACCTGGGGTCAGAGGAGGAGGATGTCAAGTACACAGAAATCAGGACCACAGCCTGTGATTTGGCCTATGGACGGCAGGGAGCACAGGCAGCTCACAGCAGGGATGAAGGCCTGCCCTCCCTGAACAAGAAACCATGAGCTTAGCTGAGGCTGTGAGGACAGCCAGTAGAGGACACCCTTCCCTGCAGCTATGATGCTGCGTGTGTTTTCCGTTGTACACAGGCAGCACCCTGGGAGGAAGAGGGGTGGGGGAACCCCTAAGAAGGGAGAGCAACCTTAAATTTCAGGGAATTTCAACTTTGAATTAACTAAATTTAAACCCTGAATTATGAGTATTGATTAAAAAAGAAATTGTTTTAGCCAAAATAATTTGAGTTATCTTGGCATGACAAAAAAATGTTTCCCCAACACCAAGAGCAAGTTGAGTTTGATTATAGAGAAATATGTTGAAATACACTGCTGATCCTGCAAGCAGTGGGTGGTGGGTTTTAAGCCTGGTAGCTACCTGGGTGTAAAGCACTCGTAGATGCCCAACGATATTATCACACGTAACCTTCTGTGAATGAAGGAAGGGATTTGTCTAGGGGGAAATCAAGGGGACGGACATGTTCTGTGGAAGGAGCTAGAACCCAATCTTAAAGGAAGTAGCAAATATCTATTGCTTTTGCCCATTTTAAAGATCATTCACTTATATGTGGAATCTAAAAAATGATACAAATGAACTTATTTGCAAAACAGAAACAGACTCACAGAATTTGAAAACAAACTTATGGTTACCAAAGGGGAGGCGGGGGGAGGGATAAATTAGGAGTTCAGGATTAACAGATACACACTAATACACTGGGTTGGCCAAAAAGTTCATTCAGGTTTTTGTGCAACATGTTACAAAAAACCTGAACGAACTTTTTGGCCAATCCAAACACATAAAACTAGACAACCAACAAGGACTTACTGTATAGCACAGGGAACTCTACCAATATTCTGTAATAATCTATAAAGGAAAAGAATCTGAAAAAGAATAGATATATGTATATGTATAACAATCACTTTGCTATACACCTGAAACTAACACAACATTGTAAATCAACTATACTCCGATATAAAATAAAAATTGAAAAAACTAAAGTAACTGTTGCTTGCCTAAAAAAAAGGACCGTTCTGCTGGTGACAGCAACTGATTCTTCTTTGGGGTACACCCTTCCCTGTCTTTCCATGTGATCTGGGTTGGCTAACAACACACACAGCTCTGGAACCAGGCACATTACCTCAGCCTGTTCAGCCAGAATATTCTAGCCCTGCATTCATGATAGTCAATTCAAGGAAAGAGGAACAACTCAAGCTTCATCCCAGCTGGAATTCCAAGGGCTTTTCTTGGGACCATTTGGAATGAGATTCTCTTTCTATTAGAATTGGTTAAGTTGAAAAAAATGTAAGAAAGCCTGGGTTTCTGGTATTATTTTTCCAGAATAAGGGAGAAATCAAAGGCCTGAAATTAAAGTCAGAGAAAAGAAGACTCGATAGAGTTAAAGAGAAAGATACCAGGAAGCAATATTTGTGCACTTGGAGCCATTCATGCTTGAATCCTTTTTTGCTTAAGCAAATGATGTTTCACTAGCAAATATGGAAGGCTGTCCTTTTAAGGTCGGAGATAGATGCGCCCCTGGGCCAGACAGCTGGTGTTTGTCAAATGGAGTAAAACTGAAGCTTTGTTCTCACAATGACACTCCAAGGACAAAGCTAGTGGCAGAAACTGATCTCTGCTAAAGTAAAGAGATAAGGTGCCCACTCCTGAGGTCAAGGAAAACTTCCCTGTCTGCACATGCACAGAAAGGCTCCTTGGAGGTCAAAAGGATGGGGCACCATCCCATAATATGTGATGCTAAGGCCACCCCATAGGTCTCTGTGCTAGAATCCATCTTAGAAAAGAGTTGTTCATGCATCTTGGGGAGGGTCCTAGGACCAGTCATCTGTGAAAAAAGAAACAAGATAATTGGCCAAATGTTAACAAAGACCCAGAAGGATTGTCCTATATAAGTTATGTACATCACCTCTTTACTGTGCTCCTCATTCGGGACACCCGCACTCCTCTCCCGGTGTGTCTTTCTGCTTTAAATAAACTGTTTCTCTGTGTGCTCTCCCATAAGTTGTGCTATGTCTCTAATAATAAACTTTGTACCTGTTTTGCAGTTTTTGCCTCCTTGAAAATTTTTGCTTTCAAACGGTGTAAGAATCAGGGAACTTTGCTTCTAGCCTCTAGCTCCTGGCGGCTAGAGGTTCAATCCCTGGACAGAGAAGTAAGATCCTTCTTCAAGACTACTGTCCCTCCAAGAACACTTCCTGTGTCTCTAGACAACAAAGCTATCAGCCTGGCTAGTGAGCAGAATCCAAGATGAAGGAGGTCAGAAAAGTCAGAACAAGTAAGGTAGCAAGTCTTATAAGGGCTCTTGAAGGCCAAGTCAGTAATTTGATTTTGGTCCAATAAGCAATAGGTAGCTAAAGCGGGTTGAAGAAAGAAGCTTCATAATGAAAAGATTATGTGGAGAAATCAGCCTGGCAGCTACATGCTGGACTGAGTACCCTGAGGGCTCCATGTCCCTGGGTGGGAAAAGCTTATCAGCTTTATTTACACTAATCTTCGACTGGAAGGTGATGTTTTCCTCTATTTTGAATGCAGGCAACAGACTGAAGTAGTATCAGTAATACATCTATATTTGTCAGCATAAAAATTATGGGTATCTTCATACCCCATTACAGTTGTTGCAGATGTATAAAAATATCATTCACACTCATCACAGCTCTGGAATTATAGTTGCTACTGAACCCACCACTGGATCCTGCTGTCTGAGGTATTAATAGAGAAACACCTAGATTACTACAGCATATGTTTACATGGTGGTGGGGGGTCTATTTCAGTAACTGTGCTTTAATATATTGGGTGGGCCAAAAAGGGCCTTTGGTTTTTTTAAGTAAAAATAAAAGACACATTTTTCATTTTCACCAAGAACTTTATTGAACAACATATTCAACCTTTTGTTCCACTACCTTCTGCCATTTTGCAGGCAACTTCATAATCCCATCTTCCCAAAACATTTTATCTTTTTGAGCAAAGGTGCCTTTAACAGTCTTCCAGGGAAGTGAAATTTTTTCCCTTAAGAGAATTTTGTAAAGACTGAAATAAATGGAAATCCGAAGGTGCAATGTCTGATCAATACAGGAGATGAATCAGAACTTCCCAGCCAAACTGTAACAGTTTTTGCCTGGTCATCAGAGAAACATGCAGTCTTGCATTATCCTGATGGAAGATCATGTATTTTCTGTTGACTAATTCTGGATGCTTTTCATAGAGTGCCACTTTCAGTTGGTCTAATTGGGAGCTGTACTTGTTGGAATTAATTGTTTGGTTTTCCAGAAGGAGCTCATAATTGAGGACTCCCTTCCAATCTCACCATATACACAACATCACCTTCTTTGGATGAAGACCAGCCTTTGGTGTGGTTGGCGGTGGTTCATTTCACTTGCCTCACCATCTCTTCCGTTCCACATTGTTGTACAGTATCCACTTTTCATAGTCCGTCACAATTTGTTTTAAAAATGGAACAACAGCCAAAAAAAAAAACGGAACGTTTTCATTATGTTTCAGTAGAGAATCGCACGAGGAAATATGGTCAAGAAGGTTTTTTTCGCTTAACTTATGTGGAATCCAAACATCAAAGCGATTCACATAACAGAGCTGGTGCAAATGATTTTCAATGCTTGATTTGGATATTTTGAGTATGTTGGCTATCTCCCACGTTGTACAATGTTGATTGTTCTCAATTATTGTTTCTATTTGATCGCTATCAACTTCAACTGGTCTACCTGACCATGGAGCATTGTCCAGCAAGAAATCTTCAGCACGAAACTTTGCAAACCACTTTTGACACATTCAGTCCATCACAGCACCTTCTCAATACACTGCACAGATCTTTTTGTGCATTTCAGCTGCATTTTACCTTTCTTGAAATAATAAAGCATAATATGCCGAAAACGTTGCTTTTTTCCTCCCATCTTCAATATTAAAATGTCACCCTCAGGGTGATGTGACAACACCAGCCGCCCCCAGTCTGACTCTCACACAGCATCAAAGTTCGCCTCTTGTCGTGCCCCCTGGGGGAAGAGAGTGCTCCTTTACCAGCAACCCAGATGCCCATTCTGCTCAAACTGGCTCAGGTCAGGTGGTCCCTGTGGACTAGGGTAACGCATGTCCAGGTCTGTCTGGACCAGTCCCCACCTGCACTGCTGTCCCAGCATCATCACTCATGGTGGCCCCTTTCACGCTCCAGTTTAGATGACAAAGCATATGGCCACTCCTTCCTGAAGGAGTAAGGTATGGCCTTACCCCCGCTGAGGCTGGGGAAGCAGGGAGCAGTTTTGCCAAGGCTATGCCCACCCTAGTCCTGGATTTGGGATTTGCCGGAACAAACTCAGGATAGGTGCCAGAAGAGACCGTGGGGGCTAGAGAGCAAAGCCACAGTTGCCACCTTAGCAGGTGTGAAGAAGCAGATGGCTGAAGCTGGAAGAGAAGCAAGGCAAAACTTAGAAAGCTGCTGAGGGGAGAATGCAGGTGAGTGATCCCACTCAAGAGAGGCGACCAGCTCTTACTAAATTGTGGACTGTAGCCGGGATCTATTTATGCTTTGTCTCCCAGCAACCTTTAGCACGGCGCCTGGCAGTTTCTGAAATGTTTTCATTGAAAACAAAACATCAGAGACTATTGGCCCTCAATTCAGAGAATGCTTTCATAACCAAGGAAGACTACATTCTTCAAAATCAATGGCTTCGCACACAGTGTGTGGGATGCAGGAAGATGCAGGAAGCTCTTTCACTTTGCCTTTATTCAGCTTCTCTGTGAGAAGGCAATGAGGATACACAGGTGAGAAAGTTATAGTCTCTGCCCCCAAATTTTGCATGTTATCAGCTATAAACTTCATAGAAGCTAGTGTCAACATCTAACTTTTTTTCCTCTATTTTTTTGTTTAATCAAGTTCTCAGGCCACCATGTTCTGACCAGGAAAAAAAAAATCTTGTTCTTTTCCCCGCAAAGGAACTCAGAATCTTCAGGATTTCCACTTAGTCTATTCATGATTTAAATTCTGTCTGTTGAAGATCTCTATTCAGGACCAGCTGTGTAATTTTGGGGCCCCGCTGCAATATTAATCATCTCAGGACAGCCAGAGCAGAGCAACACATCAAGCAGGAAGCCCTCTGGGCGTGGGACCCTGGACAGATGGCAGGCCACGATGCCAGCCCTGCCTCTTCCCGTCTCTTCCTCCTTTTACCCCTGGAAGATGAGACCTTCCAAATGTCTTTCCTCTCCCCGTCCCAGGTTTACCAGGACAGGTGATGCTTTCACTTGCAGATCCTTACCCAGGAGAGAGGCTTCTTCCTCCTCCAGAGCCTCTATTTAGCACTTAAGTTACATATTCCCATACATCCCATCACTAGCCATTGCTTACTGCTCTGAGGTCTGTTTAGAGGTCTTTCTCAGTTACTTCACATATATGGTACTTTCTCTGACTTATTGCAAATCCATAAATTTCATTCCTCCACCCTGGGAAGTGAATAATATCTTAGCTGCAAATAAGATTCCTCAGGCAGAGACCTTTCCTCTTGGAAGTGTATGTAGACATCATTCCACTACTTCTAATTTGCATTGTTGTCAGAATACAGCTTCAATGACAATCTGATTCTTTTTTTCTACGTAACTTTATTTTCTATCTCAAAGGGTATAAAATTTTCTCTTTACCCTTTAGGTTCAGGAATTCTAGTAAATACACTTAGTTATGTGGTTTTTCTCTCCAATACTTCCTCGTTCTCAGAACACTTCACTCTTCAGGATAAGGGTTTTCTTTAGCCTCAATTCTCTCCTCAGTGCAGATAAATTTCTTTTTATCATTGGTTTACACATCAGCTCTCCTGCAGCTGTTCTTTGCTCTTCCTGGAACTGTGCTGTTCATATGTTAGGGTCTCAGGGGCCTGTGTAAAAATTTGCTAAGTCCTTTCTTCATGATTTTCTTCCCTTTGCAAATTTTCTCTGTCTTTTTGCTCTCGCTCTCCCGGTTCAAATCTCAATCGTCACCATCCTCTTCCATTCATCTGCAAAACTTTTGGATTCAAAGATCATGGTTTATATTCCAGAGAATGTTCTTTTCTTTGTGCTGCAGTCTAATCACCTTTTGTGCTCTTCTCACCCTTTCACTTGAGTTCTTGAACAGGTTTTCCAGCACCTTCACTTCTCCAAGGAGCTGCCTGGACCAGTGTCCTACTGTTCTTCTTTTATGCTCTGGATTCAAGATCTCTTTACCCTTGGCTCAGGCCACCAGGGCTATACCAAGAGCAGGGCAGTGGCAACAGTCTGCCCTGTGTGCCAGCTGCTAAGAGCGTCTGTAGGGAAATGTAAACAAGCATAAAACCAACTAGAAGCCAGTATGCCTTTTATCTTCACTGCGGATAGCAATTCAGACAATGTCTGTGATAAAATACACCTCTCTCCCAAAAGTCCTCTGTTGGTCTAAGTTTTAAACAATGGCTGTGGTTACAGTTGAGTTTTAATTATACATATGTTAGCTTCAAATTAGCACATTTTTATCACTTATCTTGTAATAGACATTGCATTCTACATAGAAGTTAATTCACAAAACTCTCAGTTGCACAGTTGGCCCCCAACACACCCGACTCTGTTATGAGCTCCTGTGAAGAATAAGTTCACAGCAGTTTTGAAATGTTCCAGCTCACTCCATCTCTATCCCCCATGGTACTAAGTATCCCTGTGTCGGCATAGCAGGTTCTACATAAGCAATGAAAGCACAATAACTATCATGGCAAAGAAAGAGAACTTGGGTCACTTCGGTTCTACTGCTGTGGGAACACTTGGAGTTTTTGTGTTTAAAATTGTTTTTAATGAAAAGAAGTATGAACTGCAAGCCAAAATATTTCATTTGGGAAATGAAAAGTTTAGTTCATACATCTAATATTTTACTGAATTTGAATAACATTTTGAAAATTGAAATTTATTCTTCTTTGTTAATTCTTGTTTGTTTATAACTAAAGAACAAGTAAATCTATTGTTACCGAATACTACATGATTATCACTGAAAATAATGTTGTCATATAAAGGAGGAAGTATTAAAATATGACCTATGTTGGGTATAAAATACCTCGATACTCCCTGGGGTCCACCCCCTGGGGCACCTTAGCAGCCAGTAATGGTTCACAGTCTGCTGTGTGGGTCAGAAGGGACCCAGCTGGTGAGTTGCCATCCCGATGGGGTATCAAGACAAAGCATCTGGGTTCCCTGGCCGGGTCTGCAAACTCCAGTACTTCTGGGCTTCAAAAGTAGGGAGGGCTCACCCCCTATTTCAGATCCCTCACAATTTCTCAGGATCAGCATCAGGAAGCAGTCCCAGAACAACACATAGGGCCAGTACTATTCTCCCTCTCATGGGCTGCAGACCACTGCAGGCCATGTTTTCTCCAGGAACCTGCACTTGGATCCTCACCCTAGGATTCTCTGCTGGTGCCCCCCAGTTCCTATCAGCCTCAGAAATAGAAATGTCTTAACATAGCTCCTTTCATGGACTCCAGCAAAGCCCAAGGCCCACTGATGTTCTTCACATCATCCTGCCTGGATAAAAGTTGGGTTTGAGGAGGTGAGTAGGCTGCCATCTTTCTAGAGTCCCCACCACAGATCCACACAGTCACAGCTTCAGATGTACAATGTGGAACTTTATTTTTTGATAACTAAACTTGAGTTCATTTGCCACTCTTTTTCTACTTGGAATTTAAATTTTTTTTCCCAATCAATGTAAATCAGTAACTGCCAGATTTAATCATGATTGATTCAGGATTTAAATTGTCAGTTCAATATGGTCTCCTTCCCCTTGCTCTCCTCTTTGTCTCAAGGTGGACCTGAGTTCCCAAAGACTTGCATTCTCCTGGCTTGGGGGAGAGATATCTGCTATGGGTCATCAGCATCTGGGCCCCCTCTGACACATGGGCTCCTCAGCGTTCTGCGTGATCAAGCTGGGGAGATTTTAAAGCATCCCTGTGAATTTTTTGACATTCCTCCTATCAAGACATGGGGTCTGTCACCTCCCCTTGAACCTGGGCAGGCCTTTGTAACTGCGTCAAGGGGGAGAACGCAGTAGAAGTGTTGCCTCGTGAGTTTTGAGGCCAGTTTAGAAAAGGCCATGGGGTGTCTGTGAGTTGCTTTGGGGACACTGGCTCAGGGGTCCTTCAGCCACCATCTAAGACATCTAGGTGGCTGCGCTGTGTTAAGACTGCTTGGAGAAAGAGAAAGAGGCTTGAACAGCCCCACGGTGCCTGCCCTCAGCTGTCTGCGTGTTCCTGGCCCAGGGGTCAGACATGTGACTAGATATTCAAGGCAAGCCCAGCGCCAGCTACCTTCTGACCGCATCCATACGAGAGAGCCTCAGCAAGAACGTCCCACTGAGCCTGGCCACCCCGCCCCCAGATTTGTAAGCAAAACTAATGATTGTTCTGGGTTTAAACTCAAGCCAGTGGCTTAAGCTAGTGTCTGCTTTGTTCTGCAGCAATAGACAACTGCAACACATCGCCTGTGGATGCACCTCGCCACCTGTTCCCTCAGCAGAAGCAAAGCTCAGTAATTGATCTGGGAGCTCCATCTCTTCTCCCCCATGGATGACGTTTTGACTCTTGGCTAAACCCTCCATCCATTCCTGGCCTGGGATAAATAATCCACAGCTTCTCTCATGAGGTCCCCGCACCCAGTGCCACAAGGATGCCCGGCAGTCACACCAGCTTTCAACTCGCAGCCAACTTCCTGGTCCCACTCCAGCATGGGAGGCAGGGGTGCTACCTCCCAACCCTTCTCCAGAGAAGGTCTGCAGCCCTTGCCTAGCCTACTTCAATTGTCTTTTTGGGGAATGAGGCAAAAGGTTGTCTAGTTCTAGATGAGAAATGGCATGCCAGTCCCCTCAACCCTCAGATGTACCAGGCATATTCTCTGAGATGCAACCATGTCTAAGCTCCAGTATCCTTCCTTCCCAATTTCATCCCCCTGCTGGATGGTTTTTCCTCTTATGTGAGATTCAAAGGCTCTTTTGTCATCCCATGTATTTCCATCTCTATTGTGTAAGGCACATAACTATTCTCAAAAGTCTCCAAACGTTATGACTTATGCAAGGCTGCAAGGCATAGATCATCAAAGGTCTTATGGGTTGGACCAAGGAGTCTGGTCCAGAATATAAATTCCTGGATACAGCCATGAGCAGCATGTTTCAGCATCCCACCTATCTCCCAATAGAGGCTCTCAAATTATCAAAGAAATTGAATCAGAAGCTTCTGCTCCCCAGAATAAATCAGAACACCTCCCACTCCCACCACGACCCCAAATAAGGCAAAGGGCTACAGCAGTGTGAAGCCATTCAGGGGAGCAGGCAGGATTTCCTCAGAGTGAAACTCTGCCATTGAAACAACCACCTCATTGCCAAATCCCGAAAGAGCAGGAGAGAGTGAGGTCATTGCTCTCTATAGGTAAATCCAATTTCCATGTCACCATTCTCCAGAAGAATTCCCCCCTTGGCCAGAAGGTCATACAGAAACATGTGTGATGGATGCAGTCAGCAGAAGGAGAGGCTTGAAACATACACATTCCCCCTGGCACTTTTTCTCTCTCTAAGTGCCATCCTGTATCACCATGTATGTGTGCAAGGCAAAAGGACAATGAAGGAAAAGCCAAACTGGAAGAGAAGGAGAAGTTTCTCATCAGTTTTCTGATCCAAAACAAAGAAAGAGCCATGAGGGAGGAAGCAAAAGGTAAAATTTCCAGCATCTAATGGATACATCCCAAGAGCTAGGGGAAAACTAGGGCAGCAGTCCTGGAGATTTCAGAAACTCATTCTCAGGGTGGGAGTCTACCCAGCTTAAATGAGAGAGAAGAAAAACAGAAGCTCTGTTTCTGAATTCCAATACCACTGCAGCAATCTTCCCTTAAAAATGGCAAGGGCTTTAGCTCAAAATACTAATTCGGAAATTAGCATTCTTTTGTATCCAGTTCTTATGCCTCCAATATTTTGAAAAAACTTAATTAATGAAATCAATTGCAGAAGTATCAAAGCCATTATTTGGATCAGGACAGAAAAGAAGCTTATTACACACACACACACACAAAACCTTCATTGTCTGGCACACAGCAGGAGCTTAAGAGGGGCGTATGGAATAATTTAGTGAGTGAGTGAATAAATGAATGAATGAATGAACGAATAGTCCCCTTAGAAGCTATGACATACCTCTTACCCTCTCTGTGCCTCAATTTCTAGGGAATCTGAAGAAATTGATGCGGTTACCTGACTCAACCCTGGTATTAAATGGATGGCACTGTCTAAGTGTATCACATCCTGTCCAGGTGTTGCCACCGTGGCCAAACTGTCACCCATCACCCATTGTGTCTTCCCAGAATCAGGGTTCTACTCTGTCCTGGCGCAATGGTCAGCATGTTGGGGCGAAAGCGATTCCCCAGCTTTGTTCTCAAAGGAGCACCTGCAGAATCCTCAGAGAGCAGAAACTCCATTGGAGGACTCAGCATCATTTGATAAATGCATCTGCACCAGAGGGGCAGGATCAGGAGCTACCCTGGCCCTCTTGCTCACAAAGCCATCCTCAGTTGAATCTGAAGTGAGTTGTACAGTCCCTACCACCACCTTTGGCTAAAGAAGCAAATGAAGTTGTTCCCTTCAAATCAGTCAGCCAGACTTTGCTGAGCTTTCAGCACCTGCCTGCGAGGAACTTACCATCTGTTGGAAGAGGCAAGATTTATACCCAAGGAACAATGAATGAGCAGAACTAATAATACATGGTCAAGACTAACAGACCACAATGGAGGGTCTTTACCACTTTCCTTCTTTTTGCCAGTGACGGGGAAACACTGGACCACAATAAACACATTACAGAACTGAAACTGAACAAGACTTCAGCTAAGAGGCCTCCAGACACCTCAGGAAATGGTGATTTCTGGACGGCAAAGAGACATTTCTTTCACCTCCACAGACTGCATATGGAGAGAAAACAAGGAGGGATTTTCATGATGCTCAGATGAGAGCCAAAGAAGTAAATTACCTTCCATGGGCTCAGATGTTATTTTCAGAAAATTGTGCATCTTGAAAGTGTAGACCAGTGATTCTCAGACTTAAAATCACCTGGGAGACTGCTGGGTCTCACCCCCAGGGTTTCTGATGCAGGAGATCCAGGTGGAACCTGAGAATTTGTATTTATAATAAATTCTCAGTAGATACTGCTGATGATCGGGGGACCACACTCTGAGATCTGCTGATTTAGATGGTTATTTTGAAATGGACATTGTATGTAAATGTTTGGTCTACATACCTTCTAGGTGATGCCCAGTTCTACATAAAGCTACACTAGTTGGTAGTGAGATGCTGTGGGAGGAGAGGGGCAGGGGTAGAAAGGGAGGGAAGCGGGAAGAGGAGGAACGAAATGGTCACTATGGAAGAGGGTGCCATGATTACAGACTAACTCAGGGCTGGCAATATCTGTAGGCTCCAGGAGGTGATATAAATGAGAAAGGGGCAAGCAGGGATGAGAAATGGCCACTGACTGCTACAATGTGAGAGACAGCAAGGGGTGGGAGGGTGGGGGTGGAATGCGGGCTGGTGGCATCAGGGACCCGGAACTTCACGCCGTCTCTAAAGCAGACAGTCCCTATTCAACTCCAGAGGGTTGTCGTTATTCAAAGAATGGGGCCTGGCATTTGCAGAGCTGCTAATTTTTCAAAAGAATGAAAATTTTTGGATTTTTGTAAGATATACCTATGAATATACTGGTAACCAGATTCATAGTAAAAAAAAAAAAAAAAAAAAAAAGCAGTCCATTTGATACCTGGGGTGACCCTAGAACACACCAGGATTAAGCAATTCTGTAGAATTTGGCTGTGGAACAACGACTGACATCTCTTAAAGGACAGAAAATTAGCCCCTCTGGCCGGAAGGCAAGCAGGCCATCTCAAATTTGGTGTGAGGAGCTTTCATCACCTGCCAAGGACACTGAACCTCACTGAATCTGGCTTCTAAAGAGATCAAGGCCCGTGTGTGCTGGATGACAGATGCTGTTCATCCCAGGACAAGAAACCAGTGACGTTTCCCTTTCCCTAGGACTCCAGAGGGTCTCCAGACCGGTCCCAGCTAAGGACAGAGGCCTCGGTGTGGAGCTCCAGGTGGCCCCACCCCAAGCCTTCCTTCCCAGCCACATGAGCAGGGAGGCAAGCTCACCCCACTGAGAGCCACCAGGAGAGCAGGCGAGGAGCCCCCTGGGGGCAGAGCTGTGTCCCTTCATCCAAGTACCTCTGGAGCCTGGCCCAGGGCCCCACACAACATGGGAACTCAATATTGCTGATCTAAACATATGTCCTCCCAAATAAGACCCCTTTGGAGAAGTGGCCCATTTTCTTAAAAACCTTTATTTTCCTCTCTCTTCTTTGGTCCCCACAAACCTCTTTGCTTTTCCTGTTCCCCTGCCCCCTCACTGCAGGGCCCCTGTGTATCTGTGTGTATAAAACACACAGTCATCTTAGATGTTGACGGTCACTTTTAGAACCATTAGAGCAGGGGACCCATCCTGCCCTTCACCTCTTGTCTCCAGGGGGTTCCAGAAAAAGAGAACAGGTACAAGGAACAGAAGACAACTGAGAATTTAAAATTTTTAAAAGCTTTAAGCAGCACTTAACTTAGACCTGAGGCAGCTTCCAAAATCCCGAAAACAAGGCACCCTATTAATAGTCGAGCTGGGGTATGTGTTTTAGTTTAGAGGATGAAACAGGTCTAGAGTGGTCAGTTGTCTGTTTACCTGAGACTGAGGGGTTCCTGGGATGCTGGACTTTCAGTGCTACAATCCGGAATGTCCCGGGCAGAACAGGATGGGGTGGTCACCCTTGCCTCCTACTTCTCCAAACCGAAGTGCTGGGGACAACACAAGAAGGAGGAAATGGAGGACTAAGAAGAATGAACACTTTGACCTCACCCACACTTAGAGACACAAGATAAAGGAAGGAGAATCCAGAAGGCTTTGCTGACCTTTACAGCACACCATTTAATCCACAAATTAAATAGAGTCCAGTCAGACTAGTGAACTATCCTGCCTTGGAAGTGGAGGACTCTAAGGGGCATAGGATGGAGGCAGAAGGGTGCTGCAGAGCCCCTACCCCAGAGGAATTCATTCTAAAATAAGCCCCTTCCTCTTCCTCCCTAGAAGCCCTGCCCTCCTTTTAGAGGCTGGTTCCAGGACCAGCTCCACAGATTCTGTTTTGTCTTAGTGCTCTGAAACAGTAAAGAGATGGGTTTTTGCAAATCATTTCTGGAACCTGATTGCTTTGACACAGTGAACTTCAGCATTCTACCAAAGCACGTTTCTCCTCCATTTAGCTTATTTCACCGTGAAATGACTCCATTCAGCAATAGTGTGTTAGATACCATGCCTGGACACTGCAATTCCCATTGATTGTCGAGAAGGGAGGAAGCAAAAGAAGGCTGCCCCAAAAGGAACATAAACTGTATTTAAAACAATTTTCTGAAAAATAGTGCTTGTGGGTGTTTCCCTGGTGGCGCAGTGGTAAAAAGAAGGAAATCTTACCATTTGTAACAACATGGGTGGACCTTGAAGGCATTATACTAAGTGAGATAAGTCAGACCAAGTAAAACAAATACTGTTCAAGCTCAATGATATGTGGAATCTTTAAAAAAATAAAAATAAAAACTGAGCTCAGGGCTTCCCTGGTGGCGCAGTGGTTGAGAGTCCGCCTGCGATGCAGGGGACACAGGTTTGTGCCCCAGTCCGGGAAGATCCCACATGCCGCGGAGCGGCTGGGCCCGTGAGCCATGGCTGCTGAGCCTGTGCGTCCGGAGCCTGTGCTCTGCAACGGGAGAGGCCACAACAGTGAGAGGCCCACGTACCGCAAAAAAAAACAAAAACAAAAGAACAAAAAAAAAACTGAGCTCATAAATAGATCAAATTGGTGGTACCAAAGGCAGGGGGTTGGGGGAAATGGGTGAAGGGGGTCAAAAGGTACACACTTCCAATTAAAGATAAATAAGTCCTGGGGATGTAGTATACAGCATGGTGACTACAGTTAGTAAAACAGTGCTCCGTATCTGAAAGTGGCTAAGAAAGTAGCTCCTAAAAGGTCTCATCACGAGAAAAAATATTGTAACTGTGTGGTGACAGATGTTAACTAGACTTACAGTGTGATCATTTCTCAATACACACAAATATTGAATCATTCTGTTGCACAGTTGAAACTAAAATATTGCTATATGTCAACTACATTTCAATTTTTTAAAAAACAGTAAAGGGAATTCCCTGGTGGCACAGTGGTTAAGAATCCGCCTGCCAATGCAGAGGACACGGGTTCGAGCCCTGGTCCAGGAAGATCCCACATGCCGCAGAGCAACTAAGCCCGTGTGCCACAACTACTGAACCTGCGCTCTAGAGCCCGCGAGCCACAACTACTGAGTCCACGTGCCACAACTACTGAAGTCCATGCACTTAGAGCCTGTGCTGCACAACAAGGGAAGCTACCACAATGAGAAGCCCACGCACCGCAATGAAGAGTAGCCCCTGCTCACCGCAACTAGAGAAAGCCCGCACGCAGCAACAAAGACCCAACGTAGCCAAAAATAAATAAATTTTTTAAAATTTAATTTAATTAAAAAAAATTTAAAAGAGTATAATCGCAAAAAAAAAAAAAAAAAAAAAAAAAGAATCTGCCTGCCAATCCAGGAGACACGGGTTCGAGCCCTGGTCCAGGAAGATCCCACATGCCGCGGAGCAACTAAGCCTGTGCGCCACAACTACTGAGCCTGTGCTCTAGAGCCCATGAGCCACAGCTACTGAGCCCATGTGCCACAACTACTGAAACCGTGCACCTAGAGCCTGTTCTCCTCAGCAAGAGAAGCCACCACAATGAGAAGCCCGTGCACTGCAACAAAGAGTAGCCCCCACTCACCGCAACTAGAGAGAGCCCGCGCACAGCAACAAAGACCCAACGCAGCCAAAAATAAATAAATTAAAAAAAAAAAACAGTGATTGTGGAGGTTCCTAGCCAGGACAGCTGGGAGCAAGCCACCAGATTCCCCTTTCGAGGTACAGCTCCCTGTTGCTGTCAGCAGACCACGTATTTCTTAACATCTGAAGAAATATTAAATCAATACGCTACCTAAAGGTGGCTGAAAAATCAGGTGCAATGATTAACCCTATTGCCAGGGAGAAATTGAAGGCCTGAAGAGTTTTGAGAAGGAAAAGGCCATTTTCCACCAGCACCCCATCCTGTATTCTGACTTCTGGGGCACCTCAGCTCACATTAAAGGCACCGTCATAAGTCCTGGTTGACTCAACCAAACCTTTGAGGTTTAAGACCCCTAGGAAAGCACAAATAGAACATAGCCTTGACCAACCTGGTGCTCCATATTAATTTTGAAAATGATTTCAGACTGCAAAGTAATCCCTTGTATCTAGGCAGTGCTTTACAGTTTCCAGAGCATTTCACACCATCATGTCATTGGCTGCCACAAAAACCCTGAGTACAGTCAAGACAATATTCTTACACTTATCCCATAGCTGAAGAAAAGGAGGCTCAGAGAGCCCTTCATAACTTGTTCTAAATCACATAGCTTGAAAATGACAGTCAGATCTAAAAGCTAAGGTTTCTAATTTCTATTTTACATTCCTCTTTTCCTTACTCCTCTGGGAACTTAGTACTCCTTCAAATCCACCCAAAATTTCCTGCTATCTCCTATACTACCTGATAACAATTCGTATATTCTGCCCCAAAGAACAAAGCTCTTGGTTTCTTCAGCAACTTTGTCTACTTATATTTCTTAATGTATCAATTTCTGTGTTAATAATTGTATAGGTTTATGTTTTATCACTCAAATTCATTCAATCGCTTCAGAAATATTTATCAGACTCTTCCATGCAGTGTGTGAGAAACTGATATTGGAAACACAAAAATAAGTAAAACAGACCCTGCCCTCACAGACCCCACAACCCAGAGCAGGGGTTGGCAAACATTTTCTGTAAGGGTCGATTAGTAAATATTTTAGGTTTGGTGGCTGTATCATCTCTTTCACAACTACTCAACTCTTTCACTGTAGGGAGAAAGCAGCCATAGATGATAAATGGATATGTCTAGGTTCCAATAAAACTTTATTTACAAACAATGCAGTGGGCAGGATTTGGCCCACAGGCTGCAGTGGTCTATTCCCCATCCAGAGGGAGCCTCAAGGCAGAAAAATCCAACAAGACCATATGTTAAATGTTCTAATGTCATGTGTGGGCAATTTGGCACCAACACTCCTATCTGTGGCTGGGAAATACATTCCTAGAATCCCCTTCCATTATGGCTCTAGGTTAAAGTTGACTAAGAGGAACTCATGTGCGATCTTGAAGGCAAAAGAAAAGCAGAGGCCATTTCTTTAGGAGGTTATAATGGTCAAACACGAAGAGAAGCAAATGGAGATATTCCCAGAGGGTCCTCGTGTGCCTGCCTTCTCCTCTCATTCCACATCCAGCTCACATTCCTGGCTAGCAGCCCTGTTGACAGACAGTTGCCCCAAGTTCACCACAAGGCACTTGATTGAACCCTGTCCAAGTGACAGATTTCTCAGAGACAGCAATTTCTACATCCATTTCCATAAGCACCTCCCTTGGAGTTTCACGTCAGCAGCCAGGCACACACAGAGTCTCGGATTTTCCTGAAACTCCAACTGTCTGCCCATGCCTCTGCTTCAGGCAAACATGATGAGGGACTATTTCTCTGATGCACTAACTTCCCCCTTCCCGACCTTCACTTCCTCAAGGCCTTCCATTTTCATGTAAGAAAAAGGTTTTCTATTAAATCCCATATCCCATGCTATGGTGTCAATATTTGCATTCTCCCAAGGAGCAGACTCTAAAATGAGGATCAGATTTAAATACTTTATTTGGGAAGAGATCCCAGATAGCCCCAGTAGGGCAATGAAAGCGGGAAGGGAAAGCAATAAATAGAAACTGTTTTATCAAGCCACTGCCATTCTGGGTAACTGAATTTTAATCCCAAGGGGTAACTCTGGGAAACTATGCAGAACACATGCCTCAGAGTTATCCCATGTGAAAGGTGAAGGAGTGGGGGTATTTATACACGAACTCCTACCAGCCATTATTTAAGGGTTGTTGAGTGTGATGGTAAGTGAATTTCCACTGCCTTGGAGAATACCCTCAGGCAAAAAGATACAGACACTGGCAGTTGGAAACCTCACAAGTAGGCTGAAAGTTCAGGGGATGTGAGCAGGAAACTGACAGCATCTTCTGCAGTATTGTTTATTGCTGTAGGAAGCACCTGGCAGATAGTGAGCACTCAAATAAGTGCACGTAAGTGAATGAATAAATGTGAATCAATGAATGGGAATGAAGTACTAACGTCCCGGGAACAAGGTAAGTGGAGAACATATCTGAGGCAGAATTTCACATGGGTTCATCGCCAGGAACAGCAACTATCTGCACCCCTCCTTGGCCTGCTCCTACAGGAAAATTGTTTAATGCTTTCAAAGTGCTTTAAAAGAGTCAATTTACTATACAATTGCAACAATAACAATCATCATCATAATTCTTTGTACTTAATAACACATTGCAGTCAGTGACAATAACAATTACACCATAATGAGCTTAGCTGGCAGAGGAAATCAACTTGGGTAATACTGTATGCAGACCTATTTTTTGCTTCCATTTCCATTTCTTTATTTTTGACTAAACATGTCTTTATCACAATTTTCCCAAAGGTCATATTCAGGAGATAAGGCCTGGAGAGGAGATGTAACTGCTGTCTTGTTTACACAGCATTTATGTCGGCCCATGGCATCTCTTTGCCACTGATTTTTATGTTCCAGTGTGATTACTGTCAACCCAATGACTGTCATTTCACGTTTTTCCTCCATTCAGTGAAAATACCTAACATTCCCTTAAGCTTTTACAGTTTTCAAAGCATTGCCCCTTTACAGATGCTCATGTGATCCTTGTGACAACCCTGAGAGATAGTCATCTGTAGGTGTTGCTACAGTAAAACTCTATATATTAGGGGGATAAATGGGGCCAAAAAATTCAGTTGCATAAAACATGGGATTATTATGAAATTAATGAATATATGACTGTATAGTTGTTCTTCCAGTTACCTTATGGGAAAAAAACAAAAAGATGTCCTCATTCATTATATGTGTAGGAACTAGGCTGATTATTATAAATAACATGTGCACCAAACACTGGACTTAAAATTCCCTCCACTGGGTGGAGGAAGATAAGTCCCAATCCCAGCTGCATTATACCTAGTGTAGCCAAAAAGTCCCAGGGGCATCCATTTTACTCTCAAAAATGTATTGGTAAGGATGATAAATTTTATAGTCACTAGTTTTAACTAATTTCACTTTAACACAATTAACTTTTCATCAGAGTTTTACTGTATTGTTTTCATTTGCCAATGAGAAAACTGGGACTCAGAGAAGTTAATGATGGGCCCAAGCTGACACCACCAGTATTTGCTCATAGCTAGAACCAGAAGCCCAAACTCGCTTCCTGCCTGGGAGGGTGATTTAGCTGCCCTCTGGCACACTGCCTGTCTTAGTTTAGGCTGCTATAACAAAGTACCATAGACTGTGTGGCTGATAAACAACAGAAATTTATTTCTTACAGTTCTGGAGACTGGTTTGAGATCAGGGTGCCAGCATCTTCAGTGTCCAGTGAGAGGCCTCTTCTGGGTTGCAGAGTGCCGACTTACTGTATTCTCTCATGTCAGAAAGAAGGCTAGAGATCTGTTTGATGTCCCTTTTATAAGGGCACTAGTAACATTTATGAGGGCTCCACCCTCATGACCTAATTATCTCTGAAGGGCCTCATCTCCTTATATCATCACACTGGGAGTTAGGATTTCAACATATGAATTGGGGGTGGGGTAGAATGCAAACATCCAGTACATAATTCTGGTTTACTGTGTTGTTTCTATTTTGCAGATAAGAAAACTGAGGCTCTGAGAAGTTAAATTATATACCCAATATTACACGACTAGTATTTGCTCACAGAAGCCAAAACTAGTTTCCTTCCCAGAACACTGCCTTTTAACACAGGCTGAATGTAACCATTCATCACTCAGCAAATGTCTCACCTTCACATCATCTGGCTCTAGTAACTTCTACTCTGTTCTCACCTGTTCTATTTTAACATACTTACAGGGAGAGCACAGGTAGACAATTATAGTCTACATTCTCACTCAGCATTACACTACATTATCCGTTAGGATTAGGAGTGGCCCAAACAAGATAGAAGCTTCTTATTTTCTCAAATAAGAGAAGTCTTGAGGCAGGAAATCCAGACTGTAATGTGGTTCCAGTCATCAGGGACCATTTTCTTCCCTTTCTCCTCCACTATCCTAGAACTTGAATTCCCTCCAAAGGCATCTTGTGATCCAAGACAGCCTCTGAAGCTCCAGTTTTCATCTGTGAAGCTGGAAGCAGAAAGAAGAAGGGACGGACAGGGGCTAAAGGGGTGTATCTCTCAGGGGAGTCCATTCCTTTCAATCAGATTTCAGAAATCTGACTCAGCACTCTACCTTTTTGGACAGAATTTAATCACACAGACACATCTACAATGAAGGAAGCTTAAAAATGTATTCTTTTAGCTGAGCACACTGCTACCTCAATAAAATGAGAATTTTGTTTTCAAAGAATATGGGGAGAACCAATCAGTTATTTTCACAATAATGCTGCATAAGAAACCACCCCAAAACTCAGTGACTTACAAAAACAAGCACTTTTTTTCTCATATGTTTGTCTTGGGTGAATCTGGATTCACAGAGTAGTGCCTGATTCTGCTGGAAAAGTCAGAAAGCAGGAACCTGACTGTGGGATCTAAACTGGCAAAGTGAGAATAGAGGCTATGGTGGAAGGGGTCTGCACTGCTGGAGTTTAGTGGGAAGGGTTGCATGTCTTTAGGGTCCTGCTGGATGCTTTGGAATGGAGCCTCTCTAGAGCTTTCTTGGAAACCCACTTGGGGGCCTCCTAAGAAAGAGAAACCCCAGGGGTATATCAAAATAAAACAGGAGATGAAGGATCTCACCGGAGGCCAGCAAAGTATGCAGCACCTGTATAGTTAATGGTGCAGTGCAGTCAACAGGGTGACTGCATAATTCCAGGGATTCCCATCACATCACAGTCGATGGAGTTAGCAGTACAAAACTTACATGGCCTTAAGCATAAGCCCTCACATTGTATATACCATATACATTTCTCTGAAATGTGTCCTCTCCTAATACAACAAAGATATCCTTCCATGAAAATAGGTATAGACCTTTTTCTTTTTATGAGTTGTCTAATATCCTATGATGTAGATTTACCACAGTATGCTTCGTCACTCCCCCAGTAAAGGGCATTTAGCTGTTTCCAGTTTTTTTGCTGCTATAAACACTATTGCAAGAAACATTCTTCTCCATATATCTTTTCCCTCCGTATCTCACACCACACAAAGATAAATTCTGGATAGATAAAAACAAACAAATGAACTTAAATGTAAGACAAAAACAGAAAGTAGTAGAAAAATATAAGATGATGCTTTTATATTTTGAGGTGTAGATAGCCTTTATAAATATAACACAAAACCATCCCCTGGATAAGTTTGATTTTATAGAACTTCTGGATAGATAAACATAATACAAAGTTAAAGACAAACAGACTTGAAGCTAATGTTTGCAATGCATATTACAAACTAACAGCCAAAATACATTTCTTTAAAGAGCTCCTATAATTTGATTTCTAAAATGAGTGATTTAATAGAATTAGAGTAAAGAAGGTGAAATGGTAATTCACGAAAGAATAGGAATACAAATGAAAAACAAGACACTTGGTCTTACTGGTGATTAAGAAAATGCAATTTAAAACAATAAAATATAACGTTTAACAACTTTTCAAAACTTAAAGTATTGGTAACATTTATTGTTGGTGAGAACTTGGAAAAATAAACATTCCCATGCTTGCTGGAAGTGGGTAGCACTAGTACAATTTTTCTGCTGAATAACTCAGCACTGTCTACCAAGATATTATTTAACAACTCGCAATTCAGTCCCGGGAATCCATCCTAAAGAAATACACTTACATGTGCATACAAACAGACACATACTTACATGCACAGCATAATTATTGGAACATTATTTGTAGAGGCAAAAAGAAAAAAAGAAAAAGAAATGAAACAACCTAATTGGCCATTAAGAAGGTTATTAAAATGAATGGTATAGATCTATATGGTCTAACTTGGACAAATGTCCACAATATATTTCTAGAGAAAAAAAATAAGCTATAAAAAATATGTGTAGCTTCATTCCATTTATCTAAAAAAAAATTTGCTTTTATGTGTTTGCATAACTGTAGAAAAATTCTAGAAGGCTATACGCCAAAGTTAACTTCTGCAGGAGAGGGGACATTGGATTAGAAGATAGAGAACTGGTCTTTCATGTTTCATACATTCTGTTCTTTTGAATTTGTTACAACAAGCAAATATACTTTTATGATTTAAATAATAAAGATTTAAAGAAGAGAAGTGATGTGTTTTTGTGTCTTGCACTCCTTAACAGGATGAGGTTTCCGTCAGGGTAAGCAGTTGTGGCTGGTGTGGGTTGAGGGTGGATGGCGGGGAGGGAGCCTTGATGGTAGTGTTTGTTGATCTCCATTGTGTAAATATCTCTACCACGTTCAATTACAAGTGACTCACAAAAATCCTGAATATTTAACATAATAGGTGTTCAATAAATCAATTTTTAAAATCAAGTGTTAAACAGAACTGAACTGCTGAGGTCCTGAATAAATTAACAAGTTAGGTCAGAAATTCCACTCTGGTGGAATGGAAGCATCCTGCTGGCTGGGCAAGTCTCAACCTACTTTGTTCACAGCACATCCATCTCTCTCCCCCAGCTCACCACTGAGAACTCACTGATCAAGTCTTCTTAGGCTGATGTGGTCTCCTTACAGTTTTGCAAGGTCAATTGATTTCACCAATTCTGTAAATGAAGCTTCACCTTTTAGAAATAGGTCAGGTGGTGGAAAGAAGTCTGCCAGGAAAGGGTTCCTTATTCATTACCAGCCCAGGCACCCCCAGACAACTGAATTCTGCAGATGGTGCACAGAGGGAGAGAACCTGGGTGAACTTTCAGCCTTTACAAAAATATTTCTCCAGATGGGAAGATGGGAGAGCTGTAGTGTAGCCCCATTTCCAAGTGCTTCTCTACAGTGCAGCAATTAACAAGGCACCTGGCAATTCACTCAGTTGGGAATTAAGAAGAATTCCTGCCCTCAAACTGTGTTCACAGTCTAGTAGCAGGAGAATCAGAGCAACATCGTAGAGTCAGTGCTGTGATGGCGGCCCACTATCAGCCTTTGCAGGAGCTATGAAAGTTGCCTTCCTTCTCTTCTCATGCCCCTTGAAGTACCCTGTACTTCAAGGGGTCTCATGTGGACACCCCACCAATGTGTTCAAACTTGATCCAGTATCACTTCCACACCAAGCAACCACCCCCTTGGTCATCCAGAACCAGACGTGCACACCAGCTAAACCACCTGCCCTCTGGTGAAAAGAGTCTGGAGAAGGAAACCCTGCAGCACTTAGAAATAGGCAAAGGCCATTTGGGATAAGAATTTCAGGGTCCTGGCTATTCAGAGAATGATCTAGAAGCAGGGTCAGGACTCTTCACCTCACTGGGGGAGGAACACAGCCCATAAGGGGCCTGACAGGAGTCCTCAAAAGCACGGAAAACAGAGCAGGTGCTCCAGTGATGGGAATAGTTGGGGCTAAAGGAAAAACTAACCCACTCTTGGCCAGTCAGGGAAGGCTTCCTGGAAGAGATGAGCCTAAACTGAGCTTTGACATGGGCATAAAGTTTAGCCCATCAGAGAACAGGGATGAGACTCCAGGCACAGGAACAATGTGTAACAGGACCTTAAGAGCCGAGAATTACTCACAAGAGCTGACGGTAAATTGTTCCTGAGAGTCTGTGCCTTTTTGTTTCCCCAAATCAGAGCGATGCTGCCGCCCTTCACCCTCAAGCCCTGAGAAAAGGGATTGGCAATTTAGTGGGATCCACTCACAGAAGAGTGATTTCATTCTCTAAACAGCTAGCTGGAGCCCAAATTCTGAAGCAAGGGAGGGTGATTCTCTATTTGCCACGCTGACCAATCTTGCCCCTAACCCATCCCAAACTCTTGCCTCTCCTCCCTCCACCCCCTCCACAGTTCACTGCTCTCTCAGGAGATATACCAAGACAGACAGGACTGGAAAAGGAATTAACGCCAAGGTGTAAATTGGGGTAACGAGTCAGCAGATAACCTATTTGCACTGAGTGACACACATCACTTCTGCTTACAGCCCGTTGTCCATATGAAGTCACATGCCCACAACTCATTGCAAGGGACTCTAGGAGATCTCAATGAGCACATGGAATGTTTGATAAGCACCACTATCTCTGCCACATGTGGCCTTGCCCATGCGTAACTGTATGACCTTGGACAAGGTACTGAAATGTTCTATGCCTTATTATACCCTCCATGGTGAAGCAGGAATAACAATAGTCTCTGACTCCAGGATTGTGGTCCTAAGAACTGATAATATGCTTTTAAATCACAATGCCAGGCACATAGTGAGCATTCAGCAGAAGTCAGTCATAGCTTTTTTTATTACTGATTATATTATAGTGAGAAAAATGCTTTGTCTTTCTGGGTCTATGCTCCCTCATCTGCAAGCCAGCCATGCCAGTAACACTGATTAGGGTAACTATTCAATTAACTGGCACAATACATAAAAAGATCATAGCACTGTGCCCAACGTACAATAAGCACTTAATAAAAGTTATTTCCCCTTAGTGTATGTAATCATGAATTGATAATTCTCTTCAGATCAGGGTGCAAAGGACTTATTTGTGCATTTAATAGGTTGCAATAGTATTTAAGATGCTGACCAATGGAAACCCAAATACAGAGTATTTCAAAACAGAAGTGATTTTAGAGATTTTCTATTTTCCAGAGGCAGTTTAGCACCCAGAGATACAGTATATAATGTGCTATATGGTTCTGTGGACAACTTAGTTATGTTTGGAACTACATTTCCCGGAATTCCTTTTCTTAGATGGTCTGGGTTAGAGTTGCCAAAAGTGAAGTTGTCTGAGATTTGGACATGGACATGGAGCAGCAGCCACTATCCTCTGAAGGTCAGTGTTGGTGGTAGGTGTGAGGGGTGGACACCGAGGTGCTGTTGGGTTCACTTTGTCTGTGACTTCCCTGCCATACGTCCAATTTTCCTTTCCTACCGCTGGTCCTGGTGAGCCGTGCGGAGCCCAGGTCCACAGCCAGGAGCTCATAAAGTGACAGTCATGGAGAGCTGACCCTCTGCGAACTTCTACATCAGCTCCCTTCGCGGCCCCACTGCAGCAGCTGGAGTGTGTCGTAGCTTCAGATTTTCCTGAAGGTTCTGCTCATCCACCCCCACCAGGGCTGCTTAGTGACCTGTTATGGGCTGAATTATGTCCCCACAAAATTCATTTGTGTAAGTCCTAACTCCAGGACCTCAGAATGTGACTGTATTTGGAGATGGGGCCTTTAAAGAGGTGATTAAGGTAAAATGAGGTCATATGGGTAGGCCTTAATCCAATATGACCAGTGTCCTTATAAAAAGAGGAAATTAGGACACAGACACACAGACGAAACACCATGTGAGGACACCAGGGGAAGATGGCCATCTGCAAGCCAAAGTGAGAGGCCTTAGAAGAAACCAACCCAGATGACACCTTGATCTTGGACTTCTAAGCCTGAAATTGTGAGAAAATACATATATAATTTTAACCAGCAAGTCTACTTTGTTATGGCAGCCCTAACTAACAAATACATGATCTTTCTCTGATTCCTCAACTTCTATCTGTGGATCCTTATTCTTCCAGCTCTTCTCACATCTGGGTGAAGTCTAATTCTTGTAATTAATTCCTTATTCTATAGTTCTCATGGTGCTTTTGCTTCCTTGATTGAACCCAGACTGATACATGTAAGGATTGAGAACATGGACTCTAGGGCCAGCCTCTTTGGACAGAAATCTCATCTAATTTTACTCTGAGTGATCTTTGGGCTATTACTTAACTTCTCTGTGTCCCAGTTGCCTTTATCTGGAAAATGGGATGATAATAGTACCTCCCCTCTGCTCCCTTGCAGAGTTGGATTAACTGAGCTACTACGAAGAGATTTAGTACATTCCTACACACAGATAACACTCAATAAATGTTGGTTAGTATTATGATTGATTATTATTTGCTGCCCACCCAAGAACTAAAAGACTGATTCACAAGTATCCCTTTCTCTGCCCTTACTCCTTATATGCATGTCTACCTTCCCTCCTAGACTGTAATGTCCTGAAGAAGAATATCATAATTTATCTTTGCTTTCCTCCTCCTGAAACTTCCATTCTCATGTAGGAAGAGGCCTATACTGTCTGGATGCTGGTCAAGTGAGAATTAGAGTTTCATTTGGTCTAAGGAAGGCTTAAGGTCTATGGAATCCAGCCTCCAAGATGGCTCTTGTGAATCTTGCCTCCTGGTACTCACACTTTGTAGAGCCCCCTCCCACATTAAGTGAGGCTGATCTGTGCAACCTACAGGACATTGGGAAAATGATGAATGTGACTTCCAAGGCTAGGTCATAAAAGAAAGTGAGGCTTCTGCCACACTCTACTGGATCATTGTAGGGGAAGCCAGCCACCATGTCATAAGGAAACTCAGGTAGCCTTATGAAGAGGCCCATATGATGGGGAAGTGATCCCTCTTCCCAACAAGAGCCCTAACTTGCCAGGCATGTGAGGCACCATCTTGGAAGCAATCCTCCAGCCCCAGTCAAGCCTTCAGAAGACCACAGTCATGGTGGAAATTCTGATTGTAGTATCTCATGAGAGACCCCAACAGAGACTGTTCAGATAAGGCACCCCTAATTCCTAACCCAAAGAAATCATACGAGGTCATAAATATTTATTGCGATTTGTTATACAGAAATAGAAAAGTAATACACCACCTAGAAGAAAACTGGCCTCAAAATATACTTTATTTCATCAACTGCAATGGTAAGAATCATTGGTATTATATATCAAGCACTAATTATCTCTTAGGTGTTATGCTGAATACTCTGCGAGCATTACCTTGTTTAATCCTTAAAACCACCTTATCTGATGAATGATAGAATTAGGTTTGTACTATTATTGGTCTCATTTTTAATGAGGCCTAAAAAGGCAACCAAATTTGCTCAAAATCAACCAGCTAGTTGGAGATGCAGACTCACTGCACATGTCCAGATCCCCAGTGTTAGGTTCTCTTCACTGATACCCTATTACGTCTGTTTGGCAGAGCTCACCAAGATCTCATACAGGGTATTGGTTTCCTTAAAACTCAGGGGGACTTCCGGGAAGATGGCGGAAGAGTAAGACGCGGAGATCACCTTCCTCTCCACAGATACACCAGAAATACATCTACGCGTGGAACAACTCCTACGGAGCACCTACTGAACGCTGGCAGAAGACCTCAGACCTCCCAAAAGGCAAGGAACCCCCCACGTACCTGGTTAGGGCAAAAGAAAAAACTAAACAGAGACAAAAGGATAGGGACGGGTCCTGCACCAGCGGAAGAGAGCTGTGAAGGAGGAAAAGTGTCCACACACTAGGAAGCCCCTTCGCGGGTGGAGACTTCGGGAGGCGGAGTGGGGGAGCTTGGGAGCCGCGGAGGAGAGCACAGCAACAGGGGTGCGGAGGGCAAAGCGGACAGATTCCAGCGCAGAGGATCGGGCCGACCGGCACTCACCAGCCGAGAGGCTTGTCTGCTCGCCCGCCGGGGCGGGCGGGACTGGGAGCTGAGGCTCCGGCTTTTGTCGGAGCGACTGGAGAGGACTGGGGTTGGCGGCGTGAACACAGCCTGCAGGGCGTTGGTGCGCCGCGGCTGGCCGGGAGAGAGTCCGGGGAGGGGTCTGGACCTGCCGAAGAGGCAAGAGACTTTTACGTCCCTCTTTGTTTCCTGGTGCACGGGGAGAGGGGATTAAGAACGCTGCTTGAGAGAGCTCCAGGGACGGGCGCGAGCCGCGGCTAAGAGTGCGGAGCCCAGAGACGGACATGGGACGCTAAGGCCGCTGCTGCCGCCGCCAGGAGGCCTGTGTGCGAACACAGGTCACTAGCCACACGCCCTTCCGGGGAGCCTGTGCAGCCCGCCACTGCCAGGGTCCCGGGATCCAGGGACGGCTCCCCCGGGAGAGCGCACGGCGCGCCTCAGGCTGCAGCGTCACGCCGGCCTCTGCCGCTGCAGGCCCGCCCCGCACTCCGTGACCCTCCCTACCCCCCGGCCTGGGTGAGCCAGAGCCTCCGAATCAGTGGCTCCTTTAACCCCGTCCTGTCTGAGCAAAGAACAGACGCCCTCCGGCGACCTACACGCAGAGGCGGGGCCAAATCCAAAGCTGAGCCCCTGGGAACTGTGAGAACAAAGAAGAGAAAGGGAAATCTCTCCCAGCAGCCTCAGAAGCAGCGGATTAAAGCTCTACAATCAACTTGATATACCCTGCATCTGTGGAATACCTGAATAGACAACGAATCATCCCAAATTAAGGAGCCCTGTGGATGAAAGGCTCTTGGTGCTGCAGCCAGGTCTCAGTGCTGTGCCTCTGAGGTGGGAGAGCCAACTTCAGGACACTGGTCCACAAGAGGCCTCCCAGCTGCACATAATATCAAACAGCAAAAATCTCCGAGAGATCTCCATCTCAACGCCAGCACCCAGCTTCACTCAACGACCAGCAAGCTACAGTGCTGGACATCCTATGCCAAACAACTAGCAAGACAGGAACACAACCCCACCCATTAGCAGAGAGGCTGCCCAAAATCATAATAAGTCTACAGACACCCCAAAACACACCACCAGACGTGGACCTGCCCACCAGAAAGACAAGATCCAGCCTCATACACCAGAACACAGGCACTAGTACCCTCCACCAGGAAGCCTACACAACCCACTGAACCAACCTTAGCCACTGGGGACAGACACAAAAAACAACAGGAACTACGAACCTTCAGCCTGCAAAAAAAAAAAAAAAGGAGACCCCAAACACAGTAAGATAAGCAAAATGAAAAGACAGAAAAACACACAGCAGATGAAGGAGCAAGATAAAAACCCACCAGACCTAACAAATGAAGAGGAAATAGGCAGTCTACCTGAAAAAGAATTCAGAATAATGATAGTAAGGTTGATCCGAAATCTTGGAGATAGAATGGACAATAGAATGGACAAATTGCAAGAATCAGTTAACAAGGACCTAGAAGAACTAAAGATGAAACAAGCAATGATGAACAACACAATAAATGAAATTAAAAGTACTCTAGATGGGATCAATAGCAGAATAACTGAGGCAGAAGAACGGATAAGTGACCTGGAAGATAAAATAGTGGAAATAACTACTGCAGAGCAGAATAAAGAAAAAAGAATGAAGAGAACTGAGGACAGTCTCAGAGACCTCTGGGACAACATTAAACGCACCAACATTCGAATTATAAGGGTTCCAGAAGAAGAAGAGAAAAAGAAAGGGACTGAGAAAATATTTGAAGAGATTATAGTTGAAAACTTCCCTAATATGGGAAAGGAAATAGTTAATCAAGTCCAGGAAGCACAGGGAGTCCCATACAGGATAAATCCAAGGAGAAATACGCCAAGACACATATTAATCAAACTGTCAAAAATTAAATACAAAGAAAACATATTAAAAGCAGCAAGGGAAAAACAACAAATAACACACAAGGGAATCCCCATAAGGTTAACAGCTGATCTTTCAGCAGAAACTCTGCAAGCCAGAAGGGAGTGGCAGGACATATTGAAAGTGTTGAAGGAGAAAAACCTGCAACCAAGATTACTCTACCCAGCAAGGATCTCATTCAGATTTGATGGAGAAATTAAAACCTTTACAGACAAGCAAAAGTTGAGAGAGTTCAGCATCACCAAACCAGCTCTACAACAACTGCTAAAGGAACTTCTCTAGGCAAGAAACACAAAAGAAGGAAAGGACCTACAATAACGAACCCAAAACAATTAAGAAAATGGGAATAGGAACACACATATCGATAATTACCTTAAATGTAAATGGACTAAATGCTCCCACCAAAAGACACAGATTGGCTGAATGGATACAAAAACAAGACCCATATATTTGCTGTCTACAAGAGACCCACTTCAGACCTAGAGACACATACAGACTGAAAGTAAGGGGATGGAAAAAGGTATTTCATGCAAATGGAAACCAAAAGAAAGCTGGAGTAGCAATTCTCATATCAGACAAAATAGACTTTAAAACAAAGACTATTAGAAGAGACAAAGAAGGACACTACATAATGATCAAGGGATCGATCCAAGAAGAAGATATAACAATTGTAAATATTTATGCACCCAACATAGGTGCACCTCAATACATAAGGCAAATACTGACAACCATAAAAGGGGAAATCGACAGTAACACATTCATAGTAGGGGACTTTAACACCCCACTTTCACCAATGGACAGATCATCCAAAATGAAAATAAATAAGGAAACACAAGCTTTAAATGATACATTAAACGAGATGGAGTTAATTGATATTTATAGGACATTCCATCCAAAAACAACAGAATACACATTTTTCTCAAGTGCTCATGGAACATTCTCCAGGATAGATCATATCTTGGGTCACAAATCAAGCCTTGGTAAATTTAAGAAAATTGAAATTGTATCAAGTATCTTTTCTGACCACAACGCCATGAGACTAGATATCAATTACAGTAAAAGATCTGTAAAAAATACAAACACATGGAGGCTAAACAATACACTACTTAATAATGAAGTGATCACTGAAGAAATCAAAGAGGAAATCAAAAAATACCTAGAGACAAATGACAATGGAGACACAACGACCCAAAACCTGTGGGATGCAGCAAAAGCAGTTCTAAGGGGGAAGTTTATAGCAATACAAGCCCACCTTAAGAAGCAGAAAACATCTCAAATAAACAACCTAACCTTGCACCTCAAGCAATTAGAGAAAGAAGAACAAAAAAAACCCCAAAGCTAGCAGAAGGAAAGAAATCATAAAAATCAGATCAGAAATAAATGAAAAAGAAATGAAGGAAACAATAGCAAAGATCAATAAAACTAAAAGCTGGTTCTTTGAGAAGATAAACAAAATAGATAAACCACTAGCCAGACTCATCAAGAAAAAAAGGGAGAAGACTCAAATCAATAGAATTAGAAATGAAAAAGGAGAGGTAACAACTGACACTGCAGAAATAAAAGAGATCATGAGAGATTACTACAAGCAACTCTATGCCAATAAAATGGACAATCTGGAAGAAATGGACAAATTCTTAGAAATGCACAACCTGCCAAGACTGAATCAGGAAGAAATAGAAAATATGAACAGACCAATCACAAGCACTGAAATTGAAACTGTGATTAAAAATCTTCCAACAAAGAAAAGCCCAGGACCAGATGGCTTCACAGGCGAATTCTATCAAACATTTAGAGAAGAGCTAACACCTATCCTTCTCAAACTCTTCCAAAATATAGCAGAGGGAGGAATACTCCCAAACTCCTTCTACGAGGCCACCATCACCTTGATACCAAAACCAGACAAGGATGTCACAAAGAAAGAAAACTACAGGCCAATATCACTGATGAACATAGATGCAAAAATCCTCAACAAAATACTAGCAAACAGAATCCAACAGCACATTAAAAGGATCATACACCATGATCAAGTGGGGTTTATTCCAGGAATGCAAGGATTCTTCAATATACGCAAATCTATCAATGTGATAAACCATATTAACAAACTGAAGGAGAAAAACCATATGATCATCTCAATAGATGCAGAGAAAGCTTTTGACAAAATTCAACACCCATTTATGATAAAAACCTTCCAGAAAGTAGGCATAGAGGGAACTTTCCTCAACATAATAAAGGCCATATATGACAAGCCCACAGCAAACATCATCCTCAATGGTGAAAAACTGAAAGCATTTCCACTAAGATCAGGAACAAGACAAGGTTGCCCACTCTCACCACTCTTATTCAACATAGTTTTGGAAGTTTTAGCCACAGCAATCAGAGAAGAAAAGGAAATAAAAGGAATCCAAATCGGAAAAGAAGAAGTAAAGCTGTCACTGTTTGCAGATGACATGATCCTATACATAGAGAACCCTAAAGATGCTACCAGAAAACTACTAGAGCTAATCAATGAATTTGGTAAAGTGGCAGGATACAAAATTAATGCACAGAAATCTCTGGCATTCCTATATACTAATGATGAAAAATCTGAAAGTGAAATCAAGAAAACACTCCCATTTACCATTGCAACAAAAAGAATAAAATATCTAGGAATAAACCTACCTAAGGAGACAAAAGATCTGTATGCAGAAAATTATAAGACACTGATGAAAGAAATTAAAGATGATACAAATAGATGGAGAGATATACCATGTTCTTGGATTGGAAGAATCAACATTGTGAAAATGACTCTACTACCGAAAGCAATCTATAGATTCAATGCAATCCCTATGAAACTACCACTGGCATTTTTCACAGAACTAGAACAAAAAATTTTGCAATTTGTATGGAAACACAAAAGACCCCAAATAACCAAAGCAATCTTGAGAACGAAAGAAGGAACTGGAGGAATCAGGCTCCCAGACTTCAGACTATACTACAAAGCTACAGTTATCAAGACGGTATGGTACTGGCACAAAAACAGAAAGATAGATCAATGGAACAGGATAGAAAGCCCAGAGATAAACCCACGCACATATGGTCACCTTATCTTTGACAAAGGAGGCAGAAATGTACAGTGGAGAAAGGACAGCCTATTCAATAAGTGGTGCTGGGAAAACTGGACAGATACATGTAAAAGTATGAAATTAGATTCCCTAACACCATACACAAAAATAAGCTCAAAATGGATTAAAGACCTAAATGTAAGGCCAGAAACTATCAAACTCTTAGAGGAAAACATAGGCAGAACACTCTATGACATAAATCACAGCAAGGTCCTTTTTGACCCACCTCCTAGAGAAATGGAAATAAAAACAAGAGTAAACAAATGGGACCTAATGAAACTTAAAAGCTTTTGCGCAGCAAAGGAAACCATAAAGAAGACCAAAAGACAACCCTCAGAATGGGAGAAAATATTTGCAAATGAAGCAACTGACAAAGGATTGATCTCCAAAATTTATAAGCAGCTCATGCAGCTTAATAACAAAAAAACAAACAACCCAATCCAAAAATGGGCAGAAGACCTACATAGACATTTCTCCAAAGAAGATATACAGAGTGCCAACAAACACATGAAAGAATGCTCAACATCACTAATCATGAGAGAAATGCAAATCAAAACTACAATGAGATATCATCTCACACCAGTCAGAATGGCCATCATCAAAAAATCTAGAAACAATAAATGCTGGAGAGGGTGTGGAGAAAAGGGAACCCTCTTACACTGTTGGTGGGAATGTAAATTGATACAGCCACTGTGGAGAACAGTATGGAGGTTCCTTAAAAAGCTACAAATAGAACTACCATATGACCCAGCAATCCCACTACTGGGCATATACCCTGAGAAAACCATAATTCAAAAAGAGTCATGTACCAAAATGTTCATTGCAGCTCTATTTACAATAGCCCAGAGATGGAAACAACCTAAGTGTCCATCATCGGATGAATGGATAAAGAAGATGTGGCACATATATACAATGGAATATTACTCAGCCATAAAAAGAGACGAAATTGAGCTATTTGTAATGAGGTGGATAGACCTAGAGTCTGTCATACAGAGTGAAGTAAGTCAGAACGAGAGAGACAAATACCGTATGCTAACACATATATATGGAATCTAAGAAAAAAAATGTCATGAAAAACCTAGGGGTGAAACAGGAATAAAGACACAGACTTACTAGAGAATGGACTTGAAGCTATGGGGAGGGGGAAGGGTAAACGGTGACAAAGCGATAAAGAGGCATGGACATATATACACTACCAAACGTAAGGTAGATAGCTAGTGGGAAGCAGCCGCATAGCACAGGGAGATCAGCTCGGTGCTTTGTGACCGCCTGGAGGGGTGGGATAGGGAGGGTGGGAGGGAGGGAGACGCAAGTGGGAAGAGATATGGGAACATATGTATATATATAACTGATTCATTTTGTTGTGAAGCTGAAACTAACATACCATTGTAAAGCAATTATACTCCAATAAAGATGTTAAAAAAAAAAAAAAAAAAAACTCAGGGGAATGAAATCTCTGGGCTGTGAACACCCCCTCCCCCTCCCTCAAGCACCTCCAGACACGGATAACGAATGCAAGCTCTCCACTTCCTACAGTCCGGTGCAGTCATCACTGGAGGTGGGAGGGCAACTAACTAGTGTTGTTAACACATTCTCTAACACCATACACAAAAATAAACTCAAAATGGATTAAAGACCTAAATGTAAGACTGGATACTATAAAACTCTTAGAGGAAAATATAGGCAGAACACTCTTTGACATAAATCACAGCAATATCTTTTTAGATCCACCTCTTAGAGCAATGAAAACAAAAATAAACAAATGGGACTTAATTAAACTTAAAAGCTTTTGCACAGCAAAGGAAACCATAAACAAAACGAAAAGATAACCCACAAAGTGGGAGAAAATATTTACAAAGTGACCAACAAGGGATTAATCTCCAAACTATACAAACAGCTCATATAGCTTAATATCAAAAACACAACCCAATCAAAAAATGGGCAGAAGACCTAAAAAGGCACTTCTCCAAAGAAGGCACACAGATGGCCAACAGACACATGAAAAAATGCTCAGTACCGGTAATTATTAGAGAAATGCAAATCAAAACTACAATGAGGTATCACCTCCCACCAGTCAGAATGGCCATCATCAAAAATCTACAAACAATAAATGCTGGAGAGGGTGTGGAGAAAAGGGAACCCTCCTACACTGTCTGTGGGAATGTAAATTGGGACAGCCATTAGGGAGAACAATATGGAGGTTCTTTAAAAAACTAAAAATAGAACTACCATATGATCCAGCAATCCCACTCTTGAGCATATATCTGGAGAAAACCATAATTTGAAAAGATATATGCACCCCAATGTTCACTGCAGCACTATTTACCATAGCCAAGACATGGAAACAACCTAAATGTCCATCGACAGAGGAATGGATAAAGAAGATGTGGCACATATACACAATGGAATCTCAGCCATAAAAAAGAATGAAATAGGGCTTCCCTGGTGGCGCAGTGGTTGAGAGTCCGCCTGCTGATGCAGGGGACACGGGTTCGTGCCCCAGTTCAGGAAGATCCCACATGCCACGGAGCGGCTGGGCCCGTGAGCCATGGCCACTGAGCCTGCGCGTCCAGAGCCTGTGCTCCGCAATGGGAGAGGCCACAGTAGAGAGAGGCCTGCGTACCGCAAAAAAAAAAAAAAGAACGAAATAATGCCATGTGCAGCAACATGGATGGATCCAGAGATGATCATACTAAGTGAAGTAAGTCAGACAAAGACAGAGAAATATCATATGATATCACATGTGGAACCTAAAAAAAGGATACAAATAAACTTATGTATAAAACAGAAACAGACTTCGAAAACAAACTTATGGTTACCAAAGGGGAAAGGTGGGGAGAGGGATAAATTAGGAGGTTGGGATTGACATATACACACTACTATATATAAAATAGATAACCAACAAGGACCTACTGTATAGCACAGGGAACTCTACTCAGTATTCTAAAATAACCTATTTAGGAAAAGAATGTATAAAAAGAATGGATATATGTATTGATATATGTATAACTGAATAACTTTATACCTGAAACTAACACAACACTGTAAATCAACTATACTCTAATATAAAATAGAAATTAAATTAAAACAAAAAACATGCCCCTAGGTAACTGCAATTGAACTGTCCACATTCCTTCCCTGCCACTGCACTCTGATTTCCCTCCTGGCTTACGCAGGTTTTTTTTCTGCTGGGGGAGGGGCTAGAGGATGCTTTAACAGCAATTTCACACTTCATTGTGAAAACCTGCCCTGCTCCTCAGTGAAGGATATAGCAAAGAAAATAATTAGCTCAAAAGATTATAGATCTTATTATGAGAACCAGTTGCTTTCAGTTTTTAGAGCAACTTATATTCTCTTTGGCCCTTTCTATGTGTAAGCATTTGGTCTGGCTTGGATTTCTTGCTGGTGTAGTTTTTGCTTGCTTAAACAATTCCATTTTCCATGTATCATAAGCCAATGACTTCCTATTAGTAAACTTCCTCAACCACAAAATGTCTACTTAATCAAGATGTGTTCTCACAGCATGGTGCTTAAGTCCTATAGTACATCATATAGGAGAGTGGAGACTTTTTTAGAATTCTACTTAATTTGCTAGGAGACCAACAAATCTTTGCTGTTTTCTCTCAAATTATAAAGTCAATACAGAGTTGGTTGACATATAACTATTTCATAAGTCCTGCCAACTAAAAAATGTCACTTGATATCCAGTTCTGCAAGTATTGAGTCCTTAGCCACAGCAGACCCTGATCTACAACACACCCTGAGAGGAGTTCAGGACGGAAGTCACGACGAGGCACTCTGTGCGCTGGGAAAACTGGCAGAACAGGCCTACAGATAGTCAGATATTTTCAGGAGAAAATGTTATGAACCCCAATTCTTGCATCTTCCCATACTGAGAAAAGCACTGAGGGGCTTCCCTGGTGGCAAATTGGTTAAGAATCCGCCTGCCAATGCAGGGGTCACGGGTTCAAGCCCTGGTCCAGGAAGATCCCACATGCCGTGGAGCAACTAAGCCTGTGCGACACAACTACTGAGCCCGTGCTCTAGAGCCCGCGAGCCACAACTACTTAAGCCCACGTGCCTAGAGCCCATGCTCCGCAACAAGAGAAGCCACCACAGTGAGAACCCCACGCACTGCAATGAAAAGTAGCCCCCGCTCACCGCAACTAGAGAAAGCCCAAGCACAGCAACGAAGACCCAACTCAGCCAAAAATAATAAATAAATTTTACAAAAAGAAAGAAAGAAAAGCACTGAAACTACTAACTAAGACATCTGTTCCTTGTGACCAGCAGCAACCCTCTACCAAGATGTGTGGTTGGTTGCACATACCCCTTCACCAAAATCACATATATACTGACACCTCCCCCCCACCTCACCCTCAGAACAGTTCCTCAGAGCTATCTGAGAGGCTGACTTCCAGACTATAGTCCTTAGTAAGACAATGAATAAACTTGACTCACAGTTTCTACACGGTGTTGTTGGTTTTTTTCAGTCAACAACACTTAATACATAAAATGGAACTTCCCCAATCTCCTGCCGTACAGATTATCACTGTAAACAAATCAGAGTATATACATTCAACTTTGTGTTTCTACACATATGCTAGAATATTTTATTTTCATTTTCTTCTTTAAAAAACAAAAATTATACATACTGCTCCCCCATTCACTTTTTCTCTTGGCAGTATCCCTTGGAAATATTACATCTTAGAAAGATGTTTTTACATTAGTATTGATGGGGTTGGGGGCAGGCCACCCCAAGATGTGCTACTCTGACAAATGGACTATTTTGAGCTGAAAACAATCAAGGCTCAAAAGACTCAGGAAGAACCTTTGAACTTCCCCCTTACTGCCTAAAAGAATTTAAAATAGGAGGCTTGTCCCAGAAGTGGCTATCATCATAGTTAGCTACAGTGAAGTATTAAGTGTTGTAGAAAGGGAGGAACCTAGCAAAGCCCATTTGACCAAAGTCCCCTCTGTGTCCCGTTTTTTGGATGGGCCAGCAACATTTGTTTACCAAACATTAACTCTTTACCTTCCTGTGAATTATCTTACTTCCCTTTGAAGTCTCAGACCCCTATTTCTCCTCTTTAGTCCAGAATAATATATATACACCTCATCTTGCCTGGCTGTCTTTGCAATTTTTCATTCTTATGTGAATTCTAAGTGCACATAATAAATCTGATTTTTTTTCCTGTTCATCTGCCTTACGTCATTTTCAATTGCCAGCCAAAAGAACTAAGAGAGGAAGGAGGGAGATATTCCCCTCCCTGGAAGTATGCATAGATTCTCATTCTTTTGAACAGTTACTGACATACCATAATATGATTAATTAGTCTCATATTCAAGGACTTTCGGGTTGCTCTCTTTCTTTTTCCAATGGCAATCTATGTGGAAATGACCATTCTTATACATGTTTCATATACACTCATAGGAGTGTTTCTAGAGGATAAATTCCTATAAAGGGAAATTTTGAGACAGGATTTGTGAGCGGTACCAGTTTACATTGCCACCAACAGCGTCTGAAGCTGCCTGTTCCTCTATACTTCATCAATATTGGACATTATCCTTTATTCTTTCCTCTTTGCATTATGCCTGACTCATTATAATCAACACTGGTGAGAATAACAATAGTTTCTTTTCTTCCTTTACAGGTGGATTGAAAAGGAAATTCCCTAAGTGGTAAATAGGAGATTAAGTTTGCCCAGAAGTAATTAGCATTTATACAGTGCTCATTCTCAGAACTAATTCCCATTTACTCACACAAACAGGAATTCACATTGGGGAGAATTTTGCATGCCCTTCCTCAGAACTTGTGTTCTGTTCTTGGCCTAACCTGGTGACCTAGAACCAGGAAGTTCCCCTGAAGATGGATTAAATTGGGGGTGTTTAAGAAACACTTGAGAGGACTTCGGAAAAAATGGATATTTCTAGCCCTCCTATTTCCCATTTTGATTCAAGAGGCCCTGGGTGGGACATTTTTGTGTCTTTTGGAGTGGGAAAAGCTGAGGTAATCATCCTGCTAAGTTTGGCACACTAACATTACTACTCCACATAGGGCCACTTCCTTGTTTTATTCAGTGACTCTCTTTCATCCCCATCACCATCTCCAACTGCCCTACCCTCTACAAGCAACCATTCCAATGTATTGGATATATTTTCTAGAATTTTATAGTATCTTTGGTAAATATGTAGTGTGGTTTTATGTGAATGTATATACTAATTATATATAAATACATATTAGATAAAAATAATATTTTATATACGTATAATAAAAAAAGAATTAAGGGGCTTCCCTGGTGGCGCAGTGGTTGAGAGTCTGCCTGCCGATGCAGGGGACACGGGTTCGTGCCCCGGTCTGGGAGGATCCCACATGCCGCAGAGTGGCTGGGCTCGTGAGCCATGGCCGCTGAGTCTGCGTGTCCGGAGCCTGTGCTCCACAACGGGAGAGGCCACAACAGTGAGAGGCCCGCATACCACTCTCACTCCTAACTGCAGATTAAGATACCCTCCTGCACCACCATCACCTTCTGCTTAGGCATTCCCCCAGCGATGGACAGGGAGGTTGTGTCCAACTCCACCTGCTGCTACTGCAAACCAGGCTGCAGTGATCAACCATATATATAAGTCCTGAGTGGGAATTTCTCTGGGTTTTATGCCCAGGAATTTGATTGTTAGGATTAGGCAGTTGTTTTAACTTCTTATGAGAGTTTTCAAAAGTACAGAAAATGATGTAATGAGCCTCCATATGCCCATCTGCCTGAATTTTAAATTATCACTATTTCACTGTACTTTAACTCTTTCTTTTATTGTATTTTAGAGAAAATCCGTGACATTGTACCATTTTACTCTAAATATTTCCATATGCACTTCTAACACTTAACATATTTTACATAACCCCAATGTCAATATCACATCTAAAATATTAAAATATTTCCTTGATATCATCTTCTTTAAAGTTTTTAAAGCTTTATTCAGGAATAACTGACAAATAAAATTGTATGTATTTAGAGTGTAAAATGTGATGGTTTGCTATATATATATATATATATATATATATATATATATATGCGCACTGTGAAATAATTATCAAATTAAATTAATTATCACAACCATCACCATATAGCTAACTCTGTTGAAGTACTTCTTCCTTACCTGTAGGTTTATTTTTTTTAGCTTTATTGAGGTATAACTGATAAAGTTGTAATACATTTAAGTGTACAATGTGATGATTTGACACAAGTTTACACTAAAAAGAGTCCCACCACCAAGTTAATTAACACATCTGTTACCTCACATGTTTACTTTTTTTCTTTTTGGTGAGAATACTTAAGTTCTACTTTCTTTGTAAATTTCAACTATACACTACAGTGCTATGTCAACTATGGTCACCATGTTATACATTAGATCTTCAGACCTTATTCATCTTATAACTGAAAGTTTGTAGTACAACTTACCAACTTTTCCCTATTTTCTATAACCTCCAGTCCCTAGAAACCACCATTCTACTGTTTCTGAGTTCGACTTTTTTTTTTAAATTTTTTGAGTCCACATGTGATACCAAGCAGGGCCCTGTGGGGATCCTGAGCACAAAGACTTTCTGTGTCCCCCATTTCTTGGATTACAGGAAATAGCCTTCATTCAGCCTCCGTAACCTTCCCTGAGTTCCAATGGGCAGATTCAAGCAGTTGTTAATTAGGGAAGGGACGGGATTCAAGACAAGGGAGAAACAAACAGTCAAGAGAAACAATAGTGCAGCCTTGGGGCAAGGTTCTGGTTCCCCATCAACGGATACACACAACAATATCTTTGAGCTGTTCTGCAGATACTGAAACCCTCTCCAAATGGGAGAAGTCAAGGATTAAATGGTATGCTACCCACAAGCACACAGATCCCAGACCAGCTGGAACCTGAAGGTTGATGATGCTGACACCTACTTAGCTCACCACCAACCCATAAGAATGTCCACGAGCTGATCATACCCTCTTTGAACAATTACTATAAAACTTCTCACTATCCTTGCCAACTGGGGACACAGTTTTTTGAGGCAGTAGCCCACTGTGTCCCCCTTTGTCTGGCAAAGCAATAAAGCTATCCTTCTCTACTTCACCCAAAACTCTGTCTCTGAGATTCGATTAGGTACCGGTGTACAGAGAAGCTGAGCTTTCGGCATCAATTTTGGCACCCACCGTGGGGCCACATGGGACCATCCCAGGTAGGGGCGTCCCTTGGCTTGATCGGATGCTCCGAGGTTTTCTCCACACCAGCCTCTTTCAAGAGAGCAGAGGGTTGGAGAACTCCTTTAGAGGCCAGATTGCCTGGGACCCTTGCCTGGAAAGGCCAAGCCCCAGTCATACCCTGTCCGCCATCCTGGCAGCTGGAACTCTGAGGCAGGAGTAGACGGCCGAAGAGGAACCACCCTAGCAGCTGCCAAGGCCATCTTTGTCTAGAGGACGTTCCTCTCTTCCTCCTGCCTGCACTGCCCTGGACTTCCTACTTCAAGGAATTATTTTGGGGAAGCAGAAAAGTAGTGTTCGGGATGCCACAAAACCTCTGCGGGCATTTTGGTGAGCACCCCGGTGTGCACACTGAGGTTGCTCAACTTGATCCGTTTGGGGAACCTCTGGTTCCCGTTCGGGGATTTTTCCATTAGGAAGGTCCCATTTGTAAGGCACCGCTTGGACCAAGGCCACTGGCTTAGTGGGAGCTGGAAGCCAGTTTGAGCCTTGGGCTGTTTGTTTTTTTGTGTGTGTGTGGCTTCTGTTTGGCTGGCAAGGATTCTGGTTTTGCTTTCCACTTTGTGCGTATGGCTGTTTAATTCAGCATCACATATAAATGATACTATGCAGTATTTGCCTTTCTCTGTCTAGACTATTTCACTTAGCATAATGCCCTCAAGGTTCATCCATGCTGTCACAAATGGCAGGATTTCCTTCTTTCTCATGGCTGAATAATACTGATTGACTATATCTACCACATTTTCTTTATTCAGTTCATCCAATGATAAACATGTTGGTTGTTTTCAACACCCTGGCTATTGTGCATAATGCTGCAATGAACATGGGAGTACAGATATTTCTTTGACCTCTGACATAGTGATTTCAATTCCTTTGGATATATACCTAGAAGTGGAATTGCTGGATCATATGGTAGTTCTATTTTTGATTTTTTGAGTCCTCCATACTGTTTTCCATAGAGGCTACACCAGTTTATATTCCCACCAACAGTGTACAAGGGTTCCCTTTTCTCCACATCCTTGCCAGCATTTATCTCTCATCTTTTTGATAATAGACATCTTAACAGGTGTAAGGTGATAATGAGGAAACTGAACACCCAGGTCAGGGTATTATGTGGAAGAAAGAGGAGAAAAAACCAAAAAGACAAAGAGGTGCCCAGAGATATATTCTGCTGCTTCCCAAGTTTGCCTTGATCCAGTTTCGCTGGAATATACTTTGTACCATGAACAATTAAGGTTAAAGTATATCATTATATCCAAACTGAGTGTCTGGTCTCAAAGGAGCTTTGTATTGTAAAAATAAAAATAAGATAAACAAGTACATAGATAAGTACCAGCATAGATAAGAAAAACACAGCAACAAGGAATATTTTTCTAAATCACCTCTCACAACTTTTAATAATTTGTCTTCTTTAATTTTTGAGGCTTGAAGTAGCATAAGTACAAAGTTGAATGCTGTCTCTACTCTTTACTGTGTGATCTTGGATAAGTCACTTTAACTGATTCCCAGCTTCCTCATCTGTAAAATCTGAGTGATAATACCTACTTCTCATGATTGTTGTTTAGGGATTCACTTATTCCTCTAAAAAACATTAATTCAGTGCTGAAGGGAATCAGAATATACCACTTCAAAATATACCACTTTGGCATGTGGATCATTTTGAGCTCAAGACAATTGAGAACAGATGCAGAAAGAAACCTTCTCAGAGCTTCCCTTGTCTGACTAAAACCAGAAACTTCTGAGAAATTAGAACTGCCATAAATTGCCTCTCCAGGGGAGTTGCATGGCCATAAAGAAGATGAGAAATTGAGCACCAAGATGAATCTGCTGTAACAAATGTTACTAAAATAAACCTTATCTTCCATTAGTTTCCCCATACATAAATACATTCCCATAATTTATCACTCCTAGAAGCCCAAACTTCCCCTTCCCCTTATCTTGTCACTTCTCCACAATTTATCACCTTTTGTTAAAATGGAATATAAGCTTCTAATCTAACCACTTCTTTGGCTTTTCACTTCTTTTTTGTGGAACCCTGTGCACATATTGTAAAATTGAATAAAATTTGTATGCTTTTTCTCCTGTTAAGCTGTCTTTTGTATGTTTAATTTGCAAGCCTCAGTCACTTAACCTGAGAAAGCAGAGGAAAAGTTTTTTCCTCCTCTACAATAACTGTACTATAACTGAATGTCAGATACTGGTAGGGACTCAGGATACAGGATGAATCCGGTTATATTTCCTTCCTTTCAGGAATGGACCTGTTGAATACAGGATTGCTTGGACTGAGTCTTAAAAGATGATTCAAAATTCAGTGGACAGAAATCAGGGCCTGGGGTAGAGGGCCATCCCATGTGGAGGGCTCTGCTTAACCAAAGACTGACATAAGCAGCAGACATGAGCATTAAATGAGCTAATAGTACCTGAGTACTCAATAGGTGCTCAATAAATGTTCATTTTTGTGTTTTCTGCATTCTTCTCTGGCACTAACCCAACTGATGCCATAGGTATTCATTTTAAAAATTAAAGAAGTGCTATAAGTGCTTAGCTACTCCAAGTTCAGTCTGTGGACCAGAAGCCTTGGTATCACCTGGGAGCAGGTTAAAAATGTAGCATCTCAGGTCCCAGCCCAGACCTGCGGTATCAAAATCTACCTTTTAACTAGATCCCCAGATGATCTGTATGCGCATTAAGGTTTGAGAAGCACTGACAGGGGATAAGGAAGGGAATAATTGTACTGACAGATGAAAGGGAGATTCCAGAAAGCAGAGAACTTCAAGAAAAGCTCCTCAAATGCAATGGCTGCAACAGTATCAGGTGAGGGTAGGGTCTGCAAGTGATCTGGGACGGTTGATACTTCCAGGCATCCTTCATCTTAAGCAATGTCCCCTTCTACTAAGTAGCCAATTCTCACCCTTTCAGTCCTATTCTCAACCTGTCTCCCTCTTCTGACAATGTCTTCTTGCAATTTAGGAAGCACAGCTTAGATGCAAATAACGAGAGGCTCAAATAATGTCAGGCCTTCTTTAAACAAGATCGGTCAGCCCTCGCCAGCAGCTGAGAAGTGTGGAAAGAAATTCCCTAGTTGAGACAACCGGATTCCTTTTGCCACTTCTAAGCACCATGGCAGCTTAGAACAAGCAGAGCTGAGCCCCAGTTTTCATGCAAGGAAACTGCTAGGACTTACAGCCTGAGAGGGTTTGAGTGAGGCAGACGGAAACAGACAGAGGCAGACTTCACTTGCCACAGGGCTAAGGCAATGCAAGGAATTGGTACCTACCCAGCCCTGGGCTTGGCAAATGTCCACTGGTTCTACACCAGATTTCTGTCTCTTTTTACTGTATTCCACTCTTCCCCACCCCTCATTTGTACTAGTTAACAATTAGGTAAATAATTAGATAGATAAAGTTGGCGAGAAAAAAACTTCTTTTCTCACTTATGTTTAATAATTAGGGGCATGCAAATTAAACACAAAAGACACATTAACCCAAGAAAAGAAAAAGATTATTCACTTAAGTACATGGGAGCTTACAGAAAATGTGGCTCAAAGAAGAAGTTAGAATTTGGGGCTTATATACCATCTTACCAGGAGAAGAGGAGGGGGAGAAAGGGCACCTAGGAGAAAATGAATGACTTTGGGGAAAGAGAAACAGTACTCTAGGAGAGTAGATGGGGAGGTATGATGGTTTCGTAACAATGTTTGCTTTTGCAATTCCTCATCCCAATGCCAGCTTCTCATTTTCCCCAGTATGGGAAACCTCCTTAGAAGGGGGATTTATGGCAATTGAATTCTTTTGGAAGATTCTACTTTTAGACAAATAAAGGGAAGTGGTGTTCAGACAGACCCTCCTCTGCATCTGTTGATTCTCAAATGTCCGTCTTCAGCTCAAAGTAATTTTATGCCACATTTGGCATAATTTCCTTCAGTAATTAGGAAAATAAAGGGATATAAAGAAAAACACACATGCTATCTCTGTATCACATGCAGGTGCGCACACACGTACCACCAACTGGAAATAACTGCTAACCTTTTATTATGATTTGTTTTTTAATCTCCTTTCTTTTCACTTTTTGGCACAGGGTTGGGGTCACGCTATATACAGTATACAGTTTTGCTTGCTTTTTCTACTTCACATTTTCAGCTTAGTATTGGAGAAGTATATACAAGAAAAACTTTAAAATTTAATTTAAAAATTATGAAATCTTTCAAATGTAAAGTTCAGAAAATAATATAACAACCATCCATGAATCTACTACCAGTATTTAAGAGACATGACTATTTTGCTATACTTGCTTTGGATTACTCTGGAAAAAATGTCACAAATGCACTTAATGTCTCCTGCCAAACCCTACCATCCACACCTTTCCAGAGGTCACCACCATCCTGAGACTGGTATGTTCCATTCTCAGGCTTATTTTTTATTTTTATTGTTTTGCGATATGCGGTCCTCTCACTGTTGTGGCCTCTCCCGTTGCGGAGCACAGGCTCACGGGCCCAGCAGCTCCGCGGCATGTGGGATCTTCCCGGACCGGGGCACGAATCCGTGTCCCCTGCATCGGCAAGCAGACTCTCAACCACTGCGCCACCAGGGAAGCCCTCTCAGGCTTATTTTTAACTGTTGCCAATAAAATATATCAATGTTTCTTGGGGTTTTAAATTTCACACAAATGGTATTATGTTGCGAAAAGTTATCCTTTTGTAATTTGCTTTCTATCAGTCAATATTAGGTCACCTTGATGAAGATGTTCTTTTTTCCATTTAATTGTACTAATGGAAAACAGGTACCCATTGTTCTGTTAGAAAATGTTTCAGTTTTGCAAAGGCCCAGAGCTTAGAGCTGATGGCAGATGGAGCTAGATGGTACCTCCCTTCCATTCCTTTTTGAATCTATTCACTGTCGGGGGACTCAAGGAGCATTCTGGGAGAAATGCGAGCAAGCTCAAGGCCCCCTTCCTGTTAAGTGTCAAGGTGTATAGACACACTGAATGTGGCACTGGCAGAGATCAGGTGGCAGGACCTATCAACAGAGAATTCTGAAGTACTCATCATAACCATGGGGAATCTAAACTGAGACTCAGATTCCAAAGCAAGCCTATTTCTAGGCATAGACTAGAGAATATCTGGTTATGAACACTTTGTGTGAGAATGTGGGGCCCAAACTTCACCTGATCTAGCTGCCCTGGCTCATGGGTAGGAAAAGGAGGAGGGGCTGGGGCAGGTGGGGCTGTTTGTGTGTACACATGGCAAGAACCAGTCCTGTGAGCAAATTTGTTTGATCGCCCTGTACAGTGGTGACTCTATAATGCGGAGACCTTGTCTCCTGTGGCCAGATGCACAGTGTGTGATGGGCTGCAGCAGACACCACCTCAAAGGGCAGCTGAGAGCAGTGTTAGAGGCAGATGTGCTAGAATTTCTGCTTTTCCTCTGCAAGGTGGTGGTGCTGAGCTTTTGCTGTCCTTGGACTTGCCTAGGGAATGTGATCTGAGATAGTGAAGGATGGACTTTTCTTAATCAGATCCCATTGGTTCTGTGCCAATAGATTTAACATTTAATGAAACGTGACCCATCTACACATTCTCCAGAAACCATGTGCAAGCATGGTCATAGCAGCACTGTTCCCATCACCCCCAACTGAAATCACTGCCACATCCTTCAACAGTAAATAGGTGAATAAATGGTAAACAATTTACAGGATAAAATTTTCTACACCCATCGGAATGAGCAATCCACAGTAAAGATGAACCTCACAAATACAATGCTGAATAAAAGAGACCACATACAAAGGAGCACAAATTGTAAGATTCCGTTTATATGAAGTTCAAAGACAGGCAAAATTAATCTGTGCTGTTATAAGTTGGATTGTGGCTGCTCTTGGCATGGGGTAATGAGTGAAAGCGAACCAAAGTGGACTTCTGGGGCCCTGGTGATGTTTTCTTTCTTGATTTGGGTACTAGTTAAAAGGGTACATTTCAGTTTGTGAAAATTCCTCAAGATTTACGCTTATGCCCAATTTTCTGTATGTATATCATAATTTCAAGGAAAGGTTTTAAAAAGCGATTTTATTTTTTTCTTTAAGCTGATTAAGTGAGGCTTACACATGGATGATTATCAAAGCCTTAACTTTATCATTCACATCCCATGGCCACTGGTTGAAGGTCAAGACACACTTTCATCCCTCTACCTGAAACACCCCAGTCTAATGATCTAGCCATCTTCCAAGTGTCCTCCCAAAGACAGCGTTGTGCCCTGACTTCTCCACACCCCTTCTCCAGCCTTCTCTGCACTTCTATGAGAAAATGCTAGAAATCTGTGAAAAGAGAAGAGAGAAGAGTTCTCAATCCCCAGGACAGGACGATGGGGATAAATTGATGATCGGAGGGCAGATGGTGCCCACCACGCAAACATTCGCAGGAGAGGGGAGGCCCAGCTCCGACCTTGCAGCATCTATATTTACCAACCTAAGATTTGCCTCATTCAAGTTTCAGTGAGCATTTTAAGCCCTCATGTTGTCACAAGGGAGAAGCATCAAACGAGGAATCCTCTCAGTCTTAAGGCCTTGCTTGCCACTGGACACTGTGAGCTCCAGGCAGGCTTTTAATTTTCTGCATTTTAACCCTGGTTCTTGCCTCTAACATCTCTCCTTGTGTGGTTTTTTTAGGCAGTGTCTTTATTTTTATTTTTTTTTCTTTTGCAGTACGCGGGCCTCTCACTGCTGCGGCCTCTCCCGTTGCGGAGCACAGGCTCCAGACGCGCAGGCTCAGCGGCCATGGCTCATGGGCCCAGCCGCTCTGCGGCATGTGGGATCTTCCCAGACCGGGGCACGAACCCCTGTCCCCTGCATTGGCAGGCAGACTCTCAACCACTGTGCCACCAGGGAAGCCCTAGGCAGTGTCTTTAGATCACTTAATTCTGTTTCAAACATTTGCCTCTGTCATACCAACAAGTCTGAATTTGCCTATTAGATTCCTGTTGGCTAAATCTCTTTCCTGTCAATCCCTCACTAAAAGACTGCAGTACAAGTTGAAAGGATTCCCCTGAATGTATAGGGAGATATTTCATTCCCTGTGAGCCGTGTGTCCAGTGGCAGTGCCACCTCTTCCAGGTGGTTTGTGGACTTCGAAACTTTCTAAATGTAAAATGTACTGAGATCTGGGCTTCCCTGGTCGCGCAGTGGTTGAGAGTCCACCGCCGATGCAGGGGACACGGGTTCATGCCCCAGTCCGGGAGGATCCCACATGCCGTGGAGCGGCTGGGCCCATGAGCCATGGCCACTGAGCCTGCGCATCCGGAGCCTGTGCTCCACAACAGGAGAGGCCACAGCAGTGAGAGGCCCACGTACCGCAAAAAAAAAAAAAAAAAAAAAAGTGTACTGAGATCCAAAGATGATACATTACTGGAAAAACTAAGCCCTAGTAATTCCCTTTGTTCTTTGTATGACATCTCCATTATTACATTGTTCCCACACAGCACCTGACATATTAACACGTTCTCAATATATGAGAAGGAAGGAAGGAGAAAGATGAAGAGGAATATGAGACGATTATCTTATTATAGTCCAGAGGTCTTTTAGTCTTTTTTCACATTTCAAAATCAACTAGTTTGGCAAGATACACTGTCAAATAATTATTCTAAGGTTTAAAAAAAGTTGTAAAACCCTTTAAAAAAGGGTTTTAAAAAAAGTTGTAACCTCTTCTTGGATATTCATAATGCACACAAGAATAGTAAAGCTGCTGGAAGTTCTACAACAGAGAAACATGCCTGATTGGGGTTCCTGCAGAGTATTCCATGGAATCCTTTTAGGATCTTCTGTTAGATCTTTTAGTATCATCCAGCCACATCCTACAGGACCAGTGTTCTTCAGAGCATCCTCTGGCAAATGCACCTTTAACTCAACCAGATATGATTCAAAGACTGTCAGTCTGAATTGTTCCCATGCAAAGAGTTTCTGAACCTGTAGTTATCACCACCATGAACTCCTGAGACTGCACCAAAGGCACTCTGATTAAACACCTGCTTGTGTGAAGGCAAGAACACATGACTCTATTGTACTACACATACTGTGCATTCTACACAGACTCTGAGCCTGAGTTGGAAGGAGGCGACTGAGTCCCAGGGGTTTCAGATAAAGTGACTGTAGGCAGTATGGCTGTAACAACCGGGTGAGAAATGGCACACTCTGGAGGTCATTACAAATGAGTCAGATGACTGAAAGACAGATTTATATGTGTCACCTAATCCTGGCATTCAGTTTCATTCTGTATGGTTAATTTCAGGCAGCAAAACAAAGCACTGATTACCTCTCCAAATTCAATTGCAGACAGTCATGCTTAACAAGGGGGAAGAAAGCAAGTGTCTATTGAGACCAAAGTTTGCAGATGTCAATCAGCCAATGATAAAAGCAATCTGATCCTGTCCTGTATGGAAAATAATGGAAAGTTGGTCTAGTTGTGGTATGTCTCATGCCAATAAGAGGGAGGTAGGATGTGACCTCTCATGCAGACATATTTTTTTTTTTTTTGTCACCAGATGGATACTCAACCAATAATTTCAGTGTGGGGATGCACTGACATCTAGTGGACAAACAGGTGGTTGACATTTTGGCCATAAATGGTACTACTGTAGGAATTCGTAAACTACAAAGTAATGGTATTTGAGAAAATTTAGTTCAAATAAAATTTAAAGTAGGAATATAGATTTTCTTTTTTACCATGGTTGAAGCCAGTTAATTAAATTTGTATGTAAATTAATATTACATTTTTTTTGACTTGTGAATTTGTTTTTATTTTTATTGGGCTATAGGGGATGGGCTGGGAAATATCTCTGTAAGTTATGCCCTACTAGGGAAATGTCCATTCTGATTTTCCTGGGACAGCTTTCGGAGCTTTTTCTTTTTCTTGGAGCTGCTGCTCTTGCTGGCAGCAGCCTCTTCAGGTCCACTGCTGAGAGGCTCCTCCTTGGAAGAGAATTTCCTCTTTTTCTTGGGAACCCTCTTGTTTCCTGACTCTTCAGGGTCACTATCTGGTTCCTCTTTGGGGAAAGATTTCTTCCTCTTGGTAAGACTTCCACTGCCAGCTGTCTCTTCAAGATCACTAACCAGCTCCTCCTTGGAAAAAGATTTCTTTTTTTTGGGTTTGGAGGAGACAGATGGGGGTCTTCCATTCCATTCTCCTGAGGAGCCTCCTGGGGCTTTTGCTTTTGCTTCTTTTTGGGTCTTGCACTTGTCTCCTCACATTCCTTCAGGGTACTACTGCTGTTTTCTGAAGACACCAGGGCAATTGCAGCCAGCCTTTTCTTTTCCTTCTTCAAGCGTTTCTTCTCCTGTTTCTCCAGCTTTCTAGTAATCTCAGGAGCCGCTTCCTCTGCCTGAACCATTGCCTCCTTCATGACATCCAGATTCTTTCATGGAATCTCTCCAGTCTCATAGAAGGACAGCCACTCCTCAACTTGTTCTTGAAGCTTCTCCCCAAATACACTGGTAGGTACCTCAGAGAAGCAATCGATTCGTGAGGCAATACTGCATTTGTTTGCCAGGTATCAGGAGATGTGGCCTTTGTTCTTGGCAGCTGCTTGGCCAATGAAGGTAGAGTGGAAAATGAGTCCATATTTTGGGGTGCTACCCCTTGTCTTCAGGGCTCTGGAAAGTTGGTCCCTGTGCTGGGCCCAGGGAATCACTCAGACACCAGGACTGAATATTACATTTTGAAGACTTTTTCTTATTAACAATACCATCCCTCTGTCTTGTGAAATACTGGTGGATGGTTGGATGACTACCAGAATTAACAAGTTTACACGTAGGTAAAGACAGATAACAGAACACCAGAGATACCCAAAAGAAGGCATGAAGTGCTGTCCCTTTTGTTTTTGGAAAAGAAATATTTTATCTAATTATCAAACACAATTGAGTTAGTAGGTTCCAGCCACCTTCCAGTAAGGAATTTGAGAACTTTAGAAGTTTGGTCAAAAAACTGCAAAGCTGAATACAATTATGCCAGATGCTACTCTGGTAGGGGGAAGAGGGCATTCCAAGTCCAAAGAAAAGGCCTGTGTGTCCAGTTTTCCTTGAATCACTGATCAAGAGAGTCTTTGAAATAAATCTTATTTAACTAGTTCACTGAATGATACATTGTGGGAAGTAATTAGTGTTAAGATGTGAGGAGAAAAATAGACAACATCTGTCTCTTTGACTCTTGGATTGTGAAACAACTGAGAAATGGACTCACGGTGTAAATCAAACCAAGATTTAAGAACATAAATCCAACAAAGATTTAAGAACATAAATCCTACTCTGGGTAAAGCAGATTGAAGAATGCTGCTCAAACTGTGCCCAACATAGATTCTTCTAATATTGCCATTTCCTCCTGTATTAAATTTATACTGATACAATTACAGTGCTTCTGTCTACTTCCTGTCTAGTTTCTACTTTTTCCAAAACTGTATGGGTTACTCACAATTTCCTGTATCTGTTCTTCCTTAATATACAATGATAAGACAAGCATTATCCAAAATTTGGAAATAAGGTAAAGAGTATGACTTTTCAATGGGATGTCTTTTCAATGTCATATTATAATTTTGTTTATTAGGCCTACACAAGGGACTTTTTAATCTCCTAAGAGAATATACCTGTATTTGACTTACAACTTATTATTTGAATAGAGCTCAACTACTGTGAAGCTACATGTTAATTTGTATAGTTCTTTACTGAGAGGCTGAATATACAAATGGGCAGTAGCCAGACCATGTATAAAAACAGAACTCTGACCCACAACTTACAGGAACCAGCCCAGGAAACCAATCCATCATCTCTAGTAACCAGCCCTGGAAGCCATATAGCTGTAGACTGGACCTGTAAGAAGTAAGACCTCTATCTCTAGTACTAATCCAGGAAGCCAAACAATAATCTCTGTAACAATCAGTCCAAAATGGCTAAGACTGGATCAATAATTGACAGCTTTCTAATTTTTATCCCTGCTTCCAACTTAAGAACAACCAGAGAAAGCCAAATATAAACCCAACCAATCACACAGGATGCCCTGCTTCTATTCAGCTCACCTGTGGCTTCCCCATGCCAACAGCCTCTGTCAGGGCACACCCAAAGCTTCCCCTTTTTTCCACTATAAAGCTTTTCTCCTCCTCTTCTGCCTGCCATTGAGTCTCTTCCAAAATGCAAGTGATAATGGCTGACTCCCTTGCTATAGCAAGATCTGAACAATAACCTTTGCTTGTCTGGTTGATCTTCATTCATTTCCACAGTCCAGTATAAAACAAAACCTCAAAGGTTAATATTTCCTTTCCCTGTAGAGCATTAACCAGTTTTGTATGTAGCCTAGCAACCTTCTTTTAACAATCTTTTGCTTAATGTACAGAAATAACTGTACCTTATATGCTCTTGGAACCAGTTTTCCTATCTTATTTGTTCCCTCGTTAATGAATTGACTAAACTGTTGACATGTGTTCATTCTATATTTGTATGGGAATGATGTTTTTAAGTTTTTGAAAATTACACATTGACCAGAGAAAAGAAACAGAATGCCTATAAACATCTAAGGAGAAATTCAAATCTGTATTATATTAAAGCTGTATTAAAAGAGGAAGCAGCATACTTACTAGGTCTACAGGATGTCTTCAATTTATTTTAATATTGTGAAATAGCTGCCCTAGATATTTGTTGAAGAGATTTGCCAAAGTTACTCAGCTCATGGACTACTTGGAATTACACAGCTCTGAGTGACCCAACTTGAAACTTACATTAGTCAGTTTTTGCTGTGTAACAACCCTCCAAATTCTACTTTCAGAAACATTTATTTTTCTCAGTCAAAGGTGTGCAAGTTGGCTACAGTGGCTCTGCCTCAGAAGTGAGTAGGTTCAGATCTGCTCCACCTTTGGACTGAAGGCTATTTGGGACAAATTCTTCCTATAGTGACGACAAAAGAGCAAAACAACAAGCTCAACCATGCAAGCAACCTCATCTCATGTCATCCAAGTCACCTAGCAGAGCCCAAGTTAAGGGTGGGGGCAGGGCATATACTCCTCCCGCAGTAGTAAGCACTGCGAAGTCTCAGGTCAAAGATCGAGGATGTATTCACCCCTGACAGGGAGGCAGTAATCTCATCTAATCTGTGGCAAAAGCAAAGCAAAACTACAGAGGAAGGAAGAGCTCGGCTGACCAGTTTTCAGAAGGACTGGCATCCGGTCGCAGACCAGATGTGGAAGATGGCAAGTGAGGAACAGTACTCACTTCCCTGAGTGACACACCCTGAGCTGGTGTAATCAGTTCTTGGAGATCTTCAGAACGCTTTGACAGAGTGAAAGTCACAATTCCAGAAGCGACCTGCAGGTAAGTATGAATCAAGCTTTTAAGCCTGTGTCAGCTCTGTGATGTGATTCTCAGGAATGATCAGGCGTTCACCCAGTTGTGCTCCAGTTCCCAGAGGCATCGACTGAACTGGAAGTAAACCATGCCCTGCAAGCAGAGCCTGAGGCTTTGGGAATAGAGGACAAATATAGTCTGAATACACAAAATAAATATTATATACTAAATAAAATTTCTGAAAATCTTATTGGGCAGCCAAATTCTGAGTAATGTTCATAAAACTGATGAAATTAAAGCTAAAGTCTAACATCATTGATATGCCTGTTTGTATACATCCCAGGTTTGTCAAGAATTCTTCTCTCTTAAAATATCAATAGCTCATTGATTGTGATAGATGGCTTATTAGGCATAAGTTTTATTTTTATATGAATAAATTTGATGAAATGTTGAAAATGCTCTTACATAAGTAATAAAATCTGTATTTCAACTATCAAATAAGCTACGATCACTACCTTTTTCCCTTGTAGCTTACCCAAATGTCAGTGTCCAGTTATAGGGCCAACTGCTGAAAAAGTTTAGATGCCTAAGAGAAAAGTGCTTCACTTTGCCACCGAAGTTGCTTTTTCACTCAATGTTATTTTTGTTAGATTGTCTCTTACACATGTAGTTTTAGTTCACTCGTTTTCAGTGCTACATTGCATTTCATTGTCTGTGTATTCTGGCTTTTAAATTCATTCTTTTATTAATAGTTATTTAAAGTTATTACTTCAGTTTGCCATACCAAAATATTCTTTTTCCTTACCTTATCATTTATCCTTACACATATCCTCACGTCACTCCCTCAGGGACACGTATCATGGTTGGAGTTTAGCACCAAATAGTTGCACATAATGTAAAGAAGGGCCTGCTGGGGTGATGTGCTGCCTCTCCAAGATTATTCAGGTAAGAGAAATATTTAAGATGCTCCAGACTGGACCAGGCTTGGTGGATTTTGACTAGCTTGTTCATGCATCTGTGGCCAGTTAATGGGAGGCTGACTGGTTCAAGATGGTCTCACATTTCTGGAGGTTAGGGTTGCTGTTGGCCTGTTGGCTGGGGCAAAGGGCAGCTGGGCACATGTCCCTTATCCTCCAACTGGCTCCAAAAGCAGGGTACCAAGTTGGAACCAAAGCTCCCAAGGCCTTTTAAGTACAGGTATAGGCTATACATCACCTCTTCCACATTTTATTGGCCAGCCAGCTCCCGTTCAAGGGCAATATTCCAGCTATCTATATTTCTATATAACAAACCACCTCAAAAGTTACTAGTTTAAAACAACAATCATTTATTTTGCTCACCATTCTGTCATTTGGTCAAGGCCCAGTGGGGACAATTCATCTCTGCTCCACCAGATATCAGCTGGACTAAGGCTGGAGGATCCACTTCCAAGATGGCTCTGTCACATGGCTGGCAAACTCCTCTCCAGGTGAGGCTCTCAGGGGGCAGGTTATATTTCTTACATCATGGGAGATGGATCCTTAGAGACAGGAAATGGAAGCTGCTAGTTTCTTTTTTCTTTTTTTTTTTTGCCACACCCAAGGAATATTTAATAAAGAAAAATATATAAAAAGGATTATATACCATGAGGAGGTGTGATTTATATCACATTTAAGAAAACACTGGCTAACCCCAAATCATGAAGATTTACTCATGTTTTCATCTAAAAGTTTTATAGTTTTAGCTCTTACATTTAGGTTTTTATGATCATTTTGAGCTAATTTTTATGTGTGGTATCCTTATGCTACAAAATTTGTGTAATTTTGTAGCTTTAAAATCTGGAAGTATGAGTCTTCCAACTTTGGGTTTTGGGGTTTTTTTTTTCAAAATTGTTTTGGCAATTCTGAATCCTTGAATTTTCATATAAGTTTTAGGATCAGTCTGTTGAATTATGAAAAAAAATAGTCAGCTGGAATTTTGTTGACTCTGTAGATCTGGGGAGTACTGCCATCTTAACAATATTAAGTCTTCTGATCCATGAACACTGAATGTCTTTCTGTTTATTTAGATATTCTTTAAGCTCTTTCTAGAAGGCTTTATGGTTTTCAGTGTACAAAGCTTCCACTTCTTCTATTTAAGTATTTTATTCTTTTCGATGCTATTGTAAATGCAATTGTTTTATTAATTTCGTTTCAATTGTTCAGTACTTATTTTCAAATCTGGATACTTTGTATTTCTTTTCTTGTCTAATTTCCTTGGCTCCAACAAAATGCTGAATAGAAGTGGTGAGAGCAGACATCTTTGTGGAAGCTGCTAGTTTCTTAAGGCTTAGCCCAGAAACTGATATAGCATCACTTCTGCCATATCCCTTTTGTCAAACCCTTACCACCCAGATTCAAGGAAAAGGGAGAATAGTGGGGCTATATATTAAAACTGCCATAAGTGGGCTCTAGATTCCAACCTTGATGGGAGAAGTGATAACGTCACCTTGTAAAGGGCATGAACACTGGAAGAGGGAAAAAGTTGCAGCCATTTGCACAATCAGTGTGAGCAGGAAGAGGGAGAGATTTCTGGTTCAAAATTTCTTCTCCTTTTAACAAAGCTACCACTTACTTGTCTTAGCCTTATGTTAACTATAACTTATCAAAAGGTAAATTTAGAAATGCTACTTTTATTATTTAAATGGCTTAAAGGATTTTATACAGAAAGGCTTTGTAAGTGCCTCCCTTTTATTTCGAAATACATGTTAGTACTTTAGCTCCCCTTGAAAGATGTGAAACCATGTTTTGTTGATGGGATAACTATTATGCAACAAGAGTGAGGGTAATCATCTTATTCCACTCAACAGGACGAACATAGCCATTTTTGCACAGAAAAGACGGTGAAATATTCAATTACAGCTGTGTGGTCAATGTAAAATCTCTCATTTATATGAACTGCAGAGTCATTCATTAGACATGGAGCAGGAAATTTTGTAAGCTGTAGCCACCCTGAATTTTCTTTAGGCTATCTTTCTCTGTGTCTTATGGACCATAATGAAATGATCTAGGGGCCAGCCAAACAGAATCATTCATTGACTCTCCCCAATCTCATTTATACTCTTCATACATGACTCCGTGGGATACAGCCACTCCTTCAGGGAGGAAATTCTAAACTTCATGCATTAATTACATTCCCAAACACCTGCTTTCCTTTCCTAGGCAGCAACCTGATTTCAGGAAACAGATCTGACCTCCTGAAAGTCTTAAAAATAAAATATCTACAGCATCCACTTAGTATGGTTTGATTAAAACTCTGATTAAAGCTTTTGTTCCAAAAGCTCCAAGCCAATTCCACCTCCTGGGGAGCACTGAGGTGGTGACAGCTCTATCCACTGAGTACAGATTGAGACAATTTGAGTCAGTCTTGGATTATGTGCTTTTCAACTGCTTTGAGTTAGGACTGTGTTTGGCAACAAGTAATGGGAAACTTTACATATAGTAGCTTTTAAAAACTGAGTTGTTTCTTTTTATTTTAATGTTTATTTATTGAAGTATAATTGATTTACAATGTTGTGTTAGTTTCAGATGTACAGCAAAGTGATTCAGTTATATACATATTCTTTTTCAGATTCTTTTCCATTATAGGTTATTATAAGATATCGAATACAGTTCCCTGTGCTATACAGTAGGTCCTTATTGTTTATATATTTTTACATGGTAGGTTTCAGGAATCATTTCTATAGTTTGTTTTTGTTTCTTTTTATGCACCAAGAAGCACAAGTCTCTGGCAGCCTTGTGATGCAGTCAGGTACTTAGGCTGCTTTCTGTTTGGATTTTCTTATTTTGTGGTTTTCATCCTCATGTTTGTACCCAAGATGCTACCAATCAGCTCTTTAATTTCTGGATTGAAGTTACTATAATGATCTTCCTAGGGAAAGTGCGTTTAAAGTTGTAGATAACAAAGAAGAACCACAGCCAAGAAACATAAAGAGCCCAGAGCCTTCATTAAGCCAATCCTGAAAACACTCTTAAAATACCCATATATCTGGTTTTTTAAATGACCTTTTTATTAAATAGATTGCTCTTGAGTTTCTTGTCTTTTTGGAACTGAAAGAACCTTAAGAGATACAAACCACATTCTGAAGATCTCCAAATCTGTCTTTTAAAAATATTTATTGAATGTATTTGCTTTTTGCATTCACATAACAAGAATTCACATGGCAAGAGTTTGGAACATGAGGAATTCCTGAACTGAATTTGTGGAAAACTGGAGATGTTGTATTTAGAGGGAATAGATAGCCATGAATGCTTACAATAGAAATAGAGACTGAAATTTATTGAGCTAATCATCAGTGTGAGAACTTAGAAAGGAAATACAGAAAAACTCCAAAAAAAGGGGGAGGAAGATGAAGAAAAGAGCTTAAGTTTATGAAACAAATCGAAGATAAAATATAGAGGATTAAAAGCTCATAATGGAAATGTAAAAATTCTTATAGCTAAATTACAACGAAAATTGTATCTATCAAAACTTGTAGGTTGCAAAACTCACTGGGGGACGAGGGGAAGATGGCGGAAGAGTAAGACATGGAGATCACCTTCCTCCCCACATATACACCAGAAATACATCTACACGTGGAACAACTCCTACAGAACACCTACTGAACGCTGGCAGAAGACCTCAGACCTCCCAAAAGGCAAGAAACTCTCCACGTACCTGGGTAGGGCAAAAGAAAAAAAAAAAGAAAAAACAGAGACAAAAGAATAGGGACGGCACCTGCACCAGTGGGAGGGAGCTGTGAAGGAGGAAAAGTTTCCACACACTAGGAAGCCCCTTCGCGGGCGGAGACTGCGGGAGGCGGAGGGGGGAGCTTCGAAGCCGCGGAGGAGAGCACAGCAACGGGTGCGGAGGGCAAAGTGGGGAGATTCCCGCACAGAGGATCGGTGCCGACCGGCACTCACCAGCCCGAGAGGCTTGTCTGCTCACCCGCCAGGGCGGGCGGGGCTGCGAGCTGAGGCTCTGAGGCTCGGGTTTCGGTTTCGGACGGAGCGCAGGGAGAGGACTGGGGTTGGCGGCTTGAACATAGCCTGAAGGGGTTAGTGCACCACGGCTAGCCGGGAGGGAGTCTGGGGAAAAGTCTGCACCTGCCGAGGAAGCAAGAGACTTTTTCTTCCCTCTTTGTTTCCTGGTGCGTGAGGAGAGGGGTTTAAGAACGCTGCTTAAAGGAGCTCCAGAGACGGGCGCGAGCCGCGGCTAAAAGCGCGAACCCCAGAGACGGGCGCGAGCCGCGGCTAAAAGCGCGGACACCAGAGACGGGCGCGAGCGGCGGCTAAAAGCGCGGACCCCAGAGACGGGCGCGAGCCGCGGCTGAAAGCGCGGAATCCAGAGACGGGCGCGAGCCGCGGCTGAAAGCGCGGAATCCAGAGACGGGCGCGAGCCGCGGCTGAAAGCGCGGAATCCAGAGACGAGCGCAAACCGCGGCTAAAAGCACGGACCCCAGAGACGGGCGGGAGATGCTAAGGCTGCTGCTGCCGCCACCAAGGGGCCTTGTGTGCGAGCACAAGTCACTCTCCACACCCCTCTTCCGCGGAGCCTGTGCAGCCCACCACTGCCAGGTTCCCAGGATCCAGGGACAACTTCCCCGGGAGAACGCACGGCGGGCCTCAGGCTGGTGCAAAGTCACGCCGGACTTTGCCGCCGCTGGCCCGCCCCGCACACCGTGTCCCTCCCTCCCCGCCGGCCTCAGTGCGCCAGAGCCCCCGAATCAGCTGCTCCTTTAACCCCGTCCTGTCTGAGCGAAAAATAGACGCCCTCCAGCGACCTACATGCAGAGGCAGGGCCAAATCCAAAGCTGAGCCCTGGGAGCTGTGAGAACAAAGAAAACAAAGGGAAATCTCTCCCAGCAGCCTCAGAAGCAGCGGATTAAAGCTCCACAATCAACTTGATATACCCTGCATCTGTGGAATACCTGAATAGACAACCAATCATCCCAAATTAAGGAAGTGGACTTTAGGAGCAAGATCTATGATTTTTTTCCCTTTTCCTCTTTTTGTGAATGTGTATGTGTATGCTTCTGTGTGAGATCTTGTCTGTATAGTCTTGCTTCCACCATTTGTCCTAGGGTTCTATCCGTCCATGTTTTTTTTTTTAAATTTTTTTCTTAATAATCAATTTTAATTTTAATAACGTTATTATACTTTACCTTCGTTCTTTCTTTCTTTCTTTCCTTCCTTCCTTCCTTCCCTCCTTTAGACAACGAATCATCCGAAATTGAGGAGGTGGTCTCTGACAGCAAGATTTATGATTTTTCCCCCTTTACCTCTTTTAGTGAGGGTGTATGTGTATGCTTCTGTGTAAGATTTTGTCTGTATAGCTTTGCTTCCAACATTTGTCCTAAGGTTCTATCCGTCCCTTTTTTTTTCTAAATAAGAATTTTTTAATTCAATAAGTTTATTATACTTTATTTTATTTTTACTGTATCTTCTTTCTTTCTGTCTTTTTTCCTTCTTTCCCTCCTTCCTTCCTTCCTCCCTCCCTCCCTCCCTCCTTTCTTTCCTTCTTGCCTTCTTTCCTTCTTTGCTTCTTTCTTTCTTCCTTCCTTCCTTCCCTCCTTTCCTTCTTTCTTTCCTCATACTTCTACTAATTCCCTCTACTTTTTCTCCCTTTTATTCTGAGCCGTATGGATGAAAGGCTCTTGCTGCTCCAGCCAGGAGTCAGGGCTCTGCCTCTTAGGTAGGAGAGCCAACTTCAGGACACTGGTCCACAAGAGACCTCCCAGCTCCACATAATATCAAATGGCGAAAATCTCCCAGAGACCTCCATCTTAACACCAGCACCCAGCTTCACTCAACGACCAGCAAGCCACAGTGCTGGACAACCTATGCCAAACAACTAGCAAAACAGGAACACAACCCCACCATTAGCAGAGAGGCTGCCTAAAATCATAATAAGGCCACAGACACCCCAAAAGACACCACCAGACGTGAACCTGCCCACTAGAGAGACAAGATCCAGCCTCAACCACCACAACACAGGCACTAGTCCCCTCCACCAGGAAGCCTACACAACCCACTGAACCAACCTTAGCCACTGGAGACAGACATCAAAAACAGCGGGAACTACGAACCTGCAGTCTGCAAAAAGGAGACCCCAAACACAGTAAGATAAGCAAAATGAGAAGACAGAAAAACACACAGCAGATAAAGGAGCAAGATAAAAATGCACCAGACCTAACAAATGAAGAGGAAATAGCCAGTCTACCTGAAAAAGAATTCAGAATAATGATAGTAAGGATGATCCGAAATCTTGGAAATAGAATGGACAAAATGCAAGAAACAGTTAACAAGGACCTAGAAGAAATAAAGATGAAACAAGCAACGATGAACAACACAATAAATGAAATTAAAAGCACTCTAGATGGGACAAATAGCAGAATAACTGAGGCAGAAGAACGGATAAGTGACCTGGAAGATAAAATAGTGGAAATAACTACTGCAGAGCAGAATAAAGAAAAAAGAATGAAAAGAACTGAGGACAGTCTCAGAGAACTCTGGGACAACATTAAATGCACCAACATTCGAATTATAGGGGTTCCAGAAGAAGAAGAGAAAAAGAAAGGGACTGAGAAAATATTTGAAGAGATTAGAGTTGAAAACTTCCCTAATATGGGAAAGGAAATAGTTAATCAAGTCCAGGAAGCACAGAGAGTCCCATACAGGATAAATCCAAGGAGAAATACGCCAAGACACATATTAATCAAACTGTCAAAAATTAAATACAAAGAAAGCATATTAAAAGCAGCAAGGGAAAAACAACAAATAACACATAAGGGAATCCCCATAAGGTTAACAGCTGATCTCTCAGCAGAAACCCTACAAGCCAGAAGGGAGTGGCAGGACATACTGAAAGTAATGAAGGAGAAAAACCTGCAGCCAAGACTACTCTACCCAGCAAGGATCTCATTCAGATTTGATGGAGAAATTAAAACCTTTACAGACAAGCAAAAGCTGAGAGAGTTCACCACCAAACCAGCGTTACAACAAATGCTAAAGGATCTTCTCTAGGCAAGAAACACAAGAGAAGGAAAAGACCTACAATAATGAACCCAAAACAATTTAGAAAATGGGAATACGAACATACATATCGATAATTACCTTAAATGTAAATGGACTAAATGCTCCCATCAAAAGACACAGATTGGCTGAATGGATACAAAAACAAGACCCATATATTTGCTGTCTACAAGAGACCCACTTCAGACCTAGGGACACATACAGACTGAAAGTAAGGGGATGGAAAAAGATATTTCATGCAGAGGGAAACCAAAAGAAAGCTAGAGTAGCAATTGTCATATCAGAAAAAATAGACTTTAAAATAAAGACTATTAAAAGAGACAAAGAAGGACACTACATAATGATCAAGGGATCGATCCAAGAAGAAGATATAACAATTGTAAATATTTATGCACCCAACATAGGAGCACCTCAATACATAAGGCAAATACTAACAGCCATAAAAGGGGAAATCGACAGTAACACATTCATAGTAGGGGACATTAACACCCCACTTTCACCAATGGACAGATCATCCAAAATGAAAATAAATAAGGACACACAAGCTTTAAATGATACATTAAACACGATGGACTTAATTGATATTTAAAGGACACTCCATCCAAAAACAACAGAATACACATTTTTCTCAAGTGCTCATGGAACATTCTCCAGGATAGATCATATCTTGGGTCACAAATCAAGCCTTGGTAAATTTAAGAAAATTGAAATTTTATCAAGTATCTTTTCTGACCACAATGCTATGAGACTAGATATCAATTACAGGAAAAGATCTGTAAAAAATACAACCACATGGAGGCTAAACAATACACTACTTAATAACAAGTGATCACTGAAGAAATCAAAGAGCAAATTTAAAAAAATACCTAGAAACAAATGACAATGGAGAAACAACGACCCAAAACCTATGGGATGCAGCAAAAGCCTATGGGATGCAGCAAAAGCAGTTCTAAGAGGGAAGTTTATAGCAATACAAGCCCACCTTAAGAAACAGGAAACATCTCGAATAAACAACCTAACCATGCACCTAAAGCAATTAGAGAAAGAAGAACATAAAAACCCCAAAGTTAGCAGAAGGAAAAGAAATCATAAAAATCAGATCAGAAATAAATGAAAAAGAAACGAAGGAAACGATAGCAAAGATAAAAAAAACTAAAAGCTGGTTCTTTGAGAAGATAAACAAAACTGATAAACCATTAGCCAGACTCATCAAGAAAAACGGAGAGAACACTCAAATCAATAGAATTAGAAATGAAAAAGGAGAAGTTACAACTGACACTGCAGAAATACAAAAGATCATGAGAGATTACTACAAGCAACTCTATGCCAATAAAATGGACAACCTGGAAGAAATGGACAAATTCTTAGAAATGCACAACCTGCCAAGACTGAATCAGGAAGAAATAGAAAATATGAACAGACCAATCACAAGCACTGAAATTGAAACTGTGATTAAAAATCTTCCGACAGGGCTTCCCTGGTGGCACAGTGGTTGAGAGTCCGCCTGCCGACGCAGGGGACATGGGTTCGTGCCCCGGTCCAGGAAGATCCCACATGCCGCGGAGTGGCTGGGCCCGTGAGCCATGGCCGCTGAGCGTGTGCGTCCGGAGCCTGTGCTCCGCAACAGGAGAGGCCACAACAGTGAGAGGCCCGTGTACCGCAAAAAAAAAAAAAAAAAAAAAAAAAAAATCTTCTGACAAACAAAAGCCCAGGACTAGATGGCTTCACAGGCAAATTCTATCAAACATTTAGAGAAGAGCTAACAACTATCCTTTTCAAACTCTTCCAAAATATAGCAGAGGGAGAAACACTCCCAAATTCATTCTACGAGGCCACCACCACCTTGATACCAAAACCAGACAAGGATGTCACAAAGAAAGAAAACTACAGGCCAATATCACCAATGAACATAGATGCAAAAATCCTCAACAAAATACTAGCAAACAGAATCCAACAGCACATTAAAAGGATCATACACCATGATCAAGTGGGGTTTATTCCAGGAATGCAAGGATTCTTCAATACACGCAAATCAATCAAAGTGATAAACCATATTAACAAATTGAAGGAGAAAAACCATATGATCATCTCAACAGACACAGAGAAAGCTTCTGACAAAATTCAACACCCATTTATGATAAAAACCCTGCAGAAAGTAGGCATAGAGGGAACTTTCCTCAACCTAATAAAGGCCATATATGACAAACCCACAGCCAACATCATCCTCAATGGTGAAAAACTGAAAGCATTTCCACTAAGATCAGGAAAAAGACAAGGTTGCCCACTCTCACCACTCTTATTCAACATAGTTTTGGAAGTTTTAGCCAGAGCAATCAGAGAAGAAAAGGAAATAAGAGGAATCCAAATCGGAAAAGAAGAAGTAAAGTTGTCACTGTTTGCAGATGACATGATACTATATATAGAGAATCCTAAAGATGCTACCAGAAAACTACTAGAGCTAATCAATGAATTTGGTAATACTGCAGGAATCAAAATTAATACACAGAAATTTCTGGCATTCCTATACACTAATGATGAAAAATCTGAAAGTGAAATCAAGAAAACACTCCCATTTACCATTGCAACAAAAAGAATAAAATAGCTGGGTATAAACCTACCTAAGGAGACAAAAGACCTGTATGCAGAAAATTATAAGACACTGATGAAAGAAATTAAAGATGATACAAATAGATGGAGAGATATACCATGTTCTTGGATTGGAAGAATCAATATTGTGAAAATGACTCTACTACCCAAAGCAATCTACAGATTCAATGCAATCCCTATCAAACTACCACTGCCATTTTTCACAGAACTAGAACAAAAAATTTCACAATTTGTATGGAAATACAAAAGACTCCGAATAGCCAAAGCAATCTTGAGAACGAAAAACGGAGCTGGAGGAATCAGGCTCCCTGACTTCAGACTATACTACAAAGCTACAGTAATCAAGACAGTATGGTACTAGTACAAAAACAGAAAGATAGATCAATGGAACAGGATAGACACCCCAGAGATAAAGCCACGCACATATGGTCACCTTGTCTTTGATAAAGGAGGCAGGAATGTACAGTGGAGAAAGGACAGCCTCTTCAAAAAGTGGTGCTGGGAAAACTGGACAGCTACATGTGAAAGTATGAGATTAGATCACTCCCTAACACCATACACAAAAATAAGCTCAAAATGGATTAAAGACCTAAATGTAAGGCCAGAAACTATCAAACTCTTAGAGGAAAACATAGGCAGAACACTCTATGACATAAATCACAGCTGGATCCTTTTTGACCCACCTCCTAGAGAAATGGAAATAAAAACAAAAATAAACAAATGGGACCTAATGAAACTTCAAAGCTTTTGCACAGCAAAGGAAACCATAAACAAGACCAAAAGACAACCCTCAGAATGGGAGAAAATATTTACAAATGAAGCAACCAACAAAGGATTAATTTCCAAAATTTACAAGCAGCTCATGCAACTCAATAACAAAAAACAAACAACCCAATCCAAAAATGGGCAGAAGAACTAAAGAGACATTTCTCCAAAGAAGATATACAGACTGCCAACAAACACATGAAAGAATGCTCAACATCATTAATCATTAGAGAAATGCAAATCAAAACTATGATGAGATATCATCTCACGCCAGTCAGAATGGTCATGATCAAAATATCTAGAAACAATAAATGCTGGAGAGGGTGTGGAGAAAAGGGAACACTCTTGCACTGCTGGTGGGAATGTGAATTGGTTCAGCCACTATGGAGAACAGTATGGAGGTTCCTTAAAAAACCACAAATAGAACTACCATATGACCCAGCAATCCCACTACTAGGCATATACCCTGAGAAAACCATAATTCAAAAAGAGTCATGTACCAAAATGTTCATTGCAGCTCTATTTACAATAGCCCGGAGATGGAAACAACCTAAGTGTCCATCATCGGATTAATGGACAAAGAAGATGTAGCACATATATACAATGGAATATTCCTCAGCCATAAAAAGAAACGAAATTGAGCTATTTGTAATGAGGTGGATAGACCTAGAGTCTGTCATACAGAGTGAAGTAAGTCAGAAAGAGAAAGCAAATACTGTATGCTAACACATATATATGGAATTTAAGAAAAGAAAAATGTCATGAAGAACCTAGGGGTAAGACAGGAATAAAGACACAGACCTACTAGAGAACAGACTTTAGGATATGGGGAGGGGGAAGGGTGAGCTGTGACAAAGCGAGAGAGAGGCATGGACATATGTACACTACCAAAGGTAAGGTAGATAGCTAGTGGGAAGCAGCCGCATAGCACAGGGAGATCAGCTTGGTGCTTTGTGACCGCCTGGAGGGGTGGGATAGGGAGGGTGGGTGGGAGGGAGGGAGACACAAGAGGGAAGAGATATGGGAACATATGTATATGTATAACTGATTCACTTTGTTATAAAGCAGAAACTAACGCACCATTGTAAAGCAATTATACCACAATAAAGATGTTAAAAAAAAAAAAAAACTTGTAGGTTGAAACAAACTGTTACTTGGAAGGAAACAGTTCTAAATGCTTGTATTGGAGGGGAAAGGCCAGAAGTTAATTTGCTAGATAAGACTTACGAATTTAGAAAAAACAACAAAATAAATCCAAAAGGTAAAAGAAAGAAGGTAAAACAAGAGCGGATCAAAGAACAGGATCAAAATGCCAGAAGTTGGTTATTTGAACAGACTACAGCGACAGACATAGTAATATTCAGCAAGGGGAAAAGCAGGCGAGGGGACCAAAAGTAAATACAGTAATATTATGAATTAAAAGGTGGCCATGGGCTTCCCTGGTGGCACAGTGGTTGAGAGTCTGCCTGCCGATGCAGGGGACACGGGTTCTTGCCCCGGTCGGGGAAGATCCCACATGCCGTGGAGTGGCTAGGCCCGTGAGCCATGGCCGCTGAGCCTGTGTGTCCGGAGCCTGTGCTCCACAACGGGAGAGGCCACAACAGTGAGAGGCCCGCGTACTGCAAAAAAAAAAAAAAAAAAAAAAAAAAAAAAAAGGTGGCCATATAGACAGATTCAGCAGATTAAAGCAAGAATAAAATAGCATTATTGACAATTTTTATGCTAATCATTTGACAACTGCTAAAATGGACAACTTCCTAGAAAAATATAATTTAATAAGATTGATTCAAGAAGAAACAGAACCTAAGCAGTGCTAGAAACATTAAAAAAAAATAGAATCGGTAATTTAAAATCTTCCCAGTGGCAAGATTTTTTTTCAGGAGGATTCTATCAAATTTTCAAAGACTATATTATTCTAAAATGCACAAACTCTTCCAGAGAATAAAATATAAAATATTACTCCCAGTGCATTCCAAGAAGGCAGAATAACTCTGATCCAGACTAGAAAAGAACATGAAAATGACCAGCTTTTTTTAATGACAGAATATCTTTATGACCCAAAGGTAGGGAAGAATTTCTTAAACAAATGACAAAAATCACTGAACATAATAGAAAGAATTGATAAATTCTACATTAAAATTAATATATATTCATTGAGAAACACTATCCAGTGCATAGACATCATAAATTAGGAAAAAAATTTCAAAATAGAGGAAGGATTAATATCTAGAATATAGAAAGAATTCTTTTAATAAATCAATTGGAAAAACAAACCAAAAAAATGGACAAAGACATGAACTGGTATTTTACATGGAAAATAATTACAAATAGCAAATAAACACAAGAAAAGATGATCAATTGCATTATCAATAAAGGAAATGCAAATTAAGATCGTAAGAATATATCATTTTAAATAGATTACATTGGCAAAAATTAAGAAATTTGATAATGCTATGCCCCAAGGAATGTAAGTCAGTGAAAACTCTTATGCAATTCTGACTGGAAGGTAAATTGTTAGAACTGTAGCAAACAATTTGGCTCTTTCTTATAAATTCGAGCATTCACATATCTTAAGACAGTTACCTTGATTGAGTAACACCTTAGAGAAACTCTTGCACATATGTACCATTACTAGAATGATCGTAACAGGAGAGTCGCAAATAAGTGAACGGTTTAAAATGTCCATCAGTAGAAGATGGGCTAAATAAATTATGGAATATTCACACTAGTATTTTATAGCATTACCAATTGAAATGAACTACAGCTATAAATTGACTAGAGAAATGAATCTTAGAAAAAAGCAAGAACTGGAAAACTAAACACAGTATGATATCTTTACAGACATCTAAAAGCAAGCAAAAACATACACAATGATGCCATTTAGATAAGCCCAAAAACAAACAACAAGGTCACATCCAACTGTGATAACAGCATTTTATAAACAAAATTCATTAGCGATACTGGTTACCACCGGTGTGGGCAATGTGGCAAAGTGAGGGGATATGGAAGGACACACAGGCAGAATCAATAGCGTTCATAATATTCTAATTTTTTTAATAAATTTATTTATTTTATTTATTTATTTTTGGCTGTGTTGGGTCTTCGTTGCTGCGCGCGGGCTTTTTCTCTAGTTGCGGCGAGTGGGGGCTACTCTTCGTTGCAATGTGCAGGCTTCTCATTGCGGTGGCTTCTCTTATTGCAGTGCATGGGCTCTAGGCACGTGGGCTTCAGCAGTTGTGGCTCACGGGCTCTAGAGGGTTGGCTCAGTAGTTGTGGCGCACGGGCTTTAGTTGCTCTGTGGCATGTGGGATATTCCTGGACCAGGGCTCGAACCCGCGTCCCCTGCATTGGCAGGCGGATTCTTAGCCACTGCGCCACCAGGAAAGCCCCATGATATTCTAATTCTTAGGTTAGAATTGCGGGTACAATGCAGGTGCTTAATTCACTTTGCACTGTAACTTACATATATAATAGAAATTTATTATTTAATGTATATCAAATATTAGATAATACTTTTTAATTCAAAATGAGAGATTAAAATTATCTGGAAGCTACCTATTAAACCAGGAAGCTCTGCAAAATCTGGCTCCAGGACCATGCAATCTCTCCTATATCCCACACCAGAAAAACGAATGCTTCATTCCATGCACCCTCCTCAGTTAAACCCACCCAGATGAGGCTGGAAAAGATGTTTAGCAAGCTAATCCACAGCAACCACTATACATGCTATCATCACCATCTTTCAACATAGTATTAGAGGTGCTATAAGATTGGGAAAGAAGAGAATAAGTAGTCATTACTTGGAAATCATATGATCAATTACATAGAAAAGAGAAGGAATGTGTCAACTTGACTGGGCCATGGATGCCCAGTTAAACATTATTTCTGGGTGTGTCTGTGAGAATATTTCTGGAAGAGATTAGCATGTGAGTTGGTGGACTAAAGCAGATCACCCTCCCCAGGGTGGGTGGACATCACTCAACTCACTGAGGACCTGAATAGAACAAAAGGTGGAGGAAGGTTGAATTCCCTCTCTCTCTCTGCCTGACTGCTTCATCTGTGACTTTGGTCTTTTCCTGCCTTTGGATGGAGACTGACACATTGACACTCCTGTTCCAAGGCTTTCAGACTTGGACTGGAACACACCACTGGCCTTCCTGTGTCTCCACCTTGCAGACAGCAGATGGTAGGACTTCTCAGCCTCCAAACTCATCTGAGCCAATTCCTTATAATAAATCTCATTTTATATATATACATATATATGTGTATATATATGTATATGTGTGTGTGTTTATATATATATATATATATATATATCCCAATCTCCTATTGATTCTATTTCTCTAGAGAACCCTAATACAATGAACAAATGATTCAAACAGCCAAATTGAAAGAGTTTTATAGCAAACACCCATATACCTGCCACCTAGATTCTACCATTAATATTTGACTAGACTTGCTTTATCCCATATCTATCCATCTGTCTCTATCCATCAACTCATCTTAGTTTTGGGATGCATTTCAATAATTCCCCACTTAATATGTTAATATGCATATCATTAACTAAAATTCAATATTTCTTTCCTTTTTTTTTCTTTTGTGGTAACACACATGAATGCATTTTATGCATGAAATTAAATGCACAAATCTTAAATGCACGGGCGTTGAGTTTGAAAAATGCATACACATTTGTAATGCAGACCGTTATCAAGATATGGAACACCATCCTTTTTAGTCAATACTGTTCTTTTTTTCCCACCACAGAAAACTTTTGCCTGTTCTAGAACTTTATATACACAGAACCATGAAATATATTTTCCTTTGGGTAACGTTTCAGTCACTCAACATAATGTTCTTAGAATCATCCATGTTATTGCCTGATCAGTAGTCTGCTCCTTTTTATTGCTGAGTAACATTCCATTGTGTGGCTATACCACAGTTTGCTTATCCATTCTCATAGTGATGGGAGCTATTTCCAGTTTAGAGCTACTACGATTAAACTGAACATTCTTATGTAAGTCTGGTGTGAACATATGTTTTACTCCTCTTGGATAAAATATCTATACAAAGTCCTTTGTCAGATATCTATTTTGTGAATATTTTCTACCAGTCTTGGCTCATCTAAATTTTCTTATTGGTGCCTTTGATGACTAGAAGTTTTCTTTTAATTTTATATTAGCCTTTTACTTGAGTTTTATGGTCCATTTTGAATTAATCTTTGTACTCAGTAGTATTTTTCAAGGAGCCTGACAACTTGAATTTTAAATTTTTATGAAAGAAATTTCCACAAAAAGCTGAAACAATTTTTACAAATAAGTGCAAAGATGGCTCTAATTTACCCTACCAGCAAGCAAGATATAGTACAAAAACATATTATTAATCAAGATGTGTTACTAGCTCAACAGGAGAAAAACAGATCAATGAAATGTAACAGCAAGTGCAGAAATAGGACCAAAGATGTATTTGATTAGATTATTTAGTAAATGTAATTAAGCAAGTTGGCTTACTAGCTGGAGAAAAATGAAGCTGAAACCCGTATCACAACACATACAAAGCTCCAAGTACATTAGAGACCTAAATTGAAAAGGTAAAACCATACAGGTAAGATTAGCATATACATGAAAATATCTCTGAGACTTTGGGGTGGGAAAGGATTTTTATATAAGATCCAGAAAGTATGAACTGTAGGGGAACACTGATTGACTTGGTCACATCAAAATTAGAGAATTTTCTCTAACAAAGGACACAAAATTGTCAGCTGGCAGATGGAGAAAAGATATTTGAGTCATCCATAACTCGTAGGAGATTAATATCTAAAACTACTAAGGAATTTTTGAAAATCAGCAAAAGAAAGAAAAGAAAAATGGGCTAAGGATATGTGTCTTAGTTCTGGCTGCTATAGCAAAGTACCATAAACTGGGTGGCTTATAAACAACAGAAACTTCTTTCTCTCAGTTCTGGAGGCTAGAAGTCCAAGATAGGGAGCCAGCACTGTTGGGGGCTGGTAAGAGCCCTCCTCTGGGTTGCAGACGTCTCACTGTGTCCTCACATAGTGTAAAGAGAGCGAGCTAGCTGTCTGGCCTCTTCTTATAAAGCCACGAATCCAATTCATGAGAGCTACACATATACCCTCATGACCTACTTATCCCCCACAAGGCCCCACCTCTAAATACCATGAATTTGGGGGGTCATAAACATTCACTCCACAACAGTATGATTAGGAAATTCAAAAACTGGGAACACAAATGGAGTCATATAAAGAGATACTCAATCTCACTATTAATCACAGAAATGTTGAAATAATAATTCAACTTTATGCCAATAATACTGATAATAATAGAAAGCTGGATAATATCAAACATTGAGATTATGAGAAAAGGGAACTCTCATGGACAGTTGATGGGATATTAACTAGTTCAGACAATACGAGGAACAATTTGGCATTATTCATTTCTGGTATATACTCAAGAACCTCTCAAACAGGTCCATAAGGAGGCATGTGCAAGGATGCTCATTTCAGCATTGTTTGTGAAAGCAAGATTCATTTCTAGAGGAAGGGATAAGTGAAATGTGACAAGTGTATGTGATGGAGTGCTATGGAAACTGTAATAGTCAGGAGCAATAAACCAGACTCATGAAGTACACATAAATAGTTCTTAAAAACATAACACTGAGTGGCAGAAAAAAAGAGTATTTGATTTACATCTCAGTTATACTTATGCAAATTTAAATAAACATACACAACACCATACATTTTCAAAGTTACACCAATATCTAAATACACCTATTTAAGAAGGGTAGGAAGTTCACTTCTTAAATAGACCAGATTGAATGTCTAAGAGGTGAAATGGCATTGCAAGTGGGGATGGAAGAGAATAAAATAAAAGAGGATCTGTGCACAGACTAAAGTGGGTAGCATGCCATCAACTAAGTGTACAATCAAACTCTTCTCTGTGCAGTTGAGTCTCACACACACGTATACACACACGTACACACATATGTACACATACACAGTCATTCACTGGGGCGGTTTTAAAACGACCTATAAATCTATTGAGCCCTCTGATCTCGCAGCCTTCATTTTATGATCTGATAATAACTGACTTGCTATCAGGGACCGGGTTAGCTTGACAGGACTTACACCAGTAATTGACAAATTCTTCTCCGAATTCCCACAAACTGAACGTTTCTTGGTTATCTTCTAGAATTGTTTCCGATTTTTTCTACCAACACTTAGGTATGTAATTCCTAGTATCTTCCTTTTGAAAATCAAGTCATATTTTCCCCAGCTTTACCTTTCTTGTATCTCTCCCATTCTCCAAAAATTTTCAAAAATGGGACAATAGTAATAATCTTAAAATAATAAACAAGTTCCTTCAGAACTCTAGAATGTAACCCATCTGAGCTTGTTTGGGTAAATGCATTTAAAGCAGCTCTGTGATTTCTTTGCTAATTCATTAATATTTGCTGCATCTTCATTGATTATTCACTAAAAGCCACAGCCTTTGTAAAGGGCTTCCATGATTTAGAACAATACATAAAAATATAAACATAACATGGAGACAGAATTAGCAGTGGAATAGAAACTACTGATTCAATATTCAACTGACTATATTTAAAAGGGATTTACATGGTGATGTAGTGAATAAGAATCAGAGACGTGAATTCTAGTTTCCGATTGTCCATTAATGACCTTTATCTATAAAATGGCGCACTATTTGTCAGGATCAAATGAGATAATGGATGTGAAATATCCCTGTTAACTGCAAAATATTTAAAAAATGAACATTTTATTTTTTATTTCTAAAATTGTGTCCAAAGAAATGGAAGGGTGTATTAATTAAGATGTTTTTAGTTACTCAGCAGTAAGAGGAATGTATTAGCTCAATGTCTGGAGAAGCACAGCAGAAGGTGGATGCTCGGCTGGACCAGGCAGCAGCGCCCACCTCCCCTCCCTCAGTTTTCAGCCCCAGGTCCTCCACCAGTTCCCACCTTCATGGTCACATGACTGCTGACAGCATCCAGGGCCATCTGTGTCCTAGTACATACCTGAAAGAAACTAGGGCTGCAAACTTAAGAGTTTAAATGACACCCCTGAAATTGTGTCTTCCACTCTGAGTAGCCTGACTTGGGATGTGTGTCCACCCTCTAACCAACCCTGAGGCCGGGAGCCTGGGACACGCTGGTAGGCTGAGGCCAAGCAGAAACTATGGCCAAAGAGGCCACCTTGCACAACTCCAGGGGTCAGAATTCGTTCATCTCTGAGAAGTAGGTACTGGAGAGTCAGTCAACACAAGTAGACGACTGTGGACCCCTGGGAGAAAAGGTAACGCTTGAACTGAAAGTCCTTTGAGAGCTCGGAATAGGACAGCCAGCCTCACCAACCACAAGCCAAATCATCAGGGAAGTCCTAGATTTCACCCCTCATTTCCGTGATCATTTCCCTCAACCCTGAACACTCTCCTCCCCAAATTCTTCTCTGGACCCCTCCCCACCTCAGCTACTACACCCACAGACTGAGGAAGTCATTTTTGGCCATGACTGTCATTTCCCGAGCCCCTCTCCCTGTCAGCTTACTGACAGCCCACCACCAGCATTCCAGGCACACTTTTCTGGCAAACATCAAGTACCTTTCCATCCAAATCTCACATGACCATTCAGAGTCATGGGATTTTACTGAATGCTCCCTTCTCTCCTTATTTTGGAGTCTGTGACCCAAATCATAATTTTCCTCCCTTCCTCTGGCTTACTTTAGTTTCTTTTACTGATTCCTCTGCTTTGCGAAAGAAATGCTGAAGTGTTTCCAGCCTCTCTTCACGCTCCTATTCTTCTGTTATTCCAGGTTCTAGAGGACTTTGAGTATGTACTAACTCTGCATTGATGGCTCATATGGGCAAATACACCCAACCCCCCTGAGATATCTGACTCCCCCAGGCATCCTAAGTCAACCATAGGTCCCTCAAACTCAAGCACTCAAAACAAAGTTTATTATTATTATCATCCTATCTACCTTGGAATAAAAACAAACAGGAGCCTGCTGCTATCTGGTAAATGGAACTCAATGGTACTGAACCATACAGCCACCTGAGACAGAAGCCTCAGTGTTATCTCCACTGCTCTCTCCTTCACCTTCCACATCAATCAGGGATGTAGCTCTCCCCTAACCTCTTAGCCCTGTCCCTGGTGTGTCCCCTGATGTGTGCCCAAAGTACCATCTTATGTTAATTCTCTCTTCCCCCAAGGGGTCTCCCTGCTTCCATTTTGTGCATTATCTGCACACCTAAGGCAAAGAAAATGAAAATATAAAAAATCGCATCATATCACCTCTAAAACCCTTCCATTGTTCCCGGTTGCAGAGCAGATAAACTAAACGTTGTCTACAGGGTATGCGGTGTGCTCTAGTGGACAGCACCTGCAACAACTTCATTTAAATCAGTGAATGAGATCACGTATCATAGTGGAATTGTTCAAATCCAGCTCCTGCCTAAACCTGGTGTCTGTCTCCAGCACTAGGCCTCTTGTCAAGTTATATCATCATCTCCCTTATCGCTCACACAGCTTTAGGAAGCAGGTCCTTGTAGTATCCCCATCTCACAGGTAATGAAACAGAGGGACAAAGACATTAAGAAACTTGCTGAAGATCACGTAAGTAGCAAAGCTGCAGATCAATAAATTAGGACAGTCTAACTCAAGAGTCTACTTTTCTAACCATCCTTCCAAGGCACTGTACTTTTCAATCTGGACTCCATTAACCTGCCCAGAGATAAGCCAAAATTTCTTGAAATTATTGTACAAATATATGTATTTTGCTAGGGAGAGTATCCACAGTTTTCCTAAAATTCTCAAAAGAATCCATGGTACAAATAAAATGGATAAGAAGAAGACAAAATCTGCTATAGACAGTAATTTCCATGTGCTCTAAAGTAACTTTCAGAAATCTTTCTTGGGAGGCTTATAGGACTTTGGGTCGTTTTATGTTGCCATAATCTGCTCACTTAAAAACTCATCAGATGTACAAATTCTTCTTTATATTTATTAAATTTGTTCCAACTGGGTGTGAACATGGTATTGGCAAAGCAAGAGTGGCGGGCTCTCCACAGAGCTGGGAGTGACAAGAGTCCCTCTAGCTGGAAGGTCAAGTGTGTAACTGAACATAAAAGTGTGGGCCACAGCTCACCTTCAACCTAGCATGCAAATGGAAAGATCAAGCCTGATCATAGCAAAGTCCTATGAGTAATGCCACTGCTGAAGCCCAGTCGTTTGCAGGGAAGGCTGAGCCACATTTGGATTCTCCCAGGTACGAGGGTTCTCATTGGATGCAGTTATCTCCTCCAGGCCTGGATATGTGCAGAGTGCTCTGCTTGCCTTGATTAATGACTCTCTCCATAAAGCCAGTCTTGGTGATGACATGCAAAGATCCTCTGCCCCTGTGTGTTAGCAGTGCAGCAGGACCTTTAGCTGTTGGCAAGTAGCCCAAGATTGCTCTGATGCTGTAGAAGAATTCTAATGAAATGTAAAAAATTCATCAAAAAGGAAACAATAAATTTTTCAAAGCTCATGATCAGTACTTTCACTTAACAACCACTATCCCTCTTTAGGAAATACTACAGGCATTTCCCTGCAAGGAGGAAAAAAAATCCTTTGAATTATCTTCTTCATCTTTTCTGTATTTTCTAAATTTTAGGTTATGGACATGTTCTATTGTTATAAGGTAAAATAATTTATAAACATTTAAAAAGTTTTCTTCTAAACTCATGTACTCTTGTGGTTCTCAGAAGTAGTTCATTAACAGAATCAACAGGGAAGATGCATTAAAATACAGACCTGCAGACCTACTGACTCAGACTCCCTAGTGCTGGGGTCTATAACCTGTGCAAGTGGTGTCCCAAAGCTCAGAGGTTCAGAAGTCCAGGCCTCTTGCCTACAGTGATCACAGTTGAATGTCCACCCAATACATTTCCCATCTTCTCTTTTTTTTTTTTTTTTGCAGTACGCGGGCCTCTCACTGCTGTGGCCCCTTCCGTTGTGGAGCACAGGCTCCGGACGTGGAGGCCCAGTGGCCATGGCTCACGGGCCCAGCCGCTCCGCGGCACGCAGGATCCCCCCGGACCGGGGCACGAACCCGCGTCCCCTGCATCAGCAGGCGGACTCCCAACCACTGTGCCACCAGGGAAGCCCCCATCTTTCCCTTCTTAATAGCACCAGATTTTATTTGGGTAGCACCTCTCTCCCTGCATCCCATATTTTTTTCAGAATAAGCTCATTCCTCCTCTCACTCCAATAGTGGTCCCTGGTTGTTTTAAACCAAGCCTGGGTTCAAGGGTGAGCATGTGACCTACACAATCAGGGTTGATCTCAGGCCTTGATCAGAATGCTGGAACATAAACTCTCAACATCTCACCAGAATTGAACAGGAACCCCAGAATCTCAATGCCTATGGCAGCTGCCTTTAAACCATGAGGGGAACCAGGCTTGGGCAGAAAATGACGCCATGGACGCCACAGTGGGGAGATGGAGAGAAACTGAGACCTGGGCACTTCTATCGAGCTGCTGGATCAAACAATCATGGAGACTTTATTGCCTCTGGAAGCTCAGGTACACAAAACAATAAATCCTTTCTTTGAAAAGGCTGAATGAAATTAGATTTTGTGTTCTTTGCAACATGGCGTCCTAACAAATCCTTACAGTTCTAGGTTTCGGCTGCAACATCATGTATCAGTTTATTTAGTTTAGTCCAGTACTTTTTTGGAACACCAGGATCAAGTTCTAGTTACCCTCGTGGCAATCAAGCAACATTTACTAAAAAGAAAAAAAAAAGTCACCTGATGCAGGACACTTAATGACTTTCTCCCCATCAGTGATCATGACACTTGTCCCTGTATAACAAGACCCTGGTTTCAGTGTTCCTCACCTCTGAAACTGGCCCCAGTCTCTACCTCAGCTCCACTCTCAGATCTACTAGTCCTGCCATGAGGCCTCTACTTCTGTCCTGTTGCCTCTGACTTGGACTTTGCCTCTTGGCCCAGCCATTTGGGATTGACCCTCTACTGAGATAGTCTATGTACTATTTCAGTTCATTTTCTCCCTGACACTGGCTTTCAGATAGGCTTAGTTTTCTCATTCATCTGCCATGAGGGAGTCCCATATCCCACAAGGCCAGGATGGATGAGTCCTGTAATGCACCCAGTGGTCTGATAGGAAGATGACTGGTCTGGGCTGGAGATACTAGAGGTACAATGAATAACAAGCATCAGTCTCTCTTAATAAATAAAATGAAATCACTGAGTTGGAGATTACTCTGAGATTTCTTCCAGTTTTAAGATGCAAGAAGCTAGCGACACAGCCCTTACCCTTGAGATGTTTACAAGCCTACCACTAGCAGGATTCTGGAGGTCAGAGGACTCAGTAATCATCACACACTAGCTCAGAGGCCTCAGGACACAGTGGTAGATTGTACCACGTCAATCAAGCTGCTATACGGTGAGCCTCTACTTTGTTTACAAACTGACGCACAGAATACAAAATATATTAAAATTGAGTGGTGGGAAATAAACCACAATTCCAAAAGTTGACAACACACAAGTCAGGAAATGCACATTTTAAATATTCTCATTTTACTGCTCATTCATCCAAGTCCTACACATGACCAGCATCCTAGAAACTATCGGGAGTTAAAAATGTTACTTATCACTAACTTACACAACTTAGAGTAGTAGAAATTATAGTGGAGTCATTTACTACTGTTGTCTGAGTGACCTCAAATAAAACACCTTAATTTAGTCAAATGAAAATTAACGTTTGGGTTTCTGTTTTTCATTATAAAAAACAGAATAGAAAACAAAAATATTTGAAGGCTGTGAAGTCCTTGAATCTTACAAATATTTGAGAACTCTAAGTAGTCGTTAAAGAATTCATGGTCTGGTTGTAGGAGAGAGTGGTTTCATCATGTGGACTAAATGAATCTTTAGTTTTTTCCAATCTGTAGCCACTTCCAAGCAATTATAATTTGCATCACTAGACTGCGGCCCAATTGACCTCTTTTTAAAAAATTATATATGTAAATGTTTATTTTTTTATTATGTTGGTGGTTAAAATTTAGGGTTCTGTAGACAGCTGGATCTGAGTTTCAATCCCAGACCCAAGATAATGGAAAAGCCCAAACTTTTTGGCCAACACAATATTAGTGATGTGATGCTGGGTAAGTTACTAAAATTCTCTTAGCTCCAATCTCCTTGTCTGTAAAAGGAATATAATAACATTAAATATTAAATAATATTTATTATTAATAATATATTTCATTTTATATAATTTATATAATATAATTTATTTATGTAAATAAATTATAATTGAATATTAAAGAATTAAATATTTAAAACTTCGTAGGGTTGTTGTGTGGATTACAGGAGAGGAAGTGCAGTCAATGTTTACATCAATACCATTATCTCTATTATTGTAGTCACTACTACCATTACTAATGAATTATTGGGGAAAATAGAGAAAAATCTTCTTTTCCTTGGAAAAAAAATAGCCCAACCCCAAGGAAACAGACAAGGGCCATTCACACACATATTTAGTAAGGGTCAGTATTCTGCGGGGCCCAGACTCCTATACATCCATCGGGGTGGGGGGTTGTGCTGAAAGGGAATGAACATAAAGCAGCACCTCATCACAGTCTGAGAATCTGTGGTGAATAGCAGGAGGCTGGGAGAAAAGAAGTGGCAATGTCAACGGAGCTGCTGGGGGTTCTGAATATGGACGATACAAGAGGAAGAAACCCCACAGGGTTCAGGACACACTCCCCCAAAACGCAGCACCTTGCATATTGAATATGTGCAGCTGAAGGAGTTTGAGAAAACAGCAGCAGCGGTAAGCTCACTCTGCCCTCCTCCCCTCTCACTTCTTCCCTGAAACAGATCATAAAACATTCCTGAGAGAGGTGCCCTCCCTACACCCAGAGAAAAGGAGCATCCTCATCTCCAAAGACAAAGGGATGCAGAGAAGAACCCCAGCAAACAGGCCTTGCTAAGTTCCCTCAGGTCACTGCACTGACCTCATACTCCTAACCTGTCATATTCCTCCACCACAGCCCACCCTTCACCACACACAGCACAGAAATACGCAGGTCTGTTTCTTCTGGTCTTCATTTCCTTATGAAGGATCCATGTCAGGTAAAACGTATATTAAATAAATGTGTATGCCTTTCTCTTGTTAATCTGTTCGTGTCACTCTAATTTTCAGACCCAGCCATGGACTCTAAGAGGGTAAAGGATAGCCTTCTTCTCTCCTACAGAAGAAACCAGACCAAAATAGAATAAAGGCCACTTGCTTGGGCTTAGCGTCTAAAAGTCACTACCCACTCCTTAGAAAAGGGATATTAGAGGTTTATAACAGAATTTACTACATATCTTTTGTAGTGTGTTGTTCTAGTGCTTTAGAGTTCATATGTAGTCTGTGTAACATATTTCTAATTTTAGTGATAGATTGGGTAATCTGTAGCTAATCTTTTTCTCATAGGAACATCCCAAGATTAAAGAAAAAAATATCTGAGTATAGTTATAGATAAACAATCCAGACCTGATGAACTAGAGGTCTTTTGTCATCCCAAAGTGGGCAAAACCAGGAACACTACGTTGTTCATACTCTGAGGCAATGCACGATATTATAAGGTAAACTGCTTTATCCAGCTCTGAAATCAGGTGAATCTTATTTGTGACAATCAGATTAGAGTAATTCCTTAAGACACATAATATTTAAAGCAGCATTATGCATCTCTTCCTGGAAGCTCCCCAAGTACACAGAAATTTCCTAGCAAGCAGAAGTCTTATCTATTTAACAAGCAATGAGGTGTACCAACAAGTTTTCCAAAAATAACAAAAACCAGAAACTGCTTCTTCCTGGAGCTGTGAGGAATCACCTTCGCCATCTTCACTGAACAGTCAGCTGAAGGTGGAATTCCTGTGCTGTAACCCACAGCATCCAGAAATCAGTGTCGTGTGGAGCTATTATGGCCCACAGAGCAGGTAGTCTCGCCCCGCAGAGATCAAGGGAAAGCAGACATGCTGTGCTAGGAGCCTGAGAGCCATGCACATCCCAGGCCCTCTTATCTGAACTCTTCTTGGGGCTGTGCTACAGATAGCACTGGGTATTGCCAATCCTTCACTAACTGTTCCCTTCACAGCAAAGAGTGAACAATAAGGTCGACAACAATACCATTAGCAGACACTTATGAGTGCTGATTACATAACAAGCACTAGCATAAGTGCTTTATTCCATACTAAAATGTTTCATTTTCCTGTAAGCCTAGGAAGTAGGTACTATTAGGATACATACACATTTTACAGATGTGGTCGCTGAGGCATAGGCCCGTTAGATAATACAGCCAAGGCCACAAGCTAGTGAGGGACACAGCAAAGATTTTAAATTGAGCTTGTTGACTCTAGAGCTCAACTTCTCAACCATCACTCTTACTGCCTCTTGGAAAAGTGAGTTGTCCTGGTTTGTGTCCATTTTCCCCTGTGCTCAGAGCTTCTCAGGGTTCTAAGCTAGCCCGTCATGAATAAAAGGGGAAGAGAAGGAACAGGAAAAAAGCTGTGAGGAGAAACAGGATTGATTTAACAAGCAATCCTGCTAATTTCTATACCTGCTAAATATAGCTCTTCTTTCCTCAAACCGTTTTTAGAGGATAACAGAATACATTTTAATCACAGTTGGGCAGAGAAAGGACAAGAGCAAGTAAATTGTTATCTGTAATGCTTGCACAAATGTAAGGTATTCTTAGCAGTATTTGAAGCTATAAGAAATTCAGTGAATGTAGTTCTGCACAAAAACTAACTCACTGTAAGTCTGTTAACTCTTTGCAGCTTCTGGCAGTCTTTTACCACAAAATATTGAAACTTCATGTGCTGCTCTTACCAAGGGTCTGAGACAGATGGGGTGAGTGTGCCCCAGGTAAAAGAATGAGAACTAAGGTACTTCCTCCTGCATCCGGCACACCTCCTCTACCCAGGAATGAGTGCTGGGGATACAGGAGGACCCCTGGCCTTAAGGAGGTTATTGTCTAGTGCAGGGGCCAGCAAACTTTTAACTATTTTAGGCTTTGCAGGTCATAAAGGCTCTGTCCCAACTACTCCACTCTGCTGTTGCAGCACAAAAGCAGGCATAGATAGTATGTAAATGAACAGCTGCATTCCAATAAAACTGTTTGTTTTTTTTTTAAAGGTAGCTGGCTAGATTTGACCCACAGGCCACAGTCTGCAAACTCTTGTTCCTAGACACTTCAAGAAAGGCTTACAGGAAAAACCAATTTCTGTGTTGTTTCAAGTTCAGACCTGTTTGTTGTCTTTATCCTTGAACAACTTTTATCTGGGTATCAAATCTTTGGATCCCATTTAGCTCCTGGAGTGTTTGGAGCTGTTATTCCACTGTCTTTGAGCATTGGCTCTTGCTGGGGTGTCTTCAGCCAGTTGATTCTTTATCCTTTAAGTCCAGGAATCTTATTAGGATATGGCTTAGTGATCCCAATATCAAAGGCTATGTTTTGGGGCTTCCCTGGTGGCGCAGTGGTTGAGAGTCCGCCTGCCAATGCAGGAGACACAGGTTCGAGCCCCGGTCCAGGAAGATCTCACATGCCACGGAGCGGCTAAGCCCGTGTGCCACTACTGCTGAGCCTGCGCTCTGGAGCCCGTGAGCCACAACTACTGAGCCCGAGTGCCACAACTACTGAGGCCCATGTGCCTAGAGCCTGTGTTCCGCAACAAGAGAGGCCACCGCAGTGAGAAGCCCACGCACCGCAACGAAGAGTGGCCCCTGCTGGCCGCAACTAGAGAAAGCCCGCACACAGCAATGAAGACCCAAGGCAGCCCAGAATAAATAAATTTATTAAAAAAAAAAAAAAGGCTATGTTTTCCACAAGAGATTTTAGCTCATTTATAATTATTGATGTGACAAGTATGTTTGTCATACTATTTTATATTATGCTTTCTTTTTCTAGTTTCAAGATTTTCTTCACCATATCATGCTTTGCTTTATGCTTTCTGTTTCTTCTCATCTTCAGTAGCATACACAGTTTGGTCCAAGTGGGTTACTTTTATGACTGTAACTTACGTGGTATCTGTTAATTCTGTACTGTAAACAATGATGAATTTAATATATTTTTTCCTTTCTCCTTCTTTCACCTCCATCATCCAATTATTCAACCATGTAATTTTATTTAACAGATACCTTTGTAATATTTATTTTTTTTTAATTGGGGTATAGTTGTTTTACAATGTTGTGTTAGTTTCTACTGTACAGCGAAGTGGAGTTCCCTGTGCTATACAGCATGTTCTGATTAGTTTGTAAAATTCATTTAAGTGATGGTTTAATATTTCCTATTTAATATTTTCTTTCATTTTTGTGCTGAAGTCCTATTTGATATCTTCCTTGTTCTTACTATTTTCTCTGAGTTCTTTCATTTGTTTTATGCTCCAGTTCCATAGTAGTAACAGGATAATTAAAATGAATTAACTTGTGGTAGAAAAATTGGTTGTGACTTTTGTTTTATAGTAACTTTTTTTTCCTAAGCAAGTGTCTTTCTCTGCCACTATTTTCTATTGTTTTCCATCACTTTTTCTAGTTTATTCCTTGTACTGATCCTGTGCTGTATATGTTTCATTACTCATCATGGAAGATGGTATTTTCTCTAACAACTATGTGTGGGAGGTCTGTGTTGTATAGATTTCCTGTTCCAGGTGTATTTGAATATTGTGTGTGTGTGTGTGTGTGTGTGTGTGTGTCCCTTGCCCCTAATGGAGATAGATAATGGAGATAGATAAGTGTAGGGTTTTTTGAAATGCAAAGACTTTTCCCTCCTCCACAGCCACAAAAACAGACAGCCTCTTGCAAACAAGGCTTACCTATGTGATTCTCTCCCTGTAACCTCAGCTCCTCTGTTTCCTGAAAGGAACCCAGGTCTAGGGAGTTCTGGCAACTGCCGAGATTTAGATTTTTCACCTGTGGGTTCTCTCACCTAGAGATGACTTGTTTCTGGCTCTTTTGAGCTCTTTACCTGTGGTGTTTCTCTCTGCTTCTTATGCATCCCTTTGCCTGGACCCACTGCTTCTGGCAGCCCTTCCATCAGTTTTGCAGTTTGGAATTTTTGCTGTCTTTTAGTTTTGCTGAAAATGGAGTTTTTAGCTACATTTCTCATTCACCTTTTCACTTCTGAGAGCAATGTATGAATATCCCTTTTTCTCTACATGCCCTCAATAAATATTTAAATCAGTTAGTTCTGATTTATATTATTTTCCTTATCAGTCTTGAGATAATTTCCTCCTTTGTTGCAAAGTGATGTCATGAAGACGTGGGCAGAGAGAGAGTCAGAAACAAAAGCCATGGTATCAGATGGTCTCCCATATGGAGTTTTGGGAGCATTTATTCAGCAAATACTTTTTCAGGTACTTACTATATGTGCAAAAACTGTACAAGGCACTAGTCAAATTTTAAAATATATAAATATGCCCATACAAGCACACTGTCCAGATGGGCATAAATTGTATCCCAATATCTCTATTTAGAAAGGCCTAGAATCTGCTTCCTCTTAATATGTGACTTCTTGAAATCTCAGTTTCCTCATCTAAAAAATGGTTTTGATGATACTACCCACCCTTGTGATTGTTCTGGAAATTATACAAGTTGATGCCTGTTAACCACTTAGCACAATGTCTGGCACAGAGCAAGTCCTCACAATAAATAAATAGAAGGATTGTATTATTATTATTATTACTATTATTAAAGATTTATATATGAAAGTAGTGGATAATAAGATTAGACTGGTAGGTAGGGGTCAGAATGGAGAAGACCTTGAAGATCCCATTAAGAAATTTCATCTTTAGGCTATGGATTCTCCACAGAGAACGACATGATGAAAATGGTGTTTTAGGAAGATTTTCTGGTCAGTCATTAATCTGTGGATAAACGAGGGAATGAAGAGGCTAGCAGCAAAAAGACTGAGTAGGAGGTATATCAGTTAAATGTTTCTTCCATACGGCAGGGGTTGAGATATTTTTAAAGGACACAGCATTGGCACTGACCAGGTAAAGAGGCATCTGAGTCATCAGAAAGGATGTTGGCTGTAACTCTTACCACTGCACTGCGCATACGAGCCAAACGGCAGCCCTATCCCTGAGTGAGAGAGTCCATTCCTGAAAATGTTATTAACTCACATAAAAAGAAATCTGGAAGAAGATGCTTCTAGGGTTGGTTAATTGTGCCAACCAGCAGAAATGCCAGGGCCCACTCACATCCCTCAGAACCTGCCTTTCCCCACACCCTGATCAAAGGGAGCCTCTGGTGGCCACTGTGGCCCCTGCCTGCAGCATCTCTCTGTCCCAGGAGCTGTCTCCTCCCACATGGAGGGCAGGTGGGAAGTTCCAGGGAGGTGACACCGGGGGCAGTGCTCCAGCAATGCCTCAGGGGGGTTGATGGATAGAACTCAGGTTTCCTCACCACTTGGGCAGGACAACTCTGAGATGTGTCCTACACATTGTCCCCGAGGTCCCCAGCAGGACTGAGGCTCAGTGACCAGCAGCGAAACCTGCTCCTTAAGGCACACTGTGCTGACTCCCTTCCTTCCCCTAGCATTCCCCACTTCCCTACTGACATTTCCTGAGATCACTCCCCATAAATGTCTTCAACTTATTTTTCTCAGGATGGTTTTCTTGAGGAGACAGTGCATAGACTTTCAGCCTGGGGTTTGTCCCAAACGCATTCTTCTCATTTTATCAGAGAAAAAAGTACTTTTCAGAAGGCCCACAACATCTCTCTGTGTATGTCCCTGCCCAACCGTAAAGTAATTACAAAGGGAATGAGATGAACACGATGCACTTAGGCCAGTCATGACTCACATCCTGGGGCACAATACAGCAGACACTTGAGTACCATTGGAGTTAGGTTATCAAGGAAGAATGACTGATGGGCAAGCTCCACAGTCTTCCTGGAAAAGGCTTCTCTGATATGTGGGCGCGAGGCGATAAGAACATCCACCGTGACAGTGGCAGTGAAAACCTGCGTCTGAAGCTTGGACTGGATTCATCACCCAGTGAATTCTGAGCCTTTCATCTTCCTTTAGAAAAAAGTGAGAAGTTTTATTAGCCTTCAACTCTGTGATAAACCTACCATGAGTCTGATCTGTGTATTTCTTACATGTAATGGGCTTAATATTGATACACCTTCATCATCCACTAGGAATAACATTTTTCATAATGATCGGGTATTCACACCACCTTTCCTTTCATTGATCTGAGTGCTCAGATCTACATTAGAACCACTTAGGAGTAGATGTGCCACACGGCAGCCTTTGATTATACTGTGAAGTATCAAGTATCCCTACATGCTTCCACATTATTACACCTAACATGGGCATAGAATGGCTGCCTAGAAAGCATTTATTCATATCCAGACAGTCTATGTGGCCGAGACAGCTAATGATTGATAACTCAGGCCACAAAGGGTCTTTGGAAACAAAATCTAGAGTTTATTCTTGTTTCGTACGAATGTCTAATGAAAAGACCGAAGATTCCTCATCAGCCTTCTCTTGACAGCCAGGAGCTGTTTCCAGGCAGACCTCCTGCCTCAGTGCAGGAACTTTGCTGTCATTTTGCTCACTTAACTTTTCCTAAATCCCAGGCAACTGCACCATTCACCGAGATTACCTCCCAAAGGGGAGACCCCTCTGAGGAGGACACAGAGAGAGAACTCCCCCTGGGCTGAGCCTGTCAGACACTTCACAGCAGATGGGGAAGAGAGAAGAGTGAGTGTTTGGGACGTGGAGCTGTCCCGTCAGCAAGGACTTGAGCCCAGCTGCTGGTGCTGCCTGTGGTACGTGAAGAACAAGGTCATGGAGTTTGCCTTCAGCTGGCGCTCTTTTATCTTTGTTGGCATGGAAATAAATTGGTTTCACTTTTTATTTCCTCTGTAAAAGTCCTTTAAATTCTAACAAACTAATGGAGCCAATTCCTCTTGCCACCCCAATCCAAGCCCATTAACACCCACTCTGCTTTTCATCATAACCTGTGTCCCTTTCCAAGCCGAGCAATCATTCACGTTCAGTTTGTCCTGTAGGAGGAAAGACCCAAAGGTGTCTGATAATTCCTGGTTGAGACAGAGATTCAGGGAGGATGTCAGGCAGTTGAGAACACTTCAGAGACTGTGTGCCTGTCAATCTCAGCCTTTGGGATGACAGCCAGGAAGATGGGCCATTAGCAGGAAACTGCCTTTCGACCTTCACTAATGGTGGGCACTGCAGAAGTGGGGGGCGTGGTGAGCCCCATCCTTACAAACAAATGCTGAAGGCCCTGCACAAAGGAAAAAGAAGCAGCCGAAGCTTCCAGCTTCCATCTCACTGAATAGTCAGGCATTGCACAGGGGAAGACTTAAAGGACTTTGAAGCTTTTTCTCAATGCTGTATTTTCCCTACATTTGTTATTTTATCTCCTGTTTTTGCATGATATTAACAGGAAAACCCAATATGAAAGATACCTGTGGTCCCAAATCAGGAAATGGAGTGAGGCAGAGCAGAAGGACTGGGTCCCACTGACAGCTGGTTTCAGGAGGAACAGAAACCAAGGAATAGAGTGAGTAATAGCAGCTCTAAGAAGAGAGGAAGTCAAACTGGGGCATTTCTGGGAAGACAAAGCAAGTGGAGGAAGATGTCCTTGACTTCAGATAGGTCTATGGAAGTCAGACCAAAACCAGAACTCTAGGAATCACTGTGTCAATAGGAGCTGCATGAGTTTTTAAGTCTAGATCTATACCATCCAACACAGTAACCAGTCACCACGTGGCTACTGAGCACTTGAAATGTAGCTGCTTAGAACTGAGATATACATCCGATTTTGAAGACTTCATATGAAAAAAATATATATATACTTTTTGATGCACATTAGTTTTTTACATTGCATAGACAGCAATCGTAATATAAAATTGAAATACATTATTTTAATAATGTTAAGTAAAATGCATTACTAAATTAATTCCCCACTTTAATGTGGTTACTTAAAATTTTTTTTAATAAAAATTTTTAATTACATATGTGGCTCATATCACATAACTATTGGACACCACTTGTCCGTGTAGCCAGAGCATAAGTTGCCCCATTTTGAGCAGCACAAACCTTAAAACACGTATTTTCCATCCCTACTGACCCAAGCATGTCTTAGAGCTATTTTAGACAATGACTAATTAACTAGGAGAGAACTAATCTTGCTTGCTTAATTCCATATCCCAACCTCAAGGACATGGGGCCAGGAAGCAAGCAACAATTTAGACACTATAATCCAGTCACATAGCAAAGTCACCAAACTCCCAGTTCCCTGAAAGATACAGATGAAGGCCTGACACACACTCCTGAGTTGTTTTGACAGGAGGCAGACCCCCTCCAGATGAAAACTGCTGACCACAAGCACTCAGACCCCAGATCATTTGAAACCAGAAGACTGGTGATGCTTGAGACTTCACCTTGATGCCAACCAATCTGAGAACTGTACACAAGCTACTCACGTGCCCTGCAGCCCCCTCCCTCACTCTGCCTTTAAAACCTTTGTCTCCTAACTGGCAACTTGGAGATGGACTGAGGACATTAGCCCACCATCTTCCCAGGTTGCTGGGCTCCTGAATAAAGCAACTTTTCCTTTTCCACCAATACTTGTCTCTCGAGTATCGGCCTTTCCAGCAGTGAGCAGTCGAACTTGCATTTGGTACATCTGGACAAAGGGGTGCAGAATTTCAAAAGTCTGGGTGGGTAAGGTCACCTACTGAAATGTGCCCTCCTCCTCTGGATCCCAGAGCTTCATGCTCCCCTGAGAAGCACTGAAAACCAGCCTCAGTAGGGCCATCAGGTAGGAGAGTTTGGGCCTGCCTGACAGCCAGCCAGGAGGGCTTTCATTTAATGCATTAACTCTTCCTCTTGCCTCCAAAAAAAAAATCAACTTTGGGGCATGCTGATGGCACAGGAAGCAGGAAGCAGGAAAAGGTGTTCATTCCCTTCTCTGCCCCAGTTATTTTTGGTTTTGTCTGAGTGCCACTGTCATGGAAATTTGCATCTCCTTGCTGACCCCAACAGAGACCAGCAGTCTACTGCAATAAGCATGCCATCGGATGTGCCCAGTGCCCTCCCTTCTGCATCAAGGCACCAAGCTCAAAATCACTGCATTACTCACTGTCAGGGGGCAATTTGAATATCCTGGAAACAAGTCTGTTCTATTTACTCAAGTACTGAGGTTTTTCTTTATCCTATTGACTTATTACTGGAATTTGCAGAACATTTTGTGAATTCTGGTTGATTGGTAGGTTTTGGTTTCAAAAAGTCTTTTTTTTTTTTCAGTTTTGTGTTTTTCTTTTTTAAGAAAACCCATTCATCTAGTTAACAAAAATGAAAGATTCATGCAAAGTACAGGTACTTTATCATGCCCTCAATGAACTCCCAGACTAACTGAGTGAGATAGATTTGTTTTTTTTAAAAAAAAGTTACAGCTATCATAAGAGAAATCTGTACAGAATAAGGAGGCACATAAGGGAAGGAGTGATCAATTTTCCTCTGGAGAGATCAGGAAAGGCTCTAAGGGCCTTGGATTTCAGACCCCCCCCCCACCATATACACACACATACACTCCTCCCCACCAAGTCTGAGATCCAAATTAGTGTATCTATATGCCTCCAGACATTTCTACTTGGGTGCCTCAGAAACATCTCAAGCTTAACATATATAATATGTATCTTACTTTTTTCAAAGAAAAAAAATATACCCATTCCTTCCCTATCATCCACAGTGCCTTCAGTTCCCCTGTCTCAACAAATGGCATCACTACCTACTCAGTTCTAAACCACAATCTGAGGCTCACTCCTGATTCCTCCCTTTTCCTGCACACCACCCCAGCCAAGCTACCTAGGTGGCCTGCCAATTCATCATCTCTCTCACCCAGGTTAATGCAGCTGACCCTACATGGACTCACTTCCTCCACTCCTCTCCCTTACAGTCTAATTTCTAGGTAGCAACATACATGACCTTCTACAAACATGAATCAGGTCCTGTAACTTACCTGCTCATACCTATCAATGGATCTTAATTGCACAAATAAAATTCCAAACACTTATCTCAGAATCTGCAAAGATTTCTTAAACAGGACACAAAAAATACTAGCCATGAAGGGAAATAAGATCAATTGAATTATGTTGAAATTAACAACTTCCAATCATCAAAGAGAATTGAAAAGGCAAGCCTCTCTGAGTGAGAGAGGTATTTACAAAACATATACCCAACAAAGGACTCATATCTATAATGTACAAGAACTGAGACAAATCAATAAGAAAATCAGAAACTATAGAAAAATGAGCCAAATACTTGAACAAACCCTTGACAAGAGAGAACATCCAAATGGCCAACATACATATGAAAAGGGGCTCAGCTCACCAGGGACTAATCAAAGCCTCAGTGCAAGACCACTACACCCATCAGGATACCTAAAGTGTACGAGGCAGATGGAATAACGCCGAGCATTGGAGGGAGTATGGAGCAACTGGAATGCTCACACACTGCTGGTGAGAGCGTGACTTGGTACAAAATGGCATGAAAACTATTTGGAAGTATCTATTAAAGCTGAACATATGCAAACCCAATGCTCTATCAATCCTACCCTTAGGTACACGCGCACACACGCACGCGCGCGCACACACACACACACACAAAATCTATGTATACGTACATGCATACACCTGAAGACAGGTACAAGATTGTTGTCAGCAGCACTACTCATAAATATGCCCCAAGTGGAAATTAACCAAATGCCCATTAATGGTAGATGAATAAATAAATTTTGGTTTAGTCACATAACAGATTATTCAACAGCAATGAAAATGATTTCAATCACAGGAAATATATGATTGAATTTCAAGATCATATTGAACAAAGGACAAGAAAAGAGTGCTTCCTGTATGATTTGTTTGCACTACATTCAAAAGCAGGCAAAACTGATGAGTGCAGTTAGAAGTCTGGTAAGTGATTCCCTTGGCAGGAGTGAGGCCATAATGACTGGCAAGGAAACAAGGGGGTGCTTCTGGTTGCTGGCTGTGTTCTGTTTCCTGATTTGAATGTTGGTTACACAGGTATGTTTCGTGTGACAAAATTTATAAAAATTGTACTATGGTTTATGTACTTTTCTCTATGTACCTCATACTTCAATAAAAGTTTTTAAAAATCCACACTTCCAACTACAGCCCAAGGCCCCACCCTCTCCAACCTCACCCCGAGCTTCTTTTCCCCCACTTTCCCTGCTCCAGCCCAGTGCTTTTTTCAACCTCTCAAATACACCAAGCTCATTGCCACCTCAGGACCCTTGCTCATCATGTTCCCCCATTCTGAATGCTCTCCCTGCCCTGCGCCCTTCACCCAGCTAGCTCCAATTCTCCTTTGCACCTAAGCTTGGATATCTCCTCTTCTTGGTCACCACACAAGTAGGTCTCCATCTGTTATTTTCTATCTCAAGCCCCTGTTTCCTTCTTTCACAGCACCTACCACACCTTGCCTTATTTGTCTGTGTGTAATGTTGGCAGGTGTTCTTTCTGGTTAGAATGTTCACTGCACGAGAGTGCAAACTATCTGAGGTGGGCACCAGTCCCTCTGAACCAGGATGACCAACTTGTCTGGTTTGCCCACATTGGTTTTGCTCAGTTCTGAGCACAACAACACAGGTGGTCACCTAAGTCAGAATACAGCCTGCTGCCACTACATAGTAAACACTTAATAAATGGTGAACAAATGAATTTTTTTAAAAGTGTTGTCCAAAGACAAGGTTGCCTACTCTCACCACTCTTATTCAACATAGTTTTGGAAGTTTTAGCCACAGCAATCAGAGAAGAAAAAGAAATAAAAGGAATCCAAATCGGAAAAGAAGAAGTAAAGCTGTCACTGTTTGCAGATGACATGACACTATCCATAGAGAATCCTAAAGATGCTACCAGAAAACGACTAGAGCTAATCAATGAATTTGGTAAAACTGCAGGATACAAAATTAATGCACAGAAATCTCTGGTATTCTTATACATTAGTGATGAAAAATCTATAAGAGAAATTAAGAAAACACTCCCATTTACCACTGCAACAAAAAGAATAAAATATCTAGGAATAAACCTACCGAAGGAGACAAAAGACCTGTATGCAGAAAATTATAAGACACTGATGAAAGAAATTAAAGATGATACAAATAGATGGAGAGATATACCATGTTCTTGGATTGGAAGAATCAACATTGTGAAAATGACTCTACTACCCAAAGCAATCTACAGATTCAATGCAATCCCTTTCAAACTACCACTGGCATTTTTCACAGAGTTAGAACAAAAAATTTCACAATTTGTATGGAAACACAAAAGACCCCGAATAGCCAAAGCAATCTTGAGAAAGAAAAATGGAGCTGGAGCAATCAGGCTCCCTGACTTCAGACTATACTACAAAGCTACAGTAATCAAGACAGTATGGTACTGGTACAAAAACAGAAATATAATGGAACAGGATAGGAAGCCCAGAGATAAACCCATACACATATGGTCACCTTATCTTTGATAAAGGAGGCAAGAATATACAGTGGAGAAAAGACAGCCTCTCCAATAAGTGGTGCTGGGAAAACTGGACAGGTACATGTAAAAGTAGGAAATTAGAACACTCCACACTCCCTAATACCATATACAAAAATAAACTCAAAATAGATTAAAGACCTAAATGTAAGGCCAGAAACTATCAAACTCTTAGAGGAAAACATAGGCAGAACACTCTATGACATAAATCACAGCAAGATCCTTTTTGACCCACCTCCTAGAGAAATGGAAATAAAAACAAAAATAAACAAATGGGACCTAATGAAACTTCAAAGCTTTTGCACAGCAAAGAAACCATAAACAAGATTAAAAGACAACCCTCAGAATGGGAGAAAATATTTGCAAACAAAGCAACTGACAAAGGATTAATCTCCAAAATTTACAAGCAGCTCATGCAGCTCAGTAACAAAAAAGAAACAACCCAATCCAAAAATGGGCAGAAGAACTAAATAGACATTTCTCCAAAGAAGATATACAGATTGCCAACAAACACATGAAAGAATGCTCAACATCATTAATCATTAGAGAAATGCAAATCAAAACTATGATGAGATATCACCTCACACCGGTCAGAATGGCCATCATCAAAAAATCTACAAACAATAAATGCTGGAGAGGGTGTGGAGAAAAGGGAACACTCCTGTACTGTTGGTGGGAATGCAGATTGATACAGCCACTATGGAGAACAGTATGGAGGTTCCTTAAAAAACTAAAAATAGAACTACCATACAACCCAGCAATCCCACTACTGGGCATATACCTGAGAAAACCATAATTCAAAAAGAGTAATGTATGAAAATGTTCGTTGCAGCTCTATTTACAATAGCCAGGACATGGAAGCAACCTAAGTGTCCATCAACAGATGAATGGATAACGATGTGGCACACATATACAATGGAATACTACTCAGCCATAAAAAGAAACGAAATTGAGTTACTTGTAGTGAGGTGGATGGACCACTGTCTGTCATACAGAGTGAAGTTATTCAGAAAGAGAAAAACAAATACCGTATGCTAACACATATATATGGAATCTAAGAAAAAAAAAAAGAAAAGGTCATGAAGAACCTAGTGGTAAGACGGGAATAAAGACACAGACTTACTAGAGCATGGACTTGAAGATATAGGGAGGGGGAAGGGTAAGCTGGGTTAAAGTGAGAGAGTGGCATGGACATATATACACTACCAAACTAAAAAAGCTAGTAAAATAGCTAGCTAGTGGGAAGTAGCCGCATAGCACAGGGAGATCAGCTCGGTGGTTTGTGACCACCTAGAGGGGTGGGATAGGGAGAGTGGGAGGGAGGGAGACGAAATAGGGAAGAGATATGGGAACATATGTATATGTATAACTGATTCACTTTGTTATAAAGCAGAAACTAACACGCCATTGTAAAGCAATTATACTCCAATAAAGATGTTAAAAAAATAAAAAGTGTTGTCCAGGTGAACAAAAAAAGAAGCAGACACATAACAAATATTTTCCAAAACTGGCATAGAAAGAAAGGAAAAGAGGTCAAGATGGAAGACCTCTGCACCCAGCAGGGCCTCTGTGATGCACTTACTAGGAGTTATTATATACTGATGCAACCTTGTCTCAGGCTTTCAAAGTTGCTTCTGTGGTTGGTTGGTGGGTAACTCTCCCCCAAGGCTTCTTTTACTGCCTGGAAGGAAAGCTGCTGAAAGACAAAGTAATAGGCACTGCCTGCAAACACGCTGGTCAAAACATTTCATTTAAATGATCGTCCTCTGTTGGCGTCCTCAGGAAATGGAAGCCCTTCAGAAAACTCGCCACTAATCTGTCAGGTAGAGCAACTCTGCAGCCTCCACAGGCACTGGGACAATCTTCCTTTCCCTCTAGTGTGTCCCCTTCAGACTCCAGTGTCCTCATCAGGTGAAAGCAAGGTTTCTGAAATTGAAATGATGCCCTGAGTGTGTGTTGCTTTCACTCAAGTCCTCCTTTGTAAGCCACTGAGAGCTCTGTGATGGCCTTGCATTAGCAGAACTAGTTACCTGTTGACCAGGTATTCTTGACCACTTGTGCCTGTGGAAGGGATGGGCCAGCAAATTCAGCTGAAATGAAAAGGCAGTGATTTTCATGACTGGGAGTTACAGATTTCGTCTGACAGGAAATCACAGGGCACACAGAGCATTCCACACACATTCTTACACAATTACTATGGTCCAGTATTCCAACCTGGCTTTACTGGTGAAAGCATTTACAAATAACCATATTGTATTTCTGCAACTGATTCTGCAGTTTCTTGAATAAAGGCAGAGTCCATTTCCCAGGCACTAGTGTTGGACTCAGCCATGCAACTTATTTTGGCCAGTTGGGTGTGGGTGGTGTCATAACAGCTCCAGGCATATACCTTAGGAGGCATCACATCCTTCCACTCTTGCTCATACTGTGCAGCCATGAGAAGAACATGTGTCAGGTAGCTCACTGGTCCAAGGAGGGCAAAAGAAATGTAGAAAACACCTGGACCCAACCCATGGCTTCAAGCCAAGCTCCCATGAGCAAGGCCTAGATCAGCCAATCCCCAACCAACACACAGATGTGTGAGTGAGAAGACTGACTGCTGTTTTTAGCCACTGAGTTGGCGTGGTTTTTTAGCCAACATTTTTGTGGAAAAAGAAAATTGACGCAACGAAAATGAGTCTACCTATGACTTAGTGCTCTCCTACACCCGCTAATGAAAGTCAACTTAACCATCCCCTTCCACAAGGTCAGCAGCAACTCTTGGGCAAACAAAGTCATCTCAGACCAGTAAAAAATGATTGAGCATCCACAATGTGTCAAGCACTGAGAACACAGGGACGACCACATCAGTCTCTTATCCTGGAAGAGCTCACGTTCTGGGTGGGACACAGACACCTGAAAAACACCTGAAAACCTATAAGATTCTAAAATGCGCACTGGACTGCATTCCCACTGTGATGGTAAGTGATAATCCCATTGTCCAAGAGAGATCATCTTCCATGCATTGAGAAGATGCATAGCCCAGTGATGGGCAGTGAGGCAGGCACGGGGCCATTACTTTGCACCGAGCGATCAGCGCAGTGACAAGGGACAGGATGTCCAGTCCCTCCAGTCCTCAGACAGTGGCTGAATGGCATTTGGGGTAGTGTCTATATAGACCAACAGAAAGTGACTGTCTCCTGACACTAGGAATCCACTTCCTCCAGAGTAGGAAACAAAATGAGAAGAGTTGGTTTATAGTGTCAACTTGCACAGTTCCAAAGAGCAGTAACCTATGATGTCATTTAGCATAATCATCTTCTTTTTTAACAAATATATATTGAGGTATACTTTATTTACCATAAACTTCACCTGTCTTAAGTATAAATTCAACAATTTTTAGTAAATTCACAGAGTTATGCAACCAGGACCAGAATTCAATAATAGAACACTTCTGTCACCCCAATCTATTCATCTGCAGTCACTCCTGATTCCCATCCCCAGCTCTAGGCAGCCACTAATCTACTTTCTGTCTCTACTGATGGCCTTTATTGGAGATTTCATATAAACAGAATCATATAATAATGTGGTCTTTTGTATCTGGCTCTTTCACTCAGCACGTTTCTGAGGTTCATTCATGTTTTAGAATGCATGATGCCATTTTATTTTTAAGGAAATTAGTTTCCTTTTCCAACTTCACTCCTGCCCAAGAAAAATAGAATTAGAACATTACACATATTTATAACTTTAGTTTCTTCAGCAATCAGACCCAGGGAGGCTGGTGCCCACAAGGAATGGAGAAACTATTGATTGAAGTAAAAGCAACGTCAATTCTCCACCTCCACATCCCTCATCACACTGGCCAAGAATGAATCCAAATCTTCAGTTACCACAGACAGCATCAGAGTCATCATTATTCCTCATAGAAAATGAGAAAAATATTTCCCTGACCACAGATGAAGTGTTTCTCAGACTACTTTGACCTTGATTTCCTCTCTCGCTATCTCTCTCTGTCTCTCTCTGACTCTCTCTAGTAGAGAAAGACAGAGTGAAAGTGTATATGTGTGTGTATGTGTCCTGCCCCCTTTATTGGCTCTACAACTTGTTCACTCAGAATTCTGGAACTTTTTCAATAAGACAGGATCTTATCCAACAGGACGATTGACCAAGACCAGAAAAATCTTCTTACTACATGGAAGACTGTAAAATTCAACCATTAAAGTCACTATTTGTAAATAGAAACTAATAGAAAAGGAGCAACTGATATCAACATGTTTGGTAAATATTTAAGCATTTCAGTTGGGCAATCCAGAAAGGACATGTTTTTATATAGTTGCTTACTACTTCCGTCAGTGAGAATGGGTCAAATCAGCCCCCAAATAATTTAAGGGGACTTTTCCTTTAATAAAATCATGAAGAGAACAACTTAAGCACTATACAGAATACAATTTTGAGTGTGTAATCAGCCAAGGGAATTGTCCAGTCTGCTTGGGAACTATGAACAGTCCCATGGACCAGCCATGCCCCCAAGCACAGAACCGCATTCAAAACTGCTGAGAATATCCTATGCCCAATGCACACATTCATATGTTCATAGCTGTTTCAGACCTCATGTTACATGGCACATCCGTCTTGCACTCTGAGGCCACCTATGACATCACCACAGTCGGCAGAGAGACAATGTCACGCTAAACATCTCTACACGAAGAGGCTGCAACTGTGCCAAGCCTGATTTTGTAAGCCAAGGGGAAGTGATCTGGTAGTGCTTTGGCAGCAAGGTTGAATCCAAAATGATCTGGAGAAGGAGAAATCAGGTTTAAATTAAACAGAATTGAACTGAACAGAGAAAAGGAGAAGACAGAACCTTGTGACTGTAATAAATCCTTCCAATTCAAGGGCAGGAAATAGTGGATGGGAGAAGAAGATGGGAACATAACAAAACCTCCAAATGCATCTGAATCACCCACGCTCATCTGGTAGAAAACAGGGTGTAAACAACACGAAGAGGATACTGCCTGAGGGTCCTTAAGTCACTTACCTCTCTACTCCCACAGCCTAAGCCTTGTAAAGTAAGGGCCACTAGAATTGCCCCACATTTTTAAAATGTGGATCTCTCTGGAAAGGGTGGAGTCAGTCATATCCCTTGGTCCATGGAACATTATCATGATCAGTTTGTACAAGGCCCTTCTCTTGTTTTATTTCTTTATTTACTTTTCTTACGACGTTTCTCTTTCCTGTTTCTCTCCCTGTCAGCAGCCATTTTCCTGTTTTTAAGGTACGTGTTGTAAATATATGCTGCTATTTGCTCTGCAGTATTTTTATTATGAAGAAATAATGTTACAAATCTCATTATGCTTCCTTCCAACTTCTACTAAGAACTAGCTTTTAAATATTTTTTATTTATTTAAACTAAAAAAAAAAAAAAACCAGTTCACCCATTACCCCCCACCCCCTGTCCCCCACCTTATAACCATCATTCTGTTCTCTGTATCTGTGAGCTTGGTTGTGTTTTTTGCTTTTATTGATACATTTTTCTTAGATTACACATATGAGAGATCATATGGTATTTGTCTTTCTCTGCCTGACTTATTTCATTTAGCATAATGCCCTCAAGGTCCATTCATGATGTCACAAAGGGCAAGATTTCATTCTTTTATGTCTGAATAGTATTTCATCGTGTGTGTATGTATGTATGTGTGTATATGTGTGTGTGTGTGTGTGTGTATCAATATCTTTATCCACTCATCTGTCGCTAGACACTTAGGTTGCTTCCATATCATAGCTGTTGTAAATAATGCTACAATGAATGGGGATGCATATATCTTTTCAAATTAGTGTTTTTGTTTTCCTCAGATAAATATCCAGAAGTGGGATTGCTGAATCATATGATAGTTCTAGGTTTAATTTTTTGAGGAACCTCCATACTGTTCTCCATAGTGGTTGCACCAATTTACATTCCCACTAATAGTACACAAAAGTTCCCTTTTCTCCACATCCTCGCCCACACTGGTAATTTCTTGTCTTTTTGAAGATAGCCATTCTGACAAGTGTGAGGTGATATCTCACTGTGGTTTTCATTTGCATTTCCCTGATGATTAGCGATGTTGAGCATCTTGTCATGTGCCTGTTGGCCATTTGTAAGTCTTCCTTGGAAAAATGTCTATTCAGATCTTCTGCCTATTTTTTAATCAGATTGCTTGGTTTTCTACTCTTGAGTTGTAGGAGTTCTTTATATACTTTGGATATTAGCACTAACTTTTTAATGTCCTCACTGCTATGTGTAGCTCAAGTCCATTTCTGCTATCCATGAGCACAAAACCACATTTTGTCTATGCATTCCCCGGATGATAGAATTTCTTCCAACTCCTCACCACCAACAACAATGCTGGGATGATAAGACCTCTACATGGCTCCTGTAGACCAGGTGGAAATTCTTTGAACTATACACCCAGGAGCAGACTACATGCAGACTTCATACCACCAAGAATGCCAGAACTCTCCAGAGTGGCGGCACCGGTCTACAGGACCACCAATTGCCTCCCCTGTCCAAATTTTCTATATTTCGCCAGCCTAATGGATGTCAAATGATAACTCATTATTGTTTTACTGTTACTTTCTTGATTATTAAAAGTTTGAGTATTCTTCATATGCTTCTTAGCCATTTGGGTTTCCATCTTTTATACACTGCCTGCTGATATCTTTTGCCTGCCTTTCTATTGGAATGTTGGGTTCTTCTTGTCGATTTTTTAGTTTTTTATATATTCTAGAAATTGTCACTTGTCAGCTTAGACACTGAAAATGTTTTCTCCCAATATGATAGGTGTCTATTAACTTTGTACATGGTATCCTTAAACAGAAATCTTTAATAAATTCATAAATTTAATTTTTAAAAGAGATTATAAAGAGATATTGGTAAAGTTGGATGTTATCTGTTTGTACATTTTTTAAAGTAAATAACAGGACATGTCTCAAGCTAGCATTACCAAAAAAAAAAGGGGGTGGCATTTATTAGGACTCAAAAATATTCAAGAGCCAGGGGGTGGGGGGGCGGAGGGCAGAGGCAGGTGGCCAGAACCAAGGACTGGAGAGCAGTCAGGAACTGAAGCATCTTCCCTTCTCTCTCTCTCTCTCTCTCTCTCTCTCGCTCTCGCTCTCACTCTCATTTCTACGTCTCTCTACATCTGCCTGGCCCCTCTCTCCAGATTTGCTTTCCTCACTTTCCCATCAGCTATCCCAAGCTCCTGAGTTTCTAAGTCCTCAGTTCACAAAGCTCACTAGTAACTACACATTGCAAATTACAAAATCCTGGAGTAGGGATTAGTAGGTCCAACCGTTTAATCAATAATGGCCAAAAGATAGGGTCAGAACAATAGAGTCGGGGCTTCAAGGGTGCACTACTTTGGTTGCAGCTCTCAGAAAAGGAGACTCAGGCCTGTGCCAACAGCACATAAAGAATGAGGAGAGACATAAAATTTGGTAAATGAGTGGATGTGAGACTCGTGTGAGATTTGTCTTAATACCTGACAGTACTTCCTGTCTTGTTCTCTCTGCTGAGACCAGAGGGCACCTGGAAATGAGTGATGATTCCTGGAGCATTTGTGGGTCTCACTCTTCAAGAGTGACCTGTTGTCCCACTGGTGTCCCTGATAGTTGGTGATATGTCCCAGTCAGCCTAATGAGATGTTTCTATATCCAGACTATATCTGACTACATCAGAGACCATATGTCAAAAGCTGTGGCTCTTGGTCCCTGACTAAGGTCTGAATGGGTAAAAGATTCCGTTTTTCCCATGAAAAGCATCCTCTCTAAAGAGCTATCTGGTCTCTAGGGCCTAACTACAATAACGAAATATATATATTTCAGCCTCCATTATTCTTTTACAAATCTGATTCCACACCTTGTGTATATTACACAACACGTGTGTATATTATGACTATTTTACTTTCCTTTATATATACATATATTACATAAAAATAGTTAATATTATTGAGTTCTCATTATGAGTCAGGCACTGGGCTAAGTGCTGAACATTTATAATTGCCACTCAACACTTATAATCCTCCCACATAATAACTATAGTCCCCACAGTGACTCTATGAGGAATTATTATCATTTCCAATTTTTAGTTGAGGATCCTGAGAGGTAGACGATCAAGTAACCTTCCCAGAGTTACAAAGTGGTGGGTGTAAAGCTCAGATTCAGATATACCTGGATTCATCATCACAACAAGATATTCCATCCTTACATACATGTGGATGTGTTTGTTTGATGTTTACTATTCACTTCTATTGCTATTATTACCTGCCTTAGGATACTAAGGCTCAAAAGTCAGTAACTACTTTCTATTGCTTCCTATTGTACTGCATGTCTCAGCTTAGACATATACCTTTAAAAGGAATGATAAATCTGTGGATGAAAGAGTGCCAACAGCATATAATGCCTGATTTGAACACTGAGGGAAATCCTCTGGGTACAAACACAACACATGAGGAGATTTAAGTGAAACACGGGGAAATGTGGAAGGAGGGAAGATGGATGAACCCAGGCAAAGAGGGGAGGATCTCGAAGTCCAAGTGTTACTGCATCTTCTGAAGAGCAGAGCACAGCCCAAGAGAAGGAGAATCCCAGTCTCCAGGAGGGCCACATGGGTGTGCTTACAGCACACAGAATCATCTAATGCTTAATCGCATGACTCGTCCCTGACTGCCTTTGGGAGTTATTGCAGAGGAGGAGAAAGGACCCAGAAAGACCCAGGTGTGGCTCTTACTTCTGCCTATCATTCGTGATTTGACCTCGGAAATTTTACTTTACCTCCCTGCACTCTCATTGATTTCCTTGTCTAATCCTTCCCTTGAAGGGCTGTTGCAAGAATTAGAAATGACTTACCATCATGGGTGGCATACGGGAGCCATTTTATAAGTTACCATCGTTGTCATCGCCATCATTGTGAACAACGGGGAAGAAGATCAGGGGTCTCCCTGTTCCCCAGTAATATTTCGGAGCCTCAGACACATGGCTGGGGCTTCTGGGTTCCTGTGAGTCTTCTCAGGCCGAGGAATGGCCAGTAAATCTCTATTCTCTCTCCAAGAGACAGAACGGATCCCCACCGCCCCTGCTCCACATTTAGAAATCTTTCAGATTAAAATTGACCGAAAACCCAATTAAAACTGGCTTAAGCAAGAAGGGGACAGTGTTGGCTCACATAACTGGAAAGGCCACAAAAGTGCTGGTTTTAGGACCCGCTGGATTTGAGGCTTAATCCCAGATTTCAGGATTCTTTCTCCTTCCTTGACCTTGATTCTACCTCCCATCCTCCAGGTTGGCTTTAACAGTGTGGTAAAACTTTACAAGGAAAAAAAACCTGCCTGTAGCTACAGCTTCACACATTCTGCCCTGAGCAACACCATGAAAATATTCCTTTTCTGGTTATTCCTGGAAAAGTCAGGGAGTCACGCTGCTTCAGACACTTTGGCTCCCATGCTCATCCTGAACCAATCCTGAGACCAAGGCAAGGAAACTATATTGGTTGAGTTTAGGCCTGGGTTCCACACCCAGCCCTGGGGCTAGGAGTAAATTCAGCCCCACCTAAACCATTTGGACAGAGTGAGGTGGAGGAAGTTCCCTAAGAAAAACTGAAGTGTTATTAGCTGAAGAAGAAAATGGATGCTGGCAGACAAAAGCAAAAGATACATAGCCCAGGCCCTAAATAGCATCAGAAAAATAATAATACCAACATTTACTGAATGCTGACTGTGCTGTGGGATAAGCACCTTTCCTTTGCTACCTCATTTAATCCTTATAATAATGATGCACTGTATATATTATTGCTGTCCCCATTTAACAGATGATGAAACTGAGACTCAGAGAGACTAAGTACTTTGTCCGAGGTCATGACTCTTATAAATGTCACGGTTGAGATGTGAACTTAAGCCATTGACTCGAGTCCATTCCTTGAAAAGATACATGCACCCCAACACTCACAGCAGCACTATTTACAAAAGCCAAGATATGGAAGCAATCCAAATGCCCTTCAACAGATGAATGGATAAAGAAGATGTGGTACATATATATATATATATATATATATATATATATATATATATAATGGAATATTACTCAGCCATAAAAAAGAATGAAATAATGCCATTTGCAGCAACATGGATCGACCCAGAGATTATCATACCAAGTGAAGTAAGTCAGAAATAGAAAGACAAATACCATATGATATCACTTATATGGGGACTCTAAAAACATGATACAAATGAACTCATTTGCAAAACAGAAATAGACTCACAGACATTGAAAACAAACTTACAGTTACCAAAGGGAAAAGGTGAGGGGGAGGGATAAATAAGGAGTTTGGGATTAATATATACACTACTATATATAAAATAGATAACCAACAAGGACCTACTGTATAGCATAGGGAACTACATTCAATATCTTGTAATAACCTATAAGAGAAAAGAATCTGAAAAAGAATATATATATGTGTAATATATACGTATATATATGTATAACTGAATCACTTCTCTGTATACCTGAAACGTTGTAAATCAACTATACTTCAATAAAAATAAAATTAGGAAGGGTAAGCTGGGATGAAGTGAGAGAGTGGCATGGACATACATACACTACCAAATGTAAAACAGATAGCTAGTGGGAAGTAGCCGCATAGCACAGGGAGATCAGCTTGGTGCTTTGTGACCACCTAGAGGGGTGGGATAGGGAGGGTGGGAGGGAGATACAAGAGGGAGGAGATATGGGGACATATGTATATGTATAGTTGATTCACTTTGTTATAAAGCAGAAACTAACACACCATTGTAAAGTAATTATACTCCAATAAAGATGTTAAAAAATTAAATAAAAATTAAAAATTAAATTAAATTAAAATTAAAAAAGCTTTTTAAAACGAGTCCATTCCTACTCTGGTGAATTGAATAAAGACGTCCAGATCCTAATCCCTGCAACCTGTGAATATGTTACCTTCTATGGCAAAAGGAGCTTTGCAGATGTGATTAAGTACCTTGAGATGGGGAGACTATCCTGAATTAGCCTAGTAGGGTTAACATGTAATCACAGTGGTCCTTAGAAGATGGAGACAGAGGGAGATTTGACTACAGAGAGGAGAAGGCAACATGATGACGGAAGCAGAGATTGGAGTGATGCGGTCTGAAGGAAGAGGCCAGGAGCCAAGGGGGACAGGTGGCTTCTAGAACCTGGAAAAGACAAGGAAATGTTCTCCTTTGGAGTCTCCAAAAGGAACCAGTCCTACTGATTCCTTTACTTTAGCCTAGTGGAACTGACTCTGTTCATACTTCTGACCTCCAGAGCTGTAAGAGAATAAACTCTGTTGCTGTAAGCCACTGAATTTGTCATGATTTGTTACAGCAGCCATAAGAAACGAGTGTAGTTACCAAGCCACACATCCATACACACAAACATACATGCACACACATACATACATACCCATAATGCCTCTACAGAGCTGAGTGCACTTGGGGTTTGTGCCCTGTGGCCATTTCCTAGATAGAGCCCTTGAGAAGCAGAGAAAACATGGCCATATGCTGCATGTCCTCCATTTGCCCCTTTAGATCTACGCTGAGCTCTCTCCCCTCCTCTCTACCCAGACGGCTGATGTGTGTGGACAGTATCAGTTGGTCCCTGTGCCCTGCAGCCTTCAGTTGGGGTCCCCAGTGGGGCATACGGGCAGCAAACTGATCGGAGGGAGAGTGATGCTTGAATATATACTCCCTCAGCAACCGATCTGACTGAAGTCTGGCTGCATGTGATGACCAAAGTCCACAGCTCCTGTTGGGGAGCTCTCTCCATACAACTGTGTCTTTTCAGGTTCCTGGGAGGGCTCCTTCCCTGGCCCCTTCAGCCCTAGGGAGGCAATGCTCCCCATACCCCTAGTCTGGAGTAGGCTATTCCCCTGCACCATCTCTTACAGTTTTCTTACATTCTTCTCATACCTTATAAACTCTTCTCAAAATATCCAGTTTGAGTGTAACATCTGTCTCCTGCCAGGACCCCACTGATCCAGCTGTGCGATGGAGCCAGGAAGATAGAGACGTGGGCAGCCAGAAGTAGCAAGGAGAAGGTCAGATAGAAGCAAGGGAATCTAATCTGTGAGACAATCTGTTGACTGAGGGAATGACAGGGTGATGGATATCTCAACTGTACTTCTGTGGCCAGAGGACATCAAGGACCACCCCCTGCCCCTGCAAAGACTTGGCTGTATGTGTCTTAGGGTGCATTTCTCTGGAAGCAGGTCCTATGGGTGCAAGCATTTTACTTGAGAGCTAATCCTTGGGCCTATCAGTAGGGAAGGAGGCAAGCGACTCAGGGGAGGGAAGGATTACTGCTTTCTGTATCTGACTCTGGAAACAAATGGAGAGCCTGGCCTTCAGAATTTTCCCACTTGAGAGATGAGGGGGGCAAAGAGAGTTATACACCAGCCCCCACCTACTGAGGCATCCACTGGTTGAGGATGTTCCCAGGCAGCATGCCCAGGAAGGAGCGGGAAGGGCAGAGAGAAGCCCCAGCCAGGAGGGCAGACCACAGGCAGGGAGATGGAGGTGCCGGCGTGAAAGTCTGTGGGTGTGCGCTGCTACAGGAAAGCCCGAGGGGTGTGGGTGGGCATAGACAGCATATACCCAAAACCAAAGTAAGCTGGGTGTCTCTGAATTGATTGAGACTGTTTCTAAGTGGAAAGTGGCTCCAGAGAGAAATTAATTTGATTTATAGACAAAAGAAAATAAATTCTGTTTGCATCTGAGTTTATGGATGGAGATTCACATCCACTCAGTTAACAGAAAACAGAAACCTACTCAAGCTAGGACAAGCATAAAGGAGAATTCATCACAGGCACACATGGAACCCAAGGGCTGGAGTCTGAACTGTATCAGGGCCTGACTGAAAACTGGAATTGCATCAGGAAAAAAGGCAGCTGATCTCTCTCAACACGGGGCCCCTCTCCAGGGTTCCCCAGCCTTGGGGAACCTTCACGTACTGCCTGTGCTGCTTCATATCCCCTCCGTCTCTCTCTTTCCACCTTTCAGTTTTCTTCATTCTGCCTGCATGTGGCCCCCCAAATGGCAACCCCATCTCTGTTGGGCAAAATTCTAAGATGCCTCCACGAGTCCCCACTCCTTGGTGGACATAACCACATAATCTCCAGGATCATGAGTGTGATGGATTTCACCCCCATGATTAGGTGACATTAAATGGCACAATGGACCTTAAGGAAAAAGGGCTATTTGGGTGAGCCTGACATAATCAGGTAAACCTTAAAAGTGTCTGAGCTCCTCCTGAGAAAAAGAGCAGAAGCATGAAAGGGATTACACATGAGGGAGATTCTCCAGTGCTGGCCTCGCAGGGGGCCACAGGGCAAGGATTGCAGGCAGCATTTAGGAACCAAGAAGAGATCCCAGTCAACAGCCAGCAAGGAAACAAGAACTTTACAATCACTGAAAAAAATGAATTTGGTCAACAGCCCAAAAGACCTGGAAGTGGATTCTCCTTCAGAGCCTCATAAAGGAACACAGCTCAACCAATGCAACTCCAGCCTTGTAAGACTGTAAGCCTTGTAAGAACCCAGCCACATGGGGCCTGGACTTGGGACCTCCAGAGCTGCAGGCTAATAAATGGGTACTGTTTTAATCTGCTAAATTTGCAATAATTTATTACACAATCATAGGATACTAGTATACCATCCCTGGCTCTACACTATCTCCTAATTCAAACACCGAACTCCAACTATATAGTCTCTAAGTCCTAAAATAGTAGAGAGAATCAACTTGTTCCTGTTGGGTGAAGGGTCCACCACTGGTCTAGAGCACTGTGGCTACTGGCCCAGGCAGGTTTCCTACAGCTCACTCAGCAGTGGCTGCAGATGTACAGTCTCAAGCAAGGGGGCATGGACAAGGCAGGCAAACTGCCTGGCATGTTCTGCTATCGCCCTTCCAACTCAGATGATGTAGCAACCTATTAGTCTAGATCCTGCCTTACAGTATGTGCATTTTCTCTCACCTGATGAGCCCATCAAAGGGTAGTTTGCTGCAGGGAGAGAAGCACTATCCCACGGGGCAAAGATGTGGGTGTGAATCCCAGTCATTCTACTTATTTGCTGTGTGAGCATAAGCAAGTCACTTAACCTCTCGAGACCTCTGTCCTCATTTGTGACACGGCAGTCCTATATTGATACCTACCATTCAGGGCTGTTGTGATAATTAAATGAGATGAAGTAGGTAAAGCCCTTCATGAATCTTCAATAAGTATCAATTCCCTTCTGCAATTTTTAGTCTATTTTCTGTGTCCACCATAGCAGCTGGCACAACAGTGCTCTAAGCTCATTGCATCAAATCAAACAAATGAAAAAAAAAATCCATACATTGGTTGTCTGATTGGTGGGGCAACCAATAGCAGAGAAGTAACCTGATTATGACAAGCAGCAACGGTGTCCACAGAGGACAAACTGAGTAATAGTTCCCCCAGATGTGAGTTGGCTGAAAAAGTAACAATGAATAGCATGATGTTAGCATCTAGCGTTAATTGAAAGTATCCTGCGTACAAGCAGTGTGCTGAGGGCCCCCCCCCCCCGGTGTATCTCCTTTGAAGCTTAACAAGGGTCTCTCTAAGTGCCATCAATACCCATTTTACACATGAAGAACAGAGATTCAGAGAGATGCGATGACCTAACGCCAGCTTGGAAGGGGCAGGGTTAAAATTCAACCCTGGGTCTATATGACTCCAAAGTCCAAAGCTTTGAGCCACTCTGCTTCAAATTGTCATGAATGTGGCGACCCGCTGCTGGAAACAGTTCTAGCTCTAGAAACACCTGTGGTACCCATGGAGCCTGAAATTGAAAGATAAAATATAATCCCCTTCATTGGCTGTTGGGCTCTTTTCAAATCTTTACATTTCCAAGTATTTTTTTTTTAATCACAGGGCAAGAAAAGTATCCAAGAAAAATATAATGAGTTTATGTCTGCCAAACCGAAAGTAGCTATTCAAAAGAGAGCCCAGAGCAACTCCATTTCTCTGCCAAGAGGAACACTCCATCAGTTAAGTCTTCCAAACAATTTCCCCTTGATTTTCAGCTGTTTAAAAAATAAAGACAAAATGAGAAGACTGTTGTTTTCTGGTGTTGGAAGCTAAGAGTCTCTGATTTTTGTCTTTGTTTTTTAGCAGAACTGAGACCTCCCAAGTGGCTAAAAGTTCTCTGCACAGCTTGGGGCATCAGAAAAACACCTGGGTTGCCCTTGACAAACATGATTGTCCTTGGGAATGTGATATTCCGATTTATTGATTCCACACCCAGATGGTGCAGGCCCTCTACTCTCCACCATGTAAGAGTCACAGTGCAGGAGAGCAAGCCCCGACTGTCACAATACCCCCAGGCTCGCTTTGATAGTTTTAATAAGCTTGTCCATTCCCCATTTAAGAGTGAGCCATTATTGCTCAAGCCTTTTCAAGTCAGCTTGAAATTCACCTTGGCAAGGATCCTGTCCTTTTGGACACTTCCCCCTGGCTTTTCAAACTCAGTAAAAGGAACTGAGACCTAGTAGGAAATGCCTGCCTGTCTAGAGTCTATACAAAATCTCCCACAGGGCTGCCCTGGCTCTGAGCTAATTGAGCTGTTTGATTCCACAACAGTATCAGGAAAAACTAAGGGTGACTCTACACCAGCCTCCGTGCCCCTGTCTCTGAGAGTTCAGAGGGTCTGTGGAAATCAGAGAACATGATGAATCACAGAATATTATTTGCTTCCATGGGTACCTGGGGTGTACTTTTGAACCCCAGGCCCCATTGAAATAAAATGCTGCTTATTCGTATGATACACTGACAAATAGCAATATTAAACAGATGCAAAAGTTATAGACCCCCTTCCTCTGCACTGTGCCTTGTCTACATGGCAAATTCCTGTTCAAACTTCAAACTCACTCCATCCTAAAGTCACCCCTTCCCCAGGAGGTCTTCCCTGAGCCCAACTTAGCCCGGCACCATGCTCCCTCCCCTGTGCTCTTCAGCACCAATGACACATTGACACTGGCCTTTAGAGTCTGTGAAATGACAAACTGGCGACCCCCAATAACCAAGCCTGTGAGTGCAGGACCCCCTGTTATGTAGAAAAGACCCTGTTGCACAGACCTACTAGAGAATGGACTTGAGGATATGGGGAGGGGGAAGGGTAAGCTGTGACAAAGGGAGAGAGAGACATGGACATATATACACTACCAAACGTAAGGTAGATAGCTAGTGGGAAGCAGCCCCATAGCACAGGGAGATCAGCTCAGTGGTTTTTGACCACCTGGAGGGGTGGGATAGGGAGGGTGGGAGGGAGGGAGACGCAAGAGGGAAGAGATATGGGAACATATGTATATGTATAACTGATTCACTTTGCTATAAAGCAGAAACTAACACACCATTGTAAAGCAATTATACTCCAATAAAGATGTAAAAAAAAAAAAAAAAAAGACCCTGTTGTATAGAAAAGTGCTCTTCAAGGTATGGTTCATGAACTCGGCAAGCCCACACAAGTCAAGGTCAGCGTTTAGAAAGCTCTGCAGTTATTTGACAGTGCTGGGACCTTCTACCAAAGGATCAGTGCACGACAGACAGGAGATAATAAAACTACTTCTTCTTTAAATCACAGTTTGGGACATACTGGGATAAGAGACACACAGGAAGGAAGAGAGGGAGGGAAGAATAAAGGGAGGGAGGAAGGAAGAAAGTAAAGGTGAGTAGGAGTAAGGGAATTAAAAATAATAGGCAGTCTTTGTATCATTAGTTAAAATACACAAAGTATTTTCAAACATATTACATCACTGGGCCCCGACCTCGTTGATGCAAGGTCTTCCTTCTGCTCCTCAAACACTCCAAGCACGTGTTCTCTTTCCTTTGTTCTCTTCTTTCCCTGGGTGCACTGCCCTCCACTGGTTTCTTCCCCTATTATGATCACAGTTCATATGTAATCTCCTCAGGGAGCCTTCCTGGCCACCCAGTCTAGAATGTTCTCCTCCCCCACCCCATGCCATCCCTCTCTATCTATGACAGTGGTTTGGGGTTTTTTTCTCTCTATGGAACTTCAAATGATCCAAACGATCTTATTCATGTATTGGCATGTTGTTTACGGTCAGTCTCCCCACTAGAAGGTAAGCTCCTTAAGAACAGGAATGTCTTGTTCACTCCCAGAATTCCCTAAGCTGGGACAGTGCCCAGCATATGAACAAGTGAATGAATGAATGATTAAACTAGCGAATGAAAACAGTATATATCCTTGTTTCCACTTAAAATGCAAAGAAAATAAGAGTTTATGGACTTTGCCCAAAAGAAATTGAGGGTCTTGCCCAAGGATGCACAGATCCTCAAGAGACCCTGGGCTCCAAGAGAACCTCCCGACTCCAATGCAGTTGCTTCCACCTTATAACACTGCCAGGATGTCAGCGAAAGACCTATAGAGCCTTGAAACATCCAATAAGGAAATTCACATAGGTTGTGTGAAGCTATCGTCAGCTTCTGAAGTTCAAATAAGCACCCCTTTGATATTAAACAGAAAACAGCAGAGCCCTGAAGGGTCTGCCTCCAGTGACATCTAACCCAAACAATTCTTTACATCCCTGTTCTATTCTTGAAAAAGTGGTAAAAGCAAAGACTTGGGAGCCAGGCACACCTGAGTTCAAACCTTGAATTTTCTCCTCCTGTGGCTAGTTCCCACATCTCCCTCCCCATCAGGTTCTTCACTTTGCAGAGCATGCATGAGGAGTCAACGGATGACGTAGGCAAAGTGACCCCAGAAGCATTCAACCAAGACAATCCCTCCTTCTTCCTGTTGACATCTTGTTTAACATCAACTAGTATTACCGGTGTCAAGAGGATGGGAGAGTGAGTACAGAATGAATGAAGATTCACAATCCGCATAGGTTTTCAAGTTAGTAAAGAGCTCTCCAGCTGGCCCTACTATGTACGTGAGGTCCTCACATGTATCCTCCTAACTAAATAATGTTTTAGCTATTCTGTGACCTCACATGCAGTCTCATGGCTAAGAAAATAGCCCTCAGAGTGACCTTCATCTAGGATAAAGGAGGAAATGGCTGCTTCCAAGACCAAAATACAACTGTACTAGGAAATAATCTTAGTTCTTGAAAATTGACGTTTTCACTTTATTTCTGCTTTTCTCCTCCAGCAGCTCAACTAGTAGAAACTAGCTTTGAATACAGACAAGGGTTCAAATCCAGCCCTGCCATTTGCTGGCAAGTTACTTCACATGTCTAAGCCTCAGTTTCCAGATCTGTAAAATGGGCATAATACTTTCACCTCAATGTGTTCTTGGTCAGCTTAGAGATGATATAGTAAAGACTATGGGAGATGCTCAATAAACAAGACTTTAATTCCTCCCCCCAAATACTTGGTCTTAATCACAGGCAAAAACATGTGCCAGTAAAAGCATGAAAGATGAAAGTCCCTTTACAATAGTGCCTGGAACGTAGTGGGTACCCAATAACTATTTGATGAATGAATAAAATGGGTATTTGTTTGCGACTGTCAAAGAGGGAAAAGGTTCATATCCTGAAACCTGGCTTGATGTCCCAGGATTTCAACTCATGACATTAGCCCTAATTCATAAGAATTCACCAAGAACTACGTCAGTTTAGTCTAAAATTTTTGCTTACCTTTTAGCTCCTCTCCAACTTAGTTAAAGAGCCCATAATTTAAGGCCAAATGTGAGTGGTGATATGGCCCACTAGGTGTTAGACAAAAGCTCCAAAGTAATGTCTCCACAGCCACCAAAGTGACTCTTTTCCCTGGAAGAGGAGCAGACAGATCCCGATGGAAGGAATGTTTGAGGTGGCCACCCTCAAGGCAATCTGGCCCTGCAAAGCACAGTTCATTCAAATCAAGGCCACTGACTGAGCCTGGCTTTTCAACTGTGCTCCAGTGTTTTCTGTCAAGAAAATGATGCAGGAAATGCCACCCAAAACTTAGATAAGAGCAGGAAGAAAGAGAATCAGGCCAAGAATGAGGAGCCTGAGAGGAGTCCCCGCGCTGGGGTTTGCAAAGCTCCACACAAGTTCAGATCCAGCACTTAGCAGAGAGATGCAGTTGTCTATCAGACATCAACCCTGGTTTGCGAAGCTGTCAGTCACTACCGTGAACTACAAAGTCACCGTGTGAACTGGCTAGGACCCATGAGGATTTCCACAAAACGAAAATCCAGATTTAAAAAAATGCCAGTGGGGCTTCCCTGGTGGCGCAGTGGTTGAGAGTCCGCCTGCCGATGCAGGGAACACGGGTTCGTGCCCCGGTCCGGGAAGATCCCACACGCCGCGGAGCGGCTGGGCCCGTGAGCCATGGCCGCTGAGCCTGCGCGTCCGGAGCCTGTGCTCTGCAACGGGAGAGGCCACAACAGTGAGAGGCCTGCGTACCGCCAAAAAAAAAAAAAAATGGCAGCGAGCTCAAGGAACATTGGGATTCTCAATACTACTGGCGTACCAAGGCTCCAAAGCCACATCAAGGTCCCCTCTCTCCCTGTCTAACCCTGTCCCCATCTCCTCCTCCTCCTGCCTCCCACTTTCCCCTCCCTCCTCTCACTTTTTATCTCCTTCCCCCAGTTTTGAAAGATGTACAGAATTGAAGGAACAGAGAAAAACAATACAGAACATAAGCTTATTAGCCTATTTGCCTGACATCTACACTTCCACAAAATCCACATACATGAATCTGTTTTCTTTCCTTTTATGAGAAAAGGACTAACTGATGTGATAGATTAAATTTTTCAATAAGTATCAGGGAAGACACAAGGTCAATGTAAATTCGACATCAGCTATCTGTCTCTCTATTCAGTTTGTATAATTCAACAAATACTTCCTAAGTACCAGCAAGAACTATGCCTTTCTCTCTTCTTCTCTGCCCCACACAGCTTCACTACAAATTGACAACCTCCAGATTCCACTGGGCCTTCAGTGCTGCTTGCAGCCTTTTTACAATTCTTTGGTCAGCACTCTCTCCCATTCTCCACACTAACAAATGTCATAATGTTCAAAGTTCTACCTAATCCCCACCTTCTTTACTCAGGAAGGTCCCTCACCTCCTCCTTCTCAGAGAAAATAGAAGCCATCAGGCAAGAATTCCCTCAACCATCTACTTCCAAACTCCCCTGCCTGGGATCCCTGCCTGTGCCAGAAGTGACAGTGATGGTAGAATACTCTGGATCCCACCCTACCCTACTGCCTTCTCAGGACACCTGCCCTGAAGAGCAACCCTCTCTCTCCAGATCTTCAACCTCTCTCTTTCTACCAGTTTCTTCTCCATCAGGATTTAAATATACTTCAGGTTATCCCATCTTGAAAGCAAACAAGCGTACAAAACCCACTCTTCCCCATACGCTGACCCTTTCACTTCTCTCTCTCTCTCTCTATTCCACGTCACACCTCAGCTTGTTGAAAGCAGAGTCCACACTCATTGCCCTTACTCTCTCCTCTCCAATAAGCTTAGGAGCTTTGGATTAAAGCATACTGATTCCAGACATTCTTATCCCATTTGTGTGATCATGGGCATAGCTGTTAACCTCTCTCTCTCTCCATTTTCTCAGTAAAAAGGAATTAATACTAGTTCTTACTTATTAAGTTGTTGTTAATATAAAATATGGAAATGTTGGTAAAGAGCCTAGGACAGAGTAAGCTCTCAAAAATGTAGCTATTATTATTAAATCCCAAATCGATATCTGTGGTCTAGACTTTCTCCTGAGTTCCAGACGCAAAACTCGAACGGCTTTTAAGGTATCTCTACTAAGATGACTCCAGACACTTCAAACGGTTCCAAGTGGACATAGTTGTCTTCCACCTGTCTTTCCCTATGAACCATCACTCACCCAGTTGACACTTCCATAAGCACTAATTAATGACACCTGTTTTCTTCACTCCCTTGCACATCCAGTCCCGATTCTACCTCCTACATATGTCTCAATCTGTGTATCTTCATTCCTACTGAGGCACTGTCACAGATAACACATTCCATTGTCTCCTGTCAGTATCACTACCACAAATTTCCAACTGATATAGGGATTGAACCTCTTCCAATACCTTCTCTACACTATAGCCAAAGTGTGCTTTATTTATTTCATCTGAGTTAGACTTTTGAAACTATACAAAAGTACAAAGACTGATAAAATGAACACATATATTCACACTACCCAGATGTAGCTGTAATGTTTTGAAATTAAAATCTTACCATATCACTAGTTCATAAAATGCTCAATGGCTCCTACTTGTCCTTAGGACCAAATTCAAACTCAGTTGCAAGGTTGAAATGACTCTCCATGACTTCCAGCCTCTTCTCACCCACATCTCCCCACTTACCAATCTGAAACCCAGACCAGAGCAAACCATTTTTGTTTGCTCCAAAATGCCAAAACTCCCTGTGCCCTCCAGGCCATTCCATCTTTGAGGAAGAAAGCATTAAAGGATGAAAAACTGCTTGAGTATGGGACAGAAGCAGAAATAAACATTGGAAGGTATTTGGCAGTCAGCCCATAGAAGTGATGTTCAGAGCAATATCTTAGATGGTACAAGTGACAGCATCACAGAATCTTAGAATTGCTTGGAAATTTAGTTAAATCCAGCCTCCCCTGCCATACAACCCTGAACTTACCCATCATGCCTTCAAAGAACCTATCTTGGAAAAGTAGTAAAGTACATATACTTTGTTTTGCATCTTATGGCTTTTTAATGTACTCAAAGGAGAGTATACAATACATGGAGATAGATAATTATAATTCTCTAAGGCTCCTTGAAGGCAGAAATCTTTCCCCTGACATCCCTCCAAGGGGGTAGAGGTGATCTTTGAATGGAAAAGGAAAGAAGGTCAGTAAGTTCAATTAAAAGTTCTTTTCATAAAGAGAGAGGAAGCATCTAAAGGTTTCTGGCAATTCCTTTGTTTTATGGAGGTAGTTAAAAGGAAACCAGGAAGGAAGAGAAATCTTTCCACTTCTGTGACAGGCCTTGCAAATATTCTTATTTTAAGGAAACACTGCCATTTCTTTTGCTAAATGATGCCTAGAAAATGGCATAGCCAGTGTAAACCAAAATTCCCTTAGTCTGTACTGAAGTCCGTCTTCAAAGACACCTACATCATTAAATGCCTGATGCCACTTGCCTTGAAAATTTTTTCACTAGAAAAATTAGTGAAATACTAATACATGCAACCACACTACCAGAATTATTTATGAAACAGGTAGCCAGTGGGGAGCAAAATGAATTGTACAAATAAGCTACCTAAACCCTCAGGGTTGTGATGGAAATTGCTCTGATTTCTGTGGATGACTTAAGACCGAAGCTTTGTTGTTATTTTTTTCAGAATTCAATAGTTGTTAACTGATCACACCTTTGCTTCTACAATGACTTCTGTAAAATGTGAGAAGAAAACCAAAGGGACTCATTACTAAATATTTAAAAAAATAATTGTGAAAGGGAAAGGAAAGGAAATCTGTGTGTGATCTCTGTATATGTTATCTGTATATTGTTTTCCCCATTACATATAAGAAACCAACCTCTCCTGTCCATAAAGAAAATTTATTCTGGAACATAACTGACATTCCAGTAAAGTAAAATATTTTCAAAGTGTTGCCATTCCGATTATGCAAAAGGTACACTGCCTTTTCGAACAGTATTTTGGAAAAATTAAATTTGTGTCAAGATGGATATTTTAATTTATAATGGGCAGTTAACATAGATGCCTGTAACAAGAGCTCTAAACTATCTTTTAATTTATTATTTAGAACTTTATATCATTATGCGCACACCCTCAAAACTGTCAATCCTCCAAGCCCAGTTCTGAGCGGATATGCTCAAAGAGGTGTTGGTAACACCTAAGTGATGCTTTGAACTACATGGTAAAGTCAACAGAAAGTTGATGAAAATGCAGATTACAGGGAAAAGTTTTTGGAAAATTCAAACACTCCATGATATATAGACCAGGCAGTGAGAGCACTTGCATGAGCATTATACACACAAACACACACGTACACACATGCCACACATATGCATGCACACAGGCATGTACCTAGAGGACTATTTCAGAGGCACAGTCAGGAAGTCAGAGCATGTGAGCTCATGCTAGTCTCTAGAAATATCACCTACTGGAAGGGATCAACCAGTCCCTTAGAGCTAGTCATGGCCATCAACACAGAAGTCACTATTTATTCCGTGTTGACTACGTGCCAGGTGTCACGGCTAGTCCTTCATAATCATGACCTCATTTTATTCTTCCAACAACCATATTTAGTAAGTCGTAATATCCTCATTTTACAGATAAGAAAACAGAGGTGTGTTTCATCGCCAAACTACCATATGACCATGATAAAAAGCAGCAAGGTAATTTATTTCCACGTGGTACTTGTTCCTTGCAGGCAAGCTTCCCAATGTCAGTAGGAATCAAATTTGGGTTTATATTAGATCTGTTAGTTTATTCCAAGGAATTTATAATTGAAACATAGAGAATAATGTTTTTTATTTTATTCTTTCTTTCACAACAGTATATTTTACTTTAAAAGCTAAGGATAAACACTGCCTAATATTCTGATAAAACTTTGTTTGAAGAGAATACAGAGTTAGAGCAGGTGTTGAAGAAATACCAATGCTCTGTACAACTCAGCCTCTTTCAGTTTCATCCAGTTCAACAACTGATAATGAGTTAGTATCCCACCACTGCCACAAAAGACAAAAAAAAGAAAAAACAAACAAATATTACCCTAGCACCTGCTATGTGCCAGACATAGGATATACAATACCAAGTTGGCAGACGCTGCCCCTGGCCCTCATAGAACTTTCAATACTGTCATACTCTTGGGAAACAGATGATTAAATAAGTATTTCAATACAATGTTATAAGTGCTAGAGAAGGAAAGAATCAGGAGATCATAGGAGCATCTACAAAGGTAAGGAAGAATTCTGAGAGAAAAATGGTATCTGAGACTTGGAGGCTGAGGCAGAGTTGGCCATGCATAGCAGCTGTAGAAGATAAGGCTCAAATTAGGTCCTGGGTTTGAGAACACGATGTATGTTCAAGCCACTCTTAAAACAAGCACCATGATGTGGTGGGAGCACAGAGGTGGGGATGGTGGGGGGGAAGACAGTGTGAGAGGTTAGAGAAAGAGATGGACAAGGATGGCAAAAAAATAAGCCTTGAAATACAATCAGGGGCCAAGTCATAAAAGCTTCATGTGCCATTTTAAGAAGGCTGGGTTCAATTGAAAGGGTGATGGAGCAGATTTGAAGGACTTTCATCAGTAGCTACTTAGTTAGTTTTTTGGTTTTTTTTTTCTTGCGGTACGCAGGCCTCTCACTGATGTGGCCTCTCCCATTGCAGAGCACAGGCTCCAGACGCGCAGGCTCAGCGGCCATGGCTCACGGGCCCAGCCACTCCGCGGCATGTGGGATCTTCCCGGACCGGGGCACGAACCCGTGTCCCCTGCATCAGCAGGCGGACTCTCAACCACTGTGCCACCAGGGAAGCCCAGTAGCTACTTGTTTTAACTCCACTCCTGTCCCCAGGATGGAGTATAGCTCCGCCCCACTCTCTTGTGGCTAAAACCTTCAGAACTTTTAGCCTCACCACATGTTAAAATTTTTTAAAGTTTTTCTTCTGCGGTGGACTTTAATTACTCTAGAAAAAGAAACTCCTAATGTCTAGGGCTTTCCCATCCAGTCAGCATGCTCAGCCCTCCCTACATGTCACTGTTAACAATATTCCCTGTCTCCCAAATCAAGGAATAGAGGTCCTTCTGATCCATGCAGAGCTAGAAGGAAAGATGTTAACTGCTCACACCCGTAGCACGAACCCACATAACTCATTCGTCTCCTACAATGCATTTGTCTCCTACACCACCCCCACTACCTTTAGCTATTTTTCCCTTGAAGCTGAAGCTTTTATGTAAATTGAAGCCATTAAATGGAATTATTCCTTAGCAGGTATCACTGATACTGGGTTAAATTCAAAACTATTCCCTCTTTAAAATTTTTAAATTACAAATATATTATGCCAGAATACAACCTTCAAAGCATAATTAAGCAGTCCTTTTTTAAAAACTTAAATACAAAGTGTGTTTTCCACAAGTTTTTTCTCCTCCTGGACAAAGAGAAAATTCCTAATGAGAAAGTGGAAAATGCTTTTGGAATAAGACAATCCAAAACAAAGAAATAAACACACACACACACACACATTTCTGCATCTGAAGACTGAATGGTAATAGAGAAAGAGTTGTTTAAAAGGGATAGTGGGATGACTGAACAAATAATATCCCAAATATTTCAAGTTTCACCCAGGAAGGAATCTCCACTAGCATAAGCTGTAATTTGTCACAGGCAGATGAGAGACTCTAATTCAGAACATAAGCTGGACTCCCACCTATAAAAAATTCTACAAGCAACAGCATGCCCTGGCTAGAATAACGATGCATGACTCATGGCTGAGAACATTCCACAGCTCAACAGACGGCTCTCTTCTGGGGTTTAAGACAGGCAGGGATCAGGCGGCATCCAGATAACAACAGTGAGCTACTGACCCAAAAAGGAGAAAGTCAGAGGCACAGGGGTTCACCAGCCCAGGGAGACGGCATATCTTTTGAAACACACCATTTTCTGGGCGTGCCCTACAGGAATTTCCCTGAAACTCAGAACAAAGCAATTGCTTTGTTACAGAAGCGTGTCAAGGAATTCGTAAAACAAGAACCGTTGGCGCAAATGAAATTCCATGACTCAAATTTTTAATACACTGAGAGATGTAGATCTTGGTTGTTTTGTTTTATTTTGTTTTTTATCTCCCAGAAGCTAAATCTTGTTACGGTACATCTAGATTCTATTTGAGGTTTATCCCTCTGGTATATTCCAGTTCAAATTCTGCATTTTCCCAGTGCACATCCTCATCTGTACCACAGAGAAAAATAAATCCGTTAATGACAGTGAGCCTTTGTTTGGTCCTGTGAGAGCCCATACCCACTCAATTGGACGGCACTGCACCCTAACCCCGGCACATCCAAACCTGAACCTACTGTCCGTCCTCCAAATCCCAACCCTCCTTTCAGCTTCCCAAACTGGTAGCTGGTAACCATCCACCTTCTACAATCTAGAAGCCCAGGGGTCATCTTTGCCTCCTCCCGTCCCTTCCTTCCCTAGCCAGTAACCACGCCCTGTCACTTGGACAGTGGAAACCTCTCTCCAGACTGTCTCCAGCACCATGGCCACCTCCCAGGTCCAGCTCGTTGCCATCTCAGCCCTGAATTATGCAGCCTGCAGCCAAAGTGGTCTTCCACTCGGCTCAGATGGAGTTTCTATTGCTTCAAACCCTGCCAGTGGCTCTCCATGGCTTTCAGAACAAAGTCCAAAGTCCTTACCAGGGCTTAGGAGGTCCTTCAAGTTCCATCTGTTGCCTTTTCCTGAATGCTCCTCTCTGGCCATGCTCCACCCCGTACTCTCTGCTCTAACCAGGCCGAACACCACTGGACTCCTCCAAGGCACTGTGCTCTCTCTTGCCGCCCAGACTTCACACATGCTGTTCCCTTTGCCTTAAACAAGAATGCTCCACCCAACTCCACCTGTCCTTGAGCCTCAGCCCAATGTTCTAGGCTCCTTTGGCATGAAGACACATGTAGGTGCCCTCCCACACATGTTCACAACCCTCTTTCCAGTCACAGTACTTGTCACTCCATGTTGGTGCCTGGGTCCCATCTGTATTGCATCCAAGATTCAGACACAGAACCTGGAACATATTAGGCACTTAATTATTTGTTGAATAAATGAATGAATGACCACTTCTTGAATGACTGAATGATGCAGTGAATTAATAAATTACTCTCCTGGTTATTTTAGCAATTGATAGCATATCCTCTTCCCTCCCCACCACTACCCTTCCCCACTCCCTCCCTTGTCTCTGACTGTTGCGCTGATCTGATCCCTCTCTGGCTCCCAACCTAGTCAATCTGTCCTCAGACCTCCGGATGGATGTGTGTGTGCCATGTCCCTGCGGTCTGACCCCTGGCTTTCCCACAGCGTCTCTTGCTCCCCCATCCCCCTTTGGGTAGGATCGGCCTCAGAGAATCTAATTTCTGGTCCCAGTCACTCAGTCGGCCTATGCCTGGGCCAGTCACTACGCCCACCCCACTCACCCACACAGTGAGGAGCCAGGCATTTTAATACACACCATCGTTCCTGGAGTCCCGGAGATTCAAGCAAAATCATACCATTTCTGTCCCTTTAAATCACGGCTATGCTGTGGAGGCAGGACACACACAGCTTGGTGGGATGTGCACTTTGTTAGGGCAAGAAGTGGCGGTCAAGGCAGAGAGTCACTCACCCTCTCACCACAGCTGCCCCCAGCAGCCATGCCACACATCATCGGCTAGTTCTTTGAAAAGTCCTATGCATTCATCACAGAGCTGCAGAAATTCATGGACACCCAGGGCGCACAATAGTGGAGAATTTGTTCTGGTAAACCAACTATTGTGCGGCAGTGTAGAGGAGGGCCGTGCTTCCCTGCAGACGGAACTCCAGCAGCTTCCCAGCCACTCTGCAGGGCACGCACCACAGCCCCAGGCTGACATCATTAGGACATGGCCACTGAGCACCACTGGCCTCAAATGTCCTTACATGGCATGTACATGCTGAGTCCTGACACAAGCTGCTGAGATCCCTGCCACCGCATCTCTCTAGGCACCACCCGCTGCCCCTCTGGATGTGCTGTCTACACAGACTTCCAGGGGTACAACACTTGGCTGCCTGCCATGACCCCGACTGGCTCCCCTCCAGATTAAGATTCCAGCATCATGGCATCCACCCAAACTAAGGCCTTTTGGAAGGGGGCGGGGGCTGGTTAGAGTCAAACAAATAATCACCCAGCATTTCCAAGCAGGCAGCACACTTCCTATAGACGTTCTTTACAGAGACATTGCAGAGAGACCCAAGACTGGTGTTGGAGGCCAGCCATGTTGCAGTTGACAGACTTGGGTGAATCTTGAAGAATATTCTCTCTTCTTTATGCCACCTTCAGATATCCTGCTGTCTTTCTTGAAGGCATTTTTAATCTGAAAAGTGCAAAATTCTTAAAACACAGAAGGTGGAATCGGAAATACCACATTTGATATCAGGAAGGTGTGGGCTAGCCTTGAGGAAGAAGTTGGAACCTTGATCTCAAAAGCTATTAAAAGCCATTCTGTTCTCCAATCCCTTCATCTGCCCGCCTGATTGCTTTTAAATGGAGATGCGCTATCTCAAGGAGAATAGGGTGTAGAAAATAGAATGCCATTTTTTTTCTCTCCACTATCTCACAGATAATGACGTGGGTGCGTCCAGAGGTAGAGATAACCAGTGTAAATTAAAAGCTTAAGTGGGAGCCTGTTACAGGCCACCTCCATTCCCTCTTGCCTACTCCCATCCTCACACAATGCATAATACAACTGGAGAGAAGGCCCAAAACATTATCTCTAGAAAACTCAATCACTATAACCAATAACTCAGTGGAATGCCCTTTGTTAAGCCACAAGCCTTTGATTAGCAAGTTTAATTTAAAGGGATTCCTACCTCTCCCACCTAAGGCTGAGCTGCATGGATGGTTATCATGGTGATAAAGAGCATTTATAGGCCGAAGGGGGTCTCGGATTCAATTCCATCGAATTGCTGTTAAGTCAGATCTGCTTTAAAGAGACTGGAGGGCTTCCCTGGTGGTGCAGTGGTTAAGAATCCGCCTACCAATGCAGGGGACACGGGTTCGAGTCCTGGTCTGGGAAGATCCCACATGCCCTGGAGCAACTAAGCCCATGCACCACAACTACTGAGCCTGAGCTCTAGAGCCCGCGTGCCACAACTACTGAAGCCCATGCACCTAGAGTCTGTGCTCCACAAGAGAAGCCACCGCAGTGAGAAGCCCACGCACCACAACGAAGAGTAGCCCCCACTCGCCACAACTAGAGAAAGCCCGTGCGCAGCAATGGAGACCCAATGCAGCCAAAAATAAACTAATTAATTAATTTTAAAAAAGAGAGAGACTGGAGGCAATCAGAATGACTGTCCCATGGATGACTGTCCCATGGCTGGTCTAAAGTAACCCCTGGAGGTCCCCCACCCATCACCTTCATATCAGTGACATTGCCCTTTCTGGCTGGGACAGAGCAGGAATAATCAAAAAATACGTATTTCCCTCCTTCCATGACTTCAGAAAGTGGTCAGCTGCAGAAAATTCGGGTCTTCGGTTTAAATGGAACAAATGACGTTGAAAATCCAAGACAGACTTAGACATTGTTTAAATGATCTTAGGGACAGTACTTCCATCCCAATACAGTCCCTGTCCATGGTATGAATTCGCTTCAGCTGGAATCTAAACTACAAAACCCATCACACAAAGCCCAATGTTCTGAAGGATTTTTCTCAGTGAATTTAGAACTTGAAAAAAAAAATACAAAAGTGCATAAAAATCAGGCCACCACATCAGCCCCTTATTCAGGTTAGGAACAAAGAGAGAAAAAAACAGCAAGAAAAAATACCTAAAATCATCATGTCACTTGATTTGACTGTTCTGTCCAAATCTGCCCACACCTATTCCCAGAGCTCTGCTGAGGAGACAGGGAGCCAGAGGACCCTGCCCACATCCTGCTGATGGACATCTCATTAAAAGTAAGCACGAAGGGACTTCCCTGGTGGCGCAGTGGTTAAGAATCCGCCTACCAACGCAGGGGACACGGGTTTGATCCCTGGTCCGGGAAGATCCCACATGCCGCGGAGCAAATAAGCCCATGCGCCGCAACTACTAAGCCTGCGCTCTAGAGCCCGCAAGCCACAACTACTGAGCCCACGTGCCACAACTACTGAAGCCCGTGCACCTAGAGCCCATGCTCCACAATGAGAAGCCACTGCAATCAGAAGCCTGCGTGCCTCAACAAAGAGTAGCCCCTGCACGCCACAACTAGAGAAAGTCCATGCACAGCAACAAAGACCCAATGCAGCCAAAAATAAATAAATTAAAATAAATAAGTTTAAAAAAAAAAAGCACAAAGAGTCTCTTTCACAGAAGGTTAAACTCAGGTACCAACATTCTAGTTAGCTGTTTAGCTGCAAGTACACTCAGAAGGTCATGTAAACAAACTAAGGTGTTGACTTCATTTTGGAATGGCTGCATGTGCATGTGTGTCCACTTGCTAGTGAGAGAGAAGGGGTTAGGGAGAGAGGGAGGGACGGAGTATGGGAGGATGAGAGGAGCATCTCAAAGTTTCTTTTTGCAACCATGATACCTCCTGCAAAATACCTTTGGAATCCCCTTTTCCCTTGAGCTTTCTTAAAGGATTTCTTTTGCTTGCCACCAAGAGATACCTGTCCATGTCATGTAATCCTCCATGTGTCCTTTTATTATGATTTGCATTTTCCTGAGTTAAACCATACCTTTGGGCATTTATTATGTATTTCAACAACAACAAAAAAATTCTTACAAATGTCACAGGATCCAAATGGCTTTTTACTCCAAATAAAAGTATGGCATTTTATTACATAAATTACCAAGCTAGAAATGACATCTCCAGTTTTCAAGAGTTAGTAACAAAACAGAGCTAAAGTCTCTGTAGTAAAAGAAGTAGAGGGGCTTCCCTGGTGGCACAGTGGTTGAGAGTCTGCCTGCCGATGCAGGGGACATGGGTTCGTGCCCCGGTCTGGGAGGATCCCACATGCCGCGGAGCGGCTGGGCCCCTGAGCCATGGCCACTGAGCCTGTGCGTCCAGAGCCTGTGCTCCACAACAGGAGAGGCTACAACAGTAAGAGGCCCGCGTACCGAAAAAAAAAAAAAAGAAGCAGAAGAAGAAATCCTTGAACCCACTGAAAGAATGAAATAGATGTCAAAGGCCCCTCACAACTACCCTCTAATCCTTATCCTACACATCTTTCTGAATCTTCTGGAATTTCTGATGATTCTGTTTTATTGTGTTTTGCTTTGGCAAGTGGTTGGGGAGCTAAGTAGATGTAGCTGGACGATGGAGACAGGAAACGGGCAATCGGGCAATCGGCTGGAATCTTTGACACCAAAACAATAAAATTGTGAAGAATTCATTTCCCTTATCTGCTTTCTTCTGGAACCAAAAACAGTACACAATCAAGCACATCAACTGTCGAGGATAAATGACACTTACAAACAATGACCAAAATAAGCAAAGGTGGTGGAGATTATTCTTTATTATGCTTAGTTCTTGATGTTTGGGTCAAAAAAATAATCCTATAGCTAAGAACCCTTATTGGGACTTAGAACTCAGTAGAAGTTTCATTGTATAGTGTTCTTCTCTGTAAGGTTATTTGCTGAAATGAGATATTTTCTCATGTGACATTTAACTGTTGTGGTATAGAGGGCTTTTTTTCAAGGATTTATACACATACACTCAAACTGAAGATGGCCATGTCCCCTGCAGAACCCTCAGCAGGAATTCCCAACTGGTTCTTACTTTTCCATAGGAAGTAAGCTATTAAAGCTGCAACAGGATGTTAAATTGGACTTTTCCTAGGGTTGCCAGGCAAAATACAGAATGCCCAGTTAAATTGAATTTCAGGTAAACAATGAATATTGTACAGAACATATTTATATCGAAAAAATTTATTTGCTAAATATGGCGACTTTAATACCTCTCATCTCAAAAATTCAACTGAAACTCCAAAGATGAAACCACTGGGTTATAAAAACACCTCAATATCCCTAAAAAGAGCTGCTAAACATTCCCTTGCCTTTGGATTGATTCTGCCTCAGCCTTTGTGCTTGAAGTTCCTTATTTCTCCTTCTCTTCTGTATACTCCAGCCCACCTCACCTAAGACTCCCCTTTCACATTTATTGTCACTTATAACCTTGCAAACTCCTTCAGGGTAGGACCAAGTCCTCCTATTCATCTGTTTCCCCAGAGCCCTGAGAACACACAGAAGATGTTCAATAAATGTTCACTGAGATCAAATGTTTGCCCATGGCCTTCTACATTGATTCCAGACTTCTCTTGGCTTTTGTGAGCTTTCATAACAAAGCCTCAGCTGGATAACCTTATTCTCTACTTCCTCTCAAAAGCCTCCACGTTTATTAAGCTTTTGTTCTTGCTGTTTCCCAAACGTGCTTTACTCTGCCTGCCTCTCTCCTCAAGCTAATGTAGGAGCCCATTCCACAATGTCTCACCTCCACTCCTGGAATTTTACACAAGCTTTACTTAAGATCCAATTCAAGCAGTCCATTCTTCAAGAAGATTTCTTTGATTATTTCATCTAATGCCACCCCTGGTTCCATAAAACTTCCATTTTACAAGTTAGAGCATAACACAAAGTTTCACCTTCGATGTTTGCTAACTGTTTGGTCTGTTAGTTCAGTTGCCTCGGTTCTAAGGTCCTGAAAGTCAAAGATTGCGTCATAAATGTCCCTTGTCTGCACCCCCTCTTCAGCACAATGCTTGCCCAGTGGACATACCCCACAGATAGGCACTGGATGTTATTTCCATCTCTTCTGGGACCTTCTACTAAATCATTGGAGTGTAATTCATGGCTTAATACCTTGGCTTCAATCTTGGCCTGTTCACAAATTTTTATCACTGTGATAATTTTTTTAAATCACATTTCATTTTGATGTGTATTTTTCTGACCATTAGATGTTGAGTATCTTCATATTTATCAGACATTTACATTTCTTCTTCTTTCATTGACCAGTTCTTACATAGTATATTTAGCTGAATATTCTGGTTTGTAGTTAGTTTGAAATCTGAGGTTGAGATACAGTCTTGGGAATTAATAGCCTGGGTATAGCTAGTGAAATAATGGTTTTCATAAGACAGACCAGGGAGTGTGGTAGGTATGACAACCCAAGTGGGCTTGTCAGAAAAATATGGATTTCTATAGTTAATTTTTCAGAATTATCCATTTAGCAATAGCCAAGTAAACCAGAAAGGAGCCATTTAAAACCTAATCTTAAGTCCTCTGCTCACATGTGATGCTGTAGGATTTTGTTGGGATGAACTAAATCATGTTTCCAGGAATCAAGCATATTGGTAAGTGGGAACTTTCCAGAAGGCAGTATCAATAAAGCTGTGCCTGGCCTCCAATTTGACACTGTGAGATAGAGATGTAGCCGGCAAGGGATGGTGGCAGCACTGGGTTCTGGGTAGAGCTGATAGTAGTCCAAAATAATGAAATCGTATCATGTGCTCTGCCTGGGTATAAACTGTGTACAGCAATTTCTCTGGCTACTGGGCCAAAGTCAGCATTACCCACTGCAGATTGGAGGGTCAGAAATGTTGACATAGAGTTCACCATTAAGCAAAACAAGGCATGTTGTTTTAAGTCAAACAGCCATCATATTAGCTGTGTAAGGAAATAATTTTGAGAGATGCCAAAGGGTCAGGCTATACCATTAGCCACTTTGCTATGACAGAATATACCAAGGGCATGAGTGCAGGCCAGTGTGCTTGCCTGATATAGCCAGACATGGAGTCCTAATGCTGTGACCACAAACTGCTGAAGACACTAGATTCTGCAAGGGGAAGTGAGAATGTTTTATCTGCCCCGGTTCAGGGATCATGAAAGCTACGTTTGTTCCTCCAATAGCAAGAGAGGTCAGGGGATGATGATAAAACTCCACCACTGTGAGATCTCATTTCAGCCCTGACATTCTAGAATCAGAATAAGCAGGGAGGCAATGAGGCTAGCCAAGGATGCGTTCCTCACTCCCAAACACGGATGGTCAAAGTAATATAATCGTGGTTATAATAACAACAATAGTTAACAATGAATAAGTACCTTCTCTATGCCGGGGACTGTGCTGTAATACTTAACACAACCCCATAAGATAGGGTGGATCATTTAGGAAGTTACTCATGGCTTGGCATAAGCTTCCTGGAAATCTTTCTTATCTCTAGAACTTCCTCAGGATGCAAAATCCTTGCTATTTTACAGAAGTAGCACTCAACTCTAGCCTCATGTGCAATATACAGCGTGAACACAATCTTTGGTTTCATTTTTTTCTTCATTATTTCTTCTTTTTTGGTCTTGGTTGGATATCTGTGTAGCCATCTAAGAGAGCAGATTACTACTATGAGTGAACACTTCCAAACTCAGCTCTCTTGCAAGATATAAGGAGGAAAGGCTGTGACAAAATAAACTGACTTGTTCTTGTGGATGTTGGGTAAGAGAATCTGGCCCACTACCTAAGATCTTGGAAGAACCCCAAGGAATCCTTGTTTGTATAGGTGTGCTATTCTAAAGAAGCTATTTTTATGATTAACTTCTATTCTGAATGACAAACGGGAAGAGAAATCCTTGAACTTTCACACCAAACAATTGCCAAGTTTTGTTTTACTGTAGTGACTCAGAGAATTATATTGTCCTGACCTCAGAAGTCTTCATTCTGTTTTGGAAAGTAAATAAACCAAACGGAAACTTTTTTCTTCTTCACTGAAGAAATGCTCAGAATTCTGTTCGAAGACATGATCAACCCATGATATATGTTAATTGCTTTCTTCACCATTATTCTTTGTTTATATTGTCAACTTTCAGCCTGTGTCTTTTAACCATTAGTTAAAAGTTAGGAATTCAGCTGTTAATTCACTGGCAAATTGCACTCCCTTTTTTCCTCTGTTTGTGATGTGGCTTTATAGTTTAATCATGTAATATGTCAAAGTAATAGTGATACTAAAATAATAGCAACGAAAAAGACTTGGAATAGAGTAAAGCCATCTGTTGGAGAGACTTCAGAGTAAATTGACATCAGAAAAAGATCTCATTCATTTGGGAAGCTTTAATGGATCCCATGTGCCAGATACTATGGTGCCCAGTCCTTAGGATGGATGAGCTGGAGGTGAGCTGGAGACAGCATCACATGGAGAGAACGTGGGCCTTGGGGGCAGATGGAGCTGGCCTTGGCTTATGCTGGGAAATAGGTGACAGCTGCTTTCCACCAGCCACTGACGGTCCTCTCTGGATCGCAGAGGTTACTTACTTGAATTTTTAACTTTATATTTTGAGGTAATTATAGATTCATATATAAGAAATAATTAAAAAATGACTTGTACAGCCTTAACCCAGTTGAAGCAGTAACATCTTGCATAACTATAGTAAATATCACAACCAGGAAACTGACACTGATACAATCCAACCTCATGCAGATTTCACCAGTTTTACACACACTCAGTGTGGGTGTGTATGTATGTGTATATTTAGTTCTGTGCAATTTTTCACAGATGTAGATTTGTGCAGCCAAAAGCATAGTCAAGATGCAGAGGTTCCATCACAAGTACCCTTCATTTATAGCCACAGCCAACTCCCTCCCTTCTACCCTCTGGCAACTACTAACCTGATCTCCATCTCTATGATTGAGATAGATGGAATCATATAGTATAACCTTCTGAGACTGGCTCTTTTCACTCAGGATAATTCACTTGCAAACCAACTGAGTTGTTGTGTGTATCAATAGTGGGTTCCTATTCATTCCTGAGTAGCATCCATGGCGTGGATGGGCCACCGTTAGTTTAACCATTCACCCACTGAATCACGTTTGGATTGTTTTCAGTTTTATAGCCAATAAAGTTGCTATGAACATTCACGGATAGGTTTTGTGTGAATATAAGTTTCCGTTTCTCTGGGATAAATAAATACCCAGGAGTGCACTTCTGGGTTGTATAGTAAGTATATGTGTAGTTTTATAAGAAATTGCCAAGTGTTTTTCTAGAGTGGCTATACCATTTTACATTTCCACAGCAGTACACGAGTGATCCAGTTTCTCCACACCCTTGCCAGCACATGATGTTATTACTATTTTTATTTTATCATTCTGATAGGTGTACAGTTATATCTCGTGGTGGATTTAATTTGCATTTCCCTAATAGCTAATGATATTTAATATCTTTTCATACGTTCATTTGCCAGCTGTATATTCTCTTCAGTGAAATGTCTGTTCACGTCTGTTGCTCATTTTCTAATTAGATTGTTTAATTTTCACTGTAGAATTTTAAGAGTTCTTTATATATTTTAGATACAAGGTCTTTTCTAGATATGTACTTGCGAATATTTTCTCTCAGTCTATAACTTGTCTTTTTATCGTCTTAACATAGCTGAACAGAGCAAAAGTTTTTCAATTTAATGATGTCCAGTTAATCAATTTTTCCTTTTATGGATCATGCTTTTGGTGTCAATCCCTCCTTGACACCAAAAGAACTCTCCATTAGTCCCACGTCCTAAATGTTTCCTCTTATTTTTTTTCTAGAAATTTTGTAGTTTTACATTCAAGTCTATGATACACTCCGAGTTAATTTTTGTATCAGATATGAGGTTTAGTTTGGGGTTTTGTTTGTTTTGCCTATGGATGTCCAATTGTTACAGCATCATTTGTTGAAAAGGCTATCTTTTCCCCAACTGATTGCTTTTGCAACTTTGTAAAAAATCAGTTAGGCATATATGTGTTGGTGTATAACTAGATTCTCTCTGTTCTGTTCCATTGATCAAACTGTCCATCCCTTCATGAACACCATACTGTCTGATGACTACTACAGCTATACAGTAAGCTTTAACATCAGGTAACATGAGATTACTCCCACTTTATTCTTTTTTTTCCAAAATATTTTAGTTATTCTAAGTCCTGTGCATTTCCATGTAAATTTCTGAATAAGCTTTTCTGTGTCTATTAAAAATCATGCTGGGATTTTGATAGGATTTGCCGTCAACCTATAAATCAATTCAGGGAAATCTGACATCTTTGCTATGTTGAATCTTGCAATGCATGAACACCAGCTTGATTTTAATTCTCCCCTGCAGGTTTCTTTGCCTCAGCACCTGGGTTAAAACATCCCTGGAGCCCACATCTACTGAAACGACACCTGAGTTTACCACAACCTTTGGATCCAGAGCTGCCCTCACTGGCCCTGGTCTCTGGCACAATCCCCTGTGATTACAGCTTTGGCTACTACCTGTAACACTACTGCCAAAGCCAGAGTTGTATTTGAATCCTACAATTATCAGGTGTCAGCTGAGTAACCAAAGCCTCGATTTCCTTATCTGTGGGATAACAGTGGCTTCCTTGGAGCCTCTCGATAGCTAGGTCTTAAAGAGGGGCCATTATTATTACTCTATCACATGATCCTACCACTTACCTAAGTTGATTTTAGCACCTAAAATGCCGGGATGCAATCATCCTTATTAGTAAAATTTCACCTGTTAATCCATCGTTCCCATTTGTTGTGACCATTCTGGACCCCGGTATCATCCATATTTTTATCCCAGTCATTGAAAAATAATAACAAAGAAGGCAAAGAGATATGGACAGAGTTTGACACATACTAGAGAAATCTGTTCTCATGTAGGTCCTTTGGCTGCAGTGAACAGAAACACATTCTGGGAAATTAGGCAAAAGATATGGATTAAAAGGAAATCAAAGAATAAGGCAGTGCCAAAATCAGAAACATGACCACCTTGCCTAGGAGGCTGGAATGAACAAGTTCTAACCATCATCTGTTTGTCTATGTCACTCTATTAAAGATTTGAAGAACTAAGTGAAAGGTCCTCTTGGCTGAGCTCAGGCACTGTGACTGGCTCCCAGCTGGACCAGGCAGTAGGAGGAAGGATCTGGCTAACAAGACCCTTCAGTATCTGTTTACAGACAGATTCCACTTGCATTTCCTGTCGACCCAAACTGCTCACAGTGGAGAACAGGCTATGCCCCAGATGGAATCACAGTGCTCTCAGGAAGGGACATGAGTACTTATATACCATAAAGTGCTGAAAGTTTACTCTTTTTTTTTATTTGATCATGATTCACTAATTAGCAGTCTCTGGCAATGGCCATTCATCCAGAAACAGATCCACCCAACTGTTTAGGAATATAGATCCACCTGCTCCACTAAGGATGTGTTAACAAATCGACAGTCTTGCTGAAATGCAGGTGTGTGAAGCCTATGACATTTCATGAATCTGTTGGAATCCACTGGATTCACAGCCCTCACATTGGCACTGAAGCTGCCACACTGGTTGTACAGTGAATTCAAGTCCCTTCCTTAACCTCAGTGCTCAAGTTTTTTCATTGACAAAAGAGGGATAATGGTTCTAATCTCACACTTTGGTGGGTTTTTTTAAATTACAAAGTACTACATATCTTATTTGTTACCTGTGTGCTACTTATAAACCCAACTGCCTTTTTATTTTTATTTTTTTGTGTGGTACGCGGGCCTCTCACTGTTGTGGCCTCTCCCGTTGCGGAGCACAGGCTCCGGACGCGCAGGCTCAGCGGCCATGGCTCACGGGCCCAGCCGCTCCGCGGTATGTGGGATCCTCCCGGTCCGGGACACGAACCCGTGTCCCCTGCATCGGCAGGCAGACTCTCAACCACTGCGCCACCAGGGAAGCCCCCAACTGCCTTTTTATAAGCAGAGACTACCAAGTGGAGAGTCCTTAATTTTGTTTAGTTTTTTTAGAGGATTGAGGCACAAATCAGAGAGAAGAAATCTGGAGGGAAAGTTGAGTTACTCTGCAAAAGAGAAAAAAAGAGAAATGGAAGACCTCCTGCTACCTGGAGAAATCTGGGAGGGAGCGGTGAGGAGCAGGGCTGGGAGAGAGGGAGGAAGGGCCGGGAGGTGGCAAAGACGCATGTTGTATAATGCGACTCCTCCCACAGCCCCCCCCCCACCGGGTGAAACCCTGCCCAAAGAGGCAGTTTCATGTCTGAATGGACGCGTTACAGGACAAGGGCAGTTTCAGGAAGTGGAACCAAAGTAGCAAAGAAAACCCATCCCACTTGGATCTCCACCCTAAGAAGTAGCAGAAATGTAGGATTTAAAGCTCCATGCACCATGGAATTTGGGCACTAAAGGCAAACACACAGAGACCTCCAAGGGCAAGTAAGCCTCCTGCCAACTTTTGGATTACACATATTTGCGTTCACATCTAGGAACAATAGAAAATCAAAATCCCTAGTCCCTGGGTGATTTTTCTCAAGCAGAAAAAGGAAAAAAAAAAGGCTCTTTGTGCCCTTATTCCATCTTTGATCTTTTATCCGTTCTCTAAGGGCATAAATGACTGTTTATACATGTTTCCATATAAAAATCACTATCGAGGACTTGTCTGTAGTTGTTTCCTGCTGTGGACTCTAACACAGAAGCCTTTCCTTTTGAACCAAAAGTACTGAAAATCAGCACCCTACAATGGCCATGCGCTAGATTCCTTTGTTCGTGGGCTCTTTGGCCATATGCTTTGTAGGGTACACAATCAGTCACAAACATGAATAGTGTGTGTCTGCCGTGTGGAAGGCCTCCCACCCATTTCCCCAGGAGGTGCCTAACCATAGCCTCTGCAGAATGTGGGTCTGTCCTCCATCACATGGTCCTGCCATTCCAGCCACGGCCAGGGCTGCAGATCTAACACCAGAGTAGCCAAATTCCAGCCTCTGGAGTGGCCACAGGTGAAAAGACAAGCTAGACCTGTTGGACTCTCTTTCTTGGGAGTTTGAAACAGGACATGGGTAAGGAAATGCTGAAAGTATATGTCAAGGAAGGGCACGAGATAGCTTTAGAGGCCCTGAGGAGTCATGAACAAACCAGAATTAGGAGAAAGCAAGCCAACAGCAGAAGGAGAAGGAAGCAGACATAAGAAAATTGGCTGTTTCATATTAACCCCACCTGTTCCCCAGGTCTGAGCAAACACAAGCCACACTTTTGCTCACCGCCTCCAATTTTCTCTTCTTCCTCCTCCTGTCTCCTCCCTTCTGCGCCTAAACCCACCAAGGTGGAATGGTTAGAGATGCCATCAGGGCTGATGGAAATGCATGGTTCCAATTCCCTGGTTTTTCCCAATCCAGAACGAGATCACAAAGACATGCTGACCAGCTTGCCACATGCAAGCATAATGACACCAAGGCCTTTCCTTGTGGTCTCAAAGTACCCAGATAGAAATAATATCTGAGAACTTACATTTCCCACCACGGTGCTCTTCCCTCCCATGGGATCAACTGTAGCCCCAGAAAAAGAGAGGCTGGCTCTTGCAAACCCCTCAGGATGCCAACTCTAACCCATCATTAGCTAAAGAAAAAAGAAGGTCAGCACGATGTGGGCAGAGAGGCAGTGCTTTCTTTGCTGTTCATTCAGGCAGTCAATTCCGTTTGTCGGTTTGTGAAGAAGAGAAAGAGAAAGTATATGGAAATAATATCACTACCGGCCACAATATATAGGTGTGCAGGGGAAAACAGAGCTAAACATATTTTCAGGATGTGGCAAGTAAATATGGCTCAACCAGAGAATTTATAGCTGCAACTGGCATCCTTAAGACCATAAAACTGGGCATAGAAGCTACTTTTAGGCTTTGAGGATCAAACAACTAGATTCAAAACATAGATAATAGAATAACAACTGCTGCTTAACAGGGAGCAGGAGATAAAAATAATTTGCTACACTTCGCTGGATCCCACCCCATACCTCTATCACAGCAATCCTGCACAGTTAATTTATTAGAGTATGTGCAGTTATCAGAGATGAGGGAAAATTCTATCAGTGATGGAGGAAACGGGAGGGAGACGGGAGATCCTTATCCAGCAGTTAAACAAGAGTAAGGTTTCAGAAACCAGAGAAGGTACAGTAGGAGGAAAAGAATTCCTAGTGAAAGCAGGTCTCCTTACCTGAGGTCAGTAAACAGAATCTACATAAAGAAATCCATACCTAATTTTTTTTAAATTATTTTAAAATAGGCTAGTGCTTCAATTAAGAGACTGAATGAATTTCCTGGAATTGACCTGTTTTCTAGCTTTGAAATCAGCCATGAATGACCCAGACCAAAAGGCGCACACAAACACAGTCCCTCTTCCAACCTATCTCTTAAACAAAAGATCTCGAAGATGGCAGGCACCTACTGGACTCTGGTGGGGGACCTTGACGTCCAAGGAGAGGGGCGAAACCCCCAAGCCACTGGGTAGGACGTGGTGAGGAGCAAGGGGGGGAAGAAGTGGAGGCCGAACAGGACCGGCGCCCCGAGGAGTGGCTGGGAGAAGGGAGGGGTTTCCACGCATGGAGGGACTCTTGGGGGCTTAGAGGATCAGGGAGGAGCACACTTAGCGTTTCCCCTGCAGAGTCGGCCTTGGGAAGCTGGGTGGAGGACCCAGCTGGGTCCTCCACCCTCCGGGGCCCCCTCTGACCTTGTGGGTCCTAGGAGCATAGGAGGGAGGCAGGGGGAGAAGAGGAGAGGTGGACAGGGAGGGGTCCTCTGGGATCAGAGGATCATGGGAAGCACCACGGGCATTTCCGCCACCCACTTGGGCCCCAGGAAGCCTGCTGGGGTTCCTGGTCTGGTCCCCTACCTTCCAGGGCCTCCTCTGGCCACAAGGGTCCTAGGGGCATAGGAGGGGTGGGCAGAGAAGAAAAGGGGCCAACAGGGAGGGACCCTCTGGGATCGGATGATCAGGGGAACACGCCTAGCATTTCCCCTGCCTGTTTGGGCCCAGGGAGCCTGCTGGGGTCCCAGACCTGGTCTTCCACCCTCCAAGGCCAGAGGCATTCCTGGGCCCCTCCTACCCAGTGTTGAGCATAAGCCCCATCCCCACTCCTGCAGGGCCTTTTCCAGCCCTGTGGGTCCTAAGCATAGGCCCTATCCACTGCCTAAACCCCACCCCTGCCTAAGCCCCACCCATCACAACCAAGGCCTTTTCTAGTTGTTGTTTTTTGCCTCCTCTTTTTTTGCTATTGTGATTCTATTTTACCTTCCAGTTGTTGTTTCATCTATATTTTTATTTTTTTAATTTTTTCTAACATATCTGTTAGTTTTCTAATCTTATTTTATTTTTTACTCTTTGTTATTGTTCTGCTCTTTTTTTTCTTTTTTTTGCCACCCCACATGACTTGCAGGATCTTGGTTCACGAGCTGGGGGTCAGGCCTGAGCTCCTGCAGTGAGATCTCCAAGTCTGAACCACTGGACTAACAGAGAACCTCAGACCCCAGGGAATATTCATCAGAGTGAGGTCTCCAGGAGGTCCTCCTCTCAGCACCAAGACCCAGCTCTACTCAACAGCCTACAAACTCCAGGGCTAGAAGCCTCAGGCCAAACTACTAGTAAAAAAGGAACACAATCCCACCCATCAGAAAAAAACAAAAAATAATGTCACAGATGAAGAAGCAAGGTAAAAACCTACAAGACCAAATAAATGAAGAGGAAATAGGCAACGTACCTGAAAAAGAATTCAGAGTAATGATAGTAAAGATGATCCAGAATCTCAGAAATACAATGCAGGCATGGATTGAGAAAATAAAAGAAATATTTAACAAAGATCTAGAAGATCTAAACAACAAACAAACAGAGATGAACAACACAATAACTGAAATGAAAAATACACCAGAAGGAATCAGTAAAGAATAACTAAGGCAGAAGACCGAATAACTCAGCTGGAAAACAGAATGGTGGAAATAACTGCTGAGGAGCAGAATAAAGAAGAAAGAATGAAAAGAATTGAATACAATCTCAGAGACCTCTGGGACAACACCAAATGCAACAACATTCAAATTATAGGGGTCCCAGAAGAAGAAGAGAGGAAAAGAATAAAAAAAAGGATCTGAGAAAATATTCAAAGAGATTATAGTAGAAAACTTCTCTAATATGGGAAAGGAAATAGTCACCAAAGTCCAGGAAGCACAAAAGAGTCCCATCCAGGATAAACCCTAGGAGAAACACACCAAGACACATATTAATCAAACTAACAAAAATTAAATTCAAAGAAACAATATGAAAAGCAGCAAGGGAAAAGCAAAAAGTAACACACAATGGAATCCCCATAAGGTTATCCATTGATTTTTCAGCAGAAACTCTGCAGGCCAGAAGGCAGTGGCAGGATATACTTAAAGTGATGAAAGAGAAAAACCTACAACCAAGATTACTCTACCCAGCAAGGATCTCATTCAGATCTGAAGGAGAAATCAAAAGCTTTACAGACAAACAAAAGCTAAGAGAATTCAGCACCACCAAACCAGCTTGACAACAAATGCTAAAGGAATTTCTATAGGCAGGAAACAAAAGAGAAGAAAAAGACCTACAAAAACAAACCCAAAACAATTAAGAAAATGGTAATAGGAACATGCATATCAATACTAACCTTGAATGTAAATGGATTAAATGCTCCAACTAAAAGATACAGACTGGCTGAATGCTTACAAAAACAAGACCCATATATATGCTGTCTACAAGAGATCCACTTCAGACCTAGGGACACATACAGAAAGTGCAGGGATGGAAAAACATATTCCATGCAAATGGAAATCAAAAGAAAGCTGGAGTAGCAATACTCATATCAGATAAAACAGACTTTAAAATAGAGACTGTGACAAGGGATAAGGAAGAACACTACATAATGATCAAGGGATCAATCCAAGAAGATATAACAACTATAAATATTTATGAACCCAACATAGGAGCACCTCAATACACATGGCAAATGTTAACAGCCATAAAAGGGGAAATTGACAGTAACACAATAATAGTAGGGGACTTTAACACCCCACTTACACAAATGGACAGATGATCCAAACAGAAAATAAATGAGGAAACACAAGCTTTAAATGACACAATAGACCAGATAGACTTAATTGATATTTATAGGACATTCCACCCCAAAGTGGCAGAATACACTTTCTTCTCAAGTGCACATGGAACATTCTCCAGGATAGATCACATCTTGGGTCACAAATCAAGCCTCAGAAAATCTAAGAAAACTAAAATCATATCAAGCATCTTTTCTGACCACAATGCTATGAGATTAGAAACCAACTACAGGAAAAAAAAACCTGTAAAAAACACAAATACACGGAGGCTAAATGGTGTGCTACTAAATAAGCAAGAGATCACTGAAGAAATCAAAGAAGAAATTTTAAAAAACATAGAAACAACTGAAAACGAAAATACAATGACCCAAAACCTATGGGATGCAGCAAAAGAAGTTCTAAGATGGGGGTTTATAGCAATTCAATCTCACCTTAAGAAACAAAAAAAATCTCAAATAAACAATCTAATCTTACACCTAAAACAACTAGAGAAGGAAGAAGAAAGAAAACCCAAAGTCAGTAGAAGGAAAGAAATCATAAAGATCAGAGCAGAAAAAAATGAAATAGAAATGATGAAAACAATACCAAAGATCAATGAAACTAAAAGTTGGTTCTTTGAGAAGATAAACAAAATTGATAAACCTTTAGCCAGACTCATCAAGAAACAAAGGGAGAGGACGCAAATCAATAAAATTAAAAATGATGAAAAAGGAGAAATCACAACTGACACCATATAAATGCAAAAGATTATAAGAGACTACTACAAACAACTATATGCCAATAAAATGGACAATCTGGAAGAAGTGGACAAACTCTTGGAAAGGTACTATTTTCCAAGACTGAACCAAGAAGAATTAGAAAATATAAACAGACCTATCACAAGTAATGAAATTGAAACTGTAATTAAAAATCTTACAACAAACAAAACTCTAGGACTAGATGGCTTCACAGGCAAACTCTATCAAACATTTAGAGAAGAGCTAACACTGATCCTTCTCAAACTCTTCCAAAATACTGCAGAGGGGGGAAAACTCCCAAATTTGTTCTACAAGGCCACCATCACCCTGATACCAAAACCAAATATATCACAAAAAAAGAAAATTACAGACCAATATCACCGATGAACATAGATGCAAAAATCCTCAGCAAAATACTAGCAAACAGAATCCAACAACACATTAAAAGGATCATACATCATGATCACGTGGGATTTATCCCAGGAATGCAAGGATTCTTCAATATATGCAAATCAATCAATGTGATACACCATATTAACAAATTAAGGAATAAAACCCATATGATCATCTCAATAGATGCAGAAAAAGCTTTTCACAAATTCAACACCCATTTATGATAAAAACTCTCCAGAAAATGGGCAAAGAGGGAACCTACCTCAACATAATAAAGGTCATATATGACAAACCCACAGCAAACAATATTCTCAATGGAGAAAAACTGAAAGCATTTCCAATAAGATCAGAAACAAGACAAGGATGTCCACTCTTGCCACTCTCGTTCAACATAGTTTTGAAAGTTTTAGCCACAGCAATCAGAGAAGAAAAATAAATAAAAGGAATACAAATTGGAAAAGAAGACATAAAACTGTCACTGTTTTCAGGTGACATGATACTATAAATAGAAAATCCTAAAGATGCCACCAGAAAACTACTAGAACTAATCAATGAATTTGGTAAGGTTGCAGGATACAAAATTAATGCACAGAAGTCTCTTGTATGCTTAAGAACGAAAAATCAGAAAGAGAAATTAAGGAAACAGTCCCATTTACCAGCACAATGAAAAGAATAAACTACCAATAAACCTACCTAAGGAGGCAAAAGACTTGTACTCAGAAAACTATAAAATACTGATGAAAGAAATCAAAGATGACATAAACAGATGGAGAAATATACCATGTTCTTGGATTAGAACAATGAATACTGTGAAAATGATTATACTACCCAAAGCAATCTACAGATTCATTGCAATCTCTAACAAACTATCAATGGCATTCTTCACAGAACTAGAACAAAAAAATTTACAATTTGTATGGAAACACAAAAGACCCAAAATAGCCAAAGCAATCTTGAGAAAGAAAAATGGAGCTGGAGGAATCAGACTCCCGAACTTGAAACTATATTACAAAGCTACAGTAATCAAGACAGTATGGTACTGGCACAAAAACAGAAACATAGAGCAATGGAACAGGATACAAAGCCCAGAGATAAACCCACGCACATATGGTCACCTTATCTTTGATAAAGGAGGCAAGAATATACAATGGAGAAAAGACAGTCTCTTCAATAAGTGGTGCTGGGAAAATTGGACAACTACATGTAAAAGAATGAAATTAGAACGCTCCTTAACACTATACACAAAAATAAACTCAAAATGGATTAAAGACCTAAATGTAAGGCCAGAAACTATCAAACTCTTAGAGGAAAACATAGGCAGAACACTCTATGACATAAATCACAGCAAGATCCTTTTGGACCCACCTCCTAGAGAAATGGAAATAAAAACAAAAATAAACAAATGGGACCTAATGAAACTTAGAAGCTTTTTGCACAGCAAAGGAAACCATAACAAGACGAAAAGACAACCCTCAGAATGAGAGAAAATACTTGCTAATGAAGCAAAGGACAAAGGATTGATCTCCGAAATATACAAACAGCTCATGGAACTCTATAGCAAAAAAGAAAACAACCCAATTTAAAAATGGGCAGAAGACCTAAACAGACATTTCTCCAAAGAAGATATACAGATGACCAAGAGGCACATGAAAAGATGCTCAACATCACTAATTATTAGAGAAATGCAAATCAAAACTACAATGAGGTATCACCTCACACCAGTCAGAATGGCCATCATCAAAAAATCTACAAACAATAAATGCTGGAGAGGGTGTGGAGAAAAGGGAACCCTCTTGCTCTGTTGGTGGGAATGTAAACTGATACAGACACTATGGAGAACAGTATGGAGGTCCCTTAAAAAACTAAAAATAGATCGGGGAAGATGGCGAAAGAGTAAGACGCAGAGATCACCTTCCTCCCCACAGATACAACAGAAATACATCTACACATGGAACAACTCCTACAGAACACCTACTGAATGCTGGCAGAAGACCTCAGACCTCCCAAAAGGCAAGAAACTCCCCACGTACCTGGGTAGGGCAAAAGAAAAAACAGAGACAAAAGAATAGGGACGGCACCTGCACCAGTGGGAGGGAGCTGTGAAGGAGGAAAGGTTTCCACACACTAGGAAGCCCCTTCGCGGGCGGAGACTGCGGGAGGCAGAGCGGGGAGCTTCGGAACGGGGAGGAGAGCACAGCCACAGGGGTGTGGAGGCCAAAGCAGAGAGATTCCCGCCTAGAGGATCGGTGCTGACCAGCACTCACCAGCCCAAGAGGCTTGTCTGCTCATGCGCCGGGGCGGGCGGGGCTGGGAGCTGAGGCTCGGGCTTCGGTTGGAGCGCAGGGAGAGGACTGGGGTTGGCGGCTCGAACACAGCCTGAAGGGATTAGTGCACCACGGCTAGCCGGGAGGGAGTCCGGGGAAAAGTCTGGACCTGCCGAAGAGGCAAGAGACTTTTTCTTCCCTCTTTGTTTCCTTGTGCGCGAGGAGAGGGGTTTAAGAGCGCTGCTTAAAGGAACTCCAGAGACGGGCACGAGCCGCGGCTAAAAGCACAAACCCCAGAGACGGGCATGAGCCGCAGCTAAAAGCACGACCCCAGAGATGGGCGGGAGACGTTAAGGCTACTCCTGCCGCCACCAAGGGGCCTGTGTGCGAGCACAGGTCACTATCCACACCCCTCCTTTGGGGAGCCTGTGCAGCCCGCCACTGCCAGGTTCCCGGGATCCAGGGACAACTTCCCTGGGAGAATGCACGACGGGCCTCAGGCTGGTGCAACGTCATGTTGGCCTCTGCCGCCGCAGGCCCGCCCCACACACAGTGCCCCTCCCTCCCCCCGGCCTGAGTGCGCCAGAGCCCCCGAATCAGCGGCTCCTTTAACCCCGTCATGTCTGAGCAAAAAACAGACGCCCTCCAGCGACCTACATGCAGAGGCGGGGCCAAATCCAAAGCTGAGCCCCTGTGAGCTGTGAGAACAAAGAAGAGAAAGGGAAATCTCTCCCAGCAGCCTAAGAAACAGCGGATTAAAGCTCCACAATCAACTGGATGGACCCTGCATCTGTGGAATACATGAATAGACAACGAATCATCCCAAATTAAAGAGGTGGACTTCGAGAGCAAGATCTATGATTTTTTCCCCTTCTCCTCTTTTTGTGAGTGTGTATGTGTATGGTTCTGTGTGAGATCTTGTCTGTATAGCTTTGCTTCCACCATTTGTCCTAGGGTTCTATCCGTCCATTTTTTTTCTTAATAATTAATTTTAATAATTCTATTATACTTTACTTTCTTTCTTTCTTTCTTTCCTTTCCTTCCTTCCTTCCCTCCTTCCCTCCTTTAGATAATGAATCATCCAAAATTGAGGAGGTGGACTTTGAGAGCAAGATTTATGATTTTTTCCCTGTTACCTCTTTTTGTGAGGGTGTATGTATATGCTTCCGTGTAAGATTTTGTCTGTATAGCTCTGCTTCCACCATTTGTCCTAAGGTTCTATCTGTCCCTTTTTTTTTTTCTAAATAATTATTTTTTAAGTCAATAACTTTATTATACTTTACTTTCTCTTCTTTCTTTTGGTCTTTTTTCCTTCCTTCCCACCTTCCTTCCTTCCTTCCTCCCTCCCTCCTTTCTTTCCTTCTTGCCTTCTTTCCTTCTTTTCTTCTTTCTTTCTTTCTTCCTTCCTTCCTTCCCTCCTTTCTTTCTTTCTTTCTTTCTCTTCCTTCCTTCCTTCCTACTTCTACTAATTCTCTCTACTTTTTCTCCCTTTTATTCTGAGCCGTGTGGATGAAAGGCTCTTGCTGCTCCAGCCAGGAGTCACGGCTCTGCCTCTGAGGTGGGAGAGCCAACTTCAGGGCACTGGTCAACAAGAGACCTCCCAGCTTCACATAATACCAAACGGTGAAAATATCTCCCAGAGACCTCCACCTTAACACCAGCACCCAGCTTCACTCAACGACCAGCAAGCTACAGTGCTGGACACCCTATGCCAAACAACTAGCAAGACAGGAACACAACCCCACCCATTAGCAGAGAGGCTGCCTAAAAGCATAATAAGTCCACAGACACCCCAAAACACAACACCAGACGTGGACCTGCCCACTAGAGAGACAAGATCCAGCCTCAACCACCACAACACAGGCACTAGTCCCCTCCACCAGGAAGCCTACACAACCCACTGAACCAACCTTAGCCACTGGAGACAGACATCAAAAACAACGGGAACTACGAACCTGCAGCCGGCAAAAAGGAGACCCCAAACACAGTAAGATAAGCAAAATGAGAAGACAGAAAAACACACAGCAGATGAAGGAGCAAGATAAAAATGGACCAGTGCTAACAAATGAAGAGGAAATAGGCAGTCTATCTGAAAAAGATTTCAGAATAATGATAGTAAACATGATCCAAAATCTTGGAAATAGAATGGACAAAATGCAAGAAACATTTAACAAGGACCTAGAAGAAATAAAGATGAAACAAGCAACGATGAACAACACAATAAATGAAATTAAAAATACTCTAGATGGGACAAATAGCAGAATAACTGAGGCAGAAGAACGGATAAGTGACCTGGAAGATAAAATAGTGGAAATAACTACTGCAGAGCAGAATAAAGAAAAAAGAATGAAAAGAACTGAGGACAGTCTCAGAGAACTCTGGGACAACATACATTAAAGCCACCAACATTCGAATTATAGGGGTTCCAGAAGAAGAGAAAAAGAAAGGGACTGAGAAAATATTTGAAGAGATTATAGTTGAAAACTTCCCTAATATGGGAAAGGAAATAGTTAATCAAGTCCAGGAAGCACAGAGTCCCATACAGGATATATCCAAGGAGAAATACGCCAAGACACATATTAATCAAACTATCAAAAATTAAATACAAAGAAAGCATATCAAAAGCAGCAAGGGAAAAACAACAAATAACACACAAGGGAATCCCCATAAGGTTAACAGCTGATCTCTCAGCAGAAACTCTGCAAGCCAGAAGGGAGTGGCAGGACATACTGAAAGTGATGAAGGAGAAAAACCTGCAACAAAGACTACTCTACCCAGCAAGGATCTCATTCAGATTTGATGGAGAAATTAAAACCTTTACAGACAAGCAAAAGCTGAGAGAGTTCAGCATCACCAAACCAGCTTTACAACAAATGCTAAAGGAACTTCTGTAGACAAGAAACACAAGAGAAGGAAAAGACCTATAATAAAGAACCCAAAACAATTTAGAAAATGGGAACAGGAACATACATATCTATAATTACCTTAAATGTAAATGGACTAAATGCTTCCACCAAAAGACACAGATTGGCTGAATGGATACAAAAACAAGACCATATACATGCTGTCTACAAGAGACCCACCTCAGACCTAGAGACACATAGACTGAAAGTAAGGGGATGGAAAAAGATATTCCATGCAAATGGAAACCAAAAGAAAGCTGGAGTAGCAATTCTCATATCAGACAAAATAGACTTTAAAATAAAGACTATTAGAAGAGACAAAGAAGGACACTACATAATAATCAAGGGATCAATCCAAGAAGAAGATATAACAACTATAAATATTTATGCACCCAATATAGGAGCACCTCAATACATAAGGCAAATGCTAACAGCCATAAAAGGGGAAATTGGCAGTAAGACATTCATAGTAGTGGGGAATTTAACACCCCACTTTCACCATTGGACAGATCATCCAAAATGAAAATAAATAAGGAAACACAAGCTTTAAATGATACATTAAACAAGATGGATTTAATTGATATTTATAGGACACTCCATGCAAAAACAACAGAATACACATTTTTCTCAAGTGCTCATGGAACATTCTCCAGGATAGATCATATCTTGGGTCACAAATCAAGCCTTGGTAAATTTAAGAAAACTGAAATTGTATCAAGTATCTTTTCCGACCACAACACCATGAGACTAGATATCAATTACAGGAAAAGATTTGTAAAAAATACAAACACATGGAGGCTAAACAATACACTACTTAATAACGAAGTGATCACTGAAGAAATCAAAGAGGAAATAAAAAAATACCTAGAAACAAACGACAATGGAGAAACAACGACCTAAAACCTATGGGATGCAGCAAAAGCAGTTCTAAGAGGGAAGTTTATAGCAATACAAGCCCATCTTAAAAAGCAGGAAAAATCTCGAATAAACAACCTAACCATGCACCTAAAGCAATTAGAGAAAGAACAAAAAAACCCCGAAGTTAGCAGAAGGAAAGAAATCATAAAAATCAGATCAGAAATAAATGAAAAAGAAATGAAGGAAACAATAGCAAAGATCAATGAAACTAAAAGCTACTTCTTTGAGAAGATAAACAAAAATGATAAACCATTAGCCAGACTCATCAAGAAAAAAGGGAGAAAACTCAAATCAATAGAATTAGAAATGAAAAAGGAGAAGTAACAACTGACACTGCAGAAATAAAAAAGATCATGAGAGATTACTACAAGCAACTCTATGCCAATAAAATGGACAATCTGGAAGAAATGGATAAATTCTTAGAAATGCAGAAACTGCCAAGACTGAATCAGGAAGAAATAGAAAATATGAACAGACCAATCACAAGCACTGAAATTGAAAGTGTGATTAAAAATCTTCCAACAAACAAAAGCCCAGGACCAGATGGCTTCACAGGTGAATTCTATCAAACATTTAGAGAAGAGCTGACATCTATCCTTCTCAAACTCTTCCAAAATATAGCAGAGGGAGGAACACTCCCAAATTCATTCTACGAGGCCACCACCACCTTGATACCAAAACCAGACAAGGATGTCACAAAGAAAGAAAACTACAGGCCAATATCACTGATGAACATACATGCAAAAATCCTCAACAAAATACTAGCAAACAGAATCCAACAGCACATTAAAAGGATCATACACCATGATCAAGTGGGGTTTATTCCAGGAATGCAAGGATTCTTCAATACACGCAAATCAATCAAAGTGATAAACCATATTAACAAATTGAAGGAGAAAAAACATATGATCATCTCAACAGACACAGAGAAAGCTTTTGACAAAATTCAACACCCATTTATGATAAAAACCCTGCAGAAAGTAGGCATAGAGGGAACTTTCCTCAACATAATAAAGGCCATATATGACAAACCCACAGCCAACATCATCCTCAATGGTGAAAAACTGAAAGCATTTCCACTAAGATCAGGAAAAAGACAAGGTTGCCCACTCTCACCACTCTTATTCAACATAGGTTTGGAAGTTTTAGCCACAGCAATCAGAGAAGAAAAGGAAATAAAAGGAATCCAAATCGGAAAAGAAGAAGTAAAACTGTCACTGTTTGTAGATGACATGATCCTATACATAGAGAATCCTAAAGATGCTACCAGAAAACTACTAGAGCTAATCAATGAATTTGGTAAAGTAGAAGGATACAAAATTAAGGCACAGAAATCACTGGCATTCCTATACACTAAGGATGAAAAATCTGAAAGTGAAATCAAGGAAACACTCCCATTTACCATTGCAACAAAAAGAATAAACTATCTGGGAATAAACCTACCTAAGGAGACAAAAGACCTGTATGCAGAAAATTATAAGACACTGATGAAAGAAATTAAAGACATTACAAATAGATGGAGAGATATACCATGTTCTTGGATTGGAAGAATCAACATTGTGAAAATGACTCTACTACCCAAAGCAATCTACAGATTCAATGCAATCCCTTTCAAACTAACAGTGGCATTTTTCACAGAGCTAGAACAAAAAATTTCACAATTTGTATGGAAACACAAAAGACCCCGAATAGCCAAAGCAATCTTGAGAACGAAAAACGGAGCTGGAGGAATCAGGCTCCCTGACTTCAGACTATACTACAAAGCTACAGTAATCAGGAGAGTATGGTACTGGCACAAAAACAGAAAGATATATCACTGTAACAGGATAGAAAGCCCAGAGATAAACCCACACACATATGGTCACCTTACCTTTGATAAAGAAGGCAGGAATGTACAGTGGAGAAAGGACAGCCTCTTCAATAAGTGGTGCTGGGAAAACTGGACAGGTACATGTAAAAGTATGAGATTAGATCACTCCCTAACACCATACACAAAAATAAGCTCAAAATGGATTAAAGACCTAAATGTAAGGCCAGAAACTATCAAACTCTTAGAGGAAAATATAGGCAGAACACTCTATGACATAAATCACAGCAAGATCCTTTTTGACCAACCTCCTAGAGAAATGGAAATAAAAACAAATGGGACCTAATGAAACTTCAAAGCTTTTGCACACCAAAGGAAACCATAAACAAGACCAAAAGACAACCCTCAGAATGGGAGAAAATATTTGCAAATGAAGCAACTGACAAAGGATTAATTTCCAAAATTTACAAGCAGCTCATGCAGCTCAATAACAAAAAAAACAAACAACCCAATCCAAAAATGGGCAGAAGACCTAAATAGACATTTCTCCAAAGAAGATATACAGACTGTCAACAAACACATGAAAGAATGCTCAACATCATTAATCATTAGAGAAATGCAAATCAAAACTACAATGAGATATCATCTCACACCAGTCAGAATGGCCATCATCAAAATATCTAGAAACAATAAATGCTGGAGAGGGTATGGAGAAAAGGGAACACTCTTGCACTGCTGGTGGGAATGTGAATTGGTTCAGTCTCTATGGAGAACAGTATGGAGGTTCCTTAAAAAACTACAAATAGAACTACCATATGACCCAGCAATCCCACTACTGGGCATATACCCTGAGAAAACCGTAATTCAAAAAGAGTCAGGTACAAAAATGTTCATTGCAGCTCTATTTACAATAGCCCAGAGATGGAAACAACCTAAGTGCCCATCACCAGATGAATGGATAAAGAAGGTGTGGCACATATATACAATGGAATATTACTCAGTCATAAAAAGAAATGAAATTCAGCTATTTATAATGAGGTGGATAGACCTAGAGTCTGTCATACAGAGTGAAGTAATTCAGAAAGAGAAAGACAAATACCATATGCTAACACACACATATGGAATTTAGGGGAAAAAAATGTCATGAAGAACCTAGGGGTAAGACAGGAATAAAGACACAGACCTACTGGAGAACGGTCTTGAGGATATGGGGAGGGGGAAGGGTGAGCTGTGACAGGGCGAGAGAGAGGCATGGACATATATACACTAACAAACGTAAGGTAGATAGCTAGTGGGAAGCAGCCGCATGGCACAGGGAAATCGGCTCGGTGCTTTGTGACGGCCTAGGGGGTGGGATAGGGAAGGTGGGAGGGAGGGAGACGCAAGAGGGAAGAGATATGGGAATGTATGTATATGTAAAACTGATTCACTTTGTTATAAAGCAGAAACTAACACACCATTGTAAAGCAATTAGACCCCAATAAAGATGTTAAAGAAAAAAAAAACTACCATAAAAATAGAACTACCATACAACCCAGAAATCCCACTACTGGGCATATACCCTGAGAAAACCATAATTCAAAAGGACACATGCACCGCAATGTTCACTGCAGCACTATCTACAATAGCCAGGACATGGAAACAACCTAAATGTCCAATGACAGATGAATGGATAAAGAAGATGTGGTACACATAGACAATGGAATATTACTTAGCCATAAAAAGGATTTAAACTGGGTCATTTGTAGAGATGTGGATGGACCTCAAGTCTGTTATACAAAGTGAAGTAAGCCAGAAGGAGAAAAACAATATCGTATATTAACGCATATATGTGGAATCCAGAGAAATGGTATAAATGAACCTATTTGCAGGGCAGGAATACAGACACAGATGTAGAGAACGGACTTGTGGACACATGGGGGGAAGGGGAGGGTGGGACAAATTGGGAGATTAGGTTTGACATAAATACACTACCATGTGTAAAATAGATAGCTATTGGGAACCTGCTATATAGCACAGGGAGCTCAGCTCGGTGCTCTGTGACGACCTAGATGGGTAGGATGGTGGGGGCAGTGTGAGGGAGGTCTGAGAGGGAGGTGATATATGTATACATATAGCTAATTCAATTCATTGTACAGCAGAAACTAACACAACATTGTAAAGCAATTATACTCCAATAAAAAAATTAAGAAAATAGGAAACTTGAAGAGAAAAATAAATAAATAAAAATTTAAAAAGATCTCCCTCCAGCAACGCTTAAAAGGCTTTTGAGAGCTATAAAGTAGCAAGAATGAAATGTTAAAGCTGGCAGAATGCAAGCTGGCTATAGATGACATATCTGACTCTCTCCTTGTCAACCCAAAGGAAGTGTTGGGTGTAGGAGACACATTGAGATGCCTGTGGACTTGCACGGGCAGCACTTTAATGAAGAAATAAAAAGGACTGGACATACAGGTACACTCTTGCACCACCACCCCTTCCTAAGTCTCCTCCTTGTGCCTTAACTTACAAAGCAACATGATAGCCAGGGACAAACAGGTTGGGAGTGTAGAAGGTAGATAGATGATAAAAATGCTTCATCTTAAGAGTCAATGGGAGCTTTTGATCCAAAGTAATGAATAAATACTGTTTGAAGCCCCAGCCATAAAAAAATTAATAATTTAAAATATTCCCTCACTTTCTCCCAAAGTCTTCCCCAATCCTGTAAGTGGTAATGCACTAAAGGAATATTTTCATCAATGTGTCCAAATATGTTATTCAGGGTGAGATTTTATATGACAGAGCCCCAAGGAACTTTCTAGAAGAAAAAGGCAGCCCCAAAATTGGATGCATAAACGGCTTTAAGGTTTTAAGATTTGCCAGAGCATACTGTGCCTTCACTACACACAAGCCAGAAATGGAAAAGAATTCAGTTTTCCAGGCACTGCAAAGGGACTTGTTTAGTAGTTCAGCAGGTTCACAGAATACGGCAAGGAGAACAGGCAGTGTCCTCAACACAAAGCAACCCAGACCCCTGAGCATCTAGCTGGCAAGGTGCCCAGCAGAGAAAATAGGATGCTTTTCAATTTGCGGTCCTCTCAGTGTTAGGGGTGTTGCAAAAAGATAAAGTGGGGAGAGGGAATGGGAAAGCAGGCGTAGAGGGACAGGTGGATTCTGGAAATGGAAAATTATTTTTCAAGCACAGAAAAACAACTTCAAAATATTACTAAGGAATTAATGCACAAAAAGTGTCCTTAGCAGGGAGGAGTGTGAAGTGGGGATACATGTGTCATAAAAAATACACCCTGTGGCCAAGACCACAAATAACTGAACAGAAAAATCTTATCAAGCAGAAGGATGGTAATCGCCAAGGGATAAGCCACTTCACTGGGTATTCACACTCTAGTCCCAGGCCCAGATATATAATAAGAGCAGAAATGTAAACATACACTACACACACACACACACACACACACACACACACACACACACACACATGCGCGCATCCAGAGGCAGAGCATCCCATGGCCAGAGCATAGGAGGCAGTGGGAAAATTCATTCATGAGGACTTTTTAATTGCTTTGCGTATGTTTTTCATCTTCCCCATTTCTTCTGATGGTGATTATCACTATATTTTGAAATCATGATCCACCACTGCAGCACTGTAATTACATAAATATGGCATCATAAATGAAGGTTAGTGCCAGAAATAGCAAAGCAGAGAGGGGTGCTATTTGTCTCTATGGATGCAAGTGTGTGTGTGTGTATTTTATTTAAAAAAAAAAAAACTCCCATAAACGTGATATTTGGAAATCCTTTGCTAGTCCAAGCAAGGGCATCTTAGGAAAAAGAACAGGAGCCTCAGTCTCACTTTCAGCTGAAAAAGATGAAGACAAGAAAAGGCAGGGTCTTCTAGTCATGATAAATGTAAATAATAAGATAAGAGCTAGGTGTAAATTAAGCTAGCTAACTTTAAAGTGAGCTCAGATCCCTGCACTGGCCTGTGTTGAGTGGGTACTAGGGGCTCTGTTTGTGGGCAGGAATCAGTCTAGGCAGTACCTCTCCTCAGTGGAGCCCGTCAGCACCTCTGGAACCTCGGGGAATGTCTCTTAAGCACCATTCAGAACAGAACTACCTTCCTCCCTGCTCTCACTCATCCTTGCCTTCAGGGCACCACCCAGATCTTCAAGTAATAGGGATGAGAGTTGGGAGATAAATAGCCCAGCTTCTTCCACTCTCAGGAAAAAGGAAAATTCTAAAGTGTGTTCCACAAGTGTCACACAGAGTAAGTGGCAGTCCTAAAATATGTCAACAAATTATTTGAACTTCAGACCTTTAAAAGGTGAAGCCTAATTCTCCTCCCCTCAAATGTGAGCCATATTAAGTGACACTTCTAATGACGAGACTATGAGGAGAATGATCTGTGACTTCCAAGCTGAGGTCATAAAAGTGCTGCTTCTGGGGAAAGCCAGCACCATGTCGTGAGAACACACAAGCAGCTCGTGGGGAGGTCCACACAGTGAGGAACTGAGGCCTCCTGCCAACAACCAGCACCAGCTCACCAGCCATGTGGTGGAGCCACCTTGAAAATGGACCCTGCAACCCCACTCAAGCCTTCAGATGATGCTGCTCTGACGGACATCTTGACTATAATCTTACAAGACGTCCTGAGCCATAGCTGTCCAGATAAGCCAGTCCTGAATCCCTAATCTACAGGAAATGTAAGAATAATAAATATTTATTGTTATTTTAAGCCATTAAATTTTGGAGTAATTTGTTACACAGCAGTAGATAACTGACACAGAGTCCTAGTGGCATTGACCCCCAATGCCCACAGCTGTAACCTGCTCACCAAGCACCTCACTGTGCTTCTTTAGATCACCTCCACACTAAATGACCTGCACTCAAAATACTTGTCTCCTGGTTTGCCTTTGGTGTCTCAGACATCCCATATAAGGTAAATATTATTATTATCCTCATTTTAGGGATGAGAAAACATGCGTAGGTTAGAGTTACACAGCAGGTAGTGGCAGAATGAGATTCTCTGAATCCTAATTCACTGCCCTCTTCTTCTTCACAGCTGTATCCCTCAATCCTTTGCGGATTTTAAGCAATCTCTCCTCCCTCCCCAAGAACAATAAGTTAATTTGCTCATTCACTGTGGACAAAGGCACCCATATAATCACAAAATGTAAAAACCAACCTAAGCAAATTCAATAACAAAAGCAGGAACTCTGAGTCACTTAAGTCTGCGTATATTTATTTTCCCTAATGCTACCTGTACACAGCAGGGAGAAATAATTAGCAAATTAATGGATTGTTCTTTGTTGAGACTGATGGAAAGACTGGATGTGACTCTCTCTTGTCTTACATCTGGGTTACAGGGACTGGCTTATAACTGCTGACCAACCCGTGATTTACTGAAGTTATAAACAAGTGACATGCTACGTGGGCAAGAAACAATGAAGATGAAGCCCATATGTGCTGTGCTTTCTGTTCCGATCAAACAGAATGTACAGCCAACTTCATCTGTCAGACATTTAATCATAATCATTATTGTACTATGTGGTAATTAGGCATAAATGGGACATAAATGACTTTTGATAGCACCATTTTATATATCAAACAACAGTTTTTGTGTTTTTCTTCTCCCTTTGATAGTTTTCCAATATCCCATCTCTACTTGGTGTCACTGTGTTTGTTCTACTGAGTCAAAATGTTAGAAGAGAACCCATGTGGGCTTTGGAACAAACTAGTCACACAGGCTGTGTAACCTTGATCAAGTCACCTTATGTCTCTGGACTCCTGTATAAGATGGAAATGAGGCCCCTCCAGTAGGATCAATATGAGAATCAAATGAGAAGCTGAATGCAATTGGTAGCACAGTGTTAGTATGCAGCAGGCACTCAAAAAGGTCTCCCTGCTGTCTCTTGTATCAACATTACTTCCACATACATTAATGTCAGAGGTTCTTGATCTTCTCCCCATGAGTTATCATTTCCTGCCCTGCATCCCACTCCCTAATGCACCTGCCTTCAGTCTTGTAAGTCACACGGTTTTACACTAAAATTCCCAAAAATACTTCCTACCGAATGAAGAAATACTACGAAAGTAATCAGGACAACTGGCTTTGAGTCCATGCATAGAAATAAACAGGTTTAAAATTTAGCTAGGAGCAAGAGTGTCAACACCTTAGCATGAATAAGTTCTAGTTAGGGCAAATTATGATGGTAATTTCTCTATTTGGTTTGGATATGGCTGGTGAGAAACTGGAAAGGACTAGTCATCTGAAAGAGCTAAAGGAAAAACAATGCTGTGGCTTCCAAAAACCTTCACCCAGTCAGAGGCTGGTGGTATTTCAGAATTAAATTTAGCCAATACATACAGATTGAAAGTGTGCACAAAAATATTCCACATCCTCCTGGCTGTGTGCTCTTCTGGCCTTTAGCAGGCAGGATAAAGGCAAAGAGTTTGCCTCTCTGATATAGCAATGCCCACTGATAAACACAACAACTCATAACCACAACAGTAACAACTTCTTAAGGGCCTAACATTTATTTGCAGACCAAGGTTAGCAAACAGCTTTTATGTCTTACCTCATTTGACCTTCTTGCAGCCTGGGTAGGTACTATAACTCCATTTCACAAATAAGCCAACTGAGACCCAGAGATGTTAAATGTCATGCCCAAGAAGCCCATGAATAATAGGCAACAAAACCGGATCTGGAATCTTAACCTCACATTCTTATCTCTTATTAGCCTCCCTCTATTAATAAATAATTAGCTTGCTTGTTTGAGGGATAAATGGAAGCTAATTTCTAAATTCTCCAGTTAGCTTTTCTTGCCTGATATTGGTTTTAAGATCCACAAAGTCACACATCCACATCACACATGGGGTGGTGTAGAAACAGCTTAAAAACAATTGTTTAACTACCTTTGAGAAAATTCCTTGTTGTGAATAGAGTCTGTTTCCCAGGGTCCAGGGCAATGGCAAATAGCTGTGTTAGGACCACTGTAAATAAAGGACCACCCAGTGGTAAAAGGCTCATTCTTTTGTGCAATTGTGGCAGCAAATACTCCCATCAGCTTAGCGGTGCCGGTAGCTTCTGCAGAAGAAAGCATTCAGAGCTGGCCAGCAAAGGGCAGACCTTGGCTGGATTAGCTCCGAAATAAACTTAGTCAGGTTTTTTCCAACTTCCCCACCACAACATGGAGAATTTTGGCCACAAATGTCAGATTTCTCTGTAAAGCTCTCGACCTCACTGGAAAAGAACCACTTTGCAATATCATAAATGTAAGTATCACTTTCAAAATAAAGCAGTGAGGCTGAGACTACAGCAAAACCAAACTGAGCCAGGCTCTGCACCAGAAGCCGGGTCCTTGGACAGGGGCACAGATGGAGCAGGTTCTCCCCTGGGCTGGTCATCAGTGTCCCCCTGAGGCACTTAAAATCCCAACAGGTCTCTACTGAGAACTAACTATTCTCAATTAATTCCCAAACTCTGGGAGTAGGACCAGGCCTCAGTCCCGCTAAAGCTCTGAAGGCCATTCGGCTGTGTAGCCCCCACTGAGAAACAGTATTAGAGTAGAATCTAGAATGTTCCAAACTTGCTAGAGTTTAGAATCCCCAGAGAAACAGTATTAGAGTAGAATCTAGAAATGTTCCAAACTTGCTAGAGTTTAGAATCCCCAGAGGTTCTTATTAAAAATATAGATTCACAGTTCCTGATCTAAATCTCCTGAATCAGTATTTTCAGGACAAGGAGTTGGGAATATCTATTTTAATACATTAAAATACATAATTTTATGTATTAATTTTATGTTAATTGTCCTCAAAAAAATCGACAGAGTGAAAAGCCAATCTACTGGATAAGAGAATATGTGTAAATCGTCTCTCTGACAAGAGGTTCACGGCCAGAATATATAAAGAACCCCTATGAGCCCGTAACAAAAAGACAACTCGGTTTTTTTAACGTACGAAGGGGAGGCCGCCCAGCTGGAAGGGAGGCCGGGCTGAGGCGGGGGGCCTTTTTCTCCTCAGAATCTCGATGCCGTGCTCCCCCAGCCAGGCGGACCTCGTTCTCCGTACCTGTTGGTGAGAGGCTGGCTGCTCCTCGTCCCTCTCGTCCTCCTCAATTCTCACGGCGGGACTCAGGCCTGCGCGCGAAGACAGAGAGGCGGCGCCCACAAACGCCCGGTCGGCTTTTCCCGCCTCGGCGCCCGACTACGGGCTGCGCGAGGGGCCAAACCACGAAGTTTCCTGCTGCTGCGCGCGCCCTCTGGCGGCAGCTCTGGGAAGGGCGCCTCCCCGCCAGCCCGCTTCCGCCCCGCGCAAACCAGACTAACCCGGGACCAGGACCGCTGACCCGGCTCAGCGCGTGCGCAGTGATTGATGTCTGTAGTGGGGGACAACAGTTTGCAACCCTTTACAGTAAATTCCATGCAGCTGTAACCTCGGTATGCCTTGCAAAATCCAGTGTGGTTTTTATAATTCTGTCACTGTAGTGTCACTAAGTCAGACCACGGATAAATGCTTGATTTCCATCCCCTTCAGCAAATAAGTTTCTCGTCCCGTTTCCATTGCCAAAGGGGTATAGTTCTGACCCGAATGCTGGCTGATTTTCCTTTACGTTAAGAATTAAGTAAACTGAAACAGTGAAAACCCCCTTCTCCTCCAAAATAGGCAAAGGACTCGAATAGACATTTTTCCAAAGAAGACAAGCCAACAAGCATATGAAAAGATGCTCGATCGACATCACTCATTAGAGATGTAAAATCAAACCCACAATGCAATATCACCTCATACCCATCAGGATGGCCACAATCAAAAAAAGGAAAATAACAAGTGTTGGCAAGAATGCAGAGAAATTGGAACCCATGTGCACTGTTGGCAGAAATGTAAAATGGTGCAGCATCTATGGAAAACAATATGGAGTTTTCTCAAAAAATTAAAAATGGAACTATTGTATGATCCAGCAATCCTACTCCTGGTACATATCTAAAAGAATTCAGAACAGGATCTTGAAGATATTTGTACAGCCATGTTCATTGTAGCTTTATTTGCAACATACAAGATGTAGAAGCAACTCAAATGTCCATTGATGGATGACTAAATAAACACAATGGAATATTATTCAGCCTTAAAAAAGGAAGGAAATCTTATCACATGCTACAACTCTGTGGGAAGCCCCTCCTCGTGGCCCCAGCTGTCCTGGGTTCCAGGAACACGGCTTGTTCCCCTTGTCCCTTCAGGGCTGGGGAAGGTGTCTCTGGGTGTCTTGGCATCCCTGTGCACCTCCTAGAGTACTTTTCCCAAACTACTTTTCCTTGAAGGACCCTGCCTGGTACTTTTGGCTTCTAGTTTGAAGGGTGGGGTTGGAGGCAAAAAGGAAAGAAATCCATGAAGAAGAATGCAAAGTAGCCAGGCCTGCAAGAGTTTCTGAAGCTCCCAAGCACGGTCAGCATCAGAACTTGCTACCACAACAGGTGCAACCACTGAACATGCTTGAATGATGGGATCCCATACCCAGAAGGAGCCAAAAATCATACCTCCTCTCTCAAGATTATTTCTGTGCTTGAAACATAGAGACAAAAGCAAAACCATCCACACAGCTCCACTGGTCTTCCAGTGTCTGCCGTCCTCGGCAAGACCTCGGAGAGAAGCTCCCAGTAGGGCCACATGTCGGCAAGACTCTCTCTGACCCATGACCGTAGGATAGCCCCTGGAGGTACTAGCAGGGCAGAGGAAGGGAATAAGTCAGCGATGAGCGAGGGGAAGGCAGCTCCGCTCTTGGCAACCACAGTGGGAAAGTTCAACGCTTTTAATTATGGAGTAACTCACCAGAAACTGTTATTTCAACTACTGAGCTTTCAGGCTGGGCTGGAAATTGATTGTATTCTCAGGGATGAGTTCTTGGCAATGTCATAGGAGAAATGTGACTTTTAAAAAAGGTCTTCCCAGGACCCTGGGGTTGTTGCAAGGGTCTCTGAGCAACTCGCAGGGGGAAAGACAGTCGCCAGCTCCTCCATTCCTATTCCCAACCCATCACTCAGACACAGAGGCCTCCTTTCTCTCCAGCCCCATCAAAAGATTGACAAGATCCTGAGAAGGACAAGAAATTTCAAGGGGTTTCTGGTAGGAGAAAAGGTAATTTCAGAACATGCAGGGAAGGAGACAGTGTGACCCAAAAAGAAAATCTGAGAAAGGTAATCAAAGAATGGGGAGGAAATCCAAATTGGTGGACAGAAATCGGATGAGCTGTGGAAATGGACAGGGGGCACTAGTGTTCAAATTGTCCACATAGGTCACGTTTGCTCTGTCTCTGGAAGCCCTAGCCGGCATTTGAAGCAAAGAGGCTGAAAAGGAAGACTGGGGATGGCTATGTGCTTTGGAATTAAAACAGCATCAGCAGTATTATTAGCTGGACCAAGATGTGTAGAAGCCATCAATCATTCTGCTTCGGGGAATAATTGATTGCCAAAGGGGACCAGACCGGCTGCTTCTCTCTCCCTGAGGTCTGGCTCTGAGTTCAGCACAATTAGGTAAGTGCTTCTAGAAGAGTGGAGAAACCTGGGAAGGCAGGTGGCTACCTCTTAAGTATGAAAGTGCTGAAGGAAAGAGAAGCTTCAGGAACTCTGCTTTGTACCCAACCCCAAAGCAGGACCAACACTGTCCACTAACACTGCTTGTGACCAGAAGCCCTGACTGAGTAAGCGTGGGCTCTGCTTTTGGCTTTGGCAGGCTGTTGAAACTTACAACCCCTTCTCCAAACACTGTTGTGGAGGGCAGAAAATAAATATGCAGGATTACAAGAGAAGCCAATGATGTTGAAACACAGTTACCAAAATATTAAAAGAAAAAATTTGTGGTGGAGTAGTAATAGTTGTGCATCTTTTTAAAAAAATTCTGGATGACCTTTATTTTATTTTATTTTTGGCTGCATGACTTGTAGGATCTTAGTTACCCAACCAGGGATAGAACCCGGGCCCCCTGCAGTGGACGAGAGGAGGCCTAACCATTGGACAGCCAGGGAAGTCCCAGTGCCTCTTTATTAAACATTAAATAAGATCCAGTGGTGGGTGTGAGAACTTAGAGTTATGGGAGTCATGAATATTCTAAGATATCTACAACAACAGCTAGATGATATGAAAATATCTGTACTAGCTAGTGGAACTGTTAATTCTACTGTGAGTTTCCAACCTACATTTATCACTGAATGAAGTGCAAAGTTTCATTTCGATGTTAGTGAAAATAAATAAGTAATATTTTTCCACCCAAGTTTATAGATCACTGCATTCTCTCCTTGTGCCCTGGGTTAAGAACTTCTGCTGTAAATGGGAATTTAAAATGACAATGACCCTCTACAGTCACTGTGAGTGCTATAAGAAAGCATGCATTCATCTTCTAATTTAACAGTGCTGTGCACATTCCCCAGACCCTGACCTTACAGGCCCTGAAATCTGGAATGAAGTGACAGGGAATGCATCGTATAGTGACAATAACGCCTGCCTTCCCCAAATCCACCCAGACTAATGGTCGTTCACCCCTTCCCTGCTGCCACACAGAAACCCAGACCACACAGTTTCCTGTCTTCGTTTCCTGAGCTGTACCCCTTTCTATCAGTTTCCCCATTTGGGGGTTTGGAATGGTCACTGAGTCCATGAGACTCTACAATCGGACTGTGGATAATCTGTGGGTTTGTGATGGCTTGTCTCTGCAACGTGATCAGATCTGTATTTCAGGATAGTCACTAGGGCTTCAGAATTGAGCCCATGACTCCCGTCCACCTGTTGTGCCCCATCACCACTGCCACCACCCTTGTCCAAGTCACCACCCAGTTGCCTGGACTGCTTAACTGGTTTCCTCACAACCTTTCTTGCCTCCTGGTTGTTATTCTCAGCACAGCAGCCAGAGTGATTTTCTTAAAAGAGTTATCCCACCCTGTCACTCTCTTCCTTAGAATGGTCCAATGGTTTTCCATGTCGCTTAAAATTAGCTTCAATCTCCTTGCCATACTGCAGGGGTTGGCAACCTATGGGTCTCTGGCCAAATCCACCCTGCACCTGCTTTTGTATGGCCCGTGAGTGAAATCATCTGGAGAAATTTGTTTTCTCTCTTATTACATAAATAATTACATGTAAGTACCTTGATTTGGCCTCTTGGCCCACAAAGCCTAAAATATTTATTATCTGGCCCTTTATAGAAAAAGTTTGCTAGCTTCTGCCTGCCAGGAAACTAGAAACCAGCCTAGGCCATTCCAGTTGTCGGTGGGGGGAGGTTAACGCAGAGAATTGGTTGTCCAAGAAGTTGTAAGAGCTAAGGAGGCAAGAGGACACAGTGAGGCAACTCAGAGATTCACAGCCTCAGGATGTGGCCACACCCCACAGGGGGAGGACCCAGGGAGGAAGTGATGTGACCAATTGGAGCCCCAGAGCTGGAGGCATCCAAAGGAGCCTAAGGGGATCCAGGTGTGCAAAGGATGCCACCCAAGGCAGGGCAGAGGGTGAGGGAGAAAACCCAGATTCTCACCCACGGTTTCACACCAGTACCTCCCGCTGGCTGAAGCCACCTGGAGGGTTGTTGTCAAGGGGGTCTGGGAGATGTAGTTTCCGGAAATACAAAGCCGAGGGAGAAGAGGAAAGGCCAGGAAACGGGTATGAGATCTAACAAGCAAATGACCGGCTCCCCTGTAAAATGAGGATGGCACCTGCCTTGCAAATTAGCTATAAGAGCTGAAGGTGTCACGTAAGGTGTCTATATCATGCCTGAAAAGGGTAACTAATATTGCTATCATCATTATGACTATTAACTTTTCCCCTGCACTTGGATTCCTACTTTGGGTTATCCAAGCTCAGCACGAAGTTGTGGACAGGAGATAGGACCATAATTGACTTGACTAATCCAGAAATTGTGGGGCATGTGATGAGATTAGACTACATCGGTGGGTCCCAAATACACCATGGAGATAGACCCAGGAACATGCACCAAACCCCTTTCTCCCAGGCGACAAAATCATTTCACACCTCCCATTGCCAGCCAGAGGGCTGGGGAGACCAGGAGTTTGCTAGTGCAGAATGCACTCAGAGACACCTCGTGCTAGCGGGGATTTTTTTCCCCTCGAAGTCTGTATGTTGTTAGTAGAAACGCTTTTCTGTCTGTTCATGCACACTTCTTCCTTCCCTAGAACTGTCTACCGTGCCAACCTCTAAAACCACAAGCATAACAGCTCAGTTTAACAAGCTTCCTCTTTGAAATGCCAGCCAGTGAGATCAATGATGGGTGTAACAAGATGAAGAACACTGCTGGTAGGGAAAGTTTTGCCACCTGACATGTCATAAGCAGGGATGAAAGGTGCACAGACCAAATATGCATCGCCAGCTCAGGAGGGCCCTCCAAGTGAAGCAGCCAGCTCCTCTGGAGAGGAGATGCCAGCCGTGAGGAGATGCCCAAGCTCTTCTCTAGATGGCCCTCTGCTCTCTGTCCAGCAATGGTGCCGGATGGTGCTACACTTCTCTGCATGCTCTTCCTTATCAACTTGATGCTGAGGATGTAGCCACACATGGAACTAAAGGGAAAGAAGGTCAAACAGAGCTTCCCGGACCCTCCACCCCCTCACTCACAGCCAGGATGGCCCCTGCCCAGGGGCCACAGGGCGGCCCCCATTCTGCTCCCCAGCACGCCCTGCATCTCTTTTTAAGGGAAAGTCATGGCTGGACTGATGGTCCCACTGCTGAAAAGTGCTTCCTAGAAGGAGCCTCTGAATTTCACCAAAATTGCTGGATAAAGAGCCCCTTCCACAATTCAACCCAGTGACTGTCTACGAGAAAAGCTGCTTTAACCGAGCTCTTCTCCCTGCTTCTCACAAGTCCTCCTCTTGCTCTGTCAGTTTCCAGTGAACAGTCTTCAGCAAATGTCTGCTGAGCTCAGGGACCACGGTTTCCCCGTCCATTGAGGTGGCTGAACTAGATGGCTTCCCAAAGTTCTCTGACTCTAATATGACCCTCTCTGATCACCTTGCCTGCATGTAACGCTTCACTAGCAGATGATTCAAGGAGGAATGGCTCCTTTCAAGCTTCCCTTGAGAAGGATGTGGTCTTGTGAGAGAGACCAGGGACATGCACAGTCTCCCCATTAGAAGGTGTACATGGAGGCATCAAAAGATTTCAGAGGGGCTTCCCTGGTGGCGCAGTGGTTGAGAGTCTGCCTGCCAATGCAGGGGACATGGGTTCGTGCCCCGGTCCGGGAAGATCCCACGTGCCGTGGAGCGGCTGGGCCCTGAGCCACGGCCGCTGAGCCTGCGTGTCCGGAGCCTGTGCTCCACAACGAGAGAAGCCACAACAGTGAGAGGCCCGCGTACCGCCAAAAAAAAAAAAAAAAGATTTCAGAGGGAGACATCATTCAATCCGCTTGGGGACCAAGAGAATTCAACAGTCCAGCTGTATTTCACTGAGCACTGACTATTATACACTGGGCTCAGTATTAGCTGCTCCTACAATAACTAACTCTTACAACTCCAGGAGGTGGGCAGTCTTCTTAGCCTTGCTGTGTACATATGGAGACCAAGGTGGGCAAAGGTAAGGAACTTGCCAAAGGCCACTCGACATCAAGTGAATGAGTGTGGATATGGACAAATCTCTCCCACTTCCAAACCTGTGTTTATAACCACTCCAGCATGCAGTAACAGGACTAGCAGCAGACAATTATTGGGCATTTACTGAATACTAGACACTACTTCATGCATTTAATACGCACAGAAATTTACCCTATGGAGAAAGTATTATTTCAATTTCCCTTTTACAAATAAGAAATGGAAGCTCAGTGAAGTTACATAACTTGCCCAAGTTCACGCAGGAGTCAGGATTCAAATCTAGACCCTAATGACCACATAATTTTTCCACCCATGTTAGAAGAAAAAGGAAATAGGTTTTCCTAGTTTGGGTTCTTCCCCAAAACATAACCTGAGACAAGAATGTGGGTGCGGGCAGTTTATTTCTAGGGTGATCCCAGGGAGCAGAGGAGGGTTATATATGGGAAAAGAGAAAGAAGCAAAATAAGGTTCCTGATTAACTGTGGACAGCAAGGGCTCAAGGACACAGGACGTCTGGAGAATCCTCTCAGAAGGAGCTAAAATCACAGGTGACAATATGAGGATGCGAGTCCAGGTCCCAGGTGTGCCTGCCTCTCAGGGGACAGGAGGTGGGAGGGGCCCCTTCCGACAGCAGGCGGCAGGACCAAGACAGGAGCCTGAACACCTGCATCCTGCATGACTCACCAAACACCTATAAAACTCCATCCCTCCCCAGCTGCCTCCACTGCCTGGGGTTTACAGCTCTCCTGTTGAAATGATAGAAACAAACTCTCAGTTGATGGATAAAGTAAACTGGAGTGGAACAGCCCGTGATGCAAGAGACCAGAAGCAGCTTCCCCTTTTCTCTATTCCACCATGAAAAGCCAGTCCTCTGCCCTGGATAGATCTGTCACTGGGCTCTCGGTGGCTGACGGTATGGAACTGAGGCTGAGTGCTTGGACCTTCTCTGTGTACCTGGGCAAGTTATTAACTTCTCTGAACCTTGGTTTGTTTCATCTCTTAAGCAGGACAAAGATACCTGCCCAGCAGAGCAGAGTGGGGATGAGATCCTATTCTGCCTGTAACACACTGAGCACAGTATACGGCGTATAGGGAGCATTTCATCAAGGATGGCTGTGCATGATATATTTTTGAGTTGTTTCAGTTCACTATCAAAGGGGAGAACTAGAGACAGTTATTTATCATTTAAAGAAAGAGAGTAACATAATACAGAGAGTGCTGGGCTGGCCTGGCAAAAGATTTCATTTCCCTGCTGTATAATCTTAGGTCCGGAACCCTCTCCAAATTTGAGGTTTTCTATCATTACGTGGAGATCATCATGTTTGCCCACCTCAAAATATTGCCCAGGCTCCACGGAGATCCCAGATGTAAGGATGCTCTATAAAGTCTAATGCATATAGAAATGTTGTGATGATATTAATGATAAGGATCCAACCTTCTCCCTCGTCATCATGGGCACAAACACGCTCTGTGGGGCCGCTGGAACCAGAGCAGGCATTTCACCTTAAGGGAAACACCATTGAGGGGAGGGTGTGATTAATAACATTAAGACCATCAGTGTCAAGGACTCGGCTGCTCATTTATTTATGTCTGAGGATGACAACCAGGGAAAGCAATTAGAACTTGGGCATCTGCCCTTTGGGGATCCTGATGGCTGGAGCCGTGGCAGTGGTGCCACGGAAAACTTCACAGCAGCTGCTAACTGCAAACTACTTTCCTCCCAGGTTGGCTCAGGCTCACTGTCTCTAAATACGCTGAACAAGTCATGTCTGTGTCCCAGTCTGTCATCTGTTCCCAAATTACATGGCAGGAGTGCTGAAGGGAAAACAGATCTGGGGACAAAGGTGCTGGGGGTGAGGAGTCTAAGGTAGTTTCAGAGTTCTTTACTGCTGTCAATTAATGAATCCTGGCAACAACCCGGAAAGTGGGTCAATATTATTATCCCTGCTTCGTGGATGAGAAAACAGGCTTCAGAAGAATGGCTCACTCAAGGCTAAGTCACCAATCAGAAGAGTTGATGCAGCACTAGATGGAAGAGTTCCTGACTCCAAGTCCTTGGCCAAGTGTGTGCATCCTTAGTGAGCAGAAGGTGATGAAGAAACGAGATAGCCTCACTGTCTGCACCCTAAAATGATGCATAAACACCCCCAGCATGCAGTGGCAGGTGCTAGGTCCAACTCAGATCCTAAAGCTGGAAGAGCTTTTTTTTTTTTTTTTTTTTTTAATTTTTTAAAAAATTAGGGCTTCCCTGGTGGTGCAGTGGTTGAGAGTCCACCTGCCGATGCAGGGGACACAGGTTCGTGCCCCGTTCTGGGAAGATCCCACATGCCGCGGAGTGGCTGGGCCCGTGAGCCATGGCCGCTGAGCCTGCGCGTCCGGAGCCTGTGCTCCGCAACGGAAGAGGCCACAACAGTGAGAGGCCCATGTACCACACACAAAAAAATTAATTTATTTTTATTTTTGGCTGCGTTGGGTCTTCGTTGCTGTGCACGGGCTTTCTCTAGTTGTAGTGAGCGGGGGCTACTCTTCGTTGCAGCAAATGGGCTTCTCATTGCGGTGGCTTCTCTTGTTGCAGAGCACGGGCTCTAGGCACGCGGTCTTCAGTAGTTGTGGCACACGGGCTCAGTAGTTGTGGCTCACGGGCTTAGCTGCATGTGGGATCTTCCTGGACCAGGGCTCGAACCCATGTCCCCTGCATTGGCAGGCGGATTCTAAACCACTGTGCCACCAGGGAAGTCCAAAGCTGGAAGAGTTTTTAAGCACAGTTCCTAAAACCTGAATAATCCAAGAAAATACCTTTGGATGCACCCTGCTTGTAAGGAAGATGAAGAGGTAGGTCGGTCTTCATAGTGGACACTGTTTGGGCTGCCCTTCTCAGAAGGCTGAATACCCTTCTTGCCAGGAGGCAAAGAGAGGTTTGCAGGCCTCCCTCCCCTTCTCCACCTCCCCAGCTTACTGTAACCCTATGGAAGATGAATTAGGGCCAGTGTGTAGTACAGGGAGGGCAAAGCTGGGGGTTGGGATCACTGGCTCCACAGAGATGCCTGGTGGCCGCAGGTCTCGTGAGACTGTTCCCATGGCAAATCCTTGCTGGGCTTCACCTCCCTGTTCTCCCCAAAGCCTGTGCTCCAGTTTTCCAATCAATTCCAATAAAGTCTTCCTGCCGGAACTTAACTGGACCCTCTTTCTGTTATTTGCAATCCTGACTATAGTTTCTCAACTAGAAATGTAAGTACTTGCCAAGGAGGATGAAAACTGCCAGCTGCAGAGCCCATGCGTTGCTGGTGGGAGGGTGAACGGGCAAAAAACCCAGGGAGGGCAGCTTGGCAAAGCTGTCATTGACCCTTTGACACAGATCTCCGCCTTGGGGAATTTATCCAATGCATATGCTTGCACAATTGCAAAGGTACTTACAAAGTTGCTTTGCACTTGTGTACCTGTATGCAGGATTATTCACTATAGTGGTGTTTCTAATAGCAAAATATCCGAAAGGATCCAAAGGTCCGTTAATAGAGGACTTATTAGATACATTATGGTATATACACATGATAGAAAGCTGCCCAGCTCTCTCTTTTTAATGAGATATTTTCTATGTGTTGATATGAAAAATCCCCCTAATAAACCAGTAAGTTAAAAAAAATAAAAAGATTCAGAACAGTGTATATAATATCATACCTTTATAAAAATAAGGGAAAAAAATAAGAATTTGTATTTGTTCCTGCTTCGATACACATAAGGAAACTCTAGCCAGGATACAACAGAAACTAAAACCAGTAGTTTCCTTTTGGGAGGGGAGGGAGGGATGCAAATAAGAAAACAAAATGAGGGGAGTGAACATTTTTCACTGGGTTTCTTTTTGTCATTTTAGGTTTTTGAATCATGTCGATAGGCACCTATTCAAAAGATTACATTTTTAAAAGGCCACCTCAGAGAGTGAAAATCAGCAGAAATGTGATTCATTTGACCGTCCCTGCCTTCACACCAATTCACCCTCTTCCTCAGCGTGTGGGCAGGCCACACTGGTGAATGGTGCCCATGGGATTGTCAGATTCCAGGGTACTCAGGAGGCTTTGTCTGAGACTTTTCATTGGAGGATGGCTTATCCATCATGAGAATAGAATCAGGTCCAGACTATTGAGGTTAAAAGACAAAATAGGTTGCTGAAAACCAAGAAGATGGTTTCTAGTACAAGAGAAAAGGAAGGTTCATAGCATCTTTTTTTTTTTTTGGCTGCATTGGGCCTTTGTTGCTGCACATGGCTTTCTGTCGTTGCAGTGAGCGGGGGCTACTCTTCGTTGCGGTGCGCGGGTTTCTCATTGTCGTGGCTTCTCTTGTTGTGGAGCTCGGGCTCTGGGTGTGCAGGCTTCAGTAGTTGGGGCTCACAGGCTCTAGAGCGCAGGCTCAGTAGTTGTGGTGCACAGGCTTAGTTGCTCCGCCGCATGTGGGATGTTCCTGGACCAGGGCTCGAACCCGCATCCCCTGCATTGGCAGGTGGATTCTTAACCACTGCGCCACCAGGGAAGCCCCACAGCATCTTCTGATTTGTGGAATACAAAGAAATTACATTTCAGAGATGTGTATGCTCTTAAGAAGGGTGTCTCCATGTCATACAATTCACTGTTGCCTGCTGTCAAGAGACTCCCACCCCGCTCAGACACAGGAAAATAGCCCATTTGACATGAGATATTGGGAAATATGGGGTCCTGGCAAATTATCGGCATCAGTGAAGTATGTCTGGTGTGATTATTTTGCAAATACTACCTAATAAAGGGGTTTGAGCTTTCTCTCCTGCAGGTCCACTGATCAAACTCAAACGAAGGTCCGCAAGATAAAATGCACTTACTTATCCTTTAAGCCATCTACTTGAAAATCAATAATATTTCAAATTTAATGATTTGTAAGACAAGTAAATTAGAGTTCGGAGTAAGCAATATTGATTAGATGGTTCTGTCAACTGGAAGCCATAACTTTCCTCTGTAATTAAGTATTCCATATAGGGTACAATGCACTCAACACTGGTTCCTTTTGTAAGGAAATCAGAAGTCTGGCCATTCCTGTAATGAGAGCACCTCCATAGCTAGCTGCCTGTCCATGCCCTGCCGGGTATGGCCCTGCCCTTTTCCCTAGCAGCAGCAGTCTTCATGACAAGTGGCTTTCCCAAGCACTAATCACCCCTCTCTCTAGTCACAGAGCTTCAGCGAATTTGAACATTAACATGAAAAACGGCAACTAAAAAAAAAGTTTAAAAATAAAAATCATTGTGGAAGAAATTGCCTTCAGTAAAAGAGCATCTGTGGAATGATGTGTAACTGTGAAAAGTTCTTTCAAGCTCCCCTAGCAGTTTGCATTTCACAGAAGCCTGGGGATGGGCAAAGTCGATTTCTCAACAAATTTACTACAGAAGGGACCAAAGGACAGAACTTAAAACATCTATTGTCACCTTTCAACATCAAACTTCCTACCTATCAACACTAAATCACCTCGCCTACATCAATCTTTCCTGCCCCTTTTGAAGGGAACCTCATTTTTTAGATCTGAGTGATGGTGGCTTTTTAATTAATTAATTACATTAATGTTAGATGGAATCTCTGACCTTGTAGGAGTCCTGAATCTTTGGAGGAAAGTGCCCCCCAGCCCATTTGGCTCATGAAGAAAAATTCAGAGATTGCATGAGAAATTGAGCCACTAGGCAAAGGCCCTGCTGGTTTAAATAGGAAAAACATAAAAGCGAGCAGTGCTCTCTAGGTTCTGTTACTGAGAGGCACGGACCATGGTGTTGTGTGGGCATCACCTGGGGGCTTGTCAGAGATGCAAGCTTTCCAGCCCCTCCCCCAGAACATCAGAATCCAAATCTGCTTTGCAGTAAGATTCCCAGGTGATTTTTGTACTCATTCGAGTTTGTGTAGTGCACCTAGGTTTGCACTGTGGCTCTGCTCTTACTAATTGTATGATCTTAGCCAAGTTACTCAGCCTCATGTATTTCAGTGTGCCTGGCACGTAATAAGCATATATATATACATATATATATATATATATATATATATATGCAATAATCTTGGGTGGCAAAAGCAGAGGAGCAGAAGAGAAAGAAAAGAGGTCTGGAGATTGGTGAGAGAGAGAAGCACCTTATGCTATGGTATCTGAAACTCCAGCAGCAGGGGTCTTATTCAAGAATAGAGAAATACAATATTTTTGGTATTGTCTATCCCCTGACAAATCTCTATTTAAAGCAACCACACAGGGCTTCCCTGGTGGCGCAGTGGTTGAGAGTCTGCCTGCCCATGCAGGGGACATGGGTTTGTGCCCCGGTCCGGGAAAATCCCACATGCCACGGAGCGGCTAGGCCTGTGGGCCATGGCCCCTAAGCCTGCGCGTCCGGAGCCTATGCTCCGCAACGGGAGAGGCCACAACAGTGAGAGGCCCATGTACCGCAAAAAAAAAAAAAAAAAAAGTAAAGCCACCACACAGTTCGTATGGGGGATATCTGGGGGAATATGGAGAGAAAGATACTCAAGGAGAAAGAGCCATTGACTCTCATTTGCACAGACACTGATACAGAAGAAGAATATAAGCAGAGAATAAGGATTCAGGAAAAGCCAGAAATAGGAATCAAAGATGACCAGGAGAAATGCAAAGCCATTGGAAGTGGTAGAAATCTTGGGGAGAGCATGGACTTCCTAAACCATGAGAAATAAGGATGTGGGTCCATTTTCTCTAGAGCCTCAGGGCAAAGGTGAACTCAGCTGATTTCAGGGTGCACATGACATGGCCACCCTGGGCAGATTCTCAGTACATGGTGAGGTTATAATTAGGCCTGACATGCTGGCCTCTCAACTCCAACCACACACCTGCTCTTCCCCTGCATTGGAGCCTTCGATACAGAAACCCCACCAACAATGGAGAAATTTTAGAGAAGCCATGTGGCAGTCTGATACTCACCAGGTTTGCAAACAGACCTCTTGCCTTTGAAGTTTTCCAGGTTTTGTATTAGCAAAGAAGTCTCATCTCGTGGATCTTCAAGAGGATTGCTAAAATTTATAAGGAGAAACATGGCCTCTATCTAACGTGCTTCTATGAAGACCCCAAATTTTCAGAATCCTAATATGTGTGACCCAAGAGTCAAGGGGATGGAGAGGAATGCAGGCCAAGGGGGAGCCTGGAGGCGTGAGCTCGAGACATTTATTCCTTCCTCCTGCCTGTTTCAGGATTCCACAGTGATGTCAGGCAGGAGAAACTTGAGAGAACGCAAATTAAATCAAGTGATGGTGCACACAACATTTAGGAGTGCACAGATTTTCTCCTTCACAGATGGCCTCTTAGAGGCATGATGGCTATTTAGCACATGGAGTGAAATCATTTACAAAGAACCAGCATCATCCAATGCACAGCTTTCTGGCCCCCAGGAAAACCTTTTAAGATTTCAAGGCTTAAAATGAAGGAAAACTTCTTCTTGAGAGGGACCATCAAAGTCCATTTGTCCCATTAAATACCCTTGGTTCTCTTGGTATGATTACTTTCTATAAATGTTTGACTTCTAACGTGTCTTCTTTTGCCATGAAATAGAGGAAAATTACTTAAGAGCAGAGAATTTATTTATCTGGCTGACTCATATTCTTTCTATTCTCAGCTGAAATATTTTAACCATGGAGAAGCTTCTCCTAACACCCTCTGGGCAGGGGAAGTTGTCTTAACCTCTGAGTGTCTTTAGTGGTATATTCACGTCACTCCCTCATAACTTTATTTTACGTTGAGGTTATCTTTACGTGTCTGTCTCTCCTACAAGACTGTATACTGTTCACCATTGTACCCCTACTACCTAGCACTGTGCCTGGCACAAGACAGAAAATCAGTATACATCGAAATGTTGAAATCAGCAGAAAACTAATGGAAGAAGATTCCAAGTAGCCCAGAATCTGTGTTACAATAAACAAGGACATCTATTGCTTTCTTCTTCTCCTGCCTAATAACTGAGAATATTACTCTCTTCTCCCAGCTTCACGGTGAGGCAATCTGTCTAAAGAAAGTGGCTTCCTTTAAATATGGAGACAACTGAAAATTCTCAAAACCAGCTTAGGCTGTAAGCTAAACTGGGTGAGGGGACTTGTCTTCCCTGTTTGGCACTACAACCTCAGGTCTGGGTGCAGGGTCTGCTCATAGTAGCCACCAGCGGTGGACACAAAGACACATCACACAGACCCCCTTCATGGAAGGACCTGCTGTCCTCTGCACAGAGCCTTCAGTCATCAGTGCCTTCAGAAACTGCTGCAGCTGTGCCTCCTCTTGCCTGAGGTCATGGTCTTCCCAGGGCAGCCCTCATCCCATGAATAAGCAAGGCAGGGGTACAGAGGCACAGCCATTTTGACCAAATGTGCCCTAAGGACAGCCTCAACAGAAAACATCTGCTCCAGATCCCCAGTAGCTTCCTTTTTGTCCGTGGTGTGGCTTCTCCCTGTGTCCAATAACTATTGGTCTCTGATACTTCACCGCTCAAACTCCAACTCAGGGCTTCCCTGGTGGCACAGTGGTTAAGAATCCACGTGCCAATGCAGGGGACACAGGTTTGAGCCCTCATCCAGGAAGATCCCACATACCACGGAACAACTAAGCCTGTGCACCACCACTACTGAGCCTGAGCTCTACAGCCCATGAGCCACAACTACTGAGCCCCTGCGCCTAGAGCCTATGCTCCACAAAAAGAGAAGCCACCACAATGAGAAGCCTGCGCACCGCAACAAGGAGTAGCCCCCGCTCGCTGCAACTAGACGAAAGCCCAGGCGCAGCAACAAAGACCCAACACAGCCCAAAATAAAATAAATAAAATTAAATAAATTAATTAGTTAAAAAAAAACAAAACAAAAAAAACTCCAACTCATTGTCTGCTCCAGGAGAACCTGACCAACAACCAATGCATGTTTGTTGAATGAATGAGCAAAAAAAAAGAATGTATAAATAGATTAATGCAAAAACAAATAAATAAAAGATGTAACTAGAAAATATTTCAACCATGCTAAATGACTTCCATGGTCAACTAACGATAGAGTGGAGCAGTTAGGGGCTGATTCCCCCAAGCAGCCCTGCCTAGAAAACGGTGGAACCCAGCGCCTGCTCCTGAGCATGTCTTTGGCCAACTGCCATGACATCTCACATGGTCCTTCCAGCGACCCTATTCGGTGGAAATTAATCGGCCTCACTTTATTTTTTTATTATTATTAATATTTTTTACATCTTTATTGGAGTATAATTGCTTTACAATGGTGTGTTAGTTTCTGCTTTATAACAAAGTGAAGCAGCTATACATATACATATGTTCCCATATCTCTTCCCTCTTGCGTCTCCCTCCCACCCTCCCTATCCCACCACTAGGCAGTCACAGAGCACCGAGCTGATTTCCCTGTGTTATGTGGATGCTTCCCACTAGGTATCTATTTTACATTTGGTAGTGTATATACGTCCATGTCTCACTCTCACTTCGTCCCAGCTTGCCCTTTCCCTCCCCATGTCCTCAAGTCCATGCTCTACGTCTGTGTCTTTATTCCTGTCCTGCCCCTAGGTTCTTCAGAACCATATATTTTTCATTTTTTTAGATTCTATATATATGTGTTAGCATACAGTATTTGTTTTTCTCTTTCTAACTTACTTCACTCTGTATGACAGTCTCTAGGTCCATCCACCTCACTACAAATACCTCAATTTCGTTTCTTTTTTTTTTTTTTTTTGCAGTACGCGGGCCTCTCACTGCTGTGGCCTCTCCCATTGCGGAGCACAGGCTCCGGATGCGCAGGCTCAGCGGCCATGGCTCACGGGCCCAGCCGCTCTGCGGCACGTGGGATCCTCCCGTACCGGGGCACGAACCCATGTCCCCCGCATCGGCAGGCGGACTCTCAACCACTGCTCCACCAGGGAAGCCCTGTATGACCCTTCTCATGTTAAAGAAGAAGAAGTCAAAACACAGTGATTCATTTTGTTTTCCTTTGATGTTTGGAGAAATATACATGCCCAAGATGGTTGATAAACTTAATGAAAACTACTTACAGTGTGAAAAAAAAGCAGAAAGCAGACACAGTCCTTCCAAATGGCTGGGGGAAATAAAAGCAAAAAAAAAAAAAAGTAGCATAAAATAGAAAAAAAAAAAAAGATAACATTTTTTATCATAAAACAAAATGGCTGAAGACCAAACACCCCTCCTTTTCGCACCCTAGTCCCCACCTACAGGGCACCCTGATTCACTCACTGTTTCCTGCAGCATCGCAAGCAGCTGGCTACTTGGTCTCAGCCCCTCTGATTGGTTCTCTGTAGAGTGGAGGCTACACCTGGGTGACTCTTAGTGCCCCTCCCAGAGTGGGGGGCCTCTGCACACTGTTGATGACAGGTCTGCAACGAGGTAAGAACAGAAACCGAGACAAGCATTGGAAACTTTTAGCAATTCGGCACGGCTATTTTATGTCTGTTGAAACCACTATTTAAAAAATAGTGCTTGTATTTTTGAGGCTACTGTGAGGCAAAAACTCTAGACATGGTCCTTCACTTTGACCCTGAGACTGCAATTTGGGGATGTTTTTCTAAGAACAGAATTATGGATTCGTGCGTGGGTTTATCTATAAAATTATTAAATTCAGACTAATGAGAGACTGGTTAAATAACAAAGTTCCACCCATACAATAGAATAATATACAGCTATTAAAAATTATGAACTAAATAACATTGAAATAGGTTTACAATACACCGTTGAATACACAAGCAGACTATAAAATAAGATGTATGTGCATATCAGGGGAGGATCTTGTTATTACAATACTGATAGATACAAGCATAACATGAATACAAGTTCACATAAAGGTGCAGACATAGGGAGAGTCACAGGTACAAAGATACACACAGATGTGGACACAGACCAAATGTTAAGAATGATTACTTTTTTTCTGTGGGATTATACACAATCTTTTCTTTTTTTCCTATCTAAATTTTTTTTACCAGAAACATTAATTATTTTTTCAATAACGAAGGATTAATTGTCACCCAGGTGCGTTGCCATGGAGCTCTGCATCCCTATGAATGGATGCCCCGCTCACTTCTGATTGTCTGCTGAGCTGGCTCCCTCTGGATCGATCATGATCCCGGGAGGCAGGACCACCCTATGCTCAATGCAGACACAGTGCCCCATGCTGAGCTGTCAGTGAGGACATATTTGCAGAGCTAAACTGAATGTGTTGAATTGTCAAAAGACAGATGCTGTACAAATAGATATCTTTGCCATTTCTCAGGAAACAGAAAATTTAATTGATCTTAACTGACCAGGTTGCGAGCTGACCAGGGAACAGAGACTTCAGGACTTACTTGTCCAATGAAGCGGAATCGAACTTGGTCAAGGGAAAGGTGAACAAACCCATTGGAAGTGTTCATTAGGCCTGATGCCACTTCTCTAGGCAGTCCTCCCAGCCTATTGGTGCAGGCGTAGATGTGATGATTTATCCAGTTGGCATTGATTGTTTTCAAACAATTCAGAGGGAGAGTTTTTCATAAAACTCTTTGGGAAATGGAGCAAGTCCCCGAGATGGGCATATCAGCAGCGATGATTTTTCACATAGTTGCTATGTGTTTGTGTCTTTCTATCATAATACCACTCTCTGAAACGTGTGCACTGGCTTTTCCCTGAAGAGACACAGTTCTTTCACACATATTGAGCCCAGTTTTCCCATTTCTCAAGTTTCTCTCCTAGAGTGAGAACTTCGAAAGACACATTAGTCCTGGAAAGACATTTATTTACTGACAGAAGGCTACTGCTGAAGGAATGAAGACAGCTTAACGCCATCTGACTGTTTGGGCTTCCAGAAGCGCCCAGCCTCCCCAAGACTCTCATCATCCTTATAAATCATGTGTGAAAGAACGAATAGCAAGTGGAACATCACACCAATGTAGAAACAGGATCGTGAGCTGTGCTGCTTGCCTAGCGCCATAAGCCTATGTAGTGTGTCGAATGATGGCCTCCGAAATGTACATCCACCTGAACCTCAGATGTGTCCTCATTTAGAATAAGGGTCTTTACAGACATAATTCAGGTAAGAATTTCAAGATGAGACTGTCTTGGATTCGAGTGGGCACTAAATCCAATGACAAGTCTTTAGAAGAGAAGACAAAGGGAGACTGACACAGAAACACACAAGGAAGAAGGCCATGGAGAGATAGAGGCAGAGGTTGGAGATTTGCTGCCACAAGCCAAGGAATGTAGGAGCTACCTGAAGCTGGAAGAGGCCAGGAAGGATTCTCCCCTAGAGCCCCTGGAGCGGAGCCCTGCTGACAACTAGATTCTGCCCTCTAAAACTGTAAGAGAATAAATTCTGTTCTTTAAAGCTACCAAGTTTATGATAATTTCTTGTAGTAGCCCTGTGAAATGAATATATTCATAAAATCACGATTCTAGAGTACAGCAAGCAGCTTTGAATCAATCATAGGAACTTATGGGACTGTGTGTTTGTTCACAAGCCTGTATGTGCTTAATTTTTCAGCCCTGACTCTTCTGTATGTATGCCCCCAAATTGGTGACATGGGCAAGATAGGGCTGAAAATGTGGACCTAAAAATGGATACCTCTTTTAAGCAGCATTTAAGTTTTCAAAGGATGCTTTCTTTCTCTTCTAGCCCATCTCACCATGAGACGCCACCCAATATTTAACCACATCACCAATCTTGGAAGGTAGGAATCTATAGGAGTTAAGAACATGGGCTATGGAGTTGACCCTACCTACCACTCCCTGAACTGTGTGACTTTGGCCAAGTTGCTTCACCTCTCTGAGCTTCAGTTTCTTTGTAAATTACCACAGGGTCAGGCACACAGTACTCAATGTTGAAAGTGCTCAGTCAATGTTGAAATGGATATGTAAAGAACTGATGGACCAAGAGGTAGATACAGAGATTGAAAGCAACAAGTAGCAGATAGAAAATCAATACAATACTACTCTGACCACCACTCTCCATTTCCCACTTCATTCATCCTCTGAGGCTTGGAGGTAAGTGATTAAATTAGGGAAGATAAAAATCAGAGGAGTTGGAGGAGTGGATAAAGTTGATGGGAAAAGCAGGAAGAACCACTACCGAGTGGAGAAGCCCAAGGAAAGGCACCTAACAATCCTTAGTTATTATCATTGGTGCTGTTGAATCAAGATACACTCTGGAGCTGGTATTCTATCAGAGGAATCCCTTTGCGGTTTCATGGGTTGACCTTGACTTCAGCAAACTCTGGCACAACTCAATAAGCAGCTCTATCCACAGAGAGCTATGAAAAGGGGATAAAATGGAGACCAAACAAAGCTTATCTTAAACATGGCATTGATATTTTGGAGGTGACAACAAAAAGGGCTGGGCTAGGAGGCCCACTCTTGGTGCCGGTTAGTAATATGACCTTGGACAAAGTCATAGGCCCTGGTTTAGTTCTCCCATCCATGAAAGGGGGGACATTTATTCTCTTCCTTCCACTCTCCTGGGAGGGATGGGAGCAGATCCAAGATAGGACTTTGTGTGACGGGAGAGCCTTTGGGAGGAAAATGCTCTCACAATGGTGGGTTATCTGCGCCTTTCTGATGGCACATCTTCTCCACAATGAGAAAGGCTCCCTTTAAAGAGCTGCCGTCTGTAGATTATCACAGAGCTGGGGTTTTCAGGTCACTTCTCCCTCCTGGTATCAGACACTGATCAGCAAATAGGGTTATGAAGAGGGACTGCTTGCCTTCTACTGTTCCTAATTTCCCAGGCAGGAACAGCAGCCAGAAACGACAGCCAAGCCTCCCAGGAGAATTGCTGAATTTGCCAAGGAGCTAAAACGCACCTCACGGTTTACGGATTAAGCCATTATGCTTACTGCTGTCACCGTCTCCATTTTCAGACCCTTAGAGCCGCCGAGTGTTAAGATCCTCTCCGGGATCCTACAGGCTGTAAACCCTTAGCAGCCCCTCCCTCTGCCCCCTTCCCCCTCTGCCCACAGAGTAACCACCACCGATACACGTGCCACATCGAGTCATGGAAAATTAACAGTGGAGCAGTCATTCTAACCCTTCATCTTTCACATGTGGACACTGGGGTCCGGAGACATAAAAACCTTCATCAAGGTCACAGGAAAGGTTTAAAGGCAAGGACAACAGTCAGTCCTAGCCAATGTTCTCCCCTGGACACCAACAGAAAATGACTCGCGTTATTGAGTATGATCTCTCATCCCCACTCTCTTTATGCTCACAACCTGAATCAACACGGGGAACTCAGAGCTCCACAAAAGACCAAGCCTTCAAAGGCACCTGGGTGATCCCAGAGAGAGGCTGCGTTTCAGTGACTGATTATTTAGGTACGGCTTCCCATTGTCCAGCAAAATCCATCATAATTGTGTTCCCTTCAGCCTCCGCTTTTCCCTGGAGTTAAGGTGAATGTACAGACCTTCTATAGTTCTTTCCTCATGAAATATGCCCTTGGGCTGCAAGATTCCAATTATACGCTTTGGTGAAGTGTTATTCGTTGGAGAAAGATTAAAATGAACTGGAAGAAATGAGGGCCATCTATGACTCCCAAACATTTTTTTTTCCCAGGTGGCCTTTGCCACAAGAGTGGGGTTTTGGGCATCTCCCTGGGGTCTACTTCCCAGTAACCCTACCGGTTACCACCAGTGACCCTTTCTTCTAACATCTATCATGGGTTCAGTGGAACCTAGCCCTTCACCTTGAAATTCGCAGGCCTGACACTTGCTTCAAGGCCAATAAAAGGAATATGTCATGTCTTGCTTTACTCACAGCCTGTCTTTGGGATTCCTCTATCCTGTTCTTCCCAATCTGCCTCTCAGCCTCCTCCTGCCCCCAAAGCCCCTCCCCATCTGGCACTAATGCCCAGCACTGTGATTCACTGTGAGATTCACCTCAAACATCTTTTATTCAAGTAGCCGAGAAATAGCAATTATTTGCTGTATTACGTGTTGGGCTAGTGGGTATTCAAGGGCAAACAGAATAGACGTCGTCCCCATAAACTCTCTCTGTGCCTCAGTTTCCTCATCTGTAAAACAGGGGCAGGTGTCAATAGTATCAACCTCACTCAGTCACTGTGAAGATCAAATGAGTTAATTTGGTCTTAAAAGAGGCCCTTAGGGGCTTCCCTGGTGGCGCAGTGGTTGAGAGTCCGCCTGCCGATGCAGGGGACACGGGTTTGTGACCCGGTCCGGGAAGATTCCACATGCCACAGAGCAGCTAGGCCCGTGAGCCATGGCTGCTGAGCCTGCACGTCCGGAGCCTGTGCTCCACAACGGTAGAGGCCACAACAGTGAGAGGCCCGCGTATGCAAAAAAAAAAAAAGGTGGAGGGGCCCTTAAAAGAGGACCCAGCACAAAGAAAGCATCTAAAACATGTTAGCTGTTATTGTAATTGTCTTGATTGCGGTCTAGAAGGACAGGCGTTTATCAAAGAATCACCAAAGCAAAGGTAAAATTCTAAGCAGTTCTGTGAAGGAGAGGTACACCATGCTAGGAGGATGTTTGCCAGGGAATGCAAGCTGCTCAGGGAGATCAGAGAAGACTCTCTGGAGGAAGTGACCTGTGAGCTAAGACCAGAAGGAAGAGTAGAAAGTGGTGAGCACAGAGAGGAGAGGAAAGGCCTCTAGGCAGAGGAAATAGATGATGCAAAGGTCCTGAGACAGGAAAACATATGAGTTCCAAGGACTCCAAGAAGGCACGTGAGGCTACTTCACAGAGCAGTGTGATGCAAAGTGAGACAAGGGAGTAACGTAGGGTTGGAGCAAGCAGAGCCTCTTGGAGCATCTTAGGAAGTTTTCTTTATCCCAGTAACACTAGGAAGCACTGTGGTATTTAAGGGGTAGAGGTGACCTGATCAGATTCACATATTCATAAACAGTCTGTTCCTAATCTTTTCCAGCATCGATCTTAGAAACCTTCCTCGGCTACGACTTCTACTTGCCCAAGGCCATTATGGACAGTTGTGCGGGTTGGGCACTGCACCATTTCAGAGAAGGAAGGGGAGACACTGCTCTTAACAACACTCACGTGAACCTAGAATTGTGCAGTGTCCACTCAGCACATCACAGGCAGTGGCCTTCCATTTGTGCCCTTGGATTGAATTTCTCCCCAGAGCTCTAGTTACAGCTTGAAGCCATCAGGGCCATGGTAGGAAACACTATCCAACGCCCGGGTGAAAAACTTTTAATGAAGGAGCTGCTTACAGAGGTGCTTTCCTCCTCCCTACCAAGAGCCAGCATTTGGATCTCTGTTCACAGGGCAAGATTCTCTGATGCCCTACTCTGTATCCTTTCATACTCTAGTGTTAATTCTCAGTTCTGAGTCCTCTTGCTCAAACTAAATGTATTTCAAGCTGTGCCTTCTTGGAGGTGCAGAATAAAAGTCCCTTTTATCTCAAGTGCTTAGTTCCCACCAATCAAAATCAACTTGGCTTTCAGATTACTGTTACAGGCGTGGACTCTCAAAACCCTTAAAAGTCAAAGATAACAATGACCTCTTTGTTCTATGCTGTATTGAGCCTCCTCCTAGAGCAAAAAATTCTACAGTATTGATTTGGATGGGGGGAGAGAGGGGAAGGATAACTAGAAGCATCTGGGGATTCCTGAAGTGAAAATTCATCCACTTAAAAACACCAACCTGCTCTATTTGCAAGCCTGAAAGGTGCCCCTCAGTGGGGAAACAGGAGGGGCTGAGGCGCTCACACTGACCCCCTTCCCGGGAGCGTGTTTGCTTCTAAAGAAGGACAATAGAAATGATCCTGTTTAAGCTTTCTTAAGTACAGTCCCACTCTGGTCCTGCTTCCTAAAGAGGGATTATCAACCATCACCTCGGCTCAATTGGAATGTGCCTGGAACTTCTCAGCAAAAAGTTTTACAAGTAGTGTCTTGAATAGTAATGCAAGCTCTAACTTTTAGAGCTAGCCGACTCCTCCAAGATGTTTAGATGTTATTTATTTCGTGGAGAGTTACTTTTCCTGGTCTGCTGGAATGTGTGATGCAGGTGGCCTCGAAGTTAGCCAGAGACATTCAGGGCAAGGGAAACAACTCACCGGGTTACCCTTAACCCCGCCACCAGGGATATGACCTCCACCTTCTGGACCCCAGCCCTTCATGAAAGGCAATGAGTCCTATTCACTGGATGTAGAGAACGAGGAAGAAAGAACTAAAATTGTTCACCCCTATCCAGCTGTCATTTCCACCCCTGGCCACAGGGGAGAGAGTCTCACAATTTGGGTCCGAGGTAATGGGTCTTGGAGACACATTTAATGAAGCATCTTGGATAGCCAGCCGCAGGTTGGCCCACTTAGGAGATTATTCTAGCAATTCATGGTTCACAAAAGCATCACACTTGTCCAGTTCCCCCAAGACTGTTGTACCAGAATGAGAGACTTATTTCTCATTGACTAATTAGCTCCTAAGACCCACTCTTTAGAAGTAGATGCCTAATTATTATTGGCTCAACTGCCTTATCTTATTCAGGGAGACAAAGTTCAATAGCTCCAGGAATTAAAAGGGTATCAGCCTCTCTCTTTAATGTCCGTGGGGCTTTTGTGTATGGAAAGGAACAGGCACTAGTATTTGTATTTTGTTTAATGCTTAATTCATTCAACTCATATACCTAATAAAGGACATTTTGAAAGCCTTTTATTCTTAAGCATTTAGTCATTGATTACAAACTTGATGAATTTAATTCCCTCATACAATTTAAATTGCAATTACCAATGTTGTATGGCTGATTTTTCTAAAAGCTTTCAATGTATTAAAGAACAGACAAAACAAACAAAGCACAATCATTTCAAAACTATTTAGAACTCTTTCACACACACACACACAAGCTCCCCAAATGCTCAAATCATAGATTTAATCTTTTTTATTTTTCCCAAATGCTTATCCTTTTCAGGGGTTTCAAATTCCATGCTTCCTAGGGCTTCAGTAATCCTAACAGAAACCATTTCAAAAATTTCCTAGAGTTTTAGTGATTTTATTGGACCCAGAAAGAAATGTGCTCCATCTCAAAAAAGCTTAGAAGGCAGGTGCTAGATTGATGACCTGGTGGCTTTTGGCCAGAACATAGGATTTTGTCTGGCAATCCTCTGATGACCAGGCCAAATACATTTTTCACAAAAGTTTCATTTATGGGACACTTAACACCGATGGTTTTCATTGCTGAGGTTATAAGTCCTCTCCCAAAATGAGAGTTTCTTTAAGTCTCGACTTAACAACCAACCGTCCTCATTGCCCTGTCATTACGAAATATTGACCTGGTTTCTTGGCAATGTTAAAAATATATGTATTTCCACCACTTTGCAAATTTTGCTACGATTTCTTATAGAGTTAAACCCACATCTACACTATGACTCAGAATTCCACTGCGAAGTACTTACCCAAGGAAATAAAAACACGCTCACAAAAAGACTTGTACAAGCATGTCCATAGCAGTTTTATTTATGAGAGTCAAAAACCAGAAACACTATCCATCAGTAAGAAAATAGAATAACAAATTGTGAATTATTTACATAAATATGAATTATTATTATTAAATAATACGAATATAATATTTATTCATATAATAAAATACTACTCAACAATTAGAAATAATAAACTGCTATATGTACCAATCTGGATTAATCCTCAAAATACTATGTTGAATGAAAGAAGCCAGACACGAGAGCACATACTGTACAATTCCACTTATACAAAATTCAAGAACAGGCAATACTGGGCTTCCCTGGTGGCGCAGTGGTTGAGAATCTGCCTGCCAATACAGGAGACACGGGTTCGAGCCCTGGTCTGGGAATATCCCACATGCCGCGGAGCAACTAGGCCCGTGAGCCACAACTACTGAGCCTGCGCGTCTGGAGCCTGTGCTCTGCAACAACAGAGGCCGCGATAGTGAGAGGCCCGCGCACCGCGATGAAGAGTGGCCCTTGCTTGCCGCAACTAGAGAAAGCCCTCGCACAGAAACGAAGACCCAACACACTCAAAAATAAATTAATTAATTAATTTTTTTAAAAAAGCCTTTTAAAAAAAAAGAACAGGCAATACTAATCTATGGTGATAAAAACAAGAACAATGGTTTCCTATGTGAAGTGGGGATAGACTGGAAGGAGGCATGAGGGAAACTGGGTGATATAAACGTTCTATATCCTGATTGGTATATTGGTTTCATGGGTTACATTAGTCAACTCATCAAACTATATACTTAAGATCTACTCATTTCACTGTACATAAATTTCCCATCAATGTATACAAAATATGCATGCCCTCTCAAAAAAATATATATGTAAAATATGTATTATACACACACACAAAAAAAAGCAAACATAAAAGTCTATCTGGAGGCATTGAAAATGACTAAGGCAGTGAGGACATGAGGAACAAAATTCAAGAAGAAAGAGTATTTCAGAGAAGTAACCCAACATTTGGTTACATTTGTCCTTCTGAGGCATCTGCTGTTCAAGAATGGAGACAATCTGAGAAGCAGAGTTTGGGGCAGTTTAAGTGGGGTTGAGATGGGACACAGCCTATAGTGGGAGAAGAATTTGAGCTCAGGGCCCACTGTTAGGAAGAGACCTTGGCAAACAGGTGTGAAGTACAGTTGGGACACCCCAAAGGGTTACAGTCTAAGAGTCAAGGAAACCCCAAACAGATCAGTTCACCAAAGACTGAAGCCCAGGTTCAAATCAACTTAGTCCTCAGTTAGACTAAAGGGAGCTTTCTCCATCCTAACTGCCTGAAAAAGCAGATGCAAACCCTGTCAAGTCAAAAATAACATAGTCCCTAGCCTTAAACTATGGCTAAAACTCTTATAAATAATATCTGGCATTCCATATAAAATAGCCAGACATGCTAAAATATGAGAATTAACCAAAGATCAAAAGAAAATAAATACAAAAAAAAAAAGACTACAGGAGATCCAGGTATTGAAGACATGATTTTAAATCATTGAAGACATAATTTTAAAATAAATATGATTAATGTGTTAAAAAAACAGATATGATAGAGAATTTCAGTACAAAAAAAACTAGAAACCATAAAGAAAGAACCAAATGGAAAAGGAGTGATATACTCAATAACAAATTAAGAGCTCAATAGATTAGTTTACTAGTATTTTATTAAAATTTAAAACTGCTAAAATTAGTAGAGTCAGCTTGAAGTTTGTTTATGTGAGAAACAAGTGAGTTTGTAGTTAGTGTTCCTTTTCAAGCTGTTGGCCAATGTATAATTTTGTGGTACACTTTTGGGTTCCATTTTTAAATAGTTAATGTGTATGACTACTGTGTTAGCTACTGATCTCTTCTTCTACTTGGTTACCATATGAAACCACTAATACTGATCAATCTTTCCTGTTTAGGGTACCATTATTACCTTTTCCATTCTTTTTTGGCTTACTGACACATTTTGTTCATTTCTTAGACACAGACAGTTTCCCTTGGTTACCAAAGGGGAAAGGGGGAGGGGGAGGGATAAACTGGGAATCTGGGATTAACAGATACACTACTATATATATATATAGTAGTGTATCTGTTAATATATATCTACTATATATATATATATATATATATATATATGTAACTGAATCATTTTGCTGTATACCAGAAACTAACACAACATTGTAAATCAACTATACTTCAATAAAATAAAAAATTTTGTAAAAATAGATAAACAAGGACCTAGTGTATAGCACAGGGAACTATATTCAATATCTTGTAATAACCTATAATTGAAAAGAATCTGAAAAAAACTGAATCACTTTGCTCTACCTCTGGAACATTATAAATCAGCTTTACTTCAATAAATTTTTTAAAAATTTTGTTCATTTCTTCTTGCATATACAGATAAAAACAATATATATCTATACTCCTAGATAATCTTGTGTAACTGAGTATAGAAAACATCCATATATATTCATGCTTTCCTACTTATTAAAACCAATAAAAATTAAACATAAACATATATTCATCCTTATTTTGTATTATACTTTTATTTGTGTATACTTTAGATTAACTTTCTCTTTTACCCATCACCAAAAGTCATGGCTTTTTACAAATCCAGCTGGCTTCAGTTGGCTATTATTATTATTATTATCATCATTGTCATTGATAATAATATGTATGCCCCTTTAAATCACCTCGTTTCATTACTTTCTCTGCTGTTCTCAGAAACGTTCTTGTTTCTTGGTAACCACAGTATGTTCCAGATTATCCTTATTTTCTCTTACTCTAAGATAGTGGTTTTTGGCCAGGGCTGAATTTCCCTCCAAGGGACATTTAGCAATGTCTGGACACATGTTTGGTTGTTACAGCTGAGTGGGAGCACATTTGGGGGGTTGGGGGGAGGAGGAAGTAGGATTGTGACAGTAGTGCTGCTGGCATCTAGAGGGGAGAGGTCAGGGATGCTGCTAAACATCCTACAATATGCAGGACCACCCCCCACAAACTGACATTTGACCTCAAATGTCGGTAGTGTACAGGTTGAGAAACCCTGATCTGAGGGTTTTATATATATATATATATATATATATATATATATATATATATATATATATATATGAGGTTATATATTATATATATATAATCAAATAACCTGCAAAGAGTTCTTGCTCTTTTGGAAGGTGTAAGAGTTTTAGAGCTGCTGATGGGTGAGCACCCTACTGCCACTGTTACTAGGCTGATAAAAAAATTTTTTTTAAGTCAAATTCAAATTTATAATTTACAAGTTATCTCACCATCTTGTTGTCCCTTTCTTATAATATGTAGTTTTCTCAGCCACTAAGACTTTCTCCTATATTGGCACAAACATTTTTGTGATCAAGTCAAGAGTGACCTGTTCAAGGTAGACTTCATGTAACAGTTCTTATGGTTCACACAATGACAACGTTTGTCCTCCTTTCCTCATCCTTCACGGAAAACTAATTACAAAGAGAACTTGAAGAACTTTCAGAAAACTCTATTGATAATCTTTCCACAGATTAATCATACTACCCAGATACAGGGTTTCTTGGTTGGCAGACAGCACTCTGGCTATTTCTTCAAAAAAATGTCTGGGAGGAAACAAGATGGTGGAGTAGAAGGACGTGCACTCACTCCCTCTTGCGAGAACACCAGAATCACAACTAGCTGATGGACAATCATCGACAGGAAGACACTGGAATTCACCAAAAAAGATACCCACATCCAAAGACAAAGGAGAAGCTACAATGAGATGGTAGGAGGGGTGCAATCACAGTAAAATCAAATCCAATAACTGCTGGGTGGGTGACTCACAGACTGGAGAACACTTATACCACAGAAGTCCACCCACTGGAGTGAAGGTTCTAAGCCCCATGTCAGGCTTCCCAACCTGGGGGTCCGGCAACAGGAGGAGGAATTTGTAGAGAATCACACTTTGAAGCCTAGTGGGAATTGATTGCAGAACTTTGACAGGACCGGGGAAAACAGAGACTCCACACTTGGAGGGCACACACAAAGTAGTGTGTGCATCGGGATCCAGGAGAAGGAGCAGTGACCTCAGGGGAGACTGAACCAGAACTACCTGCTAGCGTTGGAGGGTCGCTTGCGGGGGGGGGGGGTTGTGGCTCACTGTGGGGACAAGGACAATGGCAGCAGAAGTTCTGGGAAGTAATTCTTGGCCTGAGCTTTCCCAGAGTCTGTCATTAGCCCCACCAAAGAGCCCAGGTAGGCTCCAGTGTTGTGTTGCCTCAGGCCAAACAACCAAGATGGAGGGAACCCAGCCCCACCCATCAGCAGTCAAGCAGATTAAAGTTTTAATGAGCTCTGCCCACAAGGGCAACAGTCAGCTCTACCTGCCACCAGTCCCTCCCATCAGGAAACTTACACAAGCCTCTTAGATAGCCTCATCCACCAAAGGGCAGACAGCAGAAGCAAGAAGAACTACAATACTGCAGCCAGTGGAACAAAAAACACACTCACAGAAAGACAGACAAGATGAAAAGTCAGAGGGCTACGTACCAGATGAAGGAACAAGAAAAAAAACCCAGAAAAACAACTAAATGAAGCGGAGATAGGCAACCTTCCAGAAAAAGAATTCAGAATAATGAGAGTGAAGATAATCCAGGACCTCGGAAAATGAATGGAGGCAAACACTGAGAAGATGCAAGAAATGTTTAACAAAGACTTAGAAGAATTAAAGAACAAACAAACAGAGATGAACAATACAATAACTGAAATGAAAACTACACTAGAAGGAATCAATAGCAGAATAACTGAGGCAGAAGAACGGATAAGTGACCTGGAAGACAGAATGGTGGAATTTACCTCGACGGGACAGAATAAAGTAAACAGAATGAAAAGAAATGAAGACAGCCTAAGAGACCTCTGGGACAACATTAAATGCAACAACATTCGCATTAAAGGGGTCCCTGAAGGAGAAGTGAGAGAGAAAGGACCAGAGAAAATATTTGAAGAGATTGTAGTCAAAAACTTCCCTAACATGGGAAAGGAAATAGCCACCCAAGTCCAGGAAGTGCAGCAAGTCCCGTACGGGATAAACCCAAGAAGAAACACACCGAAACACGTAATAATCAAATTGGCAAAAATTAAAGACAAAGAAAAATTATTGAAAGCAGCAAGGGAAAAATGAAAAATAACATACAAGGGAACTCCCATAAGGTTAACAGCTGATTTCTCAGCAGAAACTCTACAAGCCAGAAGGGAGTGGCATGATATACTTAAAGTGATGAAAGGGAAGAACCCACAAGCAAGATTACTCTACCAGGCAAGGATCTCATTCAGATTTGATAGAGAAATCAAAAGCTTTACAGACAAGCAAAAGCTAAGAGAATTCAGCACGACCAAACCAGCTCTACAACAAATGCTAAAGGAACTTCTCTAAGTGGGAAACACATGAGAAGAAAAGGACCTACAAAAACAAACCCAAAACAATTAAGAAAATGGTCATAGGAACATACGTATTGATAATTACCTTAAACGTGAATGGATTAAATGCTCCAACCAAAGGACACAGGCTTGCTGAATGGATACAAAAACAAGGCCCATATATATGCTGTCTACAAGAGACCCACTTCAGACCTAGGGACACATTCAGACTGAAAGTGAAAGGATGGAAAAAGATATTCCATGCAAATGGAAATCAAAAGAAAGCTGGAGTAGCAATACTCATATCAGATAAAGTAGACTTTAAAATAAAGACTGTTACAAAGACAAGGAAGGACACATAATGATCAAGGGATCAATCCAAGAAGAAGATATAACAATTGTAAATATATATGCACCCAACACAGGAGCACCTCAATACATAAGGCAACAGCTAACACTTCTAAAAGAGGAAATCGACATTAACATAATAATAGTGGGGGACTTTAACACCTCACTTACACCAATGGACAGATGATCCAAAATGAAAATAAATAAGGGAACAGAAACTTTAAATGACACAATAGACCAGATAGATTTAATTGATATTTATAGGACATTCCATCCAAAAACAGCAGATTACCCTTTCTTCTCAAGTGTGCACAGAACATCCTCCAGGATAGATCACATCTTGGGTCACAAATCAAGCCTCAGTAAATTTTAGAAAACTGAAATCATATCAAGCATCTTTTCTGACCACAATGCTATGAGATTAGAAATGAATTACAGGGAAAAAACCATAAAAAACATGGAGGCTAAACAATACGTTACTAAATAACCAAGAGATCACTGAAGAAATCAAAGAGGAAATCAAAAAATACCTAGAGACAAATGACAACGAAAACACGATGATCCAAAACCTATGGGATGCAGCAAAAGCAGTTCTAAGAGGGAAGTTTATAGCTATACAAGCCTACCTCAAGAAACAAGAAAAATCTCAAATAAACAATCTAATCTTACACCTAAAGGAACTAGGGAAAGAAGAAAAAACAAAACCTAAAGTTAGCAGAAGGAAAGAAATCATAAAGATCAGAGCAGAAATAAATGAAATAGAAACAAAGAAAACAATAGCAAAGATCAATAAAACTAAAAGCTGCTTCTCTGAGAAGATAAACAAAATTGATACTACATTAGCCAGACTCATCAAGAAAAAGAGGGAGAGGACTCAAATCAATAAAATTAAAAATGAAAAAGGAGAAGTTACAACAGATGCTGCAGAAAAACAAAGCACCCTAAGAGACTACTACAAGCAACTCTATGCCAACAAAATGGACAACCTGGAAGAAATGGACAAATTCCTAGAAAGGTATAACCTTCCAAGACTGAACCAGGAAGAAATAGAAAATATGAACAGACCAATCACAAGTAATGAAATTGAAACTGTGATTAAAAACCTTCCAACAAACAAAAGTCCAGGACCAGATGGCTTCACAGGTGAATTGTATCAAACATTTAGAGAAGAGCTAACACCCATCCTTCTCAAACTCTTCCAAAAAATTGCAGAGGAAGGAACACTCCCAAACTCATTCTATGAGGCCACCATCACCCTGATACCAAAACCAGACAAAGATACTACAAAAAAAGAAAATTACAGACCAATATCACTGATGAATATAGATGCAAAAATCCTCAACCAAATACTAGCAAACAGAATCCAACAACACATTAAAAGGATCATACACCATGATCAAGTGGGACTTATCCCAGGGATGCAAGGATTCTTCAACATATGCAATTCAATCAATGTGATACACCATATTAACAAACTGAAGAATAAAAACCATACAATCATCTCAATACATACAGAAAAAGCTTTTGACAAAATTCAACACTCATTTATGATAAAAACTCTCCAGAAAATGGGCATAGAGGGAAACTACCTCAACATAATAAAGGCCATATATGACATATCCACAGCAAACACCATTCTCAATGGTGAAAAACTGAAAGCATTTCCTCTAAGATCAGGAACAAGACAAGGATGTCCACTCTCACCAGTATTATTCAACATAGTTTTGAAGTCCTAGCCATGGCAATCAGAGACAAAAAAGAAATAAAAGGAATCCAAATTGGAAAAGAAGAAGTAAAACTGTCACTGTTTGCAGATGACATGATACTATACATAAAGAATCCTAAAAACGCCAGCAGAAAACTACTAGAGCTCATCAACGAATATGGTAAAGTTGCAGGATACAAAATTAATGCACAGAAATCTCTTGCATTCCTATACGCTAATGATGAAAAATCTGAAAGAGAAATTAAGGAAACACTCCCATTTACCATAGCAACAAAAAGAATAAAATACCTAGGAATAAACCTAGCTAGGGAGACAAAAGACCTGTATGCAGAAAACTATAAGACACTGATGAAAGAAATTAAAGATGATACCAATAGATGGAGAGATATAACATGTTCTTGGATTGGAAGAGTCAATATTGTGAAAATGACTATGCTACCCAAAGCAATCTACAGATTCAGTGCAATCCCTATCAAATTCCCAGGGGCATTTTTTACAGAACTAGAACAAAAAATCTTAAAATTTGTATGAAGACACGAAAGACCCCGAATAGTCAAAGCAGTCTTGAGGAAAAAAAACAGAGCTGGAGGAATCAGACACCTTGACTTCAGACTATACTACACAGCTACAGTAATCAAGACAATATGGTACTGGCACAAAAAAAGAAACATAGATCAATGGAACAGGATAGAAAGCCCAGTGATGAACCCACGCACCTATGGTCAACTAATCTATGACAAAGGAGGCAAGGATATACAATGGAGAAAAGACAGTCTCTTCAATAAGTGGTGCGGGGAAAACTGGACAGCTACATGTAAAAGAAAGAAATTAGAACACTCCCTAACACCACACACAAAAATAAGCTCAAAATGGATTCGAGACCTAAATGTAAGAGCGGACACTATAAACCTCTTAGAGGAAAACATAGGAAGAACGCTCTTTGATCTTTTCCATTACCTAGAGTAATGGAAATAAAACTACTACTTTTTTCCATTACCTAGAGTAATGGAAATAAAAACAAAAATAAACAAATGGGACCTAATGAAACTTCAAAGCTTTTGCACAGCAAAGGAAACCATAAACAAGACGAGAAGACAACCCTCAGAATGGGAGAAAATATTTGCAAACGAATCAACGGACAAAGGATTAATCTCCAAAATATATAAACAGCTCATGCACCTCAATATTAAAGAAACAAACAACCCAATCCAAAACTGGGCAGAAGACGTAAATAGACATTTCTCCAAAGAAGACATACAGATGACCAAGAAGCACATGAAAAGCTGCTCAACGTCACTAATTATTAGAGAAATGCAAATCAAAACTACAATGAGGTATCACCTCACTCCAGTTAGAATGGGCATCATCAGAAAATCTACAAACAACAAATGCTGGAGAGGTTGTGGAGAAAAGGGAACCCTCTTGCATTGCTGGTGGGAATGTAACTTGATATAGCCACTATGGAGAACAGTATGGAGGTTCCTTAAAAAACTAAAAATAGAATTACCATATGATCCAGCAATCCCACTACTGAGCATATACCCAGAGAAAACCATAATTCAAAAAGAACATGTACCCCAATGTTCATTGCAGCACTATTTACAATAGCTAGGTCATGGAAGCAACCTAAATGCTCATCAACAGACGAATGGAAAAGAAGATGTGGTACATATATACAATGGAATATTACTCAGCCATAAAAAGGAATGAAATTGAGTCATTTGTTGAGACGTGGATGGATCTAGAGACTGTCATACAGAGTGAAGTAAGTCAGAAAGAGAAAAACAAATATCGTATATTAACGCATGTATGTGGAACCTAGAAAAATGGTACAGATGAATCAGTTTGCAGGGTAGAAGTTGAGACACAGATGTAGAGAACAAAGATATGGACACCAAGGCAGGAAAGCCGTGGTGGGATGTGGATGGTGGTGTGCTGAATTGGGCGATTGGGTTTGACATGTATACACTGATGTGTATAAAATTGATGACTAATAAGAACCTGCTGTATAAAAAAATAAATTAAATTCAAAAATTCAAAAAACTGTCACATATTAACAAATTCCTACCATTCAGATTCTGATAAAAGAAAAGAAATATGGCTTTTCCTAGCCTTCTGGAAGACAGTCCTAACTGGAGAATAAGGAAAGTTGAAAACCTTAATTTGTAGTGCAATCATCTTTTTTTTTTTTTTTTTAATTATTTATTTATTTATTTATGGCTGTGTTGGGTCTTCGTTGCTGTGCGTGGGCTTTCTCTAGTTGTGGCGAGCAGGGGCTACTCTTCCGTGTGGTGCGCGTGCTTCTCATTGCGGTGGTTTCTCTTGTTGCGGAGCACGGGCTCTAGGCATGTGGGCTTCAGTAGTTGTGGCATACAGGCTCAAGTTGTGGCTCGCAGGCTCTAGAGCACAGGCTCAGTAGTTGTTACACATGGGCTTAGTTGCTCCACGGCATGTGGAATCTTCCTGGACCAGGGCTTGAACCCGTGTCCCCTGCATTGGCAGGCAGATTCTTAATTACTGCGCCACCTGGGAAGTCCCCGTGATAATCTTTTAAACCAAACCAGTAAGCTCAATCTCCACCCTAAATAAGTTTGCCTGCCTTCTCAATGTGCACAAATACATACATTCACACGTGCAAACATCCCTCCCTTGTCTCAACCACACTTACAGACACACAAAGGCACACAAGCAGGCACACTCCCACTTACTTTCCCAGTCTTTAAAGTTTTTGAGTCAAACATTCTACAGAACACGCAAGTTTTTAGTCTTCCCCAATTTAAAGGGGAAGCAAGGAACCCAGTCGGATTCAGATTCACTACTGAAAACTTATTTCAAGTCAATTGACTTGGTAGCCAAGCCACTGTTACAGTCTGGAGCTCTGTCCTGAAAAGATAAGTGGACGGAATAATCCCCTGATGGGCATTGGTATTGTTCCTTTAGGCAGCAGGTTACAATTTGAAGTGTGAAGTCTGTGTTCTTTTACTTCCCTCAGATTTGCATTTTTCCATTAGAAAACTGAAACCCATGTTTATCAGCTGCATCTTCAGCATATGAGATGGAGGAAACAACAGTTTCAGATGAAAATGATCAGGTATCTTGCCATAAACATGACAGTCAATATTCACCTACGACTCCAAGGCCAGGATGACTTTTAAAAATTATAGCCACAGAATTGTAAAAAATATTAAGGGCAGGAAACAAATCTAAGCTACTCTTTGTCAGTTACATGTCAAGGCGGTGTGTACTCAGTCATGGCTGTTTGTACAGAAAACAACCTCAATTCAAAGTGTGAGTTAGATATTAGATGATTAGGATGAGAGGGATGCATTTTAGGTCAGTGAACTCCAACTATAGAAAGGACAGTGAAACATTTATAAAGTAATTACATATGTGCCCTGGAGGATGATGTCAAACTGTTTGATAAAGAGAGAGAGAGAATCTCATTGAAACCTTACAATAGCTGTGTAAGGTAAGTTTTAGTATCCAGACTTTAAAGATGGGGAAACTGATACTAAGAGAGTTAGGATAACTTGGCTAGAGCTTAAATTCAAACCTCTATCATTCTGACTCTAAAGCCATGATCCTCTTACTACAACTGGGAGCCCACAGTAGAAATCTCAATTGAGAAATCAGGATGAAGAGAAGTATATATTCTGGAGAAGATGTGTGTACATCGACATGGATCTAAACCTATGAAATAGGCATAAGAGCCTGTGCTAATAAGAGAATATACTTTTAAATGGAAACAAGATTGGCACATACCACCTCACTTTATTTACATAATTGAATTTTGAATATTAGATTTAATCAAAATGAATAGAGAAAGGAAAATACTAGGTTCCATATGGAATTGACGGTAGACTTTAAGTTGCAGAGATAATACAATTGCATAGAAATTGTACTAGTTCATAATTTTAATTGGATAGGTTTTATCAGTGCTCTAGAAATCTGAGTATGATAGTGATATTTGTGGGAAAAGACACTTTCAGTATTAGATTTTAGTCACTGATAGCATATATCTATGACAACATTTTCCACATTGTACTCCATGGACCATTGCTCATAAAACAAAACAGAACTCCAGGATTCAAATCATTTAGAGAAACAAGTTAACAACACAGGGAATTTCTTGACTGCATGTGTGTAAATGTAAATCTCCAAGAAGGAGGCAAAGCAGGTCAGGATACACAAATGTCCTTGTCCAAGGGATGCTGGTTTCATTGAGCACATAGCACAGCATGTTTTCTGTAAGGAAGAACTTGGGAAATGTTTGCCTATATGCAATTATTGGCTAAGAAAAAAGTTTGGCAGGAGTTAAGAATATGAAAGTTGAGAAGAACGTTGAACTGTTCAATAACCTTCACAAATTGTCAAGTCTAACTTTATACTTTCACCTTTGGGCCTGAGAGGACCTGGGTAATCCTCAACAGCCATTAACATGAGATTCCCATTTCCTTCCATTCTCCATAACTCAACTTCTTTGACCTTCGTTAGAACTAAAGTATCCAAACTCAGGATGATTGACCTTGTAATTACACATGGTTTAATGTTTCCTTTTCCCCTCAAATTAAAGTAGGAGGCCATTTCTTCTACCTGATTTCATTTAAACAACTTCCTATTGATCTTTGGTGAGGTATGAGGAAATCATGGTGAAAGGATTTTGAAGCTCAGTTGGCATAAGTGTAGATTTAAATCTTTTCATCATGATGGATTTGGGGCATGTTTTATGCATTTGGTTTGAGCTCAGTAGACTACCCCCAAAGTGTCCAATAAATGATCTGCAGTAACTTACAAAGTGGACAGATATAAAAGCTCTGAGGAAGTGCACGCAGAGGTATGGAAAGATAGAATTTCACCTTCATGTTTCCTTCCTCGCATCATAACCTTGAAGGGATTCTTTGTCCTCCATGATGGGTGTTGATTAATTCTCAGAGAGCAGTTGGGAATTGTGTTCTGTGTTACATAGACAAGATAATGAGCCCAATTTCAGAGTGGAATTGTCTGTACAACTGGGAGGTGGGCTATGAAGTCGGAGAGAAATGCCACTTCCTGGAAATTCAGTCATGTTATCAAGCATGTTGATGCTGATTATGGAAAAGAAGACATTGCGTGAGAGAATTCGAATTGGTTGAACACCTACCGCATACTAGGCTCACTATGCCAACTGCTTTCCCAGCATTAGAATTTTAACCCATATCACAAGCCTGCAAAGTAAATATCATTGACCTCGTTCCAGCCCCAGAGGCAAAATAATGACCTGAGTTACAAAGGTGGGCGTGGCAGACCGTAATCTCTAAATTGTTTAATTTTAAAAGTTCACATTCTTCTGATGTAAAACACTGCCTTCAGTGAAAGGGGGATCTTAACCCTTGGTCTTATTTTATATATTATCTATGATGAGACCAAGAGCTAACTGAGCAGCCCCACCCTTTTCTGGAGACTGTAAGAAGGACACAATTTGGGAAATAAAACTACTCATTTTCTAAAACGAAGGAACGTGCCAAAAGTCAACTTCACCTCAGCCTGGGTGCCCACCAAAAGCAGAATCTAGAGCCTAAATACTTAGCAAAGGTCTTCAGTGGGCATGTCACATGCCAAGATACCGTGGATACGGACATGAAATGAAATAGCCTCCAGCCTCAAGTGCTCACAGTATAATGGGACCACACAGGCAAGCCTCCTTTTCCCAGAAAACACCAGTAGAGCTTAATCTGTAGTAATTTCAAGCCAAATGGGTTTGATTTTTTTCTCCTTTTGGATTGACTATAAGAACAAATGTAAAGTGTAAAGCTTGATAAACTTTTACATATGTTTACACATGTGTAACCACCACTTCAGTTGAAACATAGATCCTTTCCAACACCCCAGAAGGTTCCCTCATGCCCCTCCCAATCAGCACCATTCCCCAGAGTAACCAACTGGTCTTATTTCTAGCACCACAGATTAATTTTGCTTATTCTTGAACTTTATATAATGGAATCACACAGTTCATGCCCTTTTGAATCTGGCTTAATTTACTCAACATTACATTTGTGAGGGTCATCCATACCACTGCATATAGCAGTAGTTTGTTCTTTCCCATTGCTGTGTGGTGTGTAAAGGCACCACAATGTATTTATCCATTACACTGTGAATGGGCATTTGGGTTGTTTCCTGTTTGGGCTCTTAAGAATAAAGATGATATGAACAGTCTTATACATACATGTGTTTAGTGGAATTGCTTAGGCCATAGGATAAGCCTATGTTCAGCTTTAATATACCACCAGGCACTATTCCAAGAATATCTGTACAAAGTCATTTTTAACCAGCGTGGACTCCTACCAGCAACGGAGGAGCATTCCCATTGCTCCACATTCTCACCAACATTTGGTATGGTTCGTCCTTTTAATTTTAGCCATTCAGATGGGGATGGAGTAGCAGCTTTTGTGGTTTAAATTTCCATTTCCCAGTGGTCTAATTATGGTAGGCACCTTTTCATAAGCTTATCGGCTATTTGGAGTTCCTTTCTTGTGGAGTGCCTGCAGAAGTTTTTTGAAATGAGTTTGATGCAGCTTGTGATGAGCCAACTTTATTTCCAGCTTCACGTTGCATAAGATTTACTAAAAGGCGTTTCTTCTCTCCAGCCCTTCCCACCCCCTCTAGTCCCCCCCCCCCACCGCCACCCACGGTGAAGAGCTTGTGTCAGCTAGAGACGGGAAACTGTACTTTAGGCTCAAGGGGAAAACCCAGTTTCACCTAGAAAACTGAAACAGATGATGACACTTCGGAAGGGTTCGTCTCTGCCTGCTTGTTTTCTGCTTTGGTGCCCGTTTCACGTATCTATTACAGCTCTGTGATTTTTCGGGCATGAAAGAACTGAGTGCATTCTCTATCTCCCAGCGCGCTAGAAATACGGCATTACATACATTTTACAAACCTAAATTACTGTGAGCCTTGCAACCAATACCCCAAGTATTGATTTAAACATGTCTTTTTTGCAACATGTCCCCCTGCACACTCTGGGGAACATAAAGTGACCCATAAATCTTCTGGAAGGGCCACTCATTTTCCCTTCTGCTGTCACCAAGTCACAGAACCATTCCTCCCTGGGTGCTTCCAAAATTTGAAATCAGCCGGTTGGCTGGCTGAGAGAAGAAAGCTTCAGTTGAAGCAGACTGCTGTAGGCCTTCTGCTGACAGTGCTGTCTGATCTCCCCTTAGGCTATTTCTAAAAATAATAATAAGCCATGGTTTCTCTTCCTATCACCCTTCTCCCACAGTGGAGAGTTCAGAGGTTCTAGCATTAATTCATTCATTCCACAGAAGCCTTCTGAGGTAAGGAAGAGTTTGCTATCCCAGGTTCTGAGAAGGATTTTAGGGACTGAGGTGTATGTGTGTTCCAGGTAACGGAGAAAAACAGACAGATGGACAGTGGCTTCATGAAATCCATTCCATCACTGACCTATGGAGCCAGAAGACTTTGGAGCTGGAAGGAGCCATCTAGTAGAAACCACTATTTTCAGGTGAAGAAGCTCACATCCAAAGGGCTTGGGGGCTGCCCAAGATCACACAGAGAAGGGGTTGGGTGGCGGGGGGGGGGGTCCCACCCAAAATCATGGAAAAACTTTGTTACTGAAAAGGACAAGACCCAGGTTTTCTGACTTTCAATCCAATGATCCAAGAGATTAAACATCAACAACATCAAGAAAAACAGGCCTGAGGAAGAAAAGGTAAACTGTTATCATCCTTAAGATTCCAAGGTAGTGAAGCCAAAGTTTAGCTCAAAATTTTGGAGGAAATTTTGCCTCTGGTGGGTCAAAAAGGGAATAAGCAGTGGATTAGAACCCAGATCTGACTGATGCCAGAGTCCTCTCTGAACCCGCCCCCCCAACTGGTAGGTAAATATTTGAAGTGTTTTACAATGCTCTAAGAAAGTACTTGGGAATCTTCTTTAAAAGATACTAGAAAACTAGACAATTGGTTTAAGGGTGAAGTGGGAAAGAAAATCTTTTTCTTTTCATTTCATACCCTTTTTACTGTTTGAATACTTGTTAACCATTATGAACATATTACTGTAATTGTCTAAAATAAAGAAGTGGTTGGGGGGCTTCCCTGGTGGCACAGTGGTTGAGAGTCCGCCTGCCGATGCGGGGAACGCGGGTTCGTGCCCGGGTCCGGGAGGATCCCACATGCTGCGGAGCAGCTGGGCCCGTGAGCCACGGCCGCTGGGCCTGCGCGTCCGGAGCCTGCGTGTCCAGAGCCTGTGCTCTGCAACAGGAGAGGCCACAGCAGTGAGAGGCCTGCATACCACAAAAAAAAAAAAAAGTGGTTGACATATTTTTAAGGATTTTCCTGAACTATAAAATATCATTTAATTAAAATAAAAAACTAAATTATTCTCCTTGCTCAAAATTTGTACCCCCATTTGAGCATTATTTTATCTTCTTTCTATCCAGAGTTCCCTCACCCCATTTTCTCTGACTGTATTTTTCATATATCCTGTGGGTTTGTAACTTGATAATTACAGCTAAAAATATGCTTGCTTCTGCCCACTCCCAATTTATTATTTTTGTAAGCTCTCACTCCATACAATTTCTTCATTATGAAGACTTTGCATAGGGCTTTATAGCCTTGTTAACTCAAGAGACATTTATTGATCACCTTCTGTATGCCAAGCACCTTGTGACTCCGCCAACCACGAATTCTGACCCTTGAGCAAAGTGCTACCACGACGTCAGGGGAATACATAATTAAGTCAGCTAAGATATGCTTGGAGGACACAGAAGAAAGTAAAATGAGTCTGTGGAGGGAGTTAGGGAAGGGTTCATAGAAGAAGTGACCTTGGACCTAGGTCCTGAAAGGTGAACTGAGTTTTCCAGAAATCGAAGAGGAAACAAATTATTCCAAGAGTGTACAGAGTCAGGAGGCGTGAAGAATGGGATGGAGAAATTGACTCACCAGGATTTTCAAGGGCTGATCCCCAGAAGGAACAAGGCAGTCAGGATGGGAAACCAGAGGACACCAGCCAGGTGGTCGTGCGAGGAGCAGAGCCATAGGGCGGAATAGAGCATGCAGGCAGAAGCAGAAAGGGAGGACAGGTGAGGGACAGGTGAGGAGAGAGAAAGGAGAGAGCGGCTGTAGAACGTTTCACCACATGGGGTTCTAGATAAGCCCCTGCGCCATCCTCCAAAAGGAAAATCTGCTATCAGTCTAGAAGCACCCCTTTGGTGACAAAACTGTATAAAGTCACTCAAGGACGTGATGACTATACAAGAGGGAGAGAGGATACTTTGGGGCACGAGTGGTAGTGATTGGCCAGGGCACGTGGGAGCCTCTGGGGTGCTCAGCAGTGGCCACAATGGTGTTTGCCATATAAATAACTCATTAGGTAGCTTGCTTTGGTAGTTTCAGTATTTATGTTTATTTTACAATGTGAAAGGTGACCAACATCTGGATTAAAGAGGTGTCTCCTTTCTCAAGGCCTTGGGATGGATTGTGGGCATGTGGGGGGTGGGGGTAAGCCTCCAGGGGCTCGGTCACACCGCAGACACACGTGGACACAGTCCTCGGAAGGGCACTGGGGTGGAGAGGGGGTGGGGGGCAGCAAAGAGGTCCAGACTCATGACTGAGGAGGGAGGGAGGCAAGTTGGGAAGCCCTGGAGACCCCAGGGGAAGTGGGTCCGTTCCTGAGTCAGCATCACGACCTCCCGAAGCTCAGGTGACAATGACCAGACCCTCTGCTCATGGGCAGGGAATGAGAGCAACACCATTCTGGGCCAAAGGAGAACCCAAGCCCTCCCCACTCCAGCGTGGAATGACCCGAGGGCACTTCCTCAACCAAGGATTGATCACCTTTCAAAAAACAAACAGGATATCTACATCTGTGACTCTACTTGAGGGGAGGGGGAAGGGACAAATTAGGAGATTGGGATGGACATACACACACTACTATATATAAAATAGATAGCTAAAACGAACTTACCGTATAACACAGAGAACTCTACTCAATACTCTGTAATGGCCTATATGGGAAAAGAAGCTAAAAGAGAGTGGATATATGCATATGTATAACTGATTCACTTTGCTGTACATCTGAAACTAACACAACCTTGTAAATCAACTATACGCCAATAAAAATTAAAAAAAAAAAGAAAAAGAAGCAGGAGGATGGAGCCACCTTATCTGACCTTCCTTTGTGGCTGGGACAGGGCGTCCATTCTGGCTCTCTGGCTCAGAACCCTTGAAGTGCTTGTCCCCAGGGAACAAAGGATGATCTCTAATGGTTCAGGGAGGGAAGTACACACAGTCCCCTGTGGGGACACTAAGAGGACACTCCTGTCCCCCAGGCCCACCTATCCTGGGAATGTACCATGCAGGCTGCCCCAAGGGCACGGCTGGATTCAGAGCATCCTCCCTCCTCTGCTCAGGCCCCCACTTCCTTTCTTCATCTTGACCCTGCGGGGTCAACACCACAGGACAGTCAAACGAGCACTTGCATCCCAGGGTCAGACTGAACGGGATCCAAGGAGACCAGGGCCTTGCCACGTAGGACCTCCATGGCCTTGAGTAAGTCCCTTAGTCTCTCTGGTCCTCCCCTGGGCAGTGAAGACACACCTCGCTCTGAGGGTTCATGCATGATGAGGTCTTCTCTACGATGTACCTTGCTCAGGGCCTGGCACTTACTAGACCCTCTGCGACTGTTGTTTTTAGTTAGGTAGAACTCATAAGTGATTTTTTAAAAACCCAGAATGAGATAACCTCTGGAAATGATCAGCAGTGCCTAAGGGTGGTAAGGATAGGAAGGAACCAGAATTCTTGGTGGGAAGGTGAAGTGGTCCAACAACCTTGGAAAGCTGTTCACCAGGATCTACTGAATGGGCACCCCTAGAACTCAGCATTTCCATCCCTAAGTGTCTACACACCCAACACAACACAGGCTATACATCCCAAGAGATAAGATGGCCACTGCAGCATTTTCCACAATAGCCAGAAACTGGAAGGTACCCAAATATCCATCAGCAGCAGATTAAATAAATAAACGGTGGTGTATTCCCACAATGGACTATTACCCAGTTGTGAGATTAAATCAATTCCGACTTGATTCAATAGCATGAATGAACCACCTTCGCCAAGTGTTGGGCTAAAGAAGCACAGACACAAAGGAACACATCTCATCGCATCCATTTACGTGTATATTTCAAAAAACCAGACAAAACTCGCCTATGGGTTGGGAGTCAGGAAAGCGGTCACTCCTGGGGCAGACCCAATGGGTTGGTGATGGGGAAGGGATGGGCCAGGGGGCTCTGGAGTTCTGGAAGATTCCATTTCTTGATCTGGGTGGTGGTTCCTGGGAGGTCTCTGGTGTGTTCCCTTCGTGATAATTCAATAAGCTATGCACTGGTTATGTGTACCTTTTTCTAAGGATGTTATACTTGAATTTTTTACAAAGGAAGGATGTGTAAAAAAAGAATCAAGCAATTACATCCTGGTACACCCCAAGATATAAACTCCATCCCATATAATCAACTGTCCATCTTTTCCCAGAGTTTCCAGAAAGATTGCTTCTCAACAGGAATAGCTGACCATTACTGAGCACTAACTCTGTGCCCACATGCCTCTCAAGGAGTTACATGGATTAATTTCTTTAATCCTTTTAACACTTTATGAGTAGAATGACCACACTTCTCCAGACACTGGGTGGAGTCTCAGTTTATTCCTGTTATCCCAGCAAAATTATTAATAGCACTTCCCCTCTTTTAATCTCAAAAGTGCCTGGGTTTAAAGGCTAAATTACATATTGACCCTGCCTATGAGGCTATGCGATGGGCCAAATTATTATCATTTCCTTTTTTTTTTTTTTTTAGCAACACACAGAGAAGTTTGGTCATTTGCCCAAGGACACAGAGCTAGTAAGTAGTAAAGTCAGAATTTGAACCCAGAGTCTGGCTCCTCACCACTAGGATATATTGTCTTTTTTGTCCAAATTGCATTATTCTTGAGGTTCAGAATTTTTTTTCCTTTTGAAAAAAATTTTTAAAGGGGATCGAAGCATTGCTTGGATTTTTTTTTTTATTGGAGCATAGTTGCTTTACAATGTTGTATTTGTCTCTGCTGTACTGCAAAGTGAATCAGTTATACATATACGTATATCCAGAGATGCAGAAATTTCTTGATGTCTAACTTTTCTTCTGTTGTTGCAATTTTAACCTATTCTCTGTCGCTGGGAATTTCCTGAAAATAGGCGAGTTGCTCATTTCCCACGATGAGCCCCACGGCTGATCCAGCTCACATACAACAGCCTCTCCACACGTCTGGGAAATGAGTGGAACCCATCTTCTCCCGTCTCTTTTTAAAACAATATAAATATACTCCCTTTCCCATTTACATTTTTCCTCATGCAATATATTCCCCAATGTTCTAGTCGTGTCTGTGAATCTGTTTCCCACTTTTCCACTCGTTCATCCAGCAAATCATACAACGAGCCCTGCTCTGTGCCAGGCACTGCCGGTCTAGCCGGCAACAAAGTGGTCATAAACAAGACGAGTGCAGCCCGTGTTCTCAGAAGTCAGTGGTCCAGTAGGGAAAATGACACTGAAGAAATGATGACACGAACAATTATTCACTAAAACCATGATAAGGGCTGTGAAGGGTGTTCCAGAGGACTTGACCTGATGGGATGAAGTGCCAGCAAAGGCTTCTAGACAGAATGACATTTGGGTCAAGTCCTGAAAGATAATGATGGGCTCTGCCTGGAAGAGGAAGCAGGGAAGGGGATTCCAGGCAAAAGGAAAAGGATAAGCAGAGACCCTTGAGGATGGAAGGAGTTTGGACTGTTCAAGGAACCAAAGAACAGCCTGAGGGCCCAGAGCCCAGTGACAGGGGAGCATTGTCCTGGAAGATGAGTAAAGCAGGCAGGGGAAGCTGGATCTTACAGGGCCTGAGGCCCAGAGAGTTCTCGGTGCAGTGGGAAGCGATTGGACTCATTCAGCAGAGAAGGGCCCAGCCCTGCCTGCCTGCAGTGCTTCAGTTCCTGGCTTTCAAATCACTGAGAGTTCCAGCTAAATGAACAAGGAGGTCACCTGCATTCACCCATGTAACCTGAGTACAGAATATTTTTAGAATGTTTTAAGGACAGTTTTACAAATGAACAGCCTACCCCAAATGCCCTTTGTTACCAGAAACTTCGTCTTTTGCAGTAACACATTGCCAACTGGTCCACAGAGACTAAATCTGTCGAGAGTCCTGGATCACAGCCCCCAGTGGCCTGATTCCAGGCTCACCCTGTGGTCTATTGCGCCCGAAGACCACGATTTCCACAAGCAACAGGGTAGTACCCGCTGCAGTTGGGCGATGCGACGGTCCTGCCTAGGTTCAGCCTCTGTCTCAAAAACTTGGATATTTACTTGTCTTCATATTTACATCTTTATTTATGAATCTATGCCCTTACCTTATTCTAAAAATGATTTAAAGAGGCTTATAAGGGTAGAGAAAATAGAACAAGATAACAGAAAGAGAACATAAATTCAAATGAAGAGGAGAATAAAAGGAAAAACAAGAGGAGGGCCATAGAAATGATTCAAAAATGCCTTCTTAGAGTTCTGTACACTTGGCTCTGAGTTTTCTAACAGCCAATATTGTTGGAATTTGAAGAGACTAATTAATCAGATCCTTCTTTAGAAGGTTCAGAACTAATTAAGAAATTGAGCTGGGAAGAAAATTAAAATACTGTTTCTGTTCTTATGCTGGAAAAGGTGGACTGGAGAACTGGACTTGGGTCTGAGGTCCGAATATTCTTCCCCCTGAAGTGTATTGACTGGGTCCACTGCCCCAGTAGAACTGTGGACAAATACCGACTTAGTAGCAGAACCTGCCTGGCACCTAGCCAGCAGAACCTGCACCACCCATGACCTAGAGGAGGCAAATCTAGAGGATAAGAACACCCTTGCCCTGAGAACTGGTCCCAAAGGAGCAATGAGAAGACTCCAGCAGTGCCCACTGTCCCAATGTCACCAATCGGTTAAATCATCCTCCACCCTGGGAAGGAGGTTATAAAAGACAGAGAGAAGGATGAAAACAAATCTGCAATCAGACCTTTTCAATCCTGTTCAAGAACACAGCTCTCTGCTGCCCTGACCTTAGCAAACATCTATTTTGCATTGCTTCTCAAATTTCTGTGTGCACACAGATTACTCAAAGATTTTTTTTGAAACACAGATTCTGATACATGGGTCTGGGGTGGAGTTGAGATTTTTACTTCAACAAGCTTCCAGGTGATGCCAACACTGCTGGTCCACATGGAGAGCCTCTAGAACAGGGGTCCTTGACCTGGGTCCACACAGAATTCTCGAATTTAGGGGGCCCATGAACTTGGATTCTAAAAAATATGTATTGATGCATCTTTATTTTTACTAACTTCTAACAGAAACTTAGCATTCCCTTCAATTACGAACGTAGATAACACACCGCAGCAGTAGGAGGAGTACCTGTGATTTTTGTCCGCAGTAGAAATCTCAGATCTCGTCAATATCCCTCCATTGCTGCTGCAGATGGCTCTAAATTTCGCTTTATGATCTCTCCAAATATTACCGATGACTGTTTGGGAATTACAGTAGTGATTAGGCCCACTGCTAGCTCTTATTATTTCATGTGTTAATAAAGAGGCATGTACTTTATCCTAGCAAAAATGAACACATTAGGATATTTAAATTTTTTTTCAATAGCTATATTTCAGTACATTTGGTTTCCTTTGTAATCCTATGCATTTTATTTTTATGCAGTTAAAAGTATTATAGGCATCACCAGAATGCAGGAGGTACACAGAAACTTAAGAATCCTTGATCAGGAAGGAAGGTTCTACCAGAGGTGGCCTCTACCCCATGGTGGGGAGAGCATGTTCTTAGGCTGGATTCTGAGCCAGACAAGCTGGGTCTCAATCCTCCTTCCTTTGAGGTGTAAGACCCCAGGCAAGTGTTTACCCTCCCTGTGCCTTGAGAGCATGTAATTCAAAGAGGGTGGTTAAAGAATTAAAGGAGTTGCTGTTTTCAAGGTGTAAGAACAGTGCCTGGCTGAGAGTGGGTACCTTACAAGTGTTGGTTAAATAGAGCATAGGAGTACTATATTCAGAATCTCAACTGAACAAGCATCTCCTCAGCACTCACCAAGGAGACAGAGATGACTATTGCAAAATCCCTAAATCCCTGTTTTCACGGAGCCCAAGGGTTCAGTAGGAGAGAGGGCAAGCCAGCAAACTGATCACACGAGGTCAGCAAGCAGCTCATCTGGTGGAAGCAGAGCTGGAGGCTGAGCTCAGTCAACCTGCACCCCCTTACCCGCCCCTCAGCCTCCAGTCCCAGAAGCCTTGGGAACCCCAGGTTCCCCTCAAAACTCAGTTTGAAAACCACTGTTGGAAGCTGTGCATAAGCTGGATTTATCCTGGACGAGTCTGTTTTGTTGTTTAACGGCTTTACTGAAATATGAATGACATACAACAAGCTGCACATGAAGTGCACAATTGGATAAGTACACACCTATGGAACTAGCACCACATCTAGAAAAGGAACACAGGCATCGCACCCAAGGTTGTCTCACCTATTTGTAACCCTCTCTCATCCCTGTCTGCCCCTCCCCAGCCCCCTACTCCTCCACCCCAACCCCCATCCCAGGCAACCATTGTTTGGCTATTTAAATGAATTACAAAGAAATAAAATTAAAAATCACTTCTTCTGTAGCGCTAGTCATGTTTCAAGCGTTCAGTAGACATGCATGGTTACCATATTGGATGGTGCAGGTAGAGAACATTTCTATCTTCACAGTGTTCTACTGGACAGCACTGCTCTGAATATTAGATCCCTTTCCCTTTTATAGTGCTAGATAAAAGAGGTCCAGATTTCTTCCCAGGCTCACATTTTTTTAAGATGCTTATGGCTACTGAGAGCTTTCTAGGTGCCAAACTACTAAGCTTTTAGCACGTATTTCATTAAATAATCACAATGGCCCTATGAGATAGGAACAGTAAATGTCCTCATTCTCTCAATGGGCAAACCAAGGCTCAGGAAGGTTAAATGGATGGGAGAGCTGGTCCGGCCTCCACGCCTTGCCTTTGCCCTTGCCCTTGCCGTTGTCCTTGCTTTATTTCTGAGGCAGCACAATTCAGTGGTTAAGAGCACAGACTCAGGAGTCTGCCCACACAGGATTCAGTTTGGCTCTACTACCAGCTGTGTGATCCTGGGCAAGTCATCAATTATCTATGCTTCTGTGTCCTCCTCTGTAAAACAAGGATTATAATAAAGCCTGCCCCCTATGGTGGTTGTGAGGATTGAATTCATTAAAATACATAAAGCCTTTAGGAGGGTGCCTGGCACATAGGAGGGTCTATATAAGTGTTTCCTATTTTATACCCTTTTCCTCACTCCCATCCTGAACTGTTTTGTGCAACACACCAGTTTCTCAGAAATAGAAGCACATATCCTGAATAATTGGACATTTACTCATTCCATTATTCCCTCTCTCGACATCTCCCGAGTCCCCACAAAGCACAAGGCCTTCTGGGCTCCGCACTGTGTCACATACAACGATGAATGAAGTCCCCGTGGTTTCAGACTTGATATTTCTGCTCAGGCTTTTCCCTAGTGATCTGTAAGTCACTTCCTTTTCTTTTTAAAGTACACACAAGATGGTTTGAAGAAACAGAAGCACAGAATCATTTTTCCATTCCACTGGCTTTTCAAAAGAGTTAAGTGGTGCTAGGTTACTAATTTGTACCTATTCTCATTCCTTTTTTTACTGCCTTTGAATGCCTCATGTCCCAGTCAGAGCAAGAACGCAGGTGCTTTCTCAAGTAAACTCAAGTAACATATTATCACCGTAAGGATCCTCGTGACAGATTATCATTGCAAGAATCATTAAGTCTTAGCATAAAAGTCCATTAAGGGAAACTTCTTTGGGGAAGAACAGACACACAAAGAAATGCAGATTTTGCCAGACATGAGACTGCCTTTTCTAATAGACAAGACAGTAAGACCCATTCTCAAGGGGTTTTGTCCTTTAGGGAACGATTTCTTCTCCTTTTAGTCTCCACTCTCAGCCCCCTGTCCGCGTTGAACACTTGACTTCCAAGAAAAGACTTTATTTTTCTGATGAAGATGGAAGAGGGTGGTCCACCTCACTCCACTCTCCAGAGGCACCAATATCCCCAGTGCAAATGTCCACTGGTTATGGAACTGAACAAAGAGTCCTTCCAGACCCCCACTGGTATCGCACTGTATGAAACCACATTCCATGACCAGAAAAAGTCCTAAAAACACACATACACATGCATGAACACATACATATGCACACACATGCACATACACACCAACACTTCTTCAGCTTACTTTCAAATGATGTAGTTTCCATTCTAAAGTGACAAAATTTTTATCCAACCTGAGAGTGTTGAGAATTTCTTCCTGATTACTCAAACCAGCATTTTTTAAAAGGATAGAGCTTAGATTAGTAAAACCATAGAATCTATCACATGAGCATGAAAAGTTCTCCTTGGGTACATGTTGATCCTTAGAAACACAATTTTATTTTCTCGGACAGTTAGAGGGAGATTATGCCACTGAGTCTAAGAAGGTGGTATCACTTATCATCTCCTGGCATCCAGCCGATAGCTATCTTAATTTTAAAAACCCTAGAGCAGCACTTTCCAATTTGTGTTTTGCAGAACAATAGATCCATGAGGTGTTAGTAAGTATCCCTGGGGAAAAATAAGTGGTTCTGTAAGCAAATAAGTTTAGCAAAAGCTGGGCTGGAAACTTAAACAGGTTTCTTTAGTACAGGACTTCTCAGAGCCTTTAATATGCTAATGTGTGTTATACCCTGGTGGGGTGAACAGGATTAAGGAGAGAAGTTTGTATTGTGCATGTATGTAACAACCAATCCATGTTAGCTTTTATAATTATTAGCTATTATGATACAAGGCTTGCTAAACTGACATGTTAAGAGCACACTTCTTCCACAGGACAGCGCTCTAGATTTAACGTTCCACGAAACACACTTTGGGAAAGGCTAACCCAGCTCACTCCATATTGGTATTTAATAAGTATTTTACTCATTTTTGTGAGCAAAGAATTAAGGTAAAATATAATGCAATGTAGAAAAGCACAAAGTACAATAGAATCTTACTCCTGAGATTTACAACCTCCAAACAAAAATAGATCCTGTTTGGACAGGAATTCATTTATTCTGCCTCCCTCACCAGAACTAATGGTCCTAACAGTTTTATGTGGTCCTAAGTACTTTACATCTACCTAAAAATGGATACTTCCATGCATGTGAACCATTTATTAAGAGAACTTTTGGAACACAGAGAAAAGCCCCAGGTTACCTTCATTAGTCTTTCATTCACCCATTCATTCATTGAAATACACACACACACACACACACACACACACACATACACACACACATATATATAGGTATGTATATAGGAAGACCTGTTATGTATCAGATATTGTTCTAAGCCCTGGAAATAAAATACTGAATCAAGTAGACTACTTCCCTGCCCTCCTGGAGTTTTACATTCTAATGGAGAAAAAAGATGATACACAGATAAATAAGGAAATATAGAGTATGTTAGTATAAGTGCGCTGGAGAAAAACACAGCAGGATGAGGGGCTCAGGGAGTGCCAGAGCGGTGAGGGGCGAGTTGTTATTTTAAGTAAAGGAGCTGGGAAGCCTTCACTGATAAGGTGATATTTGAGCAGAGATCTGAAAGTAGCAAAGGACAAACCGGGCAGAGGGTGGAAAGAACTTGATTGTTGAGTTTGAGTAACGTGGAGAAGAGTGTGGCTGCCGTGGGGCCAGCGGCAGGGTGAGTGAGAGTAGATGAAGCTGCGAGAGGAATGGGCGGGTTTGCAGCAGCATGGATGGACCTAGAGATGATCATATTAGTTGAAGTAAGTCAGATGGGGAAAGACAAATACTATACGATATCACTTACCTGTGGAATCTAGAACACGACACAAATGAACATATCTACAAAACAGAAACAAACTCACAGACATAGAGAACACACTGTGGTTACCAAAGGGGGAAAGTGGGGGGGTATAAATTAGGAGGCTGGGATTAACATATACACACTAATATATATAAAATAGATAAATCAACAAGGACCTACTGTATAGCACAGGGAACTATATTCAATATCTTATAATAACTTATAATAGAAAAGAATCTGAAAATGAATATATATAATATACATATATATATATATAACTGAACCACTTTGCTGTACACCTGAAATTAACACAGCATTGTAAATCAACTATACTTCAATAAAAAATAAATAAAAATAAAATTAAAGTTAAAAAATTTTAAAATAGTAAAGAGGAATGGGCAGGAGAGGGCATCAGATCATCTGGGGCGTTGTAGGCATTTGTCAAGAATTTGGCTTTTACTCTGAGGAGCCACCGCAGGATCTTGAGCAGAGATCAAGCTGCTTTGTTTTAAAAGGATCATACTCTCTGCTGGATTACGATTAAATATGGTGGCCATGGAGGGCAGAGGTGGGAGCGGGGGGAGCAATCCAGGTACAAAGGACCGTGGTGGCTAGAGCTCTAGAGGTAGCAATGGACAGGGCTCCAGGAATGAAATTCCTTATGGGAGAAGTGACACCTGTCAGGCTGCTCATCATTCAACAGGCCCCTGGGATTGCCGCTGACATGTGGAGGAAGGCTCTCTGTCCGATAGCCATGGCTAATCCTCTTTAGTGAGTAAATCAGCTTGTTAGCAACCTGCCATCTCCTTCCTCTCCAAGAGATTCATACAACAAGATATAAATTGAGATGCCTGGTGGATTACCATAGCTACAAGTGCCTGGCAACCAGGACTAGACTGATGGCCACTGATCAATGGGCTCCAGAGTCTCCCCAGGGGTGATGAATGCACTGAAAAGGGCATCCAAGTTCCTGAAACAGTCCAAAGCAGAAAGAAAATCATACAATCATCATCTTGTTCTGCCTGATTGGCTTTTGTCTTGCACAGACAAGGGGCCAGCTCACAGCTCATCATGGGCTCACTCTTCAGATAAGGAACCTCCAAACCAGCCACTAGCAGAATAGGTGCAAGCTCTAAAGGCAGAGACGAAGACTCTTTTCATGAAAACAAAGGAGATGAAGGCAGTCAAAGAGATATTTAACAGGTCACTGCTGGAATAGAGAAGGGAGCAGAGAGGGAGCAGGAAAGAGAGTGAGAGGGACTCAGGGTCAGAGACTATGAGCCCTGGGCCAGAATGGCCCGAGGCCTGTTTTTTTGGAGATAATGTTTTATTGGAGAAGAGCAGAACTCTATTCATTTACATATTGTCTATGGCTGCTTTCATAGTGTGATGACAGAGCCTATTGGTATGGCCTACAGAACCTTTCATATGTATTACTTGACCATTTACAAAAAAAAAAAAATTTGTCCACTCCTGATCCTATGGCTCCCAGATGGGCTGGAAGACTTGCTCTCCTTGTTCACCAGAGTGCTTGGCTTGGTTCAAGGCACTGAACCATGGTGCACTGTGAGGCATGCTAAAGAAATACTAACAACTTACAAAGATATAGCCAACATCACTTTCACGATGAGGAGGTAAGAAGTCCTATAACCACAGCTGCAGCTCCTTGTCTCTGCTGGCAAGGTACTGGAGAGAATCTCTGCCTCAGGACCTAACACTACACACAGAGGAGCCAAGAAATTGTGGAAATAGAGATGAGACAGGAGGAGGAGCAAAGTCCTCAAAGGAGAACTATATCAGGACTGTTTCCATCAACTTCACTGCTGTGGACTGAATTATGTCCCACCACCCCCCAAATTCATATGGAATTCATGTTGAAGCCCTAACCCCCAATGTGTTATGCTTGGAGGTAGGGCCTTTCAGAAGTCATGAGGGTGGGGCCCTCATGATGGGATTAGTGCTCTTGTGAGGAGAGATACCAAAGTGCTAGCATGCTCGCTCGCTCTCTCTCCCTCTCTCTTCCTCCCTCTCTCCCTCCCTCTCTCTCCCTCCCTCCCTCTCTCTCTCCCTCTCTTTCTCTCTCTCTGCCAAGTGAGGACACAGTGAGAAGACAGCCATCTACAAACCAGAAAGAGGGCTCTCACAGGAACCCAACCATGCTGGCACCCTGATCTCAGACTTCCAGTCTCCAGAACAGTGAAAAAATTAACTTCTGTTGTTTAAGTCACCCAGTCTATGATATTTGTTATGGCAGCCAGAGCCAACAAAGACATTCACCAAAGTGTTGGACCCAACAGAGTGTGACTCTGGGAGCAACAGAGCAGGCATAACTGTGGAGAGAAGACCACAGAAATATCCTATTTCCTCCTCCATTATATGACCAGGACTCTCCTTTTCCTACCTCCAGGAAGTCAAATTTCAATTTTATCTCTTCCAGGCACCCAACCAGGAGACAACTAGGAAAATGGAACTGGTACAAGATGCTGGCTCCAGTTCTCCAAGAAACTCTCCCTAGTTAATGGTCCATGGACATTGCTCAGTGTCCCCCAAGCTTTCCTGCGACGCCTCCATTTGCTGCTAATTATTTTCTGGAAACAGAGCTCATAGAAACAGGCTCCAAAAAGCTTCTAAAATAGCCAAGGTACAAAACGTCAAGGATTCTGGTTTCTTTCTTTCTTGCAACCTTAGCTTATTGGAGAGTACTAGTGTTCACCAAAGTTGTCAGCTATGTTGGGTTGGGAGAATTTGGAGAGATTTGGTGCCCTCAATAACTCAAACAGCTGCCAAAGACTTTGGGGGATGAAAGGTAAAATAAGATCCATATTGTGGCTTCTCCTACCCCACCCCTCATACTGTATTGACTGAACCAAAGGAAGACAGTGAGATACCTTTTGTCCCCTTGACTTCCTATTACATAAGCTGCAGAAATTCTCTGAAGGTAAGAAATGGTGAGAGGAACAGACATTTTGTTTTACAAGATTCTCCAAACCCTGGGTCTCCTCTGTAAAGCTCTGTAAAGTCTGAGGGCCCCACCCTCATGACTTCTGAAAGGCCAGCTCTTTTATCCTCTGTTGAGAGATGGAATTGAGCTTGATTTGATGACAAAATAATTTAAGATCTTTCTCTAAAAATGTTGGGCCAGGACACGAAAATGCTGTTGACAATGCTGGAATTGTTTCTTGATGCCTTGGAGTGAAACAAATAACTCACCCTTAAAAGGCTGAAGCAATTGTCTCTGGGGTCCTGCCCTGTCTGCAGAATGACCATCTGCCCCTTTCTGCTCCTGGGGCCACATGGCAATAAGATGAGCCCATCCCCCAAGCAGTTAATTTTCCTGTTTTGAAGATCTGTGGGTAAGAGTGTATTTTTCCATTACAAGTTCTGCTTTTTTCTTGAGCATTTTCTGTCCTTGACTGTTTATTTCTTCTACCTACCGTTGTTTTGTTAAACCTGAAAAGGGTCTAGTGGGAGAAGAATGTGCACAGGTTCTGATTTCCCTGTGGGAAAAGGAAGTTTAGGGCTCACCAGGTTCTTTCTACTGAGCTGGAAATCAGTGCTATTTGGAATGTTGCCTCTTCTTTTGCAGACTGGTGCACATTAAAACACACAGTTAAATTTAACTGGTTTAAGAGAGGCTAATGGAAAAATTTGAAAACATGAAGAGGTCAAGAGCCAGGGGAGAAATACAAATGGTCAATAAACATCCTAATAAATGTTACATTTTACAGTAATCAAAATTGCTAATGCAAACCCGAACAATGAGATTTCATTTTTTGCCCATCACATTAGTAAACACTTTTAAAAAATATAATGTGGGCTTCCCTGGTGGTGCAATGGTTAAGAATCCGCCTGCCAATGCAGGGGACACGGGTTCGAGCCCTGGTCCGGGAAGATCCCACATGCCATGGAGCAATTAAGCCCATGTGCCACAACTACTGAGCCCACATGCCACAACTACTGAGTCTGCACTCTAGAGCCTACGAGCCACAACTACTGAAGCCCACGTGCCTAGAGCCTGTGCTCCACAACAAGAGAAGCCACCGCAATGAGAAGTCCGCGCACCACAACAACGAGTAGCCCCCGCTCACCACAACTAGAGAAAGCCTGCAGGTAGCAACAAAGACCCAACGCAGCCAAAAATAAATTAATAAAATAAATTAATTTTAAAATATATATATATAATGGGCTCTGACCTCTGGGTTTTCACATGTGAGATTCTGAGGGAGGCACACACACACACTAAGTGCTGTCTCTGGGTAGGTACTCAGGTAGGGTTTGTACCTCCTTGCAAGTCCTGCTTAGTTGGCCTCACTAGCACCTCACTCTGGGTTCTGGAGTCATCAGCACCTATCTCAGCTGAAGCACTGAAAGGACTCTCATTTAGCATACTGTATACCACCTCCAATGCAAGAAGGTCACCCCTGGTTTACAGATGTCAAAAGTTAAGTCTTTAGCAGATGAACGGATAAAGAAGATGCGGTCCATATATACAATGGAATATTACTCAGCCATAAAAAAGAATGAAATAATGCCATGTGCAGCAACATGGGTGGATGTAGAGATGATCATACTAAGTGAAGTGAATCAGAAAGAGAAAGACAAATTTCACATGACATCATTTATATGTGGAATCTAAAAAATTAATACAAATGAACATGTTCTGTAAATGAACAAAAACAGACTCACAGACTTAGAAAACAAACTTATGGTTACCAAAGGGGAAAGGTGGCGGGAGGGATAAATTAGGAGTTTGGGATCAAAATATACACACTACTATATATAAAATAGATAAACAATAGGATGTACTGTATAGCACAGGGAACTATATTCAATACCTTGTAATAACCTACAATGCAAAAGAATCTGAAAAAGTAGGTGATTAAATAGTTAATCCCACTAGGGGATTGTAAGTAGAGAAAAAAGTATGGGAGACTCCCATAAGTTAATGATCACTCAAGAAAGCAGGTTTTACTTAACCAAAAAACCAAGTAGGCTTGCTTAGCGAAAAATCCATGCAACAGAAGCATGAGACATGCCCGCAAACAATAAAACAATGGTGGAATGAGACCCACACCCTGCCCAGTGAGTTCAGTAAGTTAATGATTCCTAGGACATGCTCCTCTGCACACATGAAAAACAAAAATATAAGGAAAAGGTAACATTATACTAAAACCTGAGATGATTTACCATATTTTAGTATATGTCACTGCCTTTGTGCTCATTTCCATTGCGCCATGACAATCCCAGCTTGACCACGTAGGGACAAAAAACTCCCCTGCTTGACATGGAGGAGGAGCTGGTGATGGAACTTTGACATCTACTCAAGAATGAGGAGGAAGGTGGTCTTCCTCCCCTCCCCACTTTTCCTTTGATTATAAAACTGTAGCCCACTAAGTTCTCAGCATGGCATTACCTTGCCGGCTTGCTTATAAACCTCACAAGTGTCTATTGTAATAAATCACTTCTTATCTATCATTTTGCCTCTCACTGAATTCTTTCTGTGCTGAGACATAAAGAAGTGGAGCTCCTCGGAACCCCCCGAGACACATTTCTGCAGTTTCAAAACTAACACAACATTGTAAATCCACTGCACTTCAATTAAAAATAAAGTGAAGTTTCCAGGAAACTTCTTACACTTTCTAAGATCACACAACCAGTCTACGGCAGGGCGTGGATCTGAACCAACAAATGTTTGACTTCAGGTCAAGGTCTTGGCACCCCACTGCTGTTGTCTTAATAAAAGGGCTTTCAAGATGGTTGGACTTAAAATGAACCCCATCCCCTCCCAAGGCATTCCCTTAGCTAATTGATCCAAAAAATAGGGCTGGGCGTATTCCCTCCCCCCCCCCACAGTCCACCCCTCCCTAGGGCCATCTGGGCTGGGCCTAGGAGGAGGCACTGTGGTGTCTGCAGAAATTTAGGGCCAGCAGATCTCCAGCACAGCCCAGAACCCTGCACCTTAGCAGCTCCCATCATCTCAGAGTGGGGTACAGCAGAGTCCATATGCCTCACTCTCCTGACAGATGTGAGGAAAGCACATTGTAAGCACCAAATATCAGTCTGTGTCTACAAAAGTCATTATAAACATCACCGGGAATGAGAGAAAAACAAAGCATCTCTATTTATAGTGTAGGAAAGAGGGGGGAATAAAAACATCCTTCCAAGCATATGCTTAATCACACTGCTGTACTAGGAGGGGGAAATGACCTGTAAATCTTTCCTTTGTGGCTGATATGAAGCTGATCATCTTCCCTTTGGAGATGGATGTTTACGACTCTCTAATGGCTGCGGGAGAAAGCAGGGCCCTGCATTCCTGTGCCAGCCCACTGGGACACACATCAAAGCCACTTTGTTTAAACTGGGACACGCCCAGGCAACCGACCCTACTCCACCCCTTTTGGATTCTCTTTCTCTTTTTGTGGAATCTGTAGTAAGCTCCGCAGCTGACCTCAGAGGTCATCCACAAGCACTTTCCTGTTTGAAACTTGTTCCGCAGGCCACGTTTCCACCGGCTTTGAGTCATTATCCTCCAGCCCTGACATCTACACCCCTGTTAGATGAAAGAGCTCTACCATGTCCGCCATCCTGAACACAAAGGCGGCAGGGTTTTTGTTGTTGTTTAGATGTGCATTGTTTTTAAAAATAAAAACCTATGTTGCACTTTTTTCTTATTACAAAGGCAATACCTGTTTATCATAAAAATATTCAAACAGTGCAGACAAGCAGAGTGGAGAAATAAAAAGCACCCATTATTGCATCCAAGAATAAGCGCGGGGAGCGTGTTGGAATACATCTTTCAGACTTTTTCCTCTGCAGAGATCTATCTGTCTAGTGTTGCAAAAGAAGATCACACTGAACATCCTGGTAATGAACTTGCTTCTTCATTGGGCCCTATGTTGGGAACATCTTTCCATGTCATTAAATATTCTGTATGCTTTTTTTTTTTAATATTTTGTAATATGAACCACGTTTGGTAGTTTTCATGTGAATATAAAAGCAATTCACACTTAAAATTTCATCTCCTTTGCCATTGCTTTCCTGGGTGTGTTGAGAAAATACTATGGCTCAATCAGAAGAAGGCATGCTTGATTTTTTCTTTCTGAAAAACAAGGACATTGCTAATGTTCTCTTAACTCCTAGGAGCTATGACTACCTGGTTTGGAGAGCTTCACAACACCCTGGTGCAAAGATGTTCCCCTCTCTCTGTGTCTTCAAGTCAAATCAGAAGAAACCCAAGATCTTGCCACCCTCCCCATCCCTGCCCCCACTGCCATATTGGAAGTGATGCTGGTTATCTTCCTGCTGGGAAACCTGCCTCCCCAGGAACTACTACAGGAAATGCAAATCTCAGAATCACAAATCTTAGGAGAAAAGAGTCAGCCCAACTTCCCCACCGACTGGGTGAACATCGGGGTCCACCCTGCCATCTATTACCACTGCTGTCTTTGCTTCTCACTGTGTCCTTTTGGTGCTCCAGGGACAACAGCCCTTCTGGATCATTGGTGGTGATGCCAACCCTAGGCTCAGTCCAGCTTCAAGCATGGTATCCACTGTCCTGGGAGGGAGGATGCCTCCGCTCTCTCTACTGCAAGGCCAGCTCCAGATGCCTCTCACTTAGTATCCAGGGCCTTGGCATTTTCACTCCTGCAAGAGCTGTTTCTACCATGGCTTCAGCCAGGGGAACCAAGTCAGAAATGGGTCAGAAGCCCATCGCTTGCCAAGCAAAACAGCTGTTTATTCCATTTTCCTCTCATACGGATCCACAGCCACATACCTGGCGTCCATCATCTCCCTTTTCAACACTGCAAGTATTAAAGATTTCCTCCACTCCCCTTCTGTTCAGTGGTACACTGGGGTAGTGATGGAAGGATTCAGACCCTCAAAACCAAGAAAGCCCAGACAGCTTCACCTCTTTGACCCTGGAATATGAACATTGCTGGCTTTCTGCTTTCAAAACAATAGACAATGGTAACATCAAAGGAGATACCAGATGCCCTTCAAGAGTCCAGGGGAGAGAGAAGTCTCTTTATTCATAATGGGGGAGGAATAATTTCCCTTCCTCACCTTTTATTCTCTAACCCAAACACAAGCCAGGGAGATATTTAGCGTGTCTTGCTAGAGCAGTGAAAAATAAAACCCTAGCTAAGCTTTAAGTGGGTCACCCTGCTACACAGCAAAATTAATCTTCAATGGATCGCTCCCTCTGTCTTTAAATGAACAATTATTGTTTTTAGAGAAACTGCCTGGTGCCATGATAAAAACTCTGGAGTTGGAGTCAGAAAACCCAAGTTGTCCTTTCCCTGCCTCTTACTACCATGTGACTCTGAATCAAGTATTAAACTCCCTGAAGCCTAATTTCTCTCTCTGCCTAAGATTGGACTTAGAGTGAAACCTTAATACCCAAAGTCTGTTAGCCAAGAGTCCCTGTCTCCCTGGACAGTGCTTAACGGTTCACCAACAACATTTGCCAAGGCAACTTATTTTTCTGTGCATCTTTATTTTATAATTTCCAGGAAAAAAACCCTGAAAATCCCAATACTTGCTCAATATGTGGGAATCATTAAAGTACCCTAGCTAGGTAACACAGTTGATTTGCTATAATTTACTAATGTCTCTGAAATTCAGTGTCCTCAACTTTCATGATAACTAGCACAAATTCTATAGGCTGGGCACTAGTCTAAATGTTTAGGTATATTAACTAATTAAAATTTTACAACTACAACTCTGTAAGGTAGGTCGTATTATTATGATCATCCTTACAGTTGAGGAACTGAGCCGTAAGAGGTTAAGTGATTATCCCAAGGTCACACAGCTAAGAATTGGCAGAGCCAGGATTTGAACCCAGGCAGCCTCAATCTAGAGTCCATATTCTTCAGTGTATGTCACACTACCTCTAGCTCTAAGATGATGGAATGGTGAGTCAGGCTTACCTCCTAGGATTGTTGAAAGGATTAAATGTATACAAGACACTGTAACTCTCACACATGAAGTCCCCAAGATATGAGTCAGTATTACTATTTTATTATTTTCTAGATGAATCTAATAAAGCATTGTGACGCTAGTTGAAAATTATTAAAACTGTATGGCAACAAGGAGAAATCCAGCTATCATACAATACATAGTGAATTAAAGTGAAATACATAATTTGTTCTGGTTGTGCCTATGTCAAAATATGTTCACATTGTATAACTGTATCAGTCAGTTACTGCTGCATAACAAACAACAAGCACTTATTCCTCATATGTCTGCTACTTAGCTATGGATCTATGTTTTCAGACTGGGCTTACCTGGGCGGCTTTGCTGCGGTCCAGCTGGGCTTATGTCCCTGATGCAGGTTGGACTCAGGTCTGCTCCTCACATCTGTCCTGGGGCTCAGGCTGAAGGGGAAACACCAGCTAAGGGGAGCTCTTCGTGTGGCAATGTCAGTGGTACAAGAGAGTAAGTCCAACTGCACAAGTGCACTTTAAGCCTCTGTTCACATCATCACATCCCACTGTCAAAGTAAATCAGGGACTTCCCTGGCGGTCCAGTGATTAAGACTCCATGCTGCCACTGAAGGGGGCAGGGGTTTGATCCCTGGTCAGGGAACTAAAACCCCACATGCCACCTGGCACAGCCAAAACAAAAACAAGGTAAATCATGTGGCTGAGCAAAATAAGGGCATAAGAAAGTGCACTTCACACCGCAGGAGACCAAAGTAAGTCACACGGCCAAGTCCAACATCACCTGAGCAGGGAAGCATACTTCTCCCCATGGAAGTGGAGGTTAGGGAGTAAATACTTTTAAACAATAATCTTCTGGGCTGGCCAAAAAGTTCGTTCAGGTTTTTCCGTAACATCTTACAGAAAACCCCAAACGAACTTTTTGGCCAACCCAATACTATAAGAAAGACCAGACAGAAACAGAAAAAAACTGAGAAACATGATTAGTTTGGTGAGATTGAGAGTGAGTATTTTTGTCTTCCTTTTTCCCCAAAATAACATTTACTACTTTACTGTCTTTGAGGTTGAAGGGAAAAAAAAATAAAATAAAAGGAAACCTCAAGAATCAGTCCTAAAAGAATAGGCTGGGGATTAACAGGTACAAACTACTATATATAAAATAGATAAACAACAAGGACCTACTGTATAGCACAGGAAAATATATTCAATATCTTGTAATAAGTTATAGTGGAAAAGAATCTGAAAAATAATATTAATATAATATAATATAGTATACTGAAATAGATGTATATGTGTATAACTGAATCACTTTGCTGTACACCTGAAACACTGTAAATCAACCATATTTCAATTTTTTTAAATTTAAAAATAAATAAATTTTTAAAAGTTAAAAAAAAATAGGTAGAAAGGAAAGACTGTCACTAAGTAACCTTTGTTCATTCATTCAACAAACTCTCGCAGAGTCCTCCTTTGCACAGGTAAACCTAACCCCTGTCCTCAAGCAGCTCACAGTCTAGCAAATGAGAGATAATGATAAAGATGATGATAATGATAATAATAGCCAACATTAAGTGGCCCATAGCCCAGGTGCTGTCTTAAGCCATTTACACGGTATAATCTGTAATCCTATTGCGAAACTCTACAAAGGAGGTTCTGTGAAAATCTATTTTACAGAACAGAGCCTGACTCAAGGTCAACCAGCCAACATGCAGCAGAACTGGAATTCCCACCAGGCAGCCCAGCCTCAGGCCCTGCACTCTTCAGCACTTCAGTTCTCATTCACTCGGATCCCCTAAACTGTGCCACACCTATTCCTTCACAGCAGACCCTCTCCCTATCCCTGGATTAAAAGATTACTAACACAACACACCCTCGGCTCAGAGGTTTGGCAAACACAAAGCCTGTGCATATAACCAACTAGATCTCACAGGTAGGTGTGGGCAAAGGGTGCCAGCCTTCAGTAAAGAAACTGGCTTTTTGGTAAGCTTGGAGAAGACATGAAGGAAGGTTCATTTTCTAGATTAATAGGGGCTGAGTACATCCACTGAGGGTGGTGACTGGCTTTTCTCCACCTCATATGGAAATGATAAAAATAAGGGCTTGCACACAGCATCAGGGAACCAGGTGAGGCAAAAGTGAGCATTTTCAGATCACAAGGACCTTCTTATGGAAAGAGACTCCCAAGGAGAGGGAAGATCCCTTTCTCAGAGGCGGGGTGGTAAAGCAGGTCAAGCAGGGAGCAAAATGCAGATGGACAGCTGGCCTCAAACAACACCCTGGAATTCAGCAACTCTTCTGTCAGGTTGTTTTTCTTCCTCTCTTTCTTGAGACCACTTTCAGAATGTGCCGATCAATAGAGGTTGAGTCAAACACCAAAGCCCATTTTGACCACCCGACTATTTCCTCCTCCTTGATTTCCTCACCTTCCCAGACCACCCTGGAGTCTGCTCTTGGGCATTCTTCCTCTAGGAGGGCAGTGAAGGAAGAACTAGCCGCCCCTCCACCCATCCCGCAACAAAAAACAAGAACACAGGAGCCCTATAAACACTGGCATCGAACTCAGCTACTTCAACTACAATAACAATATTTCATTACTCAGTAGCTAAGACTGAGAGTGCCAATAAAAAAACAACCAACAACAGAGTGTTTGATGAATCAAGTAGGAAAGAACTTATTTGTTTGTAAGTGTCCAATCCAACCCATCATAAATGACCTGACAAAAGGAAGGGCTCAATGTAAGCTGCAGGAGCCCTTCCAGAGAAATCCCACACAGAGGCTGCAGGCAGCTCCCTTTTCTTAGAAATAATGGCCAATCACGTTAAGTACAAGAACAGAAAAATCAGAGTCCGACTCTCCCCATAAAACTGGGTCACTCCTCACCGGAGCCAGCTCTGGGTAACAGTTATCTCCCAGCCAGTTCACCTGATTAACAACCTGTGGGGTTTTCACCAATGGGTTTCCAGATGTATCAGCCCTGACATGACTGACAGGAGGGAAAATAAGAGATTAAAAAGGTGCTTCAAGAAAAAAGAAAAATCTTAAATAAACAACCTAAACTTACACCTAAAACAATTAGAGACAGAAGAACAAAAAAACCCCAAAATTAGCAGAAGGAAAGAAATCATAAACAGCAGATCAGAAATAAATGAAAAAGAAATGAAGAAAACAATAGCAAAGATCAATAAAACTAAAAGCTGGTTCTTTGAGAAGATAAACAAAATTGATAAACCATTAGCCAGACTCATCAAGAAAAAAAGGGAGAAGACTCAAATCAATAGAATTAGAAATGAAAAAGGAGAAGTAAGAACTGACACTGCAGAAATAAAGGTTCATGAGAGATTACTACAAGCAACTCTATGCCAATAAAATGGACAATCTGGAAGAAATGGACAAATTCTTACAAATGCACAACCTGCAAGACTGAATCAGGAAGAAATAGAAAACATGAACAGACCAATCACAAGCACTGAAATTGAAACTGTGATTAAAAATCTTCCAACAAACAAAAGCCCAGGACCAGATGGCTTCACAGGTGAATTCTATCAAACATTTAGAGAAGAGCTAACACCTATCCTTCTCAAACTCTTCCAAAATATAGCAGAGGCAGGAACACTCCCAAACTCATTCTACGAGGCCACCATAACCCTGATAGCAAAACTTGACAAAGATGTCACAAAGAAAGAAAACTACAGGCCAGTATCACTGATGAACATACATGCAAAAATCCTGAACAAAATACTAGCAAACAGAATCCAACAGCACATTAAAAGGATCATACACCATGATCAAATGAGGTTTATCCCAGGAACACAAGGATTCTCCAATATACACAAATCAATCAATGTGATACACCAGATTAACAAACTGAAGGATAAAAATCATATAATAATCTCAATAGGGCTTCCGGGAAGATGGCGGAAGAGTAAGACGCGGAGATCACCTTCCTCCCCACAGATACACCAGAAATACATCTTACACGTGGAACAACTCCTACAGAACACCTACTGAACGCTGGAAGAAGACCTCAGACCTCCCAAAAGGCAAGAAACTCCCCACGTACCTGGGTAGGGCAAAAGAAAAAAAGAAAAAACAGAGACAAAAGAATAGGGACGGGACCTGCACCAGTGGGAGGGAGCTGTGAAGGAGGAAAGTTTTCCACACACTAGGAAGCCCCTTCGCGGGCGGACACTGCGGGTGGCGGAGAGGGAAAACTTCAGAGCCACGGAGGAGAGCACGGCGGCAGGGGTGCGGAGGGCAAAGCAGAGAGGTTACGGCATAGAGGATCGGGGCCGCCGGCACTCACCAGCCCGAGAGGCTTGTCTGCTCACCGCCTGGGCGGGCGGGGCCGGGAGCTAAGGCTCGGGCTTCGGTCAGAGCGCAGGGAGAGGACTGGCGGCGTGAACACAGCCTGAAGGAGTTAGTGCACCACGGCTAGCCGGGAGGGAGTCCGGGGAAAAGTCTGGAGCTGCCGAAGAGGCAAGAGACTTTTTCTTCTCTCTTTGTTTCCTGGTGCGCGAGGAGAGGTGATTAAGAGCGCTGCGTAAAGGAGCTCCAGAGACGGGCGCAAGCCGCGGCTAAAAGCGCGGGGCACAGAGACGGGCATGAGACGCTAAGGCTGCTGCTGCCGCCACCAAGAAGCCTGTGTGCGAGCACAGGTGACTCCCCACAGCCCCTTCCGGGGAGCCTGTGCAGCCCGCCACTACCAGGGTTCCGGGATCCAGGGACAACTCCCCCGGGAGAATGCACGGCGCGCCTCAGGCTGGTGCAACGTCACGCCGGCCTCTGCAGCTGCAGGCTCGCCCCGCACTCCGTGCCCCACCCTCCCCCGCCCCGCCTGAGTGAGCCAGAGCCCCCGAATCAGCGGCTCCTTTAACCCCGTCATGTCTGACCGAAGAACAGACGCCCTCCGGCGACCTACACGCAGAGGCGGGGCCAAATCCAAAGCTGAGCCCCTGGGAGCTGTGAGAACAAAGAAGAGAAAGGGAAATCTAGCCCAGCAGCCTCAGAAGCAGCGGATTAAAGCTCCACAATCAACTTGATGTACCCTGCATCTGTGGAATACATGAATAGACAATGAATCATCCCAAATTGAGGAGGTAGACTTTGAAAGCAAGATTTATTATTTTTTCCCCTTTTCCTCTTTTGGTGAGTGTGTATGTGTATGCTTCTGTGTGAGATTTTGTCTGTATAGCTTTGCTTCCACCATTTGTCCTAGGGTTCTATCCGTCCGTTTTTTTTTTTTTTTACTTAATTTTAATTATTTTATTTTATTTTACTTTATCTTCTTTCTTTCTTTCTTTCTTTCTTTCTTTCTTTCCTTCCTTCTTTCTTTCCTTCCTTCCTTCTTTCTTTCCTTCCTTACCTCCTTTGAAAACGAATCATCCCAAATTGAGGAGGTGGACTTTGAGAGCAAGATTTATGATTTTTTCCCCATTTCCTCTTTTTGTGAGTGTGTGTGTGTATGCTTCTGTGTGAGATTTTGTCTGTATAGCTTTGCATCCACCATTTGTCCTAGGGTTCTATCCGTCCTTTTTTCTTTTACCTTTCTCTCTTTTTTTTCTTAATAATTTTTTTATTTTAATAACTTTATTATATTTTATCTTATTTTATTTTACTTTATCTTCCTTCTCTCTTTTTTCCCTTCCTTCCCTCCTTCCTCCCTCCCTCCCTCCTTTCTTTCTTTCTTTCCTTCTTTCTTTCTTTCTTTCTTTCTACTTCTACTAATTCTTTCTTTCTACTTTTTCTCCCTTGTATTCTGAGCCATGTGGATGAAAGGCTCTTGGTGCTGCAGCAGGAGTCAGTGCTGTGCCTCTGAGGTGGGAGACCCAACTTCAGGACACTGGTCCACAAGAGACACCCCCAGCTCCACATAATATCAAACGGCGAAAATCTCCCAGAGATCTCCATCTCAACACCAGCGCCCAGCTTCACTCAACAACCAGCAAGCTACAGTGCTGGATATCCTATGCCAAACAACTAGCAAGACAGGAACACAACCCCACACATTAGCAGAGAGGCTAACTAAAATCATAATAAGTCCACAGACACTCCAAAACACACCACCAGACGTGGACCTGCCCACCAGAAAGACAAGATCCAGCCTCATCCACCAGAACACAGGCACTAGTCCCCTCCACCAGGAAGCCTACACGACCCACTGAACCAATGTCAGCCACTGCGGACAGACACCAAAAACAACGGGAACTACAAACCTGCAGCCTGCAAAAAGGAGACCCCAAACACAGTAAGGTAAGCAAAATGAGAAGACACAAAAACACACAGCAGATGAAGGAGCAAGATAAAAACCAACCAGACCAAACAAATGAAGAGGAAATAGGCAGTCTATCTGAAAAAGAATTCAGAATAATGATAGTAAAGATGATCCAAAATCTTGGAAATAGAATACACAAAATGCAAGAAACATTTAACAAGGACCTAGAAGAACTAAAGATGAAACAAACAACGATGAACAACACAAAGAATGAAATTTAAAATACTCTAGATGGGATCAATAGCAGAATAACTGAGGCAGAAGAATGGATAAGTGACCTGGAAGATAAAATAGTGGAAATAACTACTGCAGAGCAGAATAAAGGAAAAAGAATGAAAAGAACTGAGGATAGTCTCAGAGACCTCTGGGACAACATTAAATGCACCAACATTTGAATTATAGGGGTTCCAGAAGAAGAAGAGAAAAAGAAAGGGACTGAGAAAATATTTGAAGAGATTATAGTTGAAAACTTCCCTAATGCGGGAAAGGAAATAGTTAGTCAAGTCCAGGAAGCACAGAGAGTCCCATACAGGATAAATCCAAGGAGAAATACGCAAAGACACATATTAATCAAGCTGTCAAAAATTAAACACAAAGAAAACATATTAAAAGCAGCAGGGAAAAACAACAAATAACACACAAGGGAATTCCCATAAGGTTAACAGCTGATCTCTCAGCAGAAATCCTACAAGCCAGAAGGGAGTGGCAGGCCATCTTTAAAGTGATGGAAGGGAATAAACTACAACCAAGATTACTCTACCCAGCAAAGATCTCATTCAGATTTGATGGAGAAATTAAAACCTTTACAGACAAGCAAAAGCTGAGAGAGTTCAGCACCACCAAACCAGCTTTACAACAACTGCTAAAGGAACTTCTCTAGGCAAGAAACACAAGAGAAGGAAAAGACCTACAATAATGAACCCAAAACAATTAAGAAAATGGGAATAGGAACATACATATCGATAATTACTTTAAATGTAAATGGACTAAATGCTCCCATCAAAAAACACAGATTGGCTGAATGGATACAAAAACAAGACCCATATATTTGCTGGCTACAAGAGACCCACTTCAAACCTAGAGACACATACAGACTGAAAGTAAGGGGATGGAAAAAGATATTTCATGCAAATGGAAACCAAAAGAAAGCTGGAGTAGCAATTCTCATATCAGACAAAATAGACTTTAAAATAAAGACTATTAGAAGAGACAAAGAAGGACACTACATAATGATCAAGGGATCGATCCAAGAAGAAGATATAACAATTGTAAATATTTATGCACCCAACATAGGAGCACCTCAATACATAAGGCAAATGCTAACAGCCATAAAAGGGAAAATCCACAGTAACACATTCATAGTAGTGGGGAATTTAACACCCCACTTTCACCATTGGACAGATCATCCAAAATGAAAATAAATAAGGAAACACAAGCTTTAAATGATACATTAAACAAGATGGACTTAATTGATATTTATAGGACATTCCATACAAAAACAACAAAATACACATTCTTCTCAACTGCTCATGGAACATTCTCCAGGATAGATCATATCTTGGGTCACAAATCAAGGCTTGGTAAATTTAAGAAAAGTAAAATAGTATCAAGTATCTTTTCCGACCACAATGCTATGAGACTAGATATCAATTACAGGAAAAGATCTGTAAAAAATACAAACACATGGAGGCTAAACAATACACTACTTAACAACGAAGTGATCACTGAAGAAATCAAAGACGAAATAAAAAAATGCCTAGAAACAAATGACAATGGAGACACAATGACCCAAAATTTGTGGGATGCAGCAAAAGCAGTTCTAAGAGAGAAGTTTATAGCAATACAACCCTACCTTAAGAAACAGGAAACATCTCGAATAAACAACCTAACCTTGCACCTAAAGCAATTAGAGAAAGAAGAACAAAAACCCCCCAAAGTTAGAAGGAAAGAAATCATAAAGAGCAGATCAGAAATAAATGAAAAAGAAATGAAGGAAACGATAGCAAAGATCAATAAAACTAAAAGCTGGTTCTTTGAGAAGATAAACAAAATTGATAAACCATTAGCCAGACTCATCAAGAAAAACAGGGAGAAGACTCAAATCAATAGAATTAGAAATGAAAAAGGAGAAGTAAGAACTGACACTGCAGAAATACAAAAGATCATGAGAGATTACTACAAGCAACTCTATGCCAATAAAATGGACAACCTGGAAGAAATAGACAAATTCTTAGAAATGCACAACCTGCCAAGACTGAATCAGGAAGAAATAGAAAACATGAACAGACCAATCACAAGCACTGAAATTGAAACTGTGATAAAAAAATCTTCCAACAAACAAAAGCCCAGGACCAGATGGCTTCACAGGTGAATTCTATCAAACATTTAGAGAAGAGCTAACACCTATCCTTCTCAAACTCTTCCAAAATATAGCAGAGGGAGGAACACTCCCAAACTCATTCTACAAGGCCACCATCACCTTGATACCAAAACTAGACAAGGATGTCACAAAGAAAGAAAACTACAGGCCAATATCACTAATGAACATACATGCAAAAATCCTCAACAAAATGCTAGCAAACAGAATGCAACAGCACATTAAATGGATCATACACCATGACGAAGTGGGGTTTATTCCAGGAATTCAAGGATTCTTCAATATATGCAAATCCATCAACGTGAAACACCATATTTAAAAATTGAAGGAGAAAAACCATATGATCATCTCAATAGATGCAGAGAAAGCTTTTGACAACATTCAACACCCATTTATGATAAAAACCCTGCAGAAAGTAGGCATAGAGGGAACTTTCCTCAACATAATAAAGGCCATATATGACAAACCCACAGCCAACATCATCCTCAATGGTGAAAACCTGAAAGCATTTCCACTAAGATCAGGAAAAAGACAACGTTGTCCACTCTCACCACTCTTATTCAACATAGTTTTGGAAGTTTTAGCCACAGCCATCAGAAGAAAAGGAAATAAAAGGAATCCAAATTGGAAAAGAAGAAGTAAAGCTGTCACTGTTTGCAGATGACATGATACTATACATGGAGAAATCTAAAGATGCTACCAGAAAACTACTAGAGCTAATCAATGAATTTGGTAAAGTAGCAGGATACAAAATTAATGCACAGAAATCTCTGGCATTCCTATACACTAATGATGAAAAATCTGAAAGTGAAATCAAGAAAACACTCCCATTTACCATTGCAACAAAAAGAATAAAATATCTAGGAATAAACCTACCTAAGGAGACAAAAGACCTGTATGCAGAAAATTTTAAGACACTGATGAAAGAAATTAAAGATGATACGAACAGATGGAGAGATATACCATGTTCTTGGATTGGAAGAATCAACATTGTGAAAATGACTCTACTACCCAAAGCAATCTACAGATTCAATGCAATCCCTATCAAACTACCACTGGCATTTTTCACAGAGCTAGAACAAAAAATTTCACAATTTGTATGGAAACACAAAAGACCCCGAATAGCCAAAGCAATCTTGAGAATGAAAAACGGAGCTGGAGGAATCAGGCTCCTTGACTTCAGACTATACTACAAAGCTACAGTAATCAAGACAGTATGGTACTGGCACAAAAACAGATAGATCAATGTAACAGGTTAGAAACCCCAGAGATAAAGCCACGCACATATGGTCACCTTATCTTTGATAAAGGAGGCAGGAATGTACAGTGGAGAAAGGACAGCCTCTTCAATAAGTGGTGCTGGGAAAACTGGACAGCTACATGTAAAAGTATGAGATTAGATCACTCCCTAACACCATACACAAAAATAAGCTCAAAATGGATTAAAGACCTAAATGTAAGGCCAGAAACTATCAAACACTTAGAGGAAAACATAGGCAGAACACTCTTTGACATAAATCACAGCAAGATCTTTTTTGACCCACCTCCTAGAGCAATGGAAATAAAAACAAAAATAAACAAATGGGACCTAATGAAACTTCAAAGCTTCTGCACAGCAAAGGAAACCATAAACAAGACCAAAAGACAACACTCAGAATGGGAGAAAATATTTGCAAACGAAGCAACTAACAAAGGTTTAATCTCCAAAATTTATAAGCAGCTCATGCAGCTCAATAACAAAAAAACAAACAACCCAACCCAAAAATGGGCAGAAGACTAAATACACATTTCTCCAAAGAAGATATGCAGACTGCCAACAAACACATGAAAGAATGCTCAACATCATTGATCATTAGAGAAATGCAAATCAAAACTACAATGATATATCATCTCACACCAGTCAGAATGGCCATCATCAAAAAACCTACACACAATAAATGCTGGAGAGGGTGTGTAGAAAAGGGAACCCTCTTGCACTGTTGGTGGGAATGTAAATTGATACAGCCACTGTGGAGAACAGTATGGAGGTTCCTTAAAAAACTACAAATAGAACTACCATATGACCCAGCAATCCCACTACTGGGCATATACCCTGAGAAAACCAAAATTCAAAAAGAGTCATGTACCAAAATGTTCATTGCAGCTCTATTTACAATAGCCCAGAGATGGAAACAACCTAAGTGCTCATCATCGGATGAATGGATAAAGAAGATGTGGCACATATATACAATGGAATATTACTCAGCCATAAAAAGAAACGAAATTGAGCTATTTGTAATGAGGTGGATAGACCTAGAGTCTGTCATACAGAGTGAAGTAAGTCAGACAGAGAAAGACGAATACCATATGCTAACACATATATATGGAATTTAAGGGAAAAAAATGTTATGAAGAACCTAGGGGTAAGACAGGAATAAAGACACAGACCTACTAGAGAATGGACTTGAGGATATGGGGAGGGGGAAGGGTAAGCTGTGACACAGCACGGGAGAGGCATGGACATATATACACTAACAAACGTAAGGTAGATAGCTAGTGGGAAGCAGACGCATAGAACAGGGAGATCGGCTCGGTGCTTTGTGACCACCTAGAGGGGTGGGACAGGGAGGGTGGGAGGGAACTGCAAGAGGAAGGTGATATGGGGATATATGTATACATATAGCTGATTCCCTTTGTTATACAGCAGAAATGTTGACAATACAACATTGTCAAGCAATTATGCTCCAATAAAGATGTTAAAAAATAAAAAGATATTAAAGAGGTAATGCGCGTCCCCTCCACACAGGCAAGCGGCTTGCTTCTGCTGCTCCCCCAGCCCTCGTGCTGTTTTCACGTAAAGATGTCAGGAAATGCACTGATATTTGTGGAGCTCCTGCACCCCACTGCTCTGATTCTGCTGTTCCATAATGCAGGACCCCGGACAGTTCCCTAAAGCTGGAGAAGGAACAGTCTGGGGGAGGGGAGCTGCCCACCGCCCGCCCCAAAAGAAAGGGCTGTGGGGGATGGATGCTTCCAAGGGCACCCGGTTTCAATTAAGTCACGAGGAGCCCTGTGAATACCTTCCTCTCGTCTCCTGGTCTCTTTCTTTTACTGCTTCCTTGTATCTTTCTTGATACTCTAATCATAATTTCTGTCAGGATGTGACCTTAAAATCAGTTCATGCAAGGGTACCAGTTTTATTTTATTTTACTTTTTAAATTGAAGTATAGTTGGTTTATAATATTGTGTTAATTTCAGGTGTACAGCAGAGTGATTCAGTTATATATATATATATTCTTTTTGAGGTTCTTTTCTATTATAGGTTATTATAAGATATTGAATATAGTTCCCTGTGCTATACAGTAAGTCCTTGTTGTTTATCTATTTTATATATAGTGGTGTGTATATGTTAATCCCAAACTCCTAATTTGGAAGGGGAGGAGAGAGCAGAGCCTGTGGGGATGGGAACAAAAACTAAAGAGGGGATGGGAGGCAGGACAGCATGGATGAACATTAAAAACATCGTGCTAAGTGAAGTGAGCCAGTTAGAATAGGACAGTACTGTATGATCCCACTCAAATGAGGTACCCAGAGTAGTCTAATTCATAAAGGCAGAAAGCAGAATGGTGGTTGCCAGGGGCTTGGGGAGGTGGGTAGGGAGTTATTGTTTAAGGGACACAGAGTTCCAGTTTGGAAAGATGAAAATTTCTGAATGGTGGTGATGGTTGTACAATGATGTGAATGTACCTAATGGACTGTAGACTTACAAATGGTTAAAAGGTTGATTTCATGTTATATACATCTTAGCACAATAAAAAAAAAAATGTTTAAGGCATGTGGTGGAGGATAGTTTAGTTAGTTGTGTGGAAGACCTAGTCTGGCAAGAAGCAGATTCATCGTCACTCTGAAATTCAGGGACAGAGGGCAGAGTGGGGGAGGGGGGACAGCTGACCGTCAGGCCTCCCCAGGATATGCCCTTCTCGATGGCTTCTGAACTTGGGAACCTGGAGTCCTTCCACCTGACTGAGGGGAGGATGAGTCCTTCATTGGGAACCATCTTAAACGTACAGCAGACACTCGCGATTCCTGCTCACCCAGGAGGTGTCCTAGGGACCTGGCAATGAATGGGACTCCGTTTCCCTGGAGGAATGGCCCCACAGCCTTTCTAGGAAGCCTGAGGGATTAAAATGGAAAAGTGTTAAGCATGACTTGTGCATAACTCAGCCTTTCAGATTGGGATAAAAAACACCTAGCACATCTGACCATATGGAGGTCACAAACCTCTGCAAGAAACCAGAAGAGATTGTGGTACCCAGAAGCCCAGCCATGGATGAACTCCAGTGAATTAGGTCAGTGTGTGTGTTGCAGATCCACTGGGCCTGCCCCTTGTTCCTGCTCCGGGAACAAGGGATCCCCGGCTCCCTTGTTCAAGAGGGGAGCCTGGGCTTCCCTGGTGGCGCAGTGGTTGAGAGTCCGCCTGCCGATGCAGGGGACAAGGGTTCGTGCCCCAGTCCGGGAAGATCCCACATGCCGCGGAGCGGCTGGGCCCGTGAGCCATGGCCACTGAGCCTGCTCGTCCGGAACCTGTGCTCCACAACGGGAGAAGCCACAACAGTGAGAGGCCCGCGTACCACAAAAAAAAAAAAAAAAAAAAACAGGGGAGCCTTCCCAGACAGCTTGGGAACCTCTGCTGGGGGAGGCCAAGCCTCCCAAAGGAGTCTGGGCTGGCAGTCATCCTGGCATCCTGTTTGCTGCAGGCAAGCCTCTTTTCTGTGGGTTATTTTTGTCTCTGGTCTTGGCTTGTTTTTCCCGGTGCCGCTCCTTGGCTCGTAACATTTCTTCCCTGGTTTATTAAAAACTGAGATAAATCACCTAATAAATCTTGGCTAAGTTTTTTCCTTCAGATCTCCTTGACACCTGCCAAAGTCACAAAGTTGCATCTTTCCCACAGTGGGAGGCTAACAAAATAGCTGGTGTGCTCAGAGAAACATATAGATCAAGAAAACAAAGGGAAAATCTTTAGTTATGCAGAAGCCTCCCACTTCTGGTACTAAATTTACTCCCCTGGGTTTGCTTTAAAGAGACACAGCAGTACCTGAGCAGCTAGCAGGAGGCACCACGCCCATGAGCACAGGAAGCAGGGCTTCTTCCCTCTGCGCCCTGAACAAGATGTGCATAGATTAACTGTCTTTCCTTGTTGATGGGACGGTTACTGGGTGCACTCTTAGCATTTAATTATTAAAGCTCTCCCTTCCCCCACACACATATACACAAACCTCTGCTTCTTCAATTTCTTAAAACCATTGAATCACATAATTCTAGCATTTGAAAGGAATTCAGCCATCCTCTAATGTCTCCTTTTATCATCACAGAAACATAGGATTCTAAGAATATTAAAAGTTACTTATTCTGACGCCAACTCTCCCCATCAGATGTCTTATAATACACAAATCTACTTGGCATCCCAAGAGCACTTTACACATACTTCCATTTGTACTTGGCTCATTCGATGTAACTATTTCCTTTTTAAAAGTTTAAACTTTTTTTTGTTTTTTGAAAAGCAATATGTTCACACAATTGGTAATTTGAAAGGTAAAAGAATATATAACCCTATCCTATAGACACCTAGTTCTCCTCCACAGCGGCTACTAATAACAATTCCTTCAGTATCCTTCCTGGGATATTCGATGTATATATACTCAGGTATGTTCTTTCCTTCCCTCCTTTTTACACAAACGCTTTTACACTGCTCCGTGCCTGCACTTTAGCATATTTTGGAGATCTTTCTGTATCCAGCTTCATTCTTTAGAGAGCTCTGTGGCATTCCATTACAGGGAGGTACCATAATCTAGGGACATTTTGGTTGCCTCCAATCTTTTGTATTACAAATAATGCTGCAATAAATAATCCCGTGCTTATGATATTTGGCACCATTATTTCCTTCAGATAGGCTCCCTGAAATGGAATCGCTGGGTCCACAGATATGCACACTTGCAATTTTGATAAATATTGCCAAATGTCCTTTCCTAATTTCTGTTCTCACCAGTAGGTGATAGTACAGCTTTACCAACAGTATATCATGAAACTTTTTGACTGTTGCTGTAATTATATATTTACCTGTCTCTTCCCCTGGCCCCATTCCCTCATTAGACTGTGAGACCATCAAGGTTCCTCAGAACCTAACATGTTACCTGGTACACGATAGATTCTCAACGAATATTTCCTAGAGCTCGCTTCAGCAGCACATGTACTAAAACTGGAAAGATGTCAAAACATAGCATGGCCCCTGTGCAAGGATGACACACAAATTCCTGAGGCGTTCCATCGTTTTAGAGAGTAAATCTTAAATGTTCTCGACACACCAAAGAATGGTAATAGGTGAGGTGATCATTTCTCAATGTATACGTGTATCAAATCAGCACATTGTACACCTTAATTTACACAATGTTACATGTCAATTATATCTCAATAAAGCTGTGGGGGTAGGAAAATGAATCCCTCCCCAAAATAAATAAATATACATTTGAGAAGTACATAAATGGATGAATGAATTCATGAATGAATTATAGGGCTCTTTAAATCAGAATTAGAAACGATGACCCTAATTTTCTCCACTTTGTGAGACTGGATATGCTGCATTTCATTTTATTTAAGTGCCATTCATTTGTACAAATGTACAAGTGATGGAGGCAAATTTGATACCAGGACAATCTGTCCTCCTAATTCAGACTCTTAGCCAATAACGCTATACTGTTTCCAAATGTCACATTTCCCTCTGAGGACTGTGCGTCATGATACCGGGGTGTCAGAGCATAAGAATCCCATGGAAGAGACAGCTGATTGCCCCCATACTTCCTTACTAATAGAACTCCAATTCTCTTTGGAGGTGACAGTATGCTCAGCTAGAAAGGCACTTTTACCAGCCTCCCTTAACCAATGAGAAGCAAGCAGAAGTCACTAGAAGGTGTTTTCTGAGAAAGTCTTTAAAGGGGAATGACTTAGCTGGTGAGTACCCTCTCCCATCCTTCCTGCCTGAGATACAGACATAACTGCTGGTGCCCTGGCAGCTATCTTGAGAGCTTATGAAAAAAAGGATCACACTATACTACTCAGCCATGAAAAAGAATGAAACAATGCCTTTTGCAGCAACACAGATGGACCTAGAGAATTGTGAATTAAGTGAATTAAGTGAATTAAGTCAGAAAGAGAAAGACAAATATCATATGATATCACTTATATGTGGAATGTAAAAAATGATACAAATGAACTTATTTACAAAACAGAAACAGACATAGAAAACAAACTTATGGTTTCCAAAGGGGAAAGGGGGGAGAGGGATAAATTAGGAGTTAAGGATTAACAGATACAAGCTACTGTATATAAAATAGATAAACCACAAGGGCCCACTGTATAGCACAGGGAACTATGTTCAATATCTTCTAATAAACTATAACGGAAAAGAATCTGGAAAAGCATATATACATGCATTTTTATATACATGCATAAATATATATATAACTGACTCACTTTGCTGTGCACCAGAAACTAACACAGTGTTGTAAATCAACTATACTTCAATTTTTTTAATTTAAATTATTAATAAATAAATAACATGCAAAAAAAGGGGACCAAACCATAAGAATAGACAGAGGGGATTTCTAGAAGCCTGGGTCTCTGTTCATGGAGCTACCACATCAGCCCTCAATTGCCCACCTCAGGACTTCTCTTTAGGTGAGAAAATAAAATCTTGAATAATTGTTTAAGCCACTACCTTCCAGGTCTCTATTAGTCATGGTCAAAATCAATTCTTCTCTGATATAAGCCCTCTCTAACACTCACTTCCCTACTACACTTAGAGGACTCACTCTCACCCAGTCTTCTTGCTTAAGAAAAATCAGAGAACCATGCTGGCTGGCGTTACTCTGCCCTATGCCCTGATATGTGCATGTTGAGGATTCCTCATCCCTGTCCGCCAGCCTAGCATGGTCAGGTCTGTAGCTATTGGTTCCAGACCAGGGTGAGAAATTTATTACCCAGTAACTACCTGGACATTGACTCCAGACTCCTGGCCTGTACTGACTTCTCATCTTCTCCTGGCCTCCAAAAAAAAGTGAAACTGGGGTCCAAAGAGCCCAATAGTTAGCATCCATCATTATTCCCTTGCTCTTAGACTTTTTTTTTTTTTTTTTTACAATTTACAAATCACATTTGTGAGCAGTGTTTCTTTTGATTGTCACAACAACTTAGACCAATGAACGGGGACAGTATTGGTTTGTGTCCCCATTTTAGAGCTCAGGAAACAGGGGGTTGGAGAGTCTAAGTCATTTTCCCAAGGCACACTGCTGGGATGCAAACTCGGCCCTTTGGCACCAAGGTCCACACTCTTTTCAATATGCCAAGGGTCCCAAACCACTTCTTCGATTCTAATGTCACAGCTCAGTTCAGGCAATCTCTTTGGAAGCAAATTAGACTGGCCACCAACTGCCTGTCTCTGTCCAGTATCTGATTACTCATCATCACCAAAGGGCTAATCTACTCACCTGAATCAACAGAATGTCTATGTGGTGTACAAAAAACCAGTTAAATAAACACCATCTGTGTCCACTGCACACTTACTCTCTATAATAGGTAATGATGACATGAACAAACACTGATAATTCTGTAAACATCTAACAGATGAATCATTTCCATGAGAACAATGGCAGTTGCTTCACTGCTGCTCTGAGCATGGTGGAAGACAGTGACAAGTGAGTCTGAGAAGATGCTGGCACTCAAAGAAGAGAAGATACAAGGAGAAACCAGCGCCTCCCAATTAGTCAAGAGAGGCTTCTTGGGGAAGATAGAGTGTCAGACGCTCTTTAATTCAGGAAGGAAACAAGTTCAGGAAGGTAAGTGCCAGTTCAAACAGAGGCAGAAATGGGAGAATAATAATAAGAGCACGATCTTTGCACGGGACTAGACAGAGTTCTTCAATATGGAAAACAGAAACTGGCTCTGGCAAGGGCATTTGCTGAAAAGATCCTGGGTAACTTGCTTAATCGCCAAGAATTCTGGAGGCCCAGGCTCTGAAAATGGACAGGAACAAAGAGATGCCAGACAGCCAGGACCACTCAAAATCCCAGCACACAGTCTGGCAGTGGAAACAAGTATCCCTTAGCTGTTTCTACAATAATGCTGTCTAACCGACAGCCGCAAACACTCTGTGAAAGAGGATAATAAGTGTTTGTTGCTCATGTGTCTGGGACACTCAGGGCCTGGGAGGCAGCTCTGGAATCTTGACTGGAGCACTCGTGAGACTCCAGCTTGGCTGCTATTAGCTCTCCTGGGCTGGTGTCGCCTGGGGTGACTGGGATGACTCAGCTCTGCCCACATGTCCAGACCAGGTGTATTCTCATGGCAATGGCAGAGGAGCAGAGGAATTGCAAAGGCACGCAATATCTCTTGAGGCTCAGAACTGGCAACACCATCACCTTATTGGCCAAAGCAAGTCACAATACAAGCTTGACTAGGGAAATAGCCTCTTTAGTGAGGAAACTGCAAAACCACACAACAAAGGACCTGATACAGGGGGTGACAAGTTGGGACCACTGATGCGATCATTCTACTACTCATAGGGAACCGTCATTAACACGCCTGACATTTCTGCCCTAAAACTGTGCAAGGCCTCCATCAATGCCACCACCACCTGGTGGATTCCCCATGCTTCTTTGCATCCCAGGTCCAGATTCAGGGTCCAGGCAGGTACATCAGGGGAGTTGGGACTAGATGGTGGGGTTGGACACTAAAGGCATGGAAACACAGAAAAGCAAGGATCTCGGGTTTTTTCACTTCCTCGGGAGGAGATGGGTTCTGCCTTTCATTAAGACCTATGAGGTGGGGAATACGCCAAAGGTAGGAAAGAAGTTCAGATGCCGGATAGCCAAAAATCTGACGGTTGTTCCTTAAAGCCACTCAATATCTACTGGGGTATATTACAAAATGTCCCCAATTCTTCCCCCCTCTTGTATCCATGCCTCTCATCATATAGCCTTCTGTGGCCTCCCTTCATTGGCAGGGTGATCCATCTCACTCTTTGATGCTTGACTCATTCTTGTGTCAGCCTCTGGGGTGTTAGCAGATGCATCATAAGCAGAGACTTGCAGTGGGCTTGCTCATTAGGGCTTATTCTCTTGAACCTCTGCCCAGGCTACCCTGACAGAGAATGAGAAGCGTGTGGTTTGTCCCAGCCTAGATCAGCCAGCCAACAGATAGACAAGCCACAGGCATATGAGCAAGCCCAGCCTAGATCTGAAGAACCATCTAGCCAACCCCCAGCAGAATCAAACACATGAGCAATAAACACTTATAACTATATGCCCCTGAGGTTTTGTGGTCATCTGTTACCAAGCATCCCTGGGACAACAGATAACTGATACAGTCTGCCAGCAGGTTGCATATAAATAAGTTCATTTCATTCTCAACCTACAAGGCAGATATGAGAATTTTCATTTGCATGGAGAGATGAGGTAAGCTGTCTAGGGTTGCTCGGGCTGGATTTGATAGTAGTTTTCTAACCGCAGAAGCCACTCTCTGGATAACCTGACCCTGGAACATCATTAGAAAGAAGTGGGTTCATGACCCTGACCTGAACTTCTGGGACAGAGCTTTTCCTCACCTCGCCTGGGCCAAAAGTGACTTTGAAATGAGCCAGGAAGACTTAGACAAAAACCAAGAAGCTCTTCCAAGGCTAATCCCATTGGAGTGAACTCTGGGAACAATGCAAGGTCATTCCCTGTCCTGGGAAGTTCTTGAAATCAGGGAACCACCAACAAGGACAAGGAAATACTTTATGCTTTCTCCTTGCAATAGGCTTGGCTATGACAGGATTTGGTCTGTCCCCTGTTCTTGAAGGACTAAGGGTTTTATACATACAGATAACTCCGTGTAAACTAAGCTAGTACCACAGATACAGTGTGATGTGACAAGGATAATCAGGATGCCCAGCACATAGTAGGTGCCTCCCTTTCCCTCTCACACAGATTTATGGGATCATACCACCAAGTTTTTTCATTTGTGCAAATCACAGCTCTTGGGGCCTGACAAACCCAAAGTTATGTGTTGGTTCAACATATATACTGTAGGCCTACTATGCACTAGCTACCAAGAATACCTAGAGGTGACCTGGAGAACTTAGACTCTAGTGAGAAACAAAAGTTCTCACAACCAGACTTAATTACTAATCGAAGGTAATGTTAACATCATGCCAAGAACCACACCTGGGGAAAGATAATGAAAATGTCAAATTTATGTTATGTTCAAAGATGATTTTATTCATTTAATCTCTATTAAAAGGTATAATGACTGATTTTCCACTTTTATAAAGAAAAAGACACCATTTTAATTTCCTGCATTGATGAATATATTATAGAGTTTCTATTTTTAATTCACAAAAGCTGAAATCTGTATTAGCTTTGATACACATCTCCTTTTGCCTAAGTCCACAAAACTATAAAAATCCTTTACAGCTGAAAGTAAAACACTTCATAATAACATAAAAGCTAAATTTATTCATTCGTTTAAACTCTATTAAAGGCATCACAAATTATTGTTTTAGTGCCTTTGAAAATAAATAGCCTTAAAAGGTAAAGGATATTTTTCCAGGGCAACTCCTGTCTGCAAAGCCACATTCTGAGGGAAAATTGGCAGAAAGCTCAAGGAAAACATAAGAAGGCCAAATCTAGAGAAAGAGTTTCTATAATAACAAAGTGGAATTGCCAAGAAGACCTTAACTTTATTGCTTACGTGCAGCAACCGGCCTTCAACAGTAAGACCCAGCTGTATGATCCCTAACATCTCACGCCAGGGGTAATTCTGAAACCATTTCAAGAGCTGCCCGATTTCATGCTTGCCCTCAAAGTCTTTTCTTGGAAGAGGGCGTTCTGTCCACCCAGGCCGTGTGCTCTCAACACAAGCCCTACCATAGAGATCCATGGATTAGCATCCAAGGGACCAATTCTTCATCAAAATGGCCAGTGGCTGTGCAGCAGGAAGGGAGCAGGGTTCAGAGGGAATGAGGCAGGAGATGCTAAGTCTGAATCAAGGAAAAGTTCTGAGGAAGAAGGATGGTGAGCACAGAGATAACTGAGCAGGTGAGGCAGGCCTGAGTGCGATTCCATCCATCGGCTGGGGACACGCCTACAGGCAGCAGGAAGGTCCTGAGTGTCTGCAAGGTGGGAGCTGGGTAAAGAGGAGACCGTGTGCAGCACATCACAGGGGCTCAATAAACATGCAATGAATGGCCCATTTGACTACATTGGACCAACAGCTTTGGCTGTAGTGATTCTGTCCATAAGGTGAAACTCACAAAGTCAACATTATCCTTGAAAATCCATCAAATGGCCCATGAAATATACAACTGTTTCTTGCATCTTGATGGCTAAATTAGTTGCAGCCATATCTACGTGCTCCAGATCGGAAACCAACATTCTGGTACCCCCCCCTCAGCTCATCACAGGCAGGTTTTCCTCCAGCAGTGGAACCCATGACTACGTCTTCAGACGAGTGCCAGATGAAGCAGCTGGCTTGTGTAACAGATCATGTTGTAAGAAATGACACATACCGTTAAGCACCAAAAACACACTCAGTGTAGCAAGAGATGTATACTACAAGAGGTATGTGGGGACTCAGGCCAAGGAGAGAGCAGATTGACCTCTGTGACAGTACACTCAGTCCAGGATAGAAATTCACAGTGGTCTCAGGGGAGCACTGAGAACGATCCTTGCCCCAAGTGAGCTAAGGACTTGATGAGGGTCAAGCAGCCATTGTGTCCGGAAACATACAACAGATCAAGGTCAACAAAAACAAAAACAAAAACAGTTCTCCTACGACAGAAAATCCGCAGAGCTGGCCAGCACTGGTGATTTGAAGGCACAGGCTTTGAAACAAGTCCCAGATTTTCTGGGAGAGTCCCAATTCAAATATTTTGTCACATGATAATCCTGATCTGAGCCTTGAAAGATAAGTAGGACTTAAATATTCTGCCAAGCAAGACAACCAAACAAAAGACAACCAGAAGCAGGGAAGGGAGCAACAAAAAAGCTCTCCTTTTTCTTCTTTTGCTCAAAGTGTCAGAAGACACATGCTTTGTGAACACATCCAACACAAAGTAGGTCCCGAATAAACATTTATAAACACTGAAGATTTCTCCCTACTCAGCTCACCACAGGCCTTACAATTTCCATATTACACAGTCTTTCCTTGGGTTAAATCACTATGGTGGACACAGAGATGCACCACTCAGATGTCTCTCTCAAGGAGCGTGGGCTGCTGACAACCTCAGCTGTTAATGTCTTTAGAGTCTCATCCTCCACTTTCAAGCCAAAGTCGGGCTCTCACGGGTGGTCCCCAGCCAGTGACTGAGCAGGACAGGCACTAGCCATTTACACCCAACACAGGACCCTATAAAGGGCAATCTTGCTCCACAGTTCTCTGTTGAGCTGGCAGAGGCTCTATTCAACCTGCACCCTGGTCTTACAACTCCCACTGTGCAACCCTGCTTCATACTCTTTTGTTTTCCCAGGCATGACTCCCCAGTAAATGTTTCACCCTTCTCAATTCATCTCAGCATCTGCTCTCCTGAGAACCAAACCTGTAATTGGCAGTATCCTCAAAGGTTCTCCACAGAAAGACCAATATCTCAGGACAGTAAACGCTGCCCAGCCTTGCACACCTTAGATGGGAGTGGAATGCTGCACAGGTACATTTTAATGGACAGAAAGAATATATAGGAGAAGCCTGGGATGTTTCCATGGTGTTATGTTGCCTTAGTGGCCAAGAAAGTATGGGGCAGTTGACAAAGCTTATAAGATGCTGTCATTGTATTAATCTTCAGGGCAATCTCTTTAGGGGTCCTGAGTAACTCCCACCCCTGCCAAACAAATACCACTTTGGACCAAGACTTTCTTTAGTCACCAAACTTTCCCTTAAAGCAGTTGAAATTTATAGATCTTAAATATAAAGCTGAATATTGCATCTTGACAATAATGTAACACTTTGCATTTAGGGACTAATTCTACATTTAAAATGTAGGAATATGGCTGGATTTTAGCTAGGCATTTTAAAAGGATCAGTGGCTTACACGGGTCTGGGGTGTTCGGGTCCTGAACGCTCAGCCATCCTTGATAAGAGTGAGACCTACACCCACCTGATCCCAGAGATAGCAAGGACCAGCCAGCCGGCTCTCGGGGCAGCCAAAGCAGTAGGACACATAAGGCTGCCCCTGCACCTGCTGAGACCCACAGAGGAGAGCCTGTTTCCCCCTCTTAGCAAAGGCAGGACCCCAGCTGTGGAAGAGCCCCAGGCCATGAACCTGTGAGCCCCACCCCACAGCAGCAGAGCAGGCCTGTGGAGAAGCCAGAACTTTGCACCCGCTTTTTTTTTTTTTTTAACAAGTTTATTTGTTTTTGCAGTACGCGGGTCTCTCACTGTTACGGCCTCTCCCGTTGCGGAGCACAGGCTCCGGACGCGCAGGCCCAGCGGCCACGGCCCACGGGCCCAGCCACTCCGCGGCATGCGGGATCCTCCCGGACCGGGGCACGAACCCGCGTCCCCTGCATCGGCAGGCAGACTCTCAACCACTGCGCCACCAGGGAAGCCCTGCACCCGCTTTTTGGGCTGGGGTCTCCCTTTATCTTCCCCTCATCGTGTCTCAGAACCCCAGAAGGCAGCCTTAATGCTTGCTTGTGTTTTCCCCGTGTTCCAAGAATCTGCATGAAAATCCATTCATTTAGGGGTGAAAACCCACTTAACTTGTCCTTGGAACTAAGGACTTAATCTCTAATCAGTGCAATACAAGGGCCACAAAGAAATGTTATCCACTAAAAAGCATGGACATTGCCTTGCAAGTTGGAGGGTGGAGAAGGAAAGAAGTGTCTGTGCCCCCAGCAGAACTCGCCTGTCCCTGTCACCCATTCAAGTTTTCTCATGATCAACTCATGACCTAACCAGCTACTCAGTATGTGTGTTTTCTTACTTCATGTCTCCTTCTACCTCACAGCTTCTTCTTACTCATTGGGTCTTGATGCTTTCTGTTCTTTTGTGTCTTTTCTTTTTTTCTTATACATCTTTATTGGAGTATAATTGCTTCACAATGCTGTGTTAGTTTCTGTTGTACAACAAAGTAGATCAGCCATATGCATACATATGTCTCCATATCCCCTCCCACCATCCCTATCCCACCCCTCTAGGTCATCACAAAGCATTGAGCTGATCTCCCTGTGCTATGCGGCTGCTTCCCACTAGCTATCTATTTTAAATTTGGTAGTGTATATATGTTCATGCTTCTCTCACTTTGCCCCAGCTTCCCCCTCCCCACCCCGTGTCCTCAAGTCCATTCTCTATGTCTGCATCTTTATTCCTGTCCTTCCACTAGTTTCATCAGTACCATTTTTTAAATTCCATATATATGCATTAGCATACGGCATTTGTTTTTCTCTTTCTGACTTAATTCACTCTGTACGACAGACTCTAGATCCATCCACCTCACTACAAATAACTCAATTTCATTTCTTTTTATGGGTGAGTAATATTCCATTGTATATATATGTGCCACATCTTCTTTATCCATTCTTCTGTCGATGGGCATTTAGGTTGCTTCCATGTCCTGGCTATTGTAAACAGTGCTGCAATGAACATTGTGGTACATGACTCTTTTTGAATTATGGTTTTCTCAGGGTATACGCCCAGTAGTGGGATTGCTGGGTCATATGGTAGTTCTATTTTTAGTATTTTAAGGAACCTTCATACTGTTCTCCATAGTGGCTGTATCAATTTACATTCCCACCAACAGTGCAGGAGGGTTCCCTTTTCACCACACCCTCTTCAACATTTATTGTTTCTAGATTTTTTGATAATGGTCATTCTGACCAGTGTGAGGTGATACCTTGTTGTAGTTTTGATTTGCAGTTCTCTTATAATTAGTGATGTTGAGCATCTTTTCATGTGTTTGTTGGCCATCTGTATATCTTCTTTGGAGAAATGTCTATTTAGGTCTTCTGCCCATTTTTTAATTGGGTTGTTTGTTTTTTTGTTTGTTGAGCTCCATGAGCTGTTTGTATATTTTGGAGATTAATCCTTTGTCCATTGTTTCATTTGCAAATATTTTCTCCCATTCTAAGGGTTGTCTTTTCATCTTGTTTATGGTTTCCTTTGCTGTGCAAAGGAATTTTCAATTCCTGCTCCTGTTTCTCTCCATATATGTCCTTGCAGGTGCTATCAAGGCCCCTTCTGCCTGCCCCTAAGGCCACAGCAGCTGTGGTAGAGTTTCCAGTAGGCTGAGCTGCCCAGTTCAAGCACCTTTTGACTTCACGGAGGTCCCATGGGTGCTTGCTTAGCTGCGGCAGGTACAACCCAGAGAGCAAAGGAGTTAATGCCCTAAAATTAATAGCCCTCAACTGATGAAGTTATTATTGCTCACTGTGATGGGGGGTATTACTTATTGTGATGGGCACTCCATGAATGAGTAAGTGTGTGTCATGCTTCCATGTCCTTCAGGGGGACAAATCTATATGAGTCCCACGTGGTTTCTCAAAGGGTCCCCAATATGGTGAGCTCCAGTCGCCCACAGTGGTAACCACTCATTCACTCTACTAGATTTTGACTCCATTTTTGACTCCATTTTCCCATCATAGTCTCTATTTGTGATTCCTAGAATCACCTCCAATATGAGTCAGAGTTCTCCAGAGAGAAAGAACCAATAGGATTGATGGATGGATGGAAAGATAGACAGACAGGTAGATAGATAGATGATAGATAGATAGATAGATAGATAGATAGATAGATAGAGGATTTATTATAGGAATTGGTTCACTCGGCTATGGAGGCCAAGAAGTCCCACAGTCTGCCATCTGTAAGCTGGGGAGTCAAGAAGCCAGTGGTGTAATTCAATCAGATTACAAAGCCTGAGAAGCAGGGGTCCAGAAGTGTAAGTCTCAGAGTCCAAAGGCCTGAGAACTAGGAGCTCTGATGTCTCGGGGCAGGAAAAAATGGGCATCCTAGCTCAAGAAGAGAGAGAATTTGCTCTTCCTTTGCCTTGTCTTCCCATTCAGGCCGTTGGACGATGCCCACCCACACTGGGTACTGAGTCGACTGAATCAAGTGCTAATTTGTTCAGGGTGTTTGATCCAGAGACACCCTCACTGACATGCTCAGAAATCATGTTTTACCAGCTGGGCATCCCTTAGGCCAGTCAAGTTGACACATAAAATTAACCATTGCACCTCCCGAATAAACTTCCTACACCCATGTTATTCTCTCAGAGTCTGCTCCTGGGAGAACCTACACTAAAAAAGTCTCAGTGCAAATCCCAAGAGAACTGATTGATTTTTTTCCTCCCTTAATCACCATTGCCCATATTGAGACAGAGCTCTTCACACATTACTGCACAGGCAATCTATTCTTGGCTGCTCTTGCGTTTAGACCTCGGGTCTAAACCCCTTTAGGCAGCGGTCAATTACATGTTACGTGTGTAACACACGGCTCTAAGAGCTGCCTCCCTGCCATGAGTGGGACCATCTTCCTTAGAAGGACTCTGAACAGGACAGGCACTCTGACAAACCAGTTTAGCCCAGAACCTGAATATCTGTGTCTATACCTAGGCCTATCCTGATAGTACAGATGGCGTGGTCCCCCTCATAGGACATACATATCATTCCAGGCTCCCAAATGTATTTGTGAGTACAAGTGACTCAAACAACTCCAGAGACTCATCAGCCACTCAACTTTGTTTCTTCTTCCTCCTAAATTTCTTTCAGTAGAATATTCTGTGATGGACTCTGCCAAGAAAGGCTTGAACATCCAAGGACTTGACAGGCAAATGTGTGTGTGAAAGGAAATAGGGATTGAGCCAGAGACAGCTGGGACAGTCATCAGATGATGATGCAAGTGTGATCCCAAGTAAAGGAGGGGGAGAGGAGTTTGCATGGATGCATCCGAGATCCCTGTGCAGCCAGAGGAAGGTTTGGCAAAGCTACTGGGGAGTCCTTGAGCCACGTTTGCTAGCAAAAGATGCCCTGCCTCCTGGAATAGGTCTGCCTTAGTTTCCCCACCACACAAGTCCTTGGTGGGGAGCAGCCCATAGGGAGTATGGTCTTGGCAAAAACAGGCCAGATTTCAAAGTGCGACAGGTGGAGTCAATTATATTTCCCACTCTTCAAGCTCTGGGAGACCATTCTCATGGTCACTCATGGATTATATAATTGTCCTCCCCCCCCGCCCAATTCAGGATGCTCTCTACTGGAGGACCATATATCTTGCTCTCTCTGGAATGGCCAAATGATTTGTTTTGGCCAATGGAATGTGAACAGAAGTGAAGTGTGTCACTTCCAGACAGAAGCTTTTAGCCTCAGCATGGGGTTCACCATCTTCTTTTTTTTCTTCTTTCCCAACAACAAGCAAAGCCCCAGAAAGAAGCTACTTCATCAACCTGAGTCCTGAGACAAGGATGACGTGACACAGAGCCACGGTCGACCATGATCATGTAGTGCAAACCATGTTGTAAGCCATTGAGATGCTGGGTTACCAAAGCATAACCTACCCACACTGACCAATGCACAGCTTCTGCCATCTCTCCCAGTACTCTCCTCCATCCATAAACAAAGGCAAATCATCCTGACTTAGGATTTGAGAAAATATTTGTTTTCTCCGCCTGCCTTTCTCTTCACTCCCATTGCCACAGGCAAAAAGTTGAACATTTTATTGTTTGTTAGTTTTCTCCTCAGCTAGAACTATTAAGAAAAATGCTTATAATTTTATATCCTGAATAGAATTTTTTTAAAGGAGAAAAGAATAGGCATCTTGATTTTAAAATCTAGAACTTCTGTGATAGAGTATATACTTTGCAGCACTGCCCTGATGGATTCCTCTTTGGAAACCTTTCCTTAAAGTATATATCCAGGGCTTCCCTGGTGGCGCAGTGGTTGAGAGTCTGCCTGCCGATGCAGGGGACACGGGTTCGTGCCCCGGTCCGGTAAGATCCCACATGCCGCGGAGCGGCTGGGCCCATGAGCCATGGCCGCTGAGCCTGCGCGTCCAGAGCCTGTGCTCCGCAATGGGAGAGGCCACAACAGTGAGAGGCCCGCGTAAAAAAATATAAATATAAATATAAATAAATATATATATATATATATATAAATATATATATATCCAGCATGGCTGTCTGTTTCCATCAATCGTTTTCCATTTTGTACCATAATTCTTTTTTTTTTCCTCTTTTGCAAATCCTTTACAGTGGATTCAAGGGAATAAACCTACCTTTAAGAACTTAATGTTCTAGCTGAATTTATACAACTTCAGATGAACAGGAAAATCATCCTGACAAGTGACAAAAGATTAATAAATACAAATCCATTTTGGCATCTGTTTCCCCTATTATAAAATAAAAAGTGGAAAAAAGAAGCAGCCAGCAGATGCTGGTTTAGAGCAGCTCCATTGGTCACCCACTTTCCTGCTGAATGGTGCCAGCAGCCTGGTGCTCAGGGCCTGTCTGGATTTGAGGTATGACCTTTGCTTGCCAGGGATGCAAGGGGCTTGGGAACAGTGCAGAAGATCCCCTTTGATTTAATCTTGGATTAGGATGGACTTTGCAAACTTTTGGCAAGAAAGAGCGCACAGAATTTTCTGGAAAAGATGTTTGTGAGGGTACTGGTCTTCAGCTAAAAATAGAATCAAGGCAGAACGCTGACTAATTAACATACCTAATTATAGGGATTTCTTACGGACAACTGCTCATGTCAGCCTTTTTCTTGTCAGAATGGTCATTGGTGGTGTCCAGTCAGAAGAAATAAACAATTATGCATGGGAAGGCTGCAACTTGTTGTCCAAAGGGAAAAGCTGTGGATGCTTCTGGAGAGTTCCTGTGCCGGGGTAACGGGCCCTACACTTTCAGGTTAGTGTTCACCCCCCGTGTCCCCTGACTCTCCTCAAATCTGGAGCCGGATTCCTTGGTTACGCTGGATACCAAATACATTTGGTTCCTAATAGAATCAGTGGAGCGTGTTCCATTTCGGGCTTCCAGCTGTAGTAAGATACTCCAACTGGTGGAAACCAATCCAACTGAAGTACACTTGAGCACAAATCACATGAGACGAGATGGCAGTTGAGGAAAATTATAGTCATAACTTTGCTTTAGAAGCTAAGTCGCTTGCATGATCTCGGAAATGGTACTGATGCTCTCAGCTCTCAGCAGTGATACAGGTGCCAGAACACATTTTTGCCAAAGAGAGTTATTAAAATGTCTTTATCTATCTGGGGTGTGCCACCATTATTAAAAACAAAAGCAGAGAGGAAAGTAATGAAGTTGAATCGTGTTCAAGGGGTTCGCGGCCTGACATGTGCTGGCAGTACGATTAATACCAGCATTTAGTGGGTTCCTGAAGCATTCCGTCAATCAGTTACAAACACGCCACAATGCAGAATAGCTTAAAAGGTGATTTTTCATAAGTAAGCTCTCCTACAGTGTTTCCACAGTCCGTTTCTGTAGTTTACTGTCCTGTAAGTGTGCACATCAGACAAGGTTTGTGACACATCCACACTTGCAGGATCATAGAGGGGAGGGAGGAAGCTCCGGGCTCCACATCATAAACATCTATCCACTCACCCTCCCCAACTCCGACACACTCAGTACTCCATAACACAGATGAGAAAAACTGAAGTCCGTGAAAGTCAAATGAGTTGCCCAAGGTCACACAGCAAGTTAGAGACAACCAGAATTAAAATCCAGGACCAGAACTGTTTCTTCTCCAGAATTTATTTCATTGTTCATCAACAGCTTCAGGTTGTTGATTTTATTTTTCCAGAAGAGGGTAAGCTATAAATTATAAATAAATCAATAGTACTCCACACCAGATCCCCCAAAGGTAACTCGGTACTGGACGCCTCTGCTTTTAAGACGCAATTAAAACACAGTACGTTCCCAGAAACAGATGTTATAGCAATAATCATCCTCAGGCAGACCCAGGCAAGGCTCCGCCAATGTGGGTAGAAATCATCACACAGACCAAAGACTGCAGAACGAAGGGACCAAGAAGGCAAGAAATAAACCTAAGGGTCCATTAGGAAAGAGCAAATAAAGAAGACAATTGTGGAAGGTTGAAAAGTAGGCATTGCCTGTGCATATAAGTGGAGTCCATTAATCTTTGAGGAAGACAGATCAGAAACGCTCAGTGCTCTGAGCTCTGCTCCCTGTTATCTGAACCCAACTCACCAACCCTTCACAGAAAACTCTGCCATGTGCCAGGCTCAAGACTAGGCATGGGAACACTTAACAGCGGTGGACCAAACAGCTGCCCTGCCCTCAGTGAGCTTACAGTCTCATAGCAAAGACAGACCAGAAAGAGGGTTTCTCAGTAACTGTCTTCTGTCCTAATCCACACCGCCTCCAGGAGCTCACGGCTGCGCCACTGGGGCGAGAACGATCTCATCCCAGCTTCTGGGTGAGCCCCACAGACTTAGGCTAATCAGCGTGTGACATTTCTGTAGCCCCAGTGATTGGCTCCAGGTGGGCACCTGACCTGAGTTTGTCCACTTAGAGTGAAGCCCACTTTTCCTCAGTGGTTTGTGCCCTGCCCCATGCAGTGCAGAGTACAAATATGAGGCCACCACAGCTGCTGTATGACTGTAACTGGGGGCCGAGCGGGAAGCTTCTTATTGCCCAGAGTTGAGATCCAGGATAAAGCTGGAGAGAAAGAGAACAAGAACTCCACCCCCTGGCAAAATTCCAAAAAGAGCAGGAAACTCCTCAAATTTCATTAAAAGGCCACTGCACTGGTTCCCCTTGTACCCCAAGTCAAATGAGGACCAATGAGGAGCCCTTACAGGGTGAAGCGGGGCCGCAGGCGCACACCTCACTCCATGACCGGATGCCTACTGGGCCAGAGGCACCCACACATCCAGCCTAGATCCCCACTGCCAGGGCAAGGGGAGGGAGGGAGTCCCCAGGTGACATTGGCAGTGTCCCCAGGAAATTGGCAGAGTGGCCAGAGCCTTCTTGCCTGGGGAGTTCTCAGGTTGGGCGGCCAGTGTGGAACGTAGGGAACTGGTGTATTTGGAAACAAGGTGAGAGCGATGTCCATCCCACACCCCGTTCCTCGAGGCCACTGGAGGGCATGGAAGAGGCCGTGGAAGTTTGTGACTCCACAGGAGTGTCACAGAGGTGAGAAAAGGAGACAGAAGGCAGGAGGCTATGTGGGCAAAGGCCACCACCCATCTGGAGAGGATTCGAATACAAACTTCTGGAAGCGATGATACGATTGCCTTCTCAGAAGGTTCTTTATCAGGAGGGTGGGACAGAGTGAACTGCATCCCAAGAAAATCTGCTGGCCATCAACATAGATCACCTGCAACCAGAGGGAGGCTGGGAGCCACTCCCACCAGTGAATAAGACACTCGGCCACTATCCCAGCCTCTCCTCCCAGAGGCGCTGACAATGAAAGGGTTGGGGGGTTGGAGAGGGGTGCCTGAGAGCCCCACACCTCTCTCTACTGCACGAACCTCACAACCCAGCTTTGGCTGAGCTGGTGGTAAGGGGAGACAAGACAAGGTCTTAGCAGTGGCTAGGAGATGAGGGTTTTAAACACAAATAAGACTGGGTTGTAGGTGCTAAAATAGACTAACCATTGTGTTACTGACTATTGTTGGCTGTAAAGTTATGGAATCTGTTCAGGATATTGGTCGGAAAGGGGGAAGCGAGATTTGAACTAGCACATCGAGAGCAGTGATGGGAGAGAAGAAAACTCTTAAATCCTTGTTCTGCAGCTTACTGACCCTCTAGGTGGGGATAATGATCCCTAACCTGCAGTATTGCTGTAATGGCTATAGACTGACTTAGTCCATTCAGACTGGGGTAAACTAAATACCACAGCCTGGGTAATTTAAAAGCAAAGGAAATTCATTTCTCACAGTTCTGGAAACTGGATGTCTGAGACCAGCGTGCCAGAATGGTCAGGTAAGGACCCTCTTCTGAGGCACAGACTTCTCATTGTGTCCTCATCTGAAGGAAGAGGCCAGGGATTTCTCTGAGGTCTCTGTTATAAGGTCACTAATCCCATTCATGAGGGCTTTGCTGTCCAAAGACCCAATTCCAAACTATCACATTGGGCATCAGGTTTTCAACACATGAATGGGGGGACACAAACACTCAGACCATAGCACATGCCTTCAAAAGACATTTAACAGAGTTCAAAGAACAGTGTATATGGAGTTTATTGAGCTGGGTGGGAAATTGTTGAAGGTGAATGAGGTAGATTATATTTTCTGAAAATGACTACAGTGATATTTCTGGTTCCACATACTCTTCTAGAAACTTGCCCCAGCCTGATATTTTATTTTATTTTTTAAATTTTTATTTATTTATTTATTTTTGGCTGCGTTGAGTCTTTGTTTCTGAGAGCGGGCTTTCTGTAGTTGTGGCAAGCAGGGGCTACTCTTCATTGCGGTGTGCGGGCTTCTCATTGCAGTGGCTTCTCTTGTTGCGGAGCACAGGTTCTAGGTGTGCAGGCTCAGTAGTTGTGGCACGTGGGCTTAGCTGCTCTGCAACATGTGGGATCTTCCTGAACCAGCACTTGAATCGTGTCGCCTGCATTGGCAGGCAGATTCTTAACCACTGAGCTGCTAGGGAAGTCCCCTAGCCTGATTTTTTTTTTTTTTTTTTTTTTTTTGCGGTACGTGGGCCTCTCACTGTTGTGGCCTCTCCCGCTGCGGAGCACAGGCTCCGGACACGCAGGCTCAGCGGCCATGGCTCACGGGCCCAGCTGCTCCGCGGCATGTGGGGTCTTCCCAGACCAGGGCACCAACCCGTGTCCCCTGCATCGGCAGGCAGACTCTCAACCACTGTGCCACCAGGGAAGCCCCAGCCTGATATTTTAAAAGTATGTTCCATATATGCTGCAAACCTTCTACGTCATAAATAAAAGGTCTACTGAAGAACAAATAATGGGAAAGGCCAGTGATGCTACTTTCAGGTTCGGGGAGGTGACAACATTTAAATAAGTCTGCTAACTTACAAAGACAAAAAAAAAAATAAGATATGGAGGAAGGCTTTCTGCATTAATCTCTGGATTACGAGCAAAAAGCTCTGACTTCGTAGGAAATCCAGAAGCCACCCAGGAAGGCCCTCTGAGAATGAACACAAGTCATCAAACCCTCCTGCCTCCTGCCACTGCCTAGAGGGAGGGCAGCTTGAGGAAGGCAGGGGCTCAGCTGTCCTTGGCTCAGCCAGGTGGGAAAGGGGCTGTCTGAGCCCTGGGCAACCCGCTGGCAGCTGGTGAGGCCACCCTGGGAGATGCTCGGGCACATTTGTATCAGCCAGGGCTGCCGCTGCGGTTCACAGCTCTGTGCAGTTCACAGCCAAGGATGATTTCCTCCCCACACAATGAGGAGGAATAAGCAATGTGAGTGAGCCCTGCTCAGCCTCGTCCAGATTCTTCCTTGCCAACCCCAGAGCCAATCCACTGAAAAGCATCCAGCCTACACTCCTGGCTGAGATGCTTGAATAATACTCCACAGTTCTTACACCCAGAGAAGTCTAGCTCATGCACGTTCTCTCTCTCCTTCTCTGCCTACCCCCATCACCCCCTCCCTCTTCTGCTTCTGTTCCTAGCTGCCTGTCTCAGTATTAACCCAAACGTCTCTAAAAGAGAAGAACTTTTTTCTCAGAGATTCTCTCACTGACCCAGTCAGGAGCACCTAAGCAGTGAGGTCTGAGACGTGCATTAAAATTCTGTAAGATGCACTGACAGCCTCTGAAGTTCCAGGCCCTGGTTGGGCCCAAGTCCTACATAGACACAGAGCCGGAGGGCCTCCCCATCTAGTAAAGACAAAGATGTGCAAACAGCTAGTGCAGCCCTTTGAATCTCAAGTGTGCTAGATTTATAATTCTTTCTTCTGTAACTCAAGGTCATTCTACTTCTAGCTCTCATTCTGCCCCAGTGACAGAAACAGGATTGACCTGGGTTTGTTCCCTGCTATTCTCCCTGGAGCTGGGTCTCATTGCCGGAAATTAACACGTAGTCCAAGAGGGGAACAGAGGGCCTTTGGCCACCGTCTAATCATAGTGGCTGCACAACATCCCTCTGCCCATCTGGTCTTCGGTCTTTGATCTACTGTGCGGGGGAGGGGGTGACAGTGGGGGCAAGAGCCCGTTTTTGAAAGATAATCCGACATAAGGTAGAAGACAGAGTTGGGGGAGGGGCAGACAAAGACTGTAGGTGGGAAGATGGGCTCAAGGGTTGTTTTAAGAGTCCAGGCGGGAAAAAAAGGGGGAGGGGGAAGGGTGTGGGACTTCCCTGGTGGTCCAGTGATTAGGAATCCGCCTTCCAATGCAGAGGATGCAGGTTTGATCCCTGGTCAGGGAACTAAGATCCCACATGCCGCAGGTCAACTAAGCCCATGCACCGCAACTACTGAGCCCACACGCTCTGGAGCCCTTGGGTCACAACTAGAGAGTCCGCCTGCTACAACTACTGAGCCCGAGTGCTCTGGAGACTGTGTATCACAACTAGAGAGAAGCCCACATGCCACAACGAAGAGCCCACGTGCCTCAACGAAGACCCAATGCAGCCAAATAAATAATAGATAAATAAATAAATAAGTCCAGAGAAGCAATGATACGTTTGGTGGGTTGGGTGGTGACCTTAGGAGGAGGGAGGAGGGAAGGGAATGGAGAGGAGTTTGTGAGGCAGGGTTAATAGGATTTGGGACTGATGAGGTGTGAGGTGCAGGAGAGGGTAGCATTGAGGACGACCCCTAGGTTTTGGCCTTGAGTGACCTTGTGGCTGGCGGGGCCATCTCCCGAGGTGGCTGCACGTGGACCAGGGGACGAATGCATTCTGCTCTGGGCCTGTCGACTGAGATCTGCTGGGGTGGTGACTGGGGTAGATACCCCACTGAGGGCTGAGTGGGTGGGATGGACATGGGTGCCCTCAGAATCCAGGGGATGTCCTGCCATGTATATGGACAGGCCACCCAGGCAGAATGCAGGGCCTGAGATGAAAAGAGAGCACAGGACAGAGGCCCACAGAGCAGCAACATGCAACGGGTGGACAGAGAAAGTGACAATGATGAGGGGATAGGAGCTGGATGAGCGCAGAGGCTGGTGGATGCATCAAAGGGACAGACTTGCCAGAAGGATGTTTCCAGTGGGACCAGCTGCTGCTGTGGGGCCCGTGGAGTGGAAACAGAAAAGAAGCCCTTAGACTAGACGCTAACCCCTGCCATGCTGGCCTCGGCCACCCGTCACACATTGTAGTGAACCAGTGACAAGCAACTAATACATATTTCTATTTTCATGACATTTACCATTTGAAAGGTGCTAATAAGCAAAAGGGGAAAGAAGCCAATGGTCTCTTAGGTCAACATGTGCTCCTCACCCTGAGAAGCTAGTTGCCCCTACATGGGGTGTGTGATCTGCACACGACATTCATGACCATGCCTGCTGGGCTCCGGGAACAGGCAGGAGAAGGCTCCCTGATAGCAAGTGTGACTGAACATCACATTTACTTAAGAACTGTGCATGTTCCTTGGTCTGTGGGCAAAGAGAAAGTTACTGAAGACCCTGCTGTACAACAGGTACAGATAACCAGGACTAATAACTTAAAAAGAATAAAACAACTACAAATGGAGCATAACCTTTAAATATTGTGAATCATTATATTGTGCACCTGTAACATATAATATTCTACATCAACTATCCTTAAATTCTAACAAAAGAATAAAATCCCGACTCCCTACCATGGCTTACAAGTCCCTGCATTTCTAGGTACCCCTCCCCCTCAGCTTCCTCACCCTCTGTGAGCCAGTCACACTGGTCCTCTTGCAGTTCCTCAAACATCCGGGTTCTCTCTCACCTCCAGCCCTTTGCACATGTTTTCCCCCTTTCCTAGAATGTTCTCACAGGATTCAGCTTAAATACTCCTTCCCCAGAGGCTGAGGAGCTGAGGAGAAATGTAAGAAAAGGAATGGAAAGCAGGTAGTTTGGAGAAGCAACTGAGAGAGTTGAATCTGATTTGTCTGAGCTCAGAGTGAACACACTGAAAGAGTCTGTCTACCAGGTTCGGCAGAGACACCAGAGTCTAGCTTGATGGGAATGTCTGGGGGCATGAGTGTGGAACAGATGACCTCCCCAAATCCTCTGCTGAACAATCTAGAACTACAACATGCCCAAGACTGCCACTTATAAGATGGCAGAATAAAGAAGTTTCTGACCCCATTGCCCTTGGATATCACCCAAAGCAAAAAGAATGAGAGACACAACACAAACTCTATTTCTGACAGAAGTAGGGAGCATCTATAAAGCTGAACCACAATATATGAGGAAAAGTTGCCAAATGCAGAGAAAATTAAACAGAGTTCTGGAAGATGCTGAAAGCACAGAGTGGTGAAGCCTGAGGGACAAAATTAACAGTCCTTTCTTTGGATCAGGGATGGGGTATGTGAGCTGCCTGGCAAGCTCCCTAAATTCTTCAGGAGGATGGAAGTAATAAGGCCAAGACCCTAAAGTGGAAATTATGTGGATAACATTCTCTGATTACAGCGAAACTACACTAGAGATGAGCAACAAAGCCTTTGAAAATACCACATGTCAGAACCTGTGGGCGATAAAGAGTTCTCAGAAAAATTCATAATCTTAAGCACTTACCTTATAAATAAGAAAGGATGAGAGAAATGAATTACACACACATTCTCAAGGGGTTAAAAATTAACAGAAAATAAGCTTAAGTAAAGCAGAAGGAAATCGTTAATAAATAAAACAGAAATCAATGAATTACATATAAGAAAAGTAGAAAATCTATACAGAGAGACATATAGATAAGAGAAAAATACAGACAGACAGACATTTGTTTGAGGGGAGGAGAAAAACCCCCCAATAACATTGAAAACCACAAGCTAAATTAAGGGATAAGGGTACGAAGCATAAAAAATGAAAATGGAAAAATATGCAGATATATAGTGTAAACTGAAAGAATAATAAGAGACTATTTTTATCAATTCTATTCAGATTTTTTAAAACCTGACTATGAAATAATTTGAAAACCTGAATGGATTGTTCAAAGAAACATGTTACTAAAACTAAACCCCAAAGCAACAGGCAGTTTAAACAGACCAATTACTGTTGGTGGGGGGAGGCGCCTAGAAAAAAATAGCTACTCATCACAAAAACACCAAGTCCAGATGGTTTCACAGGGAAAACCTACCAAAACTTTAAGGGATAGAAAAACCAATGTTACTTAAATTGTTGTAGAATCTAGAGAAAGAAATAAAGATTCCAAATTCTTTTTTTGAAATCACCATAACATTGGTACCTAAAACCAACAAAAATAGCACAAAAAAGAAAACCACAGTCTGACTGATCTCACTTATGATTCTTGACAAAAATAGCTGACACAAAATATTAGCAAATAGAATCCAGCAATTAACCAGAGAACTAATATAATATGAGTAACTGGAGTTCATGCCAAGAGGAAAAAGGCAGCTCTATATTATAAAATATATAAATACAATTAATCGTATCAATCAGTCAAATTGAAAAAATATAAGGTATCCACATAGATGCTGAAAAATGATCAGATAAGATTCACATCCATTCTTGATTTTAGTTCAAGTGACCAATCATTGTGATTTGTCTGGAAACAGATTTTCCCAGGATGCTATACTTTTAGTCCTAAAACCAAGAAAGACCCAGGCAAGAGGGACAAGTTAGCTATGCTAATTTCCATAGACACAGATGAATACTTCCTTAGCAATAGAGATAGAGATAAACATGGCTACTGATAGCTGTACATCTCAATCTAAAGGCAGCATCAGAGAAACACTACAAACATTATCAATAAAGTGGGGAATGGGTTGATGACCTACACTCATGCCACATTATTTAACATTGTTATGGAGGTACTAGCCAAAGCAATTATCTAAGAGAATAAAATTAAAAGTATAAAAAAATTAGGAGGAAATAAAATTACCATTATCTGCAGATAATATGATTGTATACCTAAAAAGTCTAAGAAAATCAACTAAATAATGATTTCAATAATGGTGGTTGAGGGCTTCCCTGGTGGCACAGTCGTTGAGAGTCCGCCTGCTGATGCAAGGGACAGGGGTTTGTGCCCCGTTCCGGGAGGATCCCACATGCCACGGAGTGGCTGGACCCGTGAGCCATGGCCGCTGAGCCTGCGCGTCCAGAGCCTGTGCTCCGCAACGGGAGAGGCCACAACAGTGAGAGGCCCGCGTACCGCAAAAATAATAATAATAATAATAATGGTGGTTGAGTGTCTAATAATAATCCAAAAAATAGACAGTGTACCTATACAAAAACAGCAAGCTGTTAGAAAATATTGTAGAAGAAAAGACACCCTTTACAAAAGCAACAAAAATATAAAATATCTAGAAATAAATTTGGACAAAATTGATTCAAATTAACAAGAAATAGACAAACAGTGTTGAAGGAAACAAACAGAGATAAGTATGAAAACGAAAAGTTGAAGAAATGAATATGCATGCTGTTTTTGTATGGAAGGACTGTCATTTCTCCTAAAGCTAATCTCTATATGTAATGTAATGTGATAAGATTAAAAATACCAATAGCATATTTTTTTAGAACTAGACAAACTGAATTTTAAAACGTCTCTTGAGAAGCTGGAGACGAGGGATTTATACAGCACAACATAGCAAAACTTCCGAAAAATAATTGTTATTCACCTCTCTCCAAAGCTACCCAACACAGCACCTATTGCCCTTCATTTTTTCCTTTTTCTGTCTCTCTTTTTCACTCTTCCTCTCTCCACTCCCCCTATTCCTGCTGGTTCCCTCATCTTCTCAGGCTACCCCTCCCAATCTCATCCCTTCCCACCTAAAGGCATTTGACCTGCTTTCAAATTCCATTCCTCCTGATCACAAGAAAAGGCACAGGGACTTCCCTGGTGGCTCAGCGGTTAAGAACCCACCTGCCAATGCAGGGGACACAGGTTCAAGCACTGGTCCGGGAAGATCCCACATGTTGCAGAGCAACTAAGTTCATGCGCCACAACTACTGAGCCTGCGCTCTAGAGACGGTGAGCCACATCTACTGAAGCACGCACGCCTAGAGCCCATGCTCCACAACAAGAGAAGCCACCGCAATGAGAAGCCCAGCACCACAATGAAGAGTAGCCCCCTCTGCAGCTAGAGAAACCCCGCGCACTGCAACGAAGACCCAACACAGCCAAAAATAAATACATAAATAAATAAATATTTTAAAATAAATAAACAAATAAAAAAGAGAAAGCACAGAGCCAGGCTTCTTAGAAGAGACCAGGGAGAAATGAAGGAGTAGGGGAGAGGGAGAAGGAAGAGAGAAAAGCAGAGGAGAGTTCCAAATATTCTCCCTACATCTCTACCCTTAACAAAATGCATTTTGCTGAGAAAATTTAATAAATAATATGGATTAATTTGCTATGCAAATAGCAAGCCCTATACAGGTGGTAACAGTAACCATAATTTAATAGAGAGTCAACAGAAAATAACGATCACACATGTAGAATTTACCATTTATAAAGCACTACAACAAAACTATAATGTGGTGGAGCAGGTAATATGATTCCCATTTTGCAGATAAGGAACTGGAGACTTGTGAAATGACTTACTAAGAGAGAAACCTATAGAAGCCTATAATCTATAGAAGGTGCTCTGAAAATGAGGCTCAGATTTTTAAAATTATTGACCCCAAATATTTAAGATTGAATCAACCCTTCTATTGCTATATAAGAATCAGCATTGGGAGACATGAACATAATATCTGTGTACGTGAGTACGTATGTTTAGTAGTAAGCATACTATTTCCCACAAGGGGAAAAAAGGGCTAGAAATAAAATAGGAATCTTCTAACAGAAATTAACGAGAATGGATCCCAAGATCTGTTCTTTGCATGTTGATTTGCTGTGGCCACAGAGAGCTCAGAGCCTCTGCCTGAGTCTAACTAGAAACTTTTCACCTACAGATGCTGTAGGTGCAATTTCAAAACCCATGAACCAAGATGTACACAAACTATAACTCAATTTTTTCTGTGACTGGACTACGTTGCCATTTTATCAGTCTTTCAGGTCTTTTTCTCAGGGGTAACATCTTTTTCACATCTTTTCTTTTATCTTTCCTTTCAAAATTGCAAACAATGTCTTAAAAATTGGCCATATTTAGGGTAAGTGCCACCTGTAAGTTAGTTATTTCCAGTGAGTGATAACAGCCACACTGCATAACTGCCCCCTGCTCTCTGTCACTGTATCAGTTAAGATTTGCTAGGTTTGCTACAGTAACAGATAATGTCAAAATCTCCGTGCCTTAAAACAATGAAGTTTCTCTTCCACTCATCCAGCCTGTTAAAAGTGGGCTGGCCACAGCTTTGCTCACCGTAATCACTCAGGAAGCCAGGCTGATGAAGACCCATCTCCATTTCCATTTCCATGATCTTGGAGGCAAGGGAACGTAGATATGGCAACTGACACGCTGACCCTTAAAGCTTCTCTACTCATATTCTACTGGCCAAAGCAAATCATGTGGGTGTGCCTGAGTCCAGCAGACTCCTTGAGGGAGAGGCACTGATGTTTTTGAACTTGAATACAGTCTACACAATCCTCTTTGTTCTTGAGGCCATGGTCTCAAGAACATGAAAAGCCAGACTGAGCAATGCAAGGGAACACGGCTAAGTGGCCCACCAAAGAGTAACCCCAGCCCTGACCTCACTTGCTCCTTTATTCCTAATCAGGTGGAGGTGAGTAGGGATAGTTGTTCTAGCTGGAAACCTCTGACCTCTTGAGAAGCAGGTGAAAGGGAGGTAAATATGTCAATATTTCTCAGGCAAAACTCAAAGCCTTTATTTTGGTGTGAAAGACCATGTTTGGGGAGGGAGAAAGAAGCAAATGAGTATTTATTTCTCCACGTCTCAGACTTCTAAACATAAGTGAGTGGGTCAAGTCTAAATATCTCAAAAATGACTTGCCTGCAGATGTACAAATATCCATACCCTGGTTATTCATTTAGTTGAGTCAAATTATAAAAATTATTATGACCCTAGAAGCTTAGTTTTTCATTTTAAAATTCTAGTGTACTGATACTGATTCATTCTCATTTTCAAGATTCTATTCAAAAGTAATATCTGAGATGAATGGATAAAGAAGATGTGGTACATATTTACAATGGAATACTACTCAGCCATAAAATAGAACAAAATAATGTCATTTGCAGCAACATGGATGGACCTAGAGATTATCATACTAAGTGAAATAAGTCAGAAAGAGAAAGACAAATACCATATCACTTATATGTGGAATCTAAAATATGACACAAATGAACCTATCTATGAAACAGAAACAAAACTAGGGACATAGAGAATAGACTTGTGGTTGCCAAGGGAGAGAGGAATGGGAAAGGGTTAGATTGAGAGTTTGGGATTAGCAGATGCAAGCTATTATATATAAGATGGATAAACAACAAGGTCCTACTGTGTAGCACAGGGAACTATATCCAATCTCCTGGGATAAACCATAATGGAAAAGAATATAAAAAAGAATGTATATATGTGTATAACTGAGTCACTTTGCTGTACAGCAGAAATTAACACGACACTGTAAATCAACTATACTTCATTAAAAAAAAATAATATCTGAGAAACTATCTCCAAACAACCACCCATTCTGAAACTTTATCTACTCTGCCCATGGCTCTTGGGATTGATATATGTCTTATTCTGTATCTATACACTGTGTTCTTAATTTCCCAAATTCTTTGTTATAAGCTTACATATAAAATAATTTGCTTTTCTCCTCATTGAGTTCACTGACTTTGGTGTGTGTATTAAACACACAGACTTAGAGATAACAGAGCTAGAGAGGGAGCTGGATAACTCCAACTTAAATGTTTATATCCTTTTGGCAGCAAGTAGAAACCCTGACTCAAACTGAATTAAGTAATGAGAGAATTTATTATTACTATATACTTATTATAACTATACAATTATATAGACCTTTAATATAATTATAGAGTCTAGAGGTAGGATGAACTTCAAGTTTAACTGAATCAGAGGTCCAACGAGGTCATCAGGAATACAAGCGCTTCCTACTCTTCTACTCTACTAGCTTTGGGGTTGGCATCATTCTTGAGCAATGGAAAGATGACTACTTTATCTCCTTGTAGTTCTTTGGGGATTGGTGAAATTCTTCCTGAAAGCCCTGAAGCACACTTACCCTCACACTTCACTGGGCATAATCATCCATTCCTGAATCAGTAATGGGTGAGGGGGCAGGAAATACCAACGTTGACCTAGAGTAGATGGTGAATACCCAATCGCAAGGTCCACCACAATGTGCAACTCACAATAAGATTCTACTGCAGGTCATTTCCCCTCTCTATGCCTCAGTTTCCTTATCTGTAAACCAGGATGATTTCTGTGTTGCATTCTGTCTCTAACATTCAAAGACTCAAGAGTCTCTGAGGGAAACAATGTGCTATGAACATAACATAATCTCTCTAACCTTCAAATTTATCATCTGTAAAGTGGGGTAATAATACCTGTCTCATAGGGTTGTTGGCAGGATGGGTGGAGGTAATAAAATTAAAGAGTCTAGCACTGTGCCCATCACATTGTAGGTACTCAACAAATGACATAATGATGATGATGATGATTTTATTTATCATTCAGAGAAAAGGCTGATATTCCTAAGAAAACTTAAGAACTAATAGGGAACAAGATGTTGCTTTTTCAAAGAAAACAAATTAATTCTTTCTGAGTTTGTTTTGTTTTGTTTTGGTTTTGGTAGTCCTTTAACTTAATTCTTTTAAGTCATCTTTTGAACTGAAAATAACTTCATCATTTTCAAGACGTATTTCCAGAGGGGAAATTACATTAGGATTGCTATGCCCTTGTCACCATTAACTGTTATTTACATCCAAAGAGGAAAATATATCATTTAAATTCCAGATGCTGACTGTATAATTTCTCTTTCTGTGGGCACAGGAATGTTTTCTTTTTGTTCAGTTCTATTCTCCCTGCATTTCACAAATCACTAGTGCATAAAATTATTGACATTTAAACAGGTGATTTTCAGCTTCATTTCATGCCATCTTTGGGCTACGATGCAATGGCCAAAGGGTCAAATAAGCAAACTAATCCACTATACTCACTGTGCTCTCTAGGAAAGAGGTCTTTGCTCCCCTCCATGTAGGGAGCAGGAAATGATTTACTCAAGACGAGGGAGCAATCACATTAACTCCTTTGGGACATATCACTGTGTTGGTAAGAACCATTTATATAACCATGCAGGGTCAACCCATTTCAAAAAGGAACTACCACAAATGCAAATGTCACATTATTTCTGATTGACTAGAAACAAAATAAAGAGACTATTTCTCCCATTGAAAAATACTCCACTCACACTGTGAAAACTTCAGTAATTGTAAAAAGCAGAAAACTAAGTCTTCTCTGCCAGAGGATTCTATTATCACCTTAGCTCAACCCCAGTGGATTTAAATAATTCAGGTCATACTTTCATGATTGGTACCACGTGTGTGGTGCAAATACTCACTGTGAGAAAGTTTAGAGAAAAGACATTAGCCATTGGCTAATGGCTGGGGTTATAGAGTCTTCAAAAGACCCGCCAGGTTCTCTGTCTATCCCAAGAACTGAAACCAACAAACTTTCCTGGCTTTGTGCTAAACAGTTCTGGGACTGAGTACTCCTTCTTTTTCCTTATCAACTTTATTGAGGAATATTTATGTACAAACATACTTTTTTTTTCTCAGCGCTTAATAATACTGGGACCAGGCAAAAAATAGTTGGCTACTTGATCCAAGAAATACCTGCACCTAGGAGGTAAGTCTGTAAAATAATGACTTACTTTGTAAACAAGCACTTAGTTTACTTTTTAAAACGAACAGCTTATGCACCAATATACATACCTCCAAACCCTCACCTCTATATTACATAAAGTACCGTGTCATAAGCTCTGTCTAATACCAGTTAGTTCTCTGCCTTGTAAGACTCTCCTTAAAATCATCCAACCCAGGTCCTAAAACCACTAAATATCCTCCCTGATGTTCCCTTCTGGGATACTCCTAAGACGCTAACAAGGCTGGAGTATGTCTAACGTGCTTACCTTTCTTTGACGAACAGGCTTTTCTAGGGGTTTCTTGGGGATAGTGATGGCCAACAAGTCTTTCCTACAGAAAGAGATGGATAAAGCATTTCTAATCCTCCTTCTCAATAAATCTGACGAGACATTGACATTTGAAATTTGACATTTGACAAATTTGACATTTGACATTGAAATCTGACATTTCCTTGTCAACCATAATTAGTAAACAGTCATTGTTTTCTACATATTGGGCTATACCTTAGGGATTGTATCAAAGCGTCTGATATAGAAGGTGTCCATATGGGGCTATGGATAACTTGGAGACAGATAAAGGACTGGGAAGTTAGCAGACATGAGCAATTAGTACTTCTCTGATACAGGATGACTGTATATATAGTGAGAGAGAGAGAGAGAGAGCGACAGAGAGAGAGAGAGCACATGACAGAGAGACAGAGAGATGTATAACTGAATCACTTTGCTGTACACCAGAAACTAACACAACATTGTAAATCAACTATACTCCAATTTTTTAAAAAAAAGAAAAAAAAAGAGGGGCAGAAAAGGCACTTGAAGGAAAATCCAATGAAGTATTCAAAAGATTACAAAAGTCAGGAGAGACCTGAATAGCTATTCCTGGTCCTTCCTTGTGGCCATTTAAATTCTGCCCAAACACGTACAATAGCTATTTGTTCATTTGGAAGCTTATTTCCTCAAATGCCAAGACATCATCAAAGATGTTCCATGTGGCATGCAGAAATCCCTTTGAATATAACCGCTTTATTTATTCTGAAAAAGCAACCAACAATTGAAAATCTTCACAATTTCATGAGTATGAAATACAAAATGTCAAAAGCAGATTCAGGGACACATCCAGACTCTCTCCTCCTCTAAGCTTGTAAGTGAAAGGACAAAGTAATTAAATGAAAGCAAACAGTGCCTCAGAGTGTAAAAAAAAAATCCCACATGGTCTGCTCCTCAGGGTTCCAGCCACCGTCACCACCAAGTCCTGGGTACCTTTCTCCCATTGACTTAGACTTGTTGACTTGTACTGTTCAGCAGTTAGACTTGGAGACCACTCCTTGGATCTGAATCCTTGACTCAGCTCCTCCACTTACCAATGATGTGAGTTGTGAGAAGTTACATAACCCCTCTGTACTTCAGTCTCCTCATCCACAATAATGAGGTTACAAATTATGGCTCATAGATTGTAAGGAGTATTAAATTATAATCATAACTTAATGCATGGACAGTGTTTATGCGAATCAAGATGTGATTGATTATGCTTGGGTAATAAACAATCCCCAAATCTCAACCCAGCTAAAATTCATTTCTTCACCATGCTACATGTCCAGCTTGGATCACTAACTTCTCGATACATGCTTATACAATAAAAAAAGAACGTGACAAAAGTCACACGGCTTTTAAAGATTCCTCCTGGAAGTGACTCATATCGGTTTCACTAACATTTCATTGGTCAAAGCAGGTCACATAGCTAAGTGCCCCATTCAAAGAGCTGGTTTGTAGCAAAGCTAAGAACAGAATGCAGGTCCCTTGGGGCCCAATCCATGAGCTTTTTCCACCACACAAAGCCACAGTCAAGACTATGTTGGGCCACCTCTCCCTCTTGAAGGAGCAGAAGCCTTTCTTTTAAAGATATCTCACAATTCAGTTCCTGCCTAAGATTCCCTACCTGAGTCTGCTGACCTTAGTCACACCCCAAGGTGCAGATCTTTCAATCCTTCTCGCTCATCATAATGTACTTCTCCTTATGCCATTCGTTTACTCATTCAGTCATTCATTCAGGCAGGCAGGCATTTAAAACTTGCATGTGCCAGTCAGGATAAAGGAGTGACAAAGTCCAGAATGACCCTCCTGTAATAAACAACTAGAAAACTTGGAAGGAGTGGGGATATAGGACACAAATATTTTCAGATACTGGACAATAGGCAGTTCAGGACCATGATCTCTGGGAGAAGAGAAACGAATGAGGAATAATCTATAATTGCCCCATCTTTCTGCCCAGAGACAATTTCCAAACCACAGTGGAGGCATGGGGGGCTGAAGCAGAACTAGGCGATCTTGCTGAGTTCAGGAGACAAATGTCAGAGTTTAGGGAGGTGGAGATGGCTAGAATTTTCAGTGTGGAGTACCCAAAGAGGAAGCTACACAGGGAAAGGACTCCAGAAATAGAGTATCATCTTGCTTCTTTGGCTTAATACTAATCCAGGCACCACCCACTGTGGGCACGGCAGGCATGTGTCACACTGTACAGGGTTCACGGCAACACCTGAAGTAAAAGTGCTACTGGGCTGACCAACTGTCCAGTTCTCTGTGTGTGTTAATGTGATATGCATGTGTGTGTGTGGTATGTGTATGGTGTGTGTATGTTGGGGGGGTGTATGTGGTGTGTGTGTATGTGGTGTGTGTGTGTGGTGTGTATGTAGTGTATGTGGTGTGTGTGGTGTGTGTGTATATAGTGTGTATGTGGTGTGTTTGTGTGCGTACACATGCATGTGAATGTGTCTGTGTGAGTCTCCCATCTGTTTCCATGACCACAGCCTGAGTGACAGGGCGAGCTTGCAGATTCTAAAGGCACTAGCCCCTCTATTCTCTACACAGCCTCCAGGAAAAGGCATCACTGGTTACTGAGTTTTAGGACACAGCTGGGTTTGGCCCAATTAACTACAAGCCAAAGATTCTGGGCTTTTTTCTTGATTATATTACTTATTTAACTTTTTCTTTAGCACAAAAGTAATATATCGTCATCATATAAAGTCAATGAAAAGCAAAAAGTATATAATAAAAGTCTCTGATAATCTCACTAGGCACAGATAACCACTGTTACCATTTTTGTAAAATTATTTTCAGTATCTTCTTTTTTCCATAAAATTAGGATCACAGAATATATATATTTGTCTATATATATATATATAGAGAGAGAGAGAGAGAGAGAGAGAGAGAGAGAGTATTGTAATCTGCTGTGTCAGTCAGAGTTCCAGCAGGAGCAGAAGGTATCCTTAAATTAAGGTAAATTAAGGGGTGTTTAATAAAGGACTATTTGCATAAGAATAGGCAAAGGCTCAGAAACCATGAGGGACAGTAGAGTGCCCTGGGGCTAATGACAGCAGGGAGGTGTCCTCCTTGGGCCTGAAGGGGCAGGATAGGGTGAAATTACCACAACCCAGAGACAGAGATGGCTGATTGGAGGGGGGGCCTGAGAGGACCTGAGACTTTTAGTCCCAAAACAGAGCCAGTGAAGGGAGGGAACTAAAGGAATGAAGTCCCCACCTACCCCTCCTCGCCCCCTTCAGTCTCCGCCATGCTCCCAGGACTGAACCCAGCTGGAACCGAAAGGGCAAAGGAGACAGGGTAGCAGCAAATATTTCCTGTAAAGAGCCAGATAACGGTTTTGGCTTTGTGAGCCACCTGGTCTCTGTCACAAACTCAAACCTACAGGTTTATAGCATAAAAATGGCTATAGACAATATTTAAACAAATGGATGTGACCAGATTGGGCCTGCAGTCTACAGTCTGCCAAGCCCTGGTGTAGCCCACATGGGTCAGCCTCCCAGGCCACAGAGCAAGGAGGAAATACGGAGAGTAGGTCTACAAGGTTTAAGGAAAGACACCTTAGCTGCTTGCTTTAATGGTCTAACATACGGCAAACATTTCACCAGGCTTACTTTTCTTTGTGAACCTAGTGGTAAGGCAACTTTATTGGAAACAGGGGTAAATACTGTTCAGCAAATATTACAGAAGTAGTATCTAACCTTATATATATACATAAAATTAGGAACTTACTTTACTGATCCTATTCTTTTCATTTATTCTACTTATTTGTTTGTACCTCATCATGTTACAAGAAGATTTTTAACCAGGCTTAAATATGCAATATGATTTGAAATTAAATTTGAAATAAATCAGGGAACTTACCTTGTAGATATAATCATTTATGTGCGCAATACTTTACATATTCAGTAGAAGTCAAATTAAACTAAAAATAAATGAATGAACTTGTAGGAATTTACCCTGTAGATATAAGCATGTATATGTACAAAGATATATACAAAGGATATTCATTTCAGCATTGTTCTTAATAGCAAAAAAAAAAAGGGAAATAATCAAAATCAATTAGGAGATGGTTACATAAATTAAAGCATATCCACAGAATAGATACTTTTCAGCCATTATTTAAAATACTCTATAAGAATGGATGTGGAAGGATTATCTCCAAGATGTGGTATGAACATTTAAAGAGTATGCTATTATTTGTATTACAAAGATATGTATGTATGCTGTTATGTGTGTACGTATATATATATACCAACATATATGCTGGCATATAAACATATACATATATGTGTGTATGTATTTTTACTCCTTAATACATTGTTAATGGATAGACAGACAAGAAATTGGAAACAATCGTTGTCCCTAGGAAGGGGAATTATGTGACTAGGGTGTGGAGTCATGGGGAAATGCACTTTTACCTATAAATACTTTTTTTTTTTTTTTTCGGTACGCAGGCCTCTCACTGTTGTGGCCTCTCCCGTTGCGGAGCACAGGCTTCGGATGCGCAGGCTCAGCAGCCGTGGCTCACGGGCCCAGCTGCTCCGCGGCATGTGGGATCTTCCCAGACCAGGGCACGAACCCGTGTCCCCTGTATCGGCAGGTGGACTCTCAACCACTGCGCCACCAGGGAAGCCCTATAAATACTTTTGTACATTTGTAATTTTGTACTATTCACTTACATTACCTATTCAAAACAATTTATTCATTCATATAAAATTTAAAAGTGGGTGAGTTCACTTTGTTATAAAGCAGAAACTAACACACCATTGTAAAGCAATTATACTCCAATAAAGATGTAAAAAAAAAAAAAGAATCAAAAAAAAAAGTGGGTGAGAAAAGAGCACAAGCTGGTATGTATGTACTGTATGTGTAACAGCACATATTTTCTGGTTTATATTAACTCTCCTCTCATTATCTGGTTTGAGGGAACTTGATTATCCCGACATTCCAGAGTATCACACTGGTCCCCTACACTGGTGGTATTTCACCAATTGAATCTAGAAAATAACACTAACTTTCTATTCTATTTAGTAAGACACAAGTTTGTCGGGATGAAAGATACACCCCATCGAGCCAGGGGCCTGCCTCAAGTGAAGTTCCTAGGTGTGTAGTGGTCTGGGGCATGGGGGTCTAGTCCCTTTAAACTGAAAACCAAATTGCTATACTTTGTCTACCTATCACTAAGAGGGGGGCACAAGAACTATAGGGCCTCTTTGGCTATTGGAGGCAACATATACCACACGTTCCATTTATCAAATGACGAATAAAGTGGCTAATAATTACTGGGGCTCAGAGGAATAGAAGGCTGTACAGTAAGTCCAGGCTGCCATGCAGACTGGATTGCCACTTGGGGCTCAAAGTCCAGCAGTTACAATGGTACCCAGGATGTTGTGGCAAACAGGGATGCTTAATGGAACTTCTGGTAAACACCAATCAGAGAATTCAAGGGCAGATATCTATAGAATTCAGAGTAACGCCACGTCTTCTTCATCTGTAATTATTCTAATTGTGAGAAATAGTTGTTGGCTCACTACTGTGCCCTGGGTAGAGGCTGAACATGGTATCAAGTGACCATGTTGTCTGAGCTTCCCATCATTAACTTCCCATCTTTATCTGACCCACCAACCATAAAGGTCGGTATACATAGCAGTAATCCATCATCATATGAAAGTGGTTTATCCAAGATCGGGCTTAACAGGTCCTGGAAGCACAAGTACGTTGCACTGACTTAGACTCCCATAGCAATCACTCTTGTTGCATTGCCATTTATCCCTTAAACCATACCTGCAGTCTCATGGAACGTTCAAATAACTGTTTGATTGAGGAAGATAAAACTCAGGTCTGGTTTACAAATGGTCTACACAATACTGTGGCACAAGCCAAAAGGAAATATTACTGATTCACTCTGAAGTGTCTGTGAAAAAGTATTGAGGAATACTTCCCTGGACAAAACTTGAAGTAGTACATCTGATTATCCACTTGGCCTAAATAAAGAGATGGTGAAAGGGATGGATCAATCCTGAGTCTTGGACAATGACTAATAGTTTACCCACTTAGTCTGGAAATTGGAAAAAAAAAGAAGCCTGATGACAAAAGAACACTGATGACAGACGGCTGAAGGAAGAGATACTAGTATATACATTCCAGCAAATATTGCAGAAGCAGAATCAAAGATACCAGATGTAAGAGTAATGACCTCCGAAAATCTGCTTCTCCAGAAAAGCAATGAGAATATCAGCAAAATTGTAAAAATCAACTTTTCCAAAACTCTGGAAAGTAACAAAAGGCTTGCAACAATGCAAGGAAAAGAACCGAATCTTGGTAAGAATAGCCACGTTTGTGTCATTTTAACTTGCCCTGTTCTTATTCCCTCCTCTCCCCAGCTTCACAGTAGCCTCGAAAATCGCAGTTCTGCAATCAGAGTGAAAACTAGCAGCTTAGCAGCCACTGGAGGAAGCAGATAGGCTTGGAGTTCCCAGAATCACCACTCCAGAAAACTGTTATTATTTGACCCTCTCTTGCAGTTCCCTGGACATTGTCACTAAGCAGGTCTTTATGTGACTTGACTCAGAGCTTACTCAGAGTGAACAACCTTTTCCTCGGGGGTATTTATCAAAAACAATCAGCAACAATTGTTTGATATTGCACTTGCCTGAGGTGGCAATAACAGTTGGAACAAACAACAAGCTGAAAAGAAACTTGAAAAGTAAAGTCCATAAAGATCTCTGAAAATCTCTGAAACATCCCTGGAAATCCAGATGTCCACAAATACGCACAGGGCTCTGTACATGCCCAGAGCTGTGCACAAGGCTAGAAAAATGCTGAGAACTGTGGCATCACCTCTACATTTTTTTGTGGTCAGCCGTTTACAATCCAAGACACAGGTTTCCTGCTGTGGAAATGTGCAGGTCCATGAAATCTGCTCTCTGAGGCAGTTTCACTCTTGAGAGACCAAATATATAAACAGACAATGGCCAGACAATAGATGAAAATAGAACTCTGACCCATAACTTCTGCAGCAACTAGTCCAGGAAGCCAAATCACAACCTCTGCAGCAATCAGCCCAGACAGCCAGGACTTGGTCAACAACTTCCAGCCTCCCAAATGTTTGCTCCCAGTTCCAACTCAGAACCAGCCAGAGAAAGCCCACTCTGTTCCCCAAATCAGGCACATAAGATGCTTCACTTCAGGCTAGCCCACTTCCAGATTCCCTGTGCCAACAGCCTCCAATCAGAGCACTCTTGATGCCTTTCCTATTTTTCACTATAAAGCTCCCCCTTTTCCTGCCTGCCTCTGAGTTTCCGGCAAACACAGGTGATGATGGCTGACCCCCTTGCTATAGCAAACTCTGGAAATAGCCTCTGTGCTCATTCAGGTGGTCTCTGTTTATTTCCACAACCTCATCACCTCAATGAGTCTTGCCAGTTACACTCTCAGCATCCCCAGGATGCTGCTCAGGGGCGGCTCAGAAGCCTATGCCCTGGGGGCTTGGTAAGAGCGTCCTCTATTTTATGCTCCCTGAGGCCCCGCCTTTCTTCTGCTTTTGAAAGTTGTGGCCCTTTAACATTTCCTTCTGTTCCATTTTCTGCTTGAGTGTAATGGCCTCTGGTGTCTGAGAACCTCTGTTCCCATCAGAAGCCACAGGTGAGATGTCAGCAGTTTAACCTGCTTCTTGAAGGACCCCTCGCCTCCCCTAAGGGAAGTAGGACAATACCTTTATACTGGCCCAGCGCTTTCTTTCTGTTTGCTTTCATATTGCTTTTCTGGGCCAGACATTTGTCTTTCTAACTTCCTCCTCAAGAGTTTGAATTTTTGGGGTCCCCCAGAGTATCTGATAACAAGTCAGGGAGTCAACAGTTTTCCAAGTATATAATTTTTAAACAAATCTTATCTATCTTCACTTTCCTGAGTTATTCAATGCCACTCAGGAGGACTGACCTCCTCAGATCAATACTCAACTCAGGACTGACCCCGTTTATTTTTATCTTGCCTGGCTCCCCTGGAGTACGTCTTATTTGCCCTGTGCCTTCCCTTAGAGGTGACCCTAATTCCATAAATTTCCCTGGCAGTTTCCCTCCAGGCACAGGCACTTCCTGCTTTCCCACTTGTGATAACTGACAACTGTACCAGCTTTCAATTCACAACTCAGTGCCTAGAGTATTTTACCCTGGCTTCTCAGGCGTCCTCATTCACATCTGTCCAAATATTGTGCACAGCTATCTCAGTCCTCAAGGGGCGCTTACCCAACTGTTCTTATTAAGGAAGACCTAACTGCAGTTTTAAAGAGACACTCCTCAATCATTTCCCAAAGTCAGGGACCCCCAGGGAAATTTGTCCCATCTCCTCCCTGAGATGAGAGACCTTCTCTGATCTTAGAGCACTTGAACAGCAATTCCTTCATTAGGAAGGGGGGTTAGATAGATGTGCTTCTCCTGTCCGTTCTTAGATATGTCTCATCCAGCCTCCAAGATCTCGTTTTCCATTTCATATCTGCCTAGACTATGCTCTAAGATCTCAATCATTCTGCTAAAGAAATTTCTCCCTTTTTCACTTGAGTCAGCTGTTTTCCTTTTGTTTCCTTTCATTCTTCTACTTGCTCCTATTTTGATAGTAAGATCAGTGCATGATTTAAATAATTTCCTGAACAATCCTGATCCCTAAAAACAAAGTGTTATGGGCACAGACCTTTGTAGCTGTGTTATTTTCTTTGGATATACGATAGTTTATGATTCCTTTTCTTCAACCAAAGATATCCCATTCCTATTTAATCAAATTTATGGTATGATTCTACAGCCTGCCTCTCTAAAATCTAAAATGAGATCCAACCTCATGTAATTAACAAAATAGAGCCTCCCATATCAAGCCCAATCTCTGACCATGTCCGTGAGGTTGGCAAGAAAACAGAAAGAGGTTGATGGTTTCAGACTAACTCAAACCCACCCTGCTTATCTTTAGCTAGATCTCAGAGAAAACACCTGAGTTTTGTCCCAGATCTGCCATTTTACTATCCGACCTTGAGTTCAGTCTTGGCCTGTCCTGCCCTGGTGTCTTGGTTGTATCACGTACACTTATCTCTGATCCTCCATGACAAAGCTCTGATCAAAACCAGCACCATCCAGCCAGGCTTTCCCTCCTGGAAACCTGGTCCCCCAGGTGTCCACGCTGTAGTCCCATCACAGAAGTGTCACTACCATCCCTGTGTTAGTCCCAGCACAGGTTCTGTGCTACCTTAACCCCACACTGGGCCCCAGTTCTGCCACAAGTGGGGTGCTACAGTGGCAGCAAAATCACCACTAAAATTAAAGCCTTGTTATTACATGGTTACATTATTACTACATGTGATTTATAAAATGGTTATATATTTTTAAATCCATTATTTTATTACATATGTTGTTAATAAGATTTACTTATTATACAATATTGTATTTTTTATTTACACTGAAAGATAAGCTCCATGGGGACAAAAATTTTGTCTGTCTTATACACTGTATCACCTGCACCTAGAACAGCATCTAACACATCATTGGCACTCAGGAAATATCTGCTGAATTCATCAGGGGTTAAGAGCAGAGACTGGAATAAGACTATTTGGGCTCAAATCTGGATGCCACCACTTACTGGCTCTGTAACCTTAGATGAGTTAGTTAAGCTTCCTAAGCCTCAGTCTCCTCCTCTGTAAAATGGGGATGATGTACTGGGGACCAGCCATGTTGTGAGATTTAGGAAAGCTTGTCCATATGAAGAGCTTGGCTTAGTGCTTGACCCAGAGTGAGAGCCGAGTTGATGTTAGCCATTCGTTTTCCAGCTGCATGCTGGATAGCTCCTGTCAAATGTCCCAGAAGAGCGTTTAGACTCCACATACTAAAGTTAAACTTCTTATCTAACCATCAGCCATTCTCCAAATCTGCAAAGTGAGGGATAGCATCCAATTCCTGTCTATTCCTCACCCACAATCACATTAGACACCAAGAATATTGCCCCAACATGTGATAAAACAACTGCCTCTCTCAAGCCAACTGGGCAAGTCCATCCTCTGTGTCTCCTATTCTACAGGACAGTGTGGTAAAGCCAGTCCTTTCTCACAGCCTTTGCCACACTGTATAGATAGTGACCTACTGATCTACTTCCCTCCCTGGACAGTAAGCTCCCCAAAGCTCATTAGCATCTCTTGTTCCTTTTTAAGGAAACTAACACACTGCCCACATTTAGTCATCAACAGGTAGCTCCTCAGAAAATAATGCCGACAAAGGCTCCATAGCAGATACTGCAGGGGATCTGGCCCAGCCTCCATTTTCAACCTCATGCTTACCTCTATTGTTGAAACTGGAAATGCCAAAAACTCATTTTCTCAGCCACTCTTATAGCTGAATGTGGCCATGTGACACAGTTATACCCTCTGAGGCAAGAGCAGACATCCACTGGTGCCAACTCTTTCCTTTATTGCAACTTCCTGCTGTTATGGGCTGAATGTTTGTGTCCCTCACCCTATTCATATTGTTGAAGCACTAAACCTCGACGTGATGTTATTAGAGGGTGAGGCCTTTGAGAGGAAATTAGGTTAGAGAGGTTATGAGGGTGGGCCCCTCATGATGGGATTAGTGCCCTTACGAGCAGACACAAGGGAGCTTGAAGACGTCATTAAGCTGGAAAGTGGGTCCCCACTGGAACCAGAACACCCAACACCCCTTACCAGCCAGTGTGGCCCTCCCCCAACGGCTGCAAATGCAGCAGTAAATGGCTCACCTGAGCAAACTTTGCCAGAAATTGTACCTGACTGATGATTTTCAGCTGGCCAGGAGATGCCTAGCAGTTGATAGAACTGAGGAAGCAGGGGGACAGAGGCAAGTAACTGTATTTTTTTTTTACAGCAGGTTCTTATTAGTTATCTATTTTATACATATTAGTGTATACATGTCAATCCCAATCTCCCAATTTATCCCACCGCCACCACCCACCTCCCCACTTTCTCCACTTGGTGTCCATATATTTGTTCTCTACATCTGTGTCTAATTCTGCATTGCAAACCAGTTCATCTGTAACTTTTTTTCTAGATTCCACAAATATGCATTAATATACAATATTTGTTTTTCCCTTTCTGACTTACTTCAATCTTACTTCACTCAGTCTCTAGGTCCGTCCACATCTCTACAAATGACCCAATTCCATTCCTTTTTATGGCTGAGTAATATTCCATCATATATATGTACCACATCTTCTTTATCCATTCCTCTGTTGATGGGCATTTAGGTTGCTTCCACGACCTGGCTATTGTAAATAGTGCTGCAGTGAACAACGGGGTGCATGTGTCTATTTGAATTATGGTTTTCTCTGGGTATATGTCCGGTAGTGGGATTGCTGGGTTGTATGATAGTTCTATTTTTAGTTGTTTAAGGAACCTCCATACTTTTCTCCATGGTGGCTGTATCAATTTACATTCCCACCAACAGTGCAAGTGGGTTCCCTTTTCTACACACCCTCTCCAGCATTTATTGTTTCTAGATTTTTTGGTGATGGCCATTCTGACTGGTGTGAGGTGATATCTCATTGTAGTTTTGATTTGCATTACTCTGATGATTAGTGATGTTGAGTAGTTTTCACGTGCCTCTTGGCCATCTGTATGTCTTCTTTGGAGAAATGTCTATTTAGGTTAAAAAAAAGCCCAGAATCATCGACAGGAAGACACTGGAACTCACCAAAAAAGATACCCCACATCCAAAGCCAAAGGAGAAGCCGCAATGAGACAGTAGGAGGGGTGCAATCACAATAAAATCAATTCCCATAACCGCTGGGTGGGTGACTCACAAACTGGAGAACAATTATACCACAGAAGTCCACCCACTGGAGTGAAGGTTCTGAGCTCCATGTCAGCCTTCCCAACCTGGGGTCTGGCAATGGGAGGAGGAATTCCCAGAGAATTAGACTTTGAAGGCTAGCAGGATTTGACTGCAGGACTTTGACAGGACTGGGGGAAACAGAGACTCCACTCTTGGAGGGTACACACAAAGTAGTGTGCACATCAGGACCCAGGGGGAAGGATCAGTAACCCCATAGGAGACTGAACCAGACCTACCTGCTAGTGTTGGAGGGTCTCCTGCAGAGGTGGGGGGTGGCTGTGGCTCACCGTGGAGACAAGGACACTGGCAGCAGAAGTTGTGGGAAGTACTCCTTGTCATGAGCCCTCCCAGAATCCGCCATTAACCCCACCAAAGAGCCTGCAGCCTCCAGTGCTGGGTTGCCTCAGGCCAAACAACCAACTGGGGGGGGAACTCAGCCTCACCCATCAGCAGACAAGCAGATTAAAGTTTTACTGAGCTCTGCCCACCAGAGCAACAGCCAGCTCTACCCACCACCAGTCCCTCCTATCAGGAAGCTTCACAAGCCTCTTAGATAACCTCATCCACCAGAGGGCAGACAGCAGAAGCAAGAAGAACTTGCCCTCTGCAGCCTGTGGAACAAAAACCACATTCACAGAAAGACAAGACAAAATGAAAAGGCAGAGGGCTATGCACCAGATGAAGGAACAAGATAAAACCCCAGAAAAACAATTAAATGAAGTGGATTTGGCAATCTTCCAGAAAAAGAATTCAGAATAATGAGAGTAAAGATGATCTAGGACCTCGGAAAAAGAATGGAGGCAAAGATTGAGAAGATGCAACAAATGTTTAATAAAGACCTAGAAGAATTAAAGAACAAACAAACAGAGATGAACTATACAATAAATAAAAAGAAAAATACACTAGAAGGAATCAATAGCAGAATAACTGAGGCAGAAGAACGGATAAGTGACCTGGAAGACAAAATGGTGGAATTCAGTGCCATGGACCAGAATAAAGAAAAAAGAATGAAAAGAAATGAAGACAGCCTAAGAGATCTCTAGGACAACATTGAACGCACCAACATTCACATTATAGGGGTCCCAGAAGGAGAAGAGAGAGAGAAAAGACCCAAGAAAATATTTGAAGAGATTATAGTCGAAAACTTCCCTAACATGGGAAAGGAAATAGTTAGTCAAGTCCAGGAAGCGCAGAGTCCCAGGCAGGATAAACCCAGGGAGAAACATGCCAAGACACATAGTAATCAAATGGATAAAAATTAAAGACAAAGAAAAATTATTAAAAGCAACAAGGGAAAAAGGACAAATAACATACAAGGGAACTCCCATAAGGTTAACAGCCGATTTTTCAGCAGAAACTCTACAAGCCAGAAGGGAGTACCACAATATATTTAAAGTGATGAAAGAGAAGAACCTACAACCAAGATTACTCTACCCAGCAAGGATCTCATTCAGATTCGATGGAGAAATCAAAATTTTACAGACAAGCAAAAACTAAGAGAATTCGGCACCACCAAATGAGCTCTACAACAAACGCTAAAGGAACTTCTCTAAGTGGGAAACACAAGAAGAGAAAACTACCTACAAAAACAAACCAAAAACAATTAAGAAAATAGTAATACAAACTACATATTGATAATTACCTTAAATGTGAATGGATTAAAGGCTCCAACCAAAAGACACAGGCTCACTGAATGGATACAAAAACAAGACCCATATATATGCTGTCTACAAGAGACCCACTTCAGCCCTAGGGTCACATACAGACTGAAAGTGAGGGGATGGAAAAAGATATTCCATGCAAATGGAACTCAAAAGAAAGCTGGAGTAGTAATACTCATATCAGATAAAATGGACTTTAAAATAAAGAATGTTACACAGACAAGGAAGGACACTACATAATGATCAAGGGATCAATCCAAGAAGATATAACAATTATAAATATATGTGAACCCAACATAGGAGCACCTCAATACATAAGGCAAATGCTAACAGCCATAAAAATGGAAATCGACAGTAACACAATAATGGTGGGGGTCTTTAACACCTCACTTACACCAATGGACAGATCATCCAGACAGAGAATGAATAAGGAAACACAAGCTTTAAATGACACAACAGACCAGATAGATTTAAGTGATATTTAAAGGACATTCCATCCAAAAACAGCAGATTACACTTTCTTCTCAAGTGCACACAGAACATTCTCTAGGATGGATCACATCTGGGGTCACAGATCAAGCCTCATTAAATTTAAGAAAATTGAAATCATATCAAGCATCTTTTCCGACCACAACACTATGAGATTAGAAATCAATTACCGGGAAAACAACATCAAAAACACAAAAACATGAAGGCTAAACAATACGTTACTAAATAACCAAGAGATCACTGAAGAAATCAAAGAGGAAGTCAAAAAACACTGAGAAACAAATGACAACAAAAACACAATTCAAAACCTATTGGATGCAGCAGAAGCAGTACTAAGATGGAAGTTTATAGCAATACAATCGTACTTCAAGAAACAAGAAAAATCTCAAATAAAACAATCTAACCTTACACCTAAAGGAAACAGAGAAAGAAGAACAAACAAAACCCAAAGTTAGTTGAAGGAAAGAAATCATAAAGATCAGAGCAGAAAAAAATGCAATAGAAGCAAAGATCAATAAAACTAAAAGCTGCTTCTTTTAGAAGATAAACAAAATTGATAAACCACTAGCCAGACTCATCAAGAAAAAGAGGGAGAGGACTCAAACCAATAAAATTAGAAATGAAAAAGGAGAAGTTACAATGGACACTGCAGAAAAACAAAACATCATAAGAGACTACTACAGGCAACTCTATGCCAATAAAATGGACAACCTGGAAGAAATGGACAAATTCTTAGAAAGGTATAAACTTCCAAGACTGAATCGGGAAGAAATAGAAAATATGAACAGACAAATCACAAGTAATGAAATTAAAACCGTGATTAAAAATCTTCCTACAGGGGCTTCCCTGGTGGCACAGTGGGTGAGAGTCCGCCTGCTGATGCAGGGGACACAGGTTTGTGCCCCGGTCTGGGAGGATCCCGCATGCCGCGGAGCAGCTGGGCCCGTGAGCCATGGCCGCTGGGCCTGCGCGTCCAGAGCCTGTGCTCCACAACAGGAGAGGCCACAGCGGTGAGAGGTCTGCGTACCTCAAAAAAAAAAAAAAAATCTTCCAACAAACAAAAATCCAGGACCAGATGGCTTCACAGGTGAATTGTATCAACCATTTAGAGAGGAGCTAACACCCATCCTTCTCAAACTCTTCCAAAATATTTCAGAGGAAGGAAAACTCCCAAACTTATCCTACGAGGCCACCATCACCCTGATACCAAAACCAGACAAAGACACTACAAAAAAAGAAAATTACAGACCAATATCACTGATGAACACAGATGCAAAAATCCTCAACAAAATACTAGTAAACAGAATCCAACAACACATTAAAAGGATCATACATCATGATCAAGTGGGATTTATCCCAGGGATGCAAGGATTCTTCAATATACACAAATCAATCAATTTGATACACCATATTAATAAACTGAAGAATAAAACCCATATGATCATCTCAATAGATGCAGAAAAAGCTTTAGACAAAATTCAACACCAAGTTATGATAAAAACTCTCCAGGAGTGGGCATAGAGGGAAACTACCTCAACATAATGAAGGCCATATATGACAAACCCACAGCGAACACCATTCTCAATGGTGAAAAACTGAAAGCATTTCCTCTAAGATCAGGAACAAGACAAGGATGTCCACTCTCACCACTATTATTCAACATATTTTTGGATGTCTTAGCCATGGCAATCAGAGAAGAAAAAGAAATAAAAGGAATACGAATTGGAAAAGAAGAAGAAAAACTGTCACTGTTTGCAGATGACATGATACTATACATAGAGAATCCTAAAGATGCCACCAGAAAACTACTAAAGCTAATCAATGAATTTGGTAAGGTTGCAGGATACAAAATTAAAGCACAGAAATCTCTTGCTTATACTCTAACAATGAAAGATCAGAAAGAGAAATTAAGGAAGCAATCCCATTCAACACTGCAACAAAAAGAATAAAATACCTAGGAATAAACCTACCTAAGGAGGTAAAGAACCTGTACTCAGAAAACTATAAGACGCTGATGAAAGAAATCAAAGATGACACAAACAGATGGAGAGATATACCATGTTCTTGGATTGGAGGAATAAATATTGTGAAAATGACTATAGTACCCAAAGCAATCTACAGATTCAGTGCAATCGCTATCAAATTACCAATGGCATTTTTTTACAAAACTAGAACAAAAATCTTAAAATTTGTATGGAGACACAAAAGACCCCGAATAGCCAAAGCAATCATGAGGGGAAAAAGTGGAGCTGGAGGAATCAGACTCCCTGACTTCAGACTATATTACAAAGCTACAGTAATCAAGACAATATAGTACTGGCACAAAAATAGAAATATAGATCAATGGAACAGGATTGAAAGCCCAGAGATAAACCCACACACCTATGGTCAACTAATCTATGACAAAGGAGGCAAGGGTATACAATGGAGAAAAGACAGTCTCTTCAATAGGTGGTGCTGGGAAAATGGGACAGCCACATGTAAAGAATGAAATTAGAACACTACCTAACACAAAAATAAACTCAAAATGGATTAAAGACCTAAGTGTAAGACCGGTCATGTAAAACTCTTAAGAGGAAAACATAGGGAGAACACCCTTTGCCATAAATCACAGCAAGATCTTTTTTGACCCACCTCCTAGAGTAATGGAAATAAAAACAAAAATAAACAAATGAGACCTAACGAAACTTAAAAGCTTTTGCAGAGCAAAGGAAACTATAAATAAGATGAAAACACAACCCTCAGAATGGGAGAAAATATTTGCAAACAATCAACAGACAAAGGATTAATCTCCAAAATATACAAACAGCTCATGCAGCTCAATATTAAAAAAAAAAAAACAACCCAATCAAAAAATGGGCAGAAAACCTAAATAGACATTTCTCCAAAGAAGACATACAGATGGTCAAGAGGAACTTGAAATGCTACTCAACATCACTAATAGAGAAATGCAAATCAAAACTACAATGAGGTATCACCTCACACCAGTTAGAATGGGCATCATCAGAAAATCTACAAACAACAAATGCTGGAGAGGGTGTGGAGGAAAGGGAACCCGCTTGCACTGTTGGTGGGAATGTAAATTGATACAGCCACTATGGAGAACAGTATGGAGGTTCCTTAAAAAACTAAAAATAGAATTACCATATGACCCAGAAATCCCACTACAGGACATATACCCAGAGAAAACCTTAATTCAAAAAGACACATGCACGCCATTGTTCATAGCAGCACTATTTACAATAGCCAGGTCATGGAAGCAACCTAAATGCCCACTGACAGACGAATGGATAAAGAAGATGTGGTACATATATACAATGGAATATCACTCAGCCATAAAAAGGAATGAAATTGGATCATTTGCAGAGAGTGGATGGACCTAGAGACTGTCATACAAACTGAAGTAAGTCAGAAAGAGAAAAATAAATATCGTATATTAACGCATACATGTGGAATCTAGAAAAGTGGTACAGATGAACCGGTTTGCAAGGCAGAAATAGAGACACAGATGTAGAGAACAAACGTACAGACACTAAGGGGGGAAAGTGGCAGGGGCGAGGAGGGGGTGGTAGGATGAACTGGGAGATTGGGATTGACATGTATACACTAATATGTATAAAATAGATTAATAAGAACCTGCTGTATTAAAAAATTAAATTAAAAAAAGAAACTTCTATGTAGAGAAACTGTAGTACCATTTGGATTTTAAATGGAGGATAAAAGTCCTATACAAATGTGAGGGATGGGGGCAATAATTTAATAAATAGCATTTTAATTTTAAAAAATAATAAAAATTAAAAAAAAATTTAAAGCCCATTCCCTTGCTTCAAGGTGAGGCAGCTTTGAGGCACTACTTACACTCCAGAGCCCCCTGGACCAACGCCAAGCAAGGCTGTTTCCTGAGACCACTGCCTGTTCCACTCATTCCTCTTCCCATCCCCTTCCTCTTGCTCCCGGACAAGTTATTTCAGAAGAGCACTCCCTCATAAGTCACGTGTACCCAAATCTCTGTCTCAGGGACCCCAACCTAATGCAGATGACCTATTTTAAGAATGTCCTTTCCCAAAAGGAGGAGCAAGCATGCCAATACCAACCCCACAAGCCCTCATGCTCTCCGACGGTGCAGAGTCCCACTGGAGATGGCTGTGTCTGGCTGCCACTTCCAGCTGTTTATCAATTAGAGGCTTCAGTGAGGCCCCTTAGTCTGGTAGCACTAACAGAAACCTTCGAGGCAGAAACTGATTAATTTCTCACTCCATCGAAGTTTAAGTCATCAGGGATCTCAGAACACAGCTAAGGGATTTTCAGATTAGGTTCGATTTTGTGAGCTAACGTGGAAGGAAAATACTTCTTTGCCTGATGTATGAGAGGAGGCATCTCTTTTGGTGCCCAAATTCTGCCTGTGTAGAACTGAACTACCAAAGGATATGGAAAATTCCAGATGACTCTAGGAACTGTGACTTTGGAGAAAATTCCTGCAAGTCTTCAGATCTGTGTTTTAAAAGAAGCCCATACACTTCCCTGGTGGCGCAGTGGTTGAGAGTCCGCCTGCCGATGCAGGGGACGTGGGTTCGTGCCCCGGTCCGGGAAGATCCCACATGCCACGGAGCAGCTGGGCCCGTGAGCCATGGCCGCTGAGCCTGCGTGTCCGGAGCCTGTGCTCCACAACGGGAGAGGCCACAACAGTGAAAGGCCTGCGTACCACAAAAAAATAAATAAATAAAATAAAATAAAGATAAAAGTAGCCCATACATGTCCCATCAAGAGTAGGAAATTGTAGGAAAAGTAAAACCTTGGCAAGTGGTATGTGACAAATAGCCCATTTCTTCAAGTGAAGATAACAAGGGTCATTTTATATAAATTAAACATAAATGCGGATAGTATAAATATTGATGTTTAAAATGTCAGAAACTGACCAACAGGAAACAGAAAAATAGGGAAGTCAGGTCATCGAGGAAAGGATATGAATGAATGAAACCAAACAAGAGATCCCAAAACAATACCTGTATTTTAGTGAATCAGAATACAAACTGGAGAAAGCAGTTTGTGGAAGTTACCATGACTGGAGCTCCAGAAAGGGAAATTAGGGGCGGGAGGCACACAAGTACAGGAACCTGAGAGAATAGACCCTGTCTTAGGGCCTGGGAGGCTGTCCAGAAGAGCCACTTTGGGCCCAAAGATATGCCTGGAAAATGGCCCACCACATCCTTAATCCTCACGTCCTGGAAATCAGAGAAACACCACAAAGTGAAGGGGAGACGTTCATAGACATGGTTCTTTTCAGTGGCCTCAGTTTGACAAAGCTGGATTCTGTGATGGTTTTCTGGGTACCTGTCATTTGTGAAGCCAAAAGCGTTTGTACCCTGAGATTTCTCAGCCTGTACCTAAACCCTTTAATATTGTGGTTTAAAAACATAAATTCTAAATTAGACTTTGTGCCTGGGCCCAATCCAAGCCCTGCTACTAATGCGTTATTTGAAGTAAAGTGATTTAACCTTCCCTAACTCAGTTTCCTCACCTATAAATGAGAATATTAATAGTACCCACCTCACTGACAGCAACATGGATGGACCTAGAGATGATCATACTAAGTGAAGTAAGTCAGACAAATACCAGATGATATCACTTATATGTGGAATCTAAGATATGACACAAATGACCCTATCTATGGAACAGAAACAGAATCAGAGACATAGAGAACAGACTTTTGGTTGCCAAGGAGGTGGGTGGGGTTGGGGAGGGATGGACTGGGAGGTTGGGATTAGCAGATGCAAACTATGATATATGGATAAATGACAAGACCTTACTGTATAGCACAGGGAACTATATTCAATATCCTGTGATAAGCCATAATAGAAAAGAATATATATATGTATAAATATATTCTGGAGTCTAGGCTCTAGACCCTCTAAATTATAGCATCAGATTAAGTCAGAAAGCTGTATGCCTGGTCCACAAGCTCTGTACTCCTTAGAGAACTTATTTTCCTGAACTGTGTTTGGCATTACATCATTACCTGTATTGAAAAGCACAATGGAAAACAGTGCTATGAAATTCAGTTTGTGCTGACTAATGAGATAATGTTGAGAATATAGTTCTCAATGTCATAAAATATCTCTTTAATGAAGACTTGCAGAAAAAATGCACTCTATCCCCCAAACTGTGAATAGCAGTGCATTTCCTCAGCAATTGTAACTTATGTTAACTGCTTAAATGTTTCACTTTGTTTTGGCTACTAGGAAGATCACTATTAATTTGTAGCCAAAGTTCTAGCAAACTATATAGGATATAATATGCATTGGGGGTTTAAGTATTAAGCTTACCCTTAGGAGGCAAAGTAGAAAGTGAAAGTTTCTATTAGGGTGGAAATTCCTCCAGAAGGCAGATGCTATGTTTGTTTCATTCATGCCTGTATATAAAGTGTCTGTATATTAAATGAGTGAGTGCTACAGTGCACAACACAGCACCTTGAAAATAATGTATAATGTAGAATGCAGCCATAAAGAAAGAAAGGAAAGGGGCAGGAAGGAAAAAAAAGACTACAGTGTTTGTAAAAATCAATCAATTAATTGGTTATGAGAAGTTCAATGTGACTTTTCCCCAACATTTAATTTTTCACATATATTATTGTTTTGTTCAAAGAGATTGGGACATCCATCAACAGAATAAGACAGAACTTTGTGTTTTGATATGGGAAAATACTAACAACCAAATGAATAGGAATATGTACTGTATAAACACATTTTTATTTTGGCAAAACAAAATCTGTAAAAATATTTGTAATTCTTTCCTAAATATACGGTCATAGATGCAGAGAGAAAACTATGAGTTCTGAGTACTGTTCTGCTTTCTACACTGTATTATCATGGCCCTGACTTGGGACATCTTCTCACAAGGGTGACAACTGTACCATGAAGTTTGTCATGAAATTGATTTTCTCCTACGTAGCCAGCAGCAGTTTATGTTGGTAAATTTATGGGTTGTCAGCTTAGTACTGCTTACCTGAAGCCATAATGATATTCATAATCTTTGACCAATTACTCTACACCTGGGCATTTATCTTAAGGAAATTACTCCAAAGAAGAATAAAGGTCCATGCCCAAAGATATTCATTAGTATCCTAATACGTATATTTAACAATCCAAACCAAGCGGGAGTAAAGTATTGAATCATCTTCCTTTTTAACATTTCTATCTCTCCACTAGATGATATTTGAAGCCAATCCTACAGCCCTTTCAATCATTTTAAAGTATTAAAACTAAATAACAGTCTCATTTGGGGGTATTAAAATGTTCAATAAAATCGGAATTAAAACTTCAGTCTCATTTCATTTAAAACTCTTGATATAATCTGAGCTTAGAAACTTGCAGTGTAGACTGGGGGGCAGTGGAGGTGGGTGGGGCTTTTTAAATTTTTTGTTTTAAATACTTCCTTTCCCACTTCCCTGCTCAGGATGGGGATAGGAGAAAAGAGGAAAGGTTAGGCAGGTGGTGAAAAGTCTTGCTTGACTGATATAAATCTGGGATCAGAACTCTCTGTGGGGGCCAGATACCTAAATACTAGTATCCCTTGCTCTTTAGTCCCTTTTGGGGGTGAATTCCCCACTTGCGGGGCTCCCACTACACTGTTCCAGTAAAGCACAGACCCTTGCTTCTGGGACCCCCTTGGGCAGGGTGCTTGCTTCTGGGTTACCACTTTGGCACAGGCTGACCCCTTGGGCAGATGCTTTAAATTTCACACAAGCCCAGGTACCTTCCAAGGACCACCTTTGTTTTAAAAAGGCTGAAAGTGCTCCTTGCTCCTGCCCCTGCCCTCTCAATGCCCTGACCTCAAGAGCAGCTATAACTAGCTTCTGTCTACGAGTGAACCAGACCCCAGCAGCTGTGTACTCCAACACAGGACATGCCTCCAGGAGTTCTACTGAGAACCCCCTCACTTGGCCTAATGTGGGGGTGTGAATGGGGAGAAACACCGCACCCCTTCAGCTCTCCCCAGAGAGCATCTCCCTAGCAAGATCCACTAATTCCTCCAGCCTCCACATGTATAGAATAGAGGTGAGCCAGACTTAGAGAATGAACTTACGGTCACCTGAGCAGAAAGGTGGGATTGACATGTACACAATGCTATATTTAAAATGGATAACCAACAAAGACCTACTGTATAGAACAGGAACCTCTGCTCAATGTTCTGTAACAACCTAACTGGGAAAAAAATTTGAAAAAGAATAGATACATGTATACGTATAACTGAATCACTTTGTTGTACACCTGAAACTAACACATTGTTAATCAACTGTACTCCAATATAAAATAAAAAGTTAAAAAAATTAAAACTTGAAAAAAAACCCCAAAGAATAGAGGTGAGCGATGGGCTATGTGGGCAGTTTGGGTTCTTTGGAGCTCCCTTTAGGAAGGACCACATAGGTGGTCCAGCCCCTCTCTTGGATGCTTGGTCACTTAACACACTTTCTCCCCAGCTGCAGCTCTGAAACAAAAAGGCATTCTGTGCCACCACTTTATTCATTTCTTTACTACTTTTTAACCCCAATGAAAATTCCAGTCAACTTCAAACAACCCTCAAATTTTTCTCAGTGCTATAATGGAAAAAACCGAGTTCTTAGCAGAGAAAAACAGGCTTTGAAGTTTTAAATGTGTGTAGTTGCTTATGCAAAATGCCTATTCTAGCTTATGTTATGGTGGACTGGTTAATCAAATCAAAATCAAATCTTCTACTACCTACAGAGTACAATAAGATGGAAATAATTCATTCGTAAGATTCTAATCTGTAAAACCACTCCACTAACTACAAAATACTACTCTAAGTATTATAATTCCATCAAGCCTCAATTTGAACAAATGTACAATCACTTAAACAACAGCTGTTAAATGAAAAAAGAATTCAGAATGTCTTTAGAAGAGTGACAGAAACATTATTAACATGATCGCTCTGGTGCAGACTTTCAGAAGGACACCCTCTGGAAGACTGACTCAGCCCTAGGAAACCCACACCTTAATAGTGGCTCTTGGGAAAGAATCACAAGGAAACCCCCTCGATGGGTCGATGTTCCTCAGTGGTTCTGGAGGATGAAGGGCCAGGAAAATCCCCTGCGGGAAGTAATCTCAGGGCTTCACACAGGTTTACTGGAGGACAGGGAGATAGATGAGGCCCTCTCTCATGAATACCACATGGATCCCTTCCCAGCATGGAAACTTCACCTGGATGATGGGGTTGGAGAAAAGTGCCTGCACCAGCTTCACGTTCCAGTGCTAGAGATGGACCAGGAGGACCTAAGTTATCAAAAGCATCCTCAAGATGAGTCCCACCAGGCATCCTTTTTAAGATGTGGACAAATCACTCTCTCAAAAGAAGGCCCCTTAAAACTTATAAATCTTGCTGTTGCAGAAAGAGGACCAGTGTCTGAAGCAGAAAGAGAAACTCTGTCTTGTACATGTGAAGGAAGAGCTGGACCAGGATACAGATGGCCTGGTGGACACTCTATCATCCTGGGCCCCCTGAGCCCATGGACATGACATCTGGTAACATCTGGTGAAGCAGGGCAACATTGAACCCTGAATACCTAAACCAACCCAGCTTGATGGGATACCTCCTGTCTTGAGGATCTAATGATCCAGAGGATTCCCTGGTTCTCCTGGGCCTCTGCCAAATGCTCTGCTTGGATCATCGACATCTTACGGATCCTTTTCTAAACTCTCAAATGTTGTATCTTCTGCATTGATTTTCGTCTTCCATGTGCATTTTCCGTAACCAAGAGCAGTGAGCTGGCTTTTCAAAGGACAAATGAGTCCTTCCATTTCTTCTTCTAGAGCTCAGGCATGTTTTTTTTTAGTTTGATTTGATCAGGATTTTTGGATTTTGTTTTGTTTTGGCATCCAGATCTTCACGGCACAGCTCATGTTTTTAGCTATGTTTTAAAACCTTTCTCCTCAGTTTTTAAATCATTCTTCTCTCCCCACAGGCTAATTTCCTGGGAGATTACTTAGCCTTGTCTTGACACAGCTCGGTCTTTAGGCTTTTGCTGAAGCTTTTGAACCTCACTTAATCTTTGCATTTTCTGATTCCAATCATGCATTTTTTTTTTTTTTTGTCTGTTTGGAGAGTTGCAGTATAATCCATCAGGGATTGTTTTATCTTCTCTATCCAGTGAAATATATATTTGGTTACTTCCTACTTCAAGGGGTTACGAGGAAGCATTTAGCTTGATGGCATCAATCAGTTTCCTCAAAGGTCATATTAACTTATCATCTAAGTGGTGTCCAATTTTCATTCTCTAATTATGTCCTTTTCCTGGTGTTATCTCTTCCAAGGACACCAGCCAAATCTGCCATCTTTAGCAGACATTTAGTCAGAGTTTTGGTCTGACGTTCCTTCTCAAGTAGAACTTTTTCCGTCCAAGCTTTAGAACGGTGGTTCGCAAACTGTGGTCTGTGGATGCCAGGGGGTCCCCAAGACTCTTTTAGAGTATCTGTGATGTCAAAACTATGTTCATAATAATACTAAGACACTATTTCCTTTTTCACAGTTGACATTTGCACGAACAGTGCAAAAACCAATGATGAGTAAAGCTGGTGACATTTTAGTATGAATCACGGCAGAAGCACCAAACTGTACTAGTAGTCATTGTATTCTTCATCACCTTACAATGTCGGCTTTAAAAAAAAAAAAAAGCAGCTTCTGCTTCATACTGAGTGTGAAGATTATCTGGAGGGAAAGCACGTGTGCAATTGACTGAGTTACAAGCTGAACTAGCCACTTTTTCACAGAACACTATATTCATTTGAAAGAAAAACTGACAAACCACACAGATTTAGGGATTTGGCAGACACGTAATTGAAAATAAACAAAGCAAGCCTGTCACATCAAGGAAAACAACTGACAGTATTTTTTTTTTTCGGTACGTGGGCCTCTCACTGTTGTGGCCTCTCCCGTTGCAGAGCACAGGATCCGGACGCGCAGGCTCAGCGGCCACGGCTCACACACCCAGCCGCTCTGCGGCATGTGGGATCTTCCCGGACCGGGGCACGAACCCGTGTCCCCTGCATCAGCAGGCGGACTCTCAACCACTGCGCCACCAGGGAAGCCCCCTGACAGTATTTTTTGCCCAAGATAAAATCCAAGTTATCAAGTGAACATCAGAATTTTGGGAAAAATTATATTAGTCATCATAAGCTTGACAGCTTCCCAATACTTAAAGCCTTTTCTGATTAAATCAGTGGTGTTAATAACAAATATAATATTTTTATATTTTATAATGAAATATGTCAACATTTGGAAGATATAAATAACTCAGTAAACCAATATTTTTCAAGAGGGCAATGCATGATATTATATAATAATGCTAGGTAAAAGATCTATTTAAAGTGCAACAGCAGCATAGCACAGGGAGATCAGCTGGGTGCTTTGTGATGACCTAAAGGGGTGGGATAGGGAGGATGGGAGGGAGGCTTAAGAGGGAGGGGATATGGGGACATGTGTATACATATGGCTGATTCACTTTGGTGTACAAGAGAAACTAACACAGTATTGTGAAGCAATTATACTCCAATAAAGATTTTTTTTTTAAATGTGGTGTATATTAAAAAAATAAAATAAAAAATAAAATGCAAGTTAGACCAATGAATTTTAATGTAGCAGAGTATGGAAATTTCATTGATATGCTGTCAGATTCCACATCACAACTATCCTTTAATAAACAATTGTCAAGTTTTAGTATAGTAACAAAGAAGAATACCCACAATTATCTAAAAAAGCTGTTAACATATCCCTCCCTTTTCCAACTACATATTTGTGTAAGACAGGGTTTTCTTCATATATCTGAATTATAGCAATACACTGCAAAGTATTGAATGCAGAAGCAGATATAAGATTCCAGCTATCTTCTATTAAGTTAGACTTTTAAAATAATTTACAAATCTGTAAAATAATGCCAGTCTTCTCACTAAATTTTTGTTGTTTTGGGTAGAAAAAAATGGTGATTTTTCATTAAAATGTGTTATTTTAAAACCTTAGGGGGGCTTCCCTGGTGGCACAGTGGTTAAGAATCCGCCTGCCAAGGCAGGGGACACGGGTTTGAGCCCTGGTCCAGGAAGATCCCACATGCCGCAGAGCAACTAAGCCCGTGCACCACAACTACTGAGCCCGCATGCCACAACTACTGAAACCCGTGTACCTAGAGCCTGTGCTCTTCAGCAAAAGAAGCCACCACAATGAGAAGCCTGCGCACCGCAACAAAGAGTAGCCCCCACTTGCCGCGACTAGAGAAAGCTCCCCTGTGGCAACAAAGACCTAACACAGCCAAAAAAATAAAGTAAATAAATAAATTTTTAAAAAATAAAATAAATAAAATGTTAGGGGTTTATAATAATAAATAACAAATCTTTGTATAATTAGCTATTATGATAATAAAATAATGAATACTATTCTCAAAATTTCCCCATTTTAATTTCTGATACAATAAAAACCAATGGATATAACCCACATGGTCCAAAGCCCTTTGGGATCCTCAATAATTTTTAAGAAAGTAAAGGGGTCCTGACACCAAAAACTTTGAAAACTGTTGCTGTCAAGTCATCAAACTTTTTTTTTTCTGTTCATCGCGTTCGTTGAGTTTTTCCCTCTTTCTGTCCTTCAGCCTCTTGTTGAAGTAGTGTTGTGCTTTCCTGGAGATGGTGTGCCCATCCACGCCTTTCCTCAGTGCCAGCTTATATAGCTGCTCTCACTCCCCTGACATAACTGTAAGGCGCTCGGGGCTGAATGGTTCTTGATGCACCTTCCAGTGACTGGGCATCCTGTGAGGAGCCCTCACCAGTGCTCATCCTGGACTTCTAGGTGTCTCTTTCCTCCATTCTTTTACTGAAAAGTCTGTTTTAACCTCAAGAAGGAAACTTTTTAGTTTTTTATTATTTGCGTCCAGGCTCAGCATTTCTGATGACTTGGTCTCAAGGCTGGCCTCTTTCCAAAAGGACTCCAGTGCTTCATAATCTCTCTTAATATTCCTGAGCTCAGAAATTTTGCTTGTTCTTTATCAAAGGCAGAAAAAGTTATGCCAAGCTCTTCCTCCCTGCATTTAAAAGTTGGCTTTTGTCTCCAGGAACACCCATACCACCCTCTCCCAGGTAGTGGGTAGTACCACCGAGGTCTGGACCAGGACTCACACCTTTACCCAGCCCCACACAGCATTTCCAGGGTGGACTAAGGTGAAGCTTGGTAGCCATCACTTGCTCTCCTATGGCACTAGTGGCTTCCACAATATGGCCTTAAGTTGTCAGGGCCCTACGGTCCCCAACAGACTAGAGGGGGCCCCATAGAATGTAGTTGTTACATAAATTACTTCTACATATATTATAATCCCACAATACATCTTTATTACTGTTTTAAGTGGCCAATAACCTTTTAAAGAATATATGTATGTGTTTATAGATATATACTTTTTATAAATACATTATTTCTGGTGAGAAACCTGTCATTATTCTGTAAGTCATATATCTTTTTCTTCAGGCAAATTTTAGAATTTCCTCTTCATCTTTCTTTTTTGGAAGTTTACTGTTTGCCTATGGTTTACTTTGAATTTATCCTCCTTAGGGTTTACTGAGATTCTTGGACCTGTGGGTAGTTCTATTTCATCTATTTGGAGAAATTTGTGGCATTATCTTTTCAAATATTTTTTCTGCCCCATTATCTCTCTCCTCTCTTATCAGGATTCCTGTTACATTAGATCATAGGTCTCAGATGTTCTTTTTGGTTTTTCATTTTTATTTCCTCTTTGTTTTCAGCTTGTATAATCTCTATTAACCTGTCTCCATGTTCACTGATCCTTTCCTGCTGTTAGGTATATCAATTCAATTATAAAAATCAATTCTGATAGACACTTTTTAGCATTGCCATTTGGTTCCTTTTAACATTTTCCTTCTTTGCTGAAATTCCACCTATGTTTACATGTGTTATTCATCTTTTCCACTAGATTCTTTAAGATATTTATAATAGCTATTTAAAAGTAGGCATCTGCTAATTCCAACACCTCTGCCATATGTGGGTCAATTCTTTCAACTCTTTTCTCTCTGGTTTATTGGTCACATTTTCCTACTTGGTTTCATGACTCACTACTTTTTATTGTATGCCCAAAATTGTGTGCAAGGGAACAATAAGGGCTGAAGTCGATAAGACTTACCCCCAGAAAAGAGCATGCCCATTGCTCTGTCAGCTGCTAGCATGTGGGTAGCCTGGCGGGGCTGGGAAGAAGGGACAGTAGTGAGTGTAGCTAATCTACAGTTGGGCCTTGTTGGCAGCTTGTTCCGTGAGATTTCGTTCAAATGTTTTGGGGAAAGATCAACGCTTTGTCTTCAGCAGAACTTGGAGTCTGAGCCTCGGTGAGATTCCAGAGACCTCTCTGTGCTTTGCACCTCCTCATCCAGCTGCCAACTTTGGGAGTTGCTGGGGACTTCTATTTGCTCTGACACCAACTTCTTTATTTTGTCTTCGAAAATTGGAACTTATTTAACTGCCCAACAAGAAGAGAATAGTTCTGTACGTTATGGAAAACCAACGCTGAATTGTATGCACTGATTTATAAAATAGTTCTGAGGAAAAGACAAATGATTAACATACAATGTTAAATTTTTAAAACCAGAACATCGAGGTAATAAAAATTATATTAAAAATGATGTATACATATGGACAAGTACCAGAAGAAAGCCCCTACAGATGAAATGTCTGAGCCATTGATGTGGCAAGCTCATGAGCAGCTTTGCCTTAATGTTATGTTGTGATTTCCACTGACAATGCCAACCATACTGAGGACACAGTAGGGAACAAACTGTAGACAGATCTGAAAGAACAATAACAATTTCTTAGTCTAGGAAAGACAACCCAGAGAAGAAAGGGTCCAGCAAGCCTCTTCTCCCTTAAGGCCCAAACAAAAAGAAACTAGCTGAAAATACAGCAAGAGGACGGGGTTAGGAACAAGGAAGAAAGAGTCTTTGGGCTGTCATGGTTGTAAAGCGAAGGCTGACATGAGAGGGTTAGGAAAGAGGAATAAACATAGAAAAACCCAGATGCAAACAATGCAGTCCTGCCCATTGGTCCTTCATTAATTGACAGTAATGCCATCAGATGTCTCTGAGTAAACCATCCTCATTTCCATCACTGTTGTTATAGACTGGAACTGGTTACCAAGGGAAGCTGTGGAATTTTTCCCCAGAGGCCATTTAAAATCAGATATAGACAACCACCTGTCTAAAATAATTCAGGGAGAGACCTTCAAGATGGCAGAGGAGTAAGATGTGGAGATCAACTTCCTCCACACTAATACATCAGAAATATATCTACATGTGGAACAACTCCTACAGAACACCTACTGAATGCTGGCAGAAGACCTCAGACTTCCCAAAAGGCAAGAAACTCCCCCACGTACCTGGGTAGGGCAAAAGAAAAAAGAAAAAACAGAGACAAAAGAATAGGAACAGCACCTGCACCTCTGGGAGGGAGCTGTGAAGGAGGAAAAGCTTCCACACACTAGGAAACCCCTTCACTGGCGGAGACGGGGGGTGGGCGGGGGGGAAGCTTCAGAGCCACAGAGGAGGGTTCAGCAATAGGGGTGCAGAGGGCAAAGCGGAGAGATTCCCACACAGAGGATTGGTGCTGACCGGCACTCACCAGCCTGAGAGGCTTGTCTGTTCACCTGCCGGGGCGGGCGGGGGCTGGGAGCTGAGGCTCAGGTCTCGGAGGTCAGATTCCAGGCAGAGGACTGGGGTTGGCGGCGTGAACACAGCCTGAAGGGGGCTAGTGCACCACAGCTAGCCGGGAGGGAATCTGCGGAAAAGTCTGGACCTGCCTAAGAGGCAAGAGACCATTGTTTTGGGGAACGTGAAGAGAGGGGATTCAGAGCACCGCCTAAACAAGCTCCAGAGACAGGCGCGAGCTGCAACTATCAGCGTGGACACCAGAGACAGACATGAAACGCTGAGGCTACTGCTGCAGCCACCAAGAAGCCTGTGTGCAAGCACAGGTCACTATCCACGCCTCCCCTCCAGGGAGCCTATGCAGTCTGCCACTGCCAGGGCCCCGCAATCCAGGGACAACTTCCCCAGGAGAACACACGGTGCGCCTCAGGCTGTTGCAACGTCACGCTGGCCTCTGCCGACGTAGGCACACCCCGCATTCTGTACCCCTCCCTCCCCGCAGCCTGAGTGAGCCAGAGCCCCCGAATCAGCTGCTACTTTAACCCCATCCTGTCTGAGCAAAGAGAAGACGCCCTCAGGTGACCTACACCTCTGTAGGTGACCTACACCTACAGAGGTGGGGCCAAATCCAAAGCTGAACCCTAGGAGCTGCGTGAACAAAGAAGAGAAAGGGAAATTTCTCCCAGCAACCTCAGGAGCAGCGGATTAAATCTCCACAATCAACTTGACGTACCCTGCATCTCTGGAATACCTGAATAGACAACGAATCATCCCAAAATTGAGGCGGTGGACTTTGGGAGCAACTGTAGACTTGGGGTTTGCTTTCTGCACCTAATTTGTTTCTGGTTTCATGTTTATCATAGTTTAGTATTTAGAGTTTACTATCATTGGTAGATTCGTTTATTGATTTGGTTGCCCTCTTCCTTTTTTGTTTTTTATATATATAGGTATATATATTTTTCCCTTTTTCTCTTTTTGTGAGTGTGTATACATATGTTTCTTTGTGTGATTCTGTCTCTATAGCTTTGCTTTTACCATTTGTCCTAGGGTTCGGTCTGTACGATTTTTGTTTGTTTGTTTGTTTTTAGTATAGTTTTTAGCTCTTGTTATCATTGGTGGATTTGGTTTGGTTGCTCTCTTTCTTTCTTTTATTACTTTTTAATCTTTTATTATTTATAATAATTTAATTTTTTTATTTTAATAAATTTTATTTTTTTCTTTCCTTCTTTCTTTCTTTCTTTCTCCCTTCCTTCCTTCCTTCCATCCCCTCCCTCCTTACCTCCCTCCATCCCTCTCTCTCTCTTTTCTTTCTTTCTTCCTTCCTTCCTTCTTTCCTCCCTCCCTCCCTCCCTCCCTCCCTCCCTCTCTCTCTCTCTCTCTTTCTTTCTTTCTTTCTTTCTTTTTTCCTCCCTTTTCTTCTGAGCCATGTCGCTGAAAGGTCTTGGTGCTCCAGCCAGGTGTCAGGCCTATGCCTCTGAGGTGGGAGAGCCGAGTTCAGGACATTGGTCCACCAGAGACCTCCCAGTTCCAGGTAATATCAAATAGCAAAAGCTCTCCCAGAGATCTCTATCTCAACACTAAGACCCAGCTCCACTCAACGACCAGCAAGCTACAGGGCTGGACAACCTGTGCTAAACAACTAGCAAGACAGGAACACAACCCCACCCATTAGCAGAGAGGCTGCCTAAAATCATGAAAAGGTCACAGACACCCCAAAACACACCACCAGACACTGTCCTGCCCACCAGAAAGACAAAATCCAGCCTCATCCACCAGAACACAGGGACCAGACCCCTTCACCAGGACCTACAACAACCCACTGAACCAACCTTAGCCACTGGGGGCAGACACGAAAAACAAGGGGAACTATGAACCTGCAGCCTGCAAAAAGGAGACCCCAAACACATTAAGCTAAGCAAAATGAAAAGACAGACAAAAAAAAGTCAGATGAATGAGCAAAGTAAAAACTCACCAGACCAAACAAATGAAGAGGAAATAGGCAGTCTACCTGAAAAAGAATTCAGAGTAATAATAGTAAAGATGACCCAAAATCTTGGAAATAGAATGGAGAAAATAGAAGAAACGTTTAACAAGGACCTAGAAGAACTAAACAGTAAACAAACAATGATGAACAAAAAAATAAATGAAATTAAAAATTCTCTAGAAGGAATCAACAGCAGAATACCTGGGGCAGAAGAACAGATAACTGACCTGGAAGATAAAATAGTGGAAATAACTACCGCACAGCAGAATAAAGAAAAAAGAATGAAAACAATTGAGGACAGTCTCAGAGACATCTGGGAAAACAATAAGCACACCAACATTCGAATTATAAGGTTCACAGAAGAAGAAGAGAAAAAGAAAGGGTCTGAGAATACATTTGAAGAGATTATAGTTGAAAACTTCCCTAATATGGCAAAGGAAATAGTCAATCAAGTCCAGGAAATGCAGAGAGTCCCATACAGGATAAATCCAAGGATAAATACACCAAGACACATATTAATCAAACTGTCAAAAATTAATTACAAAGAAAACATATTAAAAGCAGCAAGGGAAAAACAACAAATAACACACAAGGGAATCCCCATAAGGTTAACAGCTGATCTTTCAGCAGAAACTCTGCAAGCCAGAAGGGACTGGCAGGACATATTTAAAGTGATGAAGGAGAAAATCCTGCAACCAGATTACTCTACCCAGCAAGGATCTCATTCAGATTTGATGGAGAAATTAAAACCTTTACAGACAAGCAAAAGCTGAGAGAGTTTAGCACCAGCAAACCAGCTCTACAACAACTGGTAAAATAACTTCTCTAGGCAAGAAACACAAGAGAAGGAATAGACCTACAATAATGAACCCAAAACAATTAAGAAAATGGGAATAGGAACATACATATCGATAATTACTTTAAATGTAAATGGAATAAATGCTCCCACCAAAAGACACAGATTGGCTGAATGGATACAAAAACAAGACCCATATATTTGCTGTCTACAAGAGACCCATTTCAGACCTAGAGACACATACAGACTGAAAGTAAGGGGATGGAAAAAGATATTTCATGCAAATGGAAACCGAAAGAAAGCTGGAGTAGCAATTCTCATATCAGACAAAATAGACTTTAAAATAAAGACTATTAGAAGAGACAAAGAAGGACACTACATAATGATCAAGGGATCGATCCAAGAAGAAGATATAACAATTGTAAATATTTATGCACCCAACATAGAAGCACCTCAATACTTAAGGCAAATACTAACAGCCATAAAAGGGGAAATCGACAGTAACACATTCATAGTAGGGGACTTTAACACCCCACTTTCACCAATGGACAGATCATCCAAAATGAAAATAAATAAGGAAACACAAGCTTTAAATAACACATTAAACAAGATGGACTTAATTGATATTTATAAGACATTCCATCTAAAATCAACAGAATACACTTTCTTCTCAAGTGCTCATGGAACATTCTCCAGGATAGATCATATCTTGGGTCCCAAATCAAGACTTGGTAAATTTAAGAAAATTGAAATCGTATCAAGTATCTTTTGCAATCACAATGCTGTGAGACTAGATATCAATTACAGGAAATAATCTGTAAAAAATACAAACACATGGAGGCTAAACAATACACTACTAAATAATCAAGAGATCACTGACGAAATCAAAGAGGAAATCAAAAAATACGTAGAAACAAATGACAATGAAAACACAACAACCCAAAACCTATGGGATGCAGCAAAAGCACCTCTAAGAGGGAAGGTTATAGCAATACAATCGTACCTCAAGAAACAAGAAGTATCTCAAAAAAAAATCTAACATTAAACCTAAAGCAATTAGAGAAAAAAGAAGAAAAAAACCCCAAAGTTAGCAGAAGGAAAGAAACCATCAAGAGCAGATCAGGAAAAAATGAAAAAGAAATGAAGGAAACAATAGCAAAGATCAATAAAACTAAAAGCTGCTTCTTTGAGAAGATAAACAAAATTGATAAACCATTAGCCACACTCATCAAGAAGAAAAGGGAGAAGACTCAAATCAATAGAATTAGAAATCAAAAAGGAGAAGTAAGAGCTGACACTGCAGAAATACAAAGGATCATGAGAGATTACTACAAGCAACTATATGCCAATAAAATGGACAACCTGGAAGAAATGGACAAATTCTTAGAAAAGCACAACCTTCTGAGACTGAATCAGGAAGAAATAGAAAATATAAACAGACCCATCACAAGCATTGAAATTGAGACTGTGATTAAAAATCTTCCAACAAACAAAAGCCCAGGACCAAATGGCTTCACAGGTGAATTCTATCAAACATCTAGAGAACAGCTAACACCTACACTTCTCAAACTCTTCCAAAATATAGCAGAGGGAGGAACACTCCCAAACTCATTCTACCTGGCCACCATCACCCTAATACTAAAACCAGACAAAGATGTCACAAAGAAAGAAAACTACAGGCCAATATCACTGATGAACATAGATGCAAAAATATCAACAAAATACTAGCAAACAGAATCCAGCAGCACATTAAAAGGATCATACACCATGATCAAGTGAGGTTTATCCCAGGAATGCAAGAACTCTTCAATATACGCAAATCATTCAATGTGATAAACCATTTGATGAACTCACTAAATGCAGAAAAATCATTCGACAAAATTCAACACCCATTTATGATAAAAACCCTCCAGAAAGTAGGCATAGAGGGAACTTACTTCAACACAATATAGGCCATATATGAAAAACTCACAGCCAACATCGTTCTAGTGGTGAAAAACTGAAACCATTTCCTCTAAGATTAGGAAAAAGACAAATTGTCCACTCTCACCACTATTATTCAACATAGTTATGGAAGTCCTAGTCACAGCAATCAGAGAAGGAAAAGGAATCCAAATCGGAAAAGAAGAAGTAAAGCTGTCACTGTTTTCTGATGACATGATACTATACATAGAGAATCCTAAAGATGCTACCAGAAAGCTAGAGCTAATCACTGAATCTGGTAAAGTAGCAGGATACAAAATTAATGCACAGAAATCTCTTGCATTCATATACACTAATGATGAAAAATTTGAAAGAGAAATTAAGGAAACACTCCCATTTACCATTGCAACAAAAAGAATAAAATACCTAGGAATAAACCTACCTAAGGAGACAAAAGACCTGTATGCAGAAAACTATAAGACACTGATGAAAGAAATTAAAGATGATACAAATAGATGGAGAGGTATACCATGTCCTTGGATTGGAAAAATCAACATTATGAAAATGACTGTACTACCCAAAGCAATCTACAGATTCAATGCAATCCCTATCAAACTACCAATGGCATTTTTCACAGAACTAGAACAAAAAAGTTCACAATTTGTATGGAAACACAAAAGACCCCAAGTAGCCAAAGCAACCTTGATAAAGAAAAACGGAGCTGGAGGACTCAGGCTGCTTGACTTCAGACTATACTACAAAGCTACAGTAATCAAGACAGTATGGTACTGACACAAAAACAGAAATATAGATCAATGAAACAGGATAGAAAACCCAGAGATAAACCCATGCACATATGGTCACCTTATTTTTGATAAAGGAGGCAAGAGTATACAATGGAGAAAAGACAGGCTCTTCAATAAATGGTGCTGGGACAACTGGACAGCTACATGTAAAAGAATGAAATTAGAACACTCCCTAACACCATACACAAAAATAAACTCAAAATGGATTAAAGACCTAAATGTAAGGCCAGACACTGTAAAACTCTTAGAGGAAAACATAGGTAGAACACTCTATGACATAAATCACAGCAAGATCCTTTCTGAGCCACCTCCAGGAGAAATGGAAATTAAACAAAAATAAACAAAAGGGACCTAATGAAAATTAAAAGCTTTTGCACAGCAAAGGAAACCGTAAACAAGATGAAAAGACAACCCTCAGAATGAGAGAAAATATTTGCAAATGAAGCTCCTGACAAAGAATTAATCTCCGAAATATACAAGCAACTCATGCAGCTCAATATCTAAAAAACAAACAACCCAATCCAAAAATGGGCAGAAGACCTAAATAGACATTTCTCCATGGAAGATATACAGATTGCCAACCAACACATGAAAGGATGCTCAACATCACTAATCATCAGAGAAATGTAAATCAAAACTACAATGAGGTATCACCTCACACCAGTCAGAATGGCCATCACCAAAAAATTTATAAACAATAAATGCTGGAGAGGGTGTAGAGAAAAGGGGACCCTCTTGCACTGTTGGTGCAAATGTAAATTGATACAGCTACTGTGGAGAACAGTGTGAAGGTTCCTTAAAAAACTGAAAATAGAGCTATCATATGACCCAGCAATCCCACCACAGGGCATATACCCTGAGAAAACCGTAATTCAAAAATAGTCATGTACCGCAATGTTCATTATAGCTCTATTTACAATAGCCAGGACATGGAAGCAAGCTAAGTGTCCATCGACAGATGAATGGCAAAGAAGATATGGCACACATATACAATGGAATATTGATCAGCCATAAAAAGAAACGAAATTGAGTTATTTGTAGTGAGGTGGATGGACCTAGAGTCTGTCATGCAGAGTGAAGTAAGTCAGAAAGAGAAAGACAAATACTGTATGCTAACACATATATATGGAATCTAAAAAAAAAAAAAGGTTCTAATGAACCTAGAGTCAGGACAGGAATAAAGACGCAGACGTAGAGAATGGACTTGAGGACACGGGGAGTGGAAAGGGTAAGCTGGGATAAAGTGAGAGAGTGGCATGGACATATATACACTACCAAAAGTAAAATAGATAGCTAGTGGGAAGCAGCTGCATAGCACAGGGAGATCAGCTCCGTGCTTTGTGACCACCTACAGGGGTGGGATAGGGAGGGTGGGAGGGAGATGCAAATGGGAGGAGATATGGGGACATATGCATATGTATATCTGATGCACTGTGTTATAAAGCAGAAATTAACACACCATTGTAAAGCAATTATACTCCAATAAAGATGTTAAAAAAATAAAAAATAAAATAATTCAGGTCCATTGAGTTAAATGACCCCTGAAAGTCCTTTAAACCCTGTGACTCTGGATTCCTGGGCTGGAAACATTAAGAAAGCTTTATGATCCTTTTTTCCTAATCCTTTACTGTGTACTCTCTGTTTGTATTTTTTCAGATTAGAATGGGAAACTTCTTCCTGCAAGTAATCCGTTCATTTCTCTCCTTGACATGAGGCTGAAATGTCAGGCTTGCAAATATCACTGGGGAATATTTCTCAGCTGCAGTTGATTATTTCTTCTTTCACTGCCAGGCGTCACATTGCCTGGAGAGAATTCACTTAGCAAAGGAGGGGCAAGGGCAGTGGGTAGCAGAGGGAAGAAACAGCATGTCCGAGAAGCTGGGGGTGAGTCTGGCAAGAAACGGGGGTAGAATTTATGGTAATTCGGCGACACAAAGCAAGAACTTAAAATTGAAAATAAAGTCTAGTAAGCCTTAGTTCTGGGTGTCTGTGTGTGTGTGTGTGCATGCGTGTTTGTTTAAAGTGCTTTAGAATGAAACAATGCCATTTGTAGCAACATGGATGGACCTAGAGATGATCATACTAAGTGAAGTAAGTCAAAGACAAATATATGATATCACTCACGTGTGGAATCTAAAAAATGATACAAGTGAACTTTGTTACAAAACAAAAACAGACTCACAGACATAGAAAAAAAATCTTATGGTTACCAAAGGGGAAACAGAGGGGAGGGATAAATTAGAAGTTTGAGATTAACAGATACACACTACTATATATAAAATAGATAAGCAGCAAGATCCTACTGTATAACACAGGGAACTATATACAATATCTTGTAATAACCTATAATGGAAAAGAATCTGAAAAAGTACATATATGTAAAATTGAATCACTTTATTGTACATCAGAAAGGAACACAACATTGTAAACAAACTATACTTCAATGAAAAATAAAAATTTAAAAAAAAGATAGATACTTCTGCAACTTCAAAGATACTTGTCAATTTTAAAAAAAAGTGCTTTAGTACATAAAATTCTACATTACCCAAATAAAGCTGTTATTTGGTCACAGCAGCTAAAAATATTAATGATGCCACACCAAATGCTTCATAAGAAATCATCCCCAGCTGCCAGAAAGCGGGGGAAGGTATCAGGCAAGATTTACATACACTTATTCAGAATGAAAAAACAGTGACCTAAAAAAATAACCAAATCAACTTGAATTTTGCCCCTGAATTTCTCATCTCTCTAATTTGTCAGTGATCACTTGTGGGGTTCCCTTTGAGGACTGCCTTTTGCTCTCCTTTGGGATGGGATTTGCACCCAGGGAAGAGATGGGGCAGGAATTATTGAAAGCCCCCTTTCGGATCAGCATTAACAATTCACGGAGCTCATCTCTAGTTCCACCTGAGGCACTGGGAAGGACACCTGACAAGCAGCAAGGCCTTGTTCAAAGTGTCTCCTAATCTGCTTTGAAACGCACAGTGGATCGGGGCCAATTCGAGGTCGACACCCCATCCTCGTTGTTTTGCGAGCTGCCTGGCTGCTCTTGTGCCAGAGGAAGTGAACAGACAGACTGATTGCAAACCCATCGGGCTTCTGACCGGCCGCTGAATGGCCTTTTGAAATGCAAACCTCCAGAGCTGAGGGTTGGAAACTCTCCTTCTATTGAGGTCCCCTGTCACACAAAGGGGAAAAAAAATAATCACCAAAAAGTAATTTAGGCTGAGTGGTTTACAAAATGAGACAGATCAAAGGGTAAACTCACACAACTGAAATGCTGAGAAGAAGGAATTTTCAACATTATTAAGTAAACCCAGTGTGGGTGAAAGCAGTTCAGTTGCAGGTGGAAAGCAGGTAAGGGGAGCTTTGGTGCCTATACCTCCACCAGACTTCATGCTGGTCCAACAAATATGTCCACAGGCAACGCTAGCCTCCAGGCAACGTGCCCTCCAGGCAACATTAGCCTCTTCTGGCTTCTGAGACGCAGCGATCTCCTGGCTTTCCTCCCACCTCCAGACATCCCCCTCCTCTGAGTCATTTGCCAGGTCCTCCTCCCCATCTCTCAGACTTGAAAGTTGGTTCTTCATGGCTTAGTCCTAGGTCTGCTTTGATTCCTTCCATGTGCCCTCTACCTGGAACACCTCATCCGCAGCCTGGTTCCTCGCCATCTCTAAGCAGATGGTCACACATTTGCTCTCCAGCCAGACTTTCTTTAAAGCTCCAGGCCCAGGGAGTTTGGGATTAGCAGATGCAAACTAGTCTATATAAGATGGATAAACAACAAGGTCCTACTGTATAGCACAGGGAACCATATTCACTCTAATTGAAACAGAGCAGGACCCCATGTCCTCAGCCTGCCTGTTGTCTGTGGAAGAACTTTAGTCAAAGAATAAGTTTAATCATAGGAGAGAAAAAATGCAGAAGCGAAGGAAAGCAAACAGGACAAAATAATAATAGTTTAGTCATTAAGCAAAGTCAAGGAACTTAATTCCTCCTCAAGGGCTATAGATAATATTCTGAGCCGCGTCCTGTGAGCTGTCTTATAGAGACTAAAACCCCCACCAGGTGGAAGAAGTTAACTACACGATGACCAGACTGTCGCCATGACATAAGCTGCCACAATCCCGAGAATTGGCCTCAAAGACAAGGGAACAAACCCACCCTGGAACTGAAGATTAACTGTACTTAAAACAGTCAAGATGAGGGTGGTCAGACCACCAATGACCAATTTCAAGATGAGCGTCAGAGCTGACTCTGCTGTTTCTGCATGTAGCCCCCTCCCTCTGCCTATAAAAGCTCTTGCCACTGATTGTCAGTGCGGGGGAGTCGGCCTTGGGCCTCATTATGCGCTCATTATAATATGTTAGCATATGCTATATGACATGCCCACAGACGCCATGACAGTTCCAAAGCTGCCCATAAAAGGCCCAAAAGTGGGTGGGGCCCCAATTCCTGGAAATCCCCACCCCTTCCCCAAGACAGAATACTCCTCCCTCTCCTTAACCTATGAAATTAGCCAGCCGGTGAACACCCCCATGCCTCCCAGCCGCTCTCACTTTCTGAGATGACCTCTTGCCCTAGGGCCACCTCTCACCTTCTAAGATGGCCAGCATTCTGCCTATGGAGTGTGTATCTCTGCTTTCACTTTACTACTGCTCACCCTTGAACTCTTTTCTGCACAAAGCCAGGGACCCTCACTCGGTGGCCCATCCCAGGAACACGCTGGAGACCCGGGACATGACCATCCTCTTGCGCCCCATTTTCTTGCAACATCTTTACAAAGCAAGAGGGGGAAGGTGGTCTCCTCTTCCCTCCCCACTTTTCCTTGGATTAATTAATCCACTTCTTACCTATCACTTTGCCTCTCGCTGAATTCCTTCTGCGCCGAGGTGCACAGAACCTGAGCTTCACTGAATCCTGAGACAAGCTGTGTGGTTTCAGTTGAAATATTGTGGGTTCAGTCCCATCTGAGGTGCAATTTCAATCCCAATCCCCCTCCCGGCTCTTGCCCAGCTCCTCCCCACGTCAGTGCCTTCAAAAGGGCTCATTTTCTCTGCCGGCACCTGCTTTCTCCCCATGAATGTGCTGGGCCAATTCCCCTCATCCTCCCAGTGTCAGCAGAATTATGCCTTCCTCACAGCACCCGTCCTATGTCCCCAAGGCCAAGTCACAACCTCCACTTGTCCAGTTTCATAGTCTCCTTGACTTTTTATTTTTGTAGGATTTGTCATGCTTTCTAATTAACCCACTCTGCAGTTACTTGTTTTCTATTTTTTGCATTGCTATATGTCCAGTGCCTGGCACTATATCCTGCACATTTAATGAAGCTATCCTGAAGGAATTAGTAAATGAATAATAGAAATAGAGATAAGATCACAAGAGAAAATTTTTCTGCCACCAAGTTACAATTTGTATATTTTTATTTCTGCGAAGTTAGTCAGATGCTCTTCCTCAATGACTCATATTGAAATCCATGACCAGCATAAACCCCAGTGGCTTTTTCCACATTAACTGATGTCAAGCCACATATGCCTCTGTGCAGAGGTAATGCATGTTTCATCTGCACGTAAAGTTTTTATCTTTAGGGGAACTATGTAATTTTTGAAACTGAATTCTGTCATCCAAGATATTAACTGTCCTCACCAGGTGTTACTTGAAAATACTATAATCATGACTGCTGTGCCTTTTTTAAAGTTGTTAAGAAATGGTGCCTTCATGCTAGCCCCACAAAACCCTGCAAATACCCCTACGGGCCTTTTTCCCAGTGTGGCAGACATAACTGGTCAATTCATCCAATAGCCATTTCTCCCAACTTTCTTATTCCTTGCTCTCTTTCAATTATAGAGGCTAAGAAAAGCCAGAAACCCAATATGTCAGCCTCCCTGTAACTAGTGGTGGCTAGTGAGACATAAAGGGACATCTACAAGGAGGAAGCAGTGTGGGGAAATACTCTGCTCCCACTTTAAAACAAACAAACAAGAAAAGGTCAATCTAACGTGTGCTCTCAACACTGATTACTCCATTGTTTCTACCTTTGAATGTGATTGTGATACCTAGAGCCATAGCAGCTATCCTGTGGCCCTGAGGTAACAAGCATGAAGGCAGAGGCAATATGAAGATGGAGGAACTTCTGAACCAGCCTATTATGCCTACGGCTAGAGTTCTTGTTTTGAGAAACAACTGTTTCTTTATTGCTTAAGCCACTATTAATTGGGTTTTCTGTGCTTTACAGTCAAACATGGCTTGAATGGTACCTTTAGTTAGAACGGCACCATGAGTCAATATTAAAAGTATAGTTGAGGGCTTCCCTGGTGGCGCAGTGGTTAAGAGTCCGCCTGCCGATGCAGGGGACACGGGTTCGTGCCCCGGTCCGGGAAGATCCCACGTGCCGCGAAACTGCTGGGCCCGTGAGCCATGGCTGCTGAGCCTGTGCGTCTGGAGCCTGGGCTCCGCAACGGGAGAGGCCACAACAGTGAGAGGCCCGCGTACCGCAAAAAAAAAAAAAAAAAAAAAAAAAAGTATAGTTGATCAGTCAGACACAATTCTGTCGAACCATAGCGAAGTCCAACCCTAATTTTTCTATTTTATTCATAAAGCTACCATGAAAGACTTTATTTCAATTTTTCCCTCAAGTCACAATACACTGAGACTATGATATTTCCCTCCTTTGACAGTTCTATAGGTTTACCATTTAAGCATTGCTCTTGGCCTGAAAAGAGTGGAGATAATAGACATATTGTGCTCAGATCCTATTTCTATGACATTTGATCTGGATTAACATTAAGCTGCTTAAGACCTTTTTCTCTGTAAGCTTCATCCTACTCTTTTTCATAATTATTTTTTAAAGTGGGCAGGTATTTTTCCTTCTGAACACTTAAAAATGAAAAACCCAACAAAACAATAAGTTCTCTGTTCTGCTCTTCCAAACTCATTCGTGGTTCTGTATCCTGAAAAATCTTCAAAAGTAAATAGAATCTTTCCAGTAAATAGAATTGTCACGGTATCCTCTGGCATTAGTTAGAATATCAGTTGGGCTTCTGTGTCATAGGCCCCAAATAAGAGTGGCCTCAATAAGAAAGGTGACTACTTCGAGCCTAACAATTCAGCCACTAAGCAGTCCAGGGTGGTATGGGAGCTCCATTTTGTCAGGCATCGCATTTCCTTCTAGCATAGCTGGTTGGCTTTTCCTCTTGGTCCAAAATGGTACCCATATCATATCCACATTCAGGGCAGCAAGATGGAAGAAGGAGAATGGAAGGTGTCCTTTCCCTTTAAGGGCATAATGCAGACATTACACACATCACTCCTGCCCACATATAACTGACTACAGCATAGTCACATGGTCACATCTAGGTGTAGGAAGGCTAGGAAATGTAGTCACTATTCTGGGGAGCCAGGTGCCCAGCTAAATATCAGGGCTTCTACCACTACAGTGAGTCCCCTACATACAAACGAGTTCCGTTCCGAGAGTATGTTTGTAAAAGTCCAACAAAGTTAGCCTAGGTATCCAACTAACACAATTGGCTATATAGTACTGTACTGTAATAGGTTTATAATACTTTTCACACAAATAATACATAAAAAATAAACAAACACACAAAATAAAGAAAACATTTTTAATCTTACAGTACCTTGAATAGTACCGTAGTACAGCACAGCAGCTGGCATACAGGGGCACATTTGCATTTTTGAAACTTCACAACTTGAAGGTTTATATTAAGGGAACTTATTGTATAGACAAAGGGAAGTGAGATTTCAAGGGACAACTTACAGCCTCTCTCAGACTTCCCCCCGAGATATATGAATTCCTGGACTGAAGTTGCAATAACAAGCAATAATGTAACAATGTACATGAAATCGAGCCAAAGGCTTGAAGCTGGCTCTTGGGCCAGCCAGAGGTCACCCACTTCAATGAGAGAGGCCCAGTATTTTTGAAGTGTCCCTATCATAGTGGTTTGTAGAATGGCTTGGACCAGCAACACAAGCATCACCTGGGAACTACTGGAAATGCAGATTCTTGGGCCCCACTTGACTTACTGAATCAGAAACTCTGGGGACGGAGCCCGTAGCCTGTGTTTTAATGAGCTCTGTGGGAGATTCTGATACATGTTCAAGTACACGCTGTAAAGTATCGCACTCCACAGGTTCGTGCTGAGCATTTATAAATTCCTACAATAAGACACCTGGCACCTGAAGAATTCTTGCGCTCAGGTGAGCAATAAACTATTTTATTAAGAGAATGTTCTGATCATAAAATGGATTTCAAATAAAATATATACCTTTATATTAAGGAGTCTTTCTTCTTAAGAAAATTTCTATTAGATTTGTTATTAACCTTCAAAAACAACGGTTGTGCAGCAGTGGATTTAAAATCAAGAAAAGGGCAAATCCTCTTCTTACTATATGATCATCACAAAGACATGGACCAGCTCTCTTTCTCAAGCAGTCAGCATCATGAACAACACATCATGGGGACATCTCACCCCAAAGGATGAGGTGCCAATGACTGATTCACTAGGTGGGGGACGTAGGGGTCTCTGGGGCATCCCTTCACACAATGCTTTCTTTTTCTAGCTCACGGATGTGAACAATTACTTATTTACACAGTCTTTCCTTTTTCTTGTGGTTTTATTACTTATAAGAGGTAAAACATCGTCTTTACAATCATTTATAGCAGAGCCTCTCAAACTTTGATTGACAGATGAATTTCCTGGAGATCTTGGTAAAACACAGACTCTGATTCAGTGGGTCTGGGGCCAGGCCTGAGATTCTGCATTTCAAACCAGCTCTCAGGTGAGGGTGATCCTGCTGGTCCACAGACCACACTGAGTAGCAAGGATTTGTAGAATAACAGGATAAAGAATAGAGGAGCTGTTTTAGAAGACCTCCCAAATTTAACTAAAGAAGTCACCACCCACAGAACTGTTCAAATTGAGCACCCAACACCAGGGAGGTTAAAAAGAAAAGATGCCTATTTACTGAAAGCAGTGGACAAAGAGAGGGAAAAAAAGGGGGCACAGGGGGCCTATTCCCCCAAGGGTTGCTCCACCCTTGCTTCCAGGGCAAGACATCATCACAGCCTAGCTGTTTTCCCTGGGAATCATTGTGGTCGATGACAGTTACTCCCTCATGTGTGCATTCATTTAATAAATATTTACTAAGCAATGATTACATGCCAAGAGGGTCACCTCGAGTCTCACAGCATCAATCGAATAAGCAGAAGCTCACCGTCATGGTCCCACATTCTGGCTAGGTCCCTGTCACTCCTTCTGTCCATCTGGGGGCTGGCTGGTCTCCTGAACCTTTCCCCAGAAGTAGAGTCTTACTTCTCATTGGGCTGTTTAATATTATAGCTTTGAGTTACACGGGCTCGTTTATATTTGGTTCCCTTGCTTTATCTTTCAGGAGACAGTGTTCTCCAGTTAGGGAGATATTTTGTCCAGGGGTGCCCCATGGGGATCTGCCTCCTCTGTTTACTTACGGAGCTAGTGTTCGGCATTTCCCCCCTCACCTCAAAAGCCTTCTTTAGCCCGCGTACCACAACTGCTGATCCTACGCTCTGGAGCCCGCGAGCCACGGCTGCTGAAGCCCGCATGCCTAGAGCCTGCTCTCCGCAACAAGAGAAGCCACCACAACGAGAAGCCTGCACACCACAACGAAGACCCAACACAGACAAATAAATAAATAATTAAATTTATTAAAAAAAAAAAAAAAAAAAAGCCTTCTTTAGCCAGGTCTTAGGGACCGAAAAAGCTATCTCTGATTTACTTTCTACTCTAAGCCCAAACATTCTCAATGTCTTAACCAAAAAATTAAAGTGCTTCTTCCTTCACTATTCCTCAAGGCAAGGTGAACTTCTGGAAATTCCCCAGACACAAGCTGACCCTGGTGGTCTTTTTCTCATCCCCTACAAAAGAACACGAACAAAACTTTCAGAACCCTTCTATTCAAGATAAGTCAAACAACCATGGAGGCCCTGGGGTAAATTAAACATATTTTTTCAAGCCCAAAATCAAGAACATGCCTGGAATATTCAAAAGTACTTATGGTGACAGAGAAACAGAAAATTTAAGAATACGCTTGTCCTAAAAAGTTTCAAACATATATTCGTCTTGGCACTGGTAGCCAAAAGTGTTCTACAGCTGACAGAGAAGGGGGGAAAGCATGCAGAAAGGAACAGAGAAAGACAAAGACTATGTGCTCCTTCCATTCACAATAGCCAACACATGGAAACCACCCAAGTGTCCATCAACAGATGACTGGCTTAAGAAGATGTGGTATATATATACAATGGAATACTACTCAGCCATAAAAGAGAATAAAATATTGTCATTTGCAGCAACATGGATGAACCTAGAGAATATTATACTTAGGGAAGTAAATCAGACAGAGAAAGACAAATACCATATGAGATCATTTACATGTGGACTCTGAAAACTAATACAAATGAATCTATATACAAAGCAGAAACAGATTCACAGACATAGAAAACAAATTTATAGCTACCAAAGAGGAAAGGGGGGTTAAGCTGGGAGTAAGGGATTAACAAATACAAACTACTCTACATAAAATAGGTAAACAACAGGGATTTACTGTATAGCCCAGGAAACTATATTCAGTATCTTGTAATAACCTATAATGGAAAATAATTTGAAATATATATATAATTGAATCACATTGCTGTAAACCTGAAACTATCACAATATTATAAATCAACTGTACTTCAATTTTTAAAAAAAGACTCTGCTTCATAGCTCTATCATTCAGGATAAGCCAGATCAGTTTTCTCAACCTATTTTTCATTATCACCTCCCCAGGGAGTCCTTTTTAGACATTTTTTCTTAATCCTCACCCCCCCTATGAAATTTCAAAACCACAGATACTTTATACATTTGTTTATTTACAGTATGTACATACTGTATATTTTCACCCATCCCAAGAACCAATTTTCACCCCCTTGGTGGCAATACTGTCCCTCTTAAGAATGCATGGGTTAGATGCTGCTTGGTAACAAAAAATCTGAAATCTTAGTATCTACTTAACAACAAAGTTGTTTCTCATTCACATTCCCTGTATATCACAGGTCAGGTGGTGGGAGTGGGAAGGGAATGGTGTGGGGGCTGCTCCCCAAATCTCTTCACCCCAGGGTCCAGGCGGACAGAGAAACCACCGATTCCATTGTTGCTGGATGCCAGTGGCAGAGGGGAAAGAGCAGTCAGGAAGGTCTCACACCTGCAATTAAATGCTGCAGCTCAGGAGAGACACATGTCACTTCTCATCTCAGTTCATTGGCCAGAAGTAAGCCATACGGTCCCCACAACCACAGGGGCCCAGGAAGTTTAATTCTACTGTGTGCCCAGAAGATGGAAAGCAGGAGGAAATAATAGGTAAAAGCGCCCCAAAGCTCTCAAAACAACCTTGCCTTTGGACAGCACTGCTATCAAAGAGGACATATATACAGAGAGGCTCTTGGGACCATAGGGTGTAGCCTTTCCTTGTCCAAGACTCACCTGAGTTCTTGGCAGAATTAACCCACACAGACACGCCCACTTCCCTATCACTCTGGCCAGTGTCCAGTCCATTCAGCCCCAGCTGCTCTGTAGCCTCAACACCACATCCTCTTTTCTCTCCCTTCCTCTTCTGCTCCAACTCCCCAACTAACGATCTAAACCAGCAACAGGAAGTTAGGCGGCTAGGAAGGCTGTCTATTAGAGAAACTCTTTCAATTGCAAAATGGTTCAACAGCCAGCACCTTTCAGGGAAGAGGATGAACTAGATACAGAGAATTTAACACCCAAGCAAGGGTCATCATCAAGATGAAACAAAGTAAGTGCTCAATAAACACCTGATAGATCAACGAATACAAGGTTGGACAAATCCATGAATGAAAAGCATGGTGTGCAGCCCATTTTCCATAGTCCTCAGCAGTACATTTTCCCCTTTATTGTTCTTTTCCTGATCTCCATGCGGACCAGTGTCATATCACAGTCTTAGCTTCACAACAAGCTCTGTTTCCTTGTGGTCCCATCATTGGCTTGCAGATGGGTTCTGTGTACCTGTGTCTACGGCTCCACTTCCTCCTTCCTTCCTCTCTGTTTGAAGGCAAGGCCCTGTGACTTGGCATCTTCTCTAGACTGTCCTGTATCCTGTCTGACCTGTGACTATCCAGGTCTCATGCTAACCCCCCACAAATTCTCCAGAAAAAAGAACCTCCTGGCATAAACACACTGACTGTGAAACAATGACATTGACAAGCAGAAAGAAAGTAACAGGATATTGTTGCAAAATGTCAGAAACATGTGCACACAGACTTGTGCAGGTTCAGCCAAGAATTGTTTTATGGGTTTGGTTGTCTCTTATTTTATTGGAGGGCATTATGGTAAGTGAAATAAGTCAGACAGAGAAAGACAAAAACTGTATGGTATCACTTACATGTGGAATCTAAAATTGCAACAAACTAGTGACTATAACGAAAAAGAAGCAGAATGAGATACAGAGAACAAACCAGTGGTTATCAGTGGGAAGAGAAGAGGGGTAATATAGGGGTGGGGGAGTGGGAGGTACAAACTATTATGTATAAGATAAGCTACAAGGATATATTGTACAACATGGGGAATATGGCCAACATTTTGTAATAACTGTAAATGGAGTGTAACCTTTAAAATTGCATTAAAAATTGTTTAAAGAAATAGAGGAATGAAAAGGAAGGCCCTATGAAGACACAGCAACACTGAGACACACCTAAAGAACACCATGTGAGGATGGAAGCAGAGAGTGGAGTGATATATCAACATGCCAAGGAACACCAAGGGTTGCTGGCAACCACCAACAGCTAGGAAGAGGCAAGGAAGTAATCTCCCCTAGAGTCTGCATGGCCCTGCTGACACCTTGATCTCAGACTTCTGGCCTCTGGACTTCTCATTTTTTCTCTGCAGTGAGAGAATAAAGTTCTGTTACTTTAAGCCACCAAAAATAAAATATTAATAAAATAAATAAAATGAAGTGAAACAAAATAAAAACTGATGAGGCAGGCGTATAGCAGTCAGCAGTATTCACGTTTGCACATATAGCTACGTGATCAGGCAACTGCTCTCAAAAATTATGAACTATGAACAAGAACAAATCAACTATCCATATTTAGGCAGTTCAAGTGTCCAAGCAGAGACTTGTCACGTTCAGAGCAAAATATCTACTTGGAAATATGAAAATGTTATTGAAGCCCCTCTTGGGAGTCAAGGGCTAGGGTGAGGATGTGGGAATGGGAACAAGCCTTTCTGTCTTACAGAGGGATGCAGTGAATAAAAAATATCCTTGCAGGAAAGGAGAAGAAGAAGAGATTCCCTGCCAGCAGAAACGTTTTGGGTCAGGAATTCTAGAATCAAGCCTCAGAAAGGGCAACATAAACTTGCTTTGAACACAAATCTTATATCATTAACACACTAGATGGCCATCCGGGTTGTCTCTATCCTGTAACATGTCAATCCTTGCTGTGTGCTTCTGAGACATAGATCACAGATTTCTATTTCCACCTCCAGTAATCTGATATGTTTGACAACGTCACGGAGAGGAGAGAATGCAAAAAGCATGGAAGGAAAAGGACCCCACTTTGCCCTTTTGATGCAGGCAGCCTGTTCAGCATGTGTCACCGGAGCAGGACACAGACAGGCACAGACCTCGGCACGAGGGGTGACGTGCGCAACAGGACAGGGGAGCAACATTTTAATGGAGAAGAAGAGACAACAAGTAAGTACATGAACAAATGGATGCACTATCATGAGCTAATAAACGTGGAAAGAAAATGAAACAGAGTAAGGTGGTTTTCTTACTGATCTGGAGGTTGGCTGTTACTTTAGATAGAGCGGTTACTTTAGAATGCATGAATAAGTCCAAAGACCCTGGGGTGGTCATGAGCTTGGTGCATTCAGGAACAGAAAGCAAGCCACATGCCTGCGAAGGTGAGGAGGGTGATGGTGAGAGGAAGCTGGAGCAGCGAGTTGAACGTGGATCACGTGAGGACATGGGGGTCTTAAAGACCAGGGTCAAAAGTTTGAATTTCTCAGTACATGTAGAATGTGGCCCGTCACAAGGCAGAGTGAGGAAAGCTGGCCTCGGTTGCCTCCCTGTGTGTTGAGGGAAAATTGTGCAATGACACCTCACAGCTGTGCCAAGTTGTGATAAGAAAGCTGACCTTTCATAGTCTCACATCGGGCAGTTGTTGCTTAAAGGCCACCCCAGGAAAAGTGGGTTCCAGTATCCTGAGGGCAGACCTCTGAAAAAGAGCTGCAAGTGGTAAATACTACAAGCAAAAGCACACTGAAGCATAGACACACACACACACACAGCAAAATCAGATCCTAGAGGGTTGAAAGAGTTCCTATATCATCCACTACACAGCCTAACTGAAATACCTAGTTTCAAAATAAGTTCCCACCATTTACTCCCTCTGTGATCTCAGTCTGCTCCTCTATAGAATGTATATAATCATAGTACCCACCTTATGGGGTGATTCCAGAGACTTAAATAATGATAATGCATTTAAATTCTAGCACAATGCCTAGCATATAGTAGACACTCAATAAAATTTTTTCCCACCTAATCAGGCATTCCAAAATTGCTGCACTGATCTAATAGAATATTTTCCCATTCATTGCCTTCTCCATACTCATATGAGATCATAAAAACTCCACCGATTTCCATAAGCATAATAGCTTTATAATAAGGTCAGTTGGTAAGCTAGGGGGTTATCCTCAGAACTTTCAAAGAGAAATATAACTGCATTCCCACCTAATTATACATCAAGACATCCTTAAGAATCTCTCTTCCCCCTGGGGAGGACAAATAGTATTCTTAATAATAACCAGGGACTATCATTAGCTATCACAAATAGATTTAGAAATCACAGATGTCCAAAAGACTTCAATCAAATTCTTCATATTTGGGTCCATTATGGGTGATAATAGAGTTATGTCTGCTTCATGGATTCTTGGATGTATTTCACTGCTTCTACAATTGCAATTCAAATGCTATCCTACTTCCTAATAATGAAGGCACAGGTTCACTTCAGCAGAATTTTTTTAACTTGATTAAAGGACCCAACATCAAAGAATCTCTGTTTAGCACTCAATGGGACTTTAAATCTTTAATCATGTTCTCATGTAGTTCATCAGCCCACTTCCCAGCACCTACACTTTGAGCTGTTTCCAGGTTGGCCTACGTCTGGCTATGGTTGGCTCATTAAAATGAGCCCACAAGAAACAAAGGATGATCTAAGATATGGGAATTCAAAACCACAGGGTCCGGTATAGGAGCCAGGTCAACGGCAAGATACCACTCAGCTCAGAGTCTGGCTGGAAAGGAGAGTAGTACATTCCATTCCTTAAAGTCAACACAGTCTATTTATGTGGAAATTAAGGGGACTTGATTGATAAAGATTTTTTGTGAAAAGTAGTTGTCTTAGATTTCTAAATAAAGATGGATAATCCTCTATGGTTTTCTCCCTTTTCAGCCAGACTCCAATGAAATTCCAGTAAAAGAATAAAAAATTGTGTTAACACAAAAGGACAAAAACAGAAGGGAAGAGGAGATAGCAAAGGAATGAAATTAGAGGTGGGACTGAAAATGGAGCAATTAAAACCCACATACTGAACTACAAGAACCTCTTCTTTCTCCTTCCACCTGCCCCAAAGTGACAGTAGCCAAGTAATTTACTGTCCCTTCATACCACTCCATCTGCAAGCTGGACTCTCTTCCGTAGGGAAGCTAACAACACAAATATAAGCTCTTTCGAGACAGGTAAAGCCCCCTGATAAAAATACCCCCCCATTACCTCATCATCTTCAGATGAAGCCCACCAGTGGAAAGGTCCCCTCCCCATAACACACAGATTCCAGTCTGCTTTCTGGTGCTTTACTCTCAATTATATATGGAAAGCCAAAGATCGCCAGTTATGAGAGCAGATTTCTGGCATGGAAGACATCAAAACAAACAGAAAAAGAAGGATCTGAAGGAAACAGAGACAACAAACAGAAAAGAAAAGTTTGAAAAACCTATAGTATGTATTTTTAGAAAGCTAAGAGAAGGTATTTACATTTGTGAAACAAGAATAAGAAGCTAGTAAAAAGTATTAGTCAAAGCACAGTGAAGAGCTATCACGTAAAATTTAACTGAAATTAAATTTTTGATGGAAAGGCTAGATGGCAAATTTGCAGAACTTACATTGGAGGAAGGGAAATTACCCAGAAAGTAGAACGATTTTCCAAAGACATGATAAATGGGAGGGAAAATAAAACAAAATTAGATAACCCAGGAAGTTCAATATTTGAATAATATGAATTCCAGAAATAACAGAGGAAGGGAATAGGTAAAATTATCAAAGTCGCAATACAAGAAGATAGCCCATGGCTGAAGACTTGAGTCTCTAGTTCTCTAAGTGACAAATACAATGAATTATCATCTGTGTTTTAGTAGAGGCTCAAACAAAGTCACATCCTCATGAAAAATCAGGACATCTGGAATAAATGAAGACTCTAAACACTTTCACAGTGAGAAAATATGTCACATAAAAATATTGGAAACAAGAATGGCCACCCTAGGTGCCTCCAAATTTCTGAGGGTCATTATTCTTAATCTAAAATTCTATACAAGGTCTAATCATCAATCAGGTACAAGGAGAAAATACATTTTCAAGCATGAAATGTTCAAATAAACAAATCTCCCATGCACCCTTTTGATGGGAAGCTATTAAATAATATGCTTCAGTGAAAGAAAGAGGAAGGTATGAGTTTTAGGACACATCCTTTCTTCTTCAACAGAAGGAAAAAGTGGAGGGAATTCACAAGCAGATTGTATAGGGAAGACTCATAATGATAGCAGAGTGGAGTCCTAGAGATCAACCATTTCAGATGGAAGGCAGATGGCTGTAGGGAGAGCTCCTGAGTGGAAAAAAAAAATGGAACAGATTATTTGATGTGTTTGATTGTTTGGAAAAAAAATATGTGTGTGTATATATATATACACACATACATATATACATATACATATAAATGGCTACCATTAACAGATCAGTGAGAGCAGCATTTGGGAAAAAATAAAAAGAATTCTATAGAAAACTAATCAAAAGTGAAAACAGGCAACTGTGGTTGCCAGAGGTGGGGCAGGAGGTTAGTGACCCATGAAGGGGGTCAAAAAGTACAAACTTGGAGTTATGAAATAAATAAGTCACGGAGATGTAATGTACAGCATGGTGACTAGAGTTAATAATATTGTATTGCATATTTTAAAGTTGTTAAGAGCGTAAATGGTAAGGGTTCTTATCACAAGAAAATAATATTCTGTAACTATGTATGAGGACAGATGTTAACCTGACTTATTGTGGTGATCATTTCATAATACATACAAACATGGAATCATTATGTTGTAGTCCTGAAACTAATATAATGTTCTATGTCAGTTAGACCTCAATTTAAAAAATAAAAAAGCAGAGGCAACTAGGAACTCAAAAAAACAAAAATTGTATTAAAATGCAACCATAATATATTACATTTCTCAGCAGTGACTGACATTTATAAATTAAAATGATATAAACACCAACTCATGATTGAACCAAAATTATGAAAGATTGGGTAGATGGCAGATAGAGGTGGAAAGAGAATTGCAGAGAGGGGTATAAAACAGTGAAATTCTCAACTGCCCAGCAGGAAATCAAAAAAATAATGTGAAGAATTAACAACATAAGAATATTATTTGGCATGTGGAATTATGTATCAGAAATAATTTCTAAAAAGGATTGAAAGTGGTTATTTCTGGGGATTGGAGGTAGGGAATGATAAGTGTTTTAACACAGTTTGGATTTTTTTACTATATACATATAAAACTTTCATATAAATAATTTTTTTAACTGTGAGGAAGGAATAAGAAAGATCACTGGCAAACCAAATGCAACAATATATAAAAAGGATCATAAACTTATGATCAAGTTGGATTTATTCCGTGGACACAAGGATGGTTCAATATTCACAAATCAATGTGATACCCCACATTAACAAAAGGAAGGATAAAAATCAAACGATCATCTCAATAAATGCAGAAAAAGCATTTGACAAAATGCAGTATTCATTAATGATAAAAACTCTCATCAAACTGGGTAAAGAGATAACATATCTCAACATAATAAAGACCATTTATGACAAACCCATAGCTAACAGCATACTCAATGGTGAAAAGCTAGATAGAGGTATGGGATTAAAGAGATACAGACTATTGATACTATGTATAAGATACATAAACAAGGTTATATTGTACAGCACAGGAAATTATAGCCATTATTTTATAATAACTTTTAATGGAATATAATCCTTTAAAGTGCTGAATCATTACACTGTACACCTAATACTAATAGAATATTGTAAAGCAACTGTACTTCAATAAAAATAAAATAAGGAGCAAACTAAACAACAAACAAATAAATAAACCAATAGGAAAAAAAAGAAAGAAAAAGGGTCATTGGCTTCTGTGACCCAATCTCTATCAACAAATGCCCACAGATACAAAATTGTTCTTGTTGAAATGGTGCCCAGTTCAAAAGTCTCTAAGGAAACCATAACCCACTCAAAAAGACTTTTAAAAACTAAACCAAAAAGAAAAACTAAACCAGTTTGGAACTAAAAATAAAAAACATATTTAGTTCCCTAGAAAACAGATTCAAATCAAATAAATAAAATATCAAGTTCACTTTATGTTCAAGTCCAAAAATATATATTGGTCTTTTTTTTTTTTTTTTTTTGCGGTACGCGGGCCTCTCACCGCTATGACCTCTCCCGTTGCGGAGCACAGGCTCCGGACGCGCAGGCTCAGCGGCCATGGCTCACGGGCCCAGCTGCTCCGCGGCATGTGGGATCTTCCCGGACCGGGGCACAAACCCGTGTCCCCTGCATCGGCAGGCGGACTCTCAACCACTGCGCCATCAGGGAAGCCCTGGTCTTTCCATTTTAATCTTCTTTGATCATTTTAATGTGTATGTATATATACACATATATATACACACATATCACTCTTTATTCAAACCTCCCGAAGATACGGATTCTTATTTTTCATACTTCACTTTTAGTCATTTTGATTAAGTGGTTAACTTTGCAATCCAGTTATTGGTCTTCCTTTCTTTTAAGGTAGGGTCTTCAGATAAAATACAAGATGACCAGTTACACTTGAATTTCAGATAAAGAACAAATTTTTTTCAAATAATATGTTCAAATATTGCAATGGACACACTTATCCTAAAATTATTCATTGTTTATCTGAAATTCAAATTTAACTGGGCATCTTAATTTTTATTTGCTAAATCTGACAACCCTATTTTAAGGGTTTCCTCTATCGAACTCATCTCATATCTGCTTCTGAATCAGTCTAAGCTGCAGCTGTTGTTTTCATCACGTCCTCCCTCTTCACCATTCTCAGTCCATCTCAAGCCATCATTTCTTTGTGCCTGGTCATTCCAGGACCTCCCAGGCCCTTGTTCATCCTGAAGAGGTGTAGCCTCTGTCTTGCTGGCCTCAGCCAAGGTGTGATGCAGAGCTGGTGGAGTTTCCATTTGCTCTCTGCCTCTTGACACCTGCCGACACCACTAACAGAGTCTGTGCCTTTGTAAAAGATTTGGTGACACAACACAGAATACTAAATATGACTTAGAGTAAAATAGGAAAAGAAAAACATGGGAAGACTTCACTTGGGACCTTCTCAGGGGAAACTCTAGTTCCCAGCTCATTTTCTTCTCCTGTGGTCCACGACCATCACATCCTCCTCTAGTTGATGAAACCACTTCCCATAGTCCTTCAAAATATGACTTCCCTCCCTCTTTTACGAGCGCCCACTTCCTACCCGCAGGCCTCACACTTCCCCTCCCAGAGGAGTTTACAGGGATCAAGAATCGCCCATCAGTGGTGGAAATGTTCCATATGTTGACTGTAGTGGTGATTACGTGAGTACACACATTTGTCAAGCTTCATGAATTCTACACACTGAATGCACGCATTTAATGATATAGTGATACCTCAATGAAATGGATTTTTGAAAAATATCCCCTAGCTGTACTTTTACTGAAGCATAAGTTAATCATTCTGGAATCTGAAAGAACACTACAGGGATTTCAGCAGCCTGGGATTTTGCATTCCAAGTTTAGATTTCCTCAAGTTCTAGCACCAGTGTAAAGTGAAGATGTGCCTCCCTTGGTTTCTTGTGGTGGCCTAGTCTCTTGTGGGTACCTCTGAATAAAACACACACACAAACACACACACACACCCCTTAGAGATGGTACAATATAGTCCATCTAAATATCTTATAGGGACTTTCCTGGCAGTCCAGTGGTTAGGACTCGGCGCTTTCACTGCTGAGGGCACGGGTTCAATCCCTGGTTGGGGAACTAAGATCCCACAAGCCACATAGCACGGCCAAAAAGAAAAAAAAAAAAGGAAAATTATTTAATAATCAACTCTTTATGTGACCTGGAGACACAAGCAAGATGGCGCTTGGTGGAACCATTCCATCAAGACAAAAGCATTGGTCTCTCTACACAAATGCACTTGCATGTGAGGCAATATTGAAAATAGAATAATTAAACAGGGATATCCTCTGAACTGGTACAGGTGGGGTGGTGGGGTGGAGTCGGGGAGATGTTTAATATTGTTTTACAGGAATTGTCTTGGTTTCCAGGATTTTTCTACTCAACAAAGGGAAGATTCCATTTTCGGCTCAAACTCTAATCAGGAAATTATTCTTAAAAAAAAAAAAAAAAAAAAGAGGGAGAACAGCTGAAAAACTCCTCACTACTCCACAGCCCACAAACAGGACAGACAGCAGACCGGAAGAGTCTCAGCTCCAACCTGATAAAAGCCATTTCTGAGTAACAAATAATTTATGGCCAGGCATTTTGTATATAATACAGGAGGAAAGCAAACCTCTTAAGTCAAGAGCGGGTACGTAAGTGAACCTTCTGGAAGCACATAAACAGACATGGGCAACTTTCCATAAACTTTAATAAATAAGTGCTTTGATATTAAAAAGAGGGAGAAGAAAGAAAGAAAAAAATAAAATAATCTAACACAAAACCAAGACAGAGCAAAGGGTCTCCAGTAAGCAGTGTCAAAAGAAACAAAGGGAAGAGGATTATGGTCAGCAGTGGAATAATGAGTAATATTGACAACTATCTTGAGCAGTCACTGTGTGCCCAGGACTATTCCTAAGTGTTTTATATGCATTTGATCCTCACAACAGCCCTGTGAGGTAAGACAAAACTGAGGCATCCAGACTTCAAGCAACTTGCACAAAATCACACTGCAAGTGAGTAGCAGAGTCCAGATTTGAATCCATCTCCATCTGTTTGCAAATCCTTAGCCCTTGCCACTATGCTCTAGTCTCTTGCTACTCAAAGTGTGATCCATGGACCAACCGTAGCACGAGCGTCCCTCTGGAGCCTCTTAAAATGCAGAATCTCAGGTGGCACTCCAGACCTGCTTAATCTGAATCTGCATTTTAGCAAGACCCCCAGGTGATTCTATGCATATAAAAATTTGAAATGCACTATCTAGTCCCTTTCAGAAGACAGATCAGTCTTATCTGGTTCGGATTCATCACCAGTTCCTTCACGAGAATGTACTGAAAATGGATATAAGAATCTCTTGTATAGAATTCATAATTATTTTAAATAAATTATGCTCTTTTTTTGCAGTAAGTAAAATACACATTCCTTGTTAGGTTCTTTCATGTTGCAGGGACTAGGCACTCCTAAGTTACTTTACAGTTACACTCAAAACTTTTCCAGCAAGTACCCTTAATAGCTAAGCTCACACCTCCAGAGGTTCTAGGAGCCATACCATTTTCTCTTTCTGTCTTCCTTATCTTCCGTTTTTTTGTAAACAACTTTACTGAGAAGATTCACCTGTTAAATTTACAATTCAATGATTTTTAATAAATTCAATGAACTCACTGAGTTCTACAACCATCACCATAATCCAGTTTTAGAACATTTCTATTACTCCAATACGATCCTTCATGCCTACTTACAGTTAATCCCTACTCCCATCACCATCCCCTGTCTCTGTAGATTTGCCAACTCTGAACATTTCATATAATTGGAATCATACAATATGTGGTCTTTTTCATCTGGCTTTTTTCATTGAGTATAATCTTTTTGAGGATTATCCATACTGTAGCCTATAACAGTACTTAATTTTTTACTGCTGAATTGTCCATTGTATGGACCCATAGCCCTTTAGATTGTTTAGCAAATTTGAAAAAAAATTTTTTGAAGCCTCAATATTTATCTTTAAAATTCATTCCAGTGTTGCATGTGTCTGTGTTGGCCTGAATATAAAAATGTTTTAAATAACAAATTAAATCAAAAATTCAATCTTTGCTCCAGTCCACCTTAGACTCCATCAATATGAGACATATAAACTTGGGTGATGAGAGTTAGTGCTAGGGAAACACAGGGAGGAGAGAAAGATGTGGTCATATAAGTCTTTAGTCATTGCAAACTAATCCTTCTGTAATTTGTTCCAAGTCCCAAGATAAAAATGCCCCACCAGGTACTGGTATAAAGAGACAGCAGAATGAGATGGCCCATCATGATGATTACAGTCAAGATTTTGAGGACTAACTATGAAAAACAGTATGGAGGTTCCTCAAAAACTAAAAATAGAGTTGCCATATGATCCAGCAATCCCACTCCTGGGCATATATCCTGAGAAAACTCTAATTCGAAAAGATACATGCACCCCAACATTCATAGCACCTCTGTTTACAATAGCCAAGACATGGAAACAACCTAAACATCCATTGACAGGTAGATGGGTAAAGAAGATGTGGTACATATATACAATGGAATACTACTCAGCCATAAAAAAGAACGAAATCATGCCATTTGCAGCAACATGGATGCAACTAGAGATTATCATACTAAGTGAAGTAAGTCAGAAATAGATAGACAAATATCATGTGATATCACTTATATATGGAATCTATAAAATATGACACAAATGAACTTATCTACAAAATAGAAACAGATTCACAGACATAGAGAACAGACTTGTGGTTGCCAAGGGGAGGGGGAGAGGAGGGACGGATTGGGAGTTTGGGATAGCAGATGCAAAACTATTTTATATAGAATGGATAAACAACAAGGTCCTATTGTATAGCACAGAGAACTATATTCAATATCCTGTGATAAACCATAATGGAAAAGAATATGAAAAACAATGTGTGTGTGTGTATATATATATATATATATATATATATATATATATATATATAAAACTGTGTCACTTTGTTGAACAGCAGAAATTAACATAACATTGTAAGTCAACTATACTTCAATTAAAAAAGAAGAAATGCATGTAAGATTTTGAGACTGGAACAATGAAAAAAATAATAACATCACTCCTTAAAAAATATTGCTTAATAAAGGACTTTTCCTATTACACCAAACAAGTAACTACCCCTCACCCTAATATCCCAAAAGCTTACTCTTAAAGGGAAGCCATTCCTTGTTCTAAAGTTATTTTTGTTGGCTTTGTCAAATCTTGGAACAGCCATGTAAGAATGTTAATTAACTCACAGATGATCACCTCGTTGTTCCCTAGCTGAGACTCTATTAAAAGCACCATCAAGTCACCCAGTGCAAAAATCTTGGCTTCTAATATCATTTTCCAATAAAAGAAACCAGAGCTCCTTGGAGATATAGTTGATTCTAGGAGTGGGGCAGGAAATATACAAGATGATCCCGGAGCATCTTGTCGTACCAGAAAGTAAGAAAGTGCTCCCCAAAATCATAATGAGGATATGTCAAAGGGGCACAACAGCCAACCTGAAAGAGCTCCCAAAGGCCAAAACAGGGACAATTTGAGAAACAGAATAAATAATGTAGGATTGAATTAAAATCCAAAGTGCAAAATAAACTTTGGTCCATGAGACCATACTGTTATAAATAAAGTACTGAATAAATTAAAAAATGGAGCAGAAAAGGCGATCTCCCATACAGAAAATTCCAAATATTTTGTGTAAATACTCCTCTTTGAAGGAAATAGAACTTAACTCCCCACCCATTGGGTGTAGGCTGCATTCAGTGACTTGCTGCCAACAAGTAGAGTGTGTTAAGAGAGAAAAAAGTTACTTCACCAAGGAGAAGCCTGGTAGCACTGCCTTGGCCAAGTGACCGAGATGGACATCATCAGTGATAAGTCATCTTGAAAATACAGACCATTTAACTCATAAGGTGAGAAGGGCAGTTTACCTCTGTGGTCTTCCTCCCAAGAAAACCATAACCTTAGTCCAGCCATGAGAAAAACATCAGACAAACCCAAACTGAGGAGCGTCCTACAAAGTACAAAGTACATCCTACAGGCACTGGCCAGTACTCCTGCCAACAAAGAATGTCTAAATGTCTGAGGACCGTCACAGCCCAGAGGAGCTTACAGAGACATGACAACCAAATGTAGTGTGGTGTCCTGGACGGGAGCCTGGCAAAGAGAAAGGACATGGGAAAAAGTAATGAGACCTGAATAAAGTATGGAGTTTCGTGAATAGTAACGTACTAGTGCTGGTTCCTTAGCTGTGACAAATGCCGCCTGGTAAGGTAAGATCTTAACATTAGGGGAAACTTGGTATGGGGTATATGGGAACTTTCTCTACAATCTTCATAACTTTCCTGTAAATCTATGCTATTCTAAAACAAAACATTTAATTTTAAAAAACAGGGACTTCTCTGGTGGTCCAGTGGTTGGGACTTCACCTTCCATTGCAGGGGGGTGTGGGTTCGATTCCCGGTTGGGGAGCTGAGATCCCACATGCCTCGCGGCCAAGGAACCAAGATGTAGAACAGAAGTAATATTGTAGCAAATTCAGTTAAGACTTTGGAAATGGTCCACATCAAAACAATCTTTAAAAAAATGAAAATGAAAATAAATAAATAACAGACATAAGTTACAACCAGGGTTACTTCAGAAATCTCTCTACAGAGAAATATGCAACCAATTAGCCTAACCAATCGACAACACCTAATAGGCAACTGACGGTTATCTGAAGAGAGACTCTTTTGTTCTTTTTATTTTTGGCTGCAGTGGGCAGCTTGTGGGATATTAGCTCCCTGACCAGGGATCGAACCCAGGCCCTCGGCAGTGAGAGCGCGGAGTCCTAACCACTGGACCACCAGTGAATTCCCTCTTTCGTTCTTTTTTTTTTCTTTCGGTACGCGGGCCTCTCACTGTTGTGGCCTCTCCCATTGCGGAGCACAGGCTCCGGACGCGGAGGCTCAGCGGCCATGGCTCACGGGCGCAGCCGCTCTGTGGCATGTGGGATCTTCCCGGACCGGGGCACGAACCCGTGTCCCCTGCATCGGCAGGCAGACTCTCAACCACTGCGCCACCAGGGAAGCCCTCTTTCGTTCTTTTTAAGGAGTCACTCATGCCCAGGCTGATGTCATCCACAGCCCAAGGTTTTGAGCTGCATGATGATGACTCACAGAGCTATACAGCACTGTCCCCAGCCCCTATTCAAATACCCAGAGCTTGATAATGTTTCCATGTGGCTGTCACCCAGGTCCCCAAACACAGGTGTATAGTTGTTGGCTATTATTATAACGGTTCTAATATCCAATGCAGACTCATTTTCTGGAAAGCTGATGTTTGTGAGTGCAGCATCCTGGCTGGCCCTGGTGTTTTGCTCAGCCTTTAAAACGGATAAATACATGTTATAAACCATACGTGGAAAAGGTCCACTAGCAAATAACCCAGCCATTCCTAAATGGTCAGAGCAGTCCTTGGAGTCAATCACTGAAAATAAACTGAAGCCAGTTTTTTGGGTATGGTATTGATGAGGTGGGAGTGGAGATTATGAATAATGTCAGATCCCTCCCTAAGGCTTCAAAATTGGGAAGTTGGGACCCGAGGCTGGGCCAAGGATGGGAATTCAGCCTCTCCCTTGCAATTATTTTCCATCTTTCATTCATTCTTTCAACTATTATTTATTGAGCACCTACAATGAACTGGTAACCCTGGCCTATTGTCTAAGGCCAGGGGCCCTGGACAAGCAGAAAAGAAGACAAGTGGAACCAAGAATGCAACTAATCAAGCCCAAAACTGCCTGCATGCAAAAGTCTAAAGTTCTTTCCATCATCCAAGAGTAGCTGGCGTACAGTATGATATTAACTATTTGTTGAATGAATGAGTGCACACATCAAAGCTTTCCCTAGATACCAATGTGAATACCTAGAGGAGGAAGCAAACTAAGGAACTATTCTGAAGAATCCACTTCCTGTGTGTCAAAGGAAGACTCGGTTCCCTATTTTTCTTTACGACCAGTGACTTTGCCCCACACAAGTCCAGTCACTTATGAAACAAAAATAAAATAACTGTATCTAAGCTGACTAAGGGAAGAGGCTTTGGAATGATAACACACAAGAGTGAATTGCAGGTCTTTCCTACCAAACACACTTATACCAGGGCCCCTGTGACACAAAGTGACGGACTGAGTATAAAGAGCTTGTTCTCAAGCCAGACACATAATTAAATTATTACAACGTTGTTCCTGTATCTCCCAGGTCTCTCTGATCTTAAAATTAGCTGAACAAGATCAAAACATCTTTAATATAGACTGAATGATCGTTTGTGAACAAATCTCTAAAAGTAGAGTAATCACATGATGTTCTGGAAAAAGTACTGAATTAAGAATTGACAGCTGCACCATTTAGCTCTTCATAGAACTTTAGGTGTGTTATTCCACTTCTCTGTGACTCTTTTTCCTTTCGTAAGAAAAGAGGGTGGGTGAAGAGTTAGACTACATTATCTCTAAGGTCACTTCAGGGTCTGAAACATTGCAATTCTAAGAGTATTGCTCGAATAATAATAATTTTATTATAATAGTTACTCATTGGTTGTATTTACTGTGTCAGACACCATTCTATATACTTTTCAAGTATGGTCTCATTTAACCCCCAACAACTGTATTGGGTAGCTGTTAGTATGCTCATCCTCGATGAGGAAACTGAAGCACAGAGGGTTGAAGGTCCCAGGCAGTCCTCATGGTGCACAATACCAAGGGTACAGGTCTGATGTGTATATATTTCTGTTAACACAGTACCTGGAAAATTGATGATTGCCCATACACGAAATCAAGCAGCTCAGCTTCAGAGTCTGTACACATAGCCTCCACCTACACCAACAGTTCTCGCAGGGTAGCCGCCAGAACAGAATGGTTAGCGTCATCTGTGAACTTGGCAGAGTGCTAATTCTTGACCTCAGTCCAGGTCACAGAATTCCAGGTCACAGAAGCTCTGGGACCGGGACCAAGCGCTCTCTCTGAACAAGCCCTCTGGCTAATTCTGAGCTGGAGTTTGAGAATCACTGCTCCATGACTCTTAGGAGATGTGATGATGGAAGTCAGGGAGTGAGGAGTGTGAGGCTGGGGCATCATCAAAGTCATCTACTCTAGATGACCTAAGGGTTCCTTAAACCTTAACAAGAGAACCTGCAAAAGTAGTCAACACTGCAGGCTGGTTACCTTTAGAGAGATCATCTTCTTTTAACATAGCACTGCAATGAACAAAGAATAAGAAAAACTCCATTTTTTTTTCCCTTAAAATTATTGTCCATGACCATTTTTTCCAGGTTGAGATATCTTCAGGACTCATCTCTGAGTTTCCAAAGTGCTTGCCAGGGATTCAGCGGCAGGAGTCCTATTAGACTCCACAGGAGATGTCCAGCAGATGCTTTGAAGTCTTTACCTCTGATGGACCATCTCCCCTTCTCAGACACAGCGTTTGATGTTCTGAAAGTGGTGGAAAGCATCTGACAACCCTCGTATTTCTCTTTTGACCCAATGCTGTTGATTTGGTGGCTTTTTTCTAAGAGGCACACCAGATTGTCAGCTTGCTTTCTTCAAAAAAAAAAAAAAAAATCTTCCAGGCTAAGATATTCAAATTGCTGAACCAATGGTATCATGGGAGGCCATTATAAAATCCTCTCCAAGTTAAGTCTGCATGCCTCAAAGAGCAAAAAATTAATATACTGTCATTACACGGTTGATAGGGGAAATTAGTTTATACAGAAATCGTTTCTAAGGCATGTTCAGACTGCCTGGATACTGCTCCAAATGGGAGCATTATCTGCCTTCCCAAAATAATATGCCATATGCCCTAATCTGGCAGACACAAAGATAATTACATGACTCTGGCAGAGCCAATATGCTTGCTAATAAATGGAAAAATGAGGACAATGCAAATCAAAGTAAAGTTAGATGGTTATTCAGAACATTGGGAAGGAAGCTACCTGCTACAATTAAACATGGTGAGAAGCAGAAAATGGGTCTCTTGCGTAGATTAAAAGAGCCAGAGCCGCTGCGAGGACACCCATTTACAGCAAGGAATATTAACAGAGGAAGTGGGGTTGTTTGTGGGCATGTGTGGTAGGATTCCAAGTCACAGGGTAATTTCCCTTCTAATAAACCACTCTTACAGAGATTCAATGGGAATTTTTAGTAAAACGAAAACTCAAAATGACAAATTCCACAAATGACCTGCAAATTTAAAGCAAAGGAAACAAAATGCAAAATGTGGCCTAGAGATTGGATTTGCATTAACACAAATGATGTGATGGCCCCAAACCATGGAAAGCTCTAGCCCACAGTGAAAGATCTGACATCAGGGACTTCCCGGGGCTTCCCTGGTGGCGCAGTGGTTGAGAGTCCGCCTGCAGATGCAGGGGACACGGGTTCGTGCCCCGGCCTGGGAAGATCCCACATGCCGCGGAGCGGCTGGGCCCGTAAGCCACGGCCGCTGAGCCTGCGCGTCCGGAGCCTGCGCTCCGCAACGGAAGAGGCCACAACAGTGAGAGGCCCACGTACCGCAAAAAAATAAAACACAAAAGATCTGACATCCGCATCCTCTTCAGAGTGCTCTCAATTTTTAGGCAAGTGATATTTTTTTCTTCATCCTTTTCTTGCAAAACTACTTGGAATTCTCGTGTCTAACCTCCTGGATTCTGACATGCACTAAAAAGTGCTGAGTAACTGAAATTATCAAGCCTGACTCCACGTGGCTATGAATGAAAGACGTAGAGACCAAAAAAAAAACACAAAAATGTGGTTTTTTCACCTTGGAAAATACCCAAATTTTCTGGGAAAAATTCTTTTCCTGCAATTTTTCTTTTTATCTCACCCTCCAATAAGCTCTTGGTCCCAGCACCAGCAAGCCTTCCTATCTTTGGAATAGAGGGAAGAACACTGCCCTGGTGATGAAAGAAGCATTGGTGTGAGGAACCGAGATTGAACACCAGTCCAGCCTCTGATGCGCCGTGTACAAGAACCAACCAAAATCCTAAAACATGGCTGGGCAGCATGTGGGGACGTGGCAAGCCCTGCACAAGGGGCTTCAGCTTAGAAGCCCCTCTTGTCAACCACAGGAGAAAAATAAAATCAGACCTTGGGACCCTGAGCCCTCGGAGAAAGAGTCTTTCCTCAAATGCTAACAAATACAGTCCCATGAGTGTTTCTTGCCAATTGAATTCCAGGAGAAAGACAATGACAGATGTGGGGTGCCAGTGGATTTGAGCTCCGTCAGTACAAATACCTTCACGAGGGAGCTTGCATTGTACAGAGGAAGGCAGCAGTGATGAAATATTTACATATTTATAAATATCTAGACATTAACAATCTTGCCAGTTTCGTTCCACGCATTCTCAAGAGTTGTCCCAGGAAAGAGAGAAGAGAGAGACATGGCCCTTGATGGAGAGATGACCTCAGGTTTAGGAAACCCGGCAGAGGCTGATCAGGATCTACCCTCCAGTAGGGTACCCACCGTAGTCGCTGATTATTACAAGCCCAGAAATTTATCTAATACAACATCTCCTAAAGCATTTTCCACACAACCCCAAGAGATGAATGGGGGGTGGGGAGGGGAGCTTCATTTTCAACTAAACTTGGGAAAAGTTTTATTCTTAGAGACTTAAAATATCTTCTGGCCTAGCAAAGGCTCTGAAAAGTCCTGCAGTAAAGAAAGCTGTTAAATGTTGTTTAACCCAACAATTCCCTGATTTCTTGGGTCATGAGGATCCTTCTATTCACTGATACCGACATCTTGTACAGTCCAAATTATCCTTCACCATACTGTGTAACAGAGTAGAATTTAAAAGTTTTCATTTTGCTTATTCAGTATTTTAATGTCGAATTAAAAAATAGTGCATTTCTTTCCCAATAATCTAGACTAAGACAAGTTTTTTTTTAAGAAGGAAAAAAAATGGGAACTGGATTGGGAGGGCCTCTGGGGTTCTGTTTGATTTAAATCTTTTTTTATTTACTTTTCTTGTGCCTGAGGCCAAGGTCAGACTTGCTTTTCTATAAAGACAGACATAAAAGGCACACCCACCCTTTGGGTCATCCTCTGATACTAAAACAGCACTAGAAAGATTTAGGACAGATGAGGGGGTTAGTATTTCTGAGAAGTGACTGACTTTTTTGCCATCAAATCCTTTATTGCCTTCTTTCATTGATTTGAAAACTTTAAAAAACACCCCAATTAAGTTAGCGCAATTTATAGCAAATCTTTTGTGATATTGATTGTATAGTATAGTACGTTGTATTACTGTGGTATAGTAATATTTCTTAGAGTTGTTTTGTTGTGTTTTGTTATTGCAGTAGAGTTGATGTACAATATTATATGATACAGGTGCACAATACAGTGATTCACAGTCTTTGGAGATGTGACTGATTTTGATTGGTTTCTGGTCCAGCGTGTGTGCTTGCTGCAGTTTGGGACAAGATGCTTTTATAAAAGGGAGCTGCTGAGTTGTTGCTTACCCAGATTCATTGTCATTTAAAACAAGTTCTGAATGTGAAACTGTCAGAATTAGTCCTCTTCCCTCCTCCCACCCCCATCCAGGGCTGACATACTTATTAGCAACTCAGTGTGGCTGCTTTTACCTGCCAGCTCCAGGCTGTTATGCGCTAAGATTGGCCCTATGTCTTTGCTGAGGCTGGAACGACCCTCGAATGCTCCCCTGGTTCCTCTCAGTATTAATCAGCTATTGTCACAATGATGTCACATAACAAAGTACCCCAAACTCAGTAGCTCCAAAAACAAACGCGTATTTTTGTCACTCCCAATTCTCGGGGATGGTTACCTTTTGACTCCCAGTTGGCTGGCTGGGCCCTAAGCTGTGCTCTCCCATCCCAGGCCACAGGCTGAGGCAGCAGCAGAATCCAGGTGTTCTCATCTCACAGCAGATCTAGGAGCATAAGAAAGCCCAGTAACACAGTCCATTTAAGGTCTCTGTTCATACCCTACCTGCTCACATGCTACTGGCCAAAAAAGTCACGCAGCCAAGCCCACCATCTACAGGGTGGGAAAGTGAGGGCGAGGGGAGCGAATGTCCACTGGGTAGGTCACACTACATCATGCATCTCTTGCCCTGCTTCTCCTACTACACATCTTTTTTTTTTTTTTTTTTTTTTGCGGTACGCAGGCCTCTCACTGTTGTGGTCTCTCCCGTTGCGGAGCACAGGCTCCGGACGCACAGGCTCAGCGGCCATGGCTCACGGGCCCAGCCGTTCCGCGGCACGTGGGATCCTCCCGGACCGGGGCACGAACCCGTGTCCCCTGCATCTGCAGGCGGACTCTCAACCACTGCGCCACCAGGGAAGCCTCCCTACTACACATCTTGAGGTGTCCTCACCCCTAACTGCCAGGCTGGCTTTGGCTACTGGATGATTTTGACCACTTGTACACTCCCCGCTTTCTAGTACCAAAATAGGATCAAGTGGGATGCAGAGCATAAAGACTTCAGAGTGGAACGACGGTGAGCAGAAGCCCTGCTGTTAGGGTGACAGCCTGCAGGGCAGATGCAGGAAGCGGCTTCTGAGTCCCTGTTTCAGTCTCAGCTTAGCCCTCCCTGTGATTAGCAAACAGACCTCTGTATCTTTCTTAATGATTTGGCCTTTTCACCAAAGCCAGAAGTTCCCGGACTTTGCTTCATGTTGGAATCATTTACAGATCTTTATTTAATTTTTTTTTTATTGAAGTACAGTTGATTTACAATGTTGTGTTAGTTTCTGGTGTAGAGCAAAGTTATTCATATATATATATATATATATAAAATCTCCATTCTATACATAATAGTTTACATCTGCTAATCCCAAACTCCCAATCCATCCCTCCCCCACCTCCCCTTTCCCTTGGCAACCACAAGTCTATTCTATCTAGAGATCTTTAAAAAGTGGCTCCCACCCCCAGGCATTCTGATTTAATTGGTCTGCGGTACAACCTGGGAACCAGAATTTTTAAAGCTCCTTAGATGATTCTAATGAGCAGTGCAGCAAAGTTTATACCCACAAATCCAGAAATCGAATCTAGCCAATCAGACTACAACCAAGAGTTTAAGTCTACAACACAGTTTTGCACAGGCAGAAGATGGCCCTGAGCTGGGTTTGTACATAGGAACTGGAGAGACCCCAATGACTCTGCATATCAAAATATAGGTCCATAATCCCTTATTCTGAAACCCAAAAGACTCTGAAAGTTGAATGTTTTTTCCAAACTCAATGGCAGCAAAATGTGACCTGACTTGAACCCACTTGGTGGCAAGACTCAACTATTTATACTCTTTATCCATCCCACTTAGCATGAATATTTATGCATTTTGCCAGGAAATAGTAATGTGTTTAATTACAGAGTGCTTTCCCAGACCCTATTGAAGCTGTTACATAATACAGGGTATGTGTACCTTTCTCACTCGGAAAATCTCCAAATTGAGAAACAAATATGTGGCCCCAAGGGTTTAGGCTAAAGGAAGATGAACTCATAGAAAGCATTTGTTTTTTCTCTCCTTGGATATAAAGAGCAGGAAGGAGAAGAGGATAGAAAAGAGTAAAATGACCAAACAACTTGGCGCTTGTGTGACGTATCTGTAAGTGTCCCATCTGCGTGTATTAATTAGAGAAAAGGACCATCTCTGAGTAAACAAAGCCCTTCAGTAAGGCTCACAGCTTGACAAGCAGATCGCAGGCTGGATTTTACCTTCACTCACCTCTCTTGGCCAGATTCTTTCATGTGGTGCACAAACTACACAACTGAACAAGTGGCCTTGCCAAGGAATTTTGATAGCAGCTGGAACCTGAGGTACAGAAATGGGCAAAGCTTTTTCTAAGTACAAGGATGTCTAATATTCAATTTTTAGTGTCTGCTAATGAAATGATAAGCTTTAGGGTGAAGGGCATTGGAGGGCCTACATGGAGTACAAGCATGGAGTGGCATGGGAGGGCCAGAGTCCATAAGATGGGGTACTGGACTTTCCACAAACTATTAAGTAGGGTTCAGGACAATTTCACCCAGCTGCTAAAGAGCAGTGTCAAGTGTGAGCTCAGCCTACGTCTGAGCTACAAAAACATTTCACTGAACATCTAATAGGTTGAATATAACGTGCACTATCTCAGATGAGCCTCACCACAATCCTATGAGAGGAAAGGAAGCTAGGAGTGGTTAGGTTGTTTGCTCAAGTAAAAATAGTTAAAAAGTGACAAATCCAGGTGTTTGATCTAGATCTTTCTAATGCCAAAGCCAGTGCTCATAACCACTGCTCTGTGCCTACATCACGGAGCTGTCAGAGCACTGGGCATGGTGTCTGCATACATGTGCTCAAAGGTTACTCCAGCAAAAGAAAAATATGGTGCCCACCCAGCACTCCATGTGGTAGAATCTTATTAAAGATTCTATGCCTTAAAAGTAAAGCATAGGGCTTCCCTGGTGGCACAGTGGTTAAGAATCCGCCTGCCAATGCAGGGGACACGGGTTTGAGCCCTGGTCCGGGAAGATCCCACATGCCACGGAGCAACTAAGCCTGTGCGCCACAACTACTGAGCCTGCGCTCTAGAGCCCATGAGCCACAACTACTGAGCCCAAGTGCCACAACTACTGAAGCCTGCATGCCTAGAGCCCGTGCTCTGCAACAAGAGAAGCCACCCAACGAGAAGACCGCACACCGCAAGAAGAGTAGCCCCCGCTCGCCGCAACTAGAGAAAAGCCTGCGTGCAGCAACAAAGACCCAATGCAGCCAAAAATAAATAAAATAAATAAATTTATTTAAAAAAAAAACTAAACCATAATAAAGACCCTACCAGACTAACACAAGCATGTGAAACACTTGAACAGTTCCTGTATACTTGCCTACCTCATATACTTGCCTACCTCATTTACCTTTATATAAACTCTGCAATACAGAGGTACCCACAATTTCAGCTATTTTTTAAAATATTTATTTATTTATTTAGGCTGCTCCGGGTCTTAGTTGCAGCATGTGGACTCTTAGTTTCGGCATGCATGCAGGATCTAGGTCCCGACCAGGGATTGAACCCGGGCCCCCTGCGTTGGGAGCGCAGATTCGTACCCACTGGACCACCAGGGAAGTCCTGTCAGCTATATTTTAAGGAGAAATGTTCTGTTTCAGGCATTTCATTTGTAGGATCCATTAAACTGAATATCACCAATATTTACTTAGAACCAAAAACACTCTCATGTACTAGACAAAGTGAAAAGATTCACAACATTGTTTATTTGCAAATTACCTGCACCCTTGTGAATATCAACAGACCACCAGAAATTCAGCCAATCAGGAACCTGTGGCCAGCCACATGTGGAACTGTTTGTTTAAACTCCTATCAGAACCCAGCAACCAAACTGCACTGATGATGGATATGGCACTTAAGAAGCAACATAGTTAAATTGAAAAATATAAATTCCTGCTGTTTATGACTGTGGCAGAGACCCCTGATAGTCTACTATGGCAACAGCTACCTATGCATCAAAAAGTTATCCTCCCCAAAGGGACTTCTGCAGTGCTGTTTATGTTCTGTTTCTGCATCTGGAGCTCATCACACAAGTGTATTAAGTTTGTGAAAATGCACTGGACTGACGGTAACTAGATTTATCATGGTGATCATTTTGAAATGTATTGAAATATTGAATCACTATGTTGTGTACCAGGAACTAACATAGTGCTGTAGGTCAATTACACTTCAAAAACAAACAAACTTATACAGAAAGAGATAAGATTTTAGTTACCGGAGGCAGTGGGTAGAGGGTGGGAGAATTGGATGAAGGCAGTCAAAAGGCACAAACTTACAGTTATAAGATGAATAAGTACTAGGGATGCAATGTACAACATGATAAATATAATTAACACTGTTTTACATTACATATGAAACGTAAGAAAGGAAATCCAAAAGTTCTCATCACAAGGAAAAAATATTTTTCTAGTTCTTTGATGTTGTATCTATATGAGATGATGGATGTTCACTAAACTTACTGTGGTGATCATTTCACGATGTATGTAAGTCAAATCATTATGCTGTACACCTTAAACTTACACAGTGCTGTATGTCAGTTATATTTCAATAAAATAGGAAAAAAAAGAAAATGCACTGGGCTGTACATTTATAATACATGCACTTTTCTGATTGTGTACTACAGTAAAAAGTGTCTAAAAACAATTACCCAGGGAATTCCCTGGCGGTCCAGTGGTTAGGACTCCGTGCTTCCACTGCCAGGGGCCTGGGTTCAATCCCTGGTCGGGGAACTAAGATCCTACAGGCCACACGGTGAGGACAAAAAAATAATAAATTAAAAATAAATAAATAAATAAATAAAATTTTAAAATATCAATGATCCAGTCTACACAACATAGGCAAATAAATAGAATACACTGGGAAACAGTGTGTTCTTTCCAGGTACAGAGTTGTCAGTAGAAGCAGATGCCAAAGCAGGGACGACATTTCCCAGAACCACTTGCTTTTAGATGGACCCATGTGACTCATTCTTACCAACAGAATGTGAGCAGAAGTGATGTGTCATTTCTAGGCCTCAGTGGCTAAGACACTGTATACTTTCTCTATTCTCTCTTCCCATCTGTCTAATAAATGAAGAGGATTTCAGTGCCCTAGAGCATAGCTGATCAACAAGACGGAAAGCTGCCCACTGACCAGGAATACCCACACTGGACTTTTAGCGACCTGTAAATAAAATTCTGTAGTGTTAAGCCATTGAAATTTTGGAGTTTCCTTGTTAAAACAGCTAACATTACCCTAACTTGTATAGCCACCCCAAATCTGTCCATTCCTTCTTTCTGACTAATGGAACCCTAGTATTTTAAAGTTGACAATGTGTCCACTTAAAAGTACTAACCTCTCTATATTCCCTTGCAACTGGATATGGCTAAATGACTCAGTCCTGGTCAATGAGATATAAATGGAATTTGCCACCTATGACCTCCAGGAAAGCCCTTTTTCTTTTTTTTAATTTATTTTTTTATTGAAATATAGTTGATTTACAATGCTGCATTAATTTCTGCTATACTGCAAAGTGACTCAGTTATACACATATATACATTCTTTTCTATATTCTTTTCCATTATGGTTTATCACAGGATATTGAATATAGTTCCCTGACCTGTACAGTAGGACCTTGTTGTTTATCCATTCTATATGTAATAGTTTACATCTACTAACCCCGAACTCCCATCTATCCCTTGCCCCTACTTTTGGTAACCACAAGTCTGTTCTCTATTACCATGATACTGTTTCTGTTTCATAGGTAAATTCATTTGTGTCATATTTTAGATTCCATATATAAGTGATATCACATGGTATTTGTCTTTCTCTTTTTGACTTACTTCACTTAGTATGATAATCTCTAGTTGCAAATGGCATTATTTCATTCTTTTTTATGACTAATATTCCATTGTGTATATGTACCACATCTTCTTTATCCATTTATCTGTCAATGGACATTTAGGTTGTTTCCATGTCTTGGCTATTGTGAATAGTGCTGCTATGAACATAGGGGTGCATGTATATTTTTGAATTATAGTTTTGTCTGGATATACGCCCAGGAGCAGGATTGCTGAATCATATGGTAGCTCTATTTTTAGTTTTCTGAGGAACCTCCATACTGTTTTCCATAGTGGCTGCACCAACTTATATTCCCACCAACAGTGTAGGAGGGTCCCCTTTTCTCCACACCCTCTCCAGCATTTGTTATTTGTAAACTTTTTAAAGATGGCCATTCTGACTGGTGTGAGGTGTACCTCATTGTAGTTTTGATTTGCATTTCTTTAATAATTAGTGATGTTGAACATCATTTCATATGCCTAGTGGCCATCTGTACGTCTTTTTTGGAGAAATGTCTGTTTAAGTTTTCTGTCCATTTTTCGATTAGGTTGTTCAGGATAGCCCTTTAAAAGATTCAGCTTTACCCTGTGTGGAGCATGGATATGCTCCATGAGATGCAGCAGCCACTTTGCAATCACGAGAGCATGTTAAAGATGGCCATGAACACCTCTTATGAAAACCACCCAGTCAAGAAATAGAAACTGCCACTACCCCAGAGATCCCTCATGCGTCCTTTCCTGACCACAACCCCTTCTCTCCCCCTAAAAGTAACTACTATCCTTCTCAGTCTCTCTTATTATGGCATTCCGCAACCCCACATACATACAATACACCTATGTTCAAACATTCCTTTTCAAAATGGCATTTGGGTATAAGGAGTAGGGGACTCAAGTGTCTTCATGGCAACGCAATGGTGTCCTCAGACCTACACAGTCTCCTCTAATGATGAGCCTCTTCTTCATGAGAGAGAATATCAGGACCCGCATGTCCTACAAACTCCCTTTTCTGCCTCAATGTCTCTTTCTCTGTCTGCCTCCTCTTTGCCCTTAAAACATCTCACCAGAAGGGACAGGCTTCCTCCTGTGTCATATTCTTCCTCCCAACTCCAGCCTCAAGGCCAAGCCATAATAGGGATAAATATTTCTTTCTTTACTAAGTAAGGGAAACTCTAGGAAGACTAGCATTTGCTATGCTACAAAAAGAACTAAAGGAACTTAGGAAAATCCCCCTTCTCAACAATGCCTAATGCCCAAGCCTACCTCTTGCCAAAGAAGTCAGGAACCTAACCTTTCCTACCTGAAGCCTCCAGGCTGGTAGTTCAAGGAGAATTTAGTAGCTTAAAATAACAATGCTTTATTCTGCTCACATGTCTGCAGGTCAGCCGGGCAGGTTCTTCTGATCTCAGCTAAGCTCACTCATACATCTGCAGCCCAGCTGTGGATTGGCTACTTGGCTCTGCTGATCCTAGTTGGGCTCTCTCTTCCGTGCCCAGGGGTCATCTGACTCTCAGCTGTCCTGCAAAGGCCTTGGCCTCCCCATATGTCTCATCCTCTGACAGGCTAGCCTGGCCACGTTCTTATGGTAATCACAGAGGAGTAGCCGAGAAAGCAGAAATGCACAAAGGCTTTCTCAAGCCTCTGTTTGTAGCAAGTCTACTAACATCCTATAGACCAATGACAACCCATGAAGCCCAGATTCAAGTGATAGGGAAATAGACACCATCTCTTTAGTGAGAGAAGTTGCAGAGTCATAGGGCAAGGGATGTGTATTAAGAGAGGGTCAAAGAATTGGTACTATCAAGGCAAACAATATACCGTATCCACCAACTGCCATCTGCTGTTGATTTAGGTTAATTCCTCAGTGCTGCCAGACTGCCCCACAGGCTTGGGTCAAGAGGAAGCCCTCCTCCAGCAGAGAACTGCTGATACTGAGAGTAGCACAGAGCTGATAATTACTGAAATGGTGGATGAGGAGGCACATTCATGGGACTCATCCGTCAATCTACTGTTTGGTGGGTGGTCCGTGATGGAACGGACCCATCAGATTCTCACTCAGGAATTAGTACTGGAGGTCTAGACAGATGTGATGGAAGAAGACACACCAATTAACAAGACAGAGAGAGGGTAGCTAGGAGTAGCTAGGTCTAGTTCTATGCTACTCTATCTAGAAATGTGCATTTTATAGCAAACCTCTTTTTCTTGAAAATACCTAAGTGAATATCTGGGAGTACATTAATTGCCAAAAGTGGGCCAAATTCTCCATCTCCCCTGTATCCATGCCCCTCTGCAATGCGATTTTGTCAATCTTCGAATCAAAGAGTACAGTAGTCCCCCTTTTCCACGGGGAATACGTTCCAAGACCCCCCCAGTGGATGCCTGAAGCCACAGATATTACCAAACCTTTTTTTTTATTATGTGTTTTTTCCTGTACATATCTATGATAAAGTTTAGTTTATAAATTAGGCACAGTAAGAGAATATTAAAATTGCTAGCACCCCTACTCTTGCGCTTTGGAGTCATTATTAAGTAAAACAAGGGTTGTTTGAACACAAGCACTGTGATACCAAGACAGTCCATCTGATCACTGAGACAGCTGCTAAGTGACTAACAGGTGGGAGACACTGGACAAAGTGAAGATTCATATCCAGGGCAGGACACCGCAGGACGGTGCCAGATTTCATCACACTACTCAGGACGGCACACTGTTTAAAATATAAGAATTGCTTATTTCTGGAATTTTTCATTTAATATTTTTGGACCATGGTTAATCACAGGTAACTGAAACCACAGAAAGTGAAACTGTGGATAAAAGCGGTCTACTGCATATCCATGTCCATACCTTTTGAATCTGGGTTGACATTGTCACCTCCTTTGACAGTACGATGCTACGGAAGTGATTCTAATTCCAAGTCTGGGTCTCAAAGGATGCACAATTCTTTTTCGGATCCTTGCTACCACCACAGAAAGAAGCCTTTTGGGGAATGAGAGACCACGTGGAAGAAAACAGTCATCCCACCCAAAGTTATCCTAAACCCTACAGCAGCAGCTGACCCTCAATCACAAAAGATCAGCAGAGCTGCTCACCCAACACCCACTTATCACACACACTGGAGAGGGAGCATAGCCCAGGCCAGAAAAATGTTCTACCTAACCCAAAGGGTCTTTCTTCTTTGGCGTGTCAATATGGTGGAATACATTGATCGATTTTTTTTTTTTTTTTTCGTGGTACGCGGGCCTCTCACTGTTGTGGCCTCCCCCGTTGTGGAGCACAGGCTCCGGACGCGCAGGCTCAGCGGCCATGGCTCACGGGCCTAGCCGCTCCGCGGCATATGGGATCTTCCTGGACCAGGGCACGAACCCGTGTCCCCTGCATCAGCAGGCGGACTCTCAAACACTGCTCCACCAGGGAAGCCCCATTGATCGATTTTTGAATACTGAACCAGCCTTGATATTCTCAGGATAAACCCCACTTGGTTGTGATGCATTATTCTTTTCACATATTGCTGGATTCAATTTGCTAATATTTCACTGAAGGTTTTTACATCTGTATCATGAAGGTTATTGTTCTGTTATAGGTTATTTGTTATTGGTCTTTCCCTTTCTTGTAGTCTCATAAAGTGAGTTTGTAAGTGTTCCCTCCTTGTCTATTTTCTGGAAGAGATTTTGTAGAAATTGTGTTATTTCTTCATTACATGTTTGGCAGAATTCACCAGTAGAGTCTTCTGGGCCCTTTTTTTGAAGGTTTCTAAATATGAATTAAATTTCTCTACTAGATATAGCACTAGTCAGATGATCCATTTCTTCTTGAATGAGATTTGGTAATTATTTTTCTTTCAAGGAATTGGTCCATGCCATCTATGTTATTGAATTTATGTGCTTAGAGCTGTTCATAGTTTTTTCCTTATTATCCTTTTAAAATCTGCAGAGTCTATAGTGATATCATCTGTTTTAGTCCTGATATTGGTAATTTGTGTCTTCTCTCTTCTTTTCCTTCAGAATATGGCTGTAGGTGTACACATTTTGTTGATCTTTTCAAAGAATCATCTTTTTGTTTCATTGATTTTTCTGTTTTCTATTTCATTGATTTGTGCTTTTATCATTACTATTTCTTTCTTCCAGCTTGCTTTCTGTTTATTTTACTAGTTGTGTAAGGTGGAAGTTTAGATTATGTATTTGAGACTTTTCTTCTTTTTTAATATTTGCATTTAATGCCACAAATTTTTCTCTAAATGCTGCATCCCACCAATTTTGATATATTGTATCTTCATTTTCATTGAATATTCAAAGCATTTTCTGACATATCTTGAGATTTCTTCTTTGAGCCGTAGGTTACTTGAAAGTATGTGCTTAATTTCAAAATATTGAGAGATTTTCCCAATATTTTTTGTTACTGATCTCTTGCTTAATTCCGGTAAGGTCAGAGTTCATATTTCAAATAATCTCAATTCTTTTAACTTTGCTAAAAATTGTTTTATGATCCAGGATATGGTCTATCATGGTGAATGCTCCATGTGCACCTAAAATGAATATGTATTCTCTTACTATTTGGTAGAGTTTTTATAAATGTCAATTAGGACAAGCTGGTTGATGGTGTTGTTCAGGTCTTCTGTACCCTCACTGATTTACTGTTTACCTTTTTTTCAATCAGAGAGTGAGGAGTGTTGACGTCTCCAACTATAATTGGAGTTGTCTATTTCTCCTTGCAGTTCTACCAGGTTTTGCTTCATTTATCCTTACACTCTATTGTTAGGCACATACACATCAAGGATTGTTATGTCTTCTTGGAGAATTGACCCCTTTATCATTGTGTAATACCCCCATTTTCTCTGATAACTTTCCTTGCTCTGAAGTCTGCTTTGTCTGAAATAATGCCGTGTTAATGCTTTCTTTAGCATTAACATGGTATAGCTTTCTCCATCTCTTTATTTTCAATTTATCTGTCTTTATATTTAAAGTGATTTCTTATAGATAACATAGAGTTAACTCTTGCAGATAAAATTGAGTTTGGTCTCTTTTTTTAATCCAGTCTGACAGTCTCTGTCTTTTACTTGGTGTACTTATTTAGATCATATACATGTAAATTGATTATTAATATAGTTGGATGTTTCTTCCCTACCATATTGTAACTTTGTTACACATTAATCTGTAACTTAATTAACTTAATTTGTTACTTGTTGTTGTTTCTTTTTCTTTTTTTGTCTTCACTAGTTTTAACTGAGCATTTTACATGATTCCATTTTTCTCAATCATATTTCTTTTTAAAAATTTTTAGTGATTGCCTTCAATTTTGCAATATACCTTTACAACCAAACTAAGTTCACTTTCAAACAACACTATATTGCTTCAGAGGTAGTGCAAGTATCTTCCAATAGAGTATTCTCAATCCCTCCTTCCCAGCTCTCATAACATTGCTGCCATTCATTTCACTGATCCATAACCATATTCATTCAATAAATTGTTGCTATTATTATTTTGAACAAACTATTATCTATTAGATCAATTAAGAATAAGAAAAATAAAAGATTGTATTTTATCTTCATAATCTCTTCTCTAACACTCTTTCTTTATGTGGAGCTGAGTTTCTGACCTATATCATTTCCTTCTGTCTAAAGAATTCCTTTTAACATTTCTTACAAGGCAGGTCTACTGACAACCAGTTCCCTCAACTTTTGTTTGTCTGAAAAGTCCTTATTTCTCCTTCACTGTTCAATGATAATTTCACTGGATACAAAATTGTAGGTGGATAGCTTTTCTTTTCTTTCAATACCTTAAATATTTCACCCCACTTTCTTTTACTTGCATTGTTTCTGAATAAAAGTCTGATGTAATTCTTTTTTTAAAATATTTTATTTATTTATTTGGCTGTGCTGGGTTTTAGTTGTGGCACTCAGGATCTACACTGCGGCACTCGGGATCTTCATTGCGGCATGCGGGATCATTAGTTGCAGCTTGTGGGATCTTGTTTTAGTTGCGACATGCAGGATCTAGTTCCCTGACCAGGGATCGAACCCAGGCCCCCTGCAGTGGGAACACAGAGTCTTAACCACTGGACCACCAGGTAAGTCCCTGATGTAATTCTTATCCTAGTTTCTCTACAGGCAATGTGGGCTTCTTCCTCTGGCTTCTTTCAAGATTTTCTTTGTCTTTAATTTTCTGCAGTTTGAAAATGATATGCTTAGGTAGATTATTTAGTATTTAACCTGGTTAATGTTCTCTAAGCATTTTGTTTGGATGCTTTCTTAGCATTTCTGTTTCTCTGCTCACATTATCCACCCATTCTTGCATGTTGTCCACTTTTTCCATTAGCGTCCTCAACGTATTTATTGTAGTTATTATACACTTGCGGTGTGGTAATTCCAAAATTTCTGCTATCTCTTAATATGGTACTGATGTCTTCTCTGAATCTCCACACTGTTTTTTTGGTGGGTGGGGAGTAGCTTCCTGATTTCTAGGCAACACCATTTTCCTTCTTTTGCTTCTCCAGCCATCCTAAGGCTTTTACAACCAATTCTCTGTATTAAATCTCTCTATGTCTGGAATATTTAGAAAGGTTTCTATTTTCCTATTAGACATTGACTAGAATAGATGGAGTAGGGCCCTCATAAGAAGTCTGGGGTGCCATGCATGGGCAGCCAAGAGTTCTCATTAATACAACTGGAGCATAATCTATTCAGAAATATGTGCCTTGGGGAGCAGCAAAGACATAAGCGTGGTCATGTAGTACAAATGAGAAAAGGAGACAAAAATTTTAATTCATAAATTTGCTTGTGTTCTTATCCTGCTCTTAACTGCTGTTTGCCTTGACATGATATACACAGCGGTTAAAATTAAATATGGATCTTGTGCCATCTTTTAAAAATTGTTTTAAATTGATGTTCTTCAATAGATGAATGGATAAATAAACTGTGGTACATCTGTAAAATGTAATATTATTCAGCACTAAAAAGAAATGAGCTGTCACACCATGAAAAGACATGAGAGAAATGTAAAAACATATTACTAAGTGAAAGAAGCCAATCTGAAAAGACAATATACTGTATGATTCCAACTCTATGACATTCTGGAAAAGGCAAAACTCTGGAGACAGTGAAAAGATCAGTGATGGCCAGGGGTTTGTGGGGGAGGAGGGATGGCTAGGCAGAGAACAGAGGATTTTTAGGACAGGGAAATTATTCAGTATAATACTATACTATAGTAGATACATTATACATTTCTCAAAACCTGTAGAACATCCAACACAAAGAGCAAACCTTAATATAAACTACAGTCTTTGGTGGTAATGATGTGTCAGTGCTGGTTCATCACTGTAACAAATGTACCACTCTTGTGGAGGATATTGATGGTGGGGGAGGTTTTGCCTGTGGTGAAGGCAGGGGGTATATGGGAATTCTGTGCTTTCCACTCAATTTTGCTGTGAACCTAAAACTGCTCTTGAAAAAAAATTAAGTGTATATATATTAAAAAAGGGAAAAAAACAATTGTTACACTTAGAAAGATATTGTACAAAAGATACTCAATTTAGGGATAGAGCCATTGGCTTACTGATCCTGTGACAAGAGGAAAACCAGTGTTTTCTCACAAATTTCCTCCTTTCCTGCATTCCCGTGGAAACCAAAAAGTTAAAACGTTATTACATCAGAAATAAAAGCCATTGGTTGCACTACACAGGAAGTAGAACTATTCTTAGGCAGGTTTTGAAATCTTCTGTTTTGTAGAAATTAATCCTTCCGCAAACATCACAGAAACTGCAAGCTTAGCTTCATGTTTATATAAAGAGAAGGAAGAAAAGGTTCATAGACCAACATGCACACACCGTCTTGGAATGCACGCTTGCAAACACAATCACATTTGCTTCTTCATGCTAAATCAAGATCACAGGGACATTCAGAAGTGAAATTAAATGAGGGAATGGTAGCAATATGCTTGAATGGTTTATAATCTATCCCAGTCTGGAAAAATACATTACACTCCAAAGGAAGAAATAACAGTACAGCTGAATGACGGTATATTCATTTTTTACTGCAAGAAAAATGAATTACTTTAATACCATGAAACTACATTTGATAATTATTCTTTAAATCAACAAACAAAAACAATTCTTTTTTACAATCTGACCTTTCTCCAACTGTAACTTAATCCATGCTTCTGTCATGATTAATGGTTATAAGCAACAGAAGCTGGACTCTGATTGGATGAAGAAAAGGAGAATATTCAAAGGATGTCACAAATCCTTTAGAGGGCTGGAGACCCAGGCTTAAGATGAGCTCCCAGAAAGAGTTCCCAAATCCACACAGCAGAACTAGTCTGATTAGAAAATAGTTACCGCCACCACTGCCAGCAGGCAATAAGTATGCAGTTTGAACCACCGAGCCATCCATGCCAGAAATTCTACCTCACAGCCTTCACCTCCAAAGAAAGAGAGCAAGTTCACCATCTGTATTATTTCACTGGTTCTCCAGAGAAACAGAGCCACTAGGAGGTATATACAGTTGACCCTTGAACAACACAGGTTTGAACTGCATGCGTTCACTTCTATGCAGATTTTTTTTCAGCAAATACATACTACAGTACTACATGATCTGTGGTTGGTTCAATCTGAGGGCTGTCTATGAAGTTATACATGGATTTTTGATGGGACAGGGGGTCAGTGCCCCAACCCCTGCCTTGTTCAGGGTCAACTGTATATACAAAAGAGAGGTTTATTTTAAGAAATTGGCTCACGTGGTTATGGAGGCTTGGTTAAGTCCAAAATCTGACTGGGTAAGCTGGCAGGGAAGAGTTTCAGTTCAAGTCCAAAGGCAGTCTGCTGGCAAAATTCCCTCTTGCTTGAGGGAGGTCAGTTCTATTCAGGCCTTCAACTGATTGGATGAGGCTCACCCACATTGGGGAGGGAAATCTGCTTTATTCAAAGTCCACTAATTGACATCTTAATCTCATCCAAAAACACCCCCACAGACAGTCCAGAGTGATCTTTGACCACATATCTGGGTACCATGGCCTAGCCAAGTTGACACATAAAAAGTAACCATCCCACCAATCCAGCCCTCTTCTGTCACTAGCTTTTGGGTCAAAGTTTGGCAAAGACATGTTTGACTGGCAGAGTGAATCAGTGGGGGTCCGGGCAGGAAAGAAATGGCACACTCAGAAGGATAATTGCAGAGTGTTTATTAAGAGGATGGTTTACAGTGATGTGGGGAGAGATGGTGACACACCCAAGGGCTAGTAACAGCGGAAACCATTACCATACCTAGAACTGAAGGGCCAAGGGAAGGAGCCATTCCTGGAGGTCAGTAGAGAAAGTAGAGATAGTAAGTAGCTTTTGTTTTGTTTTGGTTTAAATTTTATTGGATTATAGTTGATTTACAATGTTGCATTAATTTCAGGTATTCAGCAAAGTGATTCAGTTATACATATACATATATTCTTTTTCAGATTCTTTTCCCATATAGGTTATCACAGAATACTGAGTGGAGTTCCCTGTGCTTTATAGTAGGTCCTTGTTGGTTATCTATTTTATATATAGTAGTGTGTATGTTAATCCCAAGCTCCTGATTTATTCCCCCTCGCTCCGATTCCCCTTTGGTAACCATATGTTTGTTTTCGTATCTGTAAGTCTGTTTCCTTTTTGTAAATATGTTCAGTTGTATCATTTTTAAAAATTAGATTCCACATACGAGTGATACCATATGATTCTGTCTTTCTCTGTCTGACTTATTCACTTAGTATGATCATTTCTAGATCTATCCATGTTGCTGCAAACGGCATTATTTCGTGCTTTTTATGGCTAATATTCCATTGTATATATGTATCACATCTTCTTTATCCATTCATCTGTCAGTGGACATTTAGGCTGCTTCCATGTCCCAGCTATTGTAAATAGTGCTGCAATGAACATTGGGGTGCATGTATCTTTTCTAACCACGGTTTTCTCCAGATATATGCCCAGGAGTGGGATTGCTGGATAATATGGTAGTTCTATTTTTAGTTTTTTAAGGAACCTCCATGCTGTTCTCCACAGTGGCTGCACCAACTTACATTCCCACCAACAGTGTAGGAAGGTTCCCTTTTCTCCACACCCTCTCCAGCATTTATTGTTTGTAGACTTTTTGATGATGGCTATTCTGACCAGTGTGTGGTGATACTTCATTGTGGTTTTGATTTGCATTTCTCTGAAAATTAATGATGTTGACCATCTTTTCATGTGCCTTTTGGCCATCTGTATGTCTTCTTTGGAGAAATGTCTATTTAGATCTTCTGCCCATATTTTTATTGGGTCGTTTGTTTTTCTGACATAGAGCTGCATGAGCTGTTTGTATTAGAGCTGCATGAGCTGTTTGTATATTTTGAAGATTAATCCCTTGTCAGCCACTTCGTTTGCAAATATTTTCTCCCATTCTGTGGGTTGTTGCTTTGTTTTGTTTTGTTTCAGAGTTTTGGGGGACTTTACCAAGAGCAGCTTTCATGTAGTGAGCTTTTCTCCATCACTGGCAGGTGTCACAGCTGGTGGTTCTTTCATCAGTACTAGTTGGAAGGCCAGCGTGTAGTGACCACAGTAGCCACAAGCAGCAATAACAATCACCAATCATCCCACAAGATGTTGACTTTCTGTCCACCATATTCACACACCTGGTTTCAGTGCAGTTTCTCATCTGTGCTCTCCACCAGGTTGGCAAGGTCATCAATGATCTCTATGACTCTCTACTATCCCTACTCTATTTCTGGAGCAGGAGCAACAGTTAGAACACTTCCTGGCACAGATGGAGCTGGAGGAATCTGTGTCCCACTGCCCTCTCCTTCCACTGTCCAATCTCCTGCTATTACCTCCCATTGGCTAAAGCCAACCAGAAGCCACAAGCAAGGAAACTTTGGTGATATAGTCCACGCAGGGCAGCCTCCTGGTGGACAGAGCATGTAGAGAGGGGTGGAAAGCAGATCTGGAGTGACAAATAGAAGAAACCCAGAGCCTAGGTCACTGGCCTCGACATCAGCTGTAAGAACGGGAGTGTGAGGGCTGGGTATGTGAGACCTGCCTCCTACCTTCTGGAGGTAGGAGTTTTGGATGAGGGAAATTTCCAAAACAGAATTTCTAAAATAGAATGTTCTGGTGATGCTGGGTGGACACAAGTGAGACAATTGTCCTCTTTAAACTCCATCAGTTGGGTACATCCCAAAGATCATACACATCTTCACGCAGTAGCCACTGCTGCAGCCCACAATCTCCAACCTCAAAATAGCTGAAGACAACAAAGACCTCCTCATACACAGGACTTTCTGTCCTCTTCCAGAACATCCTCGTCCTGGGACTCCAAACCCTCTGCCTCTTCATCCAGGCCTTCATTTCCCTTGGAGGAGATTGGACATTTCTAATGTTATCTGAGAAAAAGAAACAAGAGACAAACACACTTCCACAAACAAACAAACAAAAAACAAAAACACTATTTCAGCAAGGACCCCCTGAATATGTAATTTAGTACACAAGTCTCCAATTTAATCTTAGAAATATTCAACTCAGCGTTAAAGGATGTTGGCCTAAGTGGAGGAGAGACTCCAAAAGGCCATTTGGCAGCCTTCTGCTGCCCTCATGGCAGCTTGGATAGTGAGTCACCAGTCTGCGGTTTGGGCGCAGTGGGAACTGGCATCAGCCCTCCCTCCAGGTGTTTTCTAAAACATACACACACCTATGCAAATATAACCTTAGAGTCCAGATTTCTCATCCCAGAAGCCACACCTGTAGACACAGACTATGGTCAAAGTTGCAATGTGGCATAGGGTCAAGTCTGCCCTGCCAAGGTGCACTGCAGGCCTGCACTGAACTTAATGTTGTCTTTTATGTGCCAACATTTAAAAATTAGGAAATTCAAAACCAAAAGCCAGATTGCCAGCTTCTCATGAAATTTAGGATGCTGTAGGAAAACTGGACCCATATTCCAACATGGCAGCATTCAGCCGGAGCTGGGAAACGACTGACTCCTTTGCTCGGACACGGGCTCTTCAGCCCTCCCCTGCTTCTGTCCCTGAGAAACTGAGGCTGACCACGAGTGACTGATTGCCATCCTAATCATGCTTTTATTTTCCTTACAGTCAAGTTAGAAAAATATTTCTCTACCCAAACTTGGGGAAATTAGAGACAGACTAAAAGAACCACATGTTTCAAGAAGAAGGGGTGGGAAGCCTATTTCTGGGCCAAAATGAGCCAGGCTGTCTCACTTATTTATGCTCAGTGCACAGTCCCAAGAGACACGTGGGGTTCTGATACCTGGTTTGACCCCAGCAGACTCCTTTAGACCCACCTCAGCCTCTCGGTTCCTCATCTGATTTAACCTGTGTTTCAAACCCTAAACCTACAGGCAGACCTCATTTTATTGCGCTTTGTTTTATTATGCTTCACAGATACTGCAGTTTTTTTTTTTTCTTTTAACAAACTGAAAGTCTGTGGCAACCCTGCATCGAGCAAGGCTGTCAGCACCATTTTTCCAACAGCGTTTGCTCGCTTCGTGTCTCTGTGTCACATTTTGGTAACCCTCGCAATATTTCAAACTTCATTATTATTATTCTGTTTGTTATGATGATCTGTGATCAGTGATCTTTGATGTTACAACTGCAAAAAGATTACGACTCAACAAAGCCTCAAATGAGAGTTAGCACTTTTTTAGCAGTAAGTATTTTTTAATCAAGGTAGGCACATTATTTTTCTCGAAGTAACACTGTTGCACACTTAACAGGCTACAGTACAGTGTAAACATAACTTTTACAGGCACTGGGAAACCAAAAAATTCATGTAACTCGCTTCATGTGATATTGGTTTTATTGTGATGTCTGGAACCAAGCCTGTAATATCTCCAAGGTGTGCCTGTAGTTTTTTAAATCCAAAGTGCTCTCTGCCACCTATAAACATGGAGATGCCTGATTTCTTGTATATTCAATCACTCAGCATCCTTTCAACAGATAATTATTGAGCACTTACAGGCAAGGCACACTGGTAAGCACCAGAGATACAGCAAGATGTGTGTGATCTCGGCCATCATGGAGCAACCTCTCTGTCCAGCTCTTCTGAGTATATTACTACAGGGAAGCCTCAGTTTTCCATTAGCAACATCATAGCTTTCTCCTGAGCCTTGGAGAAGTATCCTTGGCTACTTGGAAAAGTATCCTTGCAAACGGTAATGAGGGCTGCTTTCTATGAGCAGAAATCAAAGAAAGAGAGGGGCGGGCAAAAATTATTTTCACTGATTAGGCCCCAAATGTTTTCACTGTGGCGTCATTCAGAAGAGGCCGCTGTGCCGTTGTGACCCCAAGTTTCAGCGGCTTATTTCTTGTGCCTGCTGCCCGGCTGTCTCGGATCTGCCACGGTGCTCTGCCAGCCCAGCTTCCCCCTGGCACCCGGCCTGTGACCTGGCCAGTTTGTGGCAGAAGGAAATTCAGACGGGTAACCCTGAGATCTTCTGCTTGGAGTCTCACATCACATTCACTCACAGTTCTTGGGCTAAAGCAAGCCTCATGGCCACACTTGAGTTCAGCAGGGCAGGGAGGTATAATCCTCTGTCCAGCAGGAAGGACTCCACATGGAGAGACGATGGATGTTTTGAACAATAACACAATCTACCACAAAGAGCAATACCATCAGAGCCATCTGGTCCCTCGAGACCAAAATAAAGAGTTTGGCGTAAAAATCACATTCACCAAAAATTGACAGTCTCCAGTGGAAAAGCCAAATAGTATACAAAAGAAAGAAAATAGAAAGCCGAGTCAGCTCTGTCCCCTGTTCCTGGCTACCACAGCCCTGGCCCCGTTTCCCCACAAAGCAGAGGGATGCTCACACCGGGGATCCTGCTTTCCAAGGTGAGGTTTCCCCTGCCTGCTCATCATGGCTAAGTGACTGAAACAGGAAGCCTAGAAAATCGTTTCGGGAGGGTATTAAATAACTTCCTGACTTAATTGATTGATGAATAATAACTTCTAAAATTAGCCCTGCATTTCATTACTTAGTGTCTGAAATGAAATCCACTCAGCTTACCCGAAATTCTGGGAAATGCAAATGATTAACAAACGCCCTTTGAGCTCCTGAAATCGTCTTCCTCTGCGGCTGTCTTCCGGGAGTTACATGGGGGAGGCAGCAGGGTGGGGGACGGGTGGGAGGGTGCTCAGCCCCATCTGTACAGCCCGTCTTCTCCCCACAGCTTCCACGAGCACCCACAGGTTTATAGTCTTAATCATCACAAAGGTCTTAGTTCTCTATGTAAAGATTGGGAATCAAAAACTATAATTACTTGCCACCCATGCTAACTCTTACCTTTTCTCTCCAAAAATTCGCCGGTAGAAATTGTAAAAAGGTGAAGGCAGCTGTGTGATTCTAAAGACCTGGGGTAGGAAGCAGAGGCCTGTAAATGCACAGATGCCTTCCAGGCCAGAAAGGAATCCTCTCAGCCCCAGAGAGGGAGGCATTTAACCCCAACAGGGGCAGGGAGGTTGAAGGAATCCTGAGGCGTTTAAAGCAATTAGCTCTATCTACAGACTATCCGTGAGTCCCAGTTTATTTTCATTCATCTGCTTTCAGCCCCAAAGAGACAGAAACTGAAGTTCCTCCAATTATTCTGCTGTAGACCACTAAATGTTAATTCCATGGGAAAACACGATTAAAAATAGAAATACCGTTATTACAGATCTGAGACCCTCTTGTCAAGATTAGAATGTGGGAGGGCAAATGTGCTTTCCCAAGTGTAAGCTTCTTACCCCACATGACCACTTCCTTTACCACTGATTTCTAAACTCAGCAAGTATTTACCAACCATCCTGGGCTGTAGAATGACTAGTGCAGAATTTACTCACCCACCAAGCAATGAAGCACCTCCCATTCACTTCTGAGCAGACGGACATACAGGACAACCTGGTCAAATAAACAAGCTCCCGTGGACTCTTAGATTAACCCCGCCCAGAAAACATGAGAAGATGTGCATCTCCATTGGCTTGAGCTATATTCACAAAGAAACCTGGAAGAACACTGATAGCAAAGCCTAGGGGTGAAGTAAAATTTTCTTAAAGCCACACCATAAAGATGGCCTTCTGCTATGCAAAAAGGAACACCTTCAAAGAGGCAAATGCTACAATCAAAAAAGAAAGATTGGTGGACATAAAGCCAGTCCACCATGATTGAAAGGTAAGTGCCAGAGACACAGACATGAACAAGATGGACACTATTCCCATCCCATGTGGAGCCTACAGCCTATGGGGAAAGAAGACAGATATTTGGAAATTTGATGGATGGTGTGAAAGGAGAGGTACAGGGAGCTGTGGAATACAGAGACATTTAATTTGGGGGAGTCAGAAGAGGCTTCCTTGAGGAAATGGCTTGGAAGCTGAGACCTAAGAGGTTTGTGGAATATTAATTAGAGCACATGGCAGCTCCTATCGCTGCCCACGGAGATTCTCACTGTTGTCAGCTTCCCATCGTACCATCCAAGAAGCTCCCACCATGCACGGCACATCCCAATCATCAAAACTCAGCAGCAACCACCCACCTTATTCCGTAAAGCAGACAAGAAGACAAATAAATGGAGAAATAAGTTGAGGATGACTTCAGTCCAAAAAAGTTTAAATGGAGAAACCCAAAGTTTACTAGATGGGTCATCATAGAAGTGAGTTAATTTGGATTCTGTAAAACAGATAGTCAAAAACTCCTGCCAAGATCATGGTAACTACACTTTCTCACAGTCAAGAATTGTGCCCCACTTTCTTCGAGACAGTCTCTAAAAGATAACGAGGTCCAAAACTGTAGCGTTATAAATGGAAGAAGAAGGAACTTCTTGTCAATGGTTTGGAAAATGTATTTGAAAACTTTCCCTCAAGATGGGTGCAGAAAGACAAATAACAGCTGGTGTTGTCAACAGTCAATATCACTCTTAGGTTTAAAGACAAAATACACATCGCTTTTCTAAAATGTCATGCTCTCATCAGGACCAGAGCATTTGATCCCGTATTTCTCATAAATGAGCAACTACCCAGTTTAACAGGCAATAATCCAGTTGGCCATCAGATGCATGCAGTTTGATGTGACTGACATGGCTGGATGTGGAAAACTCTTAGCAAATTGACCACAGGCAGGACAACTGCATGAGTGTTAATAATTTGTCTTTTGAAGATGTGTGATCATAGCAAGTAAGGATGTTCTTTGATGTGATTCTCATAGTTAGGATGCCAGTTTCTTCTGGGGGTTATTTTAACCACATGTGGTGTCTTCTTCATTAGCCACATGAAGAGAACAGAATGCCAATGTTCATAGCAGCACTATTTAGCCAAGACGTGGAAGCAACCTAAATATCCATCAATAGATGAATGGATATGGAAGATGTGGTACATATATACAGTGGAATACCAATACCACTCAGTCATAAAAAAGAATGAAATTTTGTAAATTTCAGCAACATGGATGGACTTGAAGGGCATTATGCCAAGTGAAATAAGTCAGGCAATGAAAGAAAAATACTGTAGGATATCACTTACATGTGGAAGCCAAAAAATACAAAAAACTAGTGAATATAACAAAAAAGCAGACTCACAGATGTAGAGAACAAACTAGTTCTTACCAATGGGGGTGGCAATATAGGGGTTGGGGAGTGGAAGGTACAAACTACTGGGTTTAAGATAGACTCAAGGATGTACTCTACAACACAGAGAATATAGCCAATATTTTATAATAACTATGAATGGAAAGTAACCTTTAAAAATTGTATAAAAAATAAAAATTATTTTTAAATATTTTAAATTTTTATTTTATATAGGAGTATAGTGGAGTTACAATGTAGTGTTAGTTTCAGGTATATAGCAACTTGATTCAGTTATATATATATATATTCTTTCTCAGATTCTTTCCCCATGTAGCTTATTACAGAGTATTGAGTAGAGAGTTCCCTGTGCTATACAGTAGGCCCTTGTTGATTATCTATTTTATATAGAGTAGTGTGTATATGTTAATCCCAACCTCCAAATTTATTCCCCCCCCAACTTTCCCCTTTGGAAAATTATTTTTAAACCATTTTTAAAGAGAATGGGATGGACCAAGAGGGCCATGAGAAACCTAATTCCATGCCCAAGGGTATGGCCTTGGTGGGTATCACAAGAACATCCCCCTGTCCTCTACTCATGACAGGTGCCTCTGTCCTCATTCCTCTACAAAAGCAAATTAAACCAGGTTCTCTTTGCTGACCTTGAAGGCGTTCTATTGATCAAAGCCACCTAGCTGAGACACCTTTCTTATGCAGCTAAGAGCAGAGAGACTGCAGAGCCTTGACTGGAAAGCACTTCCTCGAAGCCCAGGATTCTTTTGTTGGAAAAGGGGCCAGGTGGGAGCATCTTCCTGGTGCTCTGCACTGTGTCGTAACAGACAGAAAAACTTCAGAGGAAATTGTTTCCGGCCTTTCTTTGAAGTCAATGTAACAATAACTGGGAGTCTGAGGATGTACAAGTCTAGAAGTGAACTCCTGGGTGATTGCACACATTGTGATACATTTGTTGGGTGCGAATAAAAGTCTTTGAGTTACATCTTATTCTTCTCGGGACGAAATCTCTTGAGAAAATTATTGCAAAGCAATTGGATTTTTTTAAGTTTTTTTCTGTTTAAAGATAAAAAATAACTATTCAGACAGCACCACTGTATATTCTATTTTTGTCATGAGAAAGCTGCATTTTGCCTTATTTGTAATCTGACTTGAACCATTATTATTTCCACCATCCATATGATATAGGAATGGTTACAATATTCCCACTGGGGCTAACAGTCATCAGACTAGTCAATATACTTTATTTCCTCCAAATATTCATAAAGCATTTTTAACTTGATTTCATTTTTTAATATCTACTTAGTTAGTTAGTTAGTTAGTTAGTTGGTTGGTTGTGCCAGGTCTTAGTTGTGGCAGGCTGGCTCCTTTAGTTGCGGCTCGCCGGTTCCTTAGTTGCTGCACTTGGGCTCCTTAGTTGCGGCACGTGAAATCTTAGTTGTGGCATGCGAACTCTTAGTTGCGGCATTCATGTGGTATCTAGTTCCCTGACCAGGGATCGAACCCAGGCCCCCTGCACTGGGAATGCGGAGTCTTAACCACTGCACCACCAGGGAAGTCCCTTGATTTCTTAATTATGAGTCATTTGGTTAAAGTAAAACACAAAAAGTTTTCAATATGTAAGTCAGGTTTGGTGAGTCTTCTGAAAGAATATGCCAGCATGTCCATTTGATGGCTTACTGCATTCCTTTCCTGACCTCCCTGCCACCAACACCAGAAAAAAAAAAAAAAAATCCTGCAAAGCCAGGTTTAAAATATAAGTAATAGCTGATAGATTGTCAACTTTCCAATGTCAGTAGGAGAAATATAAGGCTGCAGACTGGTTATCAATAGAAGGAGGGACATATAAAATGACCCAATCTATCTACAGGACCATCTTTTGTCTACCTTGTCCCAGACCTGATTAAAATGATTCAAGCTCTGATTCCACTTGGAGTATTTACAGTTCTTTTCTGTTCATATTTCTCTTCTTCATATTGACTAATGGTCTCTTCCTTTTCTCCCTTCCACTCTCTCTCTCCCCATTTTCTAGAGAATTTGGCTTCTAGGAGGGACAGGACTGAAGTATTCAGAAGCTTTTTGACGGTTCTAAAAAGAAAACCTCATATTTTCAGAGGGAGCTTTCCTTTATGATACATTCACATCTTTTAAGTTCACCATTATGTTCATAATTATCCACATTTTCTAAATAGTTGTGATTCTCTTTTCTATAAAGATTCATAAATATCTCAAATTTACTGCTTCATTAATCATTTTCATGTGGACAGTATCACACTTGGCACAACGCAGCATTACAGATTTCCCTAAGAAAACATCCAAGAACTATCATTCTTCCTACTCTTTGATCTTCCCAAACCAAAATCTCTCAGCTTAAAATATCCTAAATAAGAGACCTATTTCCTTCCTTTTTCTGATTTTCCCTTCTAAACACAGGGAGGTTGTCTCCAGGAAAGGGAAATGGGGGCTGGGAATCAAGGGTAGGAGTGAAACTTACTCTTCACTTTTAGTTTTCTATTGATTATGAAAACTTTCACAGCCTAAGACAATACAAATTTGTTGTCTCGCTGTCAAACGTCTGGGTTGGACTGACTGGTTTCTCTATTCTGGCTTCCATGAGGTTGAAACCAGGGTGCCAGCAGTGTTCGTCCCTTATTGGAGGTTCTGGGGAAGAATCTGCTTTTTGGCTCATTTAGGGTGTTGGCTGAAGTCAGTTGCTTGCGGTTGTGGGACTGAAGTCCCAGTGTCCTCACTGTCTGTCATCCAGGGCTGGGCTTGGAGCCTCCAGGCTGCCTGCATCCCACATGGTACCTGGAGCACCAGCTAGTGACTCTCACTCATGCTCAGAATCTCTCTGCCTTCCTCTTCTGCTGCACCTCTCTATCGCTAGCCGGGAAATTTCTCTCTTTATCTAGATTGGGCCCACCTAGATAATCCAGGCTAATCTCCCTATCTTAAAGTTCATAAACTGAATTACATCTGAAAGTCCCTTTGGCCATGTAACACATTCACAGGATCCAAGGATTAGCGCATGGACATCTTTGGGAGGGGGCAGTATTGGAGCTACCACATCACTGTACATTTTTCGTTAACATTTTGAGGTTGTAATTTGTACCATGGGTATGGGTCATCTATTTTTAAAAATAATTAAAATAATAGAAGAGTACATATGAACAACAATACGGCAACATTTGTGGAAGTTGTAGTATATTTGTTGAGTGCTTGCCAAACGCCAGGCTCTGTTCAAAGTGCTGTACCTGTTTTACCTAATTTAATCATTACAATGTTGTCATCTAGATTTTACAAATAAGGAAACTAAGGCCCAGAGGTGTTAAGTGTTTGCCCGAGGTCACACAGCTAGTGTGTGGCAGAGTCTTGCCCACACAGCGGTAGCTGGCACAGCAAAGCCTGCTTCTAGCCATTACACGTCACTCCCTGTAAGTCCCCAGCTGTGAGAAGCTCTGCTCTAACTCCTCCTTCACCTTCCCATGTTACACAGATTTCTCTAGGGGAATAAATGGATGAGGGAAGTGACTTTAAGTGCAGTATGTTTTATGAGAGCCCGGGGAAAGCTTTCTGGTTCTAACAGATCAGCACCGCTGACAATCATTTCCCTCCTGCCCATCCCAGGTAGGAAAGAGCCAGAAGCCACCCCCGGAGCCAGTGGGCTGGGCCAGGCAAAGGCTTTTAAAAGGAGGTCACTGGGTGCAATATTTAGAGGTGGCAGGCTACAAATCCTCCCTCCCCATGCCTGCTTCTAAATCCCAGATGTGTATCTTATCCCAAAGGCCACTGAGATGCTGCCTGGTGGTTGTCTGAGGCTTTCTGACCCAAAACACTTCTGCGCAAATGGGAGGCTCCATTTTACCTAAGATAGAAGGAAATCCCAAACCTACATCAGCACTCAGTAAGGAAAAGGGGGTGGAGGACTGAGAACATGGCCCTGACAACCCCCTTCATATGGACACTTCCAGCATCCTGTCTATTGTGTGTGAAATTAAGCTCTATTTTTTTCCAATTATACAAGTATTACATGTTCATTGAAAAAAATATAAATTATACAGATGAGCAAAGAGAAGAAATTGTTCCGTATCTCTCACCAAAAGAGAACCACTGCGGTATACTGGTGTGTGTGCTTCCAGATGTGTGTGTGTGCGAACGTGTTTCTGTGTTGTGAGAGCAGGGAGGAAAGGTGCAAAGACAGAGAAGAAATTGATTTCTCTTTTCTAAAAAGTAGAATCATTGTACATGCAGTTTAACGCCCTTTTATTTACAATTGTTCTTCCTGTGAACACTTTTATCATGTCCGTAGACAAACTTCTACAGCAAAATTCTTTCACAGTTCAAAAATTTTTTAATATTTTTAAATGAGTAACATACTCATTGAAGAAAAATTAGAAAATACAGATACGCAAAATAGAATTGTAACTCAACGGGGGGAGACAACCACTGTTAACATTTCCACCTTTGCTGTTACAGAATACACGCTATTCTAGTCCTTCGAAGTTAAACTCTACTGCCAAGATTTTGCTAGAGAAGATTTTGCTGGATACAATTGTGCTAGACAGGCAGCCACTAATGTTAAGAGAAGCCAAACTTTGCTGACATCCTTGACTATTTCCTAAAGACTAAGTTCTAGAAGAAATGCTGGGTCAAAGGGCATGTACATTTTTAAAGCCATTGATCAACATCATCAGATTTTTTTCCAGGAGCAGCAGCAGGGTATGGGAGTACCGTTTTCCAGGCCCCCTCACCAATCTTGGGTGGTATAATTTTTTAAGTCTTTCAGGCACAACATTTAAAACATTTTGAACTCTGTGCAGCACAAAGCTGTGCGGGGTCTTGGTTTGGACTCACAAGCTCACACTGTTTTAATGACACCGACTGTGAGGGTCAAACATGGTCTTGTGCAGGAAAAATCATGAAACACACACACATTTACAAGCAGAAAACTATGCAATTACAAAAGAAAAGATTCAGGTGAAGAAAGAAATAGGATGCCCTTTGAAATTGTTTCTAGAGAGAAATAGAACAATCTTCATGTTGATTTCATTTTCTAAAGAAAACCATCCCAAGCCCAAGAAGTCCATTTATAAGTTTAAGGCTGTGGTGTCAAATACCAATTTAAAAAACCTGAATAGGTTCTGACACTCCTTTGGTGAACACCTTAAAGCAAAGAAATAGAAATACAGGAGAATCCCATCCTGTCCTCCCTTGCTCTGCTGATCACAAGACCAAGCACCTGTTTGGACGGTGTGTCTTTAAGAATCGTTTTTGTCTCTTGTGGATCTGGTTTCAGTCAGAGAGCATATCATCTGCCACATGGAACTCAGTCCAGCAAAGGAATTGGCCCATTTCCAGCAATTATCTGAGAAATTCTATTTCTGCAACTAAATCTCCAGTTTTAATCAACTTGCATATCCCCATCACCCCCAGCAGTGAGCAATCAGTGGAGTCAAATGTAAGCAGTGATTGGGTCTGTGACCCCAGAAGCCCTCTCCCCACCAGCTGGCACTTGGAAGCCCAGGGGGGTCTCATTGTCTCCAATTAAAACTTCGTTTCCCGGCTTCCAGGAACATGCTGGAAGAGTAAGACGCGGAGGTCACCTTTCTCCCCACAGATACACCAGAAATACATCTACACATGGAACAACTCCTACAGAACACCTACTGAACGCTGGCAGACGACCTCAGACCTGCCAAAAGGCAAGAAAGTCCCCACGTACCTGGATAGGGCAAAAGAAAAAAGAATAAACTGAGACAAAAGAATAGGGATGGGACCTGCACCAGTGGGAGGGAGCTGTGAAGGAGGAAAGGTTTCTACACACTAGGAAGCCCCTTCGCGGGCGGAGACTGTGGGTGGCAGAGGGGGAAAGCTTCGGGGCCGCGGAGGAGAGCACAGCAACAGGGGTGCGGAGGACAAAGCGGAGAGATTCCTGCAGAGAGGAACAGGGCCGACCGGCACTCACCAGTGCGAAAGGCTTCTCTGCTCACCCGGCGGAGGCTCGGGCTTCGGTCGGAGCGCTGGGAGAGGACTGGGGTTAGCAGCGTGAACACAGCCTGCAGGGGGTTAGTGCGCCACGGCTAGCCGGGAGGGAGTCCGGAGAAAAGTCTGGAGCTGCCGAAGAGGCAAGAGACATTTTCTTCCCTCTTTGTTTCCTGGTGCGCGAGGAGAGGGGATTAAGAGCGCTGCTTAACGGAGCTCCAGAGACGGGCGCGAGCCGCGGCTAAAAGCGCGGACCACAGAGACGGGCATGAGACGCTAAGGCTGCTGCTGCCGCCACCAAGAAGCCTGTGTGCGACCACAGGTCACTATCCAAACCGCCCTTCCGGGGAGCCTGTGCAGCCTGCCACTGCCAGACTCCCGTGATCCAGGGTCAACTCCTCCAGGAGAACGGAAGAGCCTCAGGCTGGTGCAACGTCACGCCGGCCCCTGCCGCCGCAGGCCGCCCCGCACTACGTGCCCCTCCCTCCTCCCGGCCTGAGTGAGCCAGAGCCCCCGAATCAGCTGCTCCTTTAACCCCGTCATGTCTGAGCAAAGAACAGACGCCCGCCAGCGACCTACACACAGAGGCGGAGCCAAATCTAAAGCTGAGCCCCTGGGAGCTATGAGAACAGAGAAGAGAAAGGGAAATCTCTCCCAGCAGCCTCAGAAGCTGCGGATTAAAGCTCCACAATCAACTTGATGTACCCTGCATCTGTGGAATACCTGAATAGACAACGAATCATCCCAAATTGAGGAGGTGGCCTTTCAGAGCAAGATTTATGATTTTTTTCCCCTTTTCCTCTTTTTGTGAGTGTGTATGTGTATGCTTCTATGTGAGATTTTGTCTGTATAGCTTTGCTTCCATCATTTGTCCTAGGGTTCTATCCGTCCGTTTTCTGGGGGGGGGGGGTTGTTTTTTTTAATTTTTTCTTTTATTTTTTTAATAATTATTTTTTTATCTTAATAACTTTATTATATTTTATCTTACTTTATTATATTTTACTTTATCTTCTTGCTTTCTTTTTTCCTTCCTTCCGTCCTTCCTTCCTCCTTTCCTCCCTCCCTCTTTCCCTCCCTCCCTCCTTCCTTTCTTTCTTTCTTTCTACTTCTACTAATTCTTTCTTTCTACTTTTTCTCCCTTTTATTCTGAGCCGTGTGGATGAAAGGCTCTTGGTGCTGCAGCCAGGAGTCAGTGCTGTGCCTCTGAGGTGGGAGACCCAACTTCAGGACACTGGTCCACAAGAGACCTCCCAGCTCCACATAATATCAAACGGTGAAAATCTCCCAGAGATCTCCATCTCAACACCAGCACCCAGCTTCACTCAACGACCAGCAAGCTACAGTGCTGGACACCCTATGCCAAACAACTAGCAAAACAGGAACACAACCCCACCCATTAGCAGAGAGGCTGCCTAAAATCATAATAAGTCCACACACACCCCAAAACACACCACCAGACGTGGACCTGCCCACCAGAAAGACAAGATCCAGCCTCATCCGCCAGAGCACAGGCACTAGTCCCCTCCACCAGGAAGCCTATACAACCCACTGAACCAACCTTAGCCACTGGGGACAGACACAAAAAACAACAGGAACTACGAACCTTCAGCCTGCAAAAAAGGAGACCCCAAACACAGTAAGGTAAGCAAAATGAGAAGACAGAAAAACACACAGCAGATGAAGGAGCAAGATAAAAACCCATCAGACCTAACAAATGAAGAGGAAATAGGCAGTCTACCTGAGAAAGAATTCAGAAGAATGATAGTAAAGATGATCCGAAACCTTGGAAATAGAATAGACAAAGTGCAAGAAACATTTAACAAGGACCTAGAAGAACTAAAGAGTAAACAAACAATGATGAACAACACAATAAATGAAATTAAAAATACTCTAGATGGGATCAATAGCAGAATAACTGAGGCAGAAGAACGGATAAGTGACCTGGAAGATAAAATAGTGGAAATAACTACTGCAGAGGAGAATAAAGAAAATAGAATGAAAAGAACTGAGGACAGTCTCAGAGACCTCGGGGACAACATTAAATGCACCAACATTTGAATTATAGGGGTTCCAGAAGAAGAAGAGAAAAAGAAAGGGATTGAGAAAATAGTTGAAGAGATTATAGTTGAAAACTTCCCTAATATGGGAAAGGCAATAGTTAGTCAAGTCCAGGAAGCACAGAGAGTCCCATACAGGATAAATCCAAGGAGAAATACGCCAAGACACATATTAATCAAACTGTCAAAAATTAAATACAAAGAAAACATATTAAAAGCCACAAGGGAAAAACAACAAATAACACACAAGGGAATCCCCATAAGGTTAACAGCTGATCTTTCAGCAGAAACTCTGCAAGCCAGAAGGGACTGGCAGGAAATATTTAAAGTGATAAAGGAGAAAAACCTGCTACCAAGATTAATCTACCCAGCAAGGATCTCATTCAGATTTGATGGAGAAATTAAAACCTTTACAGACAAGCAAAAGCTGAGAGAGTTCAGCACCACCAAACCAGCTCTACAACAACTGCTAAAGGAACTTCTCTAGGCAAGAAACAAAAGAGAAGGAAAACACCTACAATAATGAAACCAAAACAATTTAGAATATGGAAATAGGAACATACATATCAATAATTACTTTAAATGTAAATGGACTAAATGCTCTCACCAAAAGACACAGATTGGCTGAATGGATACAAAAACAAGACCCATATATTTGCTGTCTACAAGAGACCCACTTCAAACCTAGAGACACATACAGACTGAAAGTAAAGGGATGGAAAAAGATATTTCATGCAAATGGAAACCAAAAGAAAGCTGGAGTAGCAATTCTCATATCAGACAAAATAGACTTTAAAATAAAGACTATTAGAAGAGACAAAGAAGGACACTACGTAATGATCAAGGGATCGATCCAAGAAGAAGATATAACAATTGTAAATATTTATGCACCCAACATAGGAGCACCTCAGTACATAAGACAAATACTAACAGCCATAAAAGGGGAAATCGACAGTAACACATTCATAGTAGGGGACTTTAACACCCCACTTTCACTAATGGACAGATCATCCAAAATGAAAATAAATAAGGAAACACAAGCTTTAAATGATACATTAAAAAACATGGACTTAATTGATATTTATAGGACATTCCATCCAAAAACAACAGAATACACTTTTTTCTCAAGTGCTCATGGAACGTTCTCCAGGATAGATCATATCTTGGGTCACAAATCAAGCCTTGGTAAATTTATGAAAATTGAAATCGTATCAAGTATCTTTTCCAACCACAACGCTATGACACTAGATATCAATTACAGGAAAAGATTTGTAAAAAATACAAACACATGGAGGCTAAACAATACACAACTTAATAACGAAGTGGTCACTGAAAAATGAAAGAGGAAATTAAAAAATACCTAGAAACAAATGACAATGGAGACACGACGACCCAAAATCTATGGGATGCAGCAATAGCAGTTCTAAGAGGGAAGTTTATAGCAATACAAGCCCACCTTAAGAAACAGGAAACATCTCGAATAAACAACCTAACCTTGCACCAAAAGCAATTAGAGAAAGAAGAACAAAAAAACCCCAAAGTTAGCAGAAGGAAAGAAGTCATAAAAATCAGATCAGAAATAAATGAAAAAGAAATGAAGGAAACGATAGCAAAGATCAATAAAACTAAAAGCTGCTTCTTTGAGAAGATAAACAAAATTGATAAACCATTAACCAGACTCATCAAGAAAAAAAGGGAGAAGACTCAAATCAATAGAATTAGAAATGAAAAAGGAGAAGTAAGAGCTGACACTGCAGAAATACAAAGGATCATGAGAGATTACTACAAGCAACTATATGCCAATAAAATGGACAACCTGGAAGAAATGGACAAATTCTTAGAAATGCACAACCTGCCAAGACTGAATCAGGAAGAAATAGAATATATGAACAAACCAATCACAAGCACTGAAATTGAAACTGTAATTAAGTATCTTCCAACAAACAAAAGCCCAGGACCAGATGGCTTCACAGGCAAATTCTATCAAACATTTAGAGAAGAGCTAACACCTAACCTTCTCAAATTTTTCCAAAATACAGCAGAGGGAGGAACACTCCCAAACTCATTCTACAAGGCCACCATCACCCTGATACCAAAACCAGTCATGGATGTCACAAAGAAAGAAAACTACAGGCCAATATCACTGATGAACATAGATGCAAAAATCCTCAAAAAATACTAGCAAACAGAATCCAGCAGCACATTAAACAGATCATACACCATGACCAAGTGGGGTTTATTCCAGGAATGCAAGGATTCTTCAATATACGCAAACCAATCAACGTGATACACCATATTAACAAATTGATGGAGAAAAACCATATGATCATCTCAATAGATGCAGAGAAAGCTTTTGACAAAATTCAACACCCATTTATGATAAAAACCCTGCAGAAAGTAGGCATAGAGGGAACTTTCCTCAACATAATAAAGGCCATATATGACAAACCCACAGCCAACATCATCCTCAATGGTGAAAAACTGAAAGCATTTCCACTAAGATCAGGAACAAGACAAGGTTGCCCACTCTCACCACTCTTATTCAACATAGTTTTGGAAGTTTTAGCCACAGCAATCAGAAGAGAAAAGGAAATAAAAGGAATCCAAATCAGAAAAGAAGTAAAGCTGTCACTGTTTGCAGATGACATGATATTCTACATAGAGAAACCTAAAGATGCTACCAGAAAACTACTAGAGCTAATCAATGAATTTGGTAAAGTAGCAGGATACAAAATTAATGCACAGAAATCTCTGGCATTCCTATACACTAATGATGAAAAGTCTGAAAGTGAAATCAAGAAAACACTCCCATTTACCATTGCAACAAAAAGAATAAAATATTTAGGAATAAACCTACCTAAGGAGACAAAAGACCTGTATGCAGAAAATTATAAGACACTGATGAAAGAAATTAAAGATGATACAAATAGATGGAGAGATATACCATGTTCTTGGATTGGAAGAATCAACATTGTGATAATGACTCTACTACCCAAAGCAATCTACAGATTCAATGCAATCTCTATCAAACTACCACTGGCATTTTTCACAGAACTAGAAAAAAATTTTTCACAGTTTGTATGGAAACACAAAAGACCCCGAATAGCCAAAGCAATCTTGAGAGCGAAAAATGTAGCCGGAGGAATCAGGCTCCCTGACTTCAGACTATACTACAAAGCTACAGTAATCAAGACAGTATGGTACTGGCACAAAAACAGAAACATAGATCAATGTAACAGGATAGAAAGCCCAGAGATAAACCCACGCACATATGGTCACCTTATCTTTGATAAAGGAGGCAGGAATGTACAGTGGAGAAAGGACAGCCTCTTCAAAAAGTGGTGCTGGGAAAACTGGACAGGTACATGTAAAAGTATGAGACTAGATCACTCCCTAACACCATACACAAAAATAAGCTCAAAATGGATTAAAGACCTAAATGTAAGGCCAGAAACTATCAAACTCTTAGAGGAAAACATAGGCAGAACACTCTATGTTATAAATCACAGCAAGATCCTTTTTGACCCACCTCCTAGAGAAATGGAAATTAAAAACAAAAATAAGCAAATGGGACCTAATGAAACTTCAAAGCTTCTGCACAGCAAAGGAAACCAGAAACAAGACCAAAAGACAACCCACAGAATGGGAGAAAATACTTGCAAATGAAACAACTGACAAAGGATTAATCTCCAAAATTTATAAGCAGCTCATGCAGCTCAATAACAAAAAAACAAACAACCGAATCCAAAAATGGGCAGAAGACCTAAACAGACATTTCTCCAAAGAAGATATACAGACTGCCAACAAACACATGAAAGAATGCTCAACATCATTAATCATTAGAGAAATGCAAATCAAAACTACAATGAGATATCATCTCACGCCAGTCAGAATGGCCAACATCAAAAAATCTAGAAACGATAAATTCTGGAGAGGGTGTGGAGAAAAGGGAACCCTCTGGCACTGTTGGTGGGAATGTAAATTGATACCACCACTGTGGAGAACAGTATGGAGGTTCCTTAAAAACCTACAAATAGAACTACCATATGACCCAGCAATCCCACTACTGGGCATATACCCTGAGAAAACCATAATTCAAAAAGAGTCATGTACCAAAATGTTCACTGCAGGTCTATTTACAATAGCCCAGAGATGGAAACAACCTAAGTGTCCATCATCGGATGAATGGATAAAGAAGATGCGGCACATATATACAATGGAATATTACTCAGCCATAAAAAGAAACGAAATTGAGCTATTTGTAATGAGGTGGATAGACCTAGAGTCTGTCATACAGAGTGAAGTAAGTCAGAAAGAGAAAGACAAATACCGTATGCTAACACATATATATGGAATTTAAGAAAAAAAAATGTCATGAGACACCTAGGGGTAAGACAGGAATAAAGACACAGACCTAGTAGAGAATGGACTTGAGGATATGGGGAGGGGGAAGGGTAAGCTGTGACAAAGCGAGAGAGAGGCATGGACTACACTACCAAACCGTAAGGTAGATAGCTAGTGGGAAGCAGCTGCATAGCACAGGGAGATCAGCTCGGTGGTTTTTGACCGCCTGAAGGGGTGGGATAGGGAGGGTGGGAGGGAGGGAGTCGCAAGAGGGAAGAGATATGGGAACATATGTATATGTATAACTGATTCACTTTGTTATAAAGCAGAAACTAACACACCACTGTAAAGCAATTATACTCCAATAAAGATGTAAAACAAAAAACAAACCAAAAAAAAAAAAACTTCGTTGCCCGATAAGATATCTGAATGAAGGAGGAAACGGTGCCCAGGTATTGGAAGGGCTGCCACTTGGGGCCAAATGATGCCGTCTGTGTCCCTCGGCGGGAGGTTACGGAAACGAAATAATTGCCCAGGAAATGGGTGTGTATTCTGTTCTTAGCTTCATCAGATACCCGACTTAACCAGAGATTTCTCTCCCAGCAGCTCCAGTGATGATGGTTCTAGCCATCTGACGTGCCAGCATCTGAGGGTAATTGATTCCTTGGCTTATTTGGCTTTGGTGCCAGCAGCTGTTTTGAGGCAGCATTTACCCAGAACTCTTAGTTTAACCTCAGCACTTAAGCTTTTATGGCACTGCCAAAAGCTGCTGTCCCACCCAGCAAAAACCCCAGCGGCAGAGCTTTGGGTGCCCAGAAGAGGTCCAGGTTGTGTATTACAGCAAGTGGAATAGATCAGCTCTCAACTGTGGTGTGTAAAATTCTTTCATTCATTCTGAACATCTGTATGTTAAAAACCCTAGACCAAGTAAAAACTTGTTTTCTGTTGTAAGATAAATCTAGGAAAGAATATCACAAAACATACTGCTTTATATTGTGGATTTGAAGAAACCTATTTCTCTTTTTTTAAGTGTTGAGGTAGAAGGGAGAGGACAGAGGTAGCCAAAATTTGCCTTTAGAAAATGAGACCTTCCTCCCCAAACTGCCAGCACAGGTTTTCTAAGACACTTTGTTGAAAATTAGTTCTCGAATTCTAACCAATTTCCACTTTCTAAAAATCATATTTATGCTCTAATTAAACCCAACAAGAAAGACTACAGGCATTTCTTCAATAGGGTCAGGAATTAGGAAGTTAGTTGTGCTAACACTACTGTCTAACACACCAGTCAACGACTTAGCATCTCCCACTTCACGCTTCTCTGAACAGCAGAAAATGTTTGGTGCTGTCACAAAGCTGTTTTCCTGTGCTTTGCTACGCAAGCATCTTTCACCTGCGTCATTTTTCAGGGCTTATTTTTCCTATGTTGCAAAAAAGAAAGTGCACCTAACTGTTCCTCTACCTACAAAGATTCCTCCCACAATGTGTCACTATTAAATAAAGTCCTTAATCAAACAAGCTACAGCCTTGGATTGTTGCATGGCTTTCTTGCTTGTGTTGTGTAGTCTGTTAAATATTGAGAAATAATAACAGATGAGTTACTACTACCTGCTCTGATCTGATGGTGCAGTGCCAGCTACAGGCCAGGTACACTCTGAGGAGTGACTGACACTGTCTACACTCTGAAGAAAGACAGAAGAGCCGGAGAGTTTATGCCACCAGCTCTCCCCCACAGGTGGTCCTTATCCAATAACCAGGAACATGAAAACCTAAGGTTAAGATAACTCTGACACATAATTCAGATTCCTTCAACAGGATCAAGCTGGAGATACCCTCTAAAGGATTTGGCTTGAAAGCTTACCCTTACTGGGTTTCTTCCTGTTTCCATCATCTGTTGCTACATCACAAACTACCCCAAATTCAGGTATCTATTGTTGTGTCAAAAACTACCCCAAACTTCATCTATGGCTGCACAACAAACTATCTGAAAGGCAGGTGTCCTGTGGAAAAAAAAAAAAAAAACCTTAACCAAATCACCTCTTGCCCTGGGGACAAAATCTTATCGTTGCCATCAGATAACATGGGTTGCAGATCTGGTTTCCAAACCTGGTTGCTCTATTTTCAAATATAGGAGTGGAGCGGCTTCTCGTCTTGGCTGAATAAGAGTCACAAATATATACTCTCGTAGTTTAGAAAAGCAAATTCCAGTTACCATGTACCACTTGCCTTACGGCATATAGCATATGGAATGTGATTCCTAAATCCCACTAGGGTTTTATAGCTAGCTTTCCTACCTAGCTTTCTCTTTGTGAGCGACAAAAACCAATCTTGGTTATATCAGTGCCTGAGATGGAAAAAAACACGTGTTCCAATGCCATTTAGTAAGCTTCAAGGGTGAAATCTGCCTATTAAAGTTACATAGTCTAGAAGGATATTTCAGATCAGACACTTTTCCTGGCTAATTCCACAATAAGTAGAACAGTATTTTCTCTTTTTCTTTTTTCTGAGCTTGTTCTTCTTTAAATGATACAGCAGAGACACTGTTACAACTTGATGTTATTGTATTTTCTTGTTAAACTTTAATCCTAATTCTCAATTTAGTTCCATAATCACTGGTTTTTAGTCTCTAAAATGTTGTTCTTTAATTAGCAAGATAGAGATCAATGTCATACAAAATACGTGCTAACACAGAACTAGATTTTGCTCTCCTGTGCATAGATGCCAAGTGTGGAGAAAATAACCTGCTCCAAGTTCAAGGGAAACTTGATCTCATCCCAGAAATAATAGCTTCCTGTTTCATGGGGAGCGGCAATCTTGAAATACCGAATTTTAACAACGTACTTCCCCCTCCCCTTATGAATTTAACATATATGAAATGAAGGCATGTCTAGTAATTATCATCGTTTAATTGGCTTTTTTCTTTCATAGTGGTACATAAAATAATGGTGTGCCTTAAAACTGGTAATGTCTGAGTTTAGATGAAATGTGGCAATCCACGTCAACTCAGCCAGAGAGAATTGACTAGACTTCAATATTAAATGCAGGTGTGTGAAAGCAAAGAGGAAAAACTGAATTTCCTCTCTGATGTAGCCCCTTTTGGACACTTCCAGAAGCAAACAGCTATACCCAAAACTTGGAGTGCTTTTTGCAGCTCATTATCTGTATATACTACCTCTTGCCTGTTGCAATTTTGAGCATATTGACCATATTTAGAATGAGCCCTAGAAGAGATTCATTCTAAACATGAATGTGTAGCTTTATGGAAATAAATCTTGCAATTACCCAGCTGGCATTGGGTTGGGTTTCTATGACACACTTTTCTGTTTCACAAAAACTGCCCTTGGGGTTTTGATGCTAATAAGGGCTCCAAGACACAAGTGCAATAATTCTCAAACTTTAATGAGAATAATCTTCAGCATTGGTTAAACATATTCATCCCAGGGCCTCACCCCAGACCTTGTGATTCAGGAACTCTGAACAGGACAGGGCGGGGAGGCCAGCTGTGTGGTTGACTAGCTCTGTCGGTGGTTTGGATGCACACCATGGTTGACCACTGCCCTGTGGTGTGAGAACGCCAGTGCCCCACGCATGCACGCTGGTACATTAAGGGTGAGATTTCCCGAGTCCAGCATCTGCCTGGAGTCACCTGGTTGGATGCTCACACTGATTCCTGGGCAAATCTCGAGCCCATATCTCTTCACACCAGCTCTGTTTCCCCGATGACCTGTTGTCTGCCCTCCATGTGACCACCCAGACCCAGGGCATATGTGCCAACTGTTCTTTTTTTTTTGCTGTACGCGGGCCTCTCACTGTTGTGGCCTCTCCCGTTGCGGAGCACAGGCTCCGGACGCGCAGGCTCAGCGGCCATGGCTCACGGGCCCAGCCGCTCCGCGGCATGTGGGATCTTCCCGGACCGGGGCACGAACCCGTGTCCCCTGCATCGGCAGGTGGACTCTCAACCACTGCGCCACCAGGGAAGCCCTTTTTTTTTTTTTTAATTTTTATTGGAATATAGTTGCTTTACAATGTTGTGTTAGTTTCTGCTGTACAGCAAAGTTATTCAGTTATACATATACATATATCCACTTTTTTTAAGATTCTTTTCCCATATAGGTCATTACAGAGTATTAAGTAGAGTTCCTTGTGCTGTACAGTAGATTCTTATTAGTGTGGCAACTGTTCTAAAAAATGCTTCTTCAGTCAAAAGGAACTGAGGCCTAAACTGGTTTACTTCAACTAGTGAAGAGGCAAGGAAATTTGGGTTCATTAACATTGATTTATTTGCCGACTAATTTTCATTTTAAAGGCCACGTGGAAGCTGCCTTTTCCAATACGCGGGGGATTCTAGCCCAGTTCAACACTCATTGCTGGGCCTCCACCTCCTGTCCATTTAATATACGTTCCAGACAGTGGGCATGGTGGACTAAGCAATGGCCCCCAAAGGTGCCCACGTCCTAATCCCTGGAACCTATGAATATGTTACCTCACAAGATAAAAAGGACTTTGCAGGTGTGATTAAGTTAGGGGGAAAGTAGCCTAGGTTACCCAGGTGGACCCAGTGTAATCTGACAGGCCTTATAAGAGGGATATGGGCAGTTCAGAGTCAGAGGGAAGGGATGGAAGCAGAGGTCAGAGGTCGAGAGAAGCGTTGGGCCCCTGGCTTTGAAGGTGGAGACAAGGAAGTGGATTCTCCCCTACAGCCTCTAGAAGGAACAAGTGTGCTGACACCTTGATTTTAGACCAGCGGTACCATCCAAGACTATAAGGTAATACATTTGTGTTGTTTAAGCCTCTACAGTTGTGAAAATTTGTTATAGCAGCGATAGAAAGTTAATACAGGGGTTTTAAATTATTCTTCTCACTCTAGAGCTGAAAATTCTCTGAACAAAGAGAGACCTACAGGAGGCCCAAGGGAGCAGGCTTTGGGTGGAGCCTGAGAACCAGGACACAGACTGTTCCTGTTTCTCAAAAGCAGATGGGATTAATAGACTGTGACTTTGATTCTTGAATAACAAATGCCAAGGTCTCCGGGCCTGATCTAGGAGATCAACTATATTTGGCAACCAAACAGAAGCACCCACGGGTCTGCAGTTCTCCTCTTCAAGCTCATTTGTGTCTGAAAGCATGCTTGCTTGCTTGTGCCTGGGAAAGGTTGAAGTTTCTGTTAGAGTTTAGATGACAGGTTATCCGCCAGTGTCCCAAAGAAGATAAAAGAAAGTGTGTCCCGTAATCTGTGTCCTACAGGAGTGAAAGGGACTAAACCGTCCCACACCTGGAAGTCTCCCAGGGTTCTTGAAAGATGCTTTCTAGACAGCAGGTGCTGCCTTTTGCCATCCATTCAGTGTCCTATCCCTGGCCCTCTTCCCCTCTCCCCAGCTCCTCCATCCCAACAAGGTCATCCGACACCAATTCTGAAGCTTTGGGCATCTTGGGATGACTTTCCCAACCAGGAAGAGGATGGGGACTTTGAGGTGAGAGTGGATGGTGTCTCCTGTCTCAGCCCTACAATCCCCTATTCCAGCTGCTTCTCCACTGCCGGGTACAGAGCCTGCAAACTATATTTTCCAGCCTGGCTTTCCACCTGGCTCCTTGTCAGATGCCGCCAAGGGGAGACCCTGGCAGGAGTTCGGAAGAAGCTTTTTTTCTGTAGACTTGGTTGCGCTTCTGCAGAGTCGGGGCAGCCATGGAAGGGGAGGCGGCAGTGGCTGAGGGCAGGGTCAGGCTCCTGGTTTTCTGCCAACTAGGCCCTGACAACAGCAGGCTAAGCGCAACGAGCAGCAATTTTTCTTATTTCTTCTTGCTCTTTCTGAACTGGAGGTGGCAGACACTTGCTGCAGTGACTGATCTTTGGGAAGTCGTACCCTCCCACCCGTCCTCCAGCTCTTCTAACACCTCACGACCAACCTTCTAGTTCAACATCTAGATCATCTGTTTTCCTGATTAGATGAGGAAAACCTGCATCTTTCACTTTCATTGACAAGGGCCAGAGTCCGTGAAACCCTTTATCTACCCTCAGTATCGTGGGTTTTTGAATTCCATTTGAGTCTTTCCATCAAAAGACTCAAAGTACAGACCTGCCCAGAAAGAAGAGGTAGTTAGAGCTGGCTGATGCACGTCGAACAAACCAGGTTGGAAGCCAGTGTTTTTTCTTAGATACTCTTGGTCTTAGGTTAGTTTATCCAGAAAAATTCTCCAAGGTGAGGGTCCTGTGTGAGTGACTTATTGTGGGTGGTGTAGGCAGGATGCAACCAGGCCTCCCAGGGTCACTCCAGCCTGGCCTCCAGGGGAGCTCTGGCGTGTGAGTGGCCTCAGAGCTTTCGTGATGATTGCAGTCATAGGTCATTTCCAAGGGTCACCCTCAGGGGCCGTAAACTCCCAGGTGATTTTGACTATCTCTAGTAGCCTGATAACAGGCCTCTGAAGAAGAGTTGCAGGTGTGAGCCTTTGGAACAAAAATACACAGAGAAGAGGTATGGGACCTGGGGAATCCAGCCAGAGAACTGACAGGGCCCCTCTGATTATGACTTGTACTGTACCTGACTGTGAAAAGACCTTCAGAAAGGGATGGCCAGCCCTTCACTTCTGCCTCTCGAATTTTATGCAAGTTCCTCTTTGGCCAACTCTAACCCAGAGTTGTAGGGGGAAAGGGATTCTAGGAAATGTAGTCCCAGCTGAACTGTGTTAATGACAGAACAATCCAGACAGCTAGCCTAGCTGTTTTAATAAAGTATCACCAAACTCAGGTTATGGGTGGGCCTTCTGTCGCTAGAATAGCCACAGGAAACTGTCGGTGGATATTCTCCCAGCCATACCAGGAAGAACTGTTGATACAGCACCCTATGTGGCCCCCATGGTGAGCTCCATCAAATGGAAAGTTCCAGGCAGCAGCCTGGTCCTGGAAGGTTCTAGGCCAAGTCCTCACCTCTCTACTTTACCCAAGTTCTGGCCCTCCCACCCTAGCACCCCTATCCCCAGCTTCCTTGAGACTCATGTCAATTCTCAGTGCTCATTTGGGGAATCAGAGATACTGCTCACTGATGACTTTGATCCTCTTTGCATATAAATGTAAAGGCAGTGTGGTGTTGCAGCAAAGAGCATGGTCTCAGAAGCCAGATTTCTGAGTTCAAGTACTAGGTCTACCACTTCCCACCTGTGCAACCTTGACCAAATGACTCAATCTCTATGCCTCAGTTTCCTCATTTGTCAAATAGGAATAGCGTTACTACCTATCTCATATGGTTGTTGAGAGGATGAGAGGAGTTAATGTGTCAATCACTTAGAATTTATATGAATAACATTCATTAAATTTCAATGACTAAGTCACTTTATTTAGTGATTATGTATTTTTTATTTTCTTTATATTCTACTAAAGCATTACCCAATAGGATCTGACAATACTTTGAAACAACTTAGCATTGTCATGTGTAAGAAAACAGAAGTACACGATGACATTTTCAAAACTTTCTTATTCCTACTTGTCACTATGTCAGAATGACCTTTCCCCAGATTTGTAAGGTTTTTATCATACATGGAATTTACTCTTAAAAGATAATCTTTAGGGAAATTTTCTAATAGAGTAGTGATTATAAAAAGGTTAAAGACCAAGTATGAGGCATTTGAAGTCATCTTATTTCCGTCAGTAGCTGGCAACTTTCACCAGTAACTATTTGCCTAAGTAGCAGGAGCATAAAGCCATAAGAAAGGTTTGCAAGTGTTGGGTTTCACTGAAGTTTCAGCGAGAATAGGAATGTATTCTCCCGGAGAAGTAACTTTGAGTTCCTCATGTTTGGTCTCTAAGAAATAACTGGTATAGTCTAGTGGTCCATTATGATGAGTCACTGTGGTCAGAATTTTCCCTCCAAAAACTCATACATGCGTGTGGGACTGAATATTTTGTCCAGCCTCCTTGGAGGACAATTTGGAGATGTCTGTCAACACTTTAAATGCTTATACCCAGTCATATGCTAAGTGTTTGTTGTATAATAAAGAATTTGAATAGTCTTTGTCTCAGGTTCCTGGGATGGAACCTCTAAACCCTTGGAATTTCCTGAACGTTAGGAGTGCTTTTGTTATTTATGGTTGGCTCCTGGGGTTGCACCTGGGTTTATGTTAATGAGGTGACTGTGATGGGCTCCTAGGAAGTTTCAGGATGAGGGCTGGCCGTGTCAGGGAGTTTGATCCTGTAGTTAGAGGGTTGGGGCTTTAGGCCACCTGCTGCTAGCCCAACCTCCCTCCCCTGGGAGAGGACACGGCTGGAAACTGAGTTCAATCACATGGTCAATAATTTAATCAATCATGCTGCCATATTGAAACACCAATAAAAACTCTGAACACTTGAAGCTCCAGGAGCTTCCTGGTTGATGAACACATTGATATGTCAGAAGGATGATGTGTCCCTGCAGCCACAAAAACTCCATTTGGGAACCTGCCAGCCTTCACCAATAGGTTTCCTCATTTGGCTGGCCCTGATTTGCATCCTACATAGTATAACTGTAATAAGTGAAGTGGTCTCCTGAGTTCCATGGGTCATTCTAGTAAATTATCAAACCAGAAGGGGTCATGGGAGCCCCCACATTTGTAACTAGTTAGCTAAGAAGTGTTGGTGGCCTGGGGACCTCCAGACTTGCAGCTGGTATCTGAAGTGAGGCCAGCCTTGTTGGGGGCTGTGCCCTTAACCCATGGAGTGTGCACTAACTCCAGGTAGTGGCAGAATTGAACTGAGGTACCACAGTGTTTAACAACCATCTCTCCAGGGACAAGGGAAGCCCTCATGTGTAACGATTGCAGGTTCCCATGATGTAAATACTCTCACTATGGCCAATTCAAGTTACCGGTGTGATGTCACTGACCATGGAGCGAGGAAGAGATGCGTTTGACCTGGTCCTCATGGGCCTGTATAAACTGACTCCAGCACATTATTGCTTGTATCCTTGGACCAAGCAACTCTACTTCTCAAAAGACAGCTGGCAGACACGCTGCCATATTTTTCCCATCCCAAATGTGTACAAGGATGTTCATTGTGTGTTGTTTGTATTCATAAAAGATTAAAAACAATCTACAGGCCCACCAATAAACTTAAATCACTGGGCATGAATAAAATGAAATACTCTGCAGGGTTTAGAAAGAACGAGGCAAATCTACACTGATGTGGAGTAATTTGCAAGATGTATCATTAAGTGAAAAAAGGAAGATGCAGAACTGTCTGCAGGTTGCTACCATTTGGTATAACATGAAAGGAGATATATATTAACTGTATACATGTGTAGACTTTCTTGGGAAGGAGTACATAAAAATCTAGTAAAAGAGGGAGGGAGACGCCAGAGGGGAGTGACATGGGAACATATGTATATGGTTTTTTGGGGGGTTTTTGCGGTACGCGGGCCTCTCACTGTTGTGGCCTCTCCTGTTGCGGAGCACAGGCTCCGGACGCGCAGGCTCAGCGGCCATGGCTCACGGGCCCAGCCGCTCCGTGGCTTGTGGGATCTTCCCGGACCGGGGCACGAACCCGAGTCCCTTGCATCGGCAGGCGGACTCTCAACCACTGCACCACCAGGGAAGCCCCTGGAGCCTCTTTTATAAGAGCACTAGTCCCATTCATGAGGGCTCCACCCTCATGACCGAAGCACCTCTCAAATACCTAATACCAGCACCTTTGGGGGTGGTTAGGATTTCAACCTATAAATTTGAGGGGAAAATGAACATTCAGACCATAGCAGCTAGTTAAGTCTGAAACCAACTTCTCTTGGCAGTGTATACTGATTAACAGATTTTAAAAGCTATGAGAAATTGCCAGGCCCATGCAAAAGTGAGGGATGAGAATGGGAGAAAGCTCTAAACGTGGTGGCTGGGCAGACCCCGGAAGGCAGCCAGAGAGGGGAGCCCAGATGGAGGCAGTTAAAGGAGAGGACTACAGTACTGCCCCCCTTGGGAGGATGGGAAAGAGACCAAAGACTGGAAGTCCAATCATTATAAGGTAGTCTTTTCCAGTGGGTTTTCTTGCTTATTGATCTGCCTTTCTGAATCCCCTATGTTTCCACTCTAGCTTCATTAGAATTGCCTGTGTTCATCGATATCTGCATTATAACTAATTTATCCCTACTGACTGAGATCCTCCCAGCAGCCTGTTGGCTGAAAGTTTGCTGATTTCCAGTTGCTCTAGCTTTTTAAAATCTCAGCTGTCAGCATAGTCATGCTTCCATGGAAGCTCAGGCCCACAGGGTTAAGCAAACCCAGATGGAACTGAGATTAATGGGGGCGTCTGTGTTACTGCAGAGGGAGAAGAAACAGTGGCATTAATAATAATGATGACGATGGTAGCAGCTTTTAGCATGGGCTAAGGGGCTTTATGGGAGAGGCAACCAGAAGTCTCACCCCATTACTCCGTCTAGCTCCAAGCCCGGCATCTCCTGGGGACTGTCTCTTCTTCCAAGCAGGTCCACGTATAATTTCTCAGAGTCCAGCAACGAACAATTTAAATATTTCCAGCATCTAAATATTTCAACAGTGGTAGAAAAAAAATAAGTTAACCGCAGCTGAGTCCTTTTTGGATAAAATCAAATATAACCACCCAGAACACCCAGTCCTGAGCACACTCTATCCAGCCAGAGAAGACTGGCAGGCACTCCTGTCCTTGGCAGTGAAGTGATGTCCTTGGTCAGCCAATCTGGCCGCCCCTGGTTTTGCAAACAGAAAGGACCTTTCGTATCAAAGTTATATCCTGTTTCCTCTTATAAGAGCCATCTTGGACCAAACTTTGTCCCATTCTTTCAGGACTTGACTGAAAGCTACAGGAATGAGCCAACACACTCCAACACTGGGACATTTTTCTACCAACGTCAAGGCTGAAGTTCCATACTATTGTTTCTTAATTGCAGAGCAGGAAGCTGAGACTCAGGGAGATTAAATAACTAATCCCATCCGCAAGACGCAGAGCACAGATATGAATGCGTTTATCGTACTTCTAGATTATTCTTTTTATTTCATCTTCTATAACTTTTGCATTTCTAACTATAGAAGTAAGTGCATAAGTGTGATGGGAAAATTGGAATACACAGAAATGTATTTTGCATTTCTTTTCAACCTCGCTCTCTTTTATTGTTACATGCGTGCAAAAAACACATGTAGCATTTCATCAGGATTAGTCATTACATGTGCTCTACAAAGTGCAGAATTCTCACCCTCAGGCAGGAAAAACAGCCGCAAGAACTGGAAGGTTTCCCACAGTTAATTGCTTAGGTAATAAGCTGACCATGAGATGGTCAGCGCATGCCCCTCCTCCTTTTCCTCCCAAAGCTTCAGGATCTCCAGCACCTGAATTGGGAAGTAGGGGCGGACATGGTTAAGACACACCCCTACCCCTGCCACCTCCCGTCTGCCCACTCTCCGTGGGGACCCGACCTCCGGCTCCAACTCCCAGGCCTGATGCCTGGACAACTTCTCCTCGTTCGTCAGTTTCATATGGCCTCGTACTTGTACTGGTAGAGAAGCTTCTTGGTGTGCTCCAGGGGCTCCACCTGGAACAACCACCACAGTGACATGGAGAAGCAGCAATGGCTGGGGCTGTAGGCAGATTCTGGAGCCAGACCTCCTGTGTTCAGATCTTCCCCTGTCATTCTCTAGCTGTGTGACCTCAAGCAAGTTGCTTAACCTCAAAAATAAGGAAAAAAAAATTGCTTAGGCTCTCATCTCTAGGTGAAAGCCACTTCAAAATTACCTCAGATGGGCTTATATTTCACTGGGTTAAATTTCAAATAACTCCTTATAATGAATAATCCAAGCACCAGATAAACAGAGATTTTTAAAATATTCTGTTTCATGCCTGATTTCAGAAATGGTGCTGGAATATGATGAACCCCACGTTTACCTAAAGTAAGGATAATCCTGGCCACCAACAGGGTGAGGAGGAGACATAAAATAAGGTCAGATATGCATCCATTCATTTGTCATTCAACAAGTAATTCAGAGCACCGTTTTTTTTTTTTGTTTTTTTTTTTGGCCGCGCTGCACAGCTTGCAGGATCTTATTAGTTCCCTGACCAGGGATCAAACCTGTGCCCCCTGCCAGTGGATGTGCAGAGTCCTATCCACTCGACTGCCAGGAAATTCCCCAGAGCACATTTTATGTACCAGGCACTGGTTTCAGAATTGAGGATACAACAGTATACCAAATAGACAAAGTCCCTGCTTCAGAGGGCTTCCAGTCCAGTAAGGGAGACAGACAATAAACAAATGAACTGAGAAAATGTCAGGTTGTGATAAATACTGTGGAGAAAAATAAAGCAGAATACAGGGAATAGAAAGTGCTCAGGAAGAAGGTTGCTCCTTTATGCAGTATATTAGTCTGCTTGGGCTGTCCAAAGAAAATATTGGGTCGGCCAAAAAGTTTGTTCAGGTTTTTCCGTAAGATGTTACAGAAAACCCAGACAAACTTTTTAGCCAACCCAGTGCCACAGACTGGGTGGCTTAAACAACAGAAATTTATTTTCTCACAGTTCTGGAGGCTAGAAGTCCAAGATCAAGATTGCACTCTATTCAGTTGTGGTGAGAGCTCTTCTTCCTGGCTTGCAGACTGCCACCTTCTCTGTGTCCTCACGTGGCCTTTCCTCAATATGTGCACATGGAGGGTGGGGGCGGGGAGGGAGAGAGAGAGAGAGAGAGAGAGGGAGAGGGCCCTCTGGTGTCTCTTATAAGGACACTAATCCTATCTGACCAGGGTCCCACCTGTGTGACCTCATTTAACCTTAATTACTTCCTCGTTCCAAACAGAGCCACATTGGAGGGTTAGGGCTTCAATATATGAATTTAGGAGGGGACACATACATTCAGTCCATAATATACAGGATAGTCTGAGAAGGCATCTCTGATAAGATGCGGCAGTCAGCTTTCAAGATGGCCCTCAGTGAGCCTCACCTCCCAATATTCACACCCTTATGTAGTCTCCTCCCACAAAAAAATTGGGGATGGTCTCTGGGTAATAAAGTACAGCAGAGATGAAGGTATTTGATTTCTGAGGCTGGGTCATCAAAGGTGTCAAAGCTTCCACCATGCTTTTTTGGATGACTCCCTCTGGGGCAAGCCAACCGTCATGTCAGGAGGACACTCAAGCAGTCCTGGGAGAGAACCACATGGAGAGGGACTCAGACCTCCCCTCCAGCAGCTCTAATGTCAGACGTGTAAATAAAGCACCGTGGAAGAGGAACCTCCAGCCGGACTCAAGCCTTCAGATGACTGAAGCCCCAGCTCAAGTCTGCACTCCAGCCTCATGTGAAACCCTTAGCCAGAGCCGCCCAGCTAAGCTGGTCCCACATTTCTGGTCTACAGAAAACTTGAGATAATAAAGCCTCTACACTGAAGTAAATTGTTAGGCAGCAAAAGATAAGTAATACATAAGGTGAGCAACCTGAAGGAAGGAAGCAAGACGAAGCTTCCTTTTCCTGCCTTTCAGGAGGAAGGAAAAGCAAGTGTCAAAGCCATGAAATCAGAGCACGTGTGGCAAGTTCAAGGAACAGCACGGAGGATAGTGCAGCAGGAACAGAATGAAATACAGAGTCAGATCACATAGGGTCTATGTGTCTCCACCCTGCCAGAGTCACGTGCACAGAGACGCCCACTTAGGAGAGCATCTTTCTTTTTTCCTCCCTTTGGTTTAGATTTTTTTGTGTGTGTGGTATGCGGGCCTCTCACTGTGTGTGGCCTCTCCCGTCGCGGAGCACAGGCTCCGGACGCGCAGGCTCAGCGGCCATGGCTCACGGGCCCAGCCACTCTGCGGCATGTGGGATCTTCCCGGACCGGGGCACGAACCCGTGTCCCCTGCATCGGCAGGCGGACTCTCAACCACTGTGCCACCAGGGAAGCCCTAGATTTTTTTTTTGAATTTTATTATTTTTTTATACAGCAGATTCTTATTAGTTATCTATTTTATACGTATCAGTGTATGTATGTCAATCCCAATCAAAGATTTTTTTTGGATGTGGAGCATTTTTTTTAAAGTCTTTATTGAATTTGTTACAATATTGCTTCTGTTTTATGTTGTGGTTTTTTGGCCACAAGGCATGTGGGATCTTAGCTCTCCGACCAGGGATCGAACCTGCACTCCCTGCATTGGAAGGTGAAGTCTTAACCACTGGACTACCAGCGAAGTCCCTAGGAGAGCATCTTATTTGTTTTAACGGAATGTCTGATAAGCTTTGAACGTCATGTCATCAGATTATGCCAGCCATCTTGGTGATCCCAAGAACCCTCACTCTTGATTATTATTTATGTTTACAATTCCCAAATTTGTCTTTCCAGTCTAGATGTCTACCCTGAACTTCAGCATCCTATACCCAAGGGCCTAGCCAACATCTCCCCTGGAATAGCTAATAGCATCTCAGTCTTACTGTGGCCAAAATCATATTCCTGCTCTTCCCACACCTCACCCCCCCCCCCACAATCCTCCTCATCTCTGAAAATGAAAATCCATCTTTCAGGGACTCAAGTCAATAACCTTAGAGACATCTTTCACTTTCCCTCTTTCTTCCCCCCATACACCCATCCAAAATATCGGCAAAGTCTATTAACACTCCTTTTAAAATATATCCAGAATCCAACACTTCTCACCACCTCCACCCCATTCACCATTCTCCAAGCCACTTATTTCTAGACTGGGTTATGGTACGAGTTTTCTAACCAGTTTCCCTTTCCCTCCTATCGTCTACTCTCAGCCCTGTAGCCAGAGGGAGGTTTACATATATCCGATCATGTCATTTGTCTGCCCTGAATTCCCCAATGTCTCCCCATCTCACTCAGTGTAAAAACCAAACTCTTCACAGGATAAGGCCCTTCAGGATCTTGTCCAATTATCTCTCCAACCTCATCTCTAGTTACTCTCGCCCTTCCTCAGCTTCAGCAACAACTGCCTCCCTGCTCTTGCAGAAACGAGCCAGGCACGCTTCTGCCCCAGGGTCCATGCTCTTGCCGTTCCTGTTATCTAGAATACTCTTCCATCTGATTTATCATAGATTTACTCCCTTACCTCCTTTGGGAATGTGCTCACATGTTACCTTGCCAGCAAAATCTTCCCTGACCACCCCTCAAAAAGTGCAACCGCCTCTCCAGAATCCCTTATCTCTTTGCTTCATTTTTGCACATAGCTCTTATCACTATCTGACATTTTATACACTTTATGTGTTTTAATTATTATTTAGTTGTTTTATTGATTTATTTTTGTTAGGCTCCTTCTGCTAGAATATAAGCTCCTTGATGGTAAGGATTTCTGTCTGTTTTGCTCACTGCTGAATCCCCAGGGCCTAGAACAGTTCTTAGCACATGGTAAACACCTAATAAACACTTGAATGAATGAATAAGCCCCTTAGCGTGGATATAAGAGCCTCCGTTTCGGGATATGACCAAGTGATGAAATGTGGTAGCTAACCTGCCAGGCTTAAGGTAATGGGGAGAACTCGACATGCTCTAAAGAGAGAGGAAAAGAAAAACAAAGGCAAGGTGTACCGAGAAAGGCCCAGCATCACTGGGGGGTACCTGAGAGGACCCAGAGAGAAAGTTCTTCCCTTGGGGGTGGGCTCAAAAGACTGGGGAAATCAGAACTATGTAAGGGGACTTTTAAACTAGTTTGTTGTAGGGTATCCAATGTAAATCCCAGTTCTCCACCTTCCCTACAAAATGTTGCCACCAATTCTTCTCTGCTTGGTAATGCTTCTGTGGGAGGGGATTCTGGCTGGAGAAGTGGACAAGGATTGACTTTTGCATCCAAGTTGGCTGATGTTCAACATGTTCCATGCGGAGGTCAAAGGCCAAGAGCACAGCTGATGTCTGATTGCACCTGCAGCCTTTAACCTTGCTGTGTATTTCCTTGGCTGGCTTCTGTTGAAGGGAATGGTGATTTGAACAAGGACCAGGGTTTTTAATTCATCAGACACTGTGTGCTGTGGCTTGGGTCCAATTCATCTTAAGGGCAGCTGCTTTCCTACACATTCTTCAAGTAATACTTATAATTATTACCAATAACCCCACATACACACACAGTGTGCCAATCACGACAGCCTGAAAAGACATGAGCTCTGAGCTAAACAGCTTAGTTTCTGTTTTAATCATGGAGTTCTAGGGTCTTACTCCCCTACTTTTTTCTAATACAGTTCGCTGATTTGAAGCAAGTAGCCTTTTGAATTCCCCTCTCCGTGAATTTTGCTCCAACCCGTGCTTTGGGAGAGCTGCGGGCAAAGAAATTTCTTTGAGGAAAAACAAAAGTGCTCACTTGTCCCTGGAGAAGGGACAGAAAATTAAAGCATGGAACCAAGAATCATGTTCTTTTTGTATTGTTAATATAAAATCACATTGAGATAGTACGTATATTAAGAGTTAAACCGATTCACAGAGAGAGAAAAAAATATTTTGTAGACTAAAAAGCCATATTCACAAAATATATATTTTATCTACATCCTGTCTGGCTTTTATCTGCCTTTATTCCCATTCTCTTTTTTCTTTTTTTTTTGGCAGTGGCACGCGGGATCTTAGTTCCCCCACCAGGGATCAGACCCATGCCTTCTGCAGTGGAAGTGCAGAGTCTTAACCTCTGGACCGCCAGGAAAGTCCCCCCAGTATATTTTTTGAAGTATCAATAATGTGCCATAGGCTAAAAGAGCCATAAGGATACTTTTCCTTTGGGGTTTTCTGTCCTGAAACCTTAGCTCTGAGCAGCCCCTACCCCCCTTCCCCTCTCACCTAGCTTCACTCATCATGAACCTTCCATTTTGAAACTGTTAACCTTTCAGGTCCTCTCTCCAAATTATATTTCACTCTCCAGGTTTTCTACAGGTAAAAAGAAATACATAATCTTTCCCAAATCCCTCAGATTTTTAAGCTCAATTTCATTTAATTCCAATACCACAAGTGATTAAAAAAAAAAAAAACCAGCAATGCTGTTGTTACAAATGGGTGGATGAGGACAGGGATTAGCAGTGATATCTAGTAGGTAGAGTTCAATAAAACTTCTTGAGGGCTTCCCTGGTGGCGCAGTGGTTGAGAGTCCGCCTGCCGATGCAGGGGACACGGGTTCGTGCCCCGGTCCGGGAAGATCCCACATGCCGCGGAGCGGCTGGGCCCGTGAGCCATGGCCGCTGAGCCTGCGCGTCCAGAGCCTGTGCTCCATAACTGGAGAGGCCACACACAGTGAGAGGCCCGCATACCGCAAAACAAACAAACAAACAAACAAAAAAACTTCTTGAAACCAGATCAGCAAAATACTGTTAGGATATATGATGAAGCACAGGAAGAGCCTTCGGGGTGTGAACCCAATTCTGCAGACCATACTCTTCTCACAGCCATTGCAAGCATATGTAAGTCCTACGTTTAAAAAAGAGAGAGGTGGACAAATGGGCCAAGGGAATAGGACAGAGAGCCTAAAACAGGTGCATGCCTAGAAGGATACTTTGTGTAAATGGAGGTGGCACTTCACAGCAGTAGAGAAAGACAGTGATTGACTAGGTGGTGGGTGTCCATATGGAAAATTTGAAATTGAGCAACTACTTTCCAACATACACAATAAATTCCCAGTGGATTAAAAATTCAAATATGGAAGGCAAAACATTCAAACTTTTAGAAGAGAGTATCTTTATGACCCAAGGGGTTAGAGGGCAGAAAGATTTCTTAAAGCACAGAAAGTACAAACCTTATAGGATAGCACTGATTGGTAAATTAGACCGTTAAAATTGTGAGCTTATATTCATCAAACTACACGCTAAAAAAAGCGAAAAGGCAAGCCACAAACTGAGAATAAGTATTTGTAATAAGGTAACTAACAAAGTATTAGTATCCTGAAAATAAAAAGAGCTCCCTACGAATGATTGAGAAAGCAAAAAAAAAAAAAAACACAATTGTTAAGTGAGTAAAAAATGTGAACAACTCTAAATATAGCCAACAAATACCACATTATAATAAATATGAAAAAAGATGGTCTTTGTATGTTATCAGGAAAATGTAAATTGTAATGAGATACACATTGCATTGGAAAATAACTAAAGTCTAATACCTAAAATAATTAGAAAGTCTGATACCAAGTGCTTGAAACAGTGTAGATCGACAGGAACTCTGTTCACTGCTAATAGTAGAAAGTAATTTGGCCTTCCCTGGTGAGATTGAAGATGTACACAGTCTGTGTATAACTCATCAAGCTCACTCCTACATATAGATCCCAGATAAAATTCTAAAGAGAATAACATGAAATTGTATAGCATTTCACAGTTTACAAAGCACTGTTATTGGTATATGTAGTCTACAAACTATTTTTTTATCGAAGTATAGTTGATTTACAATGTTGTATTAATTTCTGCTTTACAGCAGAATGACTCAGTTATACACATATAGACATTCTTTTTTCATATTCTTTTCCATTATGGTTTATCCCAGGATACTGAATGTAGTTCCCTGTGCTATACAGTAGGACCTTGTTGTTTATCCATCCTATATATCAATATACTAGTTTGCATCTGCTAACCCCAACCTCCCAGTCCATCCCTCTCCCAGTCCCCTCCCCCTTGGTAACCACAAGACTGTTCTCTATATCTGTGAGTCTGTTTCTGTTTTGTAGATAGATTCATTTTTGCCATATTTTAGATTCCATGTATAAGTGATATATGGTATTTGTCTTTCTATTTCTGACTTACTTCACTTAGTGTGATAATCTCTAGGTCCATCCATGTTACTGCAAATGGCATTATTTCATTCTTTTTTATGGCTGAGTAGTATTCCATTGTCTATATGTACCACATCTTCTTTATCCATTCATCTGTCAATGGACATTTAGGTTGCTTCCATGTCTTAGCTATTGTGAATAGTGCTGCTATGAACATTGGGGTGCATGTATCTTTTTGAATTATAGTTTTGTCTGGATATACACCCAGGAGTGGGATTTCTAGATCATATAGTAGTTCTATTTTTAGTTTCCTGAGGAACCTCCATACTGTTTTCCAAAGTGGTTGCACCAACTTACATTCCCACAAACAGTGTAGGAGGGTTCCCTTTTCTCCACACCCTCTCCAGCATTTGTTATTTGGTCTACAAACTATTTTTAATCCACTTTTGGTAGGCAGTATTAACTCTACTTTTCACAGAGGTTTAGTTATCCTTCTAAGGTGACATGATTGGTGAGTGGCATTGACACTCACCTGTGTAAATTTCCCCATCTCCTGGTAATAACCCACACTTTTGTCTGGGGATCCACCCTCCCTACTCTTATGGGATCTGGATGAGGCTCCATCCAGACATGGTCAATTAAAGCGCCACAGTGATTGGTCCAGGGATAACATGGATCCCTAGGCCTGTTCATTCAGAGTGAACCTTAGGACTGCTGGAAAATTGTCCTGCGCTTTCTTGCTGGGCTAGAGCCTGGGAGAAGATGAGACCAGAGCTGATGTAAGCTGCCTTGTGGAGTCTGAGAAAGAAGCAGAGGTAGAGTTGAGGGGTGGAAAGAAAAGAAGCCTTCACGACATAATTTATAACTCTGAGCTACTTGAAGCCAGATTTACCCCTGAACATCTAAGTTACTTAAGCAAGAAACTCCCTTCTTGCTTAAGTGATTGAGTTACCCTTTCTGCGATGTACAAGCCAAAGAATTCTGGACTATACAATGACAAAGCCAAAAGTAGAGCCCAGCTGTCCCAATGTCCACTGTTCTTTCCATAGCTCTACCCAGCAGGATGTGGCTGGTAGGCTCCAAAGCCAACAAGAAAAAATGGAAATAGTGTTTTGCTTTTACTAGGACAGGACTCTTGGAGTTTTTCCCCAGCCTATTACACCTGAAAATATTTTTTCTCTTATTTCTATGGGTATATATCTAGTTTGTATCTTATCTCATTCAAGATCAGCAACTTCATAATTGAAGTAGTTTCTTTGTCAAAAATCCCCCTTAACATAGTCAAGGACAGCATTATGTAATTATAAATAAATTCAACCAAGCTACCAATGGGGATATATGTATATGCATAGCTGATTCGCTCTGTTATAAAGCGGAAACTAACACACCACTGTAAAGCAATTGTACTCCAATAAAGATGTTTAAAATTTTTTAATATAAAAAAATGTGATCAAAGTGAGGATATATGTTAAATTATTATCATGAAAGGGATGTAGACTATTTGATTCAACAAGAAGACTGAAGTCTGATGACGCTGCGAAGAGAATAACCAACAGCACAGAGTTGTAAATGACATTTCCTCTCCACACAGGAGAGTGGACAATTGTCAGAGCTGTCATGAAGACATTTATCTTCTGACAGAGGCTGACTGCACCTGGAGAGAGGGGCCACCCTGACAGCTGGGGTCAGTGAGCTGGAACTGTGCGTCTGGAAACTGCATCGTAATTGCAAGACCACGGTCCCCAAACCCAGTCTGACAAGTGTGAATGTACCTCTGGGGACATCACGGGAATTCCAGAATGGTGATCACCAACGTGGATAACAAAAGCCATCCCCAGTCAGAGCAAATAAGTCAGGTTATCAAAGAATGAGCGTGAGATAGCCACCCAGCTGCTGAAATTGTAAAGCACTCAGAGTTGGTCTTCAAAGTCTCCACTGCTCCTTCGCTCCCCTCCTGGACCTTCCGGCTTCCCTTCCCCCTCTCCCCACAGACCCACAATAAAGTACTCGATTCAGACATACCCTCTGGGAAAGGGCTTAAAGCTCCAAATCAAATCTCTTTCTCTCTTTCCATCTCATTCACCAGAATTTCCATTCCCTCACAGAATCATGAACATTGGAGCCATGCAGTGCTAGGTTAGAAGCCAAACTATGCCCCTGACAAATGAATGAAGCTGGGCCAGTTAGCTAACATTCCGAAGCATCAATTTCCTCATCTGAAAAATGGGAATAGTAATATCCCCTCACTCATAGAGTTATTGAGAGAATTCACTGAGATAAAGCATGTAATGCAGTTTATCCACTGGGTGGTCCATAGGAAGATCCTAATAAGCATCAGTAATTATTATTACTGCTACTAGTAATAATAATAGTGATACAGATAAAGATGATCAATAGGTCTAACCATCCTGTGGGAGTTTGTCTACTTTTGAAAAAAGAGCTTAATTGCTGGTTGATAACTTTTTGGAAGGACCCATTCACCATTTGCATTTTGCCTCCACTGTTTTTGCCTGTGGGGCTTTCTGTAGGACAGATCATGTATTCCTTGCTGTAGTAAATTTCAATATTCCTTTTTCACAGGATCTATCAGCTCTGAAATAAGTCTTTATACATAGCATGTAACCAACCCAAATGATGCCAAACAAGGCGCTAGCCCAAAGATCCAATACTAGCAATATACAAGACCTTTTCTCCCTTTCCTTTAGTGATTTACTTTAAGAATAAATTGCTTTTCTTTAAAGGTCACTTTGTTGCTTTAGAACACTTTACACCTGGCACCATCTTCTTGCAGTAGGGAATTGCACAAAAGATGATTTATGCAATATTTCCTAAGATTTTATCTATTATATTATTGCAATTATCCCAGAAAAAAAAAAACCTCAAGATGTTGACTAAGTAAAATGATTTGCCTGAAACTAAAAATTTTACCAGAAATAAAAATAACAAGCAACGTATTTTATATAATCTTCCACCTGGGTAAGACATAATATTTAATTACAATTAATGTTTATTGAATACTTACTATACGCCCAGCAGTATACACTAAGGGTTTTATATGTATCATCTCATTGAGTCCTGACAATTATTTTATCAGTTAAGTTATTATTATTCTCACTTTTAAAACAGGAAATATAATATAACTTAGCCAAAGTCACACAGTAGCAAGGGCTGAGTGGAGAACAGATTTATCTTACTCTCTAATTCAAGCTTATTGATCAAGCAAGACCAAACTCTTGAGCATGACACCTCCAAAAGGCAATGTTGGAAAATGTTCTTTGGGATAGCTGTGAAGTCCTGAATCACAACAGCCAATTCCAGTAAATCTTATAGACTCTACCCTCTTAGCTTCTTCAAAACATCCATCCTGAACTTCCCATCCAATAGGATGGGGCACGAGAATTTCCCAGTTCTAAGGCAGATGCATCATGAAAAAAATCAGGTACAATAATGATTATCTGCCCAGACATATATTGCCTTCCATCCTTCCTGTAACATTTTGAGGTGCGTATTGCTCCCATTTGACAGATGAGGACATAAGGATCTAAGAGATTAAGTCAGAGACCAGAGCCTGGTCTCAGCTCACAGGGATGTTCTTTTGGCCCACAGAGTAGTATTGAAATATTTGAGCCAACATTTAAAGATTGGATGACGTGCTAAAATCTGAATTTCTGGATTCTATTGAGACTCTCAAATTCCCAGAAACCCTGGCCACATTCCTTCCTGGCAGGAAGGAATAGCTAAAGCTGAGGAGTGGTTGCCCAGGGCCCGTTGTCTCCACCGACCACTGTCTCCATCAGCATCACCCATTTCCTTTTAGCATAAATATCCACTGGTTCCCACCTCTCATGAGAACAGGCAGAATATTACAACCAATTGAGCGATCTGCAGAAGACCCAAGCCATGGGAAATACCCACTCTGCCACAGACACCATCTCCAAAAGATGCCCACCTGCTGGGCAAAAAGGAGAGCCACAGAGGAATGACACAGAAACAGGACACTGAATGTATTCTCTCCGTCTATTCGAAACACTATTTGCCACACAACACACTTTAAATTGTCACAGAATACTGTTTTCATTAATTGTCTTGTGTGTCTATTATACAGGCAGCCTTTGTTGTTTTCCCACATGACTTGCCTAGGAGCAAATCTAATAAAAGACTCAGATCATACAGTATCCATTTTCTCCTTCTTTTCAGTAGTAGGACCCCTGAGTTTTAGCTAGAAATCTAGCCACCCAAGAAGAAACTACATTTCCCAGACCCCCTTGTGGTTAAGTGTGGCCATGTGACTTACTTAGACCAATGGGATGTAGCCAACTTCAGGGTCCTCTAAAAGATTGACCTGCCCCAGGCTAGACCACCAATGTGGAAGTGAGCCAGCATCAGCCCTAAGGACATTCGAGGAGATTACAGGGCAGTAAGATGGAAGGCACCAGGGTCTCTGAATGTCCTCATAGAACAAAGCCACCCTACCAGCCCAAGTGAGCTCATTCTAGACTGTTCTTGGGAGATAAATAAGCCTATTTACTTAAGCCACTATAGTTTATATGTCTTTGTTCCAGTCACCTTCCTCCCCTTATCCACTCCCACTCCTTCCATTTTCAGGCATCCTTCATTCTTCCTCGGGTTTCAGAGGATGAGCTGTCCTTCCTTCACTGCATAAAGTACAGCCTTAAATCCTAACACAGCTTCTGGGGAGCAGTATGGCCTTGGGCAAGTTCCTTACCTTCTTTGAACCTAATCTGCAAAATAATAATTGGAAGGATTTGTCAAAATGAGAGAGTACAGGCACATCTACCTTGTATTTTGGGATGTCTTTAGCCTATATCTTAACTTATACGACCACTTTCCAACCTATTTTTCTCTAATACATACTTGAGCCCCCACTCCACACTTTATCAATGGTACCCCCATTACCCTTAGGAGTGAAGCCAAGTTTCAAAAAAAAGTTTAAAAGGCCCCAGATGACTGGACCCCAGTGTCACCTCCAGGCACGCTCTCTAGGCAGCCGGGGATGCTGTCATTTAGTTGGGAAAAGACCCTTTGCCAACTAGGCCTGTAACTCTTGTTTTAATTCCTTACACTCTTGAGTTTCCTACAGGTCAGCCAACCAGAAGGCTGCACAGTGTAGGGGTAAAGACCAGAGGAATCAGACAGACCTGGGCTCTGATACTGTCTCCACCACTTCCTGCTGTGATCTCTAGCAAAGCACTTAACTTCCCTGTAAAATGGGTATGATCCTATGACTCAGCTCGGGCTGCTCTGATCATTAAATCAGATACTGTACAGAGAGCCCTCGGCTGAGTGTCTTGCATGTAGTAAACACTCAATAAATAGTTAGCATTACAGCTTTCCTTACTAGCTTTTTTAGTTTGCTACAGCACAGAAGAAACATTGAACAACCTCCCACCCCTCGGCCTCTACCCAAGGATATATTCAGGGATGTACACAGTGAGTATCACATCCTAAATTGCATCTCCCTGATGACAATGTGCCAGTGACACAGGATGAAGTCCTAGCCCAAGCCCTCTCCCACACACCTGCCTGTCTAGTGCATTCGGGGAGAGGTGAAGTGGTCTGTGAGTAGCCAACTCCCAGCATCCTTGTGCTCAGGCATCAACTCCAGATCCTTCTCTACCAGTTTGCCCTGAGGAACCAGAAGCAAGTTGACTCTGGCTTTTGGAATTCTCTCTTGGAAACCTCAGGAATAAAAGTCCCTCCTGTAAAACCCCCAAAGCCCAGCTCCCAGTCATGCATTCTTTAGAACAACAAGTGGGACGTCCCAGGTGGTCCAGTGGTAAAAAAAATCCGCCTTCCAATGCAGGGGACACGGGTTCGATCCCTGGTCGGGGAACTAAGATCCCACATGCTGTGGGGCAACTAAGCCTGCGTGCCACAACTACAGAGCCCACATGCCCTGGCCCGCGTGCCACAACTAGAGAGAGAAAACCCACAGGCCGCAACTAGAGAGAAGCCTGCACGCCGTAACAAAGATCCCACGTGCCACAACTAAGATCCCATGTGCCAACACAGCCAAAAAAATAAGGAAAATAAATTTTTAAAAGATTCCTACATTAAAACAACAACAACAAGCCAGCAACCAAAAAGTAATTTTTTTTTTTTTTTTTGCGGTACGCGGGCCTCTCACTGTTGTGGCCTCTCCCGTTGCCGAGCACAGGCTCTGGACGCGCAGGCTCAGCGTCCATGGCTCACGGGCCCAGCTGCTCAGCGGCATGTGGGATCCTCCTGGACCGGGGCACAAACCCGCGTCCCCTGCATCTGCAGGCGGACTCTCAACCACTGCGCCACCAGGGAAGCCCCCAAAAAGTAATTTTTAATTAGCATTTTACTGCAGTTACTCTCAAAGAACGCCAAAGAGGGAACACAGAACTTGTTAGAAATTCTCTCTTCCCTTTCATTCATTTCCAATTATTCCTCAAACCCTGCAACTGTCCCAAAGGCTCTCAACCTTCTCCCTAAAGCAAGACACACACACACACTTGCACACAGCCCACCAGCGGTATGCCAGAGCCGGCTTGCACCAGCTTGAAAGAGCCAATTGGTCAATTTTCAGGAATTTTGCCAGCTGGTTGTTCAACACAGCCATTATTAAAAATTAAATTATAGAAACTTACAACAAAATAAGTTATACACCAAAGTGATAAATATGCAATACTCAGAGGAAAAAGAGGAATGAACGTGCAACAACATGAGTGAATCTCAAAATAGTTATGATGAAGCCAGACAAGAAAAGAGTGCATGCAGAGTGATTCCATTTATAGAAAACAAATCACCCTTATAGTGATGGAAAGCCAACCAGTGGTCATCTGAGGGCAGGGCTTGGAGGCAGTGGAAGAGACAGGTTATAAAGGGACGTGAGGAGATTTGTGGGTATTTGATTTGATTGTGGTAGTAGTTTCACAGGTATATACAAATGTCAAAATTTATCAAATTCAAGTACATGCAATTTACTGTATGTCAGTTATACTTCAAGAAGCTGTAATAAAGACTTAGAAATCCATCACTCTCTAATTGTTTTACTACATTTTACTACTATCTATATACTCTTAAGGTTTCTTTACACTCTGTATCTGTAATGTGGAGATACTATACAATAGTGCTTCTGGCCTGTGTTCCCAATTCCATTTTCAGTGACCTCATGTTGGTAGCTTGAAATTGGCCACGATGGGCGTGTTTACACCGTGGAAATCAGCAGACACTCCAAACCAGGGCTTGATTTTTTGTTTTCTTGGTTGTCAAGACTTAAGAAAGTCATGGAAAAAATTCTAGTAACACAGATTAAACTTAAAACTGTGTTATGCCTTACATTGTGAACAGCACAAAAAATTAAGAAAAGATTCTTTCGGGGCTCCAAAACTATTATCCAACTTAGCAAAAAAGTCAGTCACTCACATCATTGATGAATGTATCAAGTTAAACATATTCTTTGTTGTTTCATTTTCTTATGTCTAACTTGTTAAAATAAATGAAAATATTAACCAACGTTTATGTGAGAACAATATTCATTTATCAGTTGCAATGGATCTAAGAGTTCAACAAAAATCAATGAAAGCATTCTGTGGGAATCAATTGTTTACAAAGAATTTATAATAAAGAGTATTACATATTTTATTATCTAAATTGTGCATGACGCAATAAAATATATAATAAACTTATGTATGTGTACACACACACAGAGTTTTGTTTTTTCAGAAAGCCTGTATTAAACATTTAGCAGCATTGCATACTATGATGTTGCTGTGATGTCGTTTGCAAGATAACCATTCCATTTTATGGTGTCCCTGTCTTTCCTTCACCTTAGGTCTTTATTCTGTAGCTCTCTGGTTGAGGGTTTTTTTTTAAAATTTATTTTTGCTTGTTTTTCTTTTTTTGGGGGAGTTGTTCAATTTTCCCAATTCCAGAAAATAAAAAAGAAAGACTCTAGAATGACCAAGCTAGAATCCTTCCTCCTTAATGAAGGAGGAAGATTGCAACCACTTCATTATAACCTGTTCTCTTCTCCTTTATTTCTGCCACGTGCACATTTTTGGCTCAGTGCTTTAGAGCTGACAAGATGCATGCACACGACTATGCTGCCCTAAGCCAGCTGGCTCTTTGCACCTCCACGCCCCCCTTTAAGCCGCTTCACTACGGTCCTGTCATAAAATCCAGTATCTGTGTGCTGAAGGCATTGCAGACGGAAGTACAGATGTTCCCTGCATAACATCCTCCAAGCTCAGAGGTGACGAGCAAAGCCTCAAACCCAAGATGGCCTGACCATAAAATCGTATCAACACTCTGATTATAGAGATAGAAACATTCATAGGTTTTCCTGCAAGGCCCGGAAAGATGCAAAAATGAAAGTACTCGTTTGTTTGGGTGGTAAAAATGTAGGTGAACTTTTTCCTGTGTTTTGTATTCTGTTCATGTCACTCTTGTTTGCATAACTATGGAAATGATTTGGGAGATGTATTTATGTATAGCATATCAAAATAGAGAAATTGCATTTGATTTGCTTTGTTCCTATTCACCCTAAAGCACAAAGTGTTGTACAAATTTCTCATATTCACCTCTATTCTGCAACCCTGCCACTCCCACTCCCATTACAGTAAGCCCCCTACATACAAACAAGTTCCATTCCAAGAGAGGGTTCGTAAATCCAATTTGTTCTTAGGTCCAGCAAAGTTAGCCTAGGTACCCAACTGACACAGTCGGCTATATAGTACTATAATATAATAGGTTTATAATACTTTTCACACAAATAATACATAAAAAACAAACACAAAAAATAAAGAAAACATTTTTAATTTTACAGTCCAGTACCTTGAAAAGTACAGTAATACAGCACAACAGCTGGCATACAGGGGCTGGCATCGAGTGAGCAGGCAAGAAGAATTACTGACTGGAGGAGGGAGAGGAGGTGGGAGATGATAGAGCTGAAGAATCGTCAGCTATAGGAGATGGAGGGCAAGCTGCAATTTCACTCATGCCTGACATTGATGGAAAGCACTTTCACGTCTTCAAAAGTTCACAACTTGAATGTTCTTATGTAGGGGACTTACTGTATGTAGCAGGTGTTTGATAAATGTTAGTTGAATGAATGAATGAAAGTCCCCTGCTATCTGGGTTGTTAGAAAGCACCATGTTTGCTGAAGGGAAGAGAAATGCTGTGTCCTAGCTTGTTGTATTCAGCTGGAGAGGTTGGGTACTTTATAGCTTTAGGAAGGTGTGATTTATGTCATGTCTATGTGAATGGCACCCCCAACGATCACACAGGAAGATCCAATTCCACCGCTAGATGATCATTCCTTGAGGGCAGGGACCGGCCTTATTTGCATCGGTTCTGCGTATGACACTTAGCAAGGTGCTCCACGCCCGGTAGGTCCAACTGACTATTCGAGGAGTGAATGTATATGTCCAATAGAATTTTTCACAAAGCAGTGGTAGCCAAGGGTTTCTCTTCTTCACGTTAAGGATATTTTCATCTTTAGAACTGTGCTGAATAGTACAAAATGATGTCCTTTCCTCCCTACAGGCAATCATTCACTGAGCAGAGTTTACTGAAATACCTGCTGTGTGCCAGACACAGGTGCTGCCTTGGACACTGAAGATACGGTGGTGAGTAAAACAAAGGCCCTGGCCTCAGGGAGCTTACATTCTAGTGAAGAACAGACAAGAAACAGATTAGCATAGTAAGTGTATGATGTAATGTCAGGTAGTAGGAAATGATAGGAAGAACTTTAATGCCACGTTAGAGGATAGAGGGGAACAGAGAGCAATTTCAGGGAAAATGGTTAGGGCAGGCCTCGGTGAGGGCGTGATGTTTAAGCAGCTCTGAGTACAGGAAGTGAGGAGGTGAGGTGAGCCAGTATCTAGGTTGGGAAGCCCCTCCCTAGGCCCAGGGCAGAGCGTGTGGAAAGGCCTGGACTTTGCAATGAACTTGATGTGACGAGAAAGAGCAAAGAGGCTGGCAGGAGTGAGTGGAAAGTGGTAGAAGAAAAATACCAGAAAATTCTTGGATTCTGGCCTCCTCTTTCCAGGTTCCATGAAACCCTTCAGTTAAGAATCAGTGTGGTGGTGGTGGTGTTTTTTTAAGTCACTCCTTATGTCAGTTTACCAGCTGACAGCACCATTCAACATTTGTTTTTACACCTTTACATTCCAAGCCTATCTTTTTGATATGAAACGCTGAATATTTTTCTTAGAATGCTCTCATTTCTTCAAGCAGTACAAGCTTTCTTTTTTTAAAAGAAACGTGTGTGGAGGGATTGTCCCCTCCATATTCCCACTAATGTCCACGACGAGTCAGATTTTTGCTAATTATAATTTCGAAAACGGCCTTTTCCTGACTTTACTCCAATATCTAAGCATCTCCTGTGTGTTGGCTGTTGGCAGTGTGACCATAAACAAGATGGCTCAGGCAAAAAGCAAACAAGAGTTTCACTATGGAAAATAAAGAGGGTTGAATTTGTATATCTTTGTTTCCCTAAGTATGTGATGTAGCTAAAACCATTCACCATTGCTCTTTACAAGGAGAGCCTGGTTAAATATTAACACTTTTCATCTTAACAGGGGTTCCTTTTGTTTCTTGTTATCCAAGTCCAATTTGACCAAAGCATTTCTTCTCTTCTTCTGGAAGTACTTGTAGGCAGAGTATTATATTGAAGGCTCTAGAAAATAATTCCTGCACATTTTTTTCCTACTATGGAACACTGAGCAGTGGGGTGATGTGAAATACTTTATGATCAGATGGGTTGTGCAGAGAATATTCTTTTTTCTGGATGGACCAAGTCATGAGTCGAAAACCACAAGTCAATTTCACTTGATCTCTATGATACCATTTCTCTCTCCCTCACACTACCTTCCCAGGAAATAAATGATCACTCATTTAGCAGGTCGAAATAATAGCCACATTCAGATTAGAGCTTCTGAAGTATCGGGATAGAGTGCGTTCAATGACCTTGTAAACGGTGGTTAAAACGCCAATTAGTCATAAAACCTTGAGAGAGGCCATAAAACTATGCACATTCCTCTTCGTTTCCTAGGCTATTCCGTGTGAAAAACATGCAGTTCAGAACTTGGGAGAGAGGGGAGGGAAGAACGGTGTATATATTTTGAAAAAGCTCCCAGGATTTCATGGTGATTCTCTTGTTCAGTCATTTTCTCCTCCTCCTTCTTTATTGTTCCTCTGTTGTGTGGCTGTATTGCTATAACTTTTTTATCCCCCGCCTTACAAATTTGAGGAGGTATTGTTTCTTTCTCCCCTCATTCTTCTTCTGACTGTTTCCATATTTTCTCAATACCTCTTCCTTTCCTTTTATACCTTCTCTCACAGCTGATCATACTACAGAATTCAAGTTTATTATTTTTTTATTTATTTTTAATTTTTATGTTTTTGCAGTACATGGGCCTCTCACTGTTGTGGCCTCTCCTGTTGCGGAGCACAGCCTCCGGACCCGCAGGCTCAGCGGTCATGGCTCACGGGCCCAGCCGCTCCGCGGCATGTGGGATCCTCCCAGACTGGGGCAGGAACCTGTGTCCCCTGCACCGGCAGGCGGACTCTCAACCACTGTGCCACCAGGGAAGCCCCAAGTTTATTTTTAAATAGTCATGGTATCTCTGAAATTAAGTTCATACTCGCCATTCTTCATTGTAAAATCAGAGTTTGGAGGAGGAGAAAGGAACTAACATTTATTAAATACTTTGGTGCCAGACATTATGCAAGGTGCTCTGAGGACATAAATTCACTTAATCACTTTAGCAGCAGTAGTAGATTAGATTATTTTTCAGAAATGTTCACTCCCTGCCCCTCACTTTCCTGGGAAGTGTAGACTTTCTGCTCCAGGGATGTTGAGTTTGCCTATGTGATTTGCTTTTGCTTCTATGGGGCAGGGTGTATTTTCCCTCCCCTTGGCTTTGGCCTCAGTCATGTGATCGGCTTTGACCAATAGTGTGTTAATAGATGGGATACAAGCAAAGATTTGAAATAGGGCAACACATTCTCAGGCAGCCCTCTGGTCCCAGGAGAGGAATGAGGCTCTCAGAGAACAAAATCACTCTAAGCCAGCAGTACTATTTACAAGAGCCAAGACATGGAAGCAACATAAATGTCCATCGACAGATGAACGGATAAAGTAGATGTGGTACATACACACAATGGAATATTACTCAGGCATAAAAGAGGACGAAATAACGCCATTTGCAGCAACATGGATGGACCTAGAGATTATCATACTAAGTGAAGTAAGCCAGAGAAAGAGAAATATCATCAGATGACATCACTTACATGTGGAATCTAAAAATTCATACAAGTGAACTAATTTACAAAACAGAAACAGACTCACAGACTTAGAAAACAAACTGATGGTTACCAAAGGGGAATGGTGGCCGGGAGGGATAAATTAGGAGTTTGGGATTAACAGATACACACTACTATACATAAAATAGATAAACAATAAGGACCTACTGTATAGCACAGGGAACTATATTCAATATCTTGTGATAACCTATAACGGAAAAGAATCTGAAAAAGAATATATATATATATATGCATATATGATAAGCATATATATATATATGAATCATTTTGCTGTACACCTGAAACTAACACAACTTTGTAAATCTACTATAGTTCAATAAAAATAATTTTTAAAAAAACTAACCTAGATTAGCCACCTCCCAGCTGACCCCACACAACATAAACAAAGCTTTATTGCCTTATGCCACTGCAATTTTGTGGCGGTTATTACACAGCAATAGCTAACCAATGTACAAACCTATGAAGTAAATAGTAATATCCCTTTTTAACCAAAATGGAAACAGAATAAGAACAAGCCCGTAGTCGCCCAGCTAGTATTATGCAGAGCCAGGATTCACACAAAAGTGTGTCTAATCTAAATTCCAGTGCTCTTTTACCTACAGCATGCTTCTTCTTGAAACTTTATATTCTTCTTTCCAAAAAACAAACAAAATTAATTTTATTTTTACTTTCATGTGTCTCTTGGTGGATTTTTACTAAGGTTCATAGCCCTCCCTAGAAAGTGTCTTCTTTTCCCAGCCCAGAAATTTGACTTCCTAGAATCACTTTTCTCCTTTTTTGGGTGAGTTCTCAATATGGCCCACTGATAACAGGAATAAAAACCTAATAACTGGTTATTCCAAAAATGTATTTTTATATATATGTAGTTTGTTTTTTAAGCTCATAATTGATCAGATATGAAGAGCAAGCGCTGGGTACCAGTGTGTGATGGGTAATCACTTTCTCCCCTCCTCTAGCCTGGAGGCCTAGTGTGTGATAAAACAAGAGTATTCCAATTGCTGGGCCCCGATAACACGGTTCTCAGCACTCGGCAGGAATTGGTCGCCTTACTGCTGAGTCACTTGTCATTATTTTTCAGAACTGATAGTACTGAATAAAAAAGAATCAGGAAATGGGATAAATACAGTGCCCAGTAGTTTTAAGAGGTCAGAAGACTCCACTGGCTATTTGAGATTAATCAGTTTAACTTCAATATCTGCAAAGGTACTTGAAAAAAGAGCCAATTTGAAATGATGCTGTAGTCAACTGATTGCCAGCTAGAAGGTTTCCCACTTCCCTCAGTACCTTACCTGTGTGGTACATCTTTAAATATCACCAATGATGGTTGTAAAGTTGATGGAGAATACTGTGTTTTTGTAAATTCATCTCTGGGATACACTTCCAAATTTCTCAACCTGGGCACTACTGACATTTTGGTCCGGATAGGGTTTGTTATCGGGGCTACCCTATGCATTGTAGATGTTTAGCCGTACACCCTGGCCTCGACCTCCGAGACGTCAAAGTCTCCAGACGTTGCCAAATGCCCTCAGGGGTCTAAAAACAGCCGCTGGTTGAGAAGCACTGGGGCACATAAACACTGCCTCTGATCGCATTTGTTTGGTGTAACACACTGTAATGTGACCTGCTTTCCTTCAGCCTTCCCAGCCTCTGATCTGTACTTGCGGATCTTGCTCACAGTGATATTACATAGACTGTCAGTTCTCAAAGCCCCACAGTCTCCCCCTGTTCCTTCTGGGACTCAGCAGGGTGGCCTGCCTCCCTCTCCCCCTTCCTTGGGTATCTGTCACCTGGTAAGCCATTTGAGGACACCCCCATAGCACTGCTGCCAGTGCCCATCAGGACGTCCATGCTGCCTCCAGGAGCATTTAAAGATGCCAGCCCTGGAGATGGCAGACTGATACCCCTTCCCTAGAGTCCCCACTGCAGCAGAATCATCTGGGCGCCCTGTCGGAGGGCCTCTGTGTGCCAGGCTGCCTCACCTGGGCATCAAACGAATACTCTGTGACTTGCCTCTCCCTCCCACTTCTCAGAATCTGTCAGGAAAAGAATCCTTTGGGGGAAATGAATGTTTCTCAAACCATTAGGCCAGGACTTTTCAAATTGACTGCGTGAAGAATCACGTGGGAGAACATGTTAAAATGCGGACCCTGATTCAGGAGATCAGGGATGGGGCCCCCAGGTGAGGCTGGCCCTGTACTCCACTTTAAGCAACAAGGTTGTAGTAGGTGTCAGAGTCTGCTGGGGTGCAGATTCGTAGGCCCTTCCACCAGAGTTTCTGATTCAGAGGGTCTAAGTGGAACCCGGACATCTATGTTTTGGGGGTTTTTTTTTATATTCTTTTTTTTCATATTCTTTTCCATTATGGTTTATCATAGGATATTGAATATAGTTCCCTTTGCTATACAGTAGGACCTTGTTGCTTATCCATCCTATATACAATGGCTTACATCTGCTAACCTCCCACTCCGTCCCTCCCCTAACCCCCTCCCTCTTGACAACCACACATCTGTTCTCTACAGGCATCTGTGTTTTCAACAACTTTCCCCAGGTAGCTCAAGTTCACACTTAGAGAACCACCTCATTGCTGCCACCCTCATCTTTGTAAGACTAAGAAACACGTTCCCAGGGGCTGAGTCTACAATTCTGTTTGCACAGGAATGTCCTCTTTCTAGTTATAAGCTCTCCTCCTACAGGCAGATTGCCAAATGCAAATTTGTCTTTCTCTTTCTGACTTACTTCACTTAGTATGATCATCTCTAGGTCCATCCATGTTGCTGCAGATGGCATTATTTCATTCTTTTATGGCTGAGTAGTATTCCATTGTATATACGTACCACATCTTCTTTATCCATTAATGGACATTTAGGTTGCTTTCATATTTTGGCTATTGTGAATAGTGCTGTTATGAACATTGGAGTGCATATATCTTTTTGAATTAGCATTTTCTCCAGATATATGCCCAGGAGTGGGATGGTCAGATCATATGTTAGCTCTATTTTTAGTTTTTTAAGGAACATCCATACTGTTTTCCATAGTAGCTGTTAACAGTTTACATTCCCACCAACAGTGTAGGAAGGTTCCCTTTTCTCCCCATCATCCCCAGCATTTGTTATTTGTAGAGTGTTTAATGATGGCCATTCTGACCAATGTGAGGTGGTACCTCATTGTAGTTTTGATTTGCATGTCTCTAATAATTAGGGATGTTGAGCATCTTTTCATGTGCCTATTGGCCATTTGTATTTCTTCTTTGGAGAAAAAATGCCTAGGATAAATACAGCATTTAAATACCATAGTTTAGGAAATGTCACGTTTTTCTGAGTTTTTCTCCTTGATGGCATGTTTCCATTTGAATTTAAAAGGTGCATGTTCACTGTTTTGCCCTCTGGTGTTTCTCTAAGTTCACCTCCACCCCAGCCCCATCACCCACTAACCCCATAATGGCATCCATCAAGCTCTTCAATAAGGACAGTACACGAAACAATGTCCCGAGAGATCTACCGGGATCAGGCTAATTCTACCCAGGAATAAAATGTCATTTTCTATTTTCATAATAGACTTTTGAAGAAACCTATCATATTACTCTCCTTCTTTATGAAAACCTATATTGCAAGGGATAAGCCACTAAGCCAAAGCAGATCAATAAATATGCCACGTGGTTCACCTCAATTCCAGTTTTCTCCAGTTCTAACTTCAAAATTGATATTCAACTCATTGCACATTATTTTTGTAAGAAGAAACAATCAACATTTTACATTTTAGGTTATGATCCAATCTCCTAATCTCTTAAGAAATATGGATTCATTCAGTGACCACATAGCCTAGATCTTCCAGGGTCAACCCGATTTCAAATGTTTTTTAGTTGCCATCTTTGGGTCCTGGTCTGAGGTTCACCCTTGTTTCTGACAATGCATTCTTATTTTTCCCCTTTAAAATAAGGAAATACAGTTTCCCCTCAATCTGAAAATCTGCTATCTCACATTTTTTCTGGAATAGATTTGATTCAGCTAACCTGAATCCTTCCCAAATCTTCCCTCACTCCCAATTCTGCTTTTCCTTCTAATTGCCAAGGGCTTTCAACCATTTCTATCGTGTCACATTTCTATTATTTACCTAAGGATTATTATGATAGTTGCTTGCTTTGCTATTGCACATACGTACATTTGTATGCCTCTATCTTGCCTAGACTGTGATATCTTTGAAAACAGGCGCCCTGTGGCATTTCCTTTTTTTTTTTTTTTTTTTTTTTTTGCTGTATGCGGGCCTCTCCCTGTTGTGGCCTCTCCCGTTGTGGAGCACAGGCTCCGGACGTGCAGGCTCAGCGGCCATGGCTCACGGGCCTAGCCGCTCCGCGGCATGTGGGATCTTCCCGGACCGGGGCACGAATCCGTGTCCCCTGCATCGGCAGGCGGACTCTCAACCACTGCGCCACCAGGGAACCCCTGGCATTTGCTTTTGTATCTATATGCCTAACACAATATATGTTCAATAATCGTATGTTTTAAGTTAACAAAAATAAGTAAATATGGTTTTGCTCATAGTTAAGTACAGAAGTGGGATTTCTGGGCACTACAGAGAAAGTTGGGTCTACATAAGATGGATCACCCAGGCAATGTGAGTGACTTGGCGTGGATGGGAAGTAGAAAGGGAATCGTGCTAATGGGGGGGTGAAAGGGAGCCAATGACAAATGTGACCTCCTTCCAATTTTGTCTAGAGTCATCTTGTCCACAGCAATCACAGAAAGCTCAATTTAACAGCAAGAAAGGAGGTCAAAGGCTGAGGGCAGACTTAGTGTAGTTAGAAGTTAAATAAATTCTGAAGTTGAAGAATGAAGAATAAACGCCCTGCTGCTACACTCCAGGAACGTCCTCAAGAAAAAGAAGTTCTATTAATTTAAAGAACCAGAAAAATGGTTCAAAAGAGAGATTGTTTCCCCCGCTCTATAAAAAGCTAACTGCCAGATGCTCTTGTCGGCCGATACTGTGAGATGTGATCGTGGAATACAGCTTTTTTCAGGGCAAGTGTTTTTCTGGGGCTTACACCAGGAAACTGGGGCCTTTAAATGGAATACTCAACAAATGAAATCAGGCAAAATTTCAAGGGTACTCAAATAGACTCATTTCTATTTGTATCCTCTAGCAGAGGTTATCCAGAGAAAGAGGAAATTTCCTCTTCAGTGATGCTTGTATCTGAAGCCTCAAACTCCAGTCACTTCCTATAACACCCACATCCACTGACCCGAGTTCATCTTCTAGAAAGCAGGCAAAACTCACCCCCCAAAGTTAGATTTTTCCAGAATTCGAGAGCGGTCTACAGTTTGCGTATTTCTCGACTTATTTGAGAAATCCGGATGTTCCTTCCCCCAAGTTCCGAGTTTTGATCTGTGAATTTTATTTTTGCCTCGGTTGACAAAAGATAAGTACATCCTTTCTTGGCTTTCTGAACCCCCCAACTTCGTCACCAGAAGCAGATGGCTAGAATCATGTGATCAAACATTTTTTTAATGATTTTATTTTTGCAAAGTCAATATATCAATACATGAAAGCAGGCAGTCTCCTAGCCTAAAATAATAAGCATGACAAAAACTTCCTGTGTCTGAAGTGAAAACTTTGCTCTTGTGTATTCCCTCCACCTGTGAACCCTCAGCTGCTCCTTGCAGGCTGTAAAAGTTCCCCTTCCTTTGTTCACACTGTTCTATAACTAGGGGCATAAATGTTTCAGATCCTGCTCTCATATAAACAACCAGCACTCCACACTGACAGTTTGGAATGCATGCAGAATTATAGATTGGGACTTTGTGACTCCACATGTAGCCACTGCTATGTTCTCTTTTCTTTTAAAGGAACTATGATCAGCTACTCCTGGTTATCCAAGTTCTTCTTGACACTGTTACCCACTCAGCTTAATTAAGTCCTTTGTTGATATAAATAAGGTTCTGGTTTAACTGAGCTCAGCAAAAGGAAAAGTGTATTTGTTCAAGTTCTTTAGTTGCAAACAAGAGAAATACAATTAGATGAGCTCAAGTTCACAAAGGAAGGGGATTTGTTGTGAGATGGTGCAGAGTCTCAAAGGCCTGGAGGGAGCAAGACACACGACCTCAGGAGAGAAAGGACTTGGCAATGACAAAACTAGGAGGACACATTCAGCAAAGGCTTCTTCTATGTTCTCTCCCCAAATCAGCTTCTGCTTTCCAGGACCTGAAGATTCAGTCAAGAGACAGACTCACCTTTCAGTGTCAGCCCCAGAGGCCCAGGAGATTGTCAAGTTTAGAGCTTATATCCAACTCTGGTCCAGGTGGCATAGCTAGAGATGGGTTTGCACAGAATAATCATGGTGGCTGAAGAACGAACTATTAGGGTGAGAGTCGTTCCTGGGAAAATGGGGAGTTGCAGTCTCATTAGCTGATCAAACATCTCCAAAAGAGTCCACCAAAGAATAGCATATATATGTGTGTGTGTGTGTGTGTGTGTGTGTGTGTGTGTGTGTGTGTGTGTGTGCGTATACACCAAAATATTTAAACACTGTGACCCACAGAAAGTGTGCAATAGCAAGTTTGGCAATTGGGGTGGAAAATGAGGAACTCTTCAGGCCAGTGTTTCACATTCTGCAAGGGAATGGCCACCCTTTCCAGCTTGTCACAGGGAAAATAACAGGGATTTTGGACAACTTTCTAGTTCCTCTTGAACCTTTTTTCATAATGTGAATAGGTTTGCTATTTAGTTAGAAATGTTGTGATTTTCCACCATGTCAAACAAATTCCTATTTTAACATAAGTACCAAAATCCATTTGAAGCCTAACTGATATGACTTATGAAAGTGTGTTGTTAAATTTTTATTTCCTTCAAATTCCTAAGAACTGATGCATGATCAGTGGGTCCCTGTAAATGTAGTAAAGGTCATATTTTTAAGCTATTTCCCCCAGTAGTTCATTTCTTCCCTATGTTCTTTCCTCTCCAAACAGTTAGGCTGTTTTGAGCTCACTGCCTCCAGGCAGGGACACACCCTGGTGGAGAGCTGAAACAGTGGCGTTTTCCTGGGTTGGGTTTCCAAAGTCCTAGGCCCTGTTTTGAAGGAGGAGAGGACAGATGGAGACCATCCTCAGCAGAGACAGAGAAACTCCATGGTTGAGAACAGGGTTGAGTTGGGGGAAAGTCACTGGGTAGACTAGGGTTTCTTCAAAGTTAGAAAATTCTTGATTGGCGGGAGAAATCCAGGGACAAATTAAATATTTGGAAAAGAGCAAGTCCTCAAGACTGTGGCTTTGTACCCTTTTTCCTAGTCAGAGCCCCCAGTAGGCAGCAAACTTAAGATAGATTTGTAGGACCAAGGGATGGGTACCTGACCTCTGTTGCCTATGTGAATGGAGCTGCCTGGAGCTGTAGCAGCACAGTCTATAGAGACTGGGGAGAGTCATGTGCATCTAAGCAGGCAGAACTTTGGTCATTCCTGGCCCCACAAAGCCCACCATAGCACAGAAACAGCTGAATGATTCTCATGTAAAGCAAGTCACAGATGTGAGCTCCCAGTGGTCATTTGCAAGGATTGACTTCTGAGACAGAAGAACTTCAGCGGCTGTATGTGCAGAAAGATGCCTCGAAGACCAGATGCTCTCCAGATATGTTTTGATAATACATAAACCCCCAGGATTTAGATCCGATCGGGAAAAAGACACAGATGATTCTGAATTCAAGGAGGTCAAGTTTCAGCCACTCAGCTGAATGGGGGCTCCAAATAGAATTAAGTTGCATTAGAGGAAATAAAGTACACTTCAACACTTGGATTTCTGAACTGAGATATAGATCCACTAAATAAATATATAGAAAAACAAGAAAACAGCAAAAGCAATTTCAGCAGACTTCCTAGAATGTCTTTCAATGCCATTCAGGATTATGGTAGATTGTCTTATTATCCAGCAAGTATCTACTTTCTCTTCCTCACCTCTGTGGAATTCCTTTGGCCCTGATGATGGGCATGGATAAGGGAATGTTGATAAACATGATGCAAATAGAGGCAGAGACATTTAAAAATACTAGTGCAGAGTTTGTCTTGATCTCTTGAGCTTTTGTCCTTCATCATGAAAAGAGCATGCCCCAGATAGCACTTATCCCAGAATGAGAAGATGCACAGAGAAAACCGGGATCAAAGCACAAAGCAGAGTCATCCCTGCTGACCCCCAATTCATGAATGAGAAATAAATGTTTGTTGTGGTAAGCCACTGAGATCTTTGGAATGTTTGTTATGCAGCTTATTATGGTAATAGCTGGCTAATACACATGAACAGCTGTAGCCTTAGGAGATTAGGAGATGCTCTGATGACACAACCAAATCTTAAGTGCTACTGTGCTCCGAAATAGAGGTCCACTGATTCCTTCTCTAACATTCTGCCATTATGGCTACTAAGGTAGGTATCAATGATTTACTCTACCCAGTTTCCCCCTTCTTTGGGGAAATTTACCTTCTTTCTCTTGAAGGTCTGTTTTTTCTCTTGTGCAAACCATGAAAACTGTCAACCATAGTACATAGCCCTCCTAGCCACACTGATTTGTCCAGTGATGGTTATGTGACCTAAGCAGGACCAATCAGAACCTTTCCCTAAAATGTTTTAGTGTTACAGCTGTCATGTCCCCTCTCCCTGTATTGATGATGCCTGTTGACAAATAGAGAAAATAAAACACACAAGACACAAGGGAAACAAGCTTACAAGACAAAGACTGTAATTTCTGCTTGGGATCAATTCTTGCTTCTCATCCTACCTAACCACATACCCAATCTTTTTTTTTTTTTTTTTTTTTTTGCGGTACGCGGGTCTCTCACTGCTGTGGCCTCTCCCGTTGCAGAGCACAGGCTCCGGACGCACAGGCTCAGCAGCCATGGTTCACGGGCCCAGCCGCTCCATGGCATGTGGGATCTTCCCGGACCGGGGCACAAACCCGTGTCCCCTGCATTGGCAGGCGGACTCTCAACCACTGCGTCACCAGGGAAACCCCACATACCTAATCTTCATGGCTATGTCAGCCAATAAATTTCTCTTTTTTGCTTAAGTAAGTTCAAGTTGGGTTTTTGTCCCTTGAAAACAAGGGACAAGAATCTTGACAAATAATTTTCTGCTTTTGCTTCCACTGCTGCAGCCATTGTCTAAGGACTCACTTCTCTTCCCATGACAGCATCCACACTTAGAGGCATCTCTTTGTTACCTCCCTGGTTCCGTGCTGCCCTCCTCTTGCTGTATGTTTGTGTGTGTCTCATCTTCTGACATCCTCAGAGAAGCCAACCACAAAACAGGATAGATCCAGGCCACCTGGAAGATTGCTGACCTTTGGCCATCTTTGAACCTGGGCCCCTTCACTACTCCATTAGGATGTGGCCTGGATGGCGAGGGCGCATGGTACAGAGCATGATGTTTCATAGGTAAAATCCTCTGCAGAAAGGGACTGTGGGCTCTGAGGGTAACCAGAAAGGAATAGCACAACCAGCTGGTATCTTTTGTGGTCTGTCCTCTTGCTGCTTTTATTGGTCCACAGTATTGCTCCCTGTCTACTGTACAATGGAGGGTTAACTGGAAATGAAAGCAGAAACAGGTTTCTATTTAGAGGCTAATATAGAATGGGGAGCTTTTGGGGAAATTAATTGGTTGCAAGTTTCAACAATGCAACTAAGAAGAAAAGCTTCATTTTAGTCTCCAACTCCTCCATTTTCTGAAATCTTTCTGGTAACAAATTCTCCATCTGATAGTTCTCACTTTCAGTATTTTCTTCTAAATAAAAAATAAAAGGTTGGAGATCAGATCGTTTATTCATTTATTCAATTAACTAATTAATTAGTTAATTTAGTATTTTTTATTGAAGGATAGTTGATTTACAATGTTGTGTTAGTTTCAGGTATACAGCAAAGTGATTCAGTACATATATATATACTCTTTTTCAGATTCTTTACCCTTATAGGTTATAACAAAATATTGAGTATAGTTCCCTGTGCTATGCAGTTAATTTAGTATTGAAGCACAATTCACTTTGGTTTTTTTAAACTGTTTCCAGTTAATTCCACCAAATATTTTAGTGATTATTTAGCTAATCACATCTTTTTTTCTCCAACTTTTTGTGTTGAAAAATGCCAAACTCACAGAAAAGTCTCAAGGGTAATCAAACACACACCTAGGTTCACTTTCCCTTAGGCTGACCAATTAACTTTATTCCAGTATTCCAATTCTTTTTTTTTTTTTTTTTTTTTTTTTTTGGCTGTACCATGCGGCTTGTGGGAGCCTATTCAATTTCTTTAATATTAGCTAGATGAAGAAATTGTCTGGTACCATCCTGGGTGTGACTCTTCACTGTTCTACTATATGATCAATGCTGGTGAGTAATTTATGGGAAAAAAATCCTAAACAATATGCAGAAAACATTATTCATATCATTGAATAAGTGGGTGGATGACAAGTCAAAGAATAAAGGCCAGAATTTGGGGAGTTGCTGAGAGTTAAATAATGCACATAATTCTTGTTTCATTATTGTTTTCTCCATTGAATTCTCTGCCATTTGTGTTTGGATTGGGCTTCTTCCAATAAGATTTAGAAAGGTCTGCAGCCAGTTCTAAATGCTAAGACTGAGCTGTGCATGCAGATACAGACCCTCAATGTGCATTTGGTGAAGCTGTGTTGTCTAAGGAACTACGCAGAGATGTTGCAATCACTCCATGTATGTGCAACATGAGTGGAGGAATGTGAAAAACTGACAAGCTACCTGAGAAGAAATTCAGTTTGCCTTGAACTCACTGTATCAACTTATCACCCCCTAACAGTTCTCATCTGAGGAAGACATTATATTTTTTTTAGCTTCTGGAGATGACTCAAAGGGAGCTGACAGCACTTACCTTTTATAAAAGGCAGAATTCAATTTGCTCTTTTGCAATAATTATATCCCTTCACTAGGGTAATGACTACCATAAATAGCATGATCTTAGAATTGTCATTATTATCAAATATTTATCGAGTCTTTCTTCATTGCACACATAGAGTGTAGAGATGTATAGACTTGATTAGAAACAGCCAGTGTTCTCAGTAGTTTATAATCTAAAGACAGAGATGATTCAGAAGAACATAAAAGACAGCGATTCTCTTGTAGCTAAGAATGACCTGATCTCATCTTCCATAGTTCTCCTCTCACTGTCCTTCTGAAGTTTCCTGTCCTAAATACGTTCACCCAAAAGTCAGTCCCTAAGACAAGATTTTGTGTACAAGTCGTTTATTTGGGAGGCGATCACAAGAAGCACAGAGAGAGTAGCGAAGTGAGACAGGAAAGAGAGGAAAACCAATAAAGGGTATGCTAATGAAGATGTTACTGCCATGGGCAACAGGGTTTCAGTCCTGCTGGGGATCCACTGGTGCCTGCATAGAGCACATCTCAGAATTGTCCCTTCTCCCAGATGGATAAAGGTATGTGGATATTTATCCTGCAGCTCCTGTCCCTATACACTTGAGGGCTGCTACTGGGGCATCCGCCTCACCCAGGCCCAGCACATCCCAATGGCAGAGAGATACAGGCGAGAGGAAGCTTTGTGCAAGTAGAGGGATTCTCCATGGAAGCAGCAGGTGACGTCTGGGGGCGGAGGGGTGACGGGGAGGTGTGTGGGCCATTCATAGCATCTGCCACATCTCCTTTTCCTATTTGGGTAAAAGTTCTAGTCCAAAGCCATCATCAGAATACCTAGGATTCAAAACATTTTACCACTATTTAAAGGCACCATATACTTCTCTTGTACTACAAATTATGTCGTGTCTACTTGAGTCTTGAATAACCTATCCTGATTTTGAGTAACCTAGAAATTAGCACCCATATCTGGATTATTTTTTATCACAAGTGTGATACATTGGCATTATTTTTCTTGGCATTTTTTTTTTCTGATAGGGCAATGGGTACATAAGAAAATAATTTTCCGTTTTCTGTAAAAGACAATTATCTCAAAAGAATCAAAGTGACATCTGTGCTAACCGAAATAGGACATACTTCAATGTTACCAGACAAGTGCATATTATATTTCTGAGGTTATATCCATTCCAAAAGGGTCAATCAAATTCTATTTTAAGGGACTGAATTCAATAAAATCTAGTTTTAGAGGTTGTCTTCGTGACAGGGAATAGCCAGTTTGAAGGTTTCCCCCGAGTTTCTTTAAAAGACTGTGTGGGTGACCTAAGATATAGTGCATTTTTTTTTATAAGTAATTCCATGAGGAAGGCAGAATAATTCTTTATTTATTTTTGGCTGTGTTGGGTCTTCGTTTCTGTGCGAGGGCTTTCTCCAGTTGCGGCAAGCGGGGGCCGCTCTTCATTGCGGTGCACGGGCCTCTCACTATCGCGGCCTCTCTTGTTGCGGAGCACAGGCTCCAGACACGCAGGCTCAGTAGTTGTGGCTCACGGGACTAGTTGCTCCGCGGCATGTGGAATCTTCCCGGACCAGGGCTTCGAACCCGTGTCCTCTGCACTGGCAAGCAGACTCTCAACCACTGCGCCACCAGGGAAGCCCGATATTTAAAATGGGCAGAGGAAAGTCAGCGCTGGGGCACAACCAGCCAACAGGCACATCATCACATCCTTCTGGAAATCAGGCGAGGCAAAAGTGCATGAAGTAAGCAAGCACAAGCAAACAAAGATGGTGGTCTTTTACAGACACTTAAGAGGAAAGACTGAGTCAGAGCATGTGGAAGAGGCAGAAGGGAAAACGGATAAAAGACAACGCTGTTTAAACACATAGGGTTACAGAAAGAAACACGAGGCACACTGGAATTGAGAAATTTGGAGAGAGTTTAAGAAATGGATTATTTATAAAAGTGTGGGCAGGATTAGGGAAACCACCATGGATGGTGTTACTATTCAGGGCTAGTGACAGCAGGGAGGAGATTCAGAGCCCGGAGGGGCAGGCAGTGAGAGAGGTTACCAGAAATCAGAGAGGAGAGGGCCACGTGGCAGGAGCTTTGTGGGTGTGTCAGCACTGCTGACCCCACAGAAAGGGGGCCAGGGAAGCAAGCACCCCAACCTCCCTGCGTGTACTCGCTGCTGGACACCCCTACTGGAAGCCAAAGGACAGGGTCCTGTGGATGTCAGCCATCCAGGTCAGCCACCAGGAGCAGAGCGCATGTGCAGAGCGGGTCTGGAGGACAAGAGCAGATATCCAGTGCCACCAGCATACGAGAGGACCTTGCTCAATTCCTATGCAAACTAAACAAGAGCGATCTCCACCCCTGGGTAGTCCTGAACAGTCTTGACGCTGACTTGAGAGAAGGCAAGTACAAGTTCGCCATCTCAGTAAGTGGTAAGGTGCCCCCTAATATCGGGAGTAAGAGAAAGGACACTCAGTCACGATGGTGGCAGTGAGTCTAAAACGTCAGAATCCCATTTATAATCCTAAAGAGGATGTGTAGCTCCTTGGGTCCCATTTATTTGTGACAGATTCAGAGAGAAGAGTCCCCATAATGATAAATTAGCAGCATCCTCCCCGCCCCACACACCTGGACTTTTGTAGCATTTGACCTTGGGCTTCAGAAGCTTTAGGGGTCTCCGTGGTGCTCCCAAGCAAAATTGCATTAGGCTGGTAGCCACTGCTTACCATGCCCTCAGGGAAAGGAATGATGTTCTGAATATGCCTCAAGTTAAATACATTTTTTTTTTAATGCATATAAGTGAAGGACACCTAGAGTTCTCCCATTTCCAGGGCTTGGCTTCATGGCTGTGTCAGTATCAGCGGTGGGAAGACGGGTGATGGTGGACTCAGGTGGGCTCTTACTCATCTCTCTGGTTTGTAGCAACTTTTCTCGCAGCTGCTTTAGAAAATCCTGTGCACATGTGCCTTGAGAGGCAGCAGGAGATGCTAAGCCTCAGAGGGCCGGGGAAACTTGGACTGTGACCGCAATACCCCTTGCTTGAGAGGAGCTCTCTGTTAGACGAGAAACTGAGCACTCCTTTCTCCTCTGCCTCACCATATGGTGCTGCGGTATAATTTAAATTCCAAAGGCCAAATTTCAGAGCTTGAGAATTGCAGTTGGTAGACACTCTTAATCACTTTACTGATATAAGTAGGGACAGAGAAGCATAATAATTTAAGTGAAAACCATGCTTTCAGAATCTGAAAGGAAAACTTCCAAACCTAATATTTTGGATCTTCTGCTTCAAAGGAAAGACCCAGAAAAAAAGATGCCAAGGGAACAGTCTGGGCAAATTGATTCTACTAGCAAAGTTATTTAAAAAAAAAAAAAAAAAGTTGGACTGCTGACCAATTGTTTGGAATCCTTTAAAATGAGATCTATTATGGCAGGATTCTCAGATCAACAGAAAGAAATCCATTAAGCTCTAATTCTCACAGATGCTATTAATGTTAGTATAAGTCAGAACTGAGAAAGAGGAGGTGGTATGTAGCCAAGCTATTGGGCAGAGGAGTTTTTACTGAATAGGGAAAGAATTCCAAGAAGCATTTGCTAAAGATAAGTAAACATACCTAGAATAGGTCCAGCTGAGAATTCCAGTTTACAAGTCTTAGTAGAGATTTACAAGCCAACATATTTTGAAATTTTTAATCAAATCCTAAAAGGCAAGTTCTAGGAAACACCAGCAGTTCCTTCTCCTTTAGGCTGAAAGGAAATAGAGCATGGAGACGCATAATTTGGCCCTTAGGAGATATAAGGGAAAATTCAGTTGTCTTTCTGAGCAACTGTGAGGGGAATGGAGAGCTTGAGAGGACAAAGAAATAAAAATGACTTTAAATGCTCTTTGGGAGAATACTCCTTTCTGTACCCATCCAGATTTTTTCAGAGTTAAAAAAACAAACAAACAAAAAAAAACAATGAGAAGGAAGGAAGGAAGGGAGGAAGGGAGGAAGGAAGTGGGGAGGGAGGGGAGGGAAGGAGAGTTATTAGCTTAAGTAGCAGGGGTGGTCTGTCTTCAGGTGCAGTTTGATCCAGAGGTTCAAAGATACCACTGGGGTAAGATTGATTTATTTTCATCTTTCAACTTTGCTCCTTCAGGACAGGCTCTATTCTCAGTCAGGCTCTTGGTTGGTGGAGAGAGCAGCAGAAAAAGCTCATTGTTCACCCACAGCTATTTTCCCTTTACTTCCTTTATCATAAAACCTCTCACCTGTGGCTGGGCACACGTCTCCTGAGGTAAAGACCACATTTTCCACACCTCTACTGCATTTATGCATAGTAGCGTGGCCAATGGGATACAAGCAGAGGAAGCATCATGGGCAATTTCCAGCAAGTGTCTTTGAAGCTTCCCTCTTCACCCTTTCCTCCTCCCTGCAGCCTAGAAGCTCAAGCATCCATCTGGGACCATCCATGTTATCAAGGATGACAGAGCAAGAAAGAAACCACTCCCTGCTGACCTTGAGCCACCCTGAATTGCTTACCTCAGACTTCATTCATGTAAGAAAAAAAATACATCTCTATCTTGTTTAGATTATTGCAAATGTGAGATTTCTGTGTCTTAGCAAAGCCTAATATTAATTAACACACATAGCAGAATGCTTACCACAGTGCCAGGCTTATATCCCGTGAGGTAAAGCCCCATAGGATACTACACCTTCCTCTTCCTCAAAAGCCCAAAGATGCATCTGAGCTTCTCGGTGGCTCTGATCGGGTCACAGGCCAATCCCTGAGCTGATCACTGTGACCCAGGGCTCTGATAGGCTTAGCAGGACATTAATAGAAAAACCAGTGAAATCCAAAGAAAGTCTCTAGTTTAGTGATAATCAGGTACCAACGTTCATTCCTTTGTTTTTTATTTTTATTTTTTCTAAATTTTTATTGAAGTATAGTTGATTTTAAATGTTGTTCTAGTTTCTGCTGTACAGCAAAGTGAATCAGTTATACATATACATATATCCATTCTTTTTTAAAATTCTCTTCTTATATAGGTCATTCCAGAGTATTGAGAAGAGTTCCCTGTGCTATACAATAGGTACATATATACAATGGAATATTACTCAGCCATAAAAAAGAATGAAATAATGTCATTTGCAGCAACATGGATGGACCTAGGTATTGTCATACTGAGTGAAGCAAGTCAGATGGAGAAAAACAAATATATGATATCGCTTATATGTAGAATCTTAAAAAATGGTACAAATGAACTCATTTAATCATTGTACTAAGATTATGTAAGATGCTAGTATCGGGGAAGCTGAGTAAAGAGCATATGGGAACTCTGTTGTGGTACACTTCTGGAATCTCCAAATGAAAAATTAAAAAATAAATACAAATACATAGGGAACTGTACTCAGTATTTTGTAATAACCAATAAGGGAAAAGAATCTGAAGAATAGAGATGTGTGTGTGTGTGTTTGTGTGTGCGTATAACTGAATCACTTTGCTGTACACCTGAAACTAACATGACATTGTCAACCAACTATACTTCAGTTAAAATAAATAAAGAAATACAAATAAATTTTAAAGTACATTAATCACCTCTTGTGAAAAATAAGCTTTGATTCTATCCATTAGCAATAGTGGAAAAATAACAAAATATTGATCAAGGTGGAAAAGAAAGACATGGGTGATGTGACACTATGGTTCCCTGTCCTATGCCCAGCTTCTCCTGCTGCCCAAGCTTGTCTGCTGTGTCAGCACCTGGGCTGCCTTGGTTCCCTTGGCACACTAATTTCTTATTTTCAGTCATTTGACATCTCACAGGTAGAGTTAGCTGTGGTTTTATTCTTAGTTACTATGATTATTTGAAAACAGCATTTATATGAGATCTTTCCCCCCACCGACTCCATGTTCCCTACTCCCTAGAAGTTTCTCTTCTGTCTCTCCAACAGCTGCTCCCATAACTACATCACTTCTTTCTTTCCCTTCCATTCCTCTTTTCTCTCCCTTCACATCTCTTCCTCACATGGTTTGGAATTTCTAAGAAAGGTTGAACAGGAACTACTAGGGTAAGAGAAACAATGGGGCCCGGTGTGTTACTGTATTTTAAACACAAAACCCACCCACACTCCTTCAAAATTGTAGGTGTGTGGTGCTCAGACTCCACCCAGAATTCATCCCTCTACTTAAACCTGTACAACGGCATCTCAGCCCAGGGTAAAATGTGCCCAAGGTGTTGTGCCTTCTTGACCTCAGGCAGGTTTTATAACTTCAGAGGAAATCATTTAAAGTTTTTTTTAATTGTGTATACAAATTTTAAAGGTTACTTTCCATTTACAGTTATTACAAAATATTGGCTACATTCTCTGTGTTGTACAATATATCCATGAGCCTGTCTTACACCCAATAGTTTGTACCTCCCACTCCCCCACCCCTATATTGCCTCTCCCCCTTCCCACTGGTAACCACTAGTGCATTCTCTAAATCTATGAGTCTGCTTCTGTTTTATTATATTCACTAGTTTGTTGTATTTTTTAGATTCCACATACAAGTGTTACCATACAGTATTTGTCTGACTTAATTCACTAAGCATAATGCCCTCCAAGTCCATCCATGTTGCTGCAAATGGCAAAATTTCATTCTTTTTTAAGGCCAATATTCCATTGTATGTATGTACCACATCTTCTTTATCCATTCATCTGTTGATGGACACTTAGGTTGCTTCCGTATCTTGGCTATTGTAAATGGTGCTGCTATGAACATGGGGATGCTTGTATCTTTTCAAATTAGTGTTTTTTTGGAGAGGAAGTCACTTTTTAAAATATAGATCAGGTACACAACATGGCAAAGGAAATTGATGTGGAGAACCAGAAACAGTTATTAAAGAACAGAAGAGGGCTTCCTTGGTGGTGCAGTGGTTGAGAATCTGCCTGCCAATGCAGGGGACACGGGTTCGAGCCCTGGTCTGGGAAGATCCCACATGCCGCGGAGCAACTAAGCCCGTGCGCCACAGCTACTGAGCCTGCGCGACTGGAGCCTGTGCTCTGCAACAAGAGAAGGCCGCGACAGTGAGAGGCCCGCGCACCACGATGAAGAGTGGCCCCCGCTCGCCGCAACTAGAGAAAGCCCTCGCACAGAAACGAAGACCCAACACAGCCAAAAATAAATAAATTAATTAATTAAAAAAAAAAAAAGAACAGAAGAAAGAAAGAGAGAATAGAGTTCATTCTTATAGGCTATTGTTTGGAAAATGAATAGTTCAACCCGAACCCAAACAAAACTAGAATAATAAATGCGCCATTGACTTGGTGGAAATGCCCTGTACCTGGTAGAGAGGAGCATAAATATTCATTGAATATATTCCTTACATTTATCCTGGTCTGCAGAGTTAAAAACCTCTTAAACTTATTGAGACTTCTCAGGGCTGTTTCTTGCTACTTACCCTGAGCATTATGAATTTCTGCCTACATCTTAATATCAAGAGTATTGGGTCAGTGTCTACTTTATAATCTGTGCTCACATGCTCTGCCTTTAAGATGCTTATTTATTTCTCTAAAATTATAAAACCTTCTTTTTAAGTAGAGATGGAACAAGGCATTCCCTACTACTAATACAAGGCACAAAACCATAATTATGTGTAGAGTATAAAATAAATCTCTTTTATTTAAAGAGCACAAAGATGAATAGGGGAAAATAGGAGAGAACTAAATTAAGCTCTCATTATACTCATAGAAGTTACCATTAACCATTCATGATTTTTGTTAAATAATGTACAGAGAAGGAGACTTGAATGTCTTCTTTCAAAATTACTTACTTTTTTGAAGTGTACTCAGACTCTTGAGTGTTTTTCTTATCTCTGTGACATAGTAAGCTTGCAGACACTTAATGAGTACTGTCGATGTAGAGAAAAAAAAAAAACGTGAATTCAAGCAGAAGTGAATTTAGTTTTAAAGTTAATGCTCCAGTTTTGTTGGTATACCTGAATAAGATTTTATTCTCACAAATGTTTGGGTTCTCAGTGTTGGAATGAAAGGGAATCGAGTGCATCCAGGAGATGCTGGCAGGTGGGAGAAGTTTGCCCTGGCAGGGTGGGCAAACTCCTGGTAGCTTGTTTTGAGTCTCACATCCCTGCGGAGAAAGTGAAGATGTAATCATGCTTGTGAATCCTTCACAGAGTCACTGAGAAATCACATTCCCCACAGAGACAGTCTAGAAAAGAAGGAATAAAAGTTGAAGAAGTACTGGGGTTTTCTAGAATGTTCTCCAGTCTCAGTAGCCAAGGAGAGATCGAATACATTTCGTGTGTGTGTGTGCGTGAGATGAGAGTCAATTAAGTAAAATCTATAGTTTTAGTCTAGTTTTAATTCTTGATTCATGAATGTACAAGACTGTCTAAAACTATAATTCAAAAAGATACATGCATCCCTATGTCCATAGCAGCACTATTAGCACTATTCAAAATAACCAAGACATGGAAACAACCTAAATGTCCATTGACAGATGAACAGATAAAGAAATGTGGTACATATAGACAATGGAATACTACTCAGCCATAAAAAAGAATGAAATAATGCCATTTGCAGCAACATGGATGGAGCTAGAGATTACCATACTAAGTGAAGTAAGTCAGAAAGAGAAAGACAAATACCATATGATATCATTTATATGTGGAATCTAAAATATGATACAAATGAACTTCTGTATGAAACAGAAACAGACTCAAAGACATAGAAGACAGACTTGCGATTGCCAAGGAGTTGGGGTGGGAGAGGGATGGATTGGGAGTTTGGGATGAACAGATGCAAACTATGATATATAGAATGGATAAACAGCAAAGTCCTACTGTATATCACAGAGAACTATATTCAATATCCTGTGATAAACCATAATAGAAAAGAATATGAAAAAGAATGTATACATATGTATAACTGAGTCAACTTTGCTGTACGGCACAAATTAACACAATATTGTAAATGCAGTATACGTCAATAAATTAAAAAAAAAAACAAGACCCTGTGTAAACACATTATATTATGTACAGGATACGTGAGGAGGGACTCTCAAGATTTAATTTCATGTGTGGTTTCTCAAACGTCTCGCTGCTTGACATTTTGTACTTTGCATGCACACACCCTCGCTCTTGCCATAAATACCACACTGCCCGACCACGTTCAACTGAACATGACCTTTGAGTTGTTTTTCCAAGAGTGGTTTGAGGTTTGCATTGTTATTCCCTCTCATGTGGTTTGCCTTTGTGACCCAGTGCACATGTGTCCAAAATTTCTGGCTGAAGTTAGATGTTGCAGCTGGGAAACAGTTTTTCTCAGGGAAAAGCAAAGTGGTTTGGTAATAATAATGACAAGATTTATTGAGCACTCACCATATTAAGTACTGTCCTCATGCTTTACTTCAACGAACTCATTTAATCTTGACAACCCTCTTATGTAGATCCTATTATTAATATCATTATTATTCTCTTTAACAGATGGACAAAACTGATACACAGAGAGGTTGAGTAATTCACTCGAGGAAACACAGCACGTAAAAGGAGCCAGGATACAAACACAGGAAATCTGGTTCCAAGTCCTGGCAAGCGAGGTCTGCATTACAAGTTGGATATGACAGCACTTCAGTCCCATCTGATTCCTGCATTCTCACTTGGGTCAAAAGTAACACTTCAAAATTCCATGGATATGCTCAGATTATCCTACATCAAGGACAGCATTCCTGGCCATACCACGTGGCCCAAGTATACCACATGGCCCAAGTATGCAGTGCTGAACTGGTCAGCATTTCACCAAACACACACTCGCACTGTGTCTGGAACACAATTGCTGACCGTCAGTCTCTTGATGACGTTCTTCTACCAGTCCTTCACCTTTAGCTTCACAGTTTAGCTTGGCTGCTGCCTTTGCACTCAGGTCTTTTTTTTTTCTAGCTGCGTCCTTGCTGGGCTTCTTCCCTTTCCTTGACCTTTCCCTCCCTTGCCAATTTCTCCTGAGGGCACTTCCTTAGTAAATCACACACAAGCCCATCTCACGGACTTCTTCCTGGGAAACGGATCTAAAATTCATGTACAAAGATTTTATGAGAAGCAGAAAGATGTTCAAGAGATTGGTTCAAGATGGCAGAGTAGAAGGACGTGCTCTCACTCCCTCTTGCGAGAACACCAGAATCAAAACTAACTGCTGAACAATCTTCTACAGGAAGGCACTGGAACTCACCAAAAAAGATACCTCACATCCAAAGACAAAGGAGAAGCCACAATGAGACAGTACAAGGGGCGCAATCACAATAAAATCAAATCCCATAACTGCTGGGTGGGTGACTCACAAACTGGAGAACACTTATACCATGGAAGTCCACCCACTGGAGTGAAGGTTATGAGTCCCACCTCAGGCTTCCCAACCAGGGGGTCCGGCAACAAGAGGAGGAATTCCTAGGATATCAGACTTTGAAGGCTAGCGGGATTTGATTGCAGGACTTCAACAGGACTGGGGAAAAGACAGACTCCACTCTTGTAGGGCACACACAAAGTAGTGTGCACATCAGGACCCAGGAGAAGGAGCAGTGACCCCATAGGAGACTGAACCAGACCTACCTGCTAGTGTTGGAGGGTCTCCTGCAGAGGCAGGGGGTGGCTGTGTCTCACGGTGAGGACAGGGACACTGAGAGCAGAAATTCTGGGAAGTACTCCTTGGCGTGAGCCCTCCCAGAGTCCGCCATTAGCCCCACCAAAGAGCCTGGTTAGGCTCCAGTGTTGGGTCACCTCAGCCAAACAACCAACAGGGAGGGAACCCAGCCCCACCCATCAGCAGACAAGCGGATTAAAGTTTTACTGAGCTCTGCCTACCAGAACAACAGCCAGCTCTACCCACCACAAGTCCCTCCCTCAGGAAACTTGCTGAAGCCTCTTAGATAGCCTCATCCACCAGAGGGCAGATAGCAGAAGCAAGAAGAACTACAATCCTGCAACCTGTGGAACAAAAACCATGTTCACAGAAAGATAGACAAGGTGAAAAGGCAGAGGGCTATATACCAGATGAAGGAATAAGATAAAATCCCAGAAAAACAACTAAATGAAGTGGAGATAGGCAACATTCCAGAAAAAGAATTCAGAATAATGATAGTGAAGATGATCCAGGACCTTGGAAAAAGAATGGAGGCAAAGATCGAGAAGATGCAAGAAATGTTTAACAAAGACCTAGAAGAATTAAAGAACAAACAAACAGAGATGAACAATACAATAACTGAAAGGAAAAATACACTAGAAGGAATCAATAGTAGAATAACTGAGGCAGAAGAACAGATAAGTGACCTGGAAGAGAGAATGGTGGAATTCACTGCTGTGGAATGGAATAAAGAATAAAGAATGAAAAGAAATGAAGACAGCTTAAGAGACCTCTGGGACAACATTAAACATAACAACAGTCGCATTATAGGGGTCCCAGAAGGAGAAGAGAGAAATAAAGGAGCTGAGAAAATATTTGAAGACATTATAGTCGAAAACTTCCCTAACATGGGAAAGGAAATAGCCACCCAAGTCCAGGAAGCACAGAGAGTCCCAGGCACGATAAACCCAGGGAGAAACATGCCAAGACACATAGTAATCAAATGGATAAAAAGTAAAGACAAAGAAAAATTATTAAAAGCAACAAGGGAAAAATGACAAATAACAAAAAAGGGAACTCCCATAAGGTTAACAGCTGATTTTTCAGCAGAAACTCTACAAGCCAGAAGGGAGTACCACAATATATTTAAAGTGATAAAAGAGAAGAACGTAAAACCAAGATTACTCTACCCAGCAAGGATCTCATAGATTTGATGGAGAAGTCAAAAACTTTAGGGACAAGCAAAAGCTAAGAGAATTCAACACCACCAAACCAGCTCTACAACAAATGCTAAAGGAACTTCTCTAAGTGGGAAACACAAGAGAAGAAAAGGACCTACAAAAACAAACCCAAAACAATTAAGAAAATGGTAATAGGAACATACATATCGATAATTACATTAAAGGTGAATGGACTAAATGCTCCAACCAAAAGACACAGGCTCGCTGAATGGATACAAAAACAAGACCCATATATATTCTGTCTACAAGAGACCCACTTCAGACCTAGGGACACATACAGACTGAAAGTGAAAGGATGGAAAAAGATATTCCATGCAAATGGAAATCAAAATAAAGCTGGAGTAACAATACTCATATCAGATAAAATAGACTTCAAAATAAAGAATGTTACAAGAGACAAGGAAGGACACTACATAATGATCAAGGGATCAATCCAAGAAGAAGACATAACAATTATAAATATATATGCTCCCAATATAGGAGCACCTCAATACATAAGGCAAATGCTAACAGCTATAAAAGAGGAAAGCAACACAATAATAGTGGGGGACTTCAACACCTCACTTACAGCAATAGACAGATTATGCAAGCAGAAAATCACTAAGGAAACACAAGCTTTAAATGACACAATAGACCAGATAGATTTAATTGACATTTATAGGACATTCCATCCAAAAACAGCAGATTACACTTTCTTCTCAAGTGCACACAGAACATTCTCCAGGATACATCACATCTTGGGTCACAAATAAAGCCTCAGTAAATTTAAGAAAATTGAAATCATATCAAGCATCTTTTCTGTTCACAATGCTATGAGATTAGAAATCAATTACACGGAGAAAAATGGAAAAAACACAAACACATGGAGGCTAGACAATACGTTACTAAATAACCAAGAGATCACTGAAGAAATCAAAGAGGAAATCAGAAAATACCTAGAGACAAATGACAATCAAAACACGACGATACAAAACCTATGGGATGCAGCAAAAGCAGTTCTAAGAGGGAAGTATATAGCAATATAAGACTAACTCAATAAAAAAGAAAAATCTCAAACAATCTAACCTTACACCTAAAGGAACTAGAGAGAGAAGAACAAACAAAACCCAAAGTTAGCAGAAGGAAAGAAATCATAAGGATCAGAGCAAAATAAATGAAATAGAAACAAAGAAAACAATAGCAAAGATCAATAAAACTAAAAGCTGGTTCTTTGAGAAGATAAACAAAATTGATAAACCCTTAGCCAGACTCATCAAGAAAAAGAGGGAGAGGACTCAAATCAATAAAATTAGAAATGAAAAAGGAGAAGTTACAACAGACACTGCAGAAATACAAAACATCCTAAGAGACTACTACAAGCAACTCTATGCCAATAAAAGGGACAAACTGGAAGAAATGGACAAATTCTTAGAAATGCACAACCTTCCAAGACTGAACCAGGAAGAAATAGAAAATATGAACAGAACGATCACAAGTAATGAAATTGAAACTGTGATTAAACATCTTCCAACAAACAAAAGTCCAGGACCAGATGGCTTCACAGGTGTATTCTATCAAACATGTAGAGAAGAGCTAACACCTATCCTTCTCAAACTCTTCCAAAAAATTGCACAGGAAGGAACACTCCCAAACTCATTCTATGAGGCCACTGTCATCCTGATAACAAAACCAGAGAAAGATACTACAAAAAAAGAAAATTACAGACCAATATCACTGATGAATATAGATGCAAAACTCCTCAACAAAATACTAGCAAACAGAATCCAACAACACATTAAAAGGATCATACACCATGATCAAGTGGGATTTATCCCAGGGATGCAAGGATTCTTCAATATACGCAAATCAATCAATGTGATACACCATATTAACAAACTGAAGAATAAAACCCATACAATCATCTCAATACATGCAGAAAAAGCTTTTGACAAAATTCAACACCCATTTATGATAAAGACTCTCCAGAAAGTGGGCATAAAGGGAACCTACCTCAACATAATAATGGCCATATATGACAAACCCACAGCAAACATCATTCTCAATGGTGAAAAACGGAAAGCATTTCCTCTAAGATCAGGAACAAAACAAGGATGCCCACTCTCCCCACTATTATTCAACATAGTTTTGGAAGTCCCAGCCATGGCAATCAGAGACAAAAAAGAAATAAAAGGAATACAAATTGGAAAAGAAGAAGTAAAACTGTCTCTGTTTGTAGATGACATGATACTACACATAGAGAATCGTAAAGATGCCACCAGAAAACTACTAGAACTAATCGATGAATTTGGTAAAGTTGCAGGATACTAAATTAATGCACAGAAATCTCTTGCATTCCTATACACTAATGATGAAAAATCTGAAAGAGAAATTAAGGAAACACTCCCATTTACCATTGCAACAGAAAGAATAAAATACCTAGGAATAAACCTTGCTAGGGAGACAAAAGACCTGTATGCAGAAAACTATAAGGCACTTATGGAAGAAATTAAAGATGATACCAACAGATGGAGAGATATACCATGTTCTTGGATTGGAAGAATCAATATTGTGAAAATGACTATACTACCCAAAGCAATTTACAGATTCAATGCAATCCCTATCAAATTACCAATGGCATTTTTTACAGAATTAGAACAAAAAATCTTAAAATTTGTATGGAGACACAAAAGACCCCGAATAGCCAAAGCAGTCTTGAGGGAAAGAAACGGAGCTGGAGGAATCAGACTCTCTGACTTCAGACTATACTACAAAGCTACAATAATCAAGACAATGTTGTACTGACACAGAAACAGAGATATAGATCAATGGAACAGGGTAGAAAGCCCAGAGATAAACCCACACACCTATGGTCAACTAATCTATGACAAAGGAGGCAAGGATATACAATGGAGAAAAGACAGTCTCTTCAATAAGTGGTGCTGGGAAAACTGGACAGCTACATGTAAAAGGATGCAATTAGAATACTCCCTAACACCATACACAAAAATAAACTCAAAATGGATTCAAGACCTAAATGTAAGACCGGACACTATAAAACTCTTAGAGGAAAACATTGGAAGAACACCCTTTGACATAAATCACAGCAAGATCTTTCTTGATCCACCTCCTAGAGTAATGGAAATAAAAACAAAAATAAACCAATGGGACCTAATGAAACTTAAAAGCTTTTGCAAAGCAAAGGAAACTACAAACAAGACGAAAAGACAACCCTCAGAATGGGAGAAAATATTTGCAAACGAATCAACAGACAAAGTATTAATCTCCAAAATATGTAAACAGCTCATGCAGCTCAATATTAAAAAAACAAACAACCCAATCCAAAAATGGGCTGAAGACCTAAATAGACATTTCTCCAAAGAAGACATACAGATGGCCAAGAAACCCATGAAAAGCTGCTCAAAATCACTAATTATTAGAGAAACGCAAATCAAAAGTGCAATGAGGTATCACCTCACACCAGTTAGAATGGGCATCATCAGTAAACAACAAATGCTGGAGAGGGTGTGGAGAAAAGGGAACCCTCTTGCACTGTTGGTGGGAATGTAAAATGATACAGCCACTATGGAGAACAGTATGGAGGTTCCTTAAAAAACTAAAAATAGAATTACCATGTGCCCCAGCAATCTCACTACTGGGCATATACCCAGAGAAAACCGTAATTCAAAAAGACACATGCACCCCAATTTTCACTGCAGCACTATTTACAACAGCCAGGTCATGGAAGTGACCTAAATGCCCATTGACAGACAAATGGGTAAAGAAGATGTGGTACATATATACAGTGGAATATTACTCAGCCATAAAAAGGAACAAAATTGGGTCATTTGTAGAGACATGGATCAATCTAGAGGCTGTCATACAGAGTGAAGTAAGTCAGAAAGAGAAAAACAAATATCATATGTTAACACATATATGTGGAACCTAGAAAAATGGTACAAATGAACCAGTTTGCAGGGCAGAAATTGAGACACAGATGTAGAGAGCAAATGTATGGACACCAAGGGGGGAAAGCGGCAGGGGTGGTGGTGGTGGTGCTGTGACAAATTGGGAGATTGGGATTGATATATATACACTAATACGTATAAAATGGATAACTAATAAGAACCTGCTGTATAAAGGAATAAATAAAATACAATTCAAAAATAAAAAAGGAAAGATGTTCAAGAGAGGGCAGAGCAATAGGAGCCATAAGGAAGCATGAGTAAGTGTCTTTGAGAACAAGAATAGTGAGTGTGTTAGAGGGTAAAGACAGGAAAGGCAGCACAATGGAAACCAAGACAGAACAGTGGCGTCAGCATATGGACATGGTGCAAGGAAGATGACAGGTCATATGACTGGCCTAGCAGAGTTTTGTTGAGACACTAGAATTGCTGTGCATTCCAAAATAACTTATTGTTTTCTCTGCAGTCTGGCTGTGCATCTGCAGAGAAGTCTTCCTGTCTCTCTTTAATCCTCTGTGCATCCCTTCAATAAGTTCCATTACCCGGAACCCAAATACATCTCTGTTCTTTGAAAACTTGAAAGAGCCTAAGAAACCCACATTATCAGAAATGAAATGAACGTCCCAATCGTAAATGCATTTATAATGCTTTAGATGTTCAGAATATTTTTACAATTAATATATCCCTTCAGCTCCTTTTAATTTTGTTTTTATTATACAAATTGTAATGTAGTTTTCAATTTTACAACTTCCAGCTAATGTGCCTTCCATTCTTCATTATGTCACTAATTTAATAACCAACAAAATCTCTAACTCCTTGGTAAATGAGTTTGTTTTGTGTAGTTATTAAGTGGAAGACATTTCTTCAGCATAATATTTATTGTACCTAATTTTAAAATTAAGTGTTTGAGATATGAACAATTTACAATAGAAAGAAGTGGGGAGACTTAAAAAAAATGAATACATGAACTCTGCAGCTCAATATATATTAAATTCTCTGGTTAAGCAAGAAAAAGTCCTTATGTCAATTTTTCCTGTTTTCCGGACACCTGTAGGGTGAAATAACAGCAACTTCATATTTTATAAACTTCTTTGAACATCACTCTGACTTACTTTATATAAGAATACAATACATTGTCTTACAAAAATAATGCAGTTATTGATTCTGTGATCATTTTACAATATGTAAAAAAAAAAATCCCCAGTGTATAAGGATTGGTGATCAGATCACTGTGATTTTACCTGAAATACATTAAAAGAAAATATTTTTTACCAAAGTAAACTATTTACTCGTCTGCTCCTATAAGACTCTCAGGAAGAGGTGGACAGTTAGCTACATATCAGGAAGGCACAAAACTTCCTGACATTAAAACAAAATGAAACAACCATCTTTCTTTCAGGGGAGGCATTTGCAAACAGTTACTTGTTCTTTAGAAAAATTCTATCTGAATTTCTTAATGCACCGTAAAAAATCCCGTCATTACCTCAGGGGTACTTTCATGAAGTACATGATGTAGAATAGATATTCTAGAGGATATGCTAAATTGAACAGTAGAAGAGTTTGCGGGGGGTGGTGGTTTAGGAACAGATTTGCATGAATTCACTGTAGATGGCCTCGTTTTCTGAGCAACCAGCAAATAAAACTATACATGTTAATGGTCTCCATAATATTGGAGCTACTACCCCAATAAGTATGCTTAAAGGTACACAATCAGTGATGGCAATTCTGCCTCACTGAGGATGTGAAAAGATTGCCTTAAATATAAAATCAAGTACCCTCAGCCTTACTCATGAGGGAAATGTAAATTAAAACTATGAGTTTGCATCTCACTTGTTGGCAAAAAACCAACCGTTTCTTAATGTACATTGTTGGTGAGCCCTGTGAAATGGGTCTCTCACACACTGTGGTAAGGCAATAGATAAAAACCCATATAAGGACAATTTATCTATTGAAATTACAAATAAACTCATACCAAATTTCATGTATGGTAATTTCTCCAACCCACACACTTGCACTTGGGAAAAATTGCTTCCTTATAAGTCTATTCATTGTATCTTTGTTTGTAGTAGCACAAGATTGGAAACAGCTCAAACACCCACCAATGGGTTATTGATTAAATTAATATGATACTTCCATCCTATGGAATATCAGGCAGCCATAAAAAGGAATAAAAATTTTCTCTATGAGCTGATGTGGAAAGATCTTGAAGATAAATATTTAGAAAAAATAATCAAGACAGAGAGAAGTGTTTAGAGCATGTAAAAAGAATGGAAAAATAAGAAAACATGTTCATATGTGCTTGCCTTTTCATAAAGAATGTTGAAAGGATACAAAAGGAAATAATAAAAATGATTACCTATAGGGAGAAAAGAAAGGAATTTGGCTTCAGGACAAAGGGAGGGAGGCAGAGTCTTCACATAACCGTATTACCTCTGTAAAGCATTCAGTAATAGTAGTACTAGTAGTAATAATAATAATAAATCAAGCTCTCCAGTTTGCATCATTTCAGGGATAAGGAATACTCTAGTTCAGGAGTTGGCAAACTACAACCTGCAGACCAAATCTGACCTGACACCTGTTTTGATAAATCAAGTTGTATTGGAAAACAGCCACCTCATTTGTTTATATCAGTGAGTGTTTCTCATCCTCTTAGCCAAGGCATTTGGTCAGGAATTGACACTTCATCCAAGTCAGGCCAATCAGACCCACTGAAACCCAATTCCAGGATTTTTGTTTGAGCTATCAGCACAGCCAGACATGCCTGAAGAAGTTACGCTGGAGCCCTGGGGCGATAGAAACTCAATGTGATCACAGGGGTGTGGGGGGGTGGTAGTGGGTTCTTGCCAATGACCTAAGAGAAGGTAAGTTAAGGTAATTTCTGGGAAATTTTTGTTTTCCTAAAAAAGGGAGACATACATGATTGACACTTCCTGACATTCTGCCTCAAATGCTGATGTGATGTCTGGAGCTTCAGCAGCTATCTTATGACAGTGAGACAGCAGTCAAGAGAATGAAAACCAACCCTGCAGGGCTGTGGTGAGTTAAACATGCTGATGCTCTAGTTATTTGACAGGTGCCTGTGGGCAACTTCAGTGACCTGCCTGAGGTCACTTGACTTACTGGTAAGACCTGACCCAGAATGCAACTCTCAGCTGCCCATCCAGGGCTCTTCCATACGAAAGGTGCTTGTAGTTCTACAGCTGAGGTTGAAGTGTCAACTTTAATCTCATGCAGTGTTTTCCAAACTATGTCTGAAGACTGGATGTTTCATAGCCTGTTAAAAGATGTTATGAGGAAACAGGTCAAATAGGCTTGGGCAGTGCAGAGGTAAAATTGAGTTACTGCAGAACTTTCCAGAGCATTGAGTATGGCAACATTTATCATAAATTTCCAAGGGGGAAATAAAGCATGTTGGTTATTTTGACCGGGAAAACTTTTTTTTTCTCCCAAAGTATCTTATGGGATGAGTGTGCCTTAGAATATTCTTTGGGTGGTTAAGTGGTGACAGTAGGGTTGTTTCTTTTCATCTTTGCAGGTTATTTAGGTACATTCTTAGGAAAATTATGCAAAAGATTGCTGATAATCTTATCATTCCCCTGTATTAGTTATCCATAGCTGTGTAACAAATTACACAAGGCTTAAAATAATAAACATGTATTTTCTTACAGTTCCTGTGGGCCAGGAATCTGGGTGCAGCCTAGCTGAGTCTTCTGGCTCAGGGTATCTCATTAGGCTGCAGTCAAGGTGTCATCTGGGGGCACATCCATCTCAAGGCTGGGCTGTGGAAGTATCTGCTGCTAAGCAAACTCTTGTGGCTGTTCACAGCCTCAGGTACTTGCAGGCTGCTGGCCAGAGACAATAGTTCCATGCTACGTGGGGCCCCTTTGTGGGACTACTCACAGTACTATTGTTTGCTTTCCTGAGAGGGGAAAGAAGGAGGAGAAAAGGGGACGGGGAGGGGGAGAGGGGGAAGAAGCGGGGGAGGAGAAGAAGAGACTAGTTTTTAGTAACCTAATTTTGGAAGCAACAGCCCATCACTTTTGCTATATTCTGTTGCTTAGAAGTAGTCACTCCATCCAGCCCATACCCGATGGAGGAGATTCACAGGGTATGAACACCAGGAATCAAGGATCACTAGAAGCTGCCTACCACACCTGCCCTCTGAGGTTTTCTTGCCACCTTAGCTCCCCACTAGTTTATCTAGCAGGTATTTCAGTGAAACAGCATTCCTAGGTGGTGGTTGATCTGAGGCAGGTACTTCCTAGTTTAAAGAAACAGAGAAGTGTTGAGATGGGCTCAGGTCATGGGGGATTATTTTAAGGAGATCCACAGAGGTAAGTCTCACAGCCCATCTGTCATTGTTCTAGATATAGAAGTAGTCCCAGTAATAGTGTCAAAAACCAACATGGATTTCATGCTTCCTTTGTGCTAGGTGTTGGTCCAAGTTCTCCTGGATTGTTTCCTTTATTCCTCATTAGGCCCTTAAAAGGAAGGTGCAATCCTTATCCATGCTTTACAGATGAGGAGACCAAGGCACAGAAGGGTGAAGAAACTTGCCATAGGCCACGTGACTCAGAAGTCGAGCTGGGATTTGATCTTTGGCAGGATGTCTCCAGAGCCTGTGCTCTCTAAACCACCAGGTAACACTGCTTCTAGGCAGCCCAGCTAGGAGCTCACAACCTCATCACTTTTCTCCCACATTTCTCCCTCTCTGCTTCCCTCTCCCCTCTGGGGCTGCAGGTCACCAGACAGGTACTCTGACTGATGCTTATCAGAAGGGGATGATGTAAGAGCGAAGTCCCTCAGTCACCAAATATTTATAGATGCCAGTTAAATACCAGGCTCTGGCCACCTCCTCCTGTGGTGTGTTTAGTACAAGGATGTGTGTCATGCCATTTCTGTTCCTCTAGGAAGGATGAAAACTCCTCTAAGACCTGTGCCACTCCCGAGACACAGAATCATCACTTAGGTCTTTCTTGACCACAGAGGAAATGCCAGGCCCTGAGGATCAGTCATTTTGTCTTTTCTTAACCTGACTTGATCCTCTGTGTGCTTTCTAAGCCAGACTTCTAAAAAGGGTGGTTTACACTCCCTGCCTCTGCGTCCTTTGCTTCCAATCCCCCCTCACCCGCTGCCATCTGGTTTCTGCTCCTTGTTGCTTCCCTACACCGGCCTTGCGAAAGGAACTGGCCAACTCCTGGTTGCCAAACACGGCACACTTTCCAGCAGTGTCACACTGCACTTCTCTCCACTCTGTGCCACTGCTAGCCTCGTTTTTTGCCCCTTTCTGCACTTAGCTGCTGGGACATCACCCTCTCTGCTGGTCCTTCCATCTCTTTGGCTCCTGTCTCGCCTCCCTTATAGGCTCATTTTCGATCTTCTTAATTTGGGAGTTCCTTAGGATTCTGTCTTCAACCCTGCTATCATTCTCTCTAAATTAGGTTCCACCAAAATTTCATCCATGGCCAAGAAGTCCTCAACCTTTATCCCCAGAAAAACGTTTACCTCTTGAGCATCGGATCTCTTTATCTATGTGTCTCTATGTTAGACACCTCCTCTTGCGTATCCTAAAGAGACTTAAAACATGACATGTCCAAAGCTGATCTGATCATCTTCCCTCCAAACCTGTGCCTTGTCCTGTGCTCCCCATTTGTGTGACACCACCTCCCACCCCAGGCTCATCCTAACCCTGACTTCCACCATCAATTTTTGGATTCTGCTCCCTTGATACCTCTCCAATCTAGCACTTCTTCTCTAGACCCCACCCTTCTACTCTCATCCTTTCCTGTGTACTCTTCACGCTGCTGTCAAACATTTTTTTCCATTAACCAAGTCCGATGGTTTTACTGTTGTTCTAAATGCTTCAGTGACTCCCAGCTGCTTAAAGGTTAATATCTCAACTCCTTAACCAGGCAGACAAATCATTGATAATGTGGTTCTTATCTCCCTTTCAGCCTCATCTTTCAACGCACCTTCATTAATACTGAATTTCGAGTATGACTTCCAAGGACTTCCTTGTTTCTGCTTGGAATGCCCGCATCCCTCTGCCTGGTGTGTCTTGGTGAATTTCTGCTTTGCTCCTGTTATTTCACCACTCCACTCATCACGCTGTACCACTTATGTTTGACTGTCTAACCCCTCGGAGATGTGAACTCAGTGAGGACATTATAAGCACCTAGCAGGATCAAGAAGTTAAGTGCAGAGAGGCAAAACAGTACACCCAAGTTTCATGCACAAACTGGAAACCATTTTTTCTATGTTGGTGAGCTGGAAACTGAGAATGAACCGTGTTGCAATTTATGTCTATGGGTTCCTTAGTAGTTCTTCAGTAATGCATTCCTCACGGAAGGAACCTCGGAAATCTCAGATATTGGCCCTCATAGACCGATGAGATCTCTCACTGGTCCCCTCTCCAAGGTGCTTTCCACATTGTACACCAGTAATCTTTTCAAACCGCACAATGATCATCTCTCACGCCATATCACACACACCACATCCTGCTTAAAGCCCTTCATGGTTCCATATTACTCTGCAGTTACAACAAAACAAAAAACACCTCTTAACATGATCCACACTATCTGGCCATTTCTTCAACTCCTATCCCACATTGTTCCACTATCCGTGTTGCAGGCATACTGGCCCTTTTCTGGGTTCCTTGTACTTGCCTACCCAGCCCCACGGCAGGGCCTTTGCATGTGCTTCTCTCTCTGGATAATTCTTTCCATTCTTCTTCCCCTGGTCCATTCATTCTCACCCCCAGTCCTCAGCCCTAGTGCTGCTTGCTAAGGGTAATGTTCTCCTCTTCTGAAGATCAAATCCCCTGTGTATCTCCCTTCCATTGTATTTGCCACATTCCATTTTTGGTACTTAGTAATGTGATGGTTCAATGTCCACCTCCCTAGGGCTGGAACCACATCCCTCATGTTCTCTCCTGCATCCCATGATCCACATAGAGTCTGGCATAAAGGAGGAGCTCAATGAATACTTGAATGAATCCGCGAGTGAGTGAAGATCAAGAATAACAGGATTGGGCTTCCCTGGTGGCGCAGTGGTTGAGAGTCCACCTGCCGATGCGGGGGACACGGGTTCGTGCCCCGGACCGGGAAGATCCCACATGCCGCGGAGCGGCTGGGCCCGTGAGCCATGGCCGCTGAGCCTGAGCGTCCGGAGCCTGTGCTCCGCAATGGGAGAAGCCACAACAGTGAGAGGCCCAGATACCGCAAAAAAAAATAAATAAATAAAATAACAGGATTTATGTCATGGAGTGTTCTGCCTATGTTTTCCTCTAAGAGTTTAATATTGTCTGGCCTTACATTTAGGTCTTTAATCCATTTTGAGTTTATTTTGTGTATGGTGTTAGGGAGTGTTCTAATTTCATTCTTTTACATGTAGCTGTCCATTTTCCCAGCACCACTTATTGAAGACTGTGAAGGCTGTCTTTTCTCCACTGTATATTCTTGCCTCCTTTATCAAAGATAAGGTGACCATATGTGCATCACAGCAAGATCCTTTTTGACCCACCTTCTAGAGAAATGGAAATAAGGAAATGGGACCTAATGAAACTTAAAAGCTTTTGCACAGCAAAGGAAACCATAAACAAGACAACCCTCAGAATGGGAGAAAATATTTGCAAATGAAGCAACTGACAAAGGATTAATCTCCAAAATTTACCAGCAGCTCATGCAGCTCAGTATCAAAAAAAATACAAACAACCCAATCCAAAAATGGGCAGAAGAACTAAATAGACATTTCTCCAAAGTAGATATACAGATTGCCAACAAACACATGAAAGAATGCTCAACATCATTAATCATTAGAGAAATGCAAATCAAAACTACAATGAGGTATCACCTCACACCGGTCAGAATGGCCATCATCAAAAAATCTACAAACAATAAATGCTGGAGAGGGTGTGGAGAAAAGGGAACCCTCTTGCACTGTTGGTGGGAATGTAAATTGATACAGCTGCTATGGAAAACAGTATGGAGGTTCCTTAAAAAACTAAAAATAGAACTACCATACGACCCAGCAATCCCACTACTGGGCATATACCCTGAGAAAACCATAATTCAAAAAGAGTCATGTACCACAATGTTCATTGCAGCTCTATTTACAATAGCCAGGACATGGAAGCAACCTAAGTGTCCATCAACAGATGAATGGATAAAGAAGCTGTGGCACATATATACAATGGAATATTACTCAACCATAAAAAGAAACCAAATTGAGTTATTTGTAGTGAGGTGGATGGACTTGAGTCTGTCATACAGAGTGAAGTAAGTCAGAAAGAGAAAAACAAATACCACATGCTAACATATATATATGGAATCTAAAGAAAAAAATGGTTCTGAAGAACCTAAGGGCAGGACAGGAATAAAGACGCAGATGTAGAGAATCGACTTGAGGACGCGAGGAGTGGGAAGGGTAGGCTGGGAAGAAGTGAGAGAGTGGCATGGACATATATATACACTACCAAATGTAAAATAGATAGCTAGTGGGAAGCAGCCGCATAGCACAGGGAGATCAGCTCCCTCCGTGCTTTGTGACCACCTAGAGGGGTGGGATAGGGAGGGTGGGAGGGAGGGAGATGCAAGAGGGAAGAGATATGGGAACATATGTATATGTATAACTGATTCACTTTGTTATAAAGCAGAAACTAACACACCATTGTGAAGCAATTATACTCCAATAAAGATGTTAAATGGGGGGGAAAAAAAAAGAATAACAGGAGTTTTCCCTGCTGCTTTTACCCTCGCGGCTACTCTGTATTTGCATATGTACCTTAACAAAATTTCAAAATATTTCCAGATAAGCGATCTAATTTGATATTAACAATTGACTCGAAGAGTAGAAAGGGTAACCCATGCAGGTGACTTGTCCAACGTTACACGGCTAGTAAGCAAAAAAGTGGGACCAGAACCAAGCTTTGTCACTTTTCAGACCAGGGCTCTGGCCATTAAACAACCAAAAAGGAAGCAAAAGAAGATAACGTGCAACTTAATAGGCAGTATCTACACAAAAGGCAATAAAATAGAGATATCCAAATAAAAATACAAAATAAGATTTATTTTAGGCTGATAGAACTTTGGTTCATGGAATACGGGCACAAGTTCTCTAAATGCTGGCATTTTAGCCTAGAAGGTTTGGGCTCTCACATAGAGCAAGTCACCTAGAATTCTGGTACAACAGGACTCAGTTAATATTCTATCATAATTCTCATTAAAATTTAGATGTTCAATAAATGTCGGCTATTAAATCATTAGTGGGAAAGTCTATTTCTGGAAACCTTTTCATCCTTTCCTTAATGAGACTATTTATTTATTTAATTTTGTAGGGAAATGAGAGAAAAGTTAATCATCTAGCAGGTTGAGTACGTAGCTGGGTCCAGTTGTTTCAAAGAGCAGCCGCTAACTAAGGCTACTTATTCATTTAGCTAACATTTTGAAAAGACCTACTATTTAAACACAACTTCTAGATGTGTTTACATTTTCTTTACTAAATTTTTTAATGACTTAATAATTGAGTGCCTTTATAATATTACGCGAATACACGCTTTTAAGTTCAGATGTTATTTACCTAACAAAATGGACAATTTTACGTAAATATTAATTTACATGAAAAGTTAATCAAGTATTTACGGAGTGTTGATCATACTGAAAGCTCCGTGCCTTTCCTGGGGCTTATATCAGGGCACTTCTAGTCTCCATATATTATATATATATATATAAATTTTTATTGAAATAAAGTTGATTACTCCACTTATACTTAAACTCATTTTGCTTTGAGTTTAGTCTACCGGGTAGCACTTTCTTTTGGGGGGCAGGGGACTGGGTAAAGGGGGAGAAAGGTTTAAAAATACAAACTAGACGTGCAAAAATTCGTGTACAGGGATCTGCAGTTCGCTATCACCTAATGAAGAGAGGATTGGGTAACAGCTTAAAGTCCACAGAAAGTTTCACTCGTCTGATGGAATGTATGCAACTGTTAACAATTTCCTACATTTGCCCACATTTCCAGTGAACACACGTTATCTTTGCAATCAGGAGAATACAAGAAGAGAAAAAAGCCGGAGAAAGTCGCACTTCGCTTGTCCCACGGGTCCTTCCCGAGCTAGGGGCTTGTTTGCCGGCTCCGGCGAGTTCCCAGCGCCGGCAAACGTGCCCTCGCCCGGGACTTCGGAGGCAGGCCGCCTGGCGCAGCTCGCTGGGCTGGTCGTGGCGGGGCCGCTGGCTGGTGATTCGCTGCGCCAGGAGCGGGGAGCCCCAGGCGGCAGATCCCTACGCGCCAGACCCACGCGCGGGACACTAGTACTGCGCGCCTGCGCGTCCGCGCGCCCGGTCACGTGATGGGCGCTCCGCGCAAAGCGGGTTAAAAGTCACGACCTCGGAGCGCCCGCGAGCGCCCGGCCAGTCGGCGCAGCGCTCCCTGCGTTCCCTAAACCGGTTCTAAAGGAGGCCGCCCGTCTGTCCTCGACCTCCTCCCGCCCCCTTGGCCCGGCTCAGCTCGAAGCAACGCGCGGAGTCGCCTAGCGCCCCTCCTGGCCGCCAATACAGGCGCGAGAAACTGCGTCTTTCAACTGACAATGAAGCAGTAACCGCGCAGCCAGGCCGCTCCGGGCGAACGAGCGCGAGGCGGGGAGGGGGAGGGGAGAACGGTTGGGCCAAGCCCCGCCCCAGCTCGCGCCCCCATTGGCCAGCACCGCGGTTCTGGGCCCGCCCCCTAACGGACCTGTCGCATTGTGACAGGCGTAGGGGCCAGTTCCTGTTGGGTCGGGGGCGGAGTCAGAGGTAGCCTGAGCTCCGCCCGGACTCCCCAGGACTCCTCCTCCTGCTCCTCACGGCGGGGCGGGCGGCGGGTGTGGGGGGAATGTCATTGCTGCTCCGAGCCGTGGTGCCGCCTCCGTCTGCTCCTGCTTTTTCTCTGGCGCCCTCGTCCCGTCGGCTTTCGCCGCTGCCGCAACTGCACTGGGAAGACGGATGGCTAGAGGGGCGCAGGGGCCATCCGAGTTGAGAGAGCGGCGGTCGCGGCCGCTGCTGAGGCGGAGACTCCCCGCCGCCGCCTCCAGCCCCCGTCCCCCGGCCTCGCGGCGCTAAGGGCAGGCGCGCGCGGCTCTCTTCCCTCCTCCTCCTCCTCTTTCTTCTTCCTCCTTCTCCTCCTCCTCCTCCTCCTCCTCCGGGTCCCCGCCCAGCACCCCTCGGACCAGGAGGCGGCGGCGGCGGCGGCGGCGGCGGCGGCGCGGAGCAAGACCCGCCGCCGGGGCACAACATGGCGGAGCCCTCGGCCCCGGAGAGCAAGCACAAGTCGTCCATCAACTCATCCCCGTGGAGCGGCCTCATGGCCCTGGGGAACAGCCGGCACGGCCACCACGGGCCCGGGGCCCAGTGCGCGCACAAGGCAGCGGGCAGCGCGGCACCGAAGCCGGCCCCCGCGGGGCTGTCCGGGGGGTTGTCGCAGCCGGCCGGCTGGCAGTCGCTGCTCTCCTTCACCATTCTCTTCCTGGCCTGGCTCGCTGGCTTCAGCTCGCGCCTCTTCGCCGTCATCCGCTTCGAAAGCATCATCCACGAGTTCGACCCGTGGTAAGTGCCCGCCGCCCCTCCCCCGCCGTGGGCCCGGGACCGGGACCGGCGCCTCCCTCCCCCCCCCCCACCGCCCCGCGCTCTGCCCGGACCCGCCACTGGTCCCGAGCTCGGGCGCGCCCCCGCCTGCAAGCGAAGTTTCCCCCGCGCCGCTCGAGGCGGGGCGTCGGGGCCCGAGCGGGACCTTGACTCGGTCGGGCGAGTCTGCAGACTCCCAAGAGGGCGAACGCTTCTCTTCGTAGCCGCCTCGGCCCGCAGAGCCCGACCCGCCGCGCCGGGCGGCGGACTATCCGTCTCCCCGCCCGCGGCTCTCGCCTGCTCTCAGCTTCTCGCGCGCGTTTTCGGCCGGTTGGGATGGGCTCGCCCAGGGGGTGCCCTGTTGCAGTTGGAGGTGAGTCCAGATGTGCAGGAGTCTCGTCGGCGCAGCCTCGCGGTTGCACGCTTTTACCGTGTTTCTCTTGGCTCTCAGACGGGAAGGGAAAAAGCGAGGGAGTGAGGTGTTGGAGGAAAGGAAATAAGAACCCTAAAAGTGATCTGAAAGCTAGGGACGCTTATTTAATGTTAGATATTTTCAAGAGTGGCTTTTTTTTCAAGTCTTTAAGTGCACTCTGCACCTCACCGGTCCGCAATTATCTTGGGCTACTTTTTAGAGCAGGCTCATTACTCTGTGAGCCAAACTGTCACCCTCAGTATGTTATGCACAATATCCGAAAGCGTTGCAGTAGTTCCTTCATTGGTCTTTGCAGGAAGGTTTGTGGATTAGAGAACAAACAGTACCATAGTGATGGGGAGCGCTGGATTGTAATACTGAAGTTTCACGTGGTATCAGGGACTGACCTGAATGTTTTAGGAAATTACCACATAAAGAGCAGTAGCTAATTTAGCTAACTTAATTCACTGGTCTGTGAATTATTTAGATAGGAAGAGTGCTTTATTTTTTTTTTTCCAACTTGACCAATCTGGGTTAAGTTTTCTTTGTTTTTTGTTTTAGCCCTAGTCTATGCCTTTTAAACTGACTTAATTCATTTTCTTGACCCATCACCCTTGAGTTCATCTTACCTCCTTATAATTAGGCCCAACTAAACTTGAGGGTATTTGTCATTGGAAGTACAGAGAGAGAATCTTCTTGAGAGTTACTAAATATATGGATAATAAATATTTGGGGGAGTGAGTTACCCATATATTAAAATACCAATTGAAGTTCTGTTACAGATAGAAAAATTGGTAGTGCATCATCTGTTGAACACCAGAGGGGTCCACTTCTGGAGAATCCAGTTTAGGTAGACAGTTAACAGCTGTGACATGCTTCCATGAAACGTTTCCTTTCCATTTTAGAGGTTTGATTTTTTTAAAAAAAACAACTTCTGTGTTACTTGGAATCACAGAAGAAAATAAATTACTGTGACGCTTATGAACTAGACAGAGTTTTCTTAGTCTTAGCTTTGAAACACATAAGCAAATTAGATAAAAATGAAATTGAAACCAGAAAATGAAAACTGCTAATGTTTTGCTGAACATGTAAAAAGAGAAAGTTGTGTTTTTTCAGTTTACAAGAGCAGAAGTGCATGGTTGACCAAACATTACGGGTAACAAAAATTGTGAATAATATTTCTGGAGAGTATCATTTTTATAAACAGAAGGCTGCATAATGTTTAGTAGTAACATTGAGGCTTAAATTAAGGATTGCAGAAAAATTCACAACTGAATGATGAGATGATTGATATTTTTCCTAATTTTGAAGGAAGATTAGAAATCTGCATCAAGTGAGCCAAAGAGTTTCTACTAAAATTGAGTATTATAATCATGAAAAGTCTTATCGGATTGCTTCACAGATAAGTTTTTTTTTTTTCAATATGGCAAAAACTTAAAAGTTGATTTCTTCTCTAGTTTCAAGAATATGCTTGGAGAGCATAACCCTTTTTTACTCACACAAAAATCTGTTTGCATCTTTCTGTGCATAAAACACATTTCAGAAACATCCTTTAGTAGAACGAATGACATTCTACATTCGAATTTTAATTCATATACTGTAAAGGTATATAAACCTCTTCAGTCTTAAAGACCTACTTAATGTAGGTTTTCGGCTTGTGTTTATGTTCATAATGTTAGGTAATTCTGACTAGTAGTAAATAGCCTTTTATAAAAAGGAATTGTCCCTATCCTTTATTGTGAATGGAGATTGGCCAGTATAAATCTAATGTCTTAAGTATAATTCAGGTGACTTAATGAGAGAATTTTCAGTCAAAAAAAAAAATCCCGTGTTTGCTCACTTATGTTTTTCTTTTCATGTCTTTCAAAGATCTCAGTTAGGCATCTTATTTTTATAATCCATTCCTGTTGAAAAATTTGAATTTTAAAAGTGGTTTTCCTTCAAAGCTACTAATAGTACCAGCACTTTGATTCTACAAGCATTCTAGTGTTATACTATCTTGGGAGTCTCTCAGATTACTGTTTTAACATGTAGTAGTAACATGAACCTTTAATAATGTTTAAATGTTCCTCTCAGGTTGTATATCCACAAACCAATTTATTCTGGCTTTCCCTGATCCCTTTTTCTCATGTCTCTGTACTGGATTCACTTCTGAAATCTTTTTAGTGAAAAGTTTACTTTCTCTGTTTGATTGTGAGTTATTTCTGTAAATTTTAACATTAGTACTTAAATTGCGTAAGACTCTAGTTAGCTGCCAAAGGTGACTCATTGTCACAAAGTTATACTTGTTTTTTAAGTTTGTCATTCAAGTTATTTTATAAATCTTACCAGTTGTTATAAGGGTTGGTATGTGATGTTCAATAGTATTTATTGAATTTTAAAGTACACTTTTTTAGAACTTCGTCGCATTTTTGGTAATGATCTCCACCACTTCACTTTAGTAATTTCCTCCCTTATCAGTTGACTTGATGAGACATGAGGACACAGTTTGAGAATTTGTTGTCTGTACTTGGCAAACATTTGGTTGACCAACTAGTTTAACAGCACCTAATTTTATCTTCTTTTTATCTGGAGCAGAATGTAGTTCCTACTTATTTTTGTTGTAACTATTAATGCTTTCATATTAACCAGGTGCTTTTCCCATAACCATTATCTTGTTAAATTGTGGTAGGTTTTCCCACAGAGACGATGGAAAAGCTCCCTATAAAAGAGTTGCATTTTTCCCTGCCTGCACAGGTTGTAGGGGGTTCTCCTTGGAGCCCTAGAAGGAGACTTCTCTGAGCTTTGAGCTCTGGCTGCAGTTAGCTGTAAAAGGGCAGCAGATGCCTTTTTGCAGGGCAGAAAGCTGCAATTTAGAATTGAAAATTGGGATGCATTTTTTCATAGAAACTATGGTATAAATAGGTTAATTAGTACAAACATGTTTTCAAAGGAGTGATAAACCTTTGGAACATAAGCTGTTTGTAAGTTGGGGACTACTTCCTGTACTTTGAGGTCTCCATGTTTTTCTTCACTTTGCAGATGACAAAAAGAGGCTATTGACCTCAGTTCTGAAGAAGAGAAAATGGGTAACAAAACAAATTTTAGATCAGAAACATCCCTAAATCTTAAAAAGGCACTTTATGGAATCATTAGCAACAGCAGTCCAAATGCACTTCAGAATAGGTACAGTAAGTCCCTACATACGAACCTTCAAGTTGGGAACTTTCAAAGATGGGAACGTGCCCCTGTATGCCAGCTGTTGTACAGTACTACTGTACTTTTCAAGGTACTGTACTGTAAGATTAAAAATGTTTTATTTATTTTTTGTGTTTGTTTTTTATGTATTATTTGTGTGAAAAGTATTATAAACCTATTACAGTACAGTACTATGTAGCTGATTGTGTTAGCTGGGTACCTAGGCTAACTTTGTTGGACTTAGAAACAAATTAGACTTACTTATGTGCTCTTGGAGGAACGAACTTGTTCGTTCATATGTAGGGGACTTATTGTATACTGTCACTGATTTCATTGTAATTTAAAACTTTTCTAGCCTTGAGCTCTTGAGATCATTCTATGTTGTAGGAACACTCAGGGAGGAGGTGAAAGGAGTGCCTTGAGCTGCTGGGTTGGATGATGGGATTGGACCTCATCCCATTGGGTGAGTGTGGTGGCTCCTATAGGTAGTAATCCTGGGTTTCCTGAGGCATGTCCTGGGGGAGTTAGGCTCTGTCAGCAACCACTTTGGAACTTTTTCTTGCTTTAGAGTATTCATACGTTGAGGGCTAACTTGAATAATACTGCACATGACATACTGCCATGAGTAGTTTGCAAAAAGACAACATCGGTCGTAGAAACTTAGAATAAGGATTGCATTATAGGCTCTGACACAGTTATTATGAATATGAGGAAACTTACTAGTCTGCCTATGATCTGTCTCTGATTTTTATGCTCTCAATAAGTTTTGGGTGCTTTGGGGTATGAGAGAAAATGTTAAAAGTTCTCTTCATCGTGATATCTTATTAATCAGTGCATATGTGCTCTCAGAAATACCGGAAAGATTAATATTATCCAGTGACTGAATCATATTTTTTTCCTCAATTTGTTTACTTTGCAAACTTAGTGCTATTAGAGAAAGACAATATTGCAGTTAACTTGAATTATAAAGCACCCTACAATTCAGTAGACCTGTATAATGCTAATTGTTATGAAAATTTTCAAGCATACAAAAAAGTTGAAAGATTTTTACAATGAACACTCATACTGAACATGTAGATTCTACGGTTAGTATTTACTTTATTTGCTTTATCGTATCTTTTTATCTGTCCATTACTGTTTTTAAATCTTACTTGTAGGATACCGATAGTGTACTGTAATGTAATGAATGTTATCTTTGTTCCTCAACTCCATGATAAAGAGGAGCTCTTATTTCTGGGTAGCACTTATTTTCTATAATACTTGAATATAATGAGTATAAATACTGTTTATATATCGTCTTTGATTGGAGTGCAGGTTAGAACCAGATTCAATCATCCTAGGTTTTGGTTAGTAACTTACCTAACCTACATCATAAGTCATTGCATTAGCCCAAGTCTGTTAAATGACTGTTGAATCTGGTGTCTCAGGAGAAACTCTGAAGTTATTAGAAAGATATTGATGTTGGTTTTATTAGATTTAGTTTATGTGGAACTCCTAAACTTTTGAATTATTAGAAGCCTTTTATTGGTCAGCCTGTTGCTTACTATGATGAGTCTTATGCTCTTTCTTTGCCATGTTTTATCCACATGGAATGCTTAATGGAGTTTTCGGGGGTTTTTTGTTTTTTTTGCGGTACGCGGGCCTCTCACTGTTGTGGCCTCTCCCGTTGCGGAGCACAGGCTCCGGACGCATAGGCTCAGCGGCCATGGCTCACGGGCGCAGCTGCTCTGCGGCATGTGGGATCTTCCCTGACCGGGGCACGAACCCGTGTCCCCTGCATTGGCAGGCGGACTCTCAACCACTGCGCCACCCGGGAAGCCCTGCTTAATGGAGTTTTATGTATGATTGCAAAAGTGGCTTCTGTCAATCCCTACAATAAATAGGAAGATAGGAAAACATTTCAAATAATGTAGGACCCACAACTATACTATATGGGCAAATTAATACTGTTGAAAGGGAAAAAATGTAAATGGTTAACCTGCTACTCCATCTTCACTCCTTTATTTGCTTTACCTTATTCGGGTGGACATTTTTTGTTTTTAAACCTCTTACTCTTTTCTGAGAAGGTTTCTGTGTCCTTACTTTACCTTTTTCTTACATGAATAATTTCCAGGGATTTAGAAATTGATAGAAAGTGTCAATACCATAAGATTAAAAAAAAATGGTTGTTAGGTCAGGGTTGGAAGAAATAGGAGCAACTGCTCGAGGCTCTCATGTTTTAGTATTGATAAATGTACGTTAACTGGCATTTGTAGACATTCCAGGAAACCTAACTACTATTTGGAGCTTTATTTCTTTGGAAAAGTGCTTTCATAGTTTTAAATGAAAGACATTTAAACATATTTTCGAGTATAACCTGTATGTAAGTTGGTGTCTTTATGTTGGAGAAATTTGTACTATTTTTAGGAAAACAAATTTCTAGAAAATTGTGACTGGTACTTGACCATATCATCTGTGACTTTTTTTCTTTCTTTGGAACTTAGTGTTGCAGGGTAACTTTAACATGTGTTCTAAATAGTGGTAGATACTTAGTTTTTTACCTTGTCTTATAACTTGATTTTAGATCCTAGAATTGAAGAGATCAGGTAACATCTTTTATTTCTGTAGATAAAAAATATTTCAATTCAGTATTCCTCTCAAGGATTGAATAATACAGGTCCACCTGTTCTCCAAGATCTATGTCTCCGCCTGTTCTACAAAATCTATGTGCTTTTTATTGCATTCTGTGCCTCCAAGGCAGGCTTAAATGAACGTGTCCTCCATTTAATTTAATGTTTTTTAATCAGCGGCCCTGATTTAAGTCTTAACACATTGACCTATCAAAATGCCCTGGGCACAGTCCCTGCCCAAGCTAACCACACTCATTAGTTGGATGATGGCTAATTACTTTGTTTGTTTTGATGTAGGGAAGAGAGAAGAGTTGATGGTGGCTTAAAGTTGTTATACCTGAATGACTAGGGAATTTTCAGAGACGGGCTTTTAAGGGAATAGCTGAATGAGAGGGAAAGATGAATCCAACTGAATGTTGTTTTCATTTACATTTGTCCGTAAAAAGTTCAGAGTAATGAGGTTGGAAATATTAAGCCATTTGAGTTAGAGAATTATGGGGTGGAAGTTAAACTTTTGGAGTAGACTCAGAATTCTGTAGACTAAAGGACTTTTAGAGTATATGTTGGTTGGATTGGCTTGTTTTCTGGGTGAAGAAGCTGATTGCCAGAGTGGTGAAGTACTTTTTCTAAGGTGGTGCAGTTGTGGCTTGGCTAGATTCTTTTCTGTTTTCTTTGCACCTGTGTTTGCATTAGAGGAGGTTTTTGAGAAGTTGTTTGAAAATTGTTACTTCAGAAGATGAGGGGAAGTTAGTGTCTACCATTCACTTTATTTATTTTTTTAGAGATAACTTTATTTAAAAAGTATTTATTTATTTGGCTGCATCAGGTCTTAGGTCATCAAATCCGTGGCGTGTGGGATCTTTGGTTGTGGCATGCGAACTCTTAGTTGTCATGTGGGATCTAGTTCCCTGACCAGGGATCGAACCCAGGCACCCTGCATTGGGAGCGAGGAGTATTAGCCAATGGACCACCAGGGAAGTCCCTACTGTTCACTTTATTCTTTTTTTTTTTTTTTTTTTTTTTTGCGGTACATGGGCCTCTCTCTGTTGTGGCCTCTCCTGTTGCGGAGCACAGGCTCCAGACGCGCAGGCTCAGCGGCCATGGCTCACGGGCCCAGCCGCTCTGTGGCATGTGGGATCTTCCCGGACCGGGGCACGAACCCGTGTCCCCTGCATCGGCAGGCGGACTCTCATCCGCTGCGCCACCAGGGAAGCCCCCTACCGTTCACTTTAAATTGACAGTGTGGGAGATGTTGGCAATTCAAGTTTAGTCATGGAAACAGCTTTTGTGTGAAGTTTGGCTTCTTTAGAACTAGTGATTTTAAAAACTGCATCAGTTATCTGTAATTTCCATAACTTAATAATTTCCATAGTTTAAATTTTCAAACTTTTATTTTTTGACCTTTTTTTCCTTCATTCTTAATTTTTCTTCATTCTTATCCCAAGGGAAATATTAATGCATAAAAACATAAAGAAATTTTGTTTCTCTTAGTAAAGTATTAGCGATTTGCTGATAACCAAGTTGGTAATGTTTCTTTTGGGGTTTCCTTTTAATATCTTTTTCATACCTTAAAGGTTTATTAGCTATTCTCAGGTAAAGATTTTTCTTCATACTATGGGTGTTCTGTTCTTTAATATTATCTAGCAAACTCTCCAACCTGCAAATGACTTCAAGTGAATTTGATTTTTAAACTTAAATTATTGGACTTCTCTTTCTATAGATAGATGGATAGATAATATTACAGCACATACTGTTTTCTATACTATTTAAAAAATTAAAATATATTCATTCATAATTAATTTCTAAAGTGCCAGTATATGCGCAGCTGAAATTATTGTTTGTTGCTGGCCAGATGGGTGGAGTTGGTGAAAAGAATCATGCTTGGAAACTCACTTGTGACCATAATGCTTTTTTTTTTTTTTTTTATTGAGGTAGAGTCGACATATAACATTAGTTTCAGATATACAACATAATGACTTAATATTTGTATACATTTTGAAATGATCACTGGGGTAAGTCTAGTTAACATCTATCACCTTAACATAGTTACCCCCAATTTTTTTTTCTTGTGATGAGAACTTTTTAGATCTACTCTCTTAGCAGTTCATTCTTATTCTTATAACACCCGTAACTCCTGTAAAGAAAAATACACCCTATTTAAGAAGTTTTTATTGTTAAACTAAATTATACGATCTTACTTGTGTAATCCACAGGAAAAATAATGGAGTACAGAGTTATTGGAAGGTAGCACTCTTGTAGTTTTTGAGTTATTCTTTGAAAATGTCTTAAATATTTACATAAATGAGAAAAGAAATGTAGTCTACAGAGGCTTTTTATTATCAGTGAGAAGATGTTCAGTTTCAGCCTTTAAAAATTTTTTTCTCTTATGGTGAAATATAACACATTCTGAAAAGTATTTAAACCTAATATACAGTGTAATTATAAAATAAACACCCATGTGACCATCACTCATGTAATCAAGAAAATTGCCATGACCTCAGAATTCTTGGTGTGTGCTTTCTCAATCCATCCCCTTCCACGCCACACACTTTACAATAATTACATTCTTGCTTTTTCCCCTAGGTGGTATAATTCTGAGTGCATTCCTAAGTAATATAATTTAGTTTTGCCTATTTAAAAACTTTAGAAAAACGCACTTGTGACTTTTGTGTCTTGCTTTTTTTGCTCATCATTGTTTTTAAGATTCATCTTCACTGATCAAGGGTTGTTGAGTGTATGTGGATAATAAGGTTTAGCAATAATTTCATTAACCAGGCTTCTCACTCACCGAGGAGGTTGCCTGCTCTTTTGCAGCAGGAAGGAAGTATCTGTTAGAAAGAGAAGGCATCCTTGTCTTCACTTGAGATAAAAAGATTGTCTCATGGTTGAACACTGAGCTCTAGCCAACCTTGTCTCTAGATAACCTTGACAAGTTTTTTAAAGGTACTAACTGGCCAGAGAGATGTAATCTTTCAACAGACACAGACTGCAAAGAAGAGGGTTGTTGGGGGGAGGAGACATCACTTTCAAGAGCCAAATGATAATCAAGTAATCATAAATGCAAAATTACTGGATTTTAAACTGAAGCTTTTACCAACTGTTGTTCATTTTAAAGAATATATATTAAAATTTATGTAAGGAAAAGAGTTGTTGTAGTTAGTTCTTGAAAGAAAGAAGGAAAGAGAATGTTGAAAGGGGATCTGAACTATAGGAATTTAGGAAAACCCTAGGACTGGACTGTTTAATGTATTGGTATTTTTGTAGAGGATTGTTGACCCTGGGTTGTGTGTGATTTTGTTTGTGTTGATATCATGGGCTCCTGAATAGCTTTCGTTTCTCTGAATGTTGTTTTTCCGGTTGCTTTCTTCCAATCTTCCTTGGCCACCACTTCTGTTCTTTTCCCATATTGTTACCGACCTGGGTTCTTCAATCAGTAGAAATTGATACAAGGCCTCTTTAATCAGTAGATACGGGTTCAAGGCCAGACCCAGATGAGGAATTCAGGCAAGACTTTACTGGGACTTGTGCTGCAGCAGAAGGGAGCAAAAATAAGTAACGGGATCCCTTGCTTGCTCCCTGAGCGGGAGCTTGCTCCTTCTTGCTCCCCGAGCTGGTCCCTTTGGGGTGACGGTAGGGGTGATTGGTGGGTCGGGCCAGAGGGGTGGCTTAGGGGGTCTTCCTACCCCCTTGGTGATGCTGTGTGCAGGGATCATTCGCAGTACCTGATTTTGGTCCTGGCACCTCAGAAAGGGCAGTTGGGTTTTGGCTGTTTTGTATCATGTTGTTCATAATTGGCCCCAACTAAGTATGCACACGTTATTTTTAGTCCTTTACAGTTTCTTTGTATTCTGTTGCTCCAGGAGATGTTTGTCCAGGTGCAAGCACTGCAGTAAAGGGTCCAAGGTCCCAGCCTGTCTCAATATCTTTATCTCTACTGATTTAGTAGTTGTCTTAGTCTTCAGGAAGAATAGGAGAGGTATGATAGTAGTAGGATCCTTTCAGAAACTGTCTTGAGGGGATAAAAAGTTGTATTCAAAGAATGGTAAAAGGTCATTGATCTTTAGGTAGGAACTTAGAATCTATTAGGATATGAGAATTCGTCATTATGTATTAGCAAGTGATTTAAAGATACTATTGGAAACGTGATTCCAGCTTATGAGCTTTTAATTAGAAAGCAGTTCTTAAGTGAAATAAACATGAATGCTTCTAATGCGTTTCTATCTATTGGTCAGAATGATTTTGATGAAATTGGTTGGTATTTTTCTGCTGTGCATTACTATGGAACCCATGCTACTTGAATGGATAACCGTTGATTTCGTTTGTGAACAAATAAAAGACTGTATGGTTAATTCATTATTAGTTGAAGAAGAATTTAAATCTAGGACTGTCTTTCTTCAAACTTCCAGTGTAGTCAATCAATATTTCTAAAGAATTCAAACTTAAAATTTAAATCAAGTATCATAAGGAAGATATACTTATTACGCTTTCTCCCCCAAATCCACATGCCAGAGAGAAACTTTGAATTAGGCTCTGTTTGGATAATGGTCCAACTTAATGATTTAAGCTATTTTAACACCGCTAGTATTCCTCCTGTGTGACTTCTTCAGGGAAGTAGGGATATTTTTCTGAAATGTATTAACTATTAGGAAACATGCCCAGCATACTTCTTTCAGAAATAACAATCCAGTATAGCTTATCTGCTTTACGTGAGGTATAGGTACAAGTTTTATTAATCCCAGTATAAAGTAGACTTACTTCAGTTAAATTTTATGACTGTTCATTTAACTAAATAGGCCAGAGCCATTTTGAAGATTTTAACACGTGTAATGTAAAAACACTCAAGGAGACTAAGTTATTATTCGTTCTTTGCCTAAATTGGCGAGATACTGTTGTGGTGATATGGTGCTCATTTCCCCCTCTAATGAATGATAATAACAACAATTTATTGTTACTGTTACTATAGAAAGACAAACGGAAGATCCTTAAGAAAATTTTCTTCCCAGAATAACTACATTATATTGGGAACTTAGTGAGTGTTCAATTTATATTAACATGGATCCTTTATCCTTAATGATAACCACATTTTATGTTTTGGTGATGATAGTAATAGTACCGGAAGTGCTTATCGTGTAATACCTTGATAAACCTTGGACTTGACTGTGCTGTCGGGAAAATCATATGTGTAGTTGGGATGTTGTGATTTTTAATAGGAAGTACATATTTGGTCTAAATCCCCCTTGGAGTTTCCTAAATGTTGAGAGCTTTAAAGGTGTCTTTTGTTATGTTAATGAGTGACTTTTGGAAAGCCCCTGGGTCACCTAAGGATGGGAGATGGTTGCCAGTGGAGCCAACCCCAGTTAGAGGGTTGGAGATTTCAGTCCCACCTCCTGACCTCTGGGGAGGGGAGAGGAGCTGGAGGTGATTTAATCACTGGAATCACCAGTGGCTAATAATTTAATCAATCATGACTATGTAATGGAGTCTCCATAAAAACCAAAAGGATCAGAGTTTGGAGAGCTTCTTGGTTGGTGAGCATGTGGAGATTGAGAGAGAGTGGTGGGTTCGGAGAGGGCATGGAAGCTCCGCACCCCTTCCCACATACCATCTCTTCCATCTGGCTGTTCCTGAGTTCTACCCTTTTATAATAAACCGGTGATGTACTTAACAAAATATTTCTTTGAATTTTGTGAGCTAGTATATTAATCCAACCCAAGGGGTTCTTGGACCTCCCATCTGTAGCCAGTTGGTTAGAAGCACAGGTGACAACGTGAACTTCTGATTGGCATCTGAAGTTGATGGGGTGCACAGTCTTGCAGGACTGAGCCCTTAACCTGTGGAATCTGATGCTCTCTCCAGGTAGATAGTGTCAGTTGAATTGTAGAACATGCAGATGGTGTCAGAGAATTGCTTGGTGGTGTTGAAAAACACCACCCACCCCCAGCCCCTACACACACACTGGAATTGCTATGGTGAACCTCTTATAGTGAACATCAAAATCTTGCTCTCAATAAAAGTGTCATTTTAATCTTAAGAAGGAAAGAGTTGAAGAAAGGAGGTGATAATGCTTATAGAAGTAGTTTATGTGAGCATCAGTGATTGCCATCAGCAATTGAGAGATGGCTAGTTGGACAGATGGATACCTTAGGAAGAACTTTAAGGGAGGGAGATTTTAGTTACAGAAGTATTTCTTCCAAATACAAACAACTCTTGAGTAAAAGCTCTGTCTCAAGTTTTAACTCACTAGTTAAGGAACATTGAATAAGAAAAGACAGACAAGTTAATATCCAATAACTATATGAATGATAAAAGTTCCAGTGTTGTTAACTTTTGAGATGATAAATGAAAAAAGATATCAGCAACCAAAGTAAAATTCACAAGCTGGCGTTTTGTTTGAACGTGAGAAATAATATCTTGATGTGGAAAAATAGAAATGATCATTGTATACACAGTCACTAGTTAGAATATACTAAATCATACAAATGATGAGTTTGGGTGGGATTAGATTAATGATCCATTTAGTTTCTTGGCTCTTAACTTTATGATAATAGGTAATTTATATGGAAATTAAGCAACATTTTAGGAAGCCATCCCAGCTCTGATCTCATTTAAACTTTACCATAAGAGGTTAAAGGATACTAAATAAAAATACTCACTAGGGATGAAATAAGTTGCTTGTCTCCATTAAAGTGTCTGCAGTGGAAATAGTTTTGTCTGTGTCTTGTCATTGGGAGGATCATTGAATATTGTAGATCTTAAGAGTTAAGTAAACCAAGATATATATTTATCTTCTTTTACTATGGATTGAGCTCTAACAAAATGACTAATCAGCTCTTTAATTATACTATTATTCCATGTAATAATAGCAGCATTCCTGTGAGTCCTAAACCTGATGTGCTGTAATGATCTCACAAGATGTTTTTGCTTAAAAATGTTTTTTTTTAGCCTTCATCCATTAGTGTGCCTTTAAAAAAAATCTGTTATAGTGAGTAGGGTTTGTTGAATAAATTGACAATTAAACTATTGAATATGTTAAATTTAAAAATTTAATAAACTTGCTTCATGGAAGTTTAATTTCAATCTTAATATTTTTATTCTAGTTAGCTAAAGAAGACTTTTGTTTTAATATGCTAAGCAGCTTTCTGACACTTGAAAGAACAGGATAATGAAACAATGTACAGCAGATGAACTGTAATCTTAAAACTGTAAAAGGACTTCCCTGGTGGCGCAGTGGTTAAGAATCTGCCTGCCAGTGCAGGGGACACAGGTTCGATCCCTGGTCCGGGAAGATCCCACGTGCTGTGGAGCAACTAAGCCCATGTGCCACAACTACTGAGGCCTGTGTGCCTAGAGGCCATGCTCCGCTACAAGAGAAGCCACTTCAATGAGAAGCCTGTGCACCACAACGAAGAGCTGCCCCCACTCACAGCAACTAGAGAAAGCCCGCGCTCAGCAACAAAGACCCAACGCAGCCAAAAATAAATAAATAAATTAATTAATTAAAAAAAAAAACAACTGTGTAAAGCCCAGTCATTTGTTCAAAGTAGAAAAATGAACTTGAGGCGCAACTAAAATCTTTTTAAATATAAGGATTTTTTTTTTTTTTGCGGCACTCGGGCCTCTCACTGCTGTGGCCTCTCCCATTGCGGAGCACAGGCTCCGGACGCACAGGCTCAGCGGCCATGGCTCACGGGCCCAGCCGCTCCGCGGCATGCGGGATCTTCCCGGACCGAGGCACGAACCCGTGTCCCCTGCATTGGCAGGCGGACTCCCAACCACTGTGCCACCAGGGAAGCCCAAGGATATTTTTTGAAGGTTGTTAAAAATGAGTCAGTCACTTCATTAGAAAGGGAGATCTTTTCTAAGATACTTTATTTTGGTTGTTAAAATAATTTACTGCATTTAAATGAAGTATCTGATATAAACAATTTAAAACAACAACAAAAAAAGATTTTCCTTCTGAAATAATCATTTAGACTTTTAAAAAGTGTGTAATAAGTTTTGGATGTCATAATTGTGCGATATGAATTGGCCACAATATTATAAATAAAATTTTTGTAAATCAAACTATATTGAGAATGCAACTTGCATATAAAAGAATGTATCAATATATACCCATATATGTAATTATGAACATAATGATAAACACCTGTGAAACCCTTACCTAATTATAGAAATAAAACATTATCAATTTCACATCTGTTCATGTTCCCTCTCTAGCCTATCCTCCTGGTTTTCCTCTTAGCACTAGGAAACAATCATCCTGAGTTCTATTTAACATTTCCTTTGGGGGAAAAAAAAAAACCAGTTCATGTATGTATTTCTAGACAGTATATTCCTAAGTTTTGCTTTGTTAGGAGCTTTAAAAAATAGTATCCTACATATAAGCTTCTCTGACTTGTATTTTTACATTTTCTAGTTGATTAACATTTGGGTTTCCTGTTTTTTGTTTTTATGAATAAATAATGCTACTGTGAACATTAAAAACTATATATTCTGATGCATATGTGTACATGTTTGCTAGGGTACATACCTGGGGTGGGGGGGGGCTGCTAGGACTGCCCTCACAGCATGGTGGCTGGGTTCTAAGAAAGAGTGGCCCGAGAGAGGAAGTTGCCAGGCCAATCTCTGAGTCAAGGGAGAAGATGCATATACCAGTAGGGACAATTGTTTCGGGCCATCTTAGGACACTGGCTACCACAGTGTATTTATCATTTTTATCTCCTCTTCTGTAAAATATCTGTTATGTCTTTGGTCCGTTTTTTTACTGGGTTGTTTTGTATTTTGGTGTGTGAGGGGGAGGTGATACTAAGTCTAGGTTAAAATTGTTGCAAATCTTGCTGCATTTTGTGGCTTATTGGTCCTTAAGCAGTCCTGTGAGATAGATATTTTATTACCCCCATTTCACAGATGAGAAGAGTCAGTACTGCTTAGTGTGTTAAGAAAGTAGGCCTTGAAGTCAGCCAGCCTCAGGGGATATTTTTGGTATAAAGAATAGCATATGCGGGCTTCCCTGGTGGCGCAGTGGTTGAGGGTTCGCCTGCCGATGCAGGGGACACGGGTTCGTGCCCCGGTCCGGGATGATCCCACATGCCGCGGAGCGGCTGGGCCCGTGAGCCATGGCCGCTCAGCCTGCGCATCCGGAGCCTGTGCTCTGCAACGGGAGAGGCCACAACAGTGAGAGGCCCGCGTACAGCAAAAAAAAAAAAAAAAAAAAAAAAGAATAGCATATGCAAACATGTACAATTATGAAATGGCATGATGAAATGACATCAATCTGCTTGTTACACCTCCCCCCCCAAAAAAAAAAGATTGACGCTTGGAAAAATTTACAGGTTTTTAAAATTCATTTATGGTCAATTATAATGTTTTAGATAAAGTTTGGCTTCTGTTAGGATACAGGCCTGGTGATGCCAGAGTGATGGAGCTGGAACCAGTACATTCAGGTCCAAGTTCTCTAGTCTTGCTGCCTTCCCCAGTCCTCACTTTTCTTCCTCTAAATTATTCAGTTGGATCATTCATTCACGATCTGCCAGTACATTTCAAACACTTGTGTTGATAGCCAAACTAGTTCTGCACTCAGTCTCTCACTTTAAGGGTTTGCTGGAGTTCTCAGAACACAGTGGAAAGGAATTGGCTGATATTGGAGATTTCCTTGACTAACCCTACTTAAAAAGTTTATCATGAAAATTAAGATTCGTAAGTGTTGTGGTAAGAATGTTTAATAATAATTCTAATAAAGCTATTCACAATATTCAAATATTTGCCATAAGTACTTTAAAAAGAACACTGTAGGCACGCATCAAGCGCAGCTGAGTTGCTTTAAAACTGAAAATGCCACAGAGCAATTCTGAATTCTACAATGTAAGACTTCGAATAAAATGAGGCAACTTTCTCTCATGCCTGAGCAAATGCACAGTATACAGAAATAAACTTGTAGACACTTCTTCCCAACCCTCAAATTTAGGGAAATTGTTCTTTGTACAAGTACAGTTTCTGATCATTACAGTTCTATATGTTGAAGACAGACACCTCAGTACAGCTCCCCAGTGTAAAAGCAATGCTTCAGGCAGCATGACTTATTTTCATGTCACTTCAGGTTTCTTGGGTCCAAGATTCAAAGGCGGAAATGAAAGTGATAATAGTAGTTGTACGTAACTGGAGGGATTTTTGACATATAGTGGAATTCAGAGCATCTTTGGACTGTGAGGCAGAAGTGTTTTTTTCCACCAGTGATACCAGCATCACAAGGCTGAGCCTCTCATTCATTTTTATTTTTCCCAGCCCCATATTCTTCCAATTCCAGTGTCCTGCATGAGAATTAGTTACCCTTCCTCAAGAAGTAAACTGACATATAACATTTGCTATAATTTTCCCATGATAAAGTATAGGTGTCAGGTAATTTGGCAAAAAGTGTAAAGCTAGATTCCACCAGATTGAGTATAGTACAACACCATTTGTAGAAGAGGGAAAAAATTAAGTTCATTTAAAATTCAATAAATGCATTTGTAACATTTGTAATTCTCAGAATAAACACATTTTAAAAATAAGAGTATACCAAAAACATTCTATTCTCTGAGGAGTTCAATACATGTTATTAGTTTATAGAAATTAATAAAATTACCTTTGATATGTGAAGGATACTAAAACTTTCTTATAGTTCACTATTTCCTAGCACCTCTTCCTCAAGCCTGAAATGTGGGTCAAAAGGGAGGAGAAAATTGAATCACTCTCCCTTTATTCTTTCATAACTGCTTGAGTATGTTTGCTGACACTTTGTTTGAAAATGGGGTGACTAAAACTAGGTAAACTGGATCACTTTTTCCCCCCTCTGGAATGTAGAATGAACTTCATACCTAGAAGAGAACATAGAAATTGTTTGTTAGAGTACTTACCCAAAGTGTATTCTGCAGAACACATATCCCAGGAATTGTAGTTCAAAACTAAATAACCTATGATAATTTAAATTTGGAAAAAACTGAATACCCCATACACTTATTTAACAATGCATGTTAAAATCTGAGAAGTTCTTGAACACAGTATTGATTTTATTTAATACAGTGTTTACATGTTTAATTTAGGAATCACTGTAGCTTTTTAATTAGTGTTCAGTGCAATGCAGTTTGGGAAAGACTGATCTAGTTGCTTTATTTGATAGATGAGGAACCTGAGGCCTAATGATACTAAGTGACTCTCTCAAAGTCACAGAGCTATAACTAGGACTGACAGGCTTGCAGGTTTGAAAGAATTACTGCATTGTGACCATCGAGTATATCCACATTTTAATGGGAGCGTATATATTTTTTCATAAGTAAACAAGTATCTGCTCATTTATACCATCACCCCGATTTGTCTTGGTGACTAAGTTGAGTATTTTGACACCCAGCTCTTCAGTACTTGGAAATTTGTCAGATTTTAACATTGCAATATAGCTTATGAATACGCCTTCCCTTAGGTCTTAAAAATTAAGATGTCCAGAGAAGGCCTGTATACATTGCTTATTTTGAGTGGCCGTTTTATTTTAGTTTATCTCTTGGTATTGCTTTCTCCCTGAATGTTTGCTTAGCTTTTGAATTTATTAGTTGACCAAAACCACTTTGGTTCTTTAATCACAGCAAATTGTGGGTCATGGGATATTACTACTATAGATAGTGCTTGTTAGTTGGAAATCTTATTTCTATAGTATATGAATATGTGTCTTGACTTAAATATATGTATTATAATACATATTTATATATCAAATGCTTATTAGCTGGAAATCTTATTTATATAGTATATTACATAATGATTATATAATGGCAATGTTAGAAATATCTAATAACAATAAATAAATGTAAATCAACATGTTTATAACATTTGTTGGAGATCTTGTTGCAATTATATATGAATGTGTGCCTGACTAAAATGTGTATTACACATACACGTAGGGAGAAAGAATACATGAAGGCGTGTGCATCTGCCTTTCGTGTAGGTTTTTTTAGATTTCAGTCTGTATTGCATTTAACTGAGCAAAAAGTACCATTGGATAATTTTAATTTATCAAATACACTCTTTTATATGTGATCCTAGAAATTTTTTTTAGATTTTTTAAATGGCATTAAGATACTTATTTTGATATAATTTTTTGGTGCCAGCTTCTCATCATTTTTTCTTTTTTTCAGTTTATTAAGTGTCCTTTATAAAGCACAACATACTCCTGTTTCACATGGATACTTAAGAAAACTGATAGCTCTCATTGCCAGTTAAGGCAGAAGTTGAGAGAGAACTAAAATATGGATATATGTTTGAAAGTAGTTTTCTCTGTGTGTTCTTGTGAGATCTGATATCTTTTTCATTTGTAATGCATTTCACCTTAAGTGGGATGGTACAGAGAAGTTCTGCAGGACATTTCCAGCTTTTGAACAACCCTTGTTTTTTTTCCATGTGTTGCTCAGGAGTAGAGAAACAGGTAGTTTGTCCATCTGATACATACAGCATGCTCTCTGCTTATGGAAGACCTCGAGTCAAAATGACCCACCCATCAGCTGTAAGAGCCAGGGAGGTTAGTGAGAGTTCTCTTATGACCCAGTAGCAACTGCTTTTACATAAATGAGTCATGATTTGATGGTGTGGTAGTGGTCAGACTGCATTTGTGGGTCTTTTCAAACTTCAGAATTGACCTAGTAATAATAAAATAGTAAAAAATGACTTCTTTGGGGCTTCCCTGGTGGCGCAGTGATTGAGAGTCCGCCTGCCGATGCAGGGGACACGGGTTCGTGCCCCGGTCCGGGAAGGTCCTACATGCCACGGAGCGGCTGGGCCCATGAGCCATGGCCGCTGAGCCTGCGCATCCGGAGCCTGTGCTCCACAACGGGAGAGGCCACAACAGTGAGAGGCCCGCGTACTGCAAAAAAAAAAAAAGAAAGAAAAAAAGCAATGACTTCTTTATTCTGTATCATTAGTAATCCTTTGAAATTTTATTGTTTTGCTGTTGTTACTTAAATATTGGTATGAATCTCTATAATCGTATTAGGCTTGAATATATCCTCACATATGAGTTTCCATAGTTATAAAATTGGCTGTGTGTTTAATATTATATAAACAGTGTTTATATGTATCACATGGTAGGATTGGATTTAGATTGTTCATTTTAATAGTGTTAGTAAATTGGGGTTTTTTTCCTCTCATGTACTTATTTATTAGCATGTCATTGTGGCATGCTTTTGTTTTTGATCCTGCCACTAGATGGCAGGAATAATAAAAGGTAGATTGAAATGCCAGCTTGAGCTGGTGCTTTGTACTCTTCGCTTGCCTTGGTTGTTTTCTGTTCCCTTTAGTGTGAATTTTGGGTATATATGTAGTCTCCTAACTAGTGGGATTTATGTAGATCTGGTACCTTGTGTAGCCTGAAAGTTCTTAGACAAGGTAAAGAGAAGGAACAGAAAACCTTTAATCCTGGATGTAATCATTGGTGTTCTAACACTTTGGTTTTCACTTTTATTATCTCTGTGAAATTCTGTTCCTTTCCTTTATTTCTCGATTCTCTTATGCTTACATTTGGCATCCATAATTGATCATTTCTGTTGGTGGCACTGGTTGCCTTCTCATTTACGAGGTGAATACGTGTTAACCCAGCCAATTTTGTAAAATCTTATGCTACACTTTGCAAAAAAAACCTCTTAGAATTATAATTGACTGTGAATCTTTTCACAGAATGACTTATTTTTGAAAGAGCTTATCTATTGATAGTCTTTGAAGAATAGAGTGGTGGACAGAGTTTGGGCGGTTGGGATGTAGCTTCCATGATTATGTTAACGTTATATAAAATTTTTGTCTTACTACTGGACTCACACCAGAGACTCTCCTTGTTGGCATTATGAAGTACTAAGCAGCCATGTTGGAGAAGTCCATGTGGCAAGGAACTGCAGACAGACCCTTATGAGGCTCCAGAGAACTGCCAGCAAGAAACCAGGGTCCTCAAGGAAATGAATTCTGCCAGCAATCTAAGTGAGCTTGGAAGTGAATTATTTCCCTAACCGAGTCCAAATGAGAGTCCAACCCTGGTAACCCCTTGATTGCAGCCTTGTGAGACACTAAGCAGGGGATCCAGTTAAGCTGTGCCTGGACTCTTGACCCCTGAAACCATGAGATAATGATATATGTTGTTTTAAGCTATCGAGTTTGTTGTAATTTGTTACACAGCCATAGAAAACGAATACAAATACCCTTAAAAAAACCTTTCCCATCACTGAATGTTACCTATTTGCCAGGTGCTGTGGATACAATGGTGTGAACCCAGATAGACATGATTCTAGTCTAGTGGGGGAGACAGATTTGAAACAGTTTAGAATGGCAAATACTGTGAAGATGCATACCACAAGAGCATCTAACAGACTTAATGAAACACCAAGTATCTCTTTAGGACTTACTCAACTTTTTAAAATATTCTTCCTAGGTTGCTTTTCTCTCTCTCTTTTTAGTATATTCTTGCCATCACAAAATTTGATCTAGCTTTATTTTCTATTAGCATTATGAAAACTGTGTTATAGCCTTATTAATTATTGCCTCAAATGGAACCAACCCATTTGTTCTTCAATAGGAGAATGAGTTGTAGTATTCATAAAATGGAATACTACTCAGCAAGAAAAAAGGAACAAACTGCTCCTACAAGAATAAATATCAGAAACATTATGTTGAGTGAAAGCAGCCAGACACCTATAGAGAATAAAATATCCATTTATATGAAATCTGAGAACAAGCAAAATTAATCTGTGATGAAAGCACTCAGAAAGTGGGAGGGGGAAATGACTTTAAAGGTGATGTGGGAACTTTCTGCAGTGATGGTTTTGGGTGATAGTTATGGTTGATGAGATTATACAATTGTCAGAACTCATTGAATCAAACATAACATCAGTGTATTTTAATGCATTAAATTATACTTCAGATTTTAAAAATGAAAAAAATGTCAGATGTTCTTTAGAATCCTGTGTGTTCTATTCTCTGATTGTATTTGCTTGTTGACTATCCCTCCTGTAAGATTGTCAAAGATTGTCAGCTTCCTGAGGTCAGGGACCAAGTTTGCCTCTGGTTCTTAGTTAGAATTGTGTACTTGTATGCATAATGCCCAGGCTTATTGGCTCTGAGTGAAAAGTTATTTGTGAACTATAGTTTATTCATAAGTTGGTATCCATGTTTCATGGTTGCATTTTTTCAAGAAAAATATTTGTATTATTTCAGAATCTTGTATTCAGTGTTTTTTCTTTATGTAGCTTCTAGTTTTTTCTTTTCTAGGATGCACAAAAGACATCTGTTTTAAGTGTTGGTAGAGTAATCTCGCACCAACTACATCTTTGCCAACCACAGTTTGAGACAGCACGGTGCTTTATTTATATACCAAAATTTAAAAATCAGATCTTTTTTGTAAATGTGAAGTTTATTATATTCCTCTTAAACAAATGAAAACTAAATATTATTTTTTCTCCTCTTTCTGCCACCTCTCTTTAATTTTTTGAGATGGAGCAAAGAATGGAGACACTATTGTTTTACTGTTTTGATACAAAAAGCCCTTAAGCACCACAGTAATTTGAAAAAGAACCAGGTGGTTACATAGCACTTTGCCTAACTGGTGCTATCCCTTGTGGTCATGGTGTTATTTTTTTCCCTGATGAAAATAACAGTAAATTTTAAACGATTTTTAATGGCTGAGTCAGAAACTTGAATAAGTATACTCTTGATTTCCCAAAACTGGTAGATCACAGGTGTAGTTTTTCTGAACTCTTGAAGAAGATAACTCAGAGTAGGTTTTTCAGTGCTGGAAAGAAATGACTTTCTATTGTGACTTATATGTTGGGGATCTTCTAAAAATAAATTCAAAATTCTGCAAAATTTTTATGCACATTCTTCTGGTGAGAGAATCCATATTTTCATCAGATTCTCAGAGGCTCTCATCCAGAAGGATTAAAACCCCCGCCTTTCCCTCCTTTTTTTATGAGGTTTTTTTTCATTGCCAGGTGATGGTTTTGCCAACTTTTCAGAAACATAACCAGCTCTAAGTTGGCAAGAAATTACTCTGTATTGAGTGTTCACCTGTACTGAACACTGTGAAAGTGTAGTATTTTATATGTCTGGTGGTTCCCTTCATTTCTTCATTGTTTTTACTGTTTTTCTTACCTTTTTGGTTGCACAACTAAATCATAATTACTGGGTTCCACAGACTGTCCTCTTTGCTTCTGCATTCCAAACCATCCAGATATAGGTGTAAGAATGATGAAAAAGAAATACTTCCATTAGTAAACCTGATTTTTGTTAGGGAATCTCTGGTCAGAAATGCTTGTTCTCAATTATAACAACAGTTTTTTGCGGGAAAATATATACTTCTTGGCAAGATGTTCAGGAATGTCAAAATCTTAATCTGTGGCTACATGCATGTTCTGTCACTTGTTAATTTATTCTGTCCTGACTCTCCTGTTTCTAATCTTGTTACTCTTACCCTTGAGGTGGTACCTAGCTATAATAACCTATAAAATAGCATGATTCTTGCAAAAAATTAATTAGGATAAGTTTCATATTTTAAGAAAATTCATGTTAGAGTTAACTGCATTTTGATATCTGTATTCTATCTTAGTTCAAAAACATTGTCATATTGATATACGTTCAAACAAAATTTAATTTGATTGAGGAAATGACATTTTTTATCCTTTCTGTTGAGTTATGTTACTCATGCCTCTCCTATTTGGCTTTGCTGGGAAATGAAGTCAGATTTAAAGTTGAACTTGTAGGCCCTTATGACTTACATTTTGGTATGTTTTTACCTAGTCTTGAATTTTTTAATCTATATTTCTCATGTCTTTTATCTTTCTATGTTACTTTTAGTTTATTATGTATTTTTGTGGAACAAAAAGGTGATAAGTTAAGGCGTCTTACAGATCTTAGAACTTGGAAAAGCATTGAGTTTTCCCCCCCACCCCATAGACTTTGATTGCATATCTGAATTATAGTAGAGCAAATGCTTTTAGTACTAAATGGTACCTTCAATGTTCAAATTACCTAACATATTTACTGTGTGATAACTATTGAATATGTGCCAGGCACTGTACCAAGTGTTTGGAATATATACGGAGGTCTCTGTTGTAATGGAGCATATTTTCTGGCAAGCAAAATGTAAGCAAATAAAAAGAAAAAATAAAGTAACATGCTAGCTAGTGTCCAGGATGTGGCTGTGGGCCTACCACTTCAGAGAGGGAAGTGAATGAGGCCCTTTTGAGGTGATATTTGAGCTAAGACCAGGATGACAAGGAGTTAGCTAGCCCTGTGAAGATCTGAATTAAGACCATCTCTCCAAGCAAGAACAAGTTTGGCATGCTGAAGGAAAATAAGGCCCCTATGGCCAGGATATAATGAGAAAGGATATAATGTAGATAGGGATAGGATAAGGCCAGATCAAGTACGGAGATTGGTAATTGTGGGAGTTAAACCCTTATTCAGATGAATTTAAAAAATAAGTGGAGCAGAAGTTAATTTGGCTGTAGCAGATGTTTTTCATTTCTGTATATAATACTGGATGGTTTTGTGGGTGATACAATGGATGGATGAAAGACTTTAGAGGCCAGAACATGAAGAGGGACCGAAATAGCATTGACTATGGAGTGTTCAGACAATGAAAATTTGATTAACCCAGTTACACTATTTTTATTTCCTTCTACCTGAATGGTATATTTCTATAGAAAGAATAGTTTACCTTAGAGTGGGAGTTAAAACATTTTACACAACTCATAACTTCACACTAGCATTAAATCACCTTACCCAGGTGACATTCGTGGGAAAATGTTTTAAAATTGGATCATATATAAAATGTTCAGAGGTGCTTTAACATTTATTGAACTTGCTATATGCTGGGTGCTTGGTGGTAGGGGTAGGAAGATCTATTCATTCATCTTTGCCTAGAAACCAAATTGTGTGACGCCTGGCTTTGCTATTCATTAGTTGAGTGCCTTTGAGCAAAGTTAACCTCTTTGCATTTGATTTCTCGTCTGTAAATTGGGAATGACAATAGTACCCGTCTCAGTAAGTTACCATAAAGATTAAATGAACTAATACAAATAAAAGTACTTAGAACAGTATATAATTCATAATAAGCACTTATTAAATGTTCACTGTTTGTTAATTTTGTTACTATTCACTTACGATGGAGCCTAATAGGTAAATTTATGCTATTTAGTATGTTGGTTGGAGAGAGATAAAATGCAAAGTGCAAGATCCAGTAGAGGCATAACGGAGGGAGTGCCAGCCCTTAGCTGAAAAGGATAGTTAAGGCTTAGGAGGAGGTATCTCTTGAGTTAGGTCCTGAAGGGCAAGTGTGAGAGGATATGGAAGAGGGTTTGCTCTTCAGGAAACAAGAACAGCTTGTGCAAAGGTATAGAAGTATGAAAAAGCATTAATAGTATATATTTAGGGAAAAAAAGTTGGGAATATATGAGGTGAGAAGGAAGTAGGGAGGAGACATTTCAGGGTGGGGATGGGGAAGGGAGTCTCAAAAACATCAGGACTTTGTCCTATAGATTTTGGGAAACAGTGAAGGATTAGTATGGTTAATAGTTCATTTAAGAGAGAATTGTATGGAGGATGGATTGGGAGGTGGTGAGAAGTCAGTAGAGACAAGTGAAATAGTCTAGATAGAATATGAAGAGGACTTCTTATTGGGAAATTTTAGGAGCTGGGTTTAGGGAGTGGGTAGTCTAAGATGATTCTCTGTGATAATGGTAAAGTTTTTAACTAAGATAGCGAGCAACTTTACTAGTGGAGAACAGAGTAAAAATGAGTTCAGTTTTAGGTATGATGTGCCCATGAAGACATCTCAGCAGCTATTCTGGTGGGCTGTTCAATATGAGGATTTAGAATTTAGAAAAAGGAATTGCGTACTTAGGAATAATCCACGGTAGTCAAAATTCAGGGAATGGATGAGGGAAAGAGGAGAGGTAGCAGTGAAAAGAGTCTGGCATCAGTCAGACTCTTGACATCAATCTTTGGAGCATAGTGACCAAGAAAATCAATGTATATGGTACACAAAAAATTTTTTTCATCTAAGGGACTTAGGGGAACGGGCCCTTGGAAGAGAATAAGTTTTCACGTTCTTAGCTTCCTCATGTACTTTTTCTTACAACTGAGGTCCAGGCATCATACTGATTCACTTTCCCCATCTCTAATTGCACAGTCATGCATCTCCCATTTTACAAAAGGAAAGCATACCACTCACCTGTCCCTATATGTTGCCCTGAGGTATAAAAATCTCTAGGTTTCCAAATGAAGGCACAGCACAGTTCACAATGTTCATGTGGAGATACTGACCTTTCTCCCAAAGAGAGCAAATCAGGTATCTGTCATGGAGATGTCACAGAGGAAGCTCTGTGATTCTTTCTGAGAATTTGAGTTTTCAGGAATTTATTTGTTGGATCATAATCTAAACAGATTGAATGTAGCAAATTTATCTTGAAAGAACTAATATATATCCTGAGATATTTGTGAGGGTAAGTCTGAAAATTTTTATTAACACTATCCTACTAATTCTAAAGCATGAAATAGAGCAGAAAAGTCAGTATTAATGAGAAGGGGAAAAAAGTGGACAGAGGTCAGTTTTAGGGACAGAAATTACAGTATAAACCTTGAGATGCTTGCCTTTGGTGAGGGGTGTCTCATTTGGAATTTTGGTGTACAGATGGTCTCCCTTAGGACAGATCAAGCTTCTATATAGCTTAGCATAGATTTTCTTACTCTAATAAAGCTGATGGTGGTTGAACAGTGTTCTTTAGGAAGCAATGTAGAACTCTGAAATTAGAAAAATAGATCTTTTCCATAAAGCCAATATCTTTTTTAGAAGACAGTGCTTTTTCTTCTTATGTTTTCATATTACAGTTTTTACTACTATATTTGAGGAAACAGGAAAAGTCTTTTTCTCTTATAGAAGACCTAGACTTATGCAAGAGAGAAAGGAGACTAATTGAAGTAAAGTATTAGAAGTATGTAATGGAGAAGGTGAGCTTCCCTTGTTTCATTTAAGGTAGAGACTCTACTTTTCGGTAGTGTAATATATTACTTGAATAATCTAAGAGTTAAAGTCACAAGGAGCTAAAATTACCACCCCTACACATTTTGGATATTTTTTCCTCAGGAAGAGAGGGAGAATGACTTCTTAAGACAGACTAAATAAGTCTCATAGACTTCATTTCTGAAATGGGTATATGAATAATTTTCTCACTTGTCAGTAACCAGACTATTTAAAGATTTAAGGAAAAAATGGGATAAAGAGTAAAATGTGATTTTTAAATTCATTAAAGGAAGAGAAACAACTATATTTGAAAGTCCTGTGGAATTAGAAAATACTTGATAACAGGAGAAAGAGGAAGAGATTCAAAATAAATTGTTAAACTTTAAGTGTCATAAGTAATCTGTTCAAATCAAAATGCTGATAGATGATTGTGGTGATAATACTGAAAGTTGTATACATCTCTTGAAAGATGCTGCAATAATGGACAATAGATGCAACCTATTAACAAGTCTGTCCTGCATTCTTTTCATGAGAACTGAGACTTTGTTTTCTATCAGATATATTTTTGATCCATGTATAACAGGTATATTGTAAAAGTGAACTGGCTTTTTAAGATCAAATAGAAATTCCTAGTTCCCTCTTTATACTTTGTAAACAGAGTTTTAAAAGCTTGAAGGAAAATTTCTGCATGAGAAAAACTTTTTTCTCATCCTTTCTCCTTTCGGAGACATTGAATATGCAAATGATAACAGACATCAATGTCATGTTATCATTGAGACATTCTCCCAAAATAGTTCTTTAACATTTATGTGGCAAGCTTGTCTATGATGGGAAGACTGGTTTGGGTAAAGCAAACCTGTACTGGGTAGAAGTGAAAGGAGGGATTTCAAGTCTTTTTGAAAAGGAAGTTTACCCAGGTTTACACATACCTTTATAAGATGAGAAATAAACTTTGAGGGAGTAAAGATTAGAAAGTATAGCTTACTGGTAAGAGTGGTTATCTGGAGCTTGACAGTGGTGGTTGAATTGGTTAATATATTAAATATGAGAAAGGTGCCAAGAAGGGGAGAAATATGAGGCAGAGATGGGGACCACTTGCTTTGTATCTCCTTTGTGAGAGTAATAATTAATAGTTGTTGGAGGATTTGGTAAAAAACTATTTTATAGATTATGTGTGAAGCTTGTAGGTAGTAGTGATGGTTGTTATTTTTGGTCATGCAGTACTTAATGAAGTTTTCTGGCTATGATTTTGTTTTCTTTGCCTAGCCTTTTTGGTTTTGCTTTTTTTTCTTCTTTTTTTGTTAAAAATTGCTCATTGTTTAAAAAAAATCAAAGAATGAGGCATAATCTATTAATTGCTTGTTATATATTCTGCTAGGATTTCTTCAAAGGATACACAGTTTTTGAAATTTATGTAAGTGTACACGCACACATAACCTTTAGGTTTTTGGCATAAATACGATCATACTATACAGACTAATGAATTTTGCTTCATCTACAAAATAGCATGACATATATGGTAGCTGATAGTGCTATTCACCAGTATCTGGTTTCCCTCTTTTCTCAGCACATGGGTGGGGCCATGTGACTAGTACTAGCCAATGAATCAAGAGTGTAAATGATGTGTATTTCTTTCCACCTGAAAATTTGTTGTGCTTAAAAAGAATTAGAAAATTCTTTTCTCCGGCAGAATGATTGCAACATTCAAGGTAGTGACTATTAGGGCCATGGTTGTTTAAAAGGTAATATCTGTACCACAGAGTTGAAATCTGAAATGATATAGTTAGAGGTATATTGGACGTCTCTGTCCTTTTGTTTCCAAAGTAACTTAAGAAAGAGCAAAAGCTTCAAAGTTCAAAGTTGCATCTTAAAACATCTTAAGAGAACTATGCTAATGGCCTTGCTTATATAATTTTAAACATATGCCAGTGTTTTTTAAACACTTATTTTAGCTCTTGAACCCTTTCTTCAAATGAGAGTTTACACAAGAGCCTAATATACAGATAAGTGTGGATTAAATGGGATGGTACCCTCTTCCTTTCAAAAGTATATATTCTACTCACTTGAAAATGTATACCCCACTCCTGTCAGAAAAGGTAGTATGAGGGGAGTTCTTTGGAATCTGAGGTACAGGGAATGATTTAAGATCTACTTAAAAGGTTCACAGTGCCCGGAAGGTGATGCAAATTATTACTGGCATTTATTACTCTCTTGCTGTTTGGAATCATCTTGTGATCATGCTCAAGAATGTGGGCACTGGAGTCAGAGCTGCTTGGTTCAAATCCCATCTTGACTACTTAGTGGCTGTATGACTTTGGATAAGTATTTAACATCTCTGTGCTTTAGTCTGATAGATTGGGCATAGTATCCTACCTCAAAGGTTTCTTTTTTTTGTGATGATTAAATAACAGTACCTGACAACTGTTAACAATTTTTTAAAAGAATAATTGTACTTATGGGCTTCCCTGGTGGCACAGTGGTTAAGAATCCGCCTGCCATTGCAGGGGACACGGGTTCGAGCCCTGGTCTGGGAAGATCCCGTATGCTGCAGAGCAGCTAAGCCCATGCGCCACAACTACTGAGCCCACGTGCCACAACTACTGAAGCCCACACGCCTAGAGCCCGTGCTCCACAACAAGAGAAGCCACTGCAGTGAGAAGCCTGCTCGCTGCAACTAGAGAAAGCCTGCATGCAGCAATGAAGACCCAACGCAGCCGAAAATAAATAAAAATTTTTAAAAAAGAATAATTGTATTTAAATAAATAGTGCTAAAAATGCATCTCTTTACTACTACCCCTCTTGGACCCCTTTCTCTCCTTAGACACGCTAACCTCTCCTATCTCAAGGTCTTTGCACTGCTAGTTTCTTTACCTAGGGACAGCTCTCCCCACCTCTTGGAATGGTTGGCTGCTCCCATCCTTAAGGTCTCACAAATGTTAGAAGACTTCATTTATACCTTGCTTAAAGCCATCTTTACCCTTTCCTCCCCTTCTTCCTATTTCACTCTTTTATCCCATCCCTTTAGTGTCTTCCAAAGCTGTTGCTTCAACCTATAATTATCTGGTTTGTGTTTATTGCACTTAAGCTCCAAGAGAGAGACTTTGCCTGTCTTTTTCACTGCTCTCTTTCTAGTGCTGAATGGAAACCTGGGACACATTAGTTGCTTAGAATTTTTTTTAAAAAAATGGTAAATGATTATTACCTTTTAAAAATGAAAACCATACTAATGTTCAATGTAGAATAGCTGTCCTTAGAGGCACATATTATAATGTCTTGACAGACAAGAATTTTGGGGAAGCTTTGAAAGATGTGCTGTCAAATTGACATAGGTTCTCTATTCATAGGAGACAACTATGAGCCCTCACATATCCTTATTTTTGATAGAAACTTCAGTTAACCTGGTATTTCACCACAAAGCAAATTAAAATAGTGGGATGGGGCTTCACTGGTGGCGCAGTGGTTGGGAGTCCGCCTGCCGATGCAGGGGACACGGGTTCGTGCCCCAGTCCGGGAAGATCCCACATGCTGCGGAGCGGCTGGGCCTGTGAGCCATGGCCGCTGAGCCTGCACGTCCGGAGCCTGTGCTCCGCAACGGGAGAGGCCACAACAGTGAGAGGCCCACACACCGCAAAAAAATAATAATAATAATAAAATAAAATAGTGGGATGATTCAAGGCTTTGACTTTAACGGGAATGTTGAGATGTGGTAGTACTTGATACAGAGCTCCACTTCCTCTCTTCCCTTTTGCCCTATCTCTTTCCTCTCCTTCCCTTCTTTGCTACTTATATTTGCTGTTCTTTATCACCATCATGGAGCAAAGCCACTTGCCTTTCCTTTGTTTCCTCCATTGTTTCTGATTTATTCTTCTGCTTTTTAGATTTTATTTGCAAAGGCTAAGCTAAACTAGACTTGTGTTGTCTTATGGAAATTGGATTTGTGCACTGAACATTTGTGGGGTGTGGGACATGTTTGTCTCCCATCCCCTCTGTGTTTATCTTGCTCTTTCATTGCCAAAAGCAGTCTTTTTCTATTGTTTCTCGGTTACTTCCTAATTTGAATCTATTTATGTAAAGCCTGGTTTCTAAATTTCTGAGGTTTCAACTGTGTTCATCTAAAAGTGTGTTAATCTTGAATCTGTATAAGAATTTAATATAGAAGTGAAAAGAGTAGGGGTTATTACAGCAAGCGCTTATTTTGAGACAGTCATTTTGATGCCAGTCTTACAAAAAAGCAGTGACATAGGCCCTGGAAAATGTCAGTTAGCAAACTTTAGTTAAAGGTTTAATTATAGTTATATGCATTTGGTAGATAGTTTCAGAGAAGTAATGGTTTAGGGAAAAGGAGGACGGAACTGGCCCTTGGGAGACTTGCTTGTGTTTTACTTTTAGCACTGCCTTGGCCCATTTCTTTAGGCTGGAACTTTCTCTATCTTTACTTCTTAGCTATAAATTGAGACCTTTATTTCTCAGCTTTTCTAGCTCATATTCTACACATACCATATATTCTGTTACAAAAGCTAGTCACAGGGGTCTTAGATGACTTCAGGTTGGTCATAGCTTTAAGGCTAAGAATATACTGTTCTGCTTATTCCTAGACATCTTCCAATTAATATTTTTTATGATACAGTGCCATATTTTTATAGAGAACTGGAAATGTTAATTAAACATACAAAATGCTTTCCCACCTCAAAAATTTCCTCTTGAAGATAGAAAAGCCTTTCATTAACTTTAGAGCTGAGGTATAAATTTTTTTTAACCTTTAAGATTAAGGGTATATTGTATTTTGCTTCAGTACCTAATTGTGAGATTTCGTTATTGTTTTTGAGTGTACATTAAGTGTTTCAGTATAACATAAGGTGAAATAACAAACCTAAAACGAAGTGTATGAAGTGGTTAGGTCTCCAACAAGATCAGTAGAAGGAAAATGCAGAGGTAGCGCTTTCCCTCTTTGTTCAGAAGGGCAGGCCTAGTTTACAAATGGGTTGGTACTGAGTGTTTGTTTTCCTAAGGAAACAATATGGTATATGTTGAATAAGACGTAAACCAGTTTGTAAAGTTCTATTTAAGCTGTAATGTTCTGAATTCAAGTATTGTGCTAATCTCTATTAGAACCCAAGAGGTGTAACCATTTTTCCATAAATGGACTTCCATAATTTAATCTCATCTTGCTGCTTTAAGAGGTTGTTTCAAGCACATAGACTTTTCTTAGCTTTCGAAGGGTTTCTTGGGATGAAGAAGAATTAATACTACGGAATTTATAAGGATTAAAAACAAGTGTGTGGCTTTCAGAAGCAAATGTTTTATTCCTATCTTGTTACTTTTCATTTGTCTCTTATAGATATTGGGAAAGGCCATTATAAAATGCGGTGTCTTTGAATAGCCAAAGGACACGGAGGTCTTAGGAATATACATTGCAGAAGAAAACTAAATTTATGTATCTTAGCTTCTTTGTAAAGGTGGGTCTCTAAGACCTCTTTTAATTTGTAATATTGCTGTTTCTCTTTATCAGATTTAAAACTCATATTTTCCTGTGATCCCCAGTTTCTCCTTACATCTTGAAGCAGTTTGCTTGTTACTGGAAAGCAGTAAAATTATTTATATGCCCCTTTTAGAATGAAAAAGTTCATGTGAGAATTATTTTGTCTGTCTTAATAAGTCATTCTCCCACATTGGAATTTCAGGTTGGCTCTAGAGATTGGGTTGAGAGAATTTGGGGGAAGGCGTTCATTTATTTTTTAGAAAACTTTTATGAAAAATAAATAAACCAAAAGTAGAGAAGACCACAATGAATCACATGTATCTACTATACAGAGTATTCAATAATTAGCATCTTTTTTTCACACTTGTTTCAAAACAAATCATTTTATTGAATTTAAAATACCAAAAGTTGTTCTGACAATATTAATAAAAGTATATGTAAAATCTGGTAGTTTTCTCAGACTGAGTTAGATATTATTTTACCACTTGTGTTTTCTCTTTCATTTCAGTTTTATTTTGGTGTCTCCTAACCTTTAGTACGTCTTTTCTCAGTCAATTCACCTAGTTTTACTTGATGAAAACTGTAAATTGTATATATGAGAGTGTGTGTGTGTGTGTGTGTGTGTGTGAAATTTTCCATAATAAAGTTTACATATAATTAACTTGAAACAAATAGACTGTCAGATATTTCTTCAGCAAAAATGGGTTTATTCGGGATCAGCAGAGAATTGCAATTAGGGATCTGCAACCACAGCAGGCCATGTGCAAGTCCCAGCATGCCATTTTATAGAGAGGAAAAGGAAGTTGGAGGGGCTAAACAGAGTCTATGGCTTTTCATTGGCTGCTGAGTCCTTGCCAGGGAAGAAGAGAGGAACCTTTCTTCCTCCTGTTGGGCTCTGCTGTCCTTGCAGGGCATGAGAGCTCCCCTTTCTGGTCTCCCAACATTTTTAACAATATGTATTACTCATATATATAATTATGTAGATCATCTATCTATGTATAGGTAAGTATTATAATTGCATATATAGATATGTGTGCATGTATATGTAAACTCTGTATACACACACATACACATGCACACGTGCAGTATCGTAGAAAATTTCTAACATAAGCAAAAGTAGAGTTAATACTGTAATGAACCTCCGAATGTGTATACATCACCCAGCTTCAACAGTTTTCAATTTATGGGCCATCTTGTTTCATCTATAACACCCTCCCCAGCTATTTAAATTTTTTTAATATGTATATTGGACATGCTAAAATTGAAGACTGCTTTTGTGCACACAATTGCTTGCATTTAATGAAGAAGAAAATAGAAGCCAAAATTTAAGTCAGTGTTACTACTTATTACTAGTATGCCAGAAAGAATTAATTGACCCTCATAAGTGAAGTGCCAGGAACTATATGATACCTTCAAGGATGCAAAAGTCACTAAGAAAAAAATATTCCACTGTCAGGTAAATTAGAATAGAGGTTCCAACGTGATGTTTTCAAAGCACAAATTCAAGTGGACTAGGGAGGGGAGGATGGAGTATTAGAGAAGGCTTCTTCAAGAATGAATTTCAGGTTTGAGGGGATCTCAGGAAGAAAGGAGAATAAAATGCATGGCTGTGGTGTGTTTCTATGTAGATGGAACAAAGAGCTAGGAAAGACCATGCTAAAATTGCTCAATAAGAAGGTGAAACAAAAGATTAATAGATACAATTCTTTTTTTGGTTATTTACTGTAATGGAAAAGAGTAGTTGTATGATTAATCTAAATGCCTTTTATATTTGTTTTGGATTGGTTTTTTTTTGTTTCCCCTGGTTATTAACTTCCCCCCCTGCCTCGGGTTCTTTTGTTTTTTTCAGTTGAGAAATCATTACCATATACCAGTGTATTAATTTTAGGTGTAAAACATAATGATTTCATATATGTATATATTGTGAAATGATTACCACAATAAGTTTAATTAATTAACATTTATTACCACACCTTTTTTTTTCCCTTGTGATGAGAACTTTTAAGATCTAAACAACTTCCAAATATATAATACTGTATCGTTAACTGTAGTCACCATGTTGTATATTGCATCCCTACAACTTAGTTATCTTATAACTGGAAGTTTGAACCCTTTGACCACCTTCACCCATTTCCCCCACCCCTGCAACCCCACCTCTGACAACCAGCAGTTTGTTCTCTGTATCTGAGTTGTTTAGGTTTTTTGGTTTGTTTGGTTTTGGGGGGTTTTTTTAGACTCCACGTAAATGAGATTGTCTAGTATTTGTCTTTCTATCTGACTTATTTCATGTAGCATAATGCCCTTAAGGTCCATGCTTGTTGTTACAAATGGCAGAATTCCTTCTTTTTATGGCTGAGTAATATTCCTGAGAGAGAGAGAGAGAGAGAGAGAGTGTGTGTGTGTGTGTGTGTGTGTGTGTGTGTGTGTGTACACCCCACATTTTCTTTTATCTATTCATTTGTCAGTGGACACTTAGTTTGTTTCCATGTCTTGGCTATGCTGCAACAAACATGGAAGTACAGATGCCTATTCAGGATAGTGATTTGGATTAATGCCTTTGGATTAACTCCTGGAAGTAAAATTGCTGGGTCATATGATTGTACTGTTTTTAGTTTTTTTGAAGAGCCTCCATGTTGTTTTCCATAGTGGCTGCATAAATTTACATTCCCACAAACAGTGTGCAAGGGTTCCCTTTTTTCTACATCCTTGCAATATTTGTCTTTTTGGTAATAGCCTTTCTGACAGGTGTGAGGTGATAACCTCTTTGCATTTCCTTGGTGATTAGGATGTTGAGCACCTTTTCATGTACCTGTTGGTATTTGGTTTCCTTTGGGAAAATGTCTGAATCAGTTTGGATTGGGTGTTTAATATTTCAACTGAGGTTTCATGGGAATTCACGTAAAAGTAAATAACCAGACTATACTTATAGTATACTTGTAGTAACAACTGAATCTGCAACACAGTGTTACAAATTTAGATTTGGGTGCTTCTGGTTTAATTTATATATGTGTGTTTATATGCAAACAATGAGAAATACAAGCATTACTAAAATTTTCTATTAGGCTCTAAACAAACTTCTGCATCATTTAATTGAGCAATATCTTTAACAGCAAGAAAAACTTTTTAAAAACTGATGACTGTTTGACGGTTACTTCTGAGTCAAATATTTTACAACTTTGTGAACCAAAACAAAATACCAAAATAAATTAGACAATATTTAGCATCTTTGCAACTATGAAATATAACCTCGAGTTTAAGACTCTGTGTTTACTGAAAGAACCTAATTGTTCTTCTTACTGATTGATTTATTAGTAAATGTTATAAATTTGGACTTAAATTTCTATTTAAAAAATACTTTTATTTTTCCTTTATTTTTTTATGAAGATTTTATTTGAATAAAGGTTCCAAGCCTTTAAAGTTTGAAATGCAGTAGCTTATTTCATTTTGGAATTTCATATTATATATCTTAATTAAGTATTTCAGTTAAATGTCTTTACTTTGAATGAAGTTAATATTTATCTGTATTTTCTGTATAATTGAAAAGATTGGCAATTATAAGGGATAGATAATGGGATAGAATGATGTGGGAACAAAACATTACCTCTGATAACAGGGCTTTAAAAACTTGGAAGTTTGTCGAGTAGTCTTTGAGACATCTCTCTCATTTTAACATAGTCACAGGAATGTTTATTGATTTTCAAATTTAAAGTCTGAAGGAATCTAGTGGTAAATTATTAGAATTAATAAGCATTTGCAAGGTTTCTGGTTATAAAATCAATGTAAAAATATCAAGAGATACCTGTCAAAGATTGCCAGCAAACACAGGAAAGCATGCTCAACATCAATAATCATTTGAGAAATGCAGATCAAAACGATAATGAGGTATCAGAATGACCATCATCAAAAAATCTACAAACAGTAAATGCTGGAGAGGGTGTGGGGAAAAGGGAACCCTCTTGCACTGATGGTGGGAATGTAAATTGATACAGCCACTATGGAGAACAGTATGGAGGTTCCTTAAAAAGCTAAAAATAGAACTACCATATGACCCAGCAATCCCACCACAGGGCATATACCCTGAGAAAACCATAATTCAAAAAGAGTCATGTACCACAATGTTCATTGCAGCTCTATTTACAATAGCCAGGACATGGAAGCAACCTAAGTGTCCATCGATGGATGAATGGATAAAGAAGATGTGGCACATATATACAATGGAATATTACTCAACCATAAAAAGAAACCAAATTGAGTTATTTGTAGTGAGGTGGATGGACCTAGAGTCTGTCATACAGAGTCAAGTAAGTCAGAAAGAGAAAAACAAATACCAATACCATATGCTAACACATATGTATGGAATCTAAAGAAAAAAATGCTTCTGAAGAACCTAGGGACCGGACAGGAATAAAGACACAGACGTAGAGAATGGACTTGAGGACGCAAGGAGTGGGAAGGATAAGCTGGGAAGAAGTGAGAGAGTGGCATGGACATATATATACATTACCAAATGTAAAATAGATAGGTAGTGGGAAGCAGCCGCATAGCACAGGGAGATCAGCTTAGTGCTTTGTGACCACCTAGAGGGGTACGATAGGGAGGGTGGGAGGGAGACGCAAGAGGGAGGTGATATGGGGATATATGTATACATATAGCTGATTCACATTGTTATACAGCAGAAACTAGCACAACATTGTAAAGCAGTTATACTCCAATAAAGATTTTTAAAAAGAGATACCTGTATGTCAAACAGGATTTTTAAAAAATAAATGAAAATACTATTAAAAATAAGAATAAATCTAAGCAAATATGTGTAAGATCTCTAAGGTTGAAATTATTCATTTTCTGAAGAGACATTAAAGAAGACCTATAAGAAGGAGATAACTCTATTTATGGATTGGATGAGTCAGTATTGTAAAGATATTAATTCTCCCCGAATCAGCATGTGGAGTTAATGGACTTTTAGTCAAAACCCCACATGGATTTTTTGGTGGAATTGACAGCTTATTTTAAAATTCATGTGGAGATGCAAAAGGACGAAATACAAGGCACAGTTTTAGAATGTTCTGCCAGATGTCAAGATTTTATTTAAAGCTCTAGTTATTAAGTTTGCATATTATTGGTGCAAGGATAGACATAAAGACCACTTGAGCAGAATAGAGTCCAGAAACAGATCTGCACATTAATGAACTCTTAGTGTATGATAGAGGTAGAACTGTACAGCAATGGAGAAAAGATAATTTTTCAGTGAATGATGTGGGAACAATTATTTATACAGAGGAAATAAAAATAGATAAATATTTCTCACCATATAAAATAATTGATTCCAGGTATATTAAATACCTAAATAAGTAAGTTTAAACTAAATTATCATGAAAAAGAAAATAATATCTTTATGACCTTGGGACAGTAAAAGACTTTTTTAACCAGAAAAAAACACTAACTCACAGCAAAAAAAAATTGATAAATTAGGTTTTATGTCAAGAATTTCTGTTCTTTAAAAAATACCATCATGAGTGAAGAGAAGCTATGAATGAGAACAGTTTACAACTCACATAACTGACAAAAGAACAATATGAAGAACTTAGTCAAATTAACTAGAAAAAATGTGCAGAGTACTTCAATACATACTTCAGAGGAAATTTAATGACCATTAAATACATGAAAAGTGTTAATCTCACAAGACGTCATAGAAATGCAAATTACCATTGTTGGCAAAAATTGTTTGATAATCCTAAGTGTTGGTAATGTTACTAAGCAGCAAGAACTCTTGGGTAGGGTGTCCACCTTTTATTTATCTCTATAGTCAGTTCATTTAGCTGTCAGGGCTGATTAGTTTAGTGGTAGTGGTGTGTTGTATGGGGCGGGGGGAATAGGGGGGGAGGTACTGTATTACGGGCCTAAGAAGAAGATAGTGACTACTACTACCTTCAAAGTGCTCAGTGAAATAAGAGTGTGCTGCCCTTTACTAAAGTCCTGTTATTTCACTTCCAGGCGATAAGAAGGGAAACCCATAAGGGCATTCAGTAAACTATTCACAGTGCTGGGTTGGAAACTGGGCTGGAAAATAGGATAGAAAAACGAACAGCAAATCAGACAGGAAGAAGTTAACTGAAAATCAAAGAAAATGGGTTTATAAGAGTGAGTTGGGACTTCCCTGGCAGTCCAGTGATTAAGACTCCGTGCTTCCAGTGCAGGGGGGCACAGCTTCGATCCCTGGTCAGGGAATTCAGATCCCACAAGCTTCATGGTGCGGCCAAAAAAAAAAAAATAAAGTTAAGGGAGTTGTGGGAGCCTTGCATACCAGGATTGACTTGATCCTGGGGATAAAATAGGACTAAACACATTCTACATCCATTTATGTTTAGTTTTTAGATACTTTGACTAGGTTTTCAGTAGAATCTTAATGAGCTTGCTTGTTTGTTTTAACTCTTTAATTTTGCCTTCAGGCTTAGATCTCAGGAAGTATAGTTAAATTAGTTTTAGTCTTTAACTTTGGGGATACCATTTAAAATTGACGTTAGGTAGCTATCTGGGAAGCTATCTAGAGTGTATTTCATCTCCATTTAAAAACATATTTATGAAATCAGTTATTCATTCAACAAATATTTGAGGGCTGCTATGTACCAGGTGCTGTGCGAGGTTGTTGGAGACATGTGGTTTCCTCGTGGGAGTATTTATCTAGTGTGTTAAATATTAATCAAGTAAACTAATGTGAAATTGCACCTGTGGCAAGTGCTAGAAGAAAAAAGTACATTGAGCCTTTTCTGTCAACAGCATCCCTTAGAAATGTGCTGAAGTTTGAAGAATGAGTTATTTAGGCTAAGAGGGGAGATAGCAGTGATCCAGAGTGAAGGAACTTGGCAGTCTGAAGTTCTGAGGTCGGAGGGGATAAGGTGAGTCTGGAGGACTGAAGGATGGGTATATGGAAAGTAGGGAGATAGTAAGGTGTGAGATGAGACTAGAGTTATGTAAGAGCTAGAGTGTGTGTGGCTTTGATTATGTTAAGTGAAGTTTCCTTCCTTTTAATTTTAAGAGATGAAGCCCTTGAATAGTTCAGCAGGGAGTTGCAATATGATCACATTTGCATTTTGAAAAGATGTTCTTTGTTGAGAAACAGTATACAGATTGGAGAATTGGGACGTGGGCAAAATGGATGTAGGGGGATGAGTTAGGGGCTACTGCGGTAGTCTAGTTAAAAAAATGATAGCTTGGATTACAGTGCTAGTATCAGAGTAGGAAAGAGTGGACAAATTTCAAGGATATTTAAGTAGTAAAATAACCTGGTTATGATTTGTGTATAGGATGTGAGAGGGAAGGAGCTCTCTAGGATGACACCTAGATTTTTGGCTTTTTCAATTTAGGTGGTAATTAGATAGAAAATACTAAAAGCAGACACAGTGTAGGTATTTGTTTTGAGGGTGGATAGGTGGTGTCCAGTCATGAGTTTAGTTGGATATTGAGTTTGAGATGCCTTTGTGACATTCAAGGGAAAAAAAATGTAGACAGGGAGATAACATTGGCAAATTGTGGGCATACTGATAGTAATTGAAGGCCCAGGTATGACTGACATCTCTTGGGGGAGAGTTACAGTTAATGAGAGGATCTTGGGTAGAGGAGGCTGCCTGTACAGAAAGCAGAGAAGAGGGTTGGAGATGGGGGGTAAAAAAAATAGGAGACTATTGTAGTTATAGAAGCCAGGGAAGAGAATGATTGAACAGAGAGGGAGAGGACAAGATTTATGCGAAATGGAAAGTGAAAAATACCACTCAGAACAATTTTGATTATGGAGTTGGAACCCCATGTTTCTTAGTTTTAAGAACATATTAATCTCTTGGAGTCCATTTTTTTAAGTGAAAAATTGCGTTTAAAATTTAAAATCCTGATTCTTGTTAAAATACTAGGCCTTTTGTCTTTGAACTATTTTCACAGGTTTTGGGGATGTTACTTACTTTTCCTGTTGTGTACTTCCTAATGGTGCTCCTCTACCTCCTATAGTTTGTAACTGTCCTTTATGAAGCTCATTTGAGTCTCAAGTTATTTTTGGTTTTTGCTTTTACTGTTAATCCAAGTTTTTGGACCTTGGTTTCAGTGTTAACTTCTTGATTTGTAGACCCCTTGTAAATTTAGACTAACATGCAGTGGTACAAAGGTTAAGAGTTTACCTTTCTTATGGGAGTCTTTCTTCCCTGGGGAGGAGAAAAATTTAGCCACTTCCATGCTGGTGGATACATTGTTTTTCATCTCTGAAGGGATAGTCTTCCCATGGTCCCGCCTTTAAGTACAATAAATACTTTGTTTCTAGCATTTGGAGGTTTCGCTTTTAAAATTAGCTCTGGTACTTTCTTTTAGAGGGTGTGTAGCATTTCTAGCTTAGATTTCCAGAATTGTTGCTGGAAAACAAATGTTGTTTTAAGTTCTGAGTTTAAAATCCTTTTTCCTTAGTCAGAAATTTTGGTATATTATTCCATTGCCTTTATATTATTTCCATTGCCTTTATAGCATTCAGTGATTCCAGTTGACTGATATATTCCTTTGGAGAAAATCTGTTTATTTTCTATGAATGATTTTAAGTTGCACTTTATTCTTACCGTTTTGAAATTTATTGAGAGGTGTATGTAGTTTTTTGTGTTTTTTCCTAATCATCTGTGGGGCATAATGATTCTTCTTTTAAGATTAAATGTAAAAACTGGATTTAGATTTCTTAATTTTTTCATACTTTTCAGCTTTATTGAGATATAATTGACAAAGTTGTGTATATTTAATGTGTACTGCATGATGATTTGAGATATACATACACATTGTGAAATCATTACCACAATCATAACACATCCGTCACCTCATATAGTTTCTTTCCTTCTTTCTTCCTTTTTTTTTTTTTTTTTTTTTTTGGTGAGAGCTCTTAAGATCTCATCTCTTAGCAAATTTCAATTATACAATACAGTACGTATTACTACCTACAGTCACCTTGTCATACATTAGATCCTTAGAACTTATTCATGTTATAACTGAAGTTAGTACCCTTTGACCTACCTCTCCCCATTTGTCCCATCCCCCATCCTCTGGCAGTCACCATTCTATTCTCTTTCTGAGTTAAACTTTTTTTAAAAAAGAGAGTTCACATATAAGTGATACCATACAGTATTTTTCTTTCTCTGCCTGGCTTATTTCACTTAGCGTAAATGCCTTCCAGGTTCATACATGTCACAAATTGGCAATGGCAAGATTTCCTTTTTGTGGCTGAATAGTATTCCATTATATAAATGTATAATGACATTTGCTTTATCCATTCATCTATCAACAGACACTTTGGTTGTTTACATATCTTGGCTATTATGTATGTAGTTATTTATTTTAATTTTTGGCTATGTCAGGTCTTAGTTGTGGCACACGGGATCTTCGTTGCAGTATGCGGGATCTTTCATTGCACGCCCGGGCTCTTTGTTGCAGCACGTGGGCTTCTCTCTAGTTGTGGCGCGTGGGCTCTGTAGTTTGCGGCATGCGGGCTCTCTAGTTGAGGCGTGCGGGCTCATTAGTTGTGGCGCACAGGCTTAGTTGCCCCGCGGCATGTGGGATCTTAGTTCCCCGACCAGGGATCCAACCCACATCCCCTACATTGGAAGGCATATTCCTTACCACTGGACTACCACGGAAGTCCCTGTCTTGGCTATTATGAATAATGCTGCAGTGAACATGGAAGTGCTGATATCTCTTCTATATACTGATTTTGTTTCCTTTACGTATACAGTTGACCCTTGAGCAGTGCAGGTTTGAACTACATGGGTCTACTTATATGTGGATATTTGTCACTGATAAATACAACCTGCAGTTGGTTGAATCTGCAGATGCAGAGGAACTGCAGATGTGGAGGAACCAAGTATATGGAGGACTCACTGTAAGTTATATGCAGATTTTCAACTACAGAGGCTTGATGCCCCTAACCCCCACATTGTTCAAGGGTCTACTCTATACCCAGAAGTAGGATTTCTGGATCACATGATAGTTCTGCTTTAAAAAATTTTAAGGAATTTCTACACTATTTTCCATAATGGCTGTATGAATTTACATCCCCACCAACAATGTACCAAGGGTTCCCTTTTTTCACATCCTTGACAACATTTGTTACCTCTTTTCTTTTTGATAGTAGCCACACTAACAGATGTGAGGGTGTTTCTCATTGTGGTTTTCAGTTGCATTTCTCTGATATTGAGCACCTTTCATATACCTAACTGGCTATTTGTATATCTCTGGGAAAATGTCTTTTCAGGTTCTTTGACTTCTTTGACCATTTATTAATCAGATTTTTTGTGGGTTTTTGTTTTTTGGCTTTTTTTTTTTTTGCTGTTGAGAGGTATCAGTTCCTTATGTGTTTTAGATATTAACCCCTTATTAGATATATGGTTTGCAAATATTTTCTCTCATTCCATAGGTTGCCTTTTCATACTGTTTATTCTTTCCTTTGCTATGCACAGCCTTTTAGCTTGATATAGTCCCAGTTGTTCATTTTTGCTTTTGTTGCTTGTGTTTTTGGCATCGTATGCTCAAAAATCATTGCCAAGGCCCATGTCAAGGAGATTTTTCTCTGTTTTCCTCTAGGGGTTTTATGGTTTCAGATTTTACATTGAAGTCAATATGCATTTCAAGTTGATTTTTGTGTATGGTGTAAGATAAGAGTCCAGTTTCATTCTTTTGCATATATTAATAACATCCAGTTTTCCAATACCATTTATTTGAAGAGACTATTCTTTCTTCATTGTTTGTTCTTGGTGCCCTTGTCAAAGATTAGTTGACTGTAAAAGTGTGGGTTTATTTCTGGGCTCTGTGTTCTGTTCCAAAGGTCTGTGTGTCTTTTTTTATGCCAGTACCATACTGTTTTGTTACTATAGCTTTGTAACATAGTTTGAAATCAGGGAGTGTGATACTTCCAGTTTTGTTGTTCTTTCTCAAGACTGCTTTGGCTATTCAGTGTCTTTGGGGGTTCCATGCAAATTTTGGGTTATTTTTCTATTTCTGTGAAAAATGCTATTGGAATTTTTATAGGGATTGCACTGAATTTGTAGATTGCTTTGGGTTATATGGACATTTTAACAATACTATTGATAATTCTTCCAATCCGTGAGCACATAATATCTTCCCATTTATTTGTGTCTTCTTTCATCAGTGTATTATAGTTTTCACTGTACAGGTTTTTCACCTTCTTGGTTAAATTTATTGTTAAATATTTTATTGATTTTTATACTGTTGTAAGGGGGATTGCTTTTTTCTTTTTATGTGCTTCAAGAAAGTCTTTCATAATTGAGATTTTATTGGTTGTTTTGAGAATCAGTACATAGACATTTCAATTTGTACACAATTCTCAACATACGTACCAAAAATCTAAAAAATCATGTAGTTGTAATTCTTTTCTGAAGTTATTCCAGTGACTTTCCAGCTTAAAATTTGGAGGCAAATTTTCCTTCACTGGATATTAAATACCAGTATCTTCAAATATTGATATGCTGTTACATCGTAAGTCCCACTAATTCACAATTTAATGTCATATACCCTACATACTCAAATTGTCAGTCATTCACAGCACATTAACAGTTACTAGAAGAACCAGACTACCATGACCAAAGATGTTACATAGTGCACAAAATTCTGCCCAGGAGAGCCAAGACCAGGGGGTGAGTGGTTTGCTTTAGGAAGCAATTATACCAAAAACAACATGGGAAGAGAAGTAATTTAAAGTGTTTAAGACATTAAATGCACCGCTGACTCCAAACTGCCATTTAGTATGCTTTGTATTATAAGATGTAAAAGCTACCCTCGCATCTGTGGAATGTTAAGCTGACACCCAAGACAATCAAAGCCTCCCATATTCAATATCCCAGTATTTTCTGGTTGTACCAAAAAATAAACAACCAGCAGATGATTTCACCTCTTAAAAAAAAGCATTTACACTAAATGCTTTTTTTTAAGCTACTAAAAAACTTGCCTTTACAAAATGCAAGAGCTACTAAAAAACTTGGATTTACAAAATAGTTGATAACAGAGCTACTAAAAAAACTTGCATTTACAAAATAGTTGATAACAGTATTCCTCTGGATTGTACAAGAAGGGAGATGGGGACCACTGATAGGACCAGGGGTGTGATATTAATCAGACTTGGCTTCTTTCTCTCCTGCTTCATCAGAAGCTGGCCTCTCCTCGTTTTTAGTTTCTCCATTTTCTTTTTTTTTGTTTCTCCATTTTCTGCAGGTAAGTCTTCTTTAGTCTCTTGGTTAGCCACTTCAGCCTGTTTTGCCTTTGCTCCCCTTTTTGCCTTTGGTTTGCACTTTTTGTCTGAAGATGTATCCTTTCCTGCTGCCCTTTTTGGCTTCGTTTCCACTTTTGCAGGAGCCAGTTTAGCTGATGACCTTGCCAATCTCCTCTTGGGCTCCTCCTTCACCGCCCCCTCAGCGGAGCTGACCTTCCTCTTGGGCATCGTGGCGGTGGAGTGGACATGTGCCGGGTGCCTGCGAGCCGCGGCACGCTGAGAGCCTTTGTGAAGCTGGGCTGCCTGGCTGCTGCCACTCCTCCTGCTGCCCAAGCTGCTGGGACCCACAGAGGGGGTGGTGGGAGAACCCAGGATTGCTATCTTAATTTCTCTATCAGATAATTCAGTTAGTGTATAGAAATGCACCTGATTTTTTAAATGTTGATCTTGTATCCTTGGTGAAGCCTTTAGAGTTTTCTGTATATAAGATCATGTTATCTGCAAACAGACAATTTAAATTTTTCCTTCCCAATTTGGAAGCCTTTTACTTCTTTTTCTTACCTAATTGCTCAGGCTAGGACTGTGTTGAAAAGAAGAGTGAGAGTGGGTATTCTTGTTTTGTTCCTGATCTTAGGGGAAAAGCTTTCAACTTTTCACCATTGAAGTATGATGCTAGCTGTGGGCTTGTCATCTATGGCCTTTATTATTTTGAGGTACATTTCTTCTATACCTAATTTTTTTAGTTTTTGTCATGAAAGGATGTTGAATTTTGTCAGAGGCCCTTTCTGCCTCTTTTGAGATGATCATATGATTTTTATCCTTCATTCTGTTAATTTGGTATCACATTTATTAATTTTCGTATGGTGAACCGTCCTTGACTCAGGGATAAGTTCCAGTTAATTATGGTGTATGATCCTTTTAATGTGCTGTTGAATTCGATTTGCTGGTATTTTCTTGAGGATTTTTGCATCTTTGTTCATCAGGGACCCTGGCCTGTCATTTTCTTGTTGTGTCCTTGTCTGACTTGGGTATCAGGGTAATGCTGGCCTTGTAAAATGATTTTGAAAGGGTTTCTTCTTTAATTTTTTGGAAGAGTTTGAGAAGGATTGGCATTCATTCTTCTTTAAATGTTTGGTAGAATTCACCAGTGAAGCCATCTGGTCCTAGGCTTTTCTTTGAATCAGTGATCAAAACCCCCCAACAATCACCTTACTCGTTATTGATCTGTTCAGATTTTTAAATTTCTTCCTGGTTCAGTCTTTGATGTAAGTTGTATGTTTCTAAGACTCTGTCCATTTCTTCTGGGTTATCCAATTTGTTGGTGTATAATTGTTCATAATAATCTCTTATGATCCTTTGTGTGTCTGTGGTATTAGTTGTAACATTTCCTCTTTCATTTCTGATTTTGTCTTCTTTTTTTTTTCTTAGTCTAGCTAAAGGTTTGTCAATTTTGCTTATCTTTTTTAAAAAAAAGTTGAACAAAACTGTTCGTTTTTTTTCTTTTTTTCTAGTCTCTATTTCATTTATTTCTGCTCCGATTTTTGTTATTTCCTTCCTTCTGTTTTTTGGGCATAATTTATTCTTTTTCTAGTTCGTTGAGGTATAAAGTTAGGCTGTTTATTTAAGATCTGTTTTTTATTAATGCCAGTGTTTATTGCTTTAAACTTCTGTCTTAGATTGCTTTTGCTGCATTTTGGTATGTTGTTTTTCCATTTGTGTTTATCTCAAGATACTTTAAAATTTTTCTTTTTATTTCTTTGACCTATTGATTGTTCAGGAGAATACTGTTCAATTTCCACATATTTGTGAATTTTCTAGCTTTCTTACTCATTTCTAATTTTATATCATTATGGTCAGAAAAGATATTTGGTATAATTTCTGTCTTAAGTTTGTTAAGACTCGTTTTGTGACCCAGTATGTGATCTCTCCTGGAGAATATTCTGTTTATACTTAAGAAGAATGTGTGTTCTGCTGTTAGATGGAATGTTCTCTGTTAGATCCATTTGGTTTAAAGCATAGTTCAAGTCCAGTATTTCCTTATTCATACTCTCTCTTTCTGATCTGTTCATTGAAAGTAGGGTATTAAAGCCCGCTACTATTATTGCATTGCTGTCTATTTCAATTGTTATATACTGTTGATCAGTTGATCCCTTTATCATTCTATAATGAATGACCTTTTGTCTCTGTTACAATTTTTGATTTATAGTTTATTTTGTTGGATAAAAGTATAGCCATTCTTGCTCTCTTCTGCTTTACGTTTGCATAGAATTTTTTTTCCATCTCTCCACTTTCAGCCTATGTGTATCCTTAAAGCTGAAGTGAGTTTTCTGTTAGCATATGTTTGAGTCTTGTGTTTTTAATATATTTACTCACTCTATGTCTTTTGATTGGAGAATTTAATCCATTTACATTCAAAGTGATTACTGATAAAGACTTAACAACTGCCATCTTGTTAATTGTTTTCTAGTTCCTTTGTTCCTTTCTTCTTGTGCTGTCTTCCTTTGTGATTTGATAGTTTTTCTTAGCAGTATTCTTTGATTCTTTTCTCTTTATCTTTTTATATCTGCTATAGGTTTTTGCTTTGTGGCTTCCTTGAGGTTTACATAAAACATTTTATGATTATAACAGTCAACTTTAAGCTAATAATTTGATTCAGTTGCATGCAAAATCTCTATTCTTTTACACCCCCCCTTCAATTATGTTATAGATGTCATAATCTTTTTATGTTGTGTATTTAACAAATTATTGTAGCTATAGATATTTTTGTCTTTCAATCTTTATACTAGTTAAGTGATTTATACACCATTACAATAGTAGAATCTTCTGAATTTGATTACATACTTATCTTACTAGTGAGTTTTATACTGTTATATATGTTTTTATGTTACGAATTATTGCCCTTTCATGCTAGCTTGAAGGACTCCCTTTAGCATTTCTTATAAGGCAGTGTGGTAGTGATGAACTCCTTCAGTGTTTGTTTTTTTGGTTTTTGTTTGTTTGGGAACGTCTTTATGAAGGACAGCTTTGCTGAATATTCTTGGTTGGCAGTTTTTTTCTTCAAGCACTTTGACTATATGTATGCTATTCTGGTGCAAGGTTTCTGCTGAGAAATCTGCTGATAGCCTTATGTGGGTCCCATGTATAAGTTTTTTACTCTTGCTTTCAAAATTCTCTGTCTTTGATTTTTGACAGTTTTATTATAATGTCTCTCAGTGGAGTCCTCTATGGGTTGAATATGTATTGGTACCTATGAACATCACATGCCTGGATGACCATCAATTTCTCTCCCCAGATTTGGAAAGTTTTTAGCCATTATTTATTTAAACAAGCTTTCTACCCCTTTCTCTCCTTCTAGAACTCTCATAATGCAGCCATCATTACCCTTGATGCATAGTTAATGTAGGCTATTTTTCACTTTTTTTTCCCTCTGCCCTGATAATTTCAAGTAACCTCTCTTCTAGTTCTCAGATTCTTTCTTCTGCTTGTTCATGTCTGCTGTTGATATTCTCTGCTGCATTTTTTTTCATTTTATTCATTGTATTTATCAGCTCCAGTATTCTCTTTGGTTTTTTGTTGTTGTTGTTGTTTTTGTAATTTCTATCTCTCTTTTGGACTTCTTATTTTGATCATGTATTGTTTTCCTGATTTGTTGAGTAGCCTTTCTGGGTTCTCTTGTAGCTTGCTGAGCTTCCTTAAAACAATTACTTTGAAATCTTTGTCAGGCAGTTCATAGATCTGTTTCTTTGTGGTCAGTTACTAGAAAATAATTGGGTTCCTTTGGTGGTGTCATGTTTCCTTGATTTTTTTCACTTTTGTTGAAGCCTTGCATTTATGCCTGCCCATTTGATGGAGTGGTTTTGGTCGGGAAAGACCTTTACCTGTGGGTAAGTGTGAGGGTGCCAGCTGAATAGGCTGTGGCAGTTCTTACTCTGGGGAAGATCCAGGGGTGTAGTCTTTGTGTAGCTCCAACAGCTGAGATCAGTGTTAGTGAAGATTGCAGGGGTCCTCAATGGCCAAGGCAGCAAGTGTCCATGGGGCTGTTAAGGGCTGTTGGGGACCTTCTGGTCTCTTTTTCTCCCACAGGAGTTGTTGTGGCCAAGGGGATCTCTCTTGGCACCAGGTTCAGCTCACAGGTGTCCTCTTAATCATGGTAGTACTGATGAGTGCCCATGGAGTAGCCATGGAGCTAGGGTCTGGAGCTCAGGCACACACAAAGCAGCTGCAGAGCTGGAGTCTGAAGTGTAAACACTTACAGAGCAACAGTGGTTCTGGAGTCCAGAACATTTGTGGGATTAGGGGGTTGTGGCAGCCCTGGTCATGGGGCAGTGCAGCAGTAGCTCTTTCTTGCTGAGGACAGAGCAATGTCTCCCTCTCCAGGGGCCCTGTGGCAGTGATGGCTTTTGGTGAAAGCTGCTGTTGTCCTCTGCAGAGCACGCCACTGGAGTTTGTCCTGATGAATACTTATGGGGTCCTCCTTTGTGAAAGCTGTCATGGGTGCTATTGTCCTCAGTTGAAGAGCCTGCCTAGGTCCTCCACAGAGCAGACCACACTGGGCACTGCAGTGGTCCTACCACATGGCTGATACTGATAGCCTCTACCCTTCTTTGTTCCTGGCTGTCTCTAGATGTCTCAGCTAAGCCTGTCTCCCTAGTGATCCTTCTGTATGGTTGATCCCCATTTTTTGCTTCATTGTGCTGCTGTAGGATCTCAGTTCTGCATGAGCCTCCTGGGGATATTTTCCTTCATGGATAGTTGTCTATTTCTTGTTTTTTGTTGGGGGTATGAAGGCTGGTATCTCCTACTGCACCATCTTTCTAATGCCACCCCTCAGAATACTTTCTGTCTTGTTACTAATTTGCTTTGCATCTTTGACCTTTTTACTATTTAGCCCATCCTTTATTTTGTTTATCTTAACAGTCATTTGACATTCAAAAACTTAAATAGTGCTTTTATCGTAGATCTTCATTTCACAGTGATAGTAGCAGTAGCCTCTGAGTGCTTTAGAGACATTATATTGTTTACTTATCATAGCCACCTTATTGACATAGGTACTATTGTTATCCCTTTTCTACAGATGAAGAAACTAGAGCACAGAGAGACCATGAGTTGTTTGCCAAACCAAGGTCACATAGCAAATAAGTATGGAACTAAGATATTCAAACCCAGGCAGTATGATTCTAACACTCGTAGTCTTAACCTCTAGGATATGCTTCCTTTCAGGCTGCTGTGGCTTATCTTATTTCTGAAGATATTCCTATTTCTGTTTTCTATGGTATTAGTTCTTCCACTCATTGATTTCGATGCTTAGATTTCATATTGTCTACTTTTCTTAAATGTTCGGTTTTTGGATGTGTGCTTATTTTTGTATTTGATCAAGTCTGTCTACAAATACTACAGTGTTTGTATCTAGTGATTATGGGAGGGAGAGTCATGGCTTGCTATTGGGAAGGATATATCAAGCTGAATTTGGATATGAGGATTCCTATTCATCTTCTTTCTGTCAAGCACTATTCCACTTTTTGAATCACTTGTCTACGTGTATTGCAGATACCTTTGAGGCCCACTTCCTTGCTTGGCAATGGTAGGGCGAGGGGATCCACCTCCCTGGCTGTTCCTAATGCTCATTACCCTGAGGATTGCTGCAGGATTTTCTCTTGCCCCCCTGCCCCATAACAACTTTATACTAAACATGGAACATCCTGGAAACTCCTCCCATTCCCCCACCCCCCCCAACACACACACACATACCATAGTTTGCAGTTTACTTCTGGTTGCAGTTTGGGCTGTGGCTTCTTCCATCTCATTTCTTCTCATTTGGTTTTTTTGTCTTTCGTTGATGAAATTTCTCATTCGTTAAGGTCATGTTCTTGTTTTAAAGTGCTGTTACAGTTCATCTCCCATGGTTTTAGTGCTATTATAACTTATTCTTTATTTCTGTAATTTTTAGGGTTATAGGATTGGAGGCAATTATGTTGAATGTGCATCCTTCATTTTGATGCTATTTTCTGTCAGTGATTTTTAATCTTTTGAGAGTCATTGACTTCTTTGACCATTTGGTAAATTGTATGTACCCTCACTTTTTAAAAATTCAGATGCATAGCTGTCTACCATCTGTACCCCAGGCAGTGGCCAAATTTTGAGCATTACTGGTTCGGTGAGTTGTTTTTTTTTGGGGGGGGGACTTTGTTTTTAGTTATATTTAGAGGTATTTGCCTATTTCTTGGAAAATAATGTGTTACTTAGGTTTAAGGAAAATTGTTATAAAAGATGTATTTATGTAGCCATAGAGCTATATATAAAGAGTTAAATATAAAGTATAATATTAGAAAGATAGAGCTATTTTTTTCTAGTAAAGTTTTATAACGTTTCTTTTTTTCCTGTTTTCTCTAGGTTTAATTATAGATCAACACATCATCTTGCATCTCATGGGTTCTATGAATTTTTAAATTGGTTTGATGAAAGAGCATGGTATCCACTAGGAAGAATAGTCGGTGGTACTGTAAGTATATTTGCAGTTATTTATGTTAATCTTAAAATCTTGCAGTTATTTGAGTAAATCATTAATCACTAAGGTGGTGGCAATTCTTGAAAGCTTTGTATAGTTAACTAACACATTTTTCTGTGGCTGATTAGTATTTAACTTGCTAAATCTCTTTTCTTGACCCTCTTCTTCCCACTCTCACCCCCCAACCTGTTTTTGGGTTACCTCATACTAGCCACTATTTCTGACAGGTGGATCTCTTGTCACACATTTAAGTTCAGATTATTTGTATGTTTTTGTCTTGTTCTATAACAACTTTATTGAAAAAAAATTATTGGAAGGAAATAGAAATGTAGAAGAATCAGATAATTCTAATTTTCCAGGTCCCAATTACTCGAGGTAATTGAGTATTGATCATAGTTCATGGGGAATTATAATGTCCAGAAGATGATATAAGAGAAAATATTTTTAGGATTTGGGATGTAAGGAGAATCCTGAAGAGAAAATGAAAGACAAGACACCTATTTGGGCAATATATATGTGTAGTATTTTTTTCTGGATCAGTTTTGTCAGAGGTTTATCAATTTTAGTAGATTTCTTAACCCAAAGAAACTTTGACTTTGTTGATTATTAAATATTTGCTTTCTCTTATGTTAATTTCCATTTATTTCCTTCCTCCCACTTTCTTGAGTTTGTTTTGATGTTTTTATCTGTCTTCCTGATACAGTTTGCTCAGTAATTTTCAACATTTCTTTGTTATTAGTGTATTCATTTTGAAGCTTTAAATTTCCCAATAATCAGTTTTAACTACATTGCATAAGTTTTGATATGTAGTATTTTCATTATTGTTCAGGTCAAAGTGTATTTTAATTTCCACTATAATTTGCCCTGATTCATGGGTTACTTGGGGTTGTATTTAAGTTTTAAACATAATAGAATTTCCTAGTTATCTTTTTTTTTGCTTTATACTTCCAATATATTATGGTTAGAGAACAAATTCTGTAATTTTAATCTTTGAAATTATTTGAGACATGATTTGTGGCCCAAGATATAGCCAACTTTTATAAATGTTCCCTCTGTGTTTGGAAAGGAATATGTTCTCCATGGTCGTCAGATGTTGTGTTTATAATCTGTGTTTATAATTTGGATTACCTCATACTAGCCACTATTTCTGACAAGTGGATCTCTTGTCACACATTAAGTTCTTTGATGTAAACAGAGAGAAAGATACAGGAGAATAGTCATGAATTAGGGTGAATTAGAAAGAATTGTGAGAGATGTGGTAGATGGCTGTATCTGTACTTCTTGTGGGGTGAATGCTATCATATACTTCATTGTACTAGTCTTTGATTACTATAGTTTGTTTCCTGGTGTGTTTATAAATTTTTACCTTGAATTCACCCTCAATGAAGGCTTGTTTTCTGAGACTTGGTGTTTGGGACCATCCTTAAAATCTTTCTCATTTGCCTTTGCTGGAGCCCTTAGAGGTCTTACTGCTTTTAGGACAGTTTTTAGAGGTTATTTCTCAGCTTGATGTTTTTTATACATGAAGTTGTTACAAATGTGGAACCCATATTCACCCATGTGATGAATGAGTTTCTTATTTCTTGTTTTGTTTCTATTCAAAGCTTTGGAAGTAAGGCAAGAGTTCCTGACTGTTTCCCTTGATGGATGGGTAGAACTTGTCTAGTCTAGTTTCATAAACGGGCCCTGGCTTTGTGCTGGGAATTAGGCCTTTTCTTTGATCCCTGTGGTGAGTAGTAACTACCCCCCAACCTCGAGTACCTATATATCAAGCCTGCTTTGTTTTTTCTCTTTTTAGATTCCAACGACATCAGTACCTAGTTTGAATTTCTTCTTTATGTTTGGAACCTGGAGGGTTCCCTTCCTTTTGAGCTTAAATATGCCTTTTTTGTTGTTGGGTGGTTTTATTTGTTTGTTTAGAGTTTTTTGGTCCTTTCATCTAGTACTTCTACATATTTTGGCTGTATTTCATATGCCAGTTCAGTCTGCCATATTTAGAGTATTTTCAAATTCATTTCCATTTTCTTTGAATATTGCTAACAAAATCATACACTGAGGCCTGGTATCGTATATGAAATGGAACAAAATTTTGATTTTTAAGAATGGTGATGATTGCCATACTTTTTCCCCCTTCCATTATCCTATTCGCCTTCTGTACCTTCTATCAAGCATTCATTTTGTGTCAATCATTGTTCTCTGGATGCTGGGGAAATTTTTCTTGCTATTCTGGAGCTTATATTCTTGTGAGGGTGTTTAGTTAATAGACAATAAATAAGTAAAATAAATAGTATGTGAAATGGTGATAAGTGCTATGGAGAAAAAGCAAGGGAGTTGGGTTAAAGACCATGGGGAGTTCGCAAGTTTAAATAGGATAGCTAGGAAAGGAAATTTATAACATTCTTTGTAGTTTCAGTGATGGAAAAAGAAAAAGAATCTTTTAGGATTTAGATAAGGATGGAAATAAAAATACACATTTTAATCACTGAAGAAGAGCTCAGAATTAATGTCCTATTTCTTGTTCTTTGAATCCTCTTAATGTTTTATGTTCTCTTTTAGAGGGAGGGTGAAGAATATAACTGTTAACTGGCCTATTCTAGTTTATTATTTCCTTTCTATCCTTAAATATTTAAAGAAGTGTAAAAAGGTCTAACCTTCCAGGAGTCTGAAAATATTATATCTGAATTCACCAACTAACTAGTCCTTCTTTTCCTAGCTAGAATTGTTTACTTTCCAAATCTTGAATTTGAAAGAAGGGAAAAATCATTTATAAATACCACTTAAATAATATTGCACATAACTTTCTTTCATCTTCCATCCTTTTCTCAGTCCCTTGAACACAAGTATAGGTGATGTTGGAGCACATTAAAACTCCAAACTTAAGGATATGTTAGATTAGGACCCTGTTTTATAGTGAAAAGATAAGTGGGATCAATAAGAAAGTTACCTAGTTTTTCATTGTTAAACCTCTTCACTTTTAATCATTCATTCAATATGATCTTTCTTCTTTTGCTTAAATATGTATCTCTGAATATCAGATTTTTATTTGTATCTAATCCAAAAGAACATTTAATTTTGTAATGTGTGAAGGCAAACTATTGTAAGAGCTTATTCTCAAACTTACTATAAACAATATGTAATAATAAAGAAAGGAGCTTATGTTAGTGTTTTCAGCTACCTCATTTTATATGTAATTAAATTGTCCTCTTTTTTTCTTCCTAGGTTTACCCAGGGTTGATGATAACAGCTGGCCTTATCCATTGGATTTTAAATACACTGAACATAACAGTTCACATAAGAGATGTATGTGTGTTCCTTGCACCAACTTTTAGCGGCCTTACATCTATATCTACTTTCCTGCTTACCAGAGAACTTTGGAACCAAGGAGCAGGACTTTTAGCTGCTTGTTTTATTGCTATTGTACCAGGTTACATTTCTCGGTCAGTAGCTGGATCCTTTGATAATGAAGGCATTGCTATTTTTGCACTTCAGTTTACATATTACTTGTGGGTAAGTAAAACTTAATGTTTTGTTATCGTTAATACCCATGAACTTCCTGCTGAAATGCTTTTGTGCAGCATTTGTCTTTTATCAATTATAGTTGTATACAGAGAACTCTGTTACTGTTTGTAACAAGTAAGTCATAGCTCCAATAAAGAGGCTATCAAAAAATGAGCTCTTGATTTTGTTTCTTTTGTAAGGGAGAGAGGAGTCAAATACTTAAGAAAATGAAATGTGGTTCAGTGGCTTAGGATATTGAATTATGTTTGCAAAACTTGTATTATTTTACTCTTGCAAAGTTATTTCTTCCTTCCCAATCTGTATACCTTCTATTTCCTTTTTTTGTGTTACTGTATTAGCTACTAATTCCAGTATGATGTTGAAAAGGAGTAGTGAGAGGAAACATCCTTGCCTTGTAGGTAATATTTATCAAGTTGAAGAAGTTCCACTCTATTTCTGTCAATAGTTTGCTGAGAGATTTTATCATGAATGGATGTTGGATTTTGTCGAATGCTTTTTCTCTATCTATTGATACACAGTTAACCCTTGAACAACACGGGTTTGAACTCTGCAGGTCCACTTATACACAGGTTTGTTTTTCAGTAAATACATACTACAGTACTACATGATCCAAGGTTGGTTGAATCCATAGATGTGGAACCACAGATTATGTAGGGCCTACTGTCAAGTTATATGTGGATTTTTGATACCAAGTGGGGGTGAGGGGGTCACTGCCCCAACCCCTGCCTTGTTCAAGGGTCAACTGTAGTTACATGATATATTTCCTTTGACTTTTTGATGTCATGAATTACATTAATTGATTTTCAAATGTTGAGCCACTATGTCATACCTGGAATAAATCTCACTTGGTCATGATATTGATATATAATTCTTATAATACGTTGTTAGACTTGATTTCTTAATGTCTTGTTGAGGATTTTTGCATCCATGTTAATGAGAGAGATCTTGGTCTATAGTTTTCTTTTCTTGTAATGTCTTTGATTTTGGCGTTAGGACAATGCTGGCCTTGTAGAATGAGTTAAGAAGTATTCCCTCTACTTCTGTTTGCTGAAAGAGGTTGTAGAGTATTGCTTTTTTTTTTTTAATGTTTGGTAGAATTCACGAGTGAACCCACCTTGGCCTGGTGCTTTCTGTTTTGGAAGGTTATTAATTATTGATTGATTCCATTTCTTTAATAGAGTGCTATTCAGATTGTCTGTTTCTTCTTGTTTGAGTTTTGGGAGATTTCTTTCACAGAATTAGTCCATTTCATTTAGGTTATCAAGTTTGTGCACATAGAGTTGTTTATTGTATTCCTTTATTATCCTTTTAATACATGTCCGTGGGATCTGTAGTGATTGTCCTTCTTTTATTTCCAATATTAGTATTTGTGTCTTCCTTTTTTCTTAGCCTGGCTTAGAGGTGTATTGATTTTTGTTCATCTTCCAAAGAACCAGTTTGTGGTTTCATTGATTTTTCTCTATAAATTTCCTGTTTTCAACTTCATTGATTTCTGCCCTGATTCTTACTTCTTTTCTTCTGCTTCCTTTGGATTTAAATTGCCCTTCTTTTTCTAGTTTTCTAAGGTGAAAACTTAGATAATTGTCTTAGATCTATCTTTTCTGTATATACATTCAGTGCTGTAAATTTCCCTATGAGCACTGCTTTCTCTACATCCCACAAATTTTGGTAAGTTGTATTTTCATTTTAATTTAGTTAACAATATTTTAAAATTTTTCTCGAGATTTTTTTATTTGACCCATATATTTGTTTAAAGGTATGTTGTTTAATCCCCATTTATTTTGAGATTTTCCAGTTAATTTTCTGTTACTGATTTTTAGTTTAATTCCATTGTGGGCTGAGAGCAACACCTTACATGATTTTTATTCTTTCAAAATTGTTAAGATGTGTTTCATGGCCCAGATGTGGTTTACCTTGGTGAATGTTCCATGTAGGCTTGAGAAGAATATGTATTCTGCTGTCCTTGGATGAAATCGAGTTTAGATGTCCATTATATCCAATATCCAGTTGATCGGTGGTGGTGTTGAGTTTCATGATTTTCTTAAATCATGAAAATCTTACTGATTTTCTACCTGCTGGATTCATCCATCTCGGGGGGCGGTTTAAGTCTCCATTTATGGTAGTGGATTCATCCATTTACCCTCGTGGCTCTATCAGTATTTCCTCATGTAGTTTGACACTTTGTTGTTAGGCACATGCACTTTAAGGATTATGTCGTCTTTGAGAATTAATCCTTTTGTCATTGTGTAATGCCCTTGTTTGATCACTTCTTTGCTTTGAGGTCGGCTCTATCTGAGATTAATATTGCTACTCTTGCATTCTTTTGATTAGTGTTAGCATGGTGTATTTTTTGCCATCTATTTATTTTAAAACTATATGAATCTTTATATTTAAAGTGGGTTTCTTGTAGACAACATATAGTTGGGTCTTGGATTTTGATACACCCTGACAATTTGTTTTTTTAAGTTGTGCATTTAGACCATTGATGTTCAGATGGCTGTTATTAGTTGGATTAATATTTACCATATATGTTACTGTCTTCTAGTTGGAACTCTTTAGTTCTTTGTTTTATTTTTGTTCTATACTCTTTTTTTTTTCTACCTTTTGTCGTTTTTTTTGTTTTTGTTTTTGCAGTACGCGGGCCTCTCCCTGCTGTGCCCTCTCCCGCTGCGGAGCACAGGCTCCGGACGCGCAGGCCCAGCGACCATGGCTCACAGGCCCAGCCGCTCTGCGGCACGTGGGATCCCCCCAGACCGGGGCACGAACCCGCGTCCCCTGCCCCGGCAGGCGGACTCTCAACCACTGCGCCACCAGGGAAGCCCCCCTTTTGTCGTTTTAACTAAGCATTTTATATGTTCAATTTTCTCTCTTTTTCTGGCATATCAGTTATACTTTGTTTTATAACTTTTTAGTGGTTGCCATAGAGTTTGCAACATACATTTACAGCTAATCCAAGTTCACTTTCAAAGAATACTATACAGGCATATTCTCATTTTATTGTACTTCACAGATACTGCTTTTTTAGAAATTGAAAGTTTGTGGCAACCCTGCATCAAACAAGTCTGTCAGTGCCATTTATCCAACAGTATTTTCTCACTTTGTGTCTCTGTCACATTTTGGTATTTCTCACAATATTTCAAACTTTTTCATTATTATATTTGTTATGGTGATCTGTGATCAGAGATCTTTGATGTTACTATTGCAAAAAGATTACAACTCACTGAAGGCCCAGATGATGGTTAGCATTTTTTAGCAATGAAGTACTCTTTAATTAAAGTATATGTGTTGGTTTTTTAAAGCATGATATACTCTTTTTGTTTAATTTATTTAATTTATTTATTTTTGGCTGCGTTGGGTCTTTGTTGCTGCACGCGGGCTTTCTCTAGTTGCAGCGTGTGGGGGCTACTCTTCGTTGTGGTGCGCGGGCTTCTCATTGCGGTGGCTTCTCTTGTTGCGGAGCATGGGCTCTAGGTGTGTGGGCTCCAGTAGTTGTGGCTCATGGGCCCAGCCGCTCCACGGCATGTGGGATCTTCCCGGATCGGGGCACAAACCCGCGTCCCCTGCATCGGCAGGCGGACTCTCAACCACTGTGCCACCAGGGAAGCCCCATAATGTACTCTTAATAGACTACAATTTAGTGGAAACATAGCTTTTATATGCCCTGGGAAACAAATTCATGTGACTTGCTTTACTGCAATATTCACTTTATTGTGGTGGTCTGAAACCAAACCCACAATATCTCTGAGGTCTGTCTGTATCACTTTATAGGCAGTGAGTACCTTATAATAACAAAATAATCCTAATTCCTCCCTCTTGTCCCTTGTATCATAACTTGTCACTCATTTCACTTTTATATGAGCATACATAATAGAATACATTGTTGGTATTATTATTTTCAACAGACTTTTCTGTTTGATAAATTAAGAATAAGAAAAGTAAAAGTTTTAAATTTACCATTACTTCATCTTTGATGCTCTTCCTTTCTTCATGTAGATCTAAGATCCTGATCTATGTTATTTTCCTTCTTGTTAAAGAACTTTTAGCATTTATTGTAAGGCAAATCTGTCAACAAATTCCCTCAATTTTTGTTTGTCTGAGAAAGTCTTTATTTCTCCTTTAACTTGGAAGGATAATTTCACAGGGCACAAAATTCTAGATTGGAGGTTTTCTTCTCTCAATACTTTAAATATTTCACTTTTTGTCTTGCTTGTATGGTTTCTGAGTAGAAGTCATGTAATCCTTATCCTTGTTCTTCTATAGGCAAGGTGTCTTTTGCTCTGGCTTCTTTCAGGATTTTTTTCTTTATCTTTGATTTTCTGTAGTTTGAAAAAGGTATGCCTAGTTGTGGTTGGTTATTTTGGCATTTGTTGCTTAGTGTTTGAGCTTTCTGGATCTGTAGTTTGATGGCTGACTTTATTGGGAGAAATTATCAGTCATTATCATTTCAGATATTCTGTTCCTTTTTCTCCTCTCCTTCTGGTATTTCTATTACATGTATATTATACCTTTGTTGTTGTTCCACAGACCTTGGATATTCTGTTTTATTTTTTTTCTAGTCTTCATTCTTTTCAGTTTTGGAGGTTTCTATTGATATAGCCTCTAATTCAGAGATGATTTCCTCAGCCATGGCCAGTCTATTCATAAACTCAGCATAGGCATCCTTCATTTCACCTGTAGCCTCTTTTTTTTGTTTTGTTTTTTGTTTTGTTTTGTTTTTGGTTCTTAGGATTTCCAGCTCTCTGCTTACATTTCCCATTTATTCTTGCATGCTATCTCCTTTATCCATTGGAACTCCTAGCATATTAATCATAGTTTTAAATTCCTTGTCTGATACTTTCAGAATCCTTGCCATATCTGGTTCTGATGCTTCCTCTGTTTCTTTAAATTGTGGTTTTTTGCCTTTTGGTATGCCCTGCAATATTGTCTTCATAGCCAGACATGATACACTTGGTAAAAGGAATTGCTGTGAATAAGCCTTTAGTAATCAGGAGGTAAGGTATAGTCCTATGATTAGGTCTAAGTCTTTTAGTAAGTTGGACTGTGAACTTTACAAAATGTTTCTTTTTTCTCTCTCCCCGCTTAGGTGGGAAAGGATGGCTAGAGCTGACTGGAGTTATGTATTTCCCTTCCCCAGGTCAGTTAGGCTCTGATAACACCCCAGCTTGTCAGGCTCTGGCTAATAGTTTCTTCTGAGGACAGGCCTTGTTAAGAACAGAATGCCTTTGCATTTTTCAAAATGGTTTCTGTTCCGCTCCCTGTGCCAGAAGCAACAAAGGGATTTTGCTTTTCCATATATTTATTGTGAGAACCTGATTAAGATCTTCAAGGCAAGTCCAGCATAATTGTGGGGACCACCATATGACTTAGTCCATCCTGGAGTTTTTAAGTCTCCACACTGAGACTTAGGTTTTCCTACCCACCTCCCTGCCCCCAGTTATTTGCAGTATTGATTCCTGCATGTGTGTCTCTCCATTGTTGCGAGCAGCAGTTTGTCCTGTGTCTTCCCCTCACTCACAGATCCAGGAAGAGTTGTTGATTTTTCAGTCTGTTCAGCTTTTTACTTGTTAGGACTGAGTGGTGACGTCCAAGCTCCTTACATGTAGAACCAGAAACCAGAAATCTATTTATTGCTAAGCTATCTAAACTTAATGTTTTTCCTGCAAGGGAAAGGATGCTCCTTAGTACTAGCTTCAATTTAAACCTTGCATATATTTAATTGTTTTCTTCTTTATTATTTTAGCCTATGTTCATACTATTTCAGTGTTGGAAATTGCTCCAAATTTTTATTGATCCAAAATATATGAATACTCATATATTTTTAGGTAGCTAGGTGAATGGTAGCAAAATGGTAGCATTTTTCTCTTTTGTATTTTACATCTTTTAAAGCTCTTTAGCTTGTGGATATTTTTGCTTTGGCAAGGAATTTCAGAGGAGAATTGTTGCAGTCAATCAACATAGACAGTTGCTTGATCTTGAGTTTAAGAGAGAAGAAAGAAAAGCACCCATGCTGATGAAGATGATGACAAGCAGCCGGATGCTGCTGATGCTGTTGTATTCACCAAAAAATGTTTAAAAACAACTGAGAAAAACCCTTAAAATTTGGAATATCCTTTTGAGGTCTTTTAACTAGTACTTAGTATTTAAATTACATATTAAGTATATATCTTGACAATACATATGAATGGATGGAGCTTGACAGTATAATGCCAAATGGAAAAATAAGTTAAGGTAGAATACATACAGTAATTTTAAATAGTACAGACCATATTGTGTACTGTTTGTTTATACCTGTTTGTAATGAAAGTATAAAAATATGGCATTTATCCATATATATACCAGCTTTGATAGTGGTTACTCCTGAGTATGGGTGGGTGATATTGAGGAAGAAAGTATGAAGGGAGATTCAACTATGTCAGTTAAAAAAAAAATTTTTTTTTAAATAAAATCATCCAAAGCAAATATATGTTTGAAACATTTTGTAATAAATTTTTTAATAATATATTCTGTATGTTGGAAATTTAGAAACATAGAAAACTAATGTAAAGAAGCCATCACCCAGGTGTTACTACATTTGCATTTTGTCATATTTTTTAAATTTTGTATGCTTTTATGAAATGCAAAACTGGTATTGTTTATATATAGTTTTTTTATTCTTTATATTCTTTTAACATAGCATGAGTCTGAATCATTGCAGGAGTGCCTTAACTGGCATGTTAATTACCTTTCAACATTTTTTAAAATTTCACTGTAAGAAATTGAGACAAAATTCATGTAACATAAATTCACTATTTCAACCATTTTAAAGCATACAGTTCAGTGGTTTTTAGTATCCACTGTGTACCTACAGAACATTTTATCACCTCCTAAAGAAACCTTGTACCTCCCAATTATGCCTTTCCTCCATTAATTTAATTTCTGTTTAAAGACTTACCTATTCTGGACATTTCATGTAAATAAAACCCGCATTAAAAAAAGTGACCTTTTATGTATGGCTTCATTCCCTTAGCATAATCATTCATATTTTTGACATGTATCAGTACTTCCTTTTTATGGCTGAATAATCCATTGTATGGATAATACCACATTTTTTATTTTTTATTTTATTTTATTTTTTTGCGGTACGCGGGCCTCTCACTGTTGTGGCCTCTCCCGTTGGTGGAGCACAGGCTCCGGACGCGCAGGCCCAGCGGCCATGGTGCACGAGCCCAGCCGCTCCGCGGCATGTGGGACCTTCCCAGACCGGGGCACGAACCCGTGTCCCGATGCAGGCGGACTCCCAACCACTGCGCCACCAGGGAAACCCAATACCACATTTTTTAAATTCACCATTAGTTGATGACATTGACTATTATGAATAGTGCTGTTAATGACATTTGTGTACAAGTTTTTATGTGGACATATATTTTCATTTCTCTTCCATATATACCTAAGAGTGGAATTATTGGTTGACGTGATAACTTTGTGATTAACTTTCTGGGGAACTGCCAGACTGTTTCCCACAGTGGTTTCCCAGTTTTACATTTCCACTGGCAATGTACGAGGGTTTTAATTTCTCCTAATCCTCGCCAATACTTGTTTTTTTTCCTAGTTTTTTTGTTTTACTTGCCTGTTGGTATGAAGTGGTATCTCATGGTTGTTGCTTTTGTTTTTTTGTGTGTTTTTTTAATTGTGATAAAATACATGTAACATAAAAATTACCATCTTAACTATTTGTGAGTGTAGAGTCCAGTGTTGTTAAATAGATCATAATGTTGTGCAATCACCACCACCATCCATCGCCATAGTTTTTCATCTTGTAAAACTTGAAACTATATCTATTAAACAATAACCCCCCATTTTAACTTTCCCCAGCCCCTGACAACCACCATTCTACTTTCTGTCTCTATGATTTTGACAGCTCTAAGTATTTCATGTAATTGGGATCATACAGTTTTTGTCTTTTTGTGACTGGATGATTTCACTTAATGTCCTCAAGGTTCATCCATGCTCTGGCATATGTCAGAATTTCCTTCCTTTATTAAGGCTGAAATAATGTTCCATTGTATTTATATACCACCTTTTGTTTACCCATTCGTTGATGGACACTTTGGTTGCTTCCATCCTTTAGCTATTATGAGTATGTTGCTATGAACATAGGTATACAGATATCTCTTAAAGACCTTGCTTTCAATTCTTTGGGGTATATATCCAGAAGTGAAATTGCCAGATCATGTGGTAATTCTATTTTCAATTTTTTGAGGAACCACCATATTGTTTTCTGTAGCAGCTGTACTATTCTACATACTTATTAGCAGTACACAAGGGTTCTAATTTCTTCACATCCACATCAACACTTGTTTGTTTGTTTGTTTGTTTTGGATAGTAAGCCGTCTTAACAGGTTTGAGGTGATAGCTCATTGTAGTTTTGATTTGCATTTCTCTAGTGATCAGTGAGGTTGAGCATCTTTTCATGTGGTTAATGGCCATTTGTATATCTTTGGAGAAATGTTTACTCAAGTCCCTTGCCTAGTTTTGAATTGGATTTTTTGGTTTTCGGTTGATGAGTTTTAGGAGTTCTCAATATACTCTCAATAGTAATCCTTTATAAGTTACATGATTTTCAAATGTTTTCTCTCATTCTATGGATTGCCTTTTTCACTCTGTTAATATTGTCTTTGAGTCACAAAATTTTTAATTTTTCATGAAGTCCAATTTGTCTATTTTTTCTTATATTGCTGTGCCTTTGGTGTCATATCCAAGAGATCATTGCCAAATCTAATGGCATGAAGCTTTTGCCCTGTGTTTTCTTCTAAGAGTTTTATAGTTTTAGGTCTAACATTTAGGTGTATTTGAGTTAGTTTTTGTATATGCTGTTAGGTAAGGGTCCAAATTCATTATTTTGCACATTGATATCTAGTTTCCCCAGCACTGTTTGCTGAAGGGACTGTCCTTTCCCCATTGAGAGGACTTGGCACCCTTATTGAAAATCATTTGACCATATATGCAAAGGTTTATTTCTGGTTTCTTTATTTTGTTCCATTGGTCTGTGTGTATTATATGTATGTCTTTATGCCAGCACCACACTGTTCGATTACTTTAGCTTTGTAGTAAGTTTTAAAATCAAGAAGTGTTTGTCCTCTGTCTTTGTTGTTCTTTTCGGGATTCTTTTGGCTATTAGGGGTCCCTTGAGATTCCATATGAATTTTAGGGTGGGTTTTTTACTTCTGCAAAGAAAAAAAAAATCATTGGATTTTGATATGGATTGCATTGACTCTGTAGATCAATTTGGGTAGTATTGTCATCCTCCCATCCATGAATGACCATGAGACGTTTCCATTTGTTTGTTTTCTTTAAACAATGTTTTATAGTTTTCATCATACAAGTCTTTTACTTCATTAGTTGACTTGTATTTTATTCTTTTTGATGCTATTGGAAATTTTTTTGTAATTTCCTTTTTGCATTGTTCATTGTTAGAGTATAGAAATGCAACTGATTTTTGTGTGTTGACTTTCTATCTTGCTATTTTGCTGAGTTCATTTATTAGCTCTAACAGTTTTTTGTGTATGTGGAATCTAGTGCTTTCTCCCTATGAGATCATATCTGCGAACAGGGGTGATGTTACGTCTTCCTTTCCAATTTGGATGCCTTATATTTGTTTTTCTTGCTTAATTGCTCCGGCTAGAACTTCAAGTACTATGTTGAATAGAGGTGGTGAAAGTAGGCATCCTTGTCTTGTTCCTGATCATAGAGGAAAAACTTCAGTCTTTCACCACTGAATATGTTTGCTATGGGTTTTTCATATATGGCTTTTGTTATATATTAACATGTAATACATGTTATTAAGTATGTAATATATTTTATACTATATACTAGTGCATAGTATTTTGTATATTAATGTTATTTATACATTTTTTATACATGATATCTCTCAGTTGGATGAAGGTATTCCTCTAATTGGACTCCTCAGGGAAGGCCCATGAGTATCATATTCCTGAAGTCCTCGCATGTTTAAATCTGTTTTTTATAGTGTCATTTATGAGGGTTTGGCTAGATAGAAAGATCTGGGTCATTTGTTCTTTACTTGAATTTCTTGGAATTGTTGTACTATCATCATTTTGCTTGTTATTGTCAAGAACCTAATTTTATGTGTTTCATAACAAACATGATCTTTTTATCCTGAAGTAATAATTAGTTTTTTCTCTATAGCATTGAAGTCTAATGAATTTCCTAGGATATGTCCCAAAGTTGACACTTCTGGTAATGGTGACCCCTTTCAACATGTATATTGATCATTTTTATTTCTGGAAAGTTGTCTTTGATTATAGTTTCAAATATTAGTTTGTTTCACTGTTTTGTTTTTCTTGGATCTTCTTCCTGTTTGTTTGAATTCCAGTTCTATCACTCAGGGTTGTTTAAACCTCCCGAATATCTATTTCATCAACTATAAAATGGAAGTAATAATAGTACCTACCTCATATGGTTTAAATAAGTTAATGCATGTAAAGGTATAGAACATTGTAGGAACACAGAAAGTGATGAGTACATGTTTGTTATTACTTCTATTGTTACTGTCACCAAAAACAGAGCTAATGCAGATAGAATAGTACTTAGAACAATACTTACTACCATATTGCCTCCTATAGTTGTGGGTTTTTTTTTTTTTTTTTTTAAGTTTCCTCCTGTGCCTTTGTAATCAGTCCTCTCCTTAACCCGTATTACTTGCAACCACAGATCTGATTTCTGTCTGTATGACTCTGGGAGTTTCTTTTCCAGAATGCCATGTTATAGAAGCAGATAGTATGGGGTAGCCTTTTGTGTCTGACTTACTTCATGTAGCATAATACTTCTGAGAGTCATCTATGTTGTTGCATGTTTTAGTAGTTTGTAACATTTTGTTGCTGAGTAGTATTCTGTTGTATGGATGTGCTGTAATTTATTTTGTTTTCCAGCTTTTGGTAATTATGAATAAAGAGGCTATAAATATTTGCATACAGTTCTTCATATGGACATAAACTAGCATTTCTCTTGAATAAATGCCTAGGTGTGGGATTGCTGGTTTGTAAAATAACTACATGTTTAATTTTATTAAAAGCTGCCAAATGGTTTTTGCAAGTGACTATCATTTTGCATTCCCTTCATCAGAGTATGAAGAGTTGCATTCATTTTGTTTGCATCACCAGCACATAGTTTGTTCATATTTAACAGTTTTGTGGTGGTATCTCATGGTTTTAACTTACTTTTCCCCAATGACTAATATTATCTTTTCATGTACTTATTTCCCATTCCTTTTCTTCTTTGGTGAAATGTCTGTTCATATCTTTTGCCTATGTTTTGGTTGGGCTGTTCGGCTTTTTATTACTGAGTTGTAAGAGTTCTTTATATATTCTGGAAATAAGTCCTTTATCAGATAGATGTGTGTTTTGCAAACATTTTCTCCCAGTATGTGGCTTGTCTTTATTTTTTTAACATCTTTCTAAGTAGAAATTTTTAGTTTTGATCAAGTCTTCTTTACCATTTTCTCTTTTATGGATCTTGCTTTTGGTGTGTCATCTAAGAAATCTTAGCCTACCCCAAAGTTACAAACATTTTCTCATGTTTTTACTTCTAGAAACTCAATAGTTTTAGGTTTTACATTAAGATCTGTTATCTGTTTCAAGTTGATTATGGTCTGTGGTGCAGGAAAAGGGCTGAGGTTCTCTTTGGGGAGGATATTGATATCCTGTCATTCGAACATCATTGTTGAAAAGACTCTCCTTTCTCCACTGAATTACTCACCTTGATAGCCTTGTCAGAATAGGTTGACTGTATACACGTCAGTCTATTTTGGGATTCTTCTGTTTTATTGAGATCTCTATATATCTATCACCATGTTGTCTTGAAATCAGGTAGCGTGAGTGATTTAACTTTGTTCCTCTTTTCATAATTATTTTGGCTGTTCCTAGTCCTTTGCTTCATATAAATTTTAAATTGGCTTATCAACATCTACCCCAATGAGTTGGGATTTCTACTTTTATTGGGAGTACATTAAATCTATACATAGTTTGGGGAGAATTCTTATCTTAACAATATGAAGTCTTCTGATGCATGAACATGGTTATCTCTTTTCATTATTTTATTTCTCAGTTTTGGCTTTAATTTTTCTAGATTATAAATTAGTCATTTGAGACCATCTCTTCTAATATAAGCACTTAAAGGTAGAAGTTTCCCTCTAAGCACTGTTTTAGCTGCACTGCACAGACTTTTTTTGAGAAATAATATTTGCATACCATAAAATTTACCCTTTTAAAGTATACAATTCAGTGGCTTTTAGTTTATGAATAAAGTTATAACACAAATTCCAGGGTTGTAATTTTCTCACTTTAAAATTTTTCAATATTTTAATATACTCCCTCCCCTGTTCACATCTTAGAATAGGACCCACCTTGTTATTTGACCCTGTTCAAAGGTAAACCTTTTCAAAGTTGGCATGGTTTGGGGGAGGAGATTGGAGTGTATTTTGTCCCACATGTGCACTGTAACATTGAATTCAAAGCAGTGTTTCATAGTCTGTTAGAAGTCTTTTACAGCTCTAAGTGCTGTAAAACTAAGAGTGTTTTCTTTTCTTTCTCTCTCCCTCCCTTCCTTTTTTGTTTGTTTGTTTGTTTTACAATTTCCCCAAAGATTGGATGTCACTTGTAGTTTGTTTTAATGTACTAAGAGAAATAGAAGCCCATTTTGAAAGTAAAGAATTCCTTGAAATAAGCTCTATAGAAAGCATACTGTTAAATTTGAACATGGAGATAACTCTTTTAATACAGAATTACCTATAATGTTTAATACAGAATTACCTATAATAGGACTTACATCTATCATTTCTTACTCAGTTCATCTTAAAGATGACCCTTTGCTCTTGGCATAAGTATTTAGAGCTTGTGTTTCTAGAATTTTAAATTCTGTTTTCTGAAGGTGCTAATATATTTTGATTTTTCAAATGAGCATGTAAACTCTTTGATTAGTTTTTTTAAGACAATAGAGATTTGTCAACTTTTTGAACCTTCATTTATTGCACGTTGTCTTTCCAGTTCAGAGTAATTGAGAATTTTACTGACATATCATTAGGCCTTCTAGAAATTTTAAGAATATAAATTTATTGAAGATATGATTGTGGTATCTGAAAATTTCTAGGTAATGATAAGTTTTCAAAAATGGATGCTCATAATTGAGATATAGATGATCACATTCAGATGAAGAAAAACTACAGATTAAGGTGTTATGTCTAAGCAGACCTACCATGTAAAAATGTAGACTTACTGAACAAATTTATTCTTTAGTTAAAAATTAGTTAAAAATCTTAATTTGTTGATATTAATCATCTTACGATAGAAACTATTACAAATGGAAAAATAGAAGTTGTTCCTTTTAAGATGATTCTTTTTACTAAAAACTATATAATAAAAAAAAAAAAACAAAGCTATTCCTAAAATGTCTGACTACTGTCCAGTGTTATAAATGTAATATATATTAAGTGGATCCAAGTATCTGTATAATCTCATTACTCTTTCTTAAAAATAATCTTTGCTTTTTGTAATACAAGTTTACTAAACATTTAACCTTTTTTCATTCAGCAGGAATATTTATAAACTTTATTATATCAGTTGCTTGTTTGTTTTTTAGGTAAAATCTGTAAAAACTGGGTCAGTTTTTTGGACGATGTGCTGCTGCTTGTCATATTTCTATATGGTAAGATTTCATGTTTGAAACTACATGAGGGCAAACAAGTCTTTGGCAGCTGGATCAGTGACTCTTCATCATTCCCTTCTCAGCCAGGGCTACTTCCCCACTTCGTTTCTCCTGCAGTCTTTAAGATCTTTTGTTTAATGTATTCTCTTTCCTTACTACCACTCTCTTCCCTACTCCCACCTTCAGGGCCTGGTATGGACTTTTACTTTAGTGGGGAGGGTTAATACTCAACCCCTCAAACGTAATACTTGCAGCAAGTGAAACAAAAACTTTTCTTTCGAATGTACAACTTTTCCTAAATAATGATCACATTCTCTAGGTTAACCTGTAAACTACTTAACATAATTTTTTTCAACAGGTTACTTAAAATTGGGGTTCAGTATTACCTCTTTAATCTCCTGCCTTTCTTTCCCACACCACAGCCTATATAGTAGCCTTATGCTGAAAATTAATGATAATCTTAAGTAACTTTTTTTGTTTCTTAAACAAATGTCATGGAATTTGTACTTCCATATTATCCATGCCCCTTTTAAAGTGGTTAAAGGTTAGGGCACATTCTGTGCAGTTGTACTCAATAATAGCAAACCCATTCTCTTTCAAGTTTAGACTGAAATTTTGGAAATAACCAGAAGTCCTTCAGTTAGAACTGGAACTCAACCGAAGTAATGTTGTCTTTGGTGAAAAATAGCATATGACTGGAGCAGTAAACCGGTGTTCTTATGTGAACTGTAAACTGAAGACCGTTTCTTATAAATTGTTCTTCTACGTTTTAGACAAGGGCAGCGTTGTTAGAACATGTATGTTAACATATAGTCTCCTAAGGTGACTGTTGGTACAAATGGTTCTTTTAAGCTTTTAATTATTAGAGAACATGCAAGAACTTTGATCTTGACAGACCTTATTGCCTATTACTGAATGTACTTAATAAATTCTATTGGTTTGGAATAAACATTATCTTTAGAACCTTTATTGATTTAGACCAGAACATAACATACTCAATTGTCTGGTAAATAGAATTATTCTAATTTTGTGCTACAGGCGAAACATTAAACTGGGATCTTGATTTGTATCCATTGGTAGGAAGAAATTTATACCCAAGGTAGCACCTTTTGTCTTGAGGATCACAAAGCACATCCAGATCATCTGAGTATTCCTTTTAGTTGTTGACTAATGCTAACATCCATTGTTCTTATTCTTAGTGAAGTTTCTTGCAATGTATTTATCATCAAAAATGGAGGGAGTAAAAGGGTTTTTTTTTCTTTAAAAAATTGATGATCTATATTCTAAAAGTCTATCTCCATGACAGTCTTTTTATTGCCAATTCACAAATTATATTGTTCTCAGTGTTCTTATAAGTTTAATTTAATTTGACCATTTCTCCAGTGAATATATAAAAGTGTATTGGATTTATGGTATTGTGTTGTTTTACTTATCAATAAAAATAAAGAAAAATAGGTTATTTGTAGGTTACAAATCCATTTTTAAGCATCTCAAAATTGCTAAAAATCCTAGTGTTTATATTTGCTTATTATATGTTTAGATTGTCATGACATGTCATCACAAAACTTATCTATTTTAAAAAGCAAATATATAAATTATTTAACTTAGCATTTCTTTACTCATAGGTCTCTGCTTGGGGTGGTTATGTGTTTATTATCAACCTTATTCCACTGCATGTTTTTGTGTTGTTACTAATGCAGAGATACAGCAAAAGAGTCTACATAGGTAAGTGATTTGACTTCTGATAGCTGTCAACTTCTAAGAGGTGTTTCATATACGTTCTTTTCATTGAACAGACATTTCTGTTAGGTTAGTATTATTCATGAGGAGGTAAAAATAATTTTAGAGTTATTTTGCTTTTTGTATTAATAAGGAGGGTCAGGCATTTTTACTAAGTATGTTGTTACCAACTTTCCCTTAATGAGTTTTTGTTGAAATTAGTCTAGATTTAATATTTGTCAACCTTTTTTGTTAATTCGGGGGAATGGGCATTTCTGTCATTCACATATACATATTATTCAAATTCAGCTTACTGTAAGAGATAAGGATCCTTAACAGTTTAATAAACTTTTGAAAGCTCTTTCTGTATAATATACAACAGACTGTCTTAGTCCATTCGAGCAGCTATAACAAAATACCAGAGACTGAGTAGTTTATAAACAATAGAAATTTATTTCTCAGCTTTGGATGCTAAAAAATCCAAAATCAGGGAACCAGAATGTTCACATTCTTGTAAGTGCTGTTTTCCTGTTCCACAGCTGGTACCTTCTTTGTCCCCACCTGGTAGAAGGAATGAGCAAGCTCTCTGGGGCCTCTTTTAAAAGGGCACTGCTCCCTTGGAGCCCTCATTACCTAATCACCTCCCAAAGGCTACCTCCTAATACCATTTCCTTGGGCATTAGGTTTTCAACATTGAATTCTGGGGAGAAACAAACATTCGGACCATAGTAGAGACTGAGTATTTTCTCTGCACGATTTTAATTTGCTCTACAGGTTTTAAAACATATCTTTTGAATAAGATGCTTAATAATAGATGATGTCTCAAATCTTAGAGCTCATTTTCTATGAGAGAGACAGAACTTTTATGGGTTGAACTAATCACAGAGAAATTATGATCTGAAACCAGTGTCTTAGTAAAATAATATAATTCCATTATTATAATGTTGGAAAACAGTAACAAAAAGATATAAATCTTATTTACTTGATTAAAAAACATAGTAGTTTGGCAATTTCTCAAAAATTTAATCATAGAGTTACCATATGACCCACAATTCCACTCCGAGGTATATACCTAAGAGAATTGAAAATATATATTTACTTTGTAACTGCTTAGGATGTGTCTATATGAACTGTGTACTATATGCTTCCGTTATAGTCCTTACAATATTTTATTGTCTTATTTTCTGTAACAATTTTCCATGGATTCTTTGGGCTTAAGGTATATTAAAAGGGAGACTGTGACTCTGGGACTTCCCTGGTGACCCAGTGGTTAAGAATTTGCCTGCCGATGCAGGGGACACGGGTTCAATCCCATGTGCCACGGAGCAACTAAGCCAGTGGGCCACAGCTAAAAGAAAAGAAAAAATATATATTTACACGAAAACTTGTACTGTAACATTTATAGCAGCATTGATTATTCATGATAGCCAAAAAGTGAAGACAAACCAATGTCCATCAACTGATGAATGGATAAAGTGTGGTATATCCATGCAATGGGATATTATTTGGCAATGAAAAGGAATAAAGTACTGATAACATGCTACATCATGAGCCTTGAAAACATTGTGCTAAGTAAAATAAGCCAGACACAAAAGGCCATATGCTGTAGGATTCTTTTCGTATGAAGTGTCCAGTGCTGGCAAATCCATAAAGACAGCAAGCAGATTAGAGACAGGAAGTTGATTTAGTGGTTGCCAGGGGTCTGGGTAGTAGAGGAGTGACTGCTAATGGGTATGGGGTTTCTTTTGGGGGTGAGGAAATGTTCTGGAATTAGACAGTGGTGATAGTTACACAGCTTTGTGAATATAATAAAAACCACTCGATGGTACATTTTAAAAGGATAAGGTTTTTTTTGTTAGTACAAATTATATCAATTTTTAAAAGAGTATATTAATTATATTTATAGCCATTTCAGCATACTTCATAATAATCACCACTGAAATAGTACAATCTGTATGTATCAAGTTATTCTTATATAAGCACAAACTATCCTAAATTCTTCACATGTATTTAACTCACTTAGCCTTCATAACCACACTGTGAGGATAGGTACTATTACTATCCTCATTTTACAGATGAGGAAACAAGAGAAGACATAATTTGCTCAAAATCATGTAGCTAGTAATGGAGCTGAAGCCTGAACTTAGATATTTTGGCTCCATAGCCCGTAATGCAAAAAAATCACTGTAACTGTGTGCCTGCCATGTAAATAAATACCTTACTGGGGAAATATATCAACCTATGATAAATCTCTTTACCCTGAAAACACTGTAAACAATCATTGGAATCCAGAAAAGAAGATGACAGATTAAACAATAACTCTTGGCTTTTTGTTTTGGAACTATACAAGGAAAAACATTTTAAGTTAAATGCTTATGGGGAAGAACTAAGAGTTTCTTTGTTTAATTTCAAAAATTGGGGTCCTGAGAATGTAATGATCAGGAGAACAGAGTTAGGGAGAAGGTTGAGGGATAGACTTTTGTGAAATGCCCCTGAATCAGGAAGAGGAAGAACTAAAGGAAGAGTTAGAAGTAGCCAGATAAATACATTGTTAAGGAGGTCAAATGGGAGTATTTTCTACATAAAAGTTTAAAGCATGAACAGTGACCAAGTCCTCTTAAGTGTTAGCACTAAGATCAAGTAGGATGAGAGTTGAGAAAAGACCTTGTATTTGATGAATAGGATTTCTCTGGTCACTTTAGAAAAGCATACAGTTAACATTGCTTTGGTTGGCTCTTGAGAATATAAGAATATTAGAAGAGCTTTTCAGAGGGAAGAAAAATAAAATGGGTTAGGGATGTTATGGATGTGTATGAAGTTAGATTAGCAAACTCTTAGATAATTTCATGGTGTTCAAATTCTCCACCCCGCCCTCCTTGTTTCTATTTAGCTCTGGAAGTTACCAAGGAACATCACCTTATACTTTCAAATTATATTTATTTGTTTTTTTTCTGCTGTACTATCCTTGATTTCATTTTAGGTATCAGTATTAAGTATATTTGCTATTTTTAAAAGTTGTGTGTCTCTCCACTCAGGTGTTTTGAACAAGTCACTTCTTGCTGCTTTTACAAATAGAGCTTATAAAATAATAGTTTACAAGACTCATTCTCTACATAGTTTGCAATGAACAGCATCCTGGAAAAAGAAAAATTATTTTTCTCATTATGTATATCTGTTAAGTTAGTCACTGGATTTCTCTCTGCTGGTCGAGAAGAATCCGTGGAGGGTTTTTTTTATTTTTAGTTTTTGGGGGGCGTTGGGGGGGAATCTTGTGAGCTTTAATTTCATACAAGCTTCTTAGCATTTTTCACCCTGCTTATTTACCAGCATTCACAGTAGTCAAGTAGTCAAGCCGTAATAAAGTATCTTTATTAGTCAAAAGCTTCAACAGTCTTACAAGCCTTTAATCATATTTGTTAATAATAGAGCAAAATTGGTTGAATTTTAAAGTATTTCCTCACTATGTTTCTTTTGGTTAGTACTGTTTTGGTTGAGAGAGACAGGGGGTGGCAAAGGAATATTTTGCTAGCCCTTTCATTATCACCCAGGAGATAAAGCAACTCAGAAATGGTAAGGTGATTTAATGGTGGATCAAAGTTAACAGGAATATAATATTCACAAAACCTTTTCTAACTTTATTTAAGTAAAAGGAAGTATAGCAGTACTTTAAAAGCATGAAGGGTACTGTCAACGTAAGTTGTTTAAGAAGGTACTTAAAGGTTAGTTTGGGGAACAGCAGGAGCTTCTTGAAAACTTGACATTCTTTTGGAACTCGAATCAGGTCTTTCAGTGCCTTTTATTTAATAGAACAATTCATTTGTACACCTTAAGTCAAGGACAGTGGTTTGTTTCTTCTCTATATCAGTCTGGTCCCACCCCATACCCTTGGATTAAAAAAAAAATAAAGTACTTTAAAAAAAATTTTTTTTAATTTTTGGTTGCGTTGGGTCTTTGTTGCTGTGCACAGGCTTTCTGTAGTTGCGTCGAGCAGGCTACTCTTGCGGTGTGTGGGTTTCTCATTGCAGTGGCTTCTCTTGTTGTGGAGCACGGACTCTAGGTGTGCTGTCTTCAGTAGTTGTGGCACACGGGCTCAGTAGTTGTGGCTGGCAGGCTCTAGAGCACAGGCTCAGTAGTTGTGGCACACGGGCTTAGTTGTTCCGCAGCATGTGGGATCTTTCTGGACCAGGGTTCGAACCCATGACCCCTGCATTGGCAGGCGGATTCTTAACCTCTACGCCACCAGGGAAGTCCCCAAAAACATAAAGTACTTTAAGAGTGAAAAGATGTTTAGGTTCTGTTTCAGAAGATTACTATTTGTCCCAAACCCAAGAGATTTTCTTTGGTTAAAAATAACCAAACAGAATAACAGACCTTGTATATATCTTCCTAATGGTAATTTGGGGGGAATTCTGACACTTTGGAAGTATGGTCTGCTGTAGCGAAGGCCAGTAACTGTACTTCCACAGGATGGCAGTGTGATAAACATTGTCGTGATGTAATAAATGATTTACTACATTATTGGTCTTGTGCGTTTTCTTAGAGCTTACTACTTTGATGGAAGGCTTTATTCATCTGCTTTAAAGGGTAAGAAAAGTAGGTTAAGATGGATGGATAGAAGGTTGTGATAGATGTAGATAGTAGTTTGGTCAAATTTCATAAAGAATCTGGAGGAAGAATTGGTGGAGAATGATTGCCATGTGTTTGTATTGTTGAGGTCTTTTGAGAACATTAGAGAATGGTACGGGTGTTGTCAACTGCCTCTTCAATGCCCATGTCAAGAAGAGGAGCTCTCTCCCTCTAAATTTTTATAGAGCCAGGGGTTTTTCCACTAATGTCACATGTACTTGCTTCATTGTATTGTGGTTATTTGTGTACATCTCTGATTTTCCTAATTACATATCTAACTCTTAGACGATAGGTTTGATCTTAATAAGATTTTGTATTTTTAGAAAGTCTTGACCATGATAGACATAAACTTAATATTTGAATGAATTAATTAAAGAGATAATTTTTAAACACACTGTTTGATGCTGTGGTATAAAGACTGGAGAAAAACTTGTTTTCATTTTGCAGTGGAGATTGTGTTTATTTTTAAGAATTGAAAGTTACTTCACTATTTCTTAATACTCAAGTATATCTAATTCTTTTTTTCTTTGTTTTAAAACATGGGTTTGTAAATGGGATTTAAACTGAGGTATGGAGATGTATATCTAATTTTACAGGTTCAAGAAGAAGGGCAGTATTAAAAAAAGCAAGGTGAGCTTGTGACATTTTATTTTACTTGGCAGGCAGTCCTGAATTTAATAGTGTTAGAAAAACAAAATTCAACTGAGTAAATTTTAAGTATTTAATTGGCTTTATGAGTGATTCATAAGTTGAGTGGCATCACATCTAGCCAAGTAGAAAGGAGCTCCAAAGAGCCTCAGAAAGGGAAAGATTTTTATAGGCAAGACAAGGAAATTCACAAACAGAAATGCCTTTCAGGCTTAGGTAACCTACCTTTTGGGGAGGGAAGGGTCTATGTGTCAGATTACCTCATCTTTCTTTGGTGCGGGGGGGGGGGGGGTTTAGAAAGAATTACCTCATTGGTGCTGACCAGAAAATTCCACATTGACCAGTTAGGATTGCATTCCTGGGGAAGGTTGTGACTGCAATTAAGGTTATGAATTAAGTTTTGATTTTAGCCCAGGTGACTCCATTTGGGGCCTGTCATTTCTTTAACAATGGAAATATTGGTGTGTTAAAGAGTGCTGTGAAGTAGAACGTATATCCCCCTATGTAAACATCTCAGTATCAGTGACCCAAAAAAGATAAAAATAGGGAAGACATGAATCCAATTCTCTGAAAAGGAAATGGTTATCTTTGGATTATTGCATATAGCACATTTATCAGCTTTGTATCATTGGTGCATGTAAGTAGGTATAAATGAGGTTAATTTGGATAGAGGAATGTTTATAGGTAAAATATTGTTGAGAACTTGTCTGTTTCTGTTAGTTCAGATTTATTTGACATTAACCTATATTTACAAAGTAATGTTTACAAATTAAAGTCCCACCTGGCCTTTTTTATGTTTGCCGAGATTGAACTTCTTTTTCTTGAACTCATCTTCATCTTTTTATTAACTTGAACTCTAGTGTACCTACTTCTTTTTTTTTTTTTAAATTTTATTTATTTATTTATTTTTGGCTGCGTTGGGTCTTTGTTGCTGTGCGCGGGCTTTCTTTAGTTGCGGCGAGCGGGGGCTACTCTTCGTTGCAGTGTGTGGGCTTCTCATTGCGGTGGCTTCTCTTGTTACGGATCATGGGCTCTAGGCGTGTGGGCTTCAGTAGTTGTGGCTCACGGACTCTAGAGCACAGGCTCGGTAGTTGCGGCGCACGTGCTTAGTTGCTCCGCGGCATGTGGGATCTTCCTGGACCAGGGCTCGAACCTGTGTCCCCTGCATTGGCAGGCGGATTCTTAACCACTGTGCCACCAGGGAAGCCCCTCTAATTGTGCCTTTGTGTGTTCAGTATTTCTCCAGGGTTTAATTTCTCAGCTCTAGGTGTCTGAAAGACCTGTTGATCATAGAATCTTAGCTTATTATTATTGGGGCAGAAGAGGGGAGGGATCTACAAATCTTGTCTAAACTCCTCATTCTGTCGCGAGGAGACAAACTTTTGTTTTAAGTAGTTGTTCAAAGTCACACAATGACCTTTTTCCCTTTTTTTTTCTAATTCTGCCTCTGTGACTCTTCGTCTGGGTGTCTACACAGACTGATTTGTTAAAGAAACATACTGTTATTAGATAACCCATCAACCAAATTGGTTGGCAGTTCAAATATATGTGACATAGAAATTCTTATTTATATTTACTTAACTTTTATTGCATTTGTGTTCAGCTGTCTTATTGAGGGAAATTGTATTCCAACATTAATATGTCTGGAAAGTACATTGTTGGATGTGTTACTTCTGCAGCGTCCTCTAGACAACTGGTTCTCTATTAGCTTGAGGTCATCAGAAACTTTATACGTTGGTCCTTCCTATTACATTTACTTAAGCTTCTTATCCTTTTTCTAACACTGTAGTCATCTCTCATCAGACAGCTTGGAAGGCAACTTAACATTTGAACCATTAACACATAATTTACCTTCTATAAATGGATTTCTTTTAAAAGCAAATAAGCATTCTTTCTCAGCTGAGTTGAGTGAAGAGAAGCATATGCTGTGCTGTACAATGTGTAGCATACAGATATGCCTGCTATAACAGTTCTCTTGCAGTTTTTTTTCTAATAGAGTATTTTATTTGCCAACAACTAAATATTGACTGTACTTCATAAAGTATGTGAGTAAGCTTTATAAATGGAATAATCTTCACATTAACTATTTTACATGAGTTTTAACTCCATTTCTAAATAATTTTTAATTACAGTGATTCCAAATACTTTCACTGTAATCAGCTTGTCTGGTAGTGATCTGTGAACACCTAAATGCAAAAATAAGTCTGTTATACAAATTGTAGCCCCTCCCCAATTTACCTATACACTTAGGTTGATATAAGCCGAGAATAATATATAGTATATTCAGTGCCAAGAGCAAATAAGTTTCCTTTATTAGATCCTAATAAATTCAGTAACTAGTCTGTTTTATGGCTTGACTTCTGTGGACTTAGTTCTTTTGTTCTTTAATCACATAAAACTTAGTGGATAGACATAAGATTTTTTTTTAAACTGGTTAAGTACTGTACAAAAGTGGTAGGAGACTATAAATAGGGTGTGAATACTTAAAAGCTTTTGAGACAATAGCAGCTATTCGTAATATGATGATAAGTATTCATTTGGTCATGCATACTTTATTTATGGGTTAATGCCAATAGGAATGGTGTTTACTTATATATTACATAGCTTCTTGGGTTATGTCATTGATTATTAATGATAGATTGAAAAAAAACTTGATTCCATTTTCAGGAGAGTAAAACAGCACCAGTCTCCTTAAAATAATATTTTTTAAAATGGCAGAAAGAATTTCACGATTTATAATGTATGATTAACCATCAAATATGTATCAAATACAATAGTCACTTCAGTATTCTATTCTTAAAATAAGTTCAGTTAAAACTTTGCTAAAAATATATGAGTTGTGTATATATTTATGTTTGAAGTACTTATTGGTAGTAGTAAATTATCCTTGTTTCCTATTTTGTCTTTATAGCATATAGCACTTTCTATATTGTGGGCTTAATATTATCCATGCAGATACCCTTTGTGGGATTCCAGCCAATCAGAACAAGTGAACACATGGCAGCTGCAGGTATGAAAAATATTTATTTTGTTTCTTCTAAGGAATCTGTGAAGGTATGACTGGCCGATCTTCAGTGGAATGAAGGGTTCTTTTGGGGTTTTGTAGTTGTTTTTAATTTTCATTGTATTGGTTCTAAAACATCACCACTATAAAATATGAATATCATAGAGTTTATCGAGACTTTCTGATACTGTACGCCTAAAAGTGCTTATCTTGCCAGCTGTGACTGTTTTGAAAAAGCAAAACATCCTTTTTTGCAAACACTAAATAACATTTGCTTTGTATAAATTAAATAGTGTATCTGTACACTGAGTTACTGTATCACTGAGTTTTCATTTTACCAAATTTAGATGGAACATTTCATTTTTATGTTCCATACATCTCACTAAAATATTTTATCCATATCTACTAACTGGAATTAATGGCTTTCATATTGATTATAAGGTCATATAATTTCTCTCCCTAAAGCAGAGCATTTTGCCATCATTAATCTCGGTCACAAATAACAAGATACAGTGGGAGATCTGTGAATAAAACTTTATCAGAGATTCTCCACACAAGGTGCATGATCCATAGGAAGTCTGTGGGTAGTTATTTTGTTTGTAGCATTTTATAAATATCAGTATATTTAACTTTCTGAGATGATGTTCCATAGCTTTTATCATCAGATTCTCAGTAAGAATCTTGAACCATCTCCATCCCCCACCCAACTATAAACAGTAACCATATATCAGGATTCTTCTGATCCAGGTCAGTTGTATCCTTCAGTAAATCTGAGAATTATTTTTTTAATGATGTTTCTTTATTTTTTAAATTTTTTTTCCTAGAAAACATGTTGCTAAAATATGGGACAAAGGGTGGAATTTAATGTGCTGAATAGGCTTCAGTTACTGAAATGAGATTTTTCTTGCCTGGGCCATGTATGGGGAGTCTGATCATTTTGAAAAAAATATGTAACACAATTTTTTGGGTGTATTAATTGGTTAACTGTCATTTGACAAAGGAAATGTCAGATCAAATGACTAGTCTCTGATATATGAATGGTACAAGGTATTCTAAGAAGGTCTTCCAAATTAACGTTTGTAAATGTCCTTGGTAAAAATGCTTTGTTGATTACTTATATGAACCTTTTCTTTAATTAGGTGTCTTTGCATTGCTGCAAGCTTATGCTTTCTTGCAGTATCTGAGAGACCGATTAACAAAACAAGAGTTCCAGACCCTGTTCTTTTTGGGTGTATCACTAGCTGCAGGTGCTGTGTTCCTTAGTGTCATCTATTTGACTTATACAGGTAGGTGTCATCACCTGTAGGATATGAATCTTGTCTCTAGGTTATTGCAAAAGATAATTCTTTTTCAAATTTTGTACATGTTGCATTTATCCTAGTAGTTCAAATATTGTGGTTTCTTTACAAACTGTATGAAAATAATAGTCAAAGGTTCTAAAATGTGAATAGCAGTACAAATTTTGATTTTTTTTTTAACAGTATCTTAATTTTGCTGCTTCAGGTTCTGATAAATCCACTTCCAAACATCCTTCTCTTGATGGATGAATAGACCCAAAATGTATAAAATTCAAAGCTTCCAGTATTAACAGTGCAGGTTTACCCTCCCTTGTGTACATATACTCTATCTCCTGATTTTAAACAGTCAACCAGATAAGTTTCAGTCTGCTTCTGGATTCTGAGTTAATTTCTAATCCTGACTCTACTAGTCCCTAGAAATAAGTCAAATTCTTTCTGAAGGTATGTCAAATTAATGTACCAGCCTACGTCATAAAATCATGAAGAATTAATTGACAGGAATAAAAGGCACGAACGTTTAAAATCATCTTTGTGGACTGCCCTGGTGGCACAGTAGTTGGGAGTACACCTGCCAATGCAGGGGACACGAGTTCGAGCCCTGGTCCAGGAAGATCCTGCATGCTGTGGAGCAACTAAGCCCATGTGCCACAACTACTGAGCCTGTACTCTGGAGCCTGTGAGCCACAACTACTGAAGCCCTCGTGCCTAGAGCCTATGCTCCACAACAAGAGAAGCCACCGCAATGAGAAGCCTGTGTACCACAACAAGGATTAGCCCCCGCTCGATACAACTAGAGAAAGCCCATTCGCAGCAATGAAGATCCAACGCAGCCAAAAATAAATAAAAGATAAATAAATTTTTTAAAAAATTAAAATCATCTTTGTAATTTATCTAAATTTGGCATACTGGACACCTCACTTTTTAAAATTATCCAATGCTATCTTAATACCTTAGCTTTATTTTACTAGTCACCTAGAGGTTTAAGAGAGAATTGGAAAACGTTCTACAATTTTATCTGTCAACTTGTTGTATTTCTCTGGAAATGTAATGTCCATGGATTTTTTTTTATTTGATCCCTAATCTTATTTTATCTGACTGCCAGCTGTGTGAAATACGTTGTCACCTATTTTTTTAAAAACAAGAATTCTTTTAATATTAGCTTAAATTAATCCATAATAATCAATAAACATAAAAACAGTGAAAAGGCAGATTAATTTCCTCTACACTTTTCCTTCCAAGGTTACATTGCACCGTGGAGTGGCAGGTTTTACTCATTGTGGGATACTGGGTAAGTGCAGATAAGTTATTTGCCCTCATGTTATTTTCCTTTTGTCGTCTGTTCTTTATTAGTATCTCTGTCAATACCTGGGCAACATTTCTAAAGTATCTAGCATGTACTAGTTTAGTAAATGTTGTAGTTTGTCTGTTATAATACCTGTTTGGAATTCACCTTTAGTGTGATTATGTAAGTCACATTTCTGTTCATGGGCAACTCCTTATTTTAGTTTTATTTGTTAAAACATTTCAGGTAACGTGTGCCATTTTAGTAATTGATTTTTGTTTTTACCAATGTATTCAAAGTTTCCATCTGTTAGTAATATTTAATTTTTAATCATTAAGGATAGATGCTATGTTATAGCATTTGTATGCCGTAGATATGAAGAAAAATTTAACTTTCTTTTTAATACCACATTATCTAAGTTTCTTGATATTTTTTAACCTATCAAATATACTAGAGAATATTTGTCGTGCTTTTTAAGAGTGCTGTTATAAAAAGAGTTAGTAAAAAAAAATTAGTTTTAAATTAGCTCAATAATTTTTTATCTCTAGAAATGTTTTCCTAAGGATAAGAAAATATCTCTTGGTGATAATTTACTTCTCTCCCTTGATTCTGCTATTCCATCTTTTTTGTTACTCTTCATGTGGCCGAATAAAAAACCTACCACAATTTATTGAACAGGCCTGCCCTTTGGTGTGATACCAAAAGGGCTCCTGCCCATGACTAATTAAAGGGCATAAGCAAATTATGTATGAATGGCTGAAGCTAATAGACACAAACTTCCAGAGATCAGCCTTTGCATCACCAGAGTTTGAGGGAAAACCCCAGTTGTAGAAGTTAGTTATTCTGATTAGGTTAAAATCCTAGGTTAAATTTTTCTTAGTCATACTTATTCTTGCTTTCAGACTTTAACTGACCACTTTGGAATTTCAGGGAAAATTTGTCCTGTCTTTTCCATTTCCCTCACCAGCCTCTGTGCCATCTCCTTGTTAAGAAAGGTATTGTGGCAATATGATATGTTATCGGATAAGGTATTTCTGCTAGTAATAAGTCCAGAAGATAGTGAAACTCGTTGATGCAAACTTAGAAAAGTACTAAGTTAAAACTGCAAAACAAATTCCTATTTGAGCAAAGATTTTTGTGTTAGAAGTCAGAGCCAACACTTTTATAACTGGCCTTAGATAATTCTGATTTTAGGAGGGGCATATTGGTTTTGGTTTTACCAGTGTGTATCAGAATTATTTCCACTCTAGCTGGTTACATTGGAATATACTTTTAAGCAAGAAGAGGTAGGGATAGGAACCATATCTACAATCAGAGAAAGTTTAGTCATCTAAAAGGAACTCCTGTTTTATCATTTACTTTTAAATAATGTTAACTTTTTTTAATACCAGGTATGCAAAAATACACATTCCAATTATTGCGTCAGTGTCTGAGCATCAACCTACAACTTGGGTATCTTTCTTCTTTGATCTACATATTCTTGTGTGTACCTTCCCAGCAGGCCTGTGGTTCTGCATTAAAAATATCAACGATGAAAGAGTATTTGGTAAGAGATTTTTAATAAGTACTTTGATTTATTTATTTTTGTTGAGATTATCACTGCACTTTAAAGTTTTATTTTTCTTTGCTTGACTCTATGCATATTTAAGATAAACTTTCCTCTTACTTTGCGTAAGTGCTTAACTAAGAAAAATTCAGTGAATTTGCATTATATATATATATATATATATATATATATACTCTAATTATTAACTTTTCATTTTGGACTAGTATATAAATTTTTCATTCAATTTATTGTTTTCTGAGAGGTTAATGTAATTATAGTCTGTGGCTGAGAATTGGAAATTATAACTGTTGACAGAATAGACTTGACTTTATTTTCTCAGTTAAATCCAATCAAGTAGGAAGAAGTTTGCAGGGGCATCCATGATCCAAATTTCAGTGCAAAAGTACATTTTGTAATGGAATAAGAATCACCTTTAAGTAACACCCTCTTGACTGATTTGTGTAATTTCCAACTTACAAGACTTAGATATACAAACTATTTTAAAGGCAGTGTTTAGGATCTGACATTCAAAATATAAATGGACAGAATAAACAGATACCAAACACTTTTATGTAATTCAGTCATCACAAGAAGTATGCTGTGGCTGTTTTGCATTTGATAAAACCTGAAACTGAAAAAGCTTTGTAATATGCACAGGGTCACACAAGCAAATAGTTTGTGCAAGTATGGGTCCTGGACCATTAGAGACACTCAAAAGTTACTGTTCCAGAGTGAAGTCAGGAGAGATAAAATAGCATCTGCATAGGTTCTAACCAAAGGATGACACTCCTTCTTTTCTGGTTTTATAGGTCAGTGGACTCTGGATAAGGCCATGTTAATATTGCATCATTCAAAAAGATTTTAGCTTAGACATATTGCCCACTCATGACTTAGCAGTCCCAATCCTAGGTATATACCCAAGAGAAGTAAGTGCATGTGTCCCATAAAGGACATGTTTAAGAGTATATACATAGCAACTTTATCCATAATAGCCCTGAATTAGAAACATTCCAAAGGTTATCAGCAGTAGGATAAAGAGATTATGTATTTGTATAGTAGAATACAACACAACAATTAATAAAAGAATAGCATGGGTAATTAAAAGAAACCAGTACAAAAGAGAACATTTTTATATAATTTCATTACTATGAAGTTTAAGAATAAGGAAAACTAAATTATTGCTTTAAAAGTCCAAATAGTGATTACCTTTTTGGACTTTTAAGGTAAAAAAGGGTGGGGGGTGAGGGGAGCAGTTATTGACTGGGAAGAGGCATGAGGGATTCTCCTGAGGAGGTATACAGATGTTTGTATTTCGATATGGGTGGTAATTACATAGGTGTGTGCATATATAAAAATCCATTGAGATAAACAATATGGTATAATAAATGTATTTTTTAGTCAGGAAAAAAAATGTGAATTAGCTTCAAATGAGATAGGCACCCAAATGACTCATTAACTTTGTAAAGTCATATAGCCTCTAGCCAGAAATGATAGAGCCTTTCCTTGTGGTGAGCACATTATCTGGAAAGCTTTGACTATTGGAAATTACTTCCAATTTTTGTTTTTTAAGTTTCTTGGCAATAACTTTATAAGTTCCTCCTTTGGTAATAAATTATATTCTTCTCATCCCATTCTTACTTTAAAGCAGGCTTTATGCCAGATACTGGCACAGACTTTTCATAGACTTTGATTCTATAAACTTACTGTGCCTAATAATACAATTCACCAAACATGTTTTCATCTGTCAGTTAATGTATTTTTCTAATATGTGATGCTGTTGACAAATAATTGTCTCATTCCCCATAGTAGCTATAATTAAACTTGAAACATGATATGCTTCTCTAAACTGTTGATATGCAGTGTTTATTTTGTCAACACTAGTTATAATTTCTAAATATGACTTTTAAATTGGTTAGCATTATCAATTCAAAAACAATTAGGGCTTCCCTGATGGCACAGTGGTTAAGAATACGCCTGCCAATGCAGGGGACACGGGTTTGAGCCATGGTCTAGGAAGATCCCACATGCCGTGGAGCAACTAAGCCCATGCTCCACAACTTCTGAGCCCACGTGCCACAACTACTGAAGCACACGCACCTAGAGCCTGTGCTCTGCAGCAAGAGAAGCCAACGCAGTGAGAAGCCTGTGCACTGCAACAAAGAGTAGCCCCAGCTTGCCACAACTAGAGAAAGCCTGCGTGCAACAACAAAGACCCAACACAGCCAAAAACAAAATAAATAAAATAAATTTTTTTTTAAAAAAAAGTTCCTCTTTAAGTAAATAAATAAATAAAACAGCCCTTTTATGAGATGTTTGTCTGTTTTTAGATTTTGTTTTAAATAGTTTTAAATAGTTAGTGGAGTTTCCAGGGACCCTTTTCTCTTCTAAAGTGTTACGAGAGAACTTGTCTTTGCAGTTGCTCTGTATGCCATCAGTGCTGTCTACTTTGCTGGCGTGATGGTGCGGCTGATGTTGACCTTGACTCCAGTCGTCTGTATGCTGTCTGCAATTGCATTCTCAAATGTTTTTGAGCATTATTTGGGGGATGACATGAAAAGGGAAAACCCACCTGTGGAGGACAGCAGTGATGAGGATGACAAGAGAAACCCAGGAAATTTGTATGATAAGGTGGGAAATCTAAAGTAAGGCCTTTAAAATTTTTACATGTTTTATTTTTCCACCACAGTAAGAACTTGTATATATTATGAAGGGTGATTAAACAAGAATTTAGTCAAACTATGACATTTCTAGTTGGTCTTTACTGCTTGCCTCAAATTTTGAATCCTGGTTGGTCTTTTCACTCAGAAAGCTGGTGCTCTACTAAATTACATAAAATTTAGCGCTATAAATCCTTCTGAAACAATGTGCAAAGTGCTTATCCTTGAGGTCCATATTCACTGTAAACTTTTAAAATATTTGGTTGACTGAATAGTGATTCACGAGGGGAATAAGTGCCTTAAAAAAAAAGTCTCCAGTTCGTTAGCACTAGGTGGCTGGCCCATATAATAATGTAATTCACTTTTAACTTCTCAGCTAACAGAGCAGGATTATATTTGGTGCAAGTGTGGAAAAGACTTAGAATCAGAGCACTTGTCTTGGATGACATAGTAAACTTTATTAACTAGATTTTTAAGTAGCAATAAGCAATGAAGAACTTCGCAGTATATGTATTAATTTTGAAATTTTCTTTCTTTACTATGATAGGTCCAGTATTATTCATACAGATTAGTGCTAATAAGGCACATACCTGCTTTTGTGTTTGTGATGTTTTGTTTTGTGGTTTCTTAATAACTAGCCTTGCAATTTAGAACCTGACTGTTCTGTTCTCTGTTCCGTGAGGTTTTTGTTTTGTTTTCAAAAATGTAATCTTGATTTTAACAAGTCTGTTGGTTTGGGGTTTGGAAATTAGAAAACTGATTCTGATAATGCAGGTTTTTCCTATACTAAAGTCCTACATGGTCTGGATTATAAGCCGGATATTGCTGTTTTCACGGTGAGGAATTCAGATTTTTTATAAGAAAAGGTGGCCAGCATGAGACCATTTGGTTATCTCCTTTGTATTTACATAAAACATAAGGACAGTTGAGTTTGAAAGCAGCTTCTTACTGGAGATTTTTTGCTCTGCAGCCTGCTCCTGGATTGGGTTTAGTTCCAGGAAGCCTTCTCATTCACATTTGACTTTAGAATTCACCTTGATAATTTTTAGAAAATGTTGTATGACCCACACGAGAATTCCTGAGAAAGAATTAAATTGATAGATAACATTCTCCCAACCTTCTCCCTTTTGAGTGTCTTAATGAAAGCAAGTCAAATGATGAATTTGTCTCATCAGTTTTTTTTGCATTTTCAGGCAGGTAAAGTGAGGAAGCATGTAACTGAACAGGAAAAAACTGAAGAGGGATTAGGTCCTAATATAAAAAGCATTGTTACCATGTTGATGCTGATGCTGTTGATGATGTTTGCAGTCCACTGTACCTGGGTCACAAGCAATGCCTACTCCAGCCCAAGTGTGGTCCTGGCCTCTTACAATCATGACGGGTAAGAAGACAACTTGACTACAAGAGGATTTTATACCTACCCTTTTTTCCTGTCTCAAAAGATAGAATTCAAAGATGTTTGTGAAGCTCTGCATTTGAATCTGCTGTGCTTTTCTTGTGACCTTTCCCCTGCCCGTCCCCTTTGGTAGAAGTAGGTAATAATCATTGTATTTCATGCTCTTTTCCAAAATATCTTTGCATATATAACATACACATTAGTCTTTCTCAAAGTGTTGTGCTTGGACACAGCATCATCATTACCAGGAAATCCTTTAGAAATGTAAATTCTTGACCCCACCTCAGTGTGTGAATGAGAAACCTGGGGGTGAGACTCAGTGATCTGTGGTTTAATAAGCCCCCCTGGTGATTCTGATACAGCTACAGTTTAAGAACAGCTGGTTTATGTACTGCAACCCCGCATTCCCACTCCAGCTTCTGCTTCACTTGGGTGCTCATTAGACTTGCCCAGTATCAGGCTCCACCCCAGAACTACTAAACCAGAATTTGCTTTTTTACAAGATGGCCTGGTGGTTTGTATGCATATTAAAGTCTAAGAAGCACTAGTCTAGCTCTCCATTGATTTTTTTTTTTTTCTCCCTACCATGGAGGCTTTTAACTACCATCCTTAAAATATGAAATTACTTAGTGGCCTGGCACCTCAAGGTTTTAAGTTACCATCTTCACACTTCCAAGATATCATTTAAAAGAATATTGTGATTGTTTTCAGCACCAGGAATATCTTAGATGATTTTAGAGAAGCTTACTTTTGGCTGAGGCAAAATACAGATGAACATGCCCGAGTGATGTCTTGGTGGGATTATGGCTATCAAATAGCTGGGATGGCTAATAGAACTACTTTGGTGGATAATAACACCTGGAATAACAGCCACATAGCACTGGTAAGAATTTGATCAACAAAAGATCAAAAGTTACAAACCTTTATTCACTACTTAGCAATCAGACTTCACTTGTGATTAAGTAGGAAAAATGTGGGTGAAAGTACTCTTTGCTTGCTGAATTTTGAACATACTTCTCTACGTATTTATTCAATAAAGTGAGTTCAAGGTATGCTTATTTTGTTTTTAAGAATAGAATTTATTTAAGTATCATTCAGAATTGTAGGCTGTTTGCTGGAGAATAGGCAAAATCTGAAACTTAAAATATTATATTTGTCTTGTATTTTCCATTTCATAAGTTAAGGAAAGTATTTGCAAATATGTAAAACAAATGCACTGTGTTTTATGGGCATGCAAATTATGTTCGCTCTAGCTATTAAATAACTAATTTACGTTAATTAAAGTAATCACCTCTCTGTTCTTTAAAGATTTTAAATAGATAACTGGGCGTTAGCCAAATGAATTCTCTTTGTATTAGTGTTGTAACTAATCATTAGATGTTTAGTAAACTGAAGAGAAGAATATATTTGTGCTAGCTAGATGGATGGTCATCCTCGGCCTGAGGTTATGAGAAGTTCTACTTCTTTTAAGCTTGCCTGCTTTCATATTAAAATGTTAATTTCATGAGACCTAATTATTAGCAAAATATTAGAGCATGTATTTCTGATTTTGACATTTCTGCTATAATTGGTTGTAGTAAGTGAGGTGCTTATAAATCTCAGTAAATCTGTTGAATTCATAGCAAATCATTTTTATAAAAAAGTCCATGTAAATCAAACTCTTGAGATGCATTCCATCTTAAAGTAAAAATGTACGTCCATTTTTATTTTTAGTGTATTTTGGGACTAAGTACACCCATTCTCATTTTTTATTCTGTAGGTGGGAAAAGCCATGTCTTCAAATGAAACAGCAGCCTATAAAATCATGAGGAGTCTGGATGTAGATTATGTTTTGGTTATTTTTGGAGGGGTTATTGGGTATTCTGGTGATGATATCAACAAATTTCTCTGGATGGTTAGGATAGCTGAAGGGGAACATCCAAAAGACATTCGGGTAAGAAACTAGGTCGTTCTCGGTGTGTGAAAGACAGCTCCCAGTAGCCCTCTTACCTTGTTAATTGCATTGTGTTTGTTTTCATTATCCTATCCCCCAAATTAGTTCTTCAGTCTGACTTTACTGTTTATTAAAGATACCACAAGCATTTTCCCAGGTTTAAAACTTTGGAAACTCATACCTGGTACTTCCATTCTCCCCTACAAAGCAATCCCTTGTCAAAATTCTTGCCTTTACTCCTTACAGCCTGTCACGTCTGCCCTTTCCTTCCATTTTCATTGCTTCCACTCTGGCATTGACCCCTATGCTCGTAAACCTGAAATAGGACAGTAGCCTTGAACTTGCTATCTTTGCCTTAGTCTTGTTCCCTCTCCCAGTCTAACATGACGTTGATCATGTAACTTCCCAGCTTTTTTTTTTTTTTTTTTTTTTTAAGCCTTCATTAGTTTAAGGAAAGGGGCCTTGAAACCAGACAGACATGAGTTGGAACTAAACCCTGCCACTGCCAGCTTGGTGCTATGGGCAAGTTGTTTTTCAGCCAGTCAGCATTATATGCTTTGAGCACTAGGCCTTGTTCTAGGTTCTAGTGTTATAATTGTGATTACGGCTGTTTCAGTTGATCACTAACAGATGCCAGGAATAATTCATTTGTACTGCTGTTATGAGAATTTATAGTAACATAGATGAAACCTCAGCCTAGTGGCTGGTTTGAAATAATCATAATGATGATTGAAATAATGAAGCAGTGGTATGAAATCCAAACGCTTTAGCTCAGAATGCACAACCCCTTAATACTTCACTTTCCTTTGCTGGCCTCTTGTCCTTCTATCACCTTTTTCTACTCTGTCGATCTACTCTAGCCCGTGAAACTTGCCTCGTGGTTTCTTTCCTTGGCTCATCTGACACACGTGTTTATACAGTTTTCTTCTTGGAGTACCTTCCCTACCACAGATTAGTCCCCTCTCCAGAAGCCCTTCTCTGGTGCATTATCAGATCACATCCAGCCTGGTTTGTAGGTAGATTCTGTTGTATCTCTCCCACTCAGCTGTGAGCTCAGAGAGGTTGGGCACCCAGCACTGTGGTTTACGTGGTGAAGGCACAAAAGATGAGAGTAAGATTCACTGCTGATCCAGAATAAAAGAACCTTTTGGGAAAATGTATGAATGTGTTTTATGTGACAGGGATGAAGTCGAGTAAAGCCCCAGATTTCTTGTTTAAGTGTAAATGCTGTGACATTTCCCCTTAACTACGATTAATAAACAGTATTACCTTGTGTTAAATTGGTCTTAATTTAATCCTCCTAGTATATAATTTTCATTTGTGCATTTGCTTTAGCAGTGTTAAAACTGACGTGGTAGATCCAGATATATGCTTTGAACCATTTATATAGAGAAAAATCCTAAATTCCTATGCTTTGTGAATAGGTAATTTACACATTCACATGGTTCAAAAAATAAAATATAAAGGGATATACAGTAAAAGTTTACACCCCCCACCCCAAGAAAAGGAAAAGAAAAAAGTCCATGGTAGTCTCTTACTATTTTCTTATGATTCTTATTGAAGCAGATAACTAGTAGCAAAATATACACCTTGTTCTTGCTTTTTTTACTTCACAATATATTATGGAGATCTTATGGGGATGCTTCTTCATTCCTTTTTTTTTATATCTGCATAGTGTCTTCCATTGTGTGTGTGCACCATGATTTATTTAACCTGTCCCTGTTAATGGACATTTAGGTTGATTGCAGTTTTTTAATCTCATAAACAGTGGTGCGATAAATAACTTTCTACACTCATCATTTTGCCCACGTATAAGTATCTCTGTAGGATAAATTCCTAGATGAGGAATTTCTATCGATGGTGTCAGATTAGCCCTCTTAGAGGTTAATTCATAAATTTGATGAACTCCCAATAAAAATTCCTACAGAAGTTTTCTAAACATTCCCCTCTGAACTAAAGAACTGATTTTAAAAGTTCATATGGAAAAATAAAGAACAAATTTAGTTGGCCTACCTGATATTAAATCATGGTATTGGTACCTTTTTTTTTCCTTAAATTATTGAGGTTTTATTATAACATGGTTTAAAATCTGGTAGAATTAATAAATAATCGCCCTCCCTCACTCTAACAGACTATTGTTCTTTTTCTCTGTGTTTTGGATACTCTTGTTTATTTCCTATAAATGATTTCTATACTGAGCTTTAAAAAACACCCATGATAGTTTTGTGGGTTTTTTAAGAGACGACATTAAATTTATAAATTCGTCTTCTGATACTATATTTTTTTGAGATGTAACTAAATATGGCTTTATGAAGATAACCTCAAAAGTTAGTTCTTATGGGGAAATGAAAAGGGGAACCTGTAGCTTTGAATTGGTTATATTAAACTTCTGGACACAAACTTCTGGATTCTTTCCTGTAGGAAAGTGACTATTTCACCCCACAAGGAGAATTCCGTGTAGACAAAGCAGGATCCCCTACATTGTTGAATTGCCTTATGTATAAAATGTCATACTACAGATTTGGAGAAATGCAGGTTAGTTACATCAATTTTTCTATAATCTTTATTCAAACGAATATTAAGTAGCCTTGTTTGACTCTAAAAAACAGGATAATGATGTTTTGGTTGCGCTGTAAAGAAAAATGTGCTCATCTAAAGATTCTTTTCTCTATTAAATTTAATTTCTGAAACTTGTATGTAAAAAACGAGGAAATATTTTTTAGATCAAAGATTTCCTTCCAAAATTGTTAATTAACATAGGCTCAAATCCATTCTTTGTTTGCCATCTCACTTTTCAACTTCATGTTTTTGGAAGACCAGGGAGAGGTCTTCCAGCTGGGAAGCAGTGTGATCTTAAGTAGTTTAACTTCACTGCCTAGTTGGGGAAAGCCTGAAATTAAAGAGATGAATTATTTAGTCACTTCATATATTCACTGTTCCCCTGTTCTCCATTACCACAGAGAGCTAGGACTCTCTGGGTCAGAGTTTTCCCAGAAAATTGGAATGATATGGTACAAAAGATTAAGAGTCGACAAAAATGAGTGAATGGGCAAAGAGGCATCGTGGCAAAAAGAACAGATAATGGACTGTCACAACACCTGGGTTCCAGATCTGGCTCTGTCAGGTCACATAACCCTTGGACAAGTCACATTCTCTCTGGACTTGTTTTTTTCCTTGTCTGTGTATAATGGGGGTTGGACTGATGGCTTCTATGATTCTTCATAGCTCTCAGATTGCGTGACTGTCATACCAAGTTACACCTTCATACTAAGGTCACATCAATGGCAGAGGAAAAATTGCTTGTTTAATTTTATACAAATACCAGGGATCGAGATAATGTTTCAGCATTATTCGCTTGGAATTACTCTACAGGTGGCTCTGAAAAAACAGACAAAAATTTTACTACCAGATTTACGTTTTTGTTTGTGTTTTCTTTGAAGGCCACTGCCTGGTCTCTAAACTCATGCTAAGAAAGAAGCAACTTAAGCCATAATAATTAGCTACCTCAGAAAATGGGTGAAAGATTAGTTTCTCTGTTCACTAATGAGAGCATTGAAGGACTTTTTTTTTGTGTCACGTTTATCAAGAGCTCCAAGCCATGCCTGTAGCATGCATTCATTTTGATGCCTTTCCCTGCTCGAGAATAATATGTTTAAGACATGAGGTATATAACTTTGCTCTTGTATAGATGTGCAATAACAAGTTATTCTCGCACTGGAGGAGATTTGGTTTTTGGATTTATATTTAAGTTGAATTCATTTAAGTTCTGTGTGGCAACATATAAACTTAGTCTGAGAATTTCTTAAAATCTTCTCCCGTCTCTCCATTTTTTCCTCCTTTCATTCTTGGTTAATCTTCCCATGGTTTGGCTTGTCTGACTTCCTTTGTAGTTCCCAATTTCAGGTTGGTTAGCATCACTGCTTTACTTGTGCATTGATTTAACAAGTAATGCTGGTAAGATAGAGCCACACTGAATAAGGTAAAGTCATCATGCAGCTTACATCCTGTTGGAGGATATAGGTAATTTTAAAGATAAATAAAAACCTTAGCAACAAACACTATAGAGTAAAAGAATAAGGAATCAGTGGAGGAGACTTCGCAACCATCAATCTCAAGAAAATATTTTCCTGAAGGGATGGTATTTGGGCTGAGACCAAAGGATAGAAAGGGGACCAGCCATGCAAAATCACTGAATGAAGAACTTTGAGGTTGAAAGAGTAGATAGTATAGTGCAAGGCCCTGGGGCAGAAAAGCAGGCCCTTCTGTGTGTTTTCTCTGAATACCTATAAGAAGGGCTTTAATGGATTTTATCTTGCTATTGGTTTTTTTATGCCTGTGGGCTGTTCATCCACTCTACGGGTTCATTTAGTTTCTCTCTTGCAGAGTTTTTCCTATCTGGTTAGCAACATATAAGAACTGTTACAATATATTGCTCTGATTGTGTTTTCCTAGTTTAAAAGGAGAAAGTTTTACTCTGCTGCTAACATTTACTACCTTCTAATATTGCAAGCTTTCCAATATGGTTAACATCCAATACTAATGTCACTTTTGCAGCTGGATTTCCGTACACCCCCAGGTTTTGATCGAACACGTAATGCTGAGATTGGAAACAAGGACATTAAATTCAAGCATTTGGAGGAGGCCTTTACATCAGAGCACTGGCTTGTAAGGATATATAAAGTGAAAGCACCCGATAACAGGGAGACACTAGACCACAAACCTCGAGTAACCAACATTTTCCCAAAACAGAAGTATTTGTCAAAGAAGGTGGGTGCCAAATGAAGTCATGTTTATGAAAGAGTAACTCCATATATACACTAGTATGTATAAAAGGGATAACTAATAAGAACCTGCTGTATAAAAATAAATAAATAAAATTCAAATAAAAGAGAAAAAAAGGGTAACTCAAGATTGGTTGGTTTGACTGATAAATAATTACTGAAAATTGCGAATAAATTTTCATTTGCCAGATGAATAAAGACCAAGGCTTATATACAAAGTAGATATAAAGCCAACCTGCTGAGGGCAGTCCTTGCAAACTCAGCACTTCAGGTACCCCAAGCAGCAACTGTTCTGGATAGTTCTCGATAGGGAAGAGTGGTTATCAGTGAACCAAGCCAAGATTTTCCAGAGGCATTCTGGGTTTAGCTTGTGCCACTCCCATTAGTACGACTTGTTTGTAAAGTGAGATGTGGCTGTGGCTTCTGAACCTTTGTGAAAGTAAAAATGCCAAACAAGTAATAACAGTTGTGATTCGTTCATCATCTTTTGGTCAAAGCAAATTTATATAGCATTTTCATGTTCCGTTCTAGTACGACGTTACTGTATTATTCATTGAATAAAAAATAAACTTGAGTTGGTTTGAGTCTTGAATGAAAAAAAATCATTTATCTTAAGATAATTATTTTTAAATGTAATTGTCATGACAAAGCTTGTAGGTAGAATTATGATGATGAGACTATTGGCAGTCCTTTTGTAATAAATAATAAGATATGAAGTCTTTTACTGGAGGTCATTATGGCTCACTTAAGCCAAATAGATCTAATCTTTGCTATAAAAGCTACTGAAAAATGAGTATTTATATGGTTGGCCCTCTGTGGGAGATGGAAAATAATGAGCAGTTAGAAGAAATATTAAGATTGTATTTTAAGGTACTACCCTTATAATACTAATTGTTATTAGACTGATCTCAGTCTTAAATCTTGAAAGATACTTAGGTGTACATTGCTCAGATCAGTTATTTTAAATCATTGAAGGAATTGTCTTATCCCTTTGTATTACTTAAAATATACTACAAATATATTCAGAATACAGATCATTTCAATTTGTACTATAAAGTGCTGAATATTAACTGTATGGTATGTAAATAGAAACTTTAACTGAATACTTTCTGTGCCAGGAATAGGTTACCATATCTAGACTAACGTATTTAAATAAGTCAGAGCTGGCACTCACTGTGTCGTCATATCAAGTGATCTGGTGTCTCATAGGCACGTGGTAGGAGAAACTGATGAGTCACATCAGTGCAGAAGTCAGAACAAATGCTGACAGTCTGAAGGCAGTCACTCCTAAGACATCTCAGCCCAGTTATGAAAACAAGGCATTGAACTTGCTGTATAACTGTTGATAGTGAAGTTTCTTAATCTGACCTCTTTGTCTTCTCATCATTTCCCCCAAATAAGTGAATGGATAAATAAAAATCCATCTGTCTTGTATGCCAAAAACATATTCTATTAGCCAACAACCTGGATCTAGTATTTCTGGTTTCCATGGCTTTATACTCAGTTTTGTAGTAGCAGGAATGCTTTTTATTTGTTTTGCTTTCCTCTCTCCAGCCCAGTTTTTATTTTGGGGGTTGAAGGGGGTGTGAGTGAGTACAGCAGCCACTTCCTGCCACTGCCAAGCTGACATGGCTGAGGCACTGGGAATTGTAGTCCAGGGCTGCATGGCTCACCTGCTCCTAGAGAGAAAACACCCTGAGGACCTAGATACATACGTGCAGAGACCTGGGGCATTTTACAGGATCTCACAGAAAAGGTTTCAAGTTAGAAGTAATGTAGGTGATGATGATAAAGAAACCAACTCCTTGGCCTGGTTTGAATTTTTACAAATGGTGTCCTCTGAAATTCTTTACTTTTTTGCCCTAATAAAATAAGTTAATAATAAGGTAACATATATTGTGGGCAAGTTAGCAGTAGCTAATTTTTGTGACCTTAAGAAGGATTGCATTCTGCCTTGTATTTTTGTCACTGTTAGAAAAAAATTATAAATTGTTTTAAACTGAACATCATAATATATGTACACGACATAGCATTTGCCAGAGTTTCTGAAACCTCCAAAAGTTGTATTTAAATGTGAGAATTGAATTGAGGGGTCAATCTCCTGAGTCTTGACCTGCTGCTAACCCAGTGCTTTGATGATGCCTTAAAGTACTAATTTCCAAGAAATTTGCTTTTTTCAGTATCTATGAATATGTCAGATTGTCAGATCCATGTCCTATATTGATTTATCTTTGTGAGACTCTAAAACAGCAAACATTTTTGCAGTAATTTCTATCACCACATTTGTAGTAATTTATTTCTTACACCACAGACATCAGTTGACAGTATTTTAAGTGGAATCCTGAAGTGTTAAGAAAAATGAAAAATATCTTAGTTTTTTAAAGATCTGTGATGCTCAAGGAATGTTATGGGTTTTTTTTTCTTGGTGTTTGGGTTTTGTTTTAATATTTAAGTGCTTATTTTCCTACCTAAATTGGAGAATGTGCCAAGTAACTTTATTTCTCTTTATTTTTGTAGATAGGTATAATCATCCTCCTTTTTTACAGATAAGAAAATCGGGGCTCCAAAAGTTACTAAGTTAATTTGTATTTCTGACACAGCTAATTCTTGGAAACTAAACTAGGAGCACCATTAACATTTTCTGAATCCTTAGTCTAGTTATATATTCTATCATGCCTGGAAATGTGAGTAATTATTACACCTGAGCATTTAGTGGTTGAGAGGGGAGGTGGGGATTCATTCACTTGATGGTGAGGAATGTATGACAGGCATTTGAGGACTGCTGTGGTCGTCCTTCATCTTAAAGGTGAGGACCTAGTCCAGTTCATCTTGGATCTCAGCATCCTTGGCATAGAGCAGTTCATGGTGCTCATTGACTGTTTCAAGGAGTCCAGCCCTAGGAAGATCTGAGGGATTATAAAGACAGTCTTCATCATTCTGCAGTAAACCATGTGTGTATCTGTAGTTTTAATCCGTAGGAAACCTGCACTAACACCATGTGTTCTGTTTTCTTTTTAGACTGCGAAAAGGAAGCGTGGCTACATTAAGAATAAACTAGTTTTTAAGAAAGGCAAGAAAATATCTAAGAAGACTGTTTAAATATACTGTTCTGGTTCCTAACTTGAAGCAGATGTCCTTGTGAGAACCGGTCTTTGCCTTTAGCTCATGTCATGTTTCACAGCGACGGAGGGTACAGAACCATCGCTGGAACCATCACTGGTCCAGGTTAATGTACAAAACTTTCTGGCAATGCCTGATTTAAAAAATAAAATTGGCTTACTGAGAACAGCTGTTTTTGATTTGTAATGTGAAGCAAGACAGAGCACTGCTGTAAATGTCTAACAGCAGATTTTTTTTTTACTGGTACATGTTATCCTTCAAATCTGAGAATTTGGACTAATGGCACCAAAGAACCCTCTAATTTGGTCCCTGGCACATGCATACTTGTCAATGTTTTTATTCTTTTACAAGATTTTATTTGAATTACCCAGATAGCAATACGTAAAATACGAATGACAAAATGTGATGCAAGCTTCTTGAACCAGTAAACTAGTACGGTCTGAGAAAGAGGTATTAGAAAAATAATTATACTTCCTTGAACTATATTTATTTTCATGTTTCTCCAGTGCAAAGAATGTTTCATCAAATGTACATTTTCTATTGCTTACTGTTTGCTCTGAGAAGAAGCTGCTGTTTCAAAGATGGACCTGTAACTAATCGATTCAAAGTTTTTTTTTTTTTTATGTTGAAACATTATTGCTGCTGTTAGCAGTTGTTTTCACCAGGTACTTACAGAGCAGATCTCATACGTTGTTCATTCAAGGGCTAAATTTATATCCTTTGGAAATCATGGCAACTGCACAGGATGTTGCTAATTACCAGGATTGGGTTTGGTATCTTAGTCCTGAGGTTAGCATTTTGTTTACATGCAAAAGATTAAGGAAGAAACCCTTAAAGTGGACAGGTAGCCAAAGTTCATTTTGTGTGATTCTTCAAAATGACAAAGGATTTGTAAAGTTCGCCTGGATTTCTCTCATTTTTATAACAGTTTCATCCATCACAGTGATTTTGTCCTCTGCTCCATATTTTGTTAGTCCCTTAGGCATTTGATGAAACACTCTTTAATGCTATATGCATTTTCTTATTTTTATTAAAAATGTGACAATTGTCCAAAAAAATGCACTAAAATATAAATGGAGATTGAACATGTTCACTTTCCGTCTCATAGGCAACTTTATATAGACTTGAAAATTTTCTCATGTTTAGTAAAAGTGAAAGAGAAAGGGTTTTTCCTGCCACAGGATATCTTTTTTTTATATAAACAAGTATAATTTACACCACTGCTTTTGGTGGAAAAGTGCAGAATAGTATGTAACTTTTATGAAGAAAAGTGTAATTTACAATATTCATTGAGAATGTTACTGCTGATTTTCTTTTCCAAAGTGTAGAATATTCTTTGATTTATAGAATCCATTTTTGACCCAGATGATGGTTCTTTTACATACCAATAAAATGGTTGAACCTTTTCACAATAAAAGTGTAACTAAATCTGGATTTCTGATACCTTGTCATTTGGAGGATTTTATTTTACTTTGTTGCTTTAAAATTCAGTGCAGAGAAGTTGTTGACTGTAGGGAAAATAAAGTTAATTCAAATTTTGTGTTAAGTGTTGTCTTTTATACATCTTTTATTTTTGAAAGGACTAACAGTATTGACACATACTTCCTTCTTGTTCACTTTTACAAAGGTTTTAGAGAACACGTGTAGGAAAAGTGCTAGATTAGTTCAACTTAGGTCTAAGGTCTAAGTTGAACTAATCTATTATTTATTTTGCCTTCCTTTCCACCCCAGAGTGAAAATTTCATTTTGACTTTTTATGGGTGAGTGAGGGGAAGACACCTAGCCAAATAAGAATTTAATCTCCATGTAAATGAGGCTAGGACTCTAACAAAAAAGCCCTGCTCTGTAAGTTCCGATATTTAATCAGCCAAGTCTTGTATAATTTTCTCATTAAGAGCAGGAATGATCTCTCACCTTTTCCAGTTTTAGGGAACCCCATTTTGGTTCAGTGGATTGCCTCAGCAAAAACTATATTGTAACCACACTTGAGATTTTATTGTAACAGAAAAGTGAAATTATAGACAGTAAAACAGCTTTTATTTTTATTCCACATCTTAGAATTGAACAAGCTGAGTGCTTTGTAGTATAAATAAGGCAGTGAGGCAGCAAGTCCAAAGATAAAGTTTATTTTTCAAACTTAACGTCCTTATCTACTTACTTGAGTTTGCATTTGTAGAGTTTTAACTTCGAGTCCCCAGGCCACGACCAAAAGGCCAGAGAACTAGATGGTATAAAAGCAGCCTATAGGGTATTATCGTTTCCATAGCTTAAGGTCATAAGATTATGAAATCTGGAGCCTCTGCACACTTTTTTAAAATGGTAGTAAAATATATAACATAAAATTTACCATCTTAACCATTTTAAAGATGTACAGTTCAGTAGTGTTGAGTACATTCACATTGTTGTGCAACCCTCTCCGAATTTCCTCCTTTGGAATGGGTGCTGCTGGATGTGGGTGCTGTCAGACCCCCTGCCTTGTTACCCAGGCCTCACTGAGGTAGGTGGAGTCATGAATGAATGTAGAAACAGCTCTCTGTTAGAAATGGCAGGTGTCTGAAATGAAAAAGTAATCCTTCTTTTGGTGTGAGGTGTGACACCAGGAAGACAAAAATGTACATCTTAGCAAATTACCACAAGACAAGCAACTTCGTAACCACAACTCAGATCAAGAGAACAACACTGCCAGGACTCCAGAAGCTTCCTCATGCTCCCACTTGGTCACTGGCCTGTCCTACTTGCCCCTCTAGGAGGTAATCAGTCTCCTAGGTTTTACAGTAATTTCTGTTTCTAAACATATTTAATTGTACATGTTCTTTGAACAATAAAATGGAACCAAGGTATGTATTTTTTTATATAGCTGCTTTTGCTTAGTTTTTATGAAATTCCAAATGTTGCATGCAGCTGTAGATTTATTTTCATTGAGGTATATAGTATTCCTGTGTGTGTGTATCTCTCACACACACACCATTCTATTGATAGATATTTGTGTTGTTTCCAGTTGGAGGATATTACAGTTAAGGCTATAGGAATTTTCTTTTACAACTCACATGGAGCTTACATGCACACATTTTAGTCGGTATTTACCTAATAAAGTAGAATTGCTGGGTAGGGTATGAAGGTTCTTGTTACTCCCACATCCTAATCAGCCCTTGTCAGGCTTTTTAATGTTGCCTTTATGGTGGGTGAATGATGGTTTTCCATTGTGGTTTAGTTTGCCATTTCCAGGTTGCTAATGAGGGTCATTTGGCAATCCCCTTTTTATAAGGATTTGGTTTTTCTTTTTTTTTTAATTGTATTAGTAGGAGTTGTTTACGTATCCTGTATATAACCTCTTCATCATTTGTGTTGCAGACTGCCTAGGAATTTATTATTTTAATGTTGTATTTTTCAGTCTTCCATGTGACTGTAGCTTTCTGTGTACCCTGTTTAATATTTTCCTAATCTGCGGTGTGAAGATAGTCTCTTGTATTCTCTTCCAGGAAATATTGTTTTATTTTTATTTTATTTTATTTATTTTTTTGCGGTACGTGGGCCTCTCACTGTTGTGGCCTCTCCTGTTGCGGAGCACAGGCTCCAGACACGCAGGCTCAGCGGCCATGGCACACCTGCCTAGCTGCTCTGCGGCATGTGGGATCTTCCCGGACCAGGGCACGAACTGGCGTCCCCTGCGTTGGCAGGCGGACTCTCAACCACTGCGCCACCAGGGAAGCCCTGTTTTATCTTTTATACTTAGGTTTGCAGTCTGCCCGGAATTCATTTGTTGAGTACAGTGTGAATTGTTTGGGTTTTGTTTTGGGTTCGTTAGGTTTTTGGTTGTTTTTTTTCCATATGCAAATCTAATGGTGCACCATTTATTGAAAAGACTGTCCTTTTCCTAAAGTTCTGCAGTTCTCCTTTTGCAGTAAATCCATACATGAATCTATTTCTGGGCTGTATGTTATAATCCATAGATTTCTTACCTTTCTGTATTGATTTAATGTGCTTTAAGATAATTAATATGGTAATGTCTCCCATCCCCACCTTCTCAGACTTTGCTTGGTTATTTCTGGCCCTTTGTTTCTCCATATAAATTTTAGAACCAGTTTATTAAATAACACCAAAAAAGAAAAAAAAGAAAAACCTTGTTGGGCTCTTGACTGGGCATTAGGCATTGAAATTATAGATGAATTTAGGAAAAATTAACACCTTTGACATACTGAGTCTTCTGTCTGTGAACATGGCATATCCTTCAATTTATAAAGGTCTGGGTCATCTTTAATGTCTGCATTGTAGTTTTTCAATAGGTCTTGCACATTTTCATAAGTTTTATTACAAGGTATATTTTTTGATAAATACTGTCTTATAAAGTTTTATTTTCCAGTTGTCAGTATATAGAACATTTGGTTTTATATGTTGAAATTGTACTGAACAACCTGTTAAACTCATCCTAATAATTCAGATTATTATAAACATATGCCATCATAATTAGGGAATAATGGCAGTTTTATTTCTCCTTTTCTGGTGGTTATACATTTGATTTTCTTGCCTTTGCTGCACTGGTCAGGATATCCAGCATCATACTGCATAGAAAAGGTAACATGTTTGTCTTGCTCCTGTCTCACACAAAGCTTTCAATATTTTTCCTTTAACTATGTTTACTGTAGTTTTCTTTAGGTATCTTTGATCGGATTGAGTACATATCTGTCCCAATTTCCTGAGTTATCATGAATGAGTGTTGTTTTATCAGGTGATTTTTTCCTTTGTTTATTAAGATGATTCTGATTTTTCTCCTTTATTCTGTTAATAGTGAATTACAGAGACTTTCTGTTTACATTGTTGAACTAAATTTGCATTCCTGGAATATGATTATTTCTGGTTTTCTTTTTTCTTGTTGCATCCCTATTTCTGTCTCTTCTCTCTCATTACCTTGCTTCTCATTTTCCTTTAGTTTTTTAATCAAAGACCAGCTTATGGCTTTGTTGACATTTTCTACAGTGTGTTTTTATTTCATTAGTGTTAATTTACTTGTGTTTGCTTGCAAGAGAGTTGTTCTTTTTACCTTAGTGTGATACATGAATTTAGTTATAAATTTACTCCAATCATAGTCTGTTTCATTCTCCCAAGTTTTGATGTGAACTGTCATTGAGTTTAATGCATAATTTGTGTACTTTCTTTTTTGAACCGTGGGTTATATAGATGTACATTTCTTGATTTTCAAATATGGTGGTTTTTTAGTTGTCCTTTTATCAGTTTCTACCTTAATTGTATTGTAATCAGATACTCTGATTTTAATCCTTTGAAGATGTTTGCAATTTGCTCTGTGGTCCAAAGTGTTTGTGTGTAAAATCTTCCTGAAGCTTGTTCTGTTATTTTCTGAGAAGGATGTATTGAAATTGTATACTGTTATAGGTTTGCCTATACTTCTTTGAATTGTTAATTTTTTTTGTTTGAACCCAGATTATTAGGTGTATATATATTTAGAACTTTTGGTAAATTGAAGCTTCAATTTTTTTGGAAATATCAGGATTTATTTTTGGTAATGCTTTTTGTTAAAGCCTATTTTGTCTGATTAGTAAGTAATATATCAACTTTCTTAAGATGTTTGCATGATGTATCTTTTTAATCCTTCTAGTGTACCCTATTTTGGATTTGTTGGGCTTTCAGCCTTGTAGCTTGTTGGTTTTCATCATTTTTTTTAAGTTCCCAAATCATCTCTTTAAATCTTGTTTCTGCCCCATATGCTCTTGCTCTCCAAGACTCCAATTGAACATAGTTAATTAAGCCTTCTTTATTGGCTCTCTCCTTTTGCCTCTCCATTCTGTGTATTTTCTCGACGCAACTCTCTCATCAGTTATGGCTAATCTGTTCTTAAACCCATCCATTGAGTTCTTTTTACTTATTGTTTTTCAATTTTGGAGTTTATCTTTCTTACCATGCCAAATCTGCTGTTTCTTTTTATGGTTTACAGCTGACCCACTGACAGTCCTTTAACACAGTGAGCATAGTTATTTTAAAGTGTGTTTGATAATCCGCTAACTCAGCTCTTGTGGGTTTTGTTTCTGGTGTGTGTTTCCTCCTAACGTGTGGAGGAGAGAGGGGGCAGATTGTGTGCTCTGGACACATATTTAAGAAATTGTTTAAGTTTAGGCCTAGGATATTTTCCTTTCTAGAAGATTTTGTTTCTGCTAGGTACCTAGTGAAACTAGCAAGCCAGAGTCACATTAATCGAATTTAAGGGATGCTATATGATACACAGAGCTAGACTGCCATCACTGTGAGGGCTGGTTCATTATTTCTAGGCTGAAACCCTGCAAGGACTTCATCCATATGCAGGTTTCAATACCAACATTTGTCCTCCTAGTTCTACAAGGTTACTGAAATTGCAGTTCAGTCTCTGCCAATTTCCAGGAGAAAATGGCCTCAAATGCCAAGCTTTTCTCTCAGGATTTGCATCTTCTCCTGGGTTCTAGCGTGGTGATAATGTCTTGGTTCTGTGAAGTCTTAAAACAGGTGTTATTTCTTGTCCAGCTTTACTACTTGTCCTTAGCCAAAGAGTTGGTCCAAACTCCCCCAGTCCACTACTGTCAGAAGTTGAATATTAGAAACAATGTTACCTGTGGTCCTTTGGATCCTAAAACAGATATAGTATTTGTTTCTTAACATTTTCACCTCTATCTTGCTGTGTAACAGCTAGACTTTGGCAATCCAAATTTTGTGCATCCCATAGATAGTCACAATCTCTGTATTTTATTTACTTTTGGAGAATATGGAATATTCTTGGAGAGTCGTCTTAGTTTAAAATCCTGGTGACAGGTTGATTAGAATACCAAGTGTCTGCTTTTGTTGAATTGGATTTCAGTGAAAGCTGAAGCTAATGAGATTGAATGAAAACTCAAGATCAAGTTGCAGCCAGACTGACTGACTGACAACAGTGCATTGTAACCTCAGCACACTATCATAATTATTCAAACAAGCCAGATAAATAGATGAAACATCATCTCTCTCTTCTAACAAAACTAGATTAACATGAATCAGAGCTCAGGCTTGTATCCTGCTGAAGGAAAAAATAATTCTTTGTATCTTTTAATATATATTATATATAAACATATAATCTATGTTTTTTTTAATGTTTTTATGGCCCTAGCTATTTATGAGGAAGGTGGGCACTAGTCAAGCTTCTGTCACCTCCCTTCTGCCAGGAATATGAAAAACACACTTGTCAGTGAGCAAACCTCCCATTTCGTATCTTTGGTCCACACAGAATTAACTTTTAGGTCTGTAATCTGTTGACTTAATTTTTGTGTATGACGAGGTGTGAGTTTTATATATCCAGTTGGGCCAACACCATGTGTTGAAAAGACCTATTTCTCCCATTTAATTGGCCTTTGTAGAAACTAAACTGACCAAAATTCTCTATTTTGTTTCATCGATCTGTGTGTGTCCTCAACACCAACATCACACTGATTAACTGTAGCTTTTCAGTAAGTCTTGAACTCAACTCGGGTAATGTGAGTTCTACACCTTTGTTCAATGACTTTTAATATTTACCCTGAGACCACAGGCATACACTGGGCATCTTGGGCAAACGAGGATGTGTTGTCACCCAACCTGCAGCTGACATAGGATTAATATCCAGACTGGGTAAAGAACGCTTAGGAAAAAACACAGATGATTTTGATTAGTCCTTAACAGAAGAAACCAAATAGGAAATAAATATATGAAAAGGAACATACCCACCAGGGTTAGCTAAAATGTGCAAATAAGTGAGAAGATGTACAAAAACGTGTATATTGCTGGTGAGAACTTAACTGCTCAGCATTAGCTGATGCAAGTGAAGATGCATATCCCCATGTCCCAGCAATTCTAAGTCTGTCAGAAGTAGCTAAGATAAACATTGATAGCAGTATGTTCATATAATGGAATAGTATTGAAGGAAAAAGAATGAACTACATTCATAAGGAATAACATTGGTGATCTTAAAAACAATTTGAGTTAAAAAGCCAGACCAAAGGATATATAACATGATTCCAGTTATATACAGTTCAAAAACAGGCAACTATGTATCATTTAGGGATGTATACATAGTGTTAAAGCTATAAAGCAAACTAGGCTGTGATTCACCCACAAAGTTGGATTAATGGTCAACTTTGTGGGGGTAGAGGGAGAATAATGGGGAATTTGACTAGGAACATGTAAGAACGTTTTGGAGTGATAGCAATGTTTCTTTGGAGTTGGATTGTGGTTACATGTGTCTGCTTCTACTTTAAAATAATTCATTACATGTGTCTGCTTCTACTTTAATTCATTACACTGCACACTAGATTTTTGCACTGTGCTTATACCACACACATGAGAGCAAGGTTGCAGACTAGGAAGCTCCAGGCCATCATTCCTTCATGGAAACACTCAAACTAACAACAAACTAGAGACTGGCTAGAATACCATTATAAGGGCTCTGGAAAACAATCACTGGTCTACAGCACTGATCGAATGCCCAATCAAGAAAAAGTCACATTAAAAATAGTATGAAATCTCACAGTGCTTTTCCCTTGGCCCCACCTGTCCACAGTGGCATGGTTGAGAGAAAGCAGCAGCCCAGCTCTCAATGACCTCTCCTAAATAGGAGGGAACAAAGCAGAACTCACCTGCAAAATTCTGATGTGTCTAGGGCTGCCTGAAGGAAAAAAACAACTTTTCACCTAACTTAGTCTCAGGGAAAAGTAGTATAGCTGGGGAAAGCTACAGAAAGAGGGAAGCACTGCTCATAAAATTAGAACAAAAAATGTTTAAATTTGTATGGAGACACAAAAGACCCCGAATAGCCAAAGCAATCTTGAGAAAGAAAAATGGAGCTGGAGGAATCAGGCTCCCTGACTTCAGACTGTACTACAAAGCTAGTCATCAAAACAGTATGGTACTGGCACAAAAACACAAATATCAATGGAACAGAATAGAAAGCCCAGAAATAAACCCATGCTTCTGTGGTCAATTAATCTATGACAAAGGAGGCAAGGCTACACAATGACAGTCTCTTCATTAAATGGTGCTGGGAAAACTGGACAGCTACATGTAAAACAATGAAATTAGAACATTCTTTAACACCATACACAAAAATAAACTCAAAATGGATTAAAGCTGTAAATGTAAGAAAGACCTGATACTACACAACTGAGAGGAAAACATAGGAAGAACACTCTTTGACATAAATCGCAGCAATATCTTTTTCAAGCCATCTCCTAGAGTAATGGAAATATAAACAAATGGGACCTAATTAAACTCGAAAGCTTTTGCACAGCAAAGGAAACCATAAACAAAACGAAAAGACAACACCCAGAATGGGAGAAAATACTTGCAAATGATGTGAGATTGATCTCCAAAATCTACAAACAGCCCATGCAGCTCAATATCAACAAAACAACACAATCAAAAAATGGGCAGGGCTTCCCCGGTGGCGCAGTGGTTGAGAGTCCGCCTGCCAATGCAGGGGGCGTGGGTTCGTGCCCCGGTCCGGGAAGATCCCACATGCCGCAGAGCGGCTGGGCCCGTGAGCCATGGCCGGTGAGCCTGCGTGTCCAGAGCCTGTGCTCCGCAATGGGAGAGGCCACAACAGTGAGAGGCCCGCGTACTGCAAAAAAAAAAAAAAATGGGCAAAAGACCTAAATAGACACTTCTGCATAGAAGACATACAGATGGCCAAGAGGCATATGAAAAGATACTCAACATCGCTAATTATTAGAGAAATGCAAATCAAAACTACAATATCACCTCACACCAGTCAGAATGGCCATCATCAAAAAGTCTACAAACAATAAATGCTGGAGAGAATATGGAGAAAAGGGAAACTTGCTACAGTGTTGGTGGGAATGTAAATTGGTACAACCAGTATGGAGAAGAAGGTTCCTCAAAAAACTAAAAATAGAGTTGCCATATGATCCAGCAATCCCACTCCTGGTCTTATATCCAGAGAAAACTCTAATTCAAAAAGTTACATGCACCCCAATGTTCATAAAGAAGATGTGGTACATATATACAATGGAATACTACTCAGCCATAAAAAAACAATGAAATAATGCCATTTGCAGCAACATGGATGGACCTGGAGATGATCATACTAAGTGAAGGAAGCCAGAAAAAGAAAGACAAATATCATACGATATCGCTTATATGAAAAACATATAAATGAACTTCTGTATGAAACAGACTCACAGACTTAGAAAACAAACTTACGGTTACCAAAGGGAAAAAGCAGGGGGGATAAATTGGGAGTTTGGGATTGACAGATACACACTACTATATTTAGAAGGGATGACCACCAAGGACCTACTTCACAGCAAAGGAGCTCTGCTAGATGTTGTATAGTAATCTAGATGGGAAAAGAATTTGAAAAGGAATAGATATATGTATAACTGAATCACTTTGCTGTACACCTGAAACTAACACAACATTATTAATCAACTAAACTCCAATTAAAAAGAAGAAGAAGAAGGCTGCAGGGAGACTACAGACCTGGAGATGCCTGGGCAAGAAATTATGGATAGAGGAACAAGAGAATACCTAAGGTCCTGAGAAGAAGCTGAAGGGAAACTCTCTGAAGAATTAAGATATGTAAAAAATAGTCATGTGTAAGGGGGGATCAAAAACGGCACACAGCCCCAGGCAAGACACATGTCCAGAAAAGACCTGAGAGAACCTTAAGCCTCCACGCTGGGCTGATCCCAAGGCTCAGACACCTTGCACATCAGTGAAGGTCTTCCCTGGGGTGCAGCAATGAAAACACTGGGAGAGATGGTTATTTTTTTCAAATGCCCGATTTCCAACAAAATATCACAAGGCATACAAAAAGAAAAAAACAGAAAAACATGGCCCATGCAGAGGAAGAAAATAATGTAACAGCAACTGTCCTTAAGAAATAGGCATCAGATGTTTTAGACAAAAACTTTAAACCAACTGTCTTAAATATGCTCACAGAAATAAAGGAAAACACAAAAAGTAACTCAAGAAAACACACAATTAAGAGTATCAACTAAGATAGAAATTATCTTTTTAGAAAAAATCAAATTCTGAAACAAACAAATAAGATGAAAAGTTGGGTAGAGTGCTTTAACAGGAAGAAAAAGTCATGAAGACAGGTCAACTGAAGTTATTAGCTCTCAAGAGACAAAAAACCAAAAAACTGCAGAAATGTGAAAAGAGCCCACAGGACACCATTAAACGGACTGATATACATTATGGGAGTCCCAGAAGGAAGAGAGAGAAATGGCCCATGTGATTTGAAGAAATAATGGCAGAAAACTTCCTAAATTTGATGAAAGACATGACTACAAATTCAAGGAACTCAACAAATGTCAAGTATGTTAAACCCAAAGGAACCCACAGACCACACTGAGACACCTTATAATCAAACCGTTGAAAGCCAAAAGCTAAGAAAATCTTGAAAGCAGGAAGAGAAAAGTGACTTGTCACATAAAAGCCATCCTCAATAAGATTATCAGTGGATTTCTCAGAAATTTTGAAGGCCATGAGGCAGTAGGAATATACATTCGAAGTGCTGAAAGAAAGAAAAAATGTAAACCAAGAATTCTATACCTTTCAACACTGCCCTTCAAAAATGAAGGAGAAATTAAGAGCTTTCCGGATAAACAAAAGCTGAGAGAGTTTATTACCACTACACAAAGTCATTCTTTAAGTTAAAATGAAAAGCTTTAGGCAATAACTCAAAGCTATAAAAATATAAAGGTAAATACATGGAGAAACATGTAAACCAATACAATTTTGTATAATTTTATAACTTATTCTATGTGATTTAAAAGACAGGCACATAAAAATAACCATAGACCTGTTAATGGGTACACAATATATAAAAATGTAATTTGTGACATCAATAAAAAGGGGTGAGGGCTTCCCTGGTGGCGCAGTGGTTGAGAGTCCGCCTGCCGATTCAGGGGAGACGGGTTCGTGCCCCGGTCCGGGAAGATTCCACATGCCGCGGAGCGGCTGGGCCCGTGAGCCATGGCCGGTGAGCCTGCGTGTCCGGAGCCTGTGCTCCGCAACGGGAGAGGCCACAGCAGTGAGAGGCCCGCGTACCTCAAAAAAAAAAAAGGGGGGGGGGTGGGTGAAGCTGTAGAGGGTTAGTTTTTTTATGTGATTGAAGTTAAGTTGGTATTAATTTAAAATAGATTGTTATAACTTTAGGATGTTATGTGTAATCCCTCTAGTAACCACAACTGAAATGGTTATAGAATAAAGACAAAAGAAAATGAGAGGGAATCAAAATGTAGAAAAAAAATCAACTAAGTTCAAAGGAAGACTATAATGAAGGAAATGCAGGACAATAAAACTATAAGACACACAGCAAACAAATAAAATAGCAAAAGTAAGTCCTTACCAGTAATTACTTTAAATGTAAATAGATTAAATTCTCCAATCAAAAGACATAAACTGGCAGAATGGATTTTAAAACAAGGTCCAACTGTATGCTCTCTACAAGAGACTCACTTTAGATCTAAGAACACGGTGTACATTCAAAGTCAAAGGATGGGGAAAATATTTCATGCAGAGTGACCAAGGAGAGCAAGGGTGATTATACTAATATCAGGCAAACTAAACTTTAACTCAAAACCTTACAAGACGCAGGGACAGTATACATTGATAAAAGAATTAATTCACTAAGAAGATATAACTATTATAACCATACATCCACCAAACATCAAAGCTCCAAAATGTATGAAGCAAACATTTACAGAATTGAAGGGGAAATAGCTCTACAATAATAGTAGGAGATTTCAATACCCCACTATCAACAGATAAAAACAACAAGACAGGATCAATAAGGAAATAGAAGACATAAACATCACTGTAGGCCAACTGGACTTAACATACAGATCACTCCACCAAACAGCAGCAGAATACACATTTTTCTCAAGTGTGCATGGGACATTCTCCAGGACAGACCCTATGTTAGCCCATAGAACAGTAAATTTTAAGACTGAAATCATACAAAGTATTTTTTCCAATCACAGTGCAATTAAATTAGAAATCAATAGTGGAAGGAAAACTGAGAAATCCACTGATACGTGGAAATTAAACAACATACTCTTAACCAATGGATCAAAGAAGAAATCACAAGAGAAATTAGAACGTATCTAAAGACAAATGAAAATAAAAACACATACCAAAATGTACGGGATGCTGCAAAAAGCAGTGTTAAGGGGAAATATATAGCTATAATTACTTACATTTGCAAAGCTCACAAATCAGCAACCTTTGAACCTTAAGAAACAAATGAGCTAAACAAAACTAAACCCACAGCTAACAGAAGGAAATAATAAAAGATTAGCATAGAGGTAAATAAAGTAGAGAAAGCAGACAAAGTCTCACATTTCCTGATTTCAAAACTTACTGCAAGAGTAATCAAAACGGTGGTACTGGCATAAAATCACACATAGTAGACCAATGGAATAGACTAAGGAGTCCAGGAATTGTCAAATGGTTTTTGATAAGACAACCATTCAATGGGGAAAAGAGTCTTTTCAACAAATGGTCCTAGGAAAACAGTATATTGATATGCAGAGTAATAAAGTTGGACACTTACCTAACACCATATACAAAAATTCACTTAAACTGGATCAAAAACCTAAACATCAGAGCTAAAACTGAAACTCTTCAAAGAAAACATAGGGGGAAAGCCCCATGAAATTAGATTTGGCAATAATTTCTTGGATATGACAACAAAAGCACAAGCTATTAAAAAGAATGGACTTCATCAAAGTTAAATACTTTTGTATATCAAAGGACACTATCAACAGTGAAAAAGCAACCCACAGAATGGGAGAAAATAATCTGCAAATCATATATATATATATATATATATATATATATGGAACTCCTACAACTCAACACATAAAGCAACCCAATTAGAAAATGTGCAAAGGACTTGAATAGACATTTCTCCAAAGAAGATATACAAATGGCCAATAAACACATCACTAATCATTAGAGGAATGCAAATTAAAGCCACAGTGAGATAGCTTTTCACACCCATTAGGATGATTGTTGTAAAAACAAACAAAAAAGAGAAAATAACAAGTGTTGGGGAGGATATGGAAAAAATCAAACCCTTGTGCATTGCTGGTGGGATTGCCAAATGGGGTACTCACTGTAGAAAACAGTATGGCAGGTCCTCAAAAAAATTAAACGTGGAATATTCATACAATACAACACTATACACACACACACACACACACATACACACACACACAGCCCTGAAATAATTAAAAGCAGGGACTCAGAGATACTTGCACTCCCATGCACATTGCAGCATTATTCACAATAGCCAAAAGATGGAAACCACCCAAATGTTCGACAGGTAAACAAAATGTGGTGTGTGTGTATGTGCGTGCGTGTGCGTGCGTGTGTGTGTGTGTATTCCTCTTAGAGGAAAACATAGGAAGAACACTGACATAAATCACAGCAAGATCTTTTTTGATCCACCTCCTAGAGTAATGGAAATAAAAATAAACAAATGGGACCTACTGAAACTTAAAAGCTTTTGCAAAGCAAAGGAAACTACAAACAAGACGACACCCTCAGAATGGGAAAAAATATTTGCAAACGAATCAACAAAGGATTAATCTCCAAAATGTGTAAACAGCTCAGGCAGCTCAATATTAAAAAAACAAACAACCCAATCCAAAAATGGGCAGAAGACCTAAACAGACATTTCTCCAAAGAAGACATACAGATGGCCAAGAAGCACATGAAAAGCTGCTCAACATCACTATTAGAGAAATGCAAATCAAAACTACAATGAGGTATCACCTCACACCAGTTAGAATGGGCATCATCAGAAAACAACAAATGCTGGAGAGGGTGTGGAGAAAAGGGAACCCTATTGCACGGTTGGAGGGAATGTAAATTGATACAGCCACTATGGAGAACAGTATGGAGGTTCCTTAAAAACTAAAAATAGAACTACCATACGACCCAGCAATCCCACTACTGGGCATATACCCTGAGAAAAACATAATTCAAAAAGACACATGTACCCCAATGTTCATTGCAGTACTATTTACAATAGCCAGGTCATGGAAGCAACCTAAATGCCCATCGACAGACGAATGGATAAAGATGTGGTACAAATATACAAGGCAATATTTACAATATATACAATATATACAATCAGCCATAAAAAGGAACGAAATTGGGTCATTTGTAGAGACGTGGATGGACCTAGAGACTGTCATACAGACTGAAGTAAGTCAGAAAGAGAAAAACAAATAACGTATATTAACGCATATATGTGGAACCTAGAAAAATGGTACAGTTGAACCAGTTTGCAGGGCAGAAATAGAGACACAGATGTAGAGAACAAACGTATGGACACCAAGGGGGGAAACTGGTGGGGTGTGTGTGTGTGTGTGTGTGTGTGTGTGTGTGTGTGTTTGGTGAATTGGGAGATTGGGATTGACATATATACACTAATATGTATAAAATGGATAACTAATAAGAACATGCTGTGTAAAAAGTAAATAAAATAAAATTCAAAAATTAAAAAAAAAAAAAGCCAAGAGGATGATTACTCCAGGAGTCAAGACAGTGTTACCTCTGGGGTCCAGGAGCAGAATTTTGTAGGGGCACAATTTTGTCGGGGCACAAAGGTGGCTTTTAAGGTATGAACAAACAGGTTTCTTTCCCTAAGCAGTGGGTACCTGGGTGTTTATAATTATTCTTGAACAGTATTATGTTTCGTGTACATCTTTTTTATATATTTCACAATTTTTAAAAAGGCAAAATGAACCCCCCCTCAAAAAAAAAATGTGACCCTTCTCCATTTTTTACTACCCAGATGGTTTATACTCTGGTATAAGACTGGAAAATCTAAAAACACCACAGTGATTACTTTTCGGTCTTCTCACTGAGGATTTTCTTCTCAAAATAGCACCTATTCCACTTTCCCTCTCAGAAATAAAATGGTTCCAAACACTTTACTCTCCTGGATGTTTTAAGACGATGGACTAGAACAAGCCTACATTATGGTTTTGCCTGGTAAGTCACTTCTCTCAAAACAAGACTATTCACTAGATGTGACCTTATGACCTTGTCACAAAATATCCATACATGATGTTTTGATGAAAATATCATTGCTGTTCACATCAAATTAATACTAATCCATAAAATTTGAGTTCACTCAGAGCCACCAATTCCAACAGAACTTAGGAATCCCTAAAGATAAAATACAGACACACAGATAAGTATAGTATTTAATCGAAATATATTTGTCTAATATCTACAAAGTGTGAACAATTGGTCTTAAGAAAGCAGACAAAAGGCACAAAATTAGTATTACTACAGAGAAGCATTCATGCTACTGGATTGTATAAATATTCTCATTAGAGTGGCACAGTAAAAAATAAATTAAGCATTGAGCAAAGATCAAATACTTCATTTTCTCCTTGCTTTCTTATATTCTGGTCATGTCTTGACCTCATTTGTAAAGGCTGAAGACTGAAACTGAACTGAAACCATGAAACACTTACGCAGGCTTTATGGATGTTTTAATCACAGTGGTTTCCTTGCAGAATTCGGGTCAAACAAGAGGTGCACTTTAAAAAAAATCCACAGGATATTCTTTTCTCTTTCCCCAAATGAAATATAAGATTGAGGCTGTGGTGGTGCACCTTTGCAAACACTGCATGTTTGCAATGCGTGTATTTCATTTCTAAAGCCCTTTTTTCAAGATAAAATTAGTGCAGTCTCCATATGACTTGTTTTCTACCATGAAAGAAGCAGCTTCTGAAAATTGTATGACTAGAGCTTTGAGCATGAGAAATTATCAGAAAGCTTCTGGGGCAAGGAGGTGGGAGGAACATTCCAAGGTAGGCCTGGCTCTGGGCTCTCCCAGGGGTGCTCCATCCTGGAAGGCTCCGGCGTAAACCTTTAACAGCGTCCTGCCTGCTCCCCATCCAGCAGGAAATGGCAGTTGATCTGTCTTGCATATGGACAAACAAATGTTGACTTGGGAGGGGAATGGGAAGCACAGCGATTATTCTGAAATGACAACCACCTTCTACCAGATGGACAGCAGTAGGGCCACGCCAGTTCACCTTTGTTTGAACAGGAGTTGTCAACTGGAGAATACTTTGTGAGTGCAAAAGTATTTGGCAAAGTGAAAAGTAGAAAACTTCAAACCTCATTGATAAAAAGGAGCTCATAATTACCCACTTCAATATTGTTAAGTGCACTATTTACATGTGTAATAATATCCAGCAGACATAGCACATGCGTGTGAACATACAGTGTGCCGAGAGCTTGCACACAGACGTGTGTGCACACGCATGCCCCAAATGGCTCTTGAATAAATTCAATCCCATAGTAGAGTCTGGGGGTGCATTTTTCACAGTACATAATTTCCCTCTCAGGTACCATGTCTTGAATGCAAGAGGTCTCAGGGAATACCAGAAGAACCTTGATACTGTACCACTTTAATTCCTCCAAAAACAGGACCGTTTCTGAAAGTTCTGCATCTCCACCCATTAGTGTGCCTTCCAAAGCGGATTGAAGTATACCCAGCCGTCACCCTGCAAGAGAGAGGAGGACACATCATTACATGGAGACCTGTCGGCGAGACAAGGGGAGAAGCAAGGGTATCCCCTGTTGCGCTAGTACCACACAGTACCATGCAGTGCTGGTTACCATCTATCTGTTCAGGACCACCAACCTGTGTGCCGGCCTCTCCTGATGTCTCACAGCCAAGCCATGCTGGTGGTCTCACCACCCCTCCTCAGCCCGGCTGCTTTTTAGAGCCCATGGGATCTTCGTATCTGGCATTTTGGGAGGAAACCCCACAAAACGACCAAAGTAACGAGGGGGAGGGCTTTGTTGGTTTACATCAAGATTAGTTGGCCAAAAAAAAAAAAAGGCCTTTGAAACGGGGACAGGAGAAAAAGGAGGGTAGTTGGACAAACGGACAGGGAAGAGAAAAGACAAGGGCCTGAATAGGAGGAATCTGCCCAAACCAGTGACTTTTAACCACCCACCAGGCTGGAGGGGAGTGCCCAACAAAGGGCACACGCAAGGCCGCAGTCAAAAGACATCAGCACACACAGGAGAGGACACCAGTCAAATACCAGTGAGAAAAAGGCAGGAATCAAAATGGTATGCAATCTGGTGCTAGACTAGAGGGATGTACTGAATGGTAATCATGCTGGTGCGGGGATGATTTGTATTCTTTAAATATCCTCAAGCCTCCTGTTATAAACAGACTGGCTTTTCTTACACCCTATGGGAGGAAAACGATGTTTTTTGGTGGTTGTCATTTTACTTTTTTTTTTTTTTGTGGTACGCGGGCCTCTCACTGTTGCGGCCTCTCCCGTCGCTGAGCACAGGCTCCGGACGCACAGGCTCCGGACGTGCAGGCTCAGCGGCCACGGCTCACGGGCCCAGCCACTCCGCGGCATGTGGGATCTTCCCGGACCAGGGCATGAACCCGCGTCCCCTGCATCGGCAGATGGACCCCCAACCACTGCGCCACCAGGGAAGCCCCATTTTACTTTTTACTGTGCAACTTTCCACAGAAGCCGGGCAACCTAGTTGTCTCAGAGAGACAAGATCCGGCAGAAGGATCCCTGGGGGATTCTGTGATGGTTAATTTTATGTGTTGACTGGCTCTGGATTAAACATTGTTTCTGAGCACAGGGGAGGGGGCGGTGCTTCCAGATGAGGGTAGCATTTGAATTGGTGGGTGGAATAATGTAGATATCCCACCCCCATGAGGTGAGCATCATGCAATGTGCCCAGGGCCTGAATGGAACAAAAGGTGGAGGAAGCAGGAACTGGCCCTTTCTTTCCTGCCTCACTCATCCTGACTTCTGCCCTCGGCTGGGATTCACACTGTCAGCTCCCCTGGGTCTCAGGCCTTTGGACTGAATCATACCACTGGCTTTCCCGCGGTTCCACCTCGCAAACCACAGATCCCATGGCTTTTCAGCCTCCACGATCTCATAATAAATCTATTTAAATTTCTATCTTCTGTTGGTTCTGTGCTGTTTCTCTGGAGAACCCTGACTAATACAGAGTCACCTCCCCTGGGCAAGGCCTCCAAACAGGGATACACTCAGAGTCTCCCCAAGAAGGCTTCCTGTCTGAACCAGCATCTGACCTTGACATCTGTGCTCAGCCCACGGCCCTAGTTCCTGCCTCTAGGAGACACATGGCTGCTTCCTGCCCAGACCAGAAGCCCAGCTCAAGGTCACTAACTCTCCCCGCAGACCTCCAGCTCCAGGGAGCCATCCTTCCAAGGAGCAGAAGTCAGACACCAGCAGTGCCTAGGCAAGGAAAGCCCAGACAGACTTCAATTGGCCCTTAGTGTTTAAACTTTTAAAAATTCCTTGACACCAGGTGAATATCAGATCTCATAAAAATTCTGATTTCTGGCTTCTCTTGAAGAACTGGGCCATCAGCCTGTGACGGCCTGGAGGTCAGTGGCATCCACCCTTTTAGATACAGACCCTGGGTCTGCCCTGCCCTCACCAGCCTGTTTCTCTCATTGATGCTGCCAAGCTCCTGACCAGCCTGCCTTAAAAATTGTGGCTCCGGGCTTCCCTGGTGGCGCAGTGGTTGAGAGTCCGCCTGCCGATGCAGGGGACGCGAGTTCGTGCCCCGGTCCGGGAGGATCCCACTTGCCGCGGAGCGGCTGGGCCCGTGAGCCATGGCCGCTGAGCCTGCGCGTCCGGAGCCTGTGCTCCGAAACGGGAGAGGCCACAGCAGTGAGAGGCCTGCGTACCGCAAAAAAAAAAAAAAAAAAAAATGGTGTCTCCTACACCTTTGTCATTTCCAGTTCTGTTCTCAGAATGCTGCCCGGCTGTGCCACAAACAACTGGGCACAGGGCGCCTTGCCCAGTCAGGGGGTGAGGGGCGTGTGTGGGGGTCCCCTTCCAACACCACTTCCAGCAGCAGCGCCGGGACGCAGACCCCCGCGGGCCTCCCCGGCACGTCCATCCCCCATTGGGCCCCTGGGAGGCAAAGCTCTGAAAGGGTGCTGTCATGGAGAAGGTTCCAACCCACCCAGGTGTGGAGCTGGTCTGGGAGGGGCTTCCCGATCAATCTGCTACTGAAGGCAGAGTAGCTGGGCCGTGGTCTTTGTGAAGCAGCCCCACTCCATGCCTCCCTGCGGGCGGGTACGCCTCCCTGATGGGGGAGCCACGGCCACCATGCCCAGACCTCCCGGGCCCCCCCTGCCCGTCCGGCGGCCGCGATAGGGGACAGCCCGTCCTCCCCGCCCAGGACGCCCGGTACGGTCACCTCCTGGATGAAGTACTTGGGCCGCCAGGGAGTGCGGAGGTTCTCCCGCTTCCGCTCCTCTGTGCGCTGCTTCTCCTCCAGCCGCCGCTTTTGCTCGGTGGCAGCGTCGATGTCCCCCAGCCGCAAGCATCGGGTCACCTCCCGCCAGAGGTTCCTGGGGGCAGGGGTCATTGGGAACAGGGAACAGTCAGGCAGGGCCAGCAGCCTGAGGCTGCGGTCCTGGGCGAGGAAGGGCCCGAGCCGAGGATGCTGGGCTGCGGGGCAGGAGGGGATGAGCAGCTCACTCCACAGGCCCAGGGCCCCACCTGCGCCCAGATCTGAATCCCCTCTCCCCTCCCGGGCTCTGAGCGTCTAGACCAATCTAGGGAAGACCGGAGCAATCAAACTGCTCCTACAGACAAAATCTACAGCAGACCCTGCCACGGGCACTCACCACATTCCCAGACATTTTACATATGGATTAACTCATCTCATCAACACAACATCCCAGGGATATAGATGCGATACTATCGCCCCACTGTAAAGGGGAGAAAAACAGATCCACATAAGGTGAAGTGACCTGCCAGAGGTCAGCAGGCTGATGGATGTGAACAGTGGCTGCTCTCCCACCGGCAGCCCCGTATTAGGAGTTACAGACCCTGGGGGATCCGTCACCTCCCTGTGTCTACACGCAAAGTTAGACACATTCATTCATTCACTCACTCACTCCTTCATTCACTGGAGAAGGCGGCAGCTTCCCTCCTCAGGAAGCCAGGGTGCCCCCTCCAGTCCCACTCTGTGCTGGAGGGAGGGGACCAGCACTGAGGTGAAGGGGGACACTTCCTCACTTCAGCACATCAGGACCAGTCGGTATTCCGCACAAGGGAACCAGGCTTTGGGGGTATGATGTCTCTGCAGCTGGGGCCAAGCAGAAGCTCCCCGTTAGATCCTGGGCCAGGAGCCCGCAGGGGAGTGGCCAGTGCATCCAGGACAGCAGCCCTCCTGGGGGACCCGAGCCCAGGAACCGATGGGGCCCGGGCTCTGGCTGCAAGGCCAGCCTGCCCACCGCCGCCCAGCACCCCACCATGCAGAGGGTACAGTGGCACCCTGGCTCCGAACTTACACAGTGGAAGGTGGGAGAAAGCCAGGTCCTACCAGCCTCACAGTGCTTGCTCTTTCTACCACGCCCTGACAGCTGACTTAAGAGGGGAAAAGGTGGCCTAATACAGGAAAGGAAGGTGGCGAAGCAGACAGGGAGGGCTGGTGCCTGGTCAAATCAGTCTTTTCCATCACCTGAACCCTCAACACACACCTTGGCGCTGAGGGAAGGACTGGGTGCCCGGACATCCAGGGTTGGGGTGCTTTCAGGGCAGGACCTCCCCTGATAAGGCCTATCATAAAATAGTGGCCCCAAATTTAGACGATAGAGAGCCCCAGGGACTGCAGATGGGGTGGTGAGCAAAGAGCCGGCCCACAGGTCAAGGGCTATGCCCAGACACCCACCAAGAACCCCCTGGAGGGGCTCTGCTTCCGAAGGCTCTGAACTTCAGGACAAAGGGAAAGGCGGAAAAGCCTTCAGGGCGGAGAGGGCGGGGGCAAGTCGGCAATAAAAGCTAAAAGGAAGCCCAGGGGAGCCTTTGCTAGAAGCGGAGGTCCCGGTGGCCAAGGGCCAGGTGGTGGCTAGGCCGGGTGTGGCCAGCATTGCCGTGTGGAGGGCTCCAGCCCGAGCAGGGTGCTGCGCGGGCCGGGCTCTGAGCACCGCGAGCACATTGACAGCAGTGGGCCAATGTAAGAGCAGCTTCGCTCTCCCCTCCACAGGGGCTGGTGGGGGCCGGGCCACTGTGGGGCTGAGACCACTAGGCGGGCCCTCCTTCGCCTCCTCAGGTGAGGCCTGGCACAGGTGGCTGGGCTCAGGTGCTCTGAGTGGCAGGCGCTACACCTCAAGGCCATTCCCGCCTCGGAGAACAAGGTGGGCTGCTGGGTTTGTCAACAGTAAAGTCCACGTACGCGAGACGAGAAGAGGCGATACGCCCCTCTCTCTGGTTGCAGACTCCATCCTCCATCCATTCCACTCCCAGCAAGGCTTAATGAGGAGCAGCTAACCTACTCAACAGTCTTGGAATAACAGCTCAAAGGAATCATAGTTTTGTTGTCAACAGCCATACCAGAAACAAGCGGTGCTGTGACAGCAACCACAGGGCTCCTGATTCTGGGGAGGTGTCGTCAGAGGCCAGGGGAGGGATTCCTTCCTGTCACAGTCCAAAGGGCTGGGTTCACGCCCTCCATTTGGACTCAGAGAAGGTTACATTCTGATCAACAAGAACGAGTGGACTAATCCTACCACAAAGCCAAGTTTCCAGGACACTGCAGCCCTCTTTCTATTAAACTCGGTGATAATGTATGATTTATACACACTGGTATCCCTGCTTTGTTTCCACATAAAAAGCACCTTTCCAATTTCGTTACAAACTCTTCCTGTAATGGCAAACCCTTTCAAAGAATCATCTGTCATTTCACTTTAACCCTATATCCTCTTTCTACAGAGCAGCATGCCTTTAGATAAGAGCGGGGCCAGCAAACGTTCTCTGTAAAGGGCCAGAGACTAAACGTTTTAGGCTCTACAGGCCATTTGGTCTTGGTCGCAACTGTTTCACTGCTATTGTAGCCAGAGGGCAGCCACAAACGAGATACAAACAAATGGATGCAGCTGCGTTCCTGTAAAATTTTACAAAAATCAGCCAGAGATGGGATCTGGCCCATGGGCCATAGCTGGCTGACCTCCTGGATTAAAAATTTAAAATGGCATATTTCCAGAAGATTCTGCTTCTGTACCTGCATAAACATCACTTTAAGTGGCTTGCGGGATATTCACATGATAGAGTGAATTCACCATAATTCACTTAACTGTTTTCCAATTGTTGCACGGTTAGATGGTTTCTTTTTCTTCCTTTTGTTTTAGTTTTTTTTTTTAAATACCCAAATTTCATATTTAAAACCTTTTGTGAATCGAAGAATTCTCCCTTAGATGAGATTCCCAGAAATGGACTACAAGAGGTGAACTCACAAATTTAAAGCTACTGATCCACGCAGCTAACCTGCACACCTTCCTACTGGAAGCACAGGGCAGAGAGTGTTAATTTTATCACAGCCTTGCAGGCACTGAATTTTTTTGAATTATGTTGCTAATCTGGTAAGAAAAAAAAAAGTATCTCATTGCTTTGCTGCACAGCTCTTTGATTACTAGCATCTCTCTGTATTTAACTTTACAATTAAGTAACAGACCCACAGAGTTGACAAACTCTTTTAGGTCAGGCATTAAAGTCTGGGAGGGCTGTTCTCACACTCCACCCCATGACTGCAGAGCAACTAAACAAAGGATCTACACCTAAGTGACACACAGAGGACAATTCAAGTTTCCAAAGGAATGATTCCTGGCCCCTTTGCATTGGGCTTCCTCTCTGCCCCTTGGGTCAAGTGCTGAGGACAACAAAGCTTGGAGAGGAGCACATGGTCTGGTCCCCACCTGGACTCCATGGGGCCCTGCTTCTCCAGGGGTCGGATCTTCTTGGGGTACACTGGCAGCATGGTCGTGTCAATGACCTTGGTCTCCCCGTTGTTGTAGGTGAACTCTAGGGTCCCATTCCACTCCCCGTGGGCTTTGCACACAATGGTGTTGGTCGGGTTGTGCTTCACTTCTGCTGTGACCCTGAATTAATGAAGCATCGAATAAACACGCTTTGCAAGGTTATCAGAACAGAGACCGACTTCAACAGGCATCCTCACATGTAGAGATCTTTTTTTATGGGGTTGCTTTTTGCTCTTTTGCTCAAAGACTAGCTCTTAAAATGTGATCTAATATCCTTGAGCAGAATAAAGAAAGCATCAGTGGGAAAACAGGTAGGATCTGAATAAAGTCTGTAAATTAGTTCATAGGAATGCAGCAATGTTAATTTCTTAGTTTTTTTCAATTGAAGTATAGTTAATTTACAATGTTGTGTTAGTTTCAAGTATACAGCAAAGTGATTCAGTTACACACACACACACATACACACACACACACACTTTTTCAGATTCTTTTCCCTTATAGGTTATTACAAGATATTGAACATAGTTCCCTGTGCTATACAGTAGGTCCTTGTTGTTTACCTATTTTATATATAGTAGTGTGTATATGTCCATCCCAAACTCCTAATTTATCCCCCAATTTCTTAGTTTTTTTCAACTAATATTGTTTTATTGATTTTGACAATAAATTAGATAGGCGGTTGAAAATTATACATGTTTTAACACTATATTGTATACACTATATACTGTGATTTGTTTAGTTGAATTTCATCAATTTCTTAGTTTTGATAAAAATGCCAAGGTTTTATAAGATGTTATTATTGGGGTGGAAATCACAAAACTCAGTAAAAACAAAATATAAATATCAATTAAGTGTATCTGGTCTATTGTGTCATTTAAAGTAGAACTAACTACCATATGACCCAGCCATCCCACTACTGGGCATATACCCTGAGAAAACCATAATTTAAAAAGACACATGTACCCCAATGTTCACTGCAGCACTGTTTACAATGGCCAGGACATGAAAGCAACCTAAGTGTCCATCGACAGGTGAATGGATAAAGAAGATGTGGTACATATATATAATGGAATATTAGCCATAAAAAGAAATGAAATTGGGTCATTTGTAGAGATGTGGATGGACCTAGAGACTGTCATACCGAGTGAAGTCAGTCAGAAAGAGAAGAACAAATGTCGTATATTAACGCATACATGTGGAAAAATGGTATAGATGAATCTATTCGCAGGGCAGGAATAGAAAAGGCAGATATAGGGAACGGATGTGTGGACACGGGATGCGGGGAGCAAAGGGGAGGGTGGGATGAATTGGGAGATTAGGTTTGACATAAATACACTACAACATGTGTAAAGTAGATTGTTAGTGGGAAGCTGCTGTATAGCACAGGGAGCTCAGCGCAGTGCTATGCGATGGCCTAGATGGGGGGGAGGGGGGAGGGGGGAGGGAGGTTCAAGAGGGAGGGGATATATGTATACATATAGCTGAGTCACTTCACTGTATAGCAGAAACTAACACAAGATTCTAAAGCAATTATACTCCAATAAAAAATATATATAAAACTTTAGGGCTTCCCTGGTGGCGCAGTGGTTGAGAGTCCGCCTGTCGATGCGGGGGACACGGGTTCGTGCCCCGGTCCAGGAGGATCCCCCATGCCGCGGAGCGGCTAGGCCCGTGAGCCATGGCCGCTGAGCCTGCGCGTCCGGAGCCTGTGCTCCGCAACGGGAGAGGCCACAACAGTGAGAGGCCCGTGTGCCGCAAAATAAAAAAAAAAAAAATATATATATATATGTATATATACACATATATAAAACTTAAAAATATATATATATGTATATATATATATACCCTTCTCCTCCCTCAAATAGCAACTAACAGTGTACATTTCAACCACCAAAAGAGTGTGAGAGTCTAGGGGGGAACTTTTCAATCACTAAACAAGGTCGAACCCCTCCAGCCTGGCTTCACAAGGGCCCCTGGTGGAGATGTGTGGCCCTTTGCCTCACCGACCCGGCCCAGGGGCTCCGGGTCTCAGCTCTGGGTGAAAGCAGAGCCCACCTCCCTCTCCCCAGGAGCCTGCTGCAGGCAGAGTAACACAGCAGAAACGGGAGGTGGAGGAGCCCGGGGCCTCTTTTTCTTTTTTTTTTTGTTGGGGGGGCCTCTCACTATTGCGGCCTCTCCCGTTGCGAAGCACAGGCTCTGGATGCGCAGGCTCAGTGGCCATGGCTCACGGGCCTAGCCGCTCTGCGGCATGTGGGTTCTTCCCGGACCGGGGCACGAACCCGTGTTCCCTGCATCGGCAGGCGGATCCCCAACCACTGTGCCACCAGGGAAGCCCCGGTTCTTCTTTTCCTAATGGCCAAGCTTGGGATGAATTTGGTGTTTTCAAACCTAGGTCTGGAATTTTTCTCCCTGAGCCTGAACACCGCCGGGAGCCCAGGCGGCATCAGGAATCCTCCCAACGGCACACAGCGGAAGGGTATCCGTGCTGTGCTGGTAACGCTTTAACAACGGGCTCGCCAGGAGGGAAAACGCCTGGTTTAGAGCTTTTGCCAGTTTCTGTGCTGCCCCACCCACAGTGGATCTCAAGCTACCACTGGGGCATGAGGGGCCGCGGAGCTGGGGAGAAACGCGCATAATCAGCTCTTGGGGGCTGGTATGTTTGGCTCCAAAACGGCCACTGAAGGTGCCTACTTTCCAGGCGACACTCCAGCACCCCACATGAACGCCATCCGGAAAAGCTTTCCAAGAAAAAGGTCAAAGATGGGGGCTTGCTTATTATCCAGTGATCTGCTCCAAAGGGGGAAATTTATAATTAGAGCCATAAAAACGAGGTGATGCTCCCCTCAAACAGCGGGCCTCTCCTTCTGTTTCTTAGGACTGCTTCCCAGCTTCCAAAAGGAGAGAAACGGTCCTGCTCTCATAGATGCAGGATTCGGGATGTTGCATGGAGCTCACAGAACTGCATCAGTGCAGGTCAGGCCTCCGGCCTCGGAAGCAAGAGGTTACGATAACGCCAGAAGCCCTTTGTTCTCTGGGGCATGTTCCGCCAACACATCACCAGACTGGGGAGGGTTCAAGACGCCGCCGGTGAGACATGTCATCTGAAACACATCTGTTAAATTGATCTTGATTTTTCAACTCATCCCACGGCTGGAACCCAGTCTTCTGATGCAGACAAGAAACCTGGGGCATCGTGATCGGACAGAGATGGAGTCTCCCTGGCCCCTCCTACCTGTGGACCTTCCCCCCGTAGAAAGGCTTTGTGTGGAAGATCACTGTCGCTGAGTACCCAGTCTTGGCGCAGGTGATGCTGACTTTTCCTCCGAGCTCCACCCAAGGGATGGTGAGGATAGACCGGGCGTAGGCACTGGGCAGGGTGAACACATACTCCTCCCCGTGCTCCAGGAGCCGCAGCACACCTGAGGGAGACAGGAGGGAAGGGTTAGGCTCGCACACGAGGAAAGCGCAGCTGGTGAAACCGAGGAGGACCCTGAGGGGCTCCAGGGCATGGAGGCCTTTTTGTCTTCCGTTTCTTGTAGCCTCCATGACCTTCCCTGAGTTCCAAAGGGCAGATTGCAACAGTTGCTAATCAAGGGAGGCGGAGCCAAGAAACCACCGGAGGCAAAAGATTAAAGGAACAGAGAAGCTCATCAAGATTAGGAGACCTGGGCTTCCCTGGTGGCGCAGTGGTTGAGAGTCCACCTGCAGGGGACAAGGGTTCGTGCCCGGTCCGGGAAGATCCCACATGCCACGGAGCAGCTAGGCCCGTGAGCCATGACCGCTGAGCCTATGTGTCCAGAGCCTGTGCTCCGCAATGGGAGAGGCCACAGCAGTGAGAGGCCCCGCGTACCACGGAGACCTAATCGCACCTGAGACCCTGCACACACCCTAATCTTGTCAGCAACCCCACCCTTGAACCATTGCTATAAAACTCCTCATCAAATCCTCCCCAATTGGGACACACAGTTTTCGAGGGCAGGAGCCCACTGTGTCCCCCTTTGCCTGGCAAAGAAATAAAGCTGTCCTTTTCTACTTCACCCAAAACTATGTCTCCGAGATTCAATTCAGCACCGGTGCACAGAGAAGCTGAGCTTTGGGCATCACTGGGGACCAGAAGATGCAAAGATGAGAAACCAAACACACTCCTGCAACAGATGTCACGCCTCCCACCTCCACAGAGGCCGGCCACCCACGTGCCATTTATCTATTTGCTGCATCTCTACTGCACAAGAGATGCTGAGAACACATGGTGAACAAGACAGACCCGCTCTCTGCCCTCAAGGAGCCAAAGAGAAAGGTGGCCGTGAATGAAGCACTTGCAAACACAAAACTGTGACCGTGATGGGGTGGGAGGGGGAGGTGCCCGGGGCCTCCAGCAGCAGGGGCTGAGCTGGGAGGGGAGGCTTCCTGGTGGAAGGGACATTCGAGCTGGGTAAGAGTTGAGTTGGGGAAGAGGGGAGGGAAAGTAGAAGCAGGGGGAGGCATGTGCAAAGGCCCTGTGGTGGGAAGGAGCCGGGTGAACATGGGGGTCTGAGAAAAGGGCCCCAGGGAAGAAAGGGAAGTGGTGTGTATAGGTATGGAGGCTGCCCAGGTCTACAGGGGCCAGGCCTCATCTTTAAACTTCGAAAAAGCCTGTTAAGGAGTTCTGCCTTTATCCTGAGAGCAGCAGAGACAACCTCAAAGGTTTTCAGGAAGTTACAAAGCAAGAGTGCACAGCTGCTGTCCCCACCCGGGGGGCACCCACCCCTTGATCAGAGGTTCTCCAGGCTGGGAGCCAAGTACTAGTCTCGGAGAGATCTGATCCTCTTGAAACAATGCAAAATGACGTGGGCTTGTCTCTTTTTCTAGGGAAAGGAACCAGTTCTGAACAAGTTCTCAAAGGCTGCCGTGAACTGCCCCGACAGGCGCCGTCTCCCGGGGCTGCTGTACGGCTGGTGCATTGACACCCAGCCCCTGCTCTGGCTTGTCCGGTCGGGCACCCACAGGGCCCCCTCTGCTGAGGGCAGCACCTCTTGGGCCGGCAGAGGCCTGGGAACCCACACGCCTGGCTCACTGAGGTTTGCTCTGTGTGAGGGGCCTTCTCGGCCTCCCACCCCGCAGTGGGGCTTCGCTCCCTGTAGAAAAGCCCTCCCAGCTCTATTCCTGCCCACTCTGGGCCTGCAATGGTCAAGTGCAGCAAGAGCCTCAGGAAGGTCAGTTCTGTCCTTCGGCCAGAACTATGTGACTGGAGGTGTTAGTGATGTCCCCTCCCTGGGCCCCTGGTTCCTCCACTGGAAAGAGCGAGGAGGGGGCTCCATGTGCCCTGGGGGACCCTTCCTGGCCACCCAGCACTTCCAGGGGCTTCACGTGCAGTGTCTTCTGTGAGCTTCACAACTACTCAACGCAGCATCAATTATTATCATTTTTAAATGAGGAGGTGGAAACGGAAACTCAGAGGGGTTAAGTAATTTGACTGGTCGGTACTTCTCTCTGAGACTAGATAAGCATGTCAATCAACAGAGCTAGATTACTCAGCCCTAAAAAAGGATGAAATAATGCCATTTTCAGCAACAGGGATGGACCTAGAGTTGATCATACTAAGTGAAGTAAGTCAGACAAAGACAAATATCATATGATATCACTTATATGTGGAACCTAAAATATGACACAAATGAACTTATCTATGAAACAGATTCACAGACACAGAGAACAGACCTGTGGTTGCCAAGGAGGAGGGGGGTTGGGAGAGGGATGGAGTGGGAGTTTGGGATTAGCAGATGCAAACTATTATACATAGGATGGATAAACAACAAGGTCCTACTGTATAGCACGGGGAACTCTATTCAACATCCTGCAATAAACCATAACGGAAAAGAATGTATATCTACACACACACACACATGCACACACACATATACTTATAACTGAGTCACTTTGTTGTATAGCAGAAATTAACACAACACTGTAAATCAGCTACACTTCAATAAAATTAAAATAAATTTTAAAAAATCAATCAATCAACAGAGCTAGAATCTGCCCAGCAGAGAGACAGTGTATGTGTGTGTGTCCCTTTCAGCCCTGGGGAGCTCGCCAGGAGAGTCTGAGGAGAGGGGACTAAAGGTACAAAGCGATCAAGAATGCTGAGTTTCCAAAGTCAATATGAAGATGTACTCAGGAGTCACTCAATTTACCCTTAAAAACTCCTTGCATCGCCCAGGAGCCACAGTTTTTGGAATAAACCAGGCTTGTCCAGAACCCACAACCTCACTCCCCCAGGTAAGTCCAGCAAAGTTACACCTGCTGACCCACAGACACAGGGGGCCGGTGTGGAAACCCCAGGGGCCCATGTGCGTCTGGGGGTCGTGACCTCCCCCAGGGAGGCAGGATGCTCACACATGGGCACAGGCAGGAGAGAAGACCCCCCCACCCCGAGAAAAAGCAGACTCAGGTCACTCACAATCGCGCGGGCAGGACTAAGGGGCAGAGATCGCAGCAACATTTAAATCTCTCTCCTTAACCAGGAAGAGAACTGAATACATGTAACATAAACGCACAGACAGCACGGCTCCACTACACCAAATACACTGAATATCAGAGCACACTGACTTCTCCCCACCTCCCCACTCGCCAGAGCTCCCAATGAAATTACGCCATCTTTCCCAAAGCCAAGCCTTGGGCCACCGAACACCCTCCCTCTGTCACTTATCCCTCCCCGCAGTTCAGGGGGCAGAGCTGCCCCAGGTGACCGCTGAGGCCCTGTCCTGTGATGCACAAGGGTGGACCTGTGTCTGCAAGGAGGATTCGACACCAATGTGTCGCTTCTTACAGCTTGTGCTCAGGACCCTGGAAGAAGAATGGCCAGGCCTGGTATACTTTTTGTTTCCAAGCGTACTTTGTGTCTTTCCTAGAATTAGGCTGCTAAGAGGAGAGCGAAGCAGGTGGTAAAGTTCATGCCGAACAGGTCTGACACCAACAGTCAAGAGGAACCGGAAGTGGAAGTTGGAAAGAGAGAGGCTCCAGCAGACTCCCCACCCACCCCTCCGCCCCAGTTCTACTCGCAAGCCTTCGGTTCCCTGAGTGCCAGCCGCATCCGCATCCTCATAGCCTCACGGCCTGTGGCAGCGGGAGGGGCCGAGACCCTGAGGAGGAGGCTGCTGGTCCCTCTGTCACCTGCCTTCAAGGGCCCAGAGAAGGCAGCTCTTTGTCCCCCATCCTCACTCTCCATGTGGATGGACTATGTGGCAGTAAAGTCCTCCCAGGGGCCCAAATGTCCCCTGACAGCACTGCCCCACCCCCGATGTCTACAATGTCCCCCTCTGTTGTCAGCCTTTCCAGCCTCTGACCTGCCGTACTCTGGGGACCCCCACCCATTTGCACATCCTGCACTGGCCTCTCTCAGCGGGCCAGGACCACGCGACAGCCACGAGCGCCACGTGCTGAGTCTTCCTGGTCTCATTCACGAATATAAACTTGGTGAGGTAGGATCATGCCACTGATATTTTCTTCAGAACATACTTACCTGGAGCATACGCCACCATTTTTTAAAAGCCCTAGATGAGATCTTAGAGGATCATTCCAACTCCTCCGTCCCTCGCCAGCCTGGTGACCTTAAGTTCTCTGCCCCTCGGCTGCCTCATCCGTGATGCAGGGATAATGGTACCCGCACCTCACGGGGCTGTAAAAAAGGCAACACTGAAACTCAGCTAAGGGCACGCAGCCTGCTACACCGCTGGAATCCTGATCACACCCCCATCTCTTGGCAGGTGAATTCTCAGCAGCGGTACTTGGGAACAAAGAAGAAATCACAGAATCTGCTGACGGCTGATGCACATGGGGGATCCCTCCTCCCTCTCATCTTCAGAAAAACCGCTTCCAAACCAAGGTGAAACTTCCCGCAAGTCCACAGAAATCAGAAAAGTGAGCCCCAGAGCAAGGCTGGTTTAAAGCACTGGCAAGACCACACTCCCAGGCTCTTTTCTGAAAATCCATAAATGTGCACTCACTCATTAAATCACCGGCAATTATGCCTTCCCAGGACTCTTTTTTTCAGGATTGCATACAAAAATCTGTCCCTAATAATGAATAAAAGACTATATTAAAACTAGACCTGCAAACGGGCTCACAAATGAAAGCTCCTTTTTAATTAGCCTAAGAGCTGAGAGAAGCTGAAAAACACTGAATAATCCATCTTTCCGGGACATAGCTAGTCCTCATGCTGGGAGATTTTTGCTTTATATCCCACAAATAGATTTATCAATAAACGTAAGGCCAAGCATTAAGATTTTGAAACTGATAAATTTAAAATAACTCTGAGGAACCAAAATATTCCGACAGGGCGTTGACTCTGGAAAGAAAGCACAGAATCACGGAAAGCAACTCCGGGGAACTGGTCTTCAGGGCCCACAGTGCCGGCATTCATGGGCAAACGGGTCCCTGCCTGTCCCCACAGACCCAATTCAGAGGCTGTGCCATTTACTGGGCGCTGGTCTGGAGTTCTGGTGGGGAGGGGTTTCAAGAGAAGCTGGACGAGCTATGTCCCAAGCGGTGAGGGTGGGTACCAAGCAGAGGCGCGTCTGCTTCCATCCACGGATGGATGTCATCTCGGGGTTGGCTCAACAGTGTCACGCTTAGGGACTTTCAGTGTCAGAGCTGAGGGACCATTCGGGGGAGGTCTCTGAGCTACAACCTCGGGGAATTCAAGGCATAATGAAGCACTTGATAATGGCATTTTATCATAGCCAAATAGGCCACAGCCTTAGGGCAATAATTTAAAATGTAAGCCCATGTATTTACATATAAAATTTCAAGTGGACTCATCTAATGTTTAAAATGAAGGGTTGGAGGGACTTCCCTGTCAGTCCAGTGGTTAAGACTCATCGCTTCCAATGCAGGGGGCGCGGGTTTGATCCCTGGCTGGGAAACTAAGATCCTACACGCTGCACGGCAGCCAAAAGTTAAAAAAAAAAAAAGAAAAGAAAAATGAAAGGTGGGAAAAAAACGTCACTTCATGCCCTATCAACAAATGCATGGAAGGTGCTGGATCAGTGCAGGGAATGGAGTGAGGAAAGAAAAACATCCCACCTCCCCCACCCGCCCTCCCCATAACCCACACCCCAAAGGAGCCCTGAGGACAGGAACCAGAACCTTTGGCTTCGAAGTCTGGGGATTCTTAGAAGCATTTTGTGTGAAAAATCAGAAAAATTGTGTGTTACAGAGCTCACATTTAATTAGCATGAAAGAAAGGGGGACGTAGCTACTGAAAGGACTGAGACAAACTTAAAGCCTCACAAGAATGAGAGATGGTCCCCTGACCCTCTCCAGGCCCGTCGACAGCAGGAATACATGGGGGTGGGGGGTGGCCAGGAAGGGGCCTTCCACAGTCTCTCTCCAGAATCTTCCTTCTGCTTTCTTCACTGAGAAGTTCTAAGTAGAATTTTCAAGCAGAGAGAAGAAGTGAGGGCAGCAAATGCCAGCTCTGCTCCAGGGATGCTACGGCCGAGGGTCTCAGCAGAGGGTGTTACGTGGTGTCCCACACACGCACAGCCTTAAGAGTTTGTCCAGGGCTGTGCAGAGTGAATGAAGGCTGCAACCCCTACCGGCTGCCTGGAAGGAACAGGGCAGCCGAGATCCCGAACATCAGAGGCCGACCCTTCACGCGACACAGACACGCAACACATACAAGTCTCCAGGCTTTACATGCCAAGCTTTAACCTCAGCCGGGACCTCACCCAGAACTCTGGCCTGTAGAGACACTGCTTGCTCAAGCCCCCCTCTCAAATGTCTAAACCCCAACACAACCTAACTGGGCTCCTGTGCTCTCTCTCCAAACTAATCCCCTCTTCAGTCTTCCCCACCTTAGTTAATGGCTAGTCCATCCTTCTAGTTGCTCAGGTCAAAAGCCTGATGTCACCTTGCTCTCATACCTCACATCCAATCCAGATGTGTCCAATGAGGGGTTAATATCCAAAATATACAAAGAATGCATACAACTCAACATCAAAAAAAACCAGACAGCCCGACTGAAAAATAGGGAGAGGACCTGAACAGACATTTTTCCAAAGCAGACATACAGATGGCCAAGAGGCACATGAAAAGATGCTCGACGTCACGAATCATCGGCGAAATACAAATCAAAACCACAATGATGTATCACCTCACACCTGTCAGAACGGCCATCACCAAAAAGATCACAGATAACAAATGCTGGAGAGCATGTGGAGAAAAGGGAACCCTCCTACGCTGTTGGTAGGATGTAAATTGTTGCAGCCGCTATGGAAAACAGTACGGAGGTTCCCAAAAAACTAAAAACAGAACCACCATACAATCCAGTAATTCCACTTCTGGGTATTTATCCAAAGAAAATGAAAACACTAATTAAAAGAGATATACGCACCCCTATGTTCATAGCAGCCTTATTTATAATAACCAAGATATGGAAACAATCTAAGTGCCCATCAACAGACAAATGGATAAAAAAATTGTGGTATAAATACACCATGAAATATTATTTAATCATAAAGATGAATGAAATTCTGCCATGTGTGACAACAGGGATGGACCTAGAAGGTATTGTGCTAAGTGAAATAAGTCGGAGAAAGACAAATGCTGTAAGATTTCACTTATAGGTGGAATCTAAAACGAATGAACAAACATAACAGAACAGAGTCATAGATTCACAGAACAAACAGGTGGTTGCCAGAGGGGAGAAGAGAAAGAGATGAGGGAGATTAAGAGGTACATACTTCCAGTTGCAAAATAAATGAGTCATGGGTATGCAGTGCACAATGTAGGGAAGAGCGTCAATGATTATGTAATATCTTTAAAAAAAGAAAAAAAGCCTTGGCAACACCTTTCACTCATACCCCACATCTGATCTCTCCACTTCAGAATTCATCCAGATTCCCAGCCTGTGTTGCCTCCGCACCATTCCTGCCCTGGTTCAAGCCACCATCGCCTTTTGCCTGGATTATTATCATAATCTCCAAACTGGTCTCCTTGCGTCGCCTTCCCCCTCTTATGGTCTAGTTTCAACAAGTAGCTGGAACAATCTTGCTAAACTGAAAGTCAGATCATGATACTCTTCTGCTCAAAGCCCACAGAGACTTGGCAGCTCACTTAGTGGGACGGCCAACACCCCTGCCGGTGGCCCCCCGAGGCCCCACGTGACCTGGACTCAGTCACCTCTCCGACGGCATCTTCTCCGTCCCACCTCCCTTCTCCCGGCTCCACCCACACAGGCTTCCTGTCTCAGACCAGCATGTAGGGATGCCCCTGCCTCTGGCCCCTCTGCCTCTGGCCTTGTTCTCTCCACCAAGACACACTCCCCGGGTAATCGACAAAGCTTGTCCATCATCACCTTCTTGGGACCTTCATCCCCCCCTGGGTCTTTGCTCAACTGTCACCTTCTCGGTGACGTCTTCCCAGCCGCCACCCCAACCCATCCCAAAGTCCCACTGCTCTCTCCCCACCATTCCTAGATCCTTTATTTTATTCCCAGGTCCCTTCCCGCCTTCATTTTTCTCCATAGAACTTCACACCTTCCAAAGCACTACACAATTGTATTTCCCCAGCAGAAGAGAGAGCTCTGTGAGAACAGAGATTCTTCTGTCTGCTTTGCTCATTCAAGTACCCATGGCTCCCAAGGCAAGGGCTGGCAACCAGTGGGCGCTCAATAAGAGCGTGCTAAGTCAGTGAAAGGTGTTCTCATCTCCTGGGGTTTGGAAAGGGCTTCCAAGGAGCCGTGTGTGCCCTGAAACTGAAAGCCACATTCTGTGCTGGATTTTTCTTTTTCCTGAGAGTCTACAGCCAGAATCTCACAGGGATTTACGACTCAAAAGAAGTTGGAGAACCACGAACACAGGTTCCTGAATTTGACAAGGATGATTACAGTTTCCCTCAAACAATGAATAACCTTCATTCACAGCTATCTGCTAACAGAGAAACGTGTGATCCACGAGTGGTCTGATTATACCGGGTTTTCCCTTCAGAACTGCAAGCCCAGCGTCCAGAGATTTGCCTTGGGAATTATTTATGAGCAGATTTTGAATAGGCAGCACTATGGTCTTCATTGTCTGTGAGCCAGAAACTGGTGAGAATGAAGAAAAATGTGTTTTCATAGATTTGAAGCCAACTCTAATATTCACACAGAGCTGGAAAGAAAAGGATCTGTAAGGCGGCTCACACACGAGCAGCAGGTGAAGATCCAGGTGGGCAGTCTAAGAGGCAAACAGCTGCATCCCACTTACCCCATCGCCTCGGCCGCTTTGGGAAATGACCAGAACCTGGTTCCCAAACAGCAAAACCCATCCATATTTCCAACCCGCCCATTTACTCCCAATTCCGTAACGAAATAAAAACAAAGGCCTCCACACACAAATCCTCAAGTGTCCATCAGGTACACAAATGTCCCTTGGTCAGAGCCCAACTCCACCCAGCGGTTTGGCTTACCTTCCCCGATCATTGAGACCCCCACGGACATGCCCATGAACTTGCTTTTGGTCCATACGTGAGTGTTAATGCACAGCCTCTTCTCCTTGCACTCACAGTAGAAGCAGGAGATGGGCGGGTGGTGGGACACCTGCTCGGCCACGAACCGCATTCTGTAGTTCTTGGAAGGGTCGTCGGCCATCGGGTGTTCATGGCCGGAGGGAGTAGGGGCGGCAGTCCTCTTGGGCTTGAACCTGTCCTTGGGAACCTCCCAGGAGCAGTGGAACGTCTCGCCGATGATGGGGTTGTAGGGTTTCTTGGCCAGGGTGCCCTTGCGGCCCTCGTGGAAGGCGGTGAGGTAATACTCCACGAAGCCGATGACCCTGTCCTGTGGCGTGGCCCCTGCGGTGACAGCCAGCAGCAGGTCTGGGTGTGCCAGGAAGTCTGCATACATCTCCAGCAAGGACCGCTTCTCGAGAATGAACGTGGGAAGCACCACCTGCGGCCAGAGGAGACAAAGTCAGACAGCAAGCCCTGTGGGTGCAGGAGAAAGCTGGAGAGGAAAAAAGAAAGGTCCTAAGGGCGGGTGCCAGGGACCAGTTCCTCTGATTTGCGCACACATGACACATCAGAGGAAAGAACATCCAAGAAATTGGAAGTGGCCGCAGCGGTGGCATCAACGCCAACCCAGCTTCATGGATTAGACTGCTCTGAGCCATCTTCCTCTCTGCTCACCTGGGCTGAAACAACAGCCTCTGTCCCTCCCTCCATGGCCAGCGCCCTGCTAACATGCGGCCCCCATCATTTAGAGACGTGAAGCAAATAGCTCCAAAGGGCTTCTTCGTATCCTTCCTGCCATCGGGCACGACCAAGGGGGATGCTCAGTGTGTTCCCACAAACACAGATACAGGGGCTCGTTGGTGCTGCGTCAAAGCGGGGCCCAGGTAGAGCAGGACCCACCACTAAGAACATCTGTTTGGAGATCTCTGTAGGAAGAGCAGCGTATAAACCCTCACAGGATCAGGGCAGGGAAGGAATGTGGAAAGGGCCCGACAAACGTTTCGGGAGGCAAGGCCAGCTAGAGGGCAGTGTCCACAGTGGCTGCCACGGAGAAGAGGGGCCATGGGTAGAGGCTGCCCCCTAGGCTGGGTCAGAAGAAATGAGCAGAAGTTACAAAGAAGTAGGCTGGTACTTAATACTGAAGCTTCTGGTAAATGGACTGGCACAGGGGCCATCCCCTCAGTGTATCATTGGCCCCATTACGAAAGACAGGTAGAAACTTGGATGCTCTGTCAGGCACTCAGGGACTCCTCGTTGGTCCAAAGTGGATCCCAGTGGTCCCTCAGGCACCATACAACCCAAGTGCCTAGAACCCAAGGATTAGGTCACTTAAAGCAAATGATGGACTTTCTGGGAAGCTGGGAAGCCCTCACCATCCCTGATATGCTATCACCCCCCCCAGTGGTCTGCTGACGTATTACCATTCCACCCCTCGGCTGCAAGACAAGCCTGCGTTGACCTGGAGCGTCTCACTCTGCTTCTCGTGGTGGCAGTCACGGGGTTCTGAAGCTGGAAGCCCAGCCCTGACCCGCTGGCTCCCCCTTGAACCGTCCAGGTGAGGGAAGGGGTTGACCGAGGTCACGCAGCTGGTTTACACTCCTCCCTACATGGCCAGGTCTGTCCTTCTGTCACATCATAGGTCCCAACTCCCACGAAAGCATTGCTAACCAATAATACCACACACAGATCTGTGACCTGGCCCCCACTTCAGCCTGCTGGGACCCTTCCCGGGGAAAGATGGAGATACCGTGTAAGTGAGGTGTCCCGACAGACAGGCGGACATGAGACAGACAGGTGGACATGAGAGCAGCAAAGCACAGAGATTTCAGAGGAAACTGGGGGAAGCCCAGCCCGCTGGGGAGGTGAGGTTGGTACCCCTTCTAATGCTTTTCTGTCCCACTTGAGAACTATGTCAGAGGACAACGCACCCTCGCTAAGTCGCAAAGCAGCCAGATATAAAATGAGCATGTCACACAACCCAGGTATCACAGCGACACTCCCAATCTAACATGTCTCTCTGGGTGTCAGAAGTGAGTGATTTCTACGTTCCTTCTGAGTATCTTTCTGCTTTACTTTTATAATAAACTAGAAGAAGAAACGTTATTTAAAACACAGCTATGCAAATTAATGGAGATTTCCTAAGTTTCTTTGAGCCACAACTTGACAAACTTGAGTATCTGAGAATCTGAGATGGCCGGGAAAAGTGCATCCTGGCTCAGAACCGCCTTCAGACGCCACTGCTATGACCTCCTACGTCTCTGCGTGGGAACAGGTCAAGTTCAGCTGCCGTCCCCGTGCCCTGTGAGGCCTGCCCTTCTCATGAGCCTCACGGGGGCCCGGCTGTGCCTCCCATGCCTGCCCCCCACAGAGCCACTCAAGGTCCCCCCAGGAATGCTCCCCACCCAGGCTGTGCAGGTTGAGGCTGTGGATTTCAGCAACCTTGGAACTCCCCCCCCACCCCCCCACCCCCCCCACCCCCCCCCCCGCCCCCCCGGCCAATGCGACCAAATCAATTGCAAAAGAAAAGAAGCCACCAAGGTCCGCATCTCCAGACCTCCCTGAAACACTGCATTCCTGCGCTCCCTCCCGGGCAGGGGGCCCTCTGATGGAGGGCAGGGGTAGGGTGCAGAGTTACACTGAGGAGCTCCACGTGAAGACGGTCCCAAGACCCGGGTTCCTCCTCCCCAACCGCGTGGGATGGGGCGTCTCCGACAACAATCTCACCTCTGGTCAGGGCTGCACCCGAGACTGAAATTAAAAGGAAAGAATCGCGTGGATGTTTACGCTCTCTTGGGGTACTTTGGAAAAGGGCAAGAGTTTAAGGCATTTCCCCTAACTTAGCATTTCTGCACTCAGAAGCTGAAGGATTAAAACAAAACAAATAGAAAAAAGAACCCCAGGCAGAATCCTAAATCGCTCAGCATCAGAACCCAAAGGCCCCTTCGGGATGCTGCAGGTCAAGCCCCTGGTCTCACAGGTGAGGGGACAGACTGGGGAGAAGGCAGGGAAGGTGTAGGAGAATGTGGGGAACCTCAGGGCTCCCAACTGCCCCCCAAGTTCTGTCCATCACCCGACACATCACAATTCTCTGCTTCGGGCCAACGAGAGCATCTTCTTTCCCTCAGAGGACGAGGGAGGTGAGCGGTCACTGGACGTCAGAACCGGGACGGCTGGCCACCCCCTCTCCTGCAGGGGTCAGGAGGCAGCCCAGGGGGAAAAGGTGGGACGAGAGCCCCACCTTCTAGTCCGTTCTACTCTTCCTGGATGACAAGGCAATCCACCAACCCAAAGACTGTCATTAATGTGCAGATGGGAGGGAGACCATAGGCAACTAAGGACACTCACGGTGCCCCCTGTCTGGAAAAGTACAGCTGACGCTTCCTAACCCGCCTTCCAGCTGTCACGCCTGCCACTATTTCTTCTCCACACCACAGCTGGAGTCATCTTTCTAAAATCTCTGTAAGACACAAAGTCCAGCCTGGCCCCCTCCTCCTCCAGTCCCACAGTATCCCTCACTTTCTGCCCCAGCCCTCCCAAGTATGTACACACACACACACACACACACACACACACACACACACACGAGTTCACTCCTGTTTTCTTTTGCTGCCCTCCCTCCTGCCCTCGTCTAAGTGAGAAACAGCTACTCAGCTCATAGGAGGTAAACTCCTCCGTGATGTCTTTTCTGACACCTCCTCCTACATCCACCCCCCACTTCGCTGTACCCAGCACACACCCACATTGTAGCATCCACAGGGTTCTTTTTGCTCTTATCAATGCTATAAAGAGCATTATTGGCACAACTGGGGGGAAATTTTACTATGGGCGTGTAAGAAACAGTATCAAAGCCACGTTAAATTTCCCCAGGGTGACAAATGTGTCGTGTAGGAGAATGACCTTGTTAGGTCATTGATGGCTCATTGAGGTCCACTCACTGATGGATGTCAGGGAAAAGTGTCATGTCTACGACAAGCTCTGAAATGGCTCATCAAAAAATAAACACATACATACATATGCGTGTGTACCTGCTGTGTGGCGGACAGAGAGAAGCAGGGAGAGAGTGGGAGAGGGGAAAGAAGAAAGAAAAATACAAAGTGGCATAATGTTAACAATTGGCCGATAAAGGTGAAGCATATATGTGGAAGTTCATTGTTCTACTCTTGCAACTCTACTGTAGATTGGAAGATGTGCTAAATAAAGAGCTGGAAGAAAAAGAAAAAAAAAAAAAGGCTCTACTAGGGATGCAATACCTGAGAACTTACTGTCAAAGACAACCCTCCTGAAATGAAAGACACAGGGAATGTGGTCTCACAGCCAACAACAGATTCAACCCTCGAGGCATGTATTCTGCACTTGACAGTGATGCTGTGGCGTTGTCCGCGCTGGGAAAAGTAGAATTCCCAGAGAGATGGAGGAGAATGGGCAGGAGTGGGGTGACCATCTCCCCTTTCATCTCTTGCTGGTGTTTGTGCAGAATACCCAACCTATGTCCTTTCAAGCCAGCACAATGACCACTGTGGGCAAGACATTTCATTAAAGTGGATTCTCTCTCTTCTGTGATCTCCCTGACTTCTTGTTGGTCCCTTTGCCAATAAGTCACTTAATCATCTGTTTCTTGGGCAGTGGACACTGCAGACAGGGAGCCACAAAGTGGTGAGGACTAACTGGACTGTCTGCCTCCAACTGAGCGGTGAGCGATGGCCCAGCTGCTGAGACTTATGGCAGCCAAATGGCTGCCATCGCTACTGCAGATATTGAGCCATCAGTCAGGGCTGCCTTTTCTGCCATTAACATAATTAAGACGATAAACTACTTTGGGGAAAGGAAAAAAAAAGAAGAAGATCTGCACTCAGGATTGAGAAAACAATTAATTACGGCTAAAGTTGCATCAATCTAGAAGTAAATAACTTACGTTTGGATGGGGATCTTAGAATTTGGAAACAATTGATCACCCATCGAGAAAGTCAAAGGGTCCCCCGAAAGAGCAGTGGTCCGTCCCTTCCCCACAAAGGGAAGCACAGCGGGCCTCCGATATGGAAGGCCAGAGCAGGTGCGACTTCTCCAGAGAAACATCAGTTAACCTAATAACCTTGACAGTCATCTACATAATACTCTGTTCTCAGTCTGGGAAACCTACCCGGTGCAGACAAGCAAGGAAGGGAGGCCAAAACCACCTGAGAGTGACCTGTGCAATCCTTTAAGGAAACCAGGGGAAGTACATAAAAATCCAGCCTTACAAAATGAGCAGGAGAGGATTCACACTGCCGAAGGCCCACGGAATGCTCCCCCTGGTTTCCTTAAAGGGCCAGCTCCCTTCCTGTGCATCTCATGGTGCTTGGGACACCAGGAAAGGCACTCATTAAAACAAATGATACAAGTGAAACTACTTACAAAACAGAAATAGACTCACAGACATAGAAAACAAACATGGTTACCAAAGGGGAAAGGTGGGTGGGAGGGATAAATTTGGAGGTTGGGATTAACAGATACACACTACTATATATAAAATAAACAACAAGGACCTACTGTTATAGTACAGGGAACTCTACTCAGTATCTCGTAATAACCTATAATGGAAAACCCTCTGAAAAAGAATATATACATATACCTGAATCACTTTGTTGTACACCTGAAACTAACAGAACATTGTAAATCAACTATACTTCAATAAAAATTTATTTTTAATAAAAATATTTTTTTTAAAAAAAGGGCCCCTGGGCTTCTCTGGTGGCACAATGGTTGAGAGTCCGCCTGCCGATGCAGGGGACACGGGTTCGTGCCCCGGTCCGGGAAGATCCCACATGCCGCGGAGCGGCTGGGCCCATGAGCCATGGCCGCTGAGCCTGCGCATCTGGAGCCTGTGCCACAACAGTGAGAGGCCCGCGTACCATAAATAAATAAGTAAGTAAATAAATAAATAAATAAACGGCCCAGCTTGCAGGAGAGTCAGAAACCGTGAGCCGAGGTTCATCTCTTGGCAGCGACAACCACGTGGACCTGGGCAAATTTCCCCCTTAGAAGAAGGAGCTTAAGCACAGCACTGTTAATCCGTGCTTGTTGTGACTGACGCTGGAAATTCAGCCTCATAAAATAATTCAATCAAGGAAAAAGCTGTGAGTTCAAGATGTCCACTGTATCATTACAACACCAAGAAGCCACCTGTGGAGGAAGTACAAGACAACGCAGCGACCTGGGGGGAGGTTATGCATCCGTGAGCAGGAACGCAGGCCATGAGAATGTTCTCGTCCTTGAACCCAGTGGCAGGCACGTGGGTGTCTGTCGTGAGGCAATTCTCTATCCCAGGGGCACACAAAACGCAACCACAAACCACGTCTCCTCTTGGTTCAACAAACAGCTCTACTGGAACCAGTTAAATAATTCTTTAAGAATCATAGAAACTTCACAACGATCTCAGCAAGCTTCTCTCTCCATGTACAAATCTTGTCTAACATCCTTGAGGACAGGATGTGCACGGGGCACCCAAGGAGTGTTCAATCCACCTTTGCTTTGCACTAGTTTCAACCACAGTCTGCAGCCCCAGACTCCCACCTGCTCTATGGAATCAGTTATGCCTTCTGGAAGGGCTCACGATCCCCTCTTCCAGCAGATCTCTGTCCCATCTGAATCTGTAAAATTTGAGTTTAGACCAAATCCCTTGAGGAATCCACACAGGTCACAGGCCCACCCTGGACCTTGCTGTTCCCCACAACCACCCCCCCCCAAAATCTCAATTTCAAGCACCCCCCTCCTCCCATCACCCGGTACGTCCAGCTCACTCCATCACAGCCCCAGCCCCACGACCCCATCACGTCCACCATCCCCTGTCGCCTCATTTCCCTCCACGCCCAGCATGGCATCCCTGCCCCACCTGACACTCACTTCCTTGATCTGCCACCACCACCACCCCCTGGCCCCTCGGCCGCCTCTCCCTCTGGGGGGGTCAGCCAGCAAACCCCAACCCTGGTTTAATCCACCTCCTCACGTTCTCCGAGCCTCAACCTGGCAGCTCAACTTACCTGGAGAAAAGAGACACATGCTCGCTGGTCTCACTTTAAATTCGTGACCTAGAATCCTTACGTGCCCCGCCCCGGGGCGGGGCGAGGGGCAATCCTGCCACCTCCTTCCTCCGCCTGAGAGGGCCACTCATCCCTGCTGCCTCCTCCCTCCCCAAATCTCTAACAGCCCTTCCCTCTTCATCACCCTCACTTGCTCTGAATCCTTGACACGTGGCTGTGCAGATGTGGGAGCAAGACGGGATTATCCTTGCTTTACAGGCAAGGAAACAGAGACATTCAGAAGTGAGGTAACAGCTGGGGCGCGTCCCGGCTCAGAACCACGTGCGTAAACACAGAGCTGAGGGTCCCCCGGGGTCCCCGCCCCTCCGCTCTGCTGCTTGCCTCCTGCTACAACGGTGGGCTGTCCTAGCTAGGGACAGACCCTCCGCACCGCACGGGATCCCAGAACCCCTCCCCTCTCGAGTTCCCGCAGGCATCCCCGCCCTCTCTTCCGACCTACCGTTCCCATCAGCATTCAAACATCTTCAGAAACCAAAGATCTCTGTTCCAGAGCTTCGTCCCAATTTTCTGCTTCCCTTTTGCATCAAAGCTCCTTGAAACTCCATCTTTACTCCCTGTCACCACTTTTCTCCCCATCCTCCCTTGAAGCCACCTAATCAAACTTTGACCAAAACAAAGGCAGTGGTCCCTCTGCAGGCGTGTTGGCAGCAGTGCCTCGCAGCGGAGAACTCCCTTCTCCTTAAAACACTGCCTGTGTGCGACTTCATGTCATCATGTTCCTCTGCTTCCTACCCCACCTCCCCCCAGCTGACCCTCCTCAGTCTCCTCTGCTGGACCCTTCTCATCTCTCCAGCCTTCACATACAGATTCCCTGGACTCGACCTTTGGACTTTCCCCCTACATCTCTACTCACTCCCTAAAGGGGGGTTACCATCTCCTGCGTTGGACCACCCCCTGCAGATTGTTCACTCCCAAACTGGTACCCAAGCTTCACTCACAAACCCCAGGCTTCTCTACTCAGCTGCCTACACATCCTCTCAATTTGGATGCAGAACTGAATGGATCCCTCAGACCCAAGAGACCCAAGGTTGAATCTGGGACATCCCCCCAAACACCCCAACCTCCTCTTCCCATAGCCTCTCCCCCCTTGGTAAGCGGGGCCGGTGGTCTGCTCCATGGGTGGCCCTCGATGAACCCAAGCCCCTGGAATTCACACCCCTGAAGAGTCCCCTTGGGGCACTTTAATCAACAGAGTGGAAGTGACAGTGTCAGTTTGGGGCCCAAGGCTTATCAGCACCCAGTTTGGCCCTCCTGGGAGCTTTGAGCCACTGTGTAAGAGTCTGGCAACCCAGCTGGACAGACCATGTGGGAAGGATTCATGGAGACAGAAAGGTTACAAGACTTCATGAGGAGAGAGAGGCCCAGCTGTCCCAGCCACGTTCAGCCTACAACCAGCCCACCAGCTGATGACAGGCACACGAGTGACCCCTGGCGAGACCAGCAAAAGAGCCACCCAGCTGAGCCCAGCCCAGACTGTGAACATAAATAAAATGGTTATTTTAAGCCACTTCGTTTAGAGTGGTCAATCCCTCAGCAATAGGTCACTGAAACAAACAGCAGCTCTAATGTTTATTATTCCGGTTGCTCAGGTTGAAATCTTAAGAGTCATTCTTTATTCCTCTTTTGCTCATACCTTACAACCAAACCACATGCAAAAAGGATACTTGTAGCCTGTTGGCACGTCTTCTAAGTACACCCAGAAACTGCCACTGCCCTTGCCATTGTCTGTCACCTCCTCCATTCCCACCCTGACCCTGCTGCCTGCACCCCACTTGCCCTGTCCCAGTTTACTTTCTACAAAAGAGTCAAAACAATCTTTTTAAAATACAAGGAAAGCCCTGCATTCCTTTGTTCACAACTCTCTGACAGCCACCCACATCACCCATTGCAACACCCCAAGTCCTCACAATGTCCGGCGAGGCCCTCCGATCCAGCCCCTGCTGTCTTGCCGATTTAATGTCCTGCCAACCCACGCGGGTCAACTCTGATCCAGACTCTGGATCCCTGCTCGTCCTCAAAATGCCAGGCAAGGGCCACCTTGGGCCTTGTCCACTCACTGACCCCGCTGGCCCGAACAGCCTTCCACTACATGGCCACCTGGCTGGCTTCCTCATCTTCACCTGCCTGTACTCCAGTGACACCTGGAGAATCCTGCGCTGAGCGGCTCATCTAAGAGGCTCACCGGCCCCATCAGCTTTCCATCCCCACCTGCCATGCTCTGTGTCTCTCCACTGTGTTTGCATCTCCACATTCTTTTCTCTTCTCTCTCTAGCTTATTGTCTGTCTCTTTCCACCATCACACAAGCTCCGTGAGGCGTGGATTCTAACTGTTTTGTTCACTGCTGCACTCCCAGCGCCTAGAACAGTACCTGGCAGGTGTAGTGCTCAATAAGTACTTGTTAGATGAGAGAGCACATGCGTTACTGATGGCTGCCTTTCATAGCCCTGAAAACACGGTAAAAATCGTCATAAACCCCCAAGCTCAACCTTGCATCCTGTGGGCACCCCCTCCCTGAAGCCCACAAATTATCAGGGCAGCAACTCTGAAAAACACATGTTTCCCACCTGCTCCAAGGCCTCCAAAGGTTTCCCATCACCCTCAGGATCAGGTTCACCCTCCTTCAACGGCCCACAAGGCTCTGCAGATCTAACCCTAGCCCCCACTCCAGGTTCCCCCATGCCCCGCCAGCATACACTCCCCCCAGCCTCACCGCCTTCACTCTCTGGCTTCGCCCATGCTGTTCCCTCCACCAGGAATGCCCTTCCTCTAGTTCCTTCCACTACCGCCCACTCACCCTTCAGGCTCAACCTACATGTCCCTTTGTCAAAGAGCCCTTCTGTGCCCTCCATCTTCTGTGGCTCCTCCTTTCTCCCTCATTTTCCTTCCTGGGCTACCCATGATTTGTGCAATTGTAGCAGGTTATCCAGTAGAGGAATTCACCAGCAACTTGGGCTTCTGGAACCACAACTGAGGAAGGAGGACAGACCAAGGTGCTTCTGGAGGCAGGACCAGATACCTACTTTGGGGGGCCCAGTGAAAAACAAAAATGCAAGTCCTCTTGTTCAAAATGATTAAGAATTTCAAGACAGCAACAGCAGAGCAGTAAACCAAGCCTGGGATGCTTCTGAGCATGGGATGTTATACCACCCCACTGGTCACTTGCCCAGGAAACTGCTGACCACGGTTAATGAACTAAAGCAAAATACAGCACTCAAGGCCCAGTGAGGCTGGTGACCTGGGAATGCAGCTGTGCTGGACACCTCCACAAAGATGGGGCTGTGCACTTATTTTACAGAGAGATCAAAGCTTCATCCTCAAGTCGTGGAAGGTAACCTCTCCAGGGCGCCTGCTCATCGAACCGAGTGCCATTCAGGCCAAGCTCGTCCACTGCCAGCTTAGCACAAGCTTAACTGAATGACGCAGACAAGAGCCAAGAAGAGACAATAAGGAAAGAGATAATCTACAAATAACAAATGCTGGAGAGGGTGTGGAGAAAAGGGAACCCTTCTACACTGCTGGTGGGCATGTAAATTGATATAGCCACTATGGAGAACAGTATGGAGGTTCCTCAAAACATTAAAAGTAGAGCTACCATATGATCCAGCAATCCCACTTCTGGTCATATAACTGGAAAAAACCATAATTCAAAAGGATACATGCACCCCTATATTCACAGAAGCACTATATACAATAGTCAAGGCAGGGAAACAACCTAAATGTACATCGACAGATGAATGGATAAAGAAGATGTGGTACATGTAGACAATAGAATATTACTCAGCCATTAAAAAGAATGAAATAATGCCATTTGCAGCAACATGGATGGACCTAGAGATGATCATACTAAGTGAAGTAAGTCAGACAGAGAAAGACAAATATCATATGATATCACTTATATGTTGAATCTAAAATACGACACAAATGAACATATCTATGAAACAAAGCAGACTCAGAGACAGAGAACAGACTTGTGGTTGCCAAAGGGAAGGGGGTGGGAGAGGGATGGAGGGGGAGTTTGGGATTAGCAGATGGAAACTATTACATATAGGATGGATAAGCAACAAGGTCCTACTGTATAGCACAGGGAAATATATCCAATATCCTATGATAAACCGTAATGGAAAAGAATATGAAAAAGAATATATATGTATGTATAACTGAATCACTTTGCTGTACAGCAGAAAGTAACACAGCATTGTAAGTCAACTATACTTCAATAAAATTTTTTTTAAAAAGGGGAAGATACAATTTCATCAACATTTTTACAGGGCAGGGCAACGAATGCCCAAAAGCCTCATGGGACAATAAAAGGTTTCCCTCTTCCTTTCACAAGTATTTCAGCTTGTCAAATGTTCCCTTGGTTTCTGAATAACAGCTTCTTCCCAGTAAATAAGTTAATGAACAATAGATTAGAAAAGTTTTTCTTTCTGATAGCTGACTGTTGGATAAACACGTTTGCTCTTTTAGGAAAAGGCGATGTACACTTCTCATGATTTCCATATTTTAAAACAAGAGGGACTTCCCTGGCGGTCCAGTGGTTAGGACTCCGAGCTTTCACTGCAGGGGGCATGGATTTGATCCCCAGTCAGGGAACTAAGATCCCACATGCCGTGCGGCACAGCCAAATAAAAAAATTAAAAAATAAAACACAGGAGCCAGAAGGTGATGTCTCTGACACACTCCACCTGCCGTCATACAGTCCCCTCAGTGCTGTTGGGTTTCTCCACATCTGACCTGGGCAACTTCGGTTACCCTGACAGTCTCTCTCCTGTATCACTCAGGAGTCTACACTGAATTATAGAATATGATCCACGATGCAAATATATTTCACATGGTGACCCAGTACACACGTATCAACAGAACTAAAAAGTTTCACCTGCTGTACACTCTGGTATTTTCTAATGTATTTTATTTCATTTTTTAGAAATGATCATCTGACCCACTAAACTGGTTTTACAACCCACAAAACGGGCTGTGAACCAGAGTTTGGAAACATGGTTTGGGGTCAAATTAGTGATGTCACAGCCCAGATTCCAGCCCCCAGGTCTTCACTCAAAGCTCCGTCTGAGTGGTCTACACTCAGACAGGAATCAGAGAGGGGGCTTTTTAAAAGGCAAGCACTTAAACGATTCTTCTAGCAAAAAGGATGCAAATTACATGGCCAGGAGACAGAAATGAAGGGAAGGCAGCAGGATGTCAGCTTGGTGTGTGGAGCCCCCGAGCAGAGGGCAGGGAAAGGGGAGACGAGGGAACCTTCCAGGTCACACTGCTCAGCATGCGCCCCCAATCCCATGGAAAGTAGTGCAGGTTCCCAGGATGTCAGACTCCCTCATGATCAAACCCATGAGAACATCCCCAAGAAAAGGCTTTTCTGTCCCCTCTGAGGCTCCCTGTTGTAGCTTTCCTCTTCAAAGAGCCTGTCTCACCCGCCCCCTCCCTCTCACTGGTCTGGCCTCCAGGCCAAGCTGAGCTTGTGGAATCCAGCCCCTTCCCTGCAGCCAAACAAGCCCACGACCCTCAAGGCAGTTTCCCCAGGCTGCGCCTTCAGGGGCTCTGACCATTTCAAGTAGGCCTTCCGGATCCAGAACTTTCATTGCCAGCACACCCTTCCCATGGTCGCGTCCCTCCCTCCTAATCAGGAAGCACCTACCGAAACTGAGCAGGACCCTGTGGGGCTCCAGGGCATGGAAGCCTTTCAAACAGTTGCTAATCAGGGAAGGGAGGGGATGCAGAGACAAGGGAGGAGCAGTCAGGAAACTATAGTGCAGCCTTGGGGCAGGGTCCTGGTTCCGCCTCAAGGGATACACATAACAACATCTTTGAGCTCTTCTGCAGAAAGAAAACCCTCAACAAATGGAAAATGTTAGCATTCTTCATTCCAGAGAAGACCACCTGAGGCCAGACTGGAGGAGTGCAGGCCCCGCACACACCCTGATCCTTATCAGCAACCCAACCCTTGAACTCCTTACCTCCCGGTTTGGGACACACGGTTTTGTGGGGCAGGAGCTCGCTGTGTCTCCCTTTGCCTGGCAAAGCAATAAAGCTATTCTTTTCTACTTCACCCAAAACTCTGTCTCCAAGATTCGATTCGGCACCAGTGCAAAGAAGCCGAGCTTTCGGCATCAGCGTCAGGACGGGCAAGGGAAGCCGGGTGGGCTGGACAGCCGAGTCCAGGCATCTCCCACCACCCACAACGCTCCTGATGCCCACACACCTCTCAGCTGCACGCAGAGCGGCCTTCCCTCTCTCCTCCAGAACGAAGCCACTGCCCGGAGGTGGGGAAGGCTCCACGGGGGGCCATCGCCCGGCCACCAGCGTGGAGGATGCTGGGTCCTCTCGATGAGGTTTCCCGGGATGGGCGCAGCACCAACAAGAGTTATTGTGCGTCTACCAACAAGCGGGCACACAGCTCTCCACGTGAGCAGCGAGGTCTGGATCATCAATGGGGTTAAGGCCAATGACAGCCAGCAACAGGAGGTGGCCAGGTGCCCAGAGGCCGTGGCGGGGGGGGGGCAGGGGCGGGTGGTGGTGGTGGTGCAGGTGGAGGCAGCCTCACTCTTGCCCACACCATTTCCTTCCTCCTGTTTTCTCTCTGTGGCCAATGCGCCACGTCCATCTCTCTAGGTCACCTTTAATCCTCTCTAGGACACAGCAGGAGACAAAGAAATCCCATCTTGAACTGTCCTTATCATCTTGTGTGCTTTCCCTGCCCTTGAAGCGTCGCAGCTCCTCCAGAGAAGCAAACGCAAGGCTCATGGTCTGGGGATAATCGTTTACATAAAACATCCTTTCCAATAATCCCCGGAACATCCACACTTGACTGCAGCTCTGACCCTTCCCCACTCTGCATCCCCAGTCTCCCGAGCGGGAAAGCCTGTGAGGGACAGAAGGCACCCAGACGACTGGCCACAAGCCCCAGGGGACACGCCCACCTACCTTGGTCAGATCCATTCCAAGTTTGAGCTGAGAAATGAGGTGAAGGATTACACTGCGCTGATCCTCCATGACGCCCACTTCTGTCTCTTCCTGATCTTCAGTGTCACTTTTCTCATCTTCTGACAAAACCAATTCGGGGCCTGAGTTTGGCTAAAACGAGATCATCAGTAAAAATCACCAGCCTGGTCCTGAGAAGCTAGAAGCACAGCACCGAACCCATGTGCTTAGCAAGGGCAGAGAGCCCAAGCCTGCCCAGATAGAGTTTCTCCATAAACTGGTCCTCCCGGCCGTGGGCAGAAGACGATCTTTTTTTTTTTTTTTTTTTGCGGTACGTGGGCCTCTCACTGTTGTGGCCTCTCCCGCTGCGGAGCACAGGCTCCGGACGCGCAGGCCCAGCGGCCATGGCTCACGGGCCCAGCCGCTCCGCGGCATGTGGGATCTTCCCGGACCGGGGCACGAACCCGCGTCCCCTACATCGGCAGGCGGACTCCCAACCACTGCGCCACCAGGGAAGCCCAGAAGACGATCTTTGGGGTGCAGGCCCCACCTTTAAGCACCTGAGGAGCCCTCTCATCTTCCCCTCACCTGTGAGTGAGCCTTCTAGCCTAAGCACCTCCCCTGACAAGAAAGCTTCCTGCCCTCTAAGAAACTAACTATAATATTCAAGTGTGAGTCCCTTCACCTTGGCTATTCCCAAATAATATTCTCCTGTTAACTTGTACAACCCAGAGCACTATAGCTAACGTAAATTTCTCTGTTTATAAGCAAAAGTCAGACACCCCAGAAACTGACATTACCTTATTTATGGGAAAATTTACTCTGAAATTATTTCTATTCCCATTAGTGAATATCACTACAGCAAGTAAAAAAAAAAAAAAAAAAGGCTCAGTGCTGGCATTAATTTATGGAGGGAAACAAAAATGAAAATGTAAAGAAAAAGTCTGAAATTTTATAATAATGCTAAGCTTCAACCTGGCTAACAGACCCTGCACGTTCCTTGATGCAAGTTTTATTCATTCAGTTGCTTGATTCCAGTTTTCCAAATTACAGAGGAAGCAGGCAAGTTAATAAAATATGCAAGGTGGATTGCTGAGCGCATAATTTTCCAATACCTAATTACCAAGAACTCTGGCTACAATTACAGCTGTCCTCACAATTCTGTTGAAAGAAATAATCCTATTCACCATTCTTCATTTATGTATGTTCTCATAGTACTTGTTTCTATGTCAGCAAAAGCACTCTACACAAAACACTACGTAATTGTTTCTAATTGCTGCTGACTGGTAATTACTAATGAACTTAACATACAGAAACACGGGAGCCCAAACATTTTAATATAAAAGGATACAGACTTGCCCAAATATCCAAGCAAAAACTAATCATTTTCAGTCTCATTACAAAGAACCATCTCATCTACTTCCAAAACACAAAAGTTATTTAGCGATCAAGGTGTTTATAATTGTCCTTCCTCACCAACACTCCAGAGGGAATATGGTGCTCTTTCCACTGGGGTAGCATTTTTAAGATTTCAGTTGAAATGGACATTTACCATAGACATACTGCTCAAATTATTCCCAAGGCCATGGGGCTTTCCTCCAGCCACAAGTCAAGTTTCCATCATGTGCCTGGTTCCCTAGACTCATGTCATGTGTGCTATGTGACATCACTGGAAAGGTGCTTTGCTAGATATACTGAAATAACTGAGGGCCCCTGACCCCCACCATGGTCCAGAGAAGACTAACCAGAGGGGGAGTCTGGGGCCATGGGCCACCCTGATTCCACACTGGGAAATTAGAGACAGAGGGACAGGAGCCAGCACTTGCTGTCAATGGCTGGAAGCCGCCTACCTCTCCTCCAGCTTCAGCTCCTGTGCTGCAGTGCCCATGGCAGCCAAGGTCACTGTGGTTACGAGTCTGACGGGCTAAAGCAGGGCCACCGTCCCATATACCTGCCCTCCTGACCTTCCCTGCTCTTTCCCCCTCCTCTGGGTTTCAGGCAAGTTTTAAAGGGTGGCTGTCTCCATTCACTGTGAGTTTGCATTTCCCGTCAGTTGCCACCAAAGCCAGAGAGCTCAGACACACTCCCTTCAATGCCAAGGTGATGGAGCTGCTACTTCCTTCGCAGTAACGTGCTGGGTGGTCACCTATATTAGCAGACATCCCCTCCACCCAGGGCAGCGGGGCAGGAGAGGGCAAGGCCTGGGTGTCTTGTGTGGCAGGAAAAAGGACAATCGAAAGCAAATCACGCTACCATCCTGCACTCAAGGGGGTGGGCACAGCTTTCAAGGTCCTTATACATCTCAACAAGAAAGGGAGCTCCATGGGAAAAGAATCTGAAAAAGAACAGATACATGTATGTGTATAACTGAATCACTTTACACCTGAAATTAACACAACATTGTTAATCAACTATACCCAATATAAAATAAAAATTAAAAACAAAAACCAAAAAAAAAAAAGAGAGAGAGAAAAGGAGCTCCACCTGGAGTGCAATTGTTCCTGCTTGAAATTAGCTGCTCTCACAAAGCACTGATTGTAAACTAAACAAATCAATAGCTCAAGCAAGTTTTATGAAGTGAAGAGTTGTTCTTTCTTCTGAAACTGTGATTTTCCCATCTGCCCACAAGCCAGTGCACCCCTCCCACCCACTGCCACACTCGCAGGGAGATGCTTAACAAACCACAGGGACCAAGCGTCTCCTGCTGTCTGCCTTCCTTGGAAACCAAACGCAGCTGGTCCCTGATTTCCAGGAGCCAAGACGCCTTCTGCAAGCTCCCGCCACATCATACAAAGAACATACATTACTGTGCACACAAACCTCTCCAGCTTGTCCCACTTCAATCAACGTCATGTTTCCTGTGTCTGGTGATGCCGTCAGGGACACTGGCTCCAGCAAGGAGAATTAAGGCTGGTGCACAGGCCTCAGAAGCTGACTCACTCCAGGGCGAATGGCGGCCAGAGCTCCTGGGGACCCTGAAGTCCCGCCAAGGGAGGAAAGGCCACGGGGAGCCTGACACACATCCCCTCACTGGCACAGACCCTTAGCAGACGGTGCCCTAAGCTTAAACAAGGATCCAGCAACATTTCTGTCTCCTGCAGCTTCGGAAAACTTGCAAAAATTCTCTTATCCAACCTTGAGTAAATAATCAGGGTTTAAAAATAAAGCTGGTTTCATTCATCACATTGTCAGTGAACGTCTTAGAGGACACCCCCAATTCCACCCACACTGGAACTCAAGTCCATATGCAGAAGGTGAGACCACCCTCTGGTGTGGGTCCAAAATGGGGGCACGTGGATGGAGGGTAGGGGTTCCCAACAGGGCACATCGGTCTGAAGGAGGTCAACTGGCCGTGTAAACACCAATCTGTGGGCACCCGCAAAGCACCCATGGTTAGCAGGGGCTCTGAGAAATGGAGATTTCGAAGAACCAGGCTTTGATGGAGTTTTAAAGACAGAAAACCTTCCCTTTTAGGGTCAAGGGTTTGCAGATTCTGCTGTTCTGATGTGAAATCCACAACAACGGTAACGGTCAGTGGATCCAAGTCTGCTTTCCACAGTCAGGCCCACATGCTCATCACATCCTCACCCCCCCAGCTCATCAAGTTCTGCTCCTCTCCTGGGTACCCCTGTATGCCCACGCCCTCCTATACCAATGGATTTCTGCTTGTAAAGTGATGACAACCGTCCTGAGGTGATCAAAGGTGGCAGAACGGTCTTTCTCCACCTCAGAAGAAAACTGAAAATAAGAAATGGCTTTTTCTTATTTTCTGAGACAGTTCCTAAGACTGAGACAGTTCCTAAGACTCAAGCAAGAAGAATCTTTAAATATTGCCGTTCCCCAGAGAGCTTTGCAAATGAGCCAGCCCGAACCGTAAAAATGTACCCAAACGTGAAGATAAAATGGAATTAGAATATGTTGTAAAGAGAAGCAGGCTTTGGAAAAAAGAGGTCTTTAATAAAAACAAAAAATTATGACAGTATTGCTTACCACATGAGTACCGCAGGACATGGGGTGTTACAACAATCCAGTGACTCTTGCCTTGTTAGCAAATGGTGGGGGGATGGACAAGCAAAGGTGATGGACAGGAAAAGGCCACCTGGCAGCTGGGGTCCAGGGGCACCCCTGGTAGCTCAGCAGTGACCTGGGCCCTAAAGCAAGGATTCTTAATCTGGGCCCTATGGACACTCGTTAAGATACCTACCCATACCCTTGACATTTCATATACAAATTGTGTGTCTGGGCATTTTACGGAGAGAGGGTCCTGCTCTCCATGGATTCTTAGAAGGGTATCTGTCCAGGGCTGACCTCAGGCCTCGCAAGGTCTGCAGGATCTCAAGGTCTGAAGGGTCATGGAACAGAGATGGGCTCTCAGGGTGGGAAGTGGTTGAATCAAAGACGGTCCCAGCACCTGCAGACGTGCCCCTGCTTTACCACCAACCTCTACTCCTTATCTGATAGGAGGCAGCTCCTCCACGGGCCAAGGACCAAAGCCAGAAGCAACACCGTGACTTGAGTTAGGTTTACGTGGGTCCAGCAGTCTTGTCAAGGGGGACACCGGTGTAGGGGAGACACTGAACATTCTTAGCGTCTCTTCTTTTTCACAAAATTTTAATTCTTCAATACAAATGCAAATTCCAAGCAAGACTGAAATTCCAACCTCTTTTATTCAATACACATACGTGATTTAATTACAGTTGGAGTCAGTTCCAGGAAAAAAACCCCAGGAAACAGACATTTATCTTTAGAGTCCATTCAATTCCCTGTCGGAGGCCTCAGTCCACCCCCACGCTCCCAAATCCACCCCACCCCCCTTTCCCAGGCCTCGCTCCCTATTTTCCCTTCCTCAGACGGTGTACTTCTCTCTTCACAATGATCTCTCCTTCTTTCTTAACTGAGACCTGGCCCTCAGACAGCTGGGGCCAGTATAAGCAGTTGGATCTATTGTACTAACATCCTCTTTAACCTAATGTCTTAAAGGGCTGAACCCTGAGACTCAAGGCATTAGAGAGAGGCCTGGGCATTACCCAGCCTTCCCAAAAGCCTTTTCACTGTTGCGTGGGGAGCAGCTCCACAAAGAGCCCTGAAAACCCAGACATGCAGGTGTGAGGGGTCTCTTCCAGCAAGGATCGGGATGGACTCCTATAGCCATCTTCTGCCAGGTAAGAGGTATTCTTAACTAAACAACGTCTTCAGCAGAAAAACATAATCCACTGAGCTCATGTTAGCCACCACCCTCCTGAAATTCTACCGGACCAAGATACAAAGCCGGCTAGAGAATGAACATTCTCCTCTGGCAGCGAACACACTTCAGCTCAATCATTTTTAAAGCCTGGCATCTCTCCCCGCACGCTGGTACCTTGGCATGGAGGCACGGGTGGGTTGTGCCATCCCAAAGAACCTTGGCATTGAACGCAAGAACCCAACGTAGCCCAGATATTGTCCTTACAGGAAAAGGGGGGAACACAGCCATGTCAAGAAGACTCTCTGGTATTCTGGGGGCCAGCGAAAGGTGGGCAGCGGGGAAGAAGACCCAGAGCATCACTGCCCTCAGATACCCTCAAATGAGAGCAATGTCTGTATCACGGCAGCAGGCAGAAGAGTAACCAGGAAATGACGTGTCCTCTTACGTGACGCGCTTCTCAAGCCCACAACTACACAGAACATGCAATGACATGCAATCGCGGCCACCAGGGCGAGTCTGCTTTTGCTGACCAGGGGATAAAAGTCAAGAGAAGCTGGTCTTCCAGAAAATAAGAGGTTTTAGGAAAAATAGGAACGTGAAACATGGACAGAGCTTAGGGGGTCAGAGAGACCGGGAGGGTGGGTACATGGAGACAGACCAAGGGGACAAAAAAAAGGAAATTCAGTGAATACTGGAAGAAAAGCAAGAGGGTCTGAGTGTCTAAGAGGTACAAGTACCCACGGACCAACAACCAAATCAATTTTTTTTTTGGTTCTAATGATAAATGGTATTACTGTCTCTTTAATTTCTAGTCATTTTTCACCTCAATAGTCACAGTGTATTTAACCAAGTTATCACAACCATGACTCGGTCCTCAGAGCGCATCTTCACATCAGTAACATTTTATCAGGAAATCCTAAGAAGCCCCGCCTGACAGCCCAAGGTCACGAGAACTGGCACAGCTGGATCCGAGGAGCCGGTCCAACTTGGGGCTCAAGTCAGCAAGCATCAGCAGAGCCTGGAGCCCCCAAAGACAGCCAGACGTCCAGCAAATTCCACCAGTAATTTCTGGCCCTCATTCCCCAACAGGAAACGTCTACCCGGTGACTGTCAAGTGCACGGCCCTCCCTACTACGCGCTTGGAACAATTATCTCCTGAGGACAGACACAGACGTGAAGTTTGTCCTCTGAACGTGCAGTGGCTGCTCCTGGGGACCTACTGTTCTCCCCACGCTCGGCACAGGTGGGGTTTCTCCTCCAGAAGAGTCTCTCTAATTCCCCAGAAGTAGGCCATCCTTGCTCGGTGGAAGGGCTCTCGGTCGGAACGGATGGATGCTTGTCTCTGGTCACAAGTCATGCCAGAGGGCTGCCGTCGGCCACACGTCTTCGGATGGTGTCTGGTCCGGCTGACGGCCCTCGGCCCTGATGCAGGGCGGCAGCTGAAGGCTCCTCACATGTACCGTCCTCTCTGTGGAGCCACGTCGAAGCCAGGCCACCGACTGGGCCTCGGAGGCCACCCCCTTAGTTAGGGGACCTCATCTGGCCATTTGGAGGTAGGTACAATGAGGCCACCGTGGCGAGGTGGGGGGGACCTGACGGAGAAGTTGGCTCTTATCCTTGACAGGTTCAAGTACAAGCATGTCCACGCAGCCTGCTGGTCCCAGCTGCCATCTGGGGGGCACTGAGTTGGCTGCCACTGCCATCATAATCCTTCTGCCGCCTCCCAGTGGATGCGCTGGCTTTCTGGCTCTACCCACACATACATACACATTTACCACACTTGGCTCTCACAGACTGCAAGCACAGATGCTCGTCCTGAGCAAAGGGGCCGACCTGCAGAAAGGTTAATTTTAAATCAAAGACATCCTGGAAGGCAGAAGGAAGTTGCTTCTGGGGAGGGGTGTGGGGGGAGGTACATTCGTCATCAGCCAAGGTCATCGGGAACATCACACCAAGAAGGTTTGAAAAGCGTTCCTTTCAAGACACGTGAGGTAAGCATTCAGAGGGAGGAGAATCGCCAGCCCTTTTCCAGCATCCATGCGTCTACTTAAATCATTTTAAACGAAAGCAGAAAAGAAAGGAATTGCGAAGGAGCAAAGGAAACCTCAAGAAAGCACCGCAAAGGAAAAAGGAAGCAGCAGCTGCAAACAAAGAGGGAGGTGATTATTTTGCAGTTGAGGTTCTGGAAGCACATCAGCAGGACCCCTGGCCCTGGCATGTGGGCACCGGGAATCACGGGGAGGGTGCCAGCATGGTGGGTCAAGCAAAGTACTAGCGCCGCATCCAGTGCTTTACGGCCTTTTCTCCATCAGCAGAAGTCCAGCCCATTCCAGCCCAGCCCAGCACTGAATTCACAGCCGGGCCGAGGGCTCAGCAAAGCTCTGCAGGGTGAAGGGGCACGCCCACCACGCCCTAGTCCTGGGTGGCACCAGCAGCACGGGTCACGCTTCCCAACTCACAGGAAGCCCCTGAGGATGGGGATAAAGGTCATGAGAAGGAGAAGAAAGGGGATGCATCACCACAGCTCTGCAAGGCAGCAAAGCGTCCAGGGAGAGCTCTGCGCGGTGGCTGCAGAGAGACGGCCCTGGACATAAATCCTGAATCCGCCACCTTCCACCTGGCAGGCTGTCTCCTCACCTGTGAAGTGGAGATGGTACCACCCACCCCCTGGAGGGCTGCTGAGAGGCCCGGGGAAGTCAGGGCAGGGGAAGTGGGTGCAGAGGGAACACTGAGCAAAAGCCTGCTGCTCTCGTGAGGCTGCAGCATCCTCATGGGCACATGGTGGACCTGCGGCCACGGGGATCTAGAAACCACAGCTGAAGTGCCCACCACCCCTGCTTGCGTTCGTTCCCGTCCCGGCAGCATCCTTCTGGAAGCTGCAGGATGCCGCCCATGCTGTCTCCCAGGCCCTCCTCAGCAATGATGACACCGAGGGTTCTGGGGCTGCAAAGGTCCAGGCCCCCCAAATAGTCCATGGCCCTGACCACAAGGTAGCATCACTTCCTGGACCTGGGGCTGCAGCAGGAAGGGATTCATAGAAATCCATCCTCCAACAAATCTCAGCCTAGAGTCACATGCAGATCCAGGAACCACATGGGACAAATACACAGTAGCCAGGACAGTGAATCGGACAGTGCAGGCCATCCCCTGGCCTCAGGAGACCTGCTGTGGTCTGCAGGGAGTGACAGGACGGGGGTGTCTGCCATCCAAGGCTACCCAGGAAAGGTAGGGAAGAAATTCCCTGAGACCCATCCTAGCCTTCCTGGCCTCTGATAAGAGGAAAAGTGGTGGTTTAAGACATAAAAGGACCCCCCCTCCTACTTGGGGTGGGCTGAAGGGTAAGCAGTCACCAGGCCTGAATGAGTTACCATTGCACCAGCTGCCTCGAACTCAAAGCACCGCGTGAGATACTGAAGACAGAAGGATGCGGTCTTAAGCCACGGTCTCTGCATTCAACCAGCGGGGATCTGTTGGAGGACCTTTCTTTCTCCAGCCCTGGGTGTGACTGGTAAGTTCCCAACTCATCATTCGACACTTAGTTCAATCATGCTTCATGGGAGCAGAGGCGATGCCTCCATCCTAACCAGGAATCCCTAAGCACCCTGTCCGTGCCCAGCTCGGCACTTACCCAACTGTATTTATGCAACTGCCCATCTATCTGCCTTCCCGTCGGAGCAAGACAGTCAGCTCTCTTTTGGTACAGGAACACTGATGATCGGGGCTGGCTGCTTAGGGCTCTGGGTGGATGTGGATTAGAAGCCTCCTCCAGGATCTGGGAGGAAGAATGCCCTGATCCAGCAGCAACACCAGCCGGGAGCTCAGGAGGGGAGAGTGACAGCCATGGCGTTGTCAGCTTACCCACCTCAGAGCTCCGTGATGATGGGAAGCCTGTCTTACTCAGGCTTTCATTTCTAGAATCCCAACACAAAGCCTGGTTTTATAATAGCTGCTCAGTTAAAAAAAAAAATTGTAAGGACTGAATGAATAAAACTAAAGAAAAATTGGGAAAACTGGAGCGTGCAAGACAAAATCCAGATTTAAAATGAGAAGGCCAGCCAGTCACAGAAGACCACACATGACATGATCCCACTTATATGAGATGCCCAGAACAGGCCAATCTACAGGGACAGAAAGTACATTAGTGGCTGGTGGGGGACGGAAGGACGGGGGGATTTGAGGTGACAGCTAAGAGGTAAGGTTCCTTTTGGGGTGATGAAAATATCCTAAAGCTGACCGTAGCGCTGGTGGTACATAGTTGGGAGCATCCTCAAATCCACAGGATGGCACACTCCCAATGGGTGAATTGACATGGCATGTGAATTATATCTCAATAAAATTAAAAACAAATAAATAAATGCACACATGATGCAAAGTCAAACAAGGCCAGAAGGAAGGTGACGTGTGCAGAGCCAGACTCCGGCCTGAGTCTCACCCAGGAGCAGCGCTTAGGGCAGCAGAGAAAGGCGGGGCCGTTCCAACCAGAGTGACGTGACAGGGAGGTGTGGCTCAGGCCAGACTGTATGTGGCTTTGCCCTTAGGACTAGACTCACTCCCTTGGAAAGCCCATGTGATTGATGCCGTGGCTTTAAACCATTTGTACACTGATGGCTTCTAAGTTTATATCTCAAGTTCAGCCTTCTCCCCTGACTTCCAGCTTTGTGTGTCCAACTGTCTATCCACACCCCCTAAGCTATTAGGCAGAACAACGGACTCCCAGACACGCCCACGTCCTAATCCCTGGAACCTGTGAATATGTTACTTTACATGAAAAAGTGGCTTTACAGATGTGATTAAAGACTGGAATCAGGGCGAGTATCCTGGGTTATCCAGATGGATCCAACAGAATCACAGAAATCCCTAAAATTCGAGACTCTTTCCTGGCTGTGGTCAGAAGAGGAGATGTACCCATGGAAACTGGTCAGACATGCAGCATTGCTGGCTTTGAAGATGGAGGAAGGAGCCACAAGCCAAAGAAAGCAGGCAGCCTCTGACAGCTGGAAAAGGCAAGGAAATTGAGTCTCCCCTAGAGCCTCCAAAAGAAACCTCGATTTTAGCTCCATGAGACCTATGTCGGACTTCTGACCTACAGAACTATAATACGATCAGTTTGCACTGTTTTGAACCAACAAGTCTGTGATAATTTGTTACAGCAGCAATAGAAAATTAACACACTACCTAATAGGCATATTAAACATAATATATCCAAAACACACCTTGCAACTCACACCTCCAATACGTGATCCTCTGTCTCAGGAAATGGCAACTTCATTTTTCCAGCCACTTGGCCAAAAGCCTCAGCACCACCCCTGACTCCAGTCTTCCTCACGTTCCACCCACACCACAGCCCCCAGCAAACCCTGCCAGTTGCATCCACAATCCAATTACTCTCACAACCTCCACTCCCTGGCACAGGCCACCATCAGCTCTCACTTATTTACTGCAACAGCTTCCCAGCAAGTCTCCCGCACCCCCTCTATGGCCTCGGTCTCCTCACAGCAACCAGCAGTCATCTTCAGTCATAACGCAATCCTCTAACTCATGCTCAAAACACTCCCCACTTCCTTCAGAATCAAAGTTCTTATTGGGGCCCAGGAGACCCCATGTGATCTCGCCCCACTGCTTCTCTTACCTTCCTTCCCACCGCATCCCTCCCACACCCTCCTCAGGCCCCGCCAGCCACTTTCTGTTCCTAGAACACATGAAGTGCACATCTACCTCAGGGCCTTTACACCTGCTGTTACCACCCTTCTCCCCCTGGATTCCTGCATGGCTTCCTCCCTCCCTTCACTCAGATCTCTACTCAAGTGTCACCTGACCGTCCTCTCCACTTTCTCCATCATGCCCCGCCCCCAGCTGCTCCTTCACTCCTGCACTGATCGTATCATATGCTGATTGATCACCTCTGTCCCCTGGAGAAGGTCAGCTCACGAGAACCAGGCTGTTTTGTTCACTGTTGTGTCTCTATCAACAAAGATAGGACTTGACACTGACATATTCCTTGAATGAGTAAATACACACTTGGCTTTCCCCTTTGGAAGTGAGCAACTACGGACGATCACTAAGAGGCTGAAGAATATAACCCAGGCCCCAAGGAATGGCCTGTTAATTAAGCCACGATGTGACTGTCGCAGGGGTGACGGGCACTGAGAACCATTCTGGAAGCTTCCTGCAGCCACGGTTCAGCGTGAGGGAGAACGGCGTGCACAAACAGACCCATCAGGCTCTGTGTGAGGCACAGGAGAGGAGCACAGACAGTGTAGGACACGGCCTGGGTCCCCCTGGGCCTGCAGCCTCTGTGCAGACAGTGGCTGGTGTGGGCTCCCAGTTGCAGCGTCAACAGTGAGCACCGGAAGAGCCATGGGGGAGCAGCAAGGCGGCGGCAGGCAGTTCAGAAGGAAGAAGCAAGCTCTGGAGGGAGCAAATGGAGCCACAGAGGAGACAGCTCAGGAGATTCAGACGCAGCATCATTCAAGTGGGAAAGAGCCGTTAGCATCTCACCTCGCACACCTCAACGGGCCCCTGCAGCACCCCGCCTTCTCTGTTTCACTCACCATCCTCCTTGTCACCCAGGTTTGAGGCCTGCAGCTTCACAGACGCCTCCCCAGTGCCCCAGCACCCCGACACCCACCCGCTTACACATCCCTTCCCTCTCCCATCTCTGCCATCACACGCTGGGCCTCGGGCACATCTCATAGGATCCGAACACTTCCCAGATTCTCATCTGCTGCAGATCCCTCCTCTTATGCTCTGTTTCATATTGCGCCACTAGAATGTTCTTCCCAAAACATCCACTTCTCTGTTCAAAGTCTTCAAGGCCATCCCACAGCCCAGAGAAAACGATCCACTCACTCAGCCCACCATTTCGGGCTTTCGTCCCCCAGACCCCTGTTGTCACATCCCCTCCTGCTATTCACCTAATCCTCCTGCAGCCTAGAATTACCCTGCCCAGAGTGGTAGCCACCAGCCACAAGTAGCTATTTAAATTAATTAAAATGAAATACAATTTAACCAGCCACACTGTAAGTACTTAGCAGCCACAGGTGGCTGGTGGCTACCATATTGGTCAGTTGGCAAAGAAAATATTTTCATCATTGCACATGTTCTACACTTTATTTTATTTTAATATTTATTTATGCGGTTGCACTGGGTCTTAGTTGCGGCTTGTGGGCTCCTTAGTTGCGGCTCACAGGCTGCTTAGTTGCAGCACGCGAACTCTTAGTTGCAGCATGCGTGTGGGATCTAGTTTCCTGACCAGGGATGGAACCCAGGTCCCCTGCGTTGGGAGCGTGGAGTCTTAACCACTGCGCCACCAGGGAAGTCCCAAGTTCTACACTTTAAATGTCCCCCCAACTCATTTCCATGCCTCCCACCATTTGTGATTTCTCTGCAGAAAGAGCACCCATGCCCTGATGCAGGCTCTGATGATCCCGGGGCAAAGGGAATCCGTCCCTCCTCTAACACCCCACATGGAAGCCTTGCCAGGGTCGCTCACAGGTTACTGCCTTGCCTATCTTTTCCTGACATTTTGGCAATAAAAAGCTCAGTGAGAACAGATCATTTTAAAACTCTAAAATTCCTACTGAACCACAGATGAACCATTTTACAAGCACCTTCACCGAAGAAACAAAAAGACGACAGAATGATATATCGGGGGGGGGGTCCCCCTGTGATTTGCTTCTTTTGTAACCATGGATGCGCATCGAGAACAGAATTCTGGCTTTCTATATCCACAGTTGTTAATGATTTATGTTTTGTGCTGGGTGATAGATTTCTTCTGATTCTGCAGATGGTGAATGCCTCTATTCAGAAAATAAACACAAGGAGACTAAAGTCGATGGTACCCCCTTAGTGGTCCTTTCAGAGTCTACACTTGATGCCGCTAATTGCTAGACCACCTTGCTTCTTCCACACATTATGCAGTCATGGGCTCATACTTAGAGGCAGGCACAGGGAAAAAGGATGCAAAGCAATGAGGGGATGCAGAATGGAGCAGGGAGAAGCTCGGGATCAGGCCTAACACATGGTCCCGAACCTGCAGCCTCAGCATCGCTGGGAACTTGACAGAAATGCAAAGTCTGGGCCCCATCCCAGACTTCCTGACCTGTGTTACGTTTGTGGGGACGGGGGCCCAGACCTGTGTTATGTTTGTGTTTTGATGTTTATTTTTGAATCGAAATAGAATTTATATGTGGTACAATGTACAGGCCTTAGTGCGTAGTTCCATGAGTTATGACAAATCACTTTATATTCAATTACTATTTTTTTTCTAACACCTTAACTATTTTTAAGTGTACAGTTCAGCAGTATCAACTCTATTCACATTGCCGGGCAACAGATTCCTGGAACTTTTTCATCTTGCAGAACTGAAACTCTACGCCCACTGTAGGCTTCCAGCCCACCTCCTCCCCTCCCCCTGGAGAACCCCAGTGTTACCAAGCCCCCCAGGTGTTTGGGATGCATGCCAGCACTTGAGAAACCGCTGCTCTAATGATCCCAGGCCATAGGGGCTCCGGAGAGCAGCCCAGAAAAGCAGCAGGCGTGTTAAGAGGCCTGGCACCCAGGAAAGATGTAGCAGAAAATGTGTCACTGGCCTCTTCTGATTCCCCAAACCCAATCCTGAGTGCCCAGTGTGGACATGGGAGTCAAACATGGACAAATGGACAACTTCCATCAAAATCTTGTGTAGGCATAAGTTGAAAAAGGAAATTGTATTTCTCAACATTAGACCAGGCTCTGGAAATTTCACTTGATGGCCCAAAAACAGGATCAGAAAGCTATAAACTTTTTTTTGTTTTTATTTATTTTTTTGGGGGGGGGTCTACATTGGGTCTTCATTGCTACGCGTGGTCTTTCTCTAGTTGCAGCAAGCGGGGGCTACTCTTCATTGCCGTGCGCGGGCTTCTCACTGTGGTGGCTTTCTTGTTGCGCAGTGTAGGCTCTAGGTGTGCGGGCTTCAGTAGTTGTGGCATGCAGGCTCAGTAGTTGTGGCTCACGGGCTCTAAAGCGCAGGCTCAGTAGTTGTGGCGCACGAGCTTAGTTGCTCCATGGCATGTGGGATCTTCCCAGACCACGGCTCGAACCCACGTCCCCTGCATTGGCAGGCGGATTCTCAACCACTGCGCCACCAGGGAAGCCACACAGAATAGTTTTGATTTACAAGTCATTAGAAGCAAGAGGTATTTACTGCTCTTTGCAGACAAAAAGGGATTGCATCATGAATAATGGAAAACTGTTCTGTAGATAACGCTCTGTCCAGGCCACCAGGGACATCATTCACAGGGGACTCCTGTGTGCCAGGCACATATCAATACACACACAGACGCATCCCAGCCTTCAAGGACCAAAATCAGGGAAATCTATGCCATTTCACTTCAAGGGGTAGAGTTTCTGGATTACTATCCCCTTTGGGAATTTCTGACTCTCAGAAGATCCAATGATTTAGTACCACAAGAAGATCAAAAGCTAGGAATTTTAGAAACAACCCCAAGCTTGGACAATTTTAGATTCTTCACTTCTCTTAAAAACTCTCTGGTATTTGTCTATCATGTCTTGATTTCAGTAAAAACTAACAAACTTAGGGAAAAGCATCTCAGAGAAAACAGGCTCTATCTAGTGTCTTGTAGAAAAAAGAAATAAACCAGAAAGAAAACCACCACAGCTCTTAATTCTACAATGAGGAAGCACCAATAAGGCTCCATTAAACCTACAATCTCTAAATCCCACTCAGTACATTTTGGCTCAAATAGCTGGCATTTTCTCTGCTTTTTAATTTGCATCATGTGCAACCATTTTTCTAGCCACTGTGATAGCGGATATTAAAAGAAGTTTTCCCTGTACTTTTATTCAAGTGGGAATTGATACTCGGGATCTAAGAGGGTAATTGCAGCAATTTTTTTTTCATATTATTCACGGCCATAAAATCCAGATGAGGCTTACTATGCCTTCTACGTTAAAAACCATCACAGTATCATACTCTGCTTTGCCCCACTCTCAAATGCTTTATTCAATGAAAACGTCAAGGGGAAATGTGTGAGACAGCTGTAATCATCCCAGGGTAATGAAAACACTGTGTAGTGAGCACTATTAATGATCAGACCTGTGGGTTTAAAACCATATTTCGAAAAGATACATGCACCCCAATGTTCACAGCAACACTATTTACAACAGCCAAGACATGGAAACAACCTAAACGTCCACTGACAGATGAATGGATAAAGAAGATGTGGTAGAACACTACTAGTGGAACACTACTCAAACATAAAAAAGAATGAAATAATGTCATTTGCAGCAACAGGGATGGACCCAGAGATGATCATACTAAGTGAAGTAAGTCCGACACAGAAAGACAAATATCTATGATATCACTTATATGTGGAATCTAAAATATGACATAAATGAACTTATCTATGAAACAGACTCACAGACATAGAGAACAGACTTGTGGTTGCCAAGGGGGAGGAGGGTGGGAGAGGGAAGGATTGGGAGTTTGGGATTAGCAGATGCAAACTACTATATTGATATACAGGATGGATAAACAACAAGGTCCTACTGTACAGCACAGGGAACTATATTCAACATCCTATGCTAAATCGTAATGGAAAAGAATATGAAAAAGAATATATATATGTATAACTGAATCACTTTGCTGTACAGCAGAAATTAACATTGTAAATCAACCATACTTCAATAAAATATATATTTTTTTAACTGTGGGATTATCATATGTAGCACAAAAAGAGCACAGTAAATTTTAAGGTATGAATGTCTCAGGTAGGACCCACATTCTTTTAAATATTAAATTGTCTCTTCCTTTTCTAGATCATTCTGATGCACAGCATTTCCATGTCTCCAGTATAACACAGTCCTGCAATGACTCTCAGAGCCAGGCTTTCTGTCACCTGGCTAGACATTTGAAAAATGCTCTGTTCCTGAACGATAAATCTTCATCCCATTCATAAAGGGTGATGATGAAACACAGCCCTCTTGTGAGTTTGAAAATACCCCATGGTAGGTGATATTTAACTGAATATTTTACCATGCTATAATCCAATGTCTTTAAAACTAAAAAACAATTTAACTTCTGACATTAAGTACTTCATTTTTGAGAAATAAAACTATTGGGGTTTTTTTTTTCAACTTGATAAATATCCTGCTTAAAACTGCCTTAAAACCCAGCAACATTAGATCCTGGATGGAGACAGTGTCCAAACCAGAACCACCAGAGAATGAGTCACTACACAGTTTGACATCTGCCTGAGGGAGAAGCTGAGGGCAGGAGAGCCAATGCTCTCAGTGAGAGGATGCTTGATTCGTGCCGATGATGTTTCCAGGAGGGATGGGTGTACATATCAGCTCCTGTACGTTCCCACAGTGTGATACCTCCCTATAAAACAGCCACCACAAACACAGCAACACCGTGGCTCATCTCAGTGGGCAGCCCTAGACAGCAACACACAAAATTCATTTGAAAGGATGTAAGTAAGGGGAATCTGACTCAAACCAATTCAAGCGAAGGGCTCCTTCCTGGGGAAAGTACACCCAAAAAGAGGACAAAATATTTTCCTTATACTATGAAGGACTAATTGGCTTAATATAAAAAGAATTCTTATAAAACATTAATTAGAAAGTCCAACTGAATGGGAAGATGTGCAAAGGCTGTGAACAAGACACTGAAAACAAGAGAAATACAAAGAGCTAATAAATACGTGAAGCATATTCTCAACTTCATTCATAATCATAAAAATAGAAATGAAACAAGATACCATTTTTCTTCTTAAAAAGCACTGGTAAGAAAATAGGACCTTGGGCTTCCCTGGTGGCGCAGTGGTTGAGGGTCCGCCTGCCGATGCAGGGGACACGGGTTCGTGCCCCGGTCTGGGAGGATCCCACATGCCGCGGAGCGGCTGGGCCCGTGAGCCATGGACACTGAGCCTGCGCGTCCAGAGCCTGTGGAGGCCACGGCAGTGAGAGGCCCGCGTACAGCAAAAAAAAAAAAAAAAAAAAAAAAAAGAAAAGAAAATAGGACCTTGATATTCATTCTTAATGGCAAAAGAACAGGAAACAGCAGCCCTCACACATTGCTGAGAGTATAAATTTGGCTCAATCTCGGAGGGCAATTTGGTAATACTTTGCAAAATTTTAAATTCCCACGTACGTTGCCTGAATTCCACTGATAGACAGTTTCCCTGTATAAGACATATGTGCATTAGTATGCCAAATATATGTCGAGCACTACCTGTAAAAGAAAACTGGACTATCTACAAGTCTCTCATGGAGACTGGTTAAATAAATTACGGTACATGATTCCACGAGTTATGATACACCCAGAGTTGAATGCTTTGTGGCTGTTAAAAGGAATGCAAACAATATACCTAAAGTCTATTGTAAATTAAAGAGCCACATTATCTATAGTGTGATACCACTGTTGTAAAAACTGTTTAAAGTATATATGTTTGCTATGCAAACAGACTCCCCAGAAGAGATACAGTAGCTCCCTGTAGGAGGTATGTTGGAAGGAAGAAAGAGTGGACTTTTACTTCTGACTTCCTATAAGTCCTATGCTGTGTTTACGCGACAATTACTCTGCAAAAATTTTTCAGGTCCTCCTCCTCCCGGTGCCAAGATCTGAACTGTGTGAACTGTCAGAGACGACCTCATGGGTCACGTCTGGCTTAATACTGAGGCTCTCGGGGGCAGCAGAGGGGATGGAGGGGTGAGGAGCAGCAGCAGGCTGGGAAAAGTCAGCTTGGCAAAGTTTCACTCTGGACAAAAGGCACAGCCAGTTACTTTCCTCCCGACAACACATCCAGCTGAGCTGACTGCTTTCCTCCAAGGGAGCAATGGAACCACTGGCTCTCTTTCAAGTCAGAGGTCCATCCCACTTTTATTTTCATGGTTTATCTAACGTCTTTGTGATTGCCAACCAACTCACTTGCTATGTAGGCTGAATAACAGCCCAAAGATGTGTGGTCCTAATCCCCAGGACGGTGACTGGGTTAGGCTATATGGCAATGGGGAATTCAGGGTGCTAATCAGCTTAAAGTAGGGAGACTGTCCTAGATTATCTGGGTGGGCCCAGTGTAACCACAAGGATCCTTAAAAGTGGAAGAGGAAGGCAGAAGAGAGAAATCACAGGGAGACAGGACTATGGAAGCAGAGTCAAAGAGATGCAAGGTTCCTAGCCCTGAAGATGGAGGAAGGGGCCACAAGCCAAGGAATGCAGGCAGCCGCCAGAAGCTGGAAAAGCCAAGGAAATGGATTCACCCCAGAGCCTCCAGAAAGGAATGCCGTTCTGCTGACACCTGGACTTTAGCCCACTGAGATCTGCGTAACACTTCTAATCTACAGAACTATAAGAGGATAAATTTGTGTCTTTTAGGCTAAGTTTGTGGCCATTTGTTACAGCAGCAACAGGAAACTAATACAACCTACCTGATATTTCCTTTATGTCTCTACACTCCAGACTTCCTCTTGTGGGCAAAGCTGGGGTGTGCTGTGAAAATCAACCCACGTGGGCAGCCTGCCTTAGAGATGCCCACTGGATTGGGCCCACCCTGCCAGCTGGCTGGGTGATTTTAGGACTTCCTCAGAGAGAAGCCAGGCAAGACACCTACCTTGCAACAAAACTGCCTTGATAATGCTTAAATCAGCTCTACCTGGAGAAGCCCAGTTTGAGTAAGTTATTAATGGAAGCCCTTTGTGAATCAGGCCCCAGCGTATAAATATATACATTTGTCATCATTTACACCCAGAATACTCTTTTGGAAGACTACATAAGAGAAATGAATCTCGCGTGAGGAACCCAGAAGAGCTTAACAACAAATACTCATAGGGCTTCCTCAACCAACTTCCTATCTACAGACTGGGGTAAGAGAGGCAGGTCAAAGACAATTTGAATAAGACTCTGACTACTGTGTACCTACTATATGCCAGGCACCGAGATGAACACTGACAATACACCGTCTCATCGAGTTCTCATCACATTTCCATCAGGAAATTACTACGATCATTACCATTGATAATTCGCATGCCCACGTTCTCACAGACAGTAAGTCCAAGAGCTGGGGTCCAACCAACTCTGTGAGCCTCCACAGCTGGAACCCTAGAGACATCATGCTAACCCCCGCATCGAGGGACAACTTACACTGACATCTACTCTAGACCAGATCCAAGAGAAGAAAGAGAATCAGCTTCATTCCTATGATCTAGAAATGCAATCATTTAACCTCACCTCTCCAAAATACCCCTGTAGCTTTGAAACACCTTTTTACTCATCTCAAGAGCCAAACTACCTGAAAGAGGATCTCTCACTGTCTTTGTTATTGTTTTGTATCTTATGTTCTACTGATTGCTTCTGTAAGGAATCTGTGTTCTAAAAAAATATAAACAAAAAGCTTGCTTTTGTGAGGTGGGCACTCTGATGCTTATAAAGGTCTTCTGTTGAGGTTCAGGAAGGAATTGTTATGACATCTGTCCCCACTTTTCTACTCACCTAGTGAAGAACCACTGATCTCACAGAGCAGCATCTAAAACAGAAAGGTGTTTCCTCATTCTGGGAATTTCTATGTAAGATCCCATTCTAAATAAGGTTTTTAGCTCTAAAAATGCATCATAATGAAATTAAAAGGCACGTAAACATAAAAATAGTCCCTTTCTCTTGCTTGCATTTCTTTTCTCACTTCAGTGCAGGAAATTGGTTTCAGTCACTATAAGAAAACCTCATACTCCCCAAAGGAGTTGTTTTCTCCCCAAATTACATTTTTTTTTTTTTAAGACAGAACTACAAACTGGCCCTGCATTTTAGTACACAAGCCATTGAAAAGAAGATATTTGGGATCTGAAACACATTTTCCAAAGAAGAATGTCATTCATGGTGTAGGTGCATTTCCAGAGTAACCCACAAAGCTCTTTCAAACTCAGAATGTGGATTAAATACTATACATTTGCTGTAGGAAGATCTGATACTCTTGCAGTATTACTTTAACTATAAAACAATCAAGTTCTATACATTTCTTATTCTTTTTCAAGGAAAGCAATTCTGATGAGATCAAGGAAAATGTGAAGAGAGATTTGGGGCATTCTGAAGGACATTTCCATGGATTTAAGGACTGATACACTGTTCTCAGTTAGGTTTAATTTCATTTCCAAAAAAGTTATGGTTTCCTTTTCCTCCAAATGGCTGTATTTCTGCCCATCTTCTTATACTTATTTGTGATGAGGTCATTTGCCGGGATTACTGTAGCTAATAAAGGGAGCCACAAATGACACAGGACAGTCCGATGTCTCATTAGCTGGCTGCAGATGGTGAATGGCAGAGAAAAGGGACCTGGGGATTTGGGGAAGCGATGGCTATGAGTTGTCCTCAGAGGAGAAAGAAGACGGTCGTGACAGGGTGTCACATGACACTTGACTGCACCTGCCACCTCACAAAGCCTACCTGCTTGGCCCCTGCTGCTCTAATATCTGCAGGGGCAAGGAGAGCTTTGGTGCTGGGGTGACTGGGGACAGGATGGACAGCCAGACAGCTGTTGGTAAGGTAAGTTCAAGTATCAGAGGGGCGGTTGTTTGAGTCCTATATCCAGAGGGGGTAAAATCTTTATCAGAACTTAGACAATTTCATTCACACATACACATACCATCTCCATTCTGCTGAGCTGCTCATCTATCACCATTACCAAAAAATTTTAAATTTACAATTATAATATAGCACAGAGGCAGCCCCTGCACCGCACCCCATAATCCATCTACAAAACTCAATCCACATTGCAAAAGGGATCCAAGAACTCATTGATTAATTCAGGCAGAGCCCGAAGTATATGTGAGAAAAGATTTTCCTCTTTTCTTCCATAACATTCTTTCCCCAAGGTCATAAATCTCTGAGCATCGACTTCACATCTCTGGAAAGTGAACGGCATCTGAGACAGCATATAAATCACCTCGAGAAGAGTTATTCATTGTGGGCAAATAAAAATGTAAGCCGGGCAGATGGTGAAGAGCTCGTTTCTACTGGTAGCATCCCATGGGGCGAGGCAGGCTAGGGGGAAAGCAGACAGAGTTGTGAAATTTGGGGCCACAGGGATAGGAAGAAAATAAATACCCAAAACAACAGGACACTAAAAATTATCCTACCACGTGGCTACAATCTCTTCAACTCTTCGCCAATGCTTCAGATCTGACTTTCTCCCTCTATGGCCAAAGAACTGATATCAGGGCAAAGAGAAGAGGACTCAGGATAGGGGGTTGGGGGGAGGGAAAACCCATACTAAACACTGCAGTGCTTTAAGCCCTCTTCATTCACCAGTTTCAAAGTGCTTAATCCTTCGGGGACTGCGGAGGGATAGAAGAGATTATACCACCTGGTGCTGATTTTTTTTCATATGGCTCCAGCTCACAACTGGCAAATCCAAGATGGCTGTGTCCCCAACACTCTGGTGGGTGTTTATGTCACAAAGCCACAGTGGCCTGGGGAGAGGGGAGGAAAGGGAGGCAACACGGTGACCACCCCCAAGGCTCCCCGAAGACTGGCTTGTTCTAGGGTTGAACCCACTGGAAGCCCCAGACACACCCTACTGGCCCCTGAGCAGGTGTGATTGGGGACCTATGCCTATACTCCACCTCGCTCTTATAAAAGCAACACCAGCCAAGAAAACAAAACTTTATTATCACCCACAAAAAGGGATACAGAAAAAGGAAAAGGAATGAAGGGAAGAAAAAGTCGTTGAAAAAAGTAGCAAAAATTGAAATGAATCCCCCAAAGCTGCACAGGAAATGACACCGTTGTGCCTCTGAGAGCTCATTAATGTGGTCAGAAACCAAGTTCAAGAAGCCCTTGAAAAATGCACACAGAGCTTACGTTTGTGTGTGATGGCTATGTTTGCTGTCCATTTGTTAAGAAGAGAAGAGGGCAGAAAAACGCTCTTTTTGACAGATAGGAGCTCTCAGCCATGGGAAGAGAGATTGTTCTCAGCAATCACAGCCTGTGAGAACACCGCAGAAATATGTCTCCAAATGCCATGATGCCAGATGCCACAGACGGTCGTCTTAACTACCACGGCCTGCAGCCACAGACAACCAGCACCTCCATGGTGCTGGCAAATTAACCTGGAAACATCACTTGGCTAAAAACCATTTCTCCTGCTTCTAATCTCAAGTTATAAAAAAATAACTATTGTGAAAAATGCACAGAGTTAATAAGCTGAGTATCTTAGCTCAGGCTAACAAAATACCATAGACTGGGTGGTTTAAACAACAGGAGTTTATTTCCTCACAGTTCTAGAGGCTGGAAGTCCTGGATCAGGGGGCTAGCATGGCTGGGTTCTGGTGAGAGCTCTCTTCCTGGTTTGCAGATGGCTGCCTTCTGCTGTGTCCTCACAGGGTGGAAGTGAGAGAGAGATCTCTCTCCCTCTTCCTTCCAAGGCTACAGTCTTATTGGATTAGGGCCCCACCCTTAAGACCTCATTTAACCTTAATTGCCTCCTAAAGACCCTAACTCTCAGATACAGTCCTATTAGGGGTTAGGGCTTCAACATATGAATTTGCAGGGAGGTGAGTGTATAATTCATCTCATAGTACTGAGCTATGAAAATCTGCTAAACTAAGGAGTTCTCCATTCCATGTCCATCACATAGTAGCGCAATGAATGTTTGATGAATGAACAAATAACTGAGAAGATGAATAATTACTATCTTACTATACTGGGAACACAGAGCATACTTATGAGAGAGCAGTCTATTTTCAAGCACAAGCAACAACCTGGATCCTTCTGATTTCTAAGTGTCGAGGATCTGGTAGCCAGGAGGTGTCTCTTCTACATTTGCACAGTGGATGGACAGTTTTCTCTCCAAACCAACAGCCAGAAGAGGAGAAGAAAAAACCCAGATGATTAAAAGACACTCCCCATTCCATAATGACAGAACCTAAATGGAATGCCCTCTGTGGATCTTCTGAAAAGGTTATAATAAGAGTTCCACACATCACCACCACCACCACCTAGTACCTGTTGGATAGGTCGAGGCCAACGACCAGAAATGGACTAATTAGTAACAAAGCCATCTGACTAGGGAGGTCCAGGACACTGGCCATCAATGAATCACTTGTCACAGCAGCATACATAACTCACCTGCCACTCAACAGGTTAGACTTACCCCTAGGAAAGAGAGAGGGACAGAGATGAAGACGGGGAGAAGGATGCCCTCAGGCTATGAACAGTACAGATGGACTTTATCATTCACGTCCATTCATTCATCACATATTTACAGAGTGTCTACTATGCCCACGGTGCTTTCCTAAATATTTTGGAGTCTTCAATGAGGGATCAGAGAGAGGTCTACACTCAAAAAAGTTGGTCTATGAGATCAAACAGTCGGGCTAGAAAAGCCTTTTTTTTCCTGGGTTGGGATCTGGGAATCTGTAATTCTTTTGAATTTTTATTGGAGTATAGTTGATTTACAATGTTGTGCTACTTTCTGCTGTACAGCAAAGTGAATCAGTTATACATATAAACATACCTACTCTTTTTTAGATTCTTTTCCCACATAGGTCTTTACAGAGTATTGGGTAGAGTTCCCTGTACTATACAGTAGGTTCTTCATAGTTACCTATCTTAGATACAGTAGTGTGTATGTGTCAATCCCAATCTCCCAATTTATCCCTCCCCACTAGAAAAGTCCTATGGAAACTGAAGATGAGCACTGCAGGAAGAAAACTTGCTTGGGGCAGGTATGGGGGTCCAGCCACACTCTCTGTTACTCCCCAAGGCTAATGGGGACCCAATGTGGGTCCCCCCAGGACTCGAGATCCCTGTGATTTAGCACCCTCCTCCAAAGCCATGGAGGGTGACTGTGGTAACTCTAAAGCAGTCATGGAAACCCAGTCGCTGGGTCTTGGGGGGATCTAGTTCTGGTTATGAGATAACAAGAAAAGTGCGCCGGGGACCTCCTTTCCCACACAGAGCGTCTTGGGAAGAGCTCTCATCTCGTCCCACGTTCTAAAAGAATGTTGTGAGCAGGTGATGCTTGGGACTGTAGCTGGCATGCTGCCACCATGACAAGCATGGGGATGAAAAGCCAACAGCAAGAAGAATGGAAGAAACCATTTTTTTTTTTTAAGAGAGAAGTGATCGATTTTTTGTGTGATAAAAAGCACATGAGATCTACCCTCTTAACAAATGTGGAAGTGCGTAGAACAGTAGTGTTAGCTACACGCAGATGGCTGCACAGAAGACCGCCAGAACCCTTCATCTTGCACAACTGAAACTCTCCACTCACTGGATAGCAACTCCCCATCCCCTCCCCACTGCCCCGGCCACCACCATTCTACTTCCTGTTTCTATCAGTTTGACAACTTTAGATACTTCCTGTAAGTGGAATCATGCAGTATTTGTCCTTCTATGACTGGCTTATTTCACTTATTATAATGTTTCTAAAGGTCCATTCCTTTTTTAAGGCTGAATAACAATCTATCATATCATCCATACACCATATTTTCTTCATTCATTCATCCATTTAGGTTGTTTCCACCTCTTGGCTACGAGGAACAAAGCTGCAATGAGCCCTGGGGTGCAAATATCTCAAGAACCTTATTTCAATTCTTTTGGATAAATACACACAAGTGGAACTGCTGGATCATATGGTAGTCCTAGTTTTAATTTTTTTCAGGAACTGCATACCATTTTCCAGGAGCCTGTATCTTCGAGGCCATCGGGAGTGGTTGCAACAAACCCACGGCCACTCACTGGCAGAAGTCTTACTGTGTGAGAAAATTAAATGTAGTTATTGCTTGAGCTTCTAACGGTTGGGTTCTCTGTTATTTGCAGATGAAAGAATCCTCCTAGGCACAGGAGATGGTGTGGTATATACAGAAGGGCACTGGCTGGGGAGAAAGGAAGTCTAGATGTCCATCCTGCCTTTACCACTGGCCAGTTCTGTGACTCTTGGCAAGTCAGTCAGTCACTCCAGTTTGGGGAGTGGCCACTGGACCCCTAAAGACTATTCTAAGATGTAGTGACTCAAAGGCCATGGCTCAAAGAGAAAAAACATCTGTCCTACAGGATCTGGGAAGAAGAGGCAATCAAACTCTCTAATGACAGGGTGGGAAGTGGGGTAGAAAGGGGTTAATCATATCACCCACGACCTTACTTGTTACAAAGTCCAAATGTGATCGACAACATTTCCTACGTAGCAACCATTAACTTTGTGGAGCTATCACAGAATTCACTAAATTGATTTTCAACCATTATAGGGATGTGTTAGCTGACCCACTCCATGGTCAAACAGCTGACAACAAGTACATGTCAAATATTTTGAACAAATCAGTAAGGTTGAAAATGCATGTTAAAAGAATTATCCAGGGCTTCCCTGGTGGCGCAGTGGTTGAGAGTCCGCCTGCCGATGCAGGGGACACGGGTTCGTGCCCCGGTCCGGGAAGATCCCACATGCCGCGGAGCAGCTGGGCCCATGAGCCATGGCCGCTGAGCCTGCACGTCCAGAGCCTGTGCTCCGCAACGGGAGAGGCCACAACAGTGAGAGGCCCGCATACCACAAAAAAAAAAAAAAAAGGAATTATCCAAAGGATCAAAACAGCATATTACCTTATCTTGAAAAACTCTATCACCATCCCATGCCTGACACTTCATGCTCAGTTAACATCTACCTATACATTGATGTACTGTGGAGATAAAGAATAAAAAGGATCAAAATGGGTTGAGATTACACTGGTCAGGCTTCAACTTGAATGTCAGAGGATTTCAAAACTAACAGCTTTATATGTGGTTAAGTGGTTCAAAAGTTCAGTGCTAAAGATGACAGACAATTCAACCAAGAGCATGAAAATTCTTCTTGAGGCAAAATTCAGCTAAATCTTTATATCCGTCTCTTTCCCTTATTTGTAAAACAATGCCCTCCCTTGGGGAAGTGGGGATTTTGACACACTTACTTGAAAATTAAATTCTGCAGTTTTCTAACCAAAGCCCACTGGCTAATTTATATGTTGATCGAGTCCTTAGTACTTAGGGACATTATGAGAAGTCCTTCTGAACCTGCTAGATTTGGGGAGTGTAGGTCATGTGGTCTCTTGATGGCATTACTGCCACTGCGATGCAGACAAGTCACCAGGCAAAGTTTTCTAGTGAAACAGTCAACCCAGGGGTTGATAGGAGCTGATGACGTACTCCTGAGACACGGCTTCAAGACCCCCTGCTGCAGGTCCCCAGTGGAGAGGGATTAACAGGACTGACTCTCCATCTTTTCCCTCCAGGCCAGGGGTCGGTGTCCGGGCATCTAATAACTGCCTCCAACAATTCACACAGCACACATTATGCTAAACAAAGAAAGCCGGGCTCACGTGAACACACTGCGTGATTCCATTTACATGGCATTCTGGAAAAGACGAAACTACGTGGACAGAAAGCAGATGAGCGCTTGCCAGGGGCTAGGGGAGGAGTTAAACACAAAGGAACACAAGGGAATCTTGGAAAGCGATGGAACTGTTGTAACAGATCAAAGTTCAGAAGTGGTAAAATTGCATTTTAAAGGGGTGAATTTCATTATTTATGAATTTACCTCGATAACCCTGACTTTTACCACAAATTAGGGTTTCTGTCTCTCAGAAACAGCCTCCAGGAAGGTGGGTAAACATGGTGACATGTGAGCTGCCGTTGAGGATTGTCCCCATGCCACCCACTGCTTCCCTATGCCAACAGCCCAACCAGTCAGGATCCAGGGCCAGGAATGGAAACCACTCCAGGTATTTCAATCAGGAAGGGATTTGATATGGGAATTAGGTGCTTATAGCATCACTGGTCTGGCGGAAGGCCAGAACAGAAGGCCCCCTTAGACTTTTTCATGCAAGGACACACCACTGCAGGTATCCTTGATCCAAGTGTCGGGATGCTGCCGGCGCTGCGGCCACAACAGCCTCTCCTGCCAACGCAGGGGGACAGAGGCCCCAGAACAACGAGTCTGGCCACTGCACCTGCCTCTAAATACTCACATCCCCTTGACCCTGTCCGCCAGCAGCACCAGCAGAAGGAATCTGGTCCCCGCCTCAGCTTCCAACTCTCAAACAAATGCACTGAGGAAACCGTCATGCATTTAGAAACCTCCCTGTGAGAATGCCTGCAACGTGGACTTGCGTTGGTAGGTTTCCAATCCGGAGGGTGGGTGGAAGGTCAAGAGCGCCAGGCCCAGTACTTCATCTCCCCAGTCACCATTCCTCCTGTCCTAAAACAAGGCACTCTTCGACAAAGAAAGCACCACCAAAACCCTTTTCTGTCTAAACTTAAATTTCAAACCGTGCTGAGAGAGTTGAAATATCGTTCTCCTAACGGGGAAACCAAGATCCTAACTCACTTTGTTATGGAAGAATATTTCATTTTCACATTTAGTGGGTCCCAGCCGCAGCCCCAGCCGAATAAAATTTTGAGATCACTGCATCTGATAACAGAGCCAACCACAATTCTCTTGTAACACACATATTAAATACACGCTGCTCTTCTGAGCTCTATTCTGTTGAGAATGAAACAGACTAAGCTTGAAAATGCATTCATTTTCCAGGTATCTGTAAGTTGTTTTATGGTAAGCCAGAAACAGCGGAGGGGAGTGTCACATTGTGATTTATGGTAAGAAATATATATTTGCTTTTTTGTCCCTATTTCCAACACAGAGTTCCTAAAACCCTGGGAATTTCCTAAGAGATGAAAGCTTTAAAGTGTCTTTTGTTATGTTAAGGAATGACTTTTGCAAAGCCCCTAAGGATGGGAGATGGTTGCCAGTGGAGCCAACCCCGGTTATTAGAGGGTTGGAGCTTTCAGTCCTACCCCTGACCTCCGGGGAGGGGAGAGGGCCTGGAGGGTAATTTAATCAACCATGCCTATGTAATGAAGCCTCCTTAAAAACCCTAAAGAACAGGGTTCAGAGAGCTTCATGGTTGGTGGGGAGAGTGGTGCACTCGGAGAGGGCAGGAGGGCATGGAAGCTCCGAGCTCCTTCCCACAGACCTTGCTGTATGCATCTCTTCCTTCTGTTCCTGAATTACATCCTTTTGTAACAAACTAGTAGATGTTTCTCTGAGTTCTGTGAGCCACCCTAGCGAATTAATCAAGCCTGAGGAAGAGGACATGGGAACCTCCAATCCACAGCCGGCTGGTCAGAAGCACAGGTGACAACCTGGATATGTGACTGGCGTCTGAAGTTGATGGGGTGCTCAGTCTTGCAGGACTGAAGCCCTTCACCTGTGAGATCTGACGCTCCTTCCAGGTGGACAGTATCAGAATTGAGTTAATTGTAGGATACCCAGTCTATGTCTGATGGGAATTGGATTGAGTTAATTGCTTGACGGCATTAAAAAATATATATACATTAGGATGTGGTATGTTTTATACCCTAATTTATGCTCCTAAAGACCTAATATGATCAAAACAATAAGCCAGAAGAAAATATTTGGCTAAAGCACCACAATAACTACAATTCCTAGTCTCCCAATGATCACATAGTAACTACATTCTCCACATCAAAAGGGATAAGAAACCTTCTCATAAGGAATTTCACTTCATTCCTTTTTGGGTTATTTTTCCAAATTGTACAAAAGGGAGGCAATGGAAACATTTTCCTTTTTCTGACAAGAAAACTACTGGGTGGCTATGGCTAGCTTCTTCAACTGTTAGGACAAGAAAAAAAAAAAGTGACAAAGCACAATGGCCTAAAATAAAAATAGTGTCCAACCAACACGAGCTGTTTGGGTTGTGAGAATCATCTACCAGAGCTGTCACTGGAAAAAATGAAGGACGTCTTTGCAAAAGAGCTCTAATCCTTCCTTCTCAGAAAACATTCACACCCGCATCACACCCCATAAGCCTCTCACTGCTGCAAGAGAGTACCAGAGAATACCTCCTATCACTCTGACAAAAGGAGTAAGAGCAAAAACGACAATCAGAAATTAATGATTGTTCCTAACTTAAAAGCTCTCCCTAGTTCTTCTCCTTCAAAGTATTTTTTAAAAGTTGAACTTGGGAGCTAGTTATTTCGTCTGGACAATGATATACTATCTTCTGCCAATGCTATTGACTGGCAAAGCAAAGTGGGCAATAATTTTATGTAAAAAGAACAGACTAACCCTTTCAAACTTCAGGGTTAGAAAAAGCATCCACAGGAAAGGCAGCACGTACACTAGGAAGGACTCAGAATAGGGAAGATCAGCAGCCCTAATAATAATCTTATCAGGTTACTAAGTAGACATTTCTCCAAAGACATACAGACAGCCAACAGGCACGTGAAAAGATGCTCAACGTCACTAATTATTAGAGAAACGCAAATCAAAACTACAATGAGGTATCACCTCACACCAGTCAGAATGGCCATCATCAAAAACTACAAACAATAGGGCTTCCCTGGTGGCGCAGTGGTTGAGAGTCCGCCTGCCGATGCAGGGGACAAGGGTTCGTGCCCCGGTCTGGGAGGATCCCACATGCCGCAGAGCGGCTGGGCCCGTGAGCCATGGCCGCTGAGCCTGCGCGTCTGGAGCCTGTGCTCCGCAACGGGAGAGGCCACAAGAGTGAGAGGCCCATGTACCGCAAAAAAAAAAAAAAAAAAAAAAAAAAAAAACTACAAACAATAAATGCTGGAGAGAGCACGGAGGAAAGGGAACCCTCCTACGCTGTTGGTGGGAATGTAAATCGGGGCAGCCACTATTGGGAATAGTAAGGAGGGTCCTCAGAAAACTAAAATTAGAGCTACCATAGGAACCAGCAATCCCAATCCTGGGCATATATCTAGACACAACTCTGATTCAAAAAAATACATGCACCCCTATGTTCACAGCCCCACTATTCACAATAGCCAGGACATGGAAGCAACCTAAATGTCCATCAACAGATGAATGGATAAAGAAGATGTGGTACATATATACAATGGAATACTACTCGGCCATATAAAGGAATGAAATAATGCCATATGCAGCAACATGGATGCAACCAGAGACTATCATACTAAGTGAAGCAAATCAGAAAGCGAAAGACAAACACCATATGACATCACTTATGTGTGGAATCTAAACTATGACACAAGTGAACCTATCTATGAAACAGAAACAGATTCACAGACATAGAGAAGAGACTTGTACTTGCCAAGAGGGTGGGGGGTTAGGGGAGGGATAGAGTGGCAGGTTGGGGGTAGCAGATGTAAGCTTTTATGTATGGAATGGATAAACAACAAGGTCCTACTGTACAGCACAGGGAACTGTATTCAATATCCTGTGATAAACCATAATGGAAAAGAATATTTAATAATTATATATATGTGTAACTAAATCACTTTGCTGTACAGTACAAATGAACACATTATAAATCAACTACACTTAAGTAAATAAATAATCATTTTTTTAAAAAAAAGCTTATTAGGTGACAGCCTCTGTTAGGGTTTCCCCGTGATGCTGCTGGGGATGAGGATCTAAACAGTTATTTCTAAAGATCTAAGAACTTCTCTTTTAATTTCTTTCTAGAGCAAGATTTAGGTATGTGTATTATGGTGTGAACTCCCAAAGGTTCTTTTCCAACAGAATGGAGGTGATTGGAATTCTCAACCCCTTAGCAGCTAAGCACGACCTCCTCAAACGTGACCCCACCCGAGGCTCTCAAAAAAACTACCTGACAGCAAGCTCCGACATCTTCTCAGTTGCCAACTTACCTTGCGAGGCACCCACACGTCAGCTACAAGTGTTTTCCCCCTGAAACTCGGTGTACAGGCAGAGGCAGATACCTTTCAAAATCTCACATCCCCTATCGTTTCATACCCTGCAAAGTCACCTTACAGATGCTGATGAAATACTTGCAGGCAGGCCGATCCTGCCTCTGGAAGACCTGAGTCCTCAAGCGGCCCTCGGAGAATAGAATCACGTGAAGCTTGGAGAAACATTTCAATGGATAACCAAGACCATTTGACTGAAGAAGCTGCCTTGGGACTTGCAACCTTACAAAATAGATTTTGCTGCACAATTTTCAGGCTAAAGTGATTTCAATTCAAATGAAGAACCACCTCTAACACATGGTTAAAGTAGGTCCCAGCCCACTTCACGAGATCCTGTCAACAGGACACGTGCAACCAAGAAAGAGAAATTCACTTATGACACCCGGGGAAATTGACAAAATGCAGGCTGCATTTGGCTTCCCTCCAGCTGCCACTTAGAGGCGCAGTTAGTCACGGAGATTGCGTGGGCAGATGACTGGGTCCAGGGAGCCTGTGGGGGCCTGGCTAGCCCCGAAGGTCTGCAGGGCTGCTCTTCCCTGGACCTGGGCTAGTGCAACGCCTAGAAGAGTCCCAGCCACTGCCCCTGGGCTGGCCCGGTTGTGTAGCATGCGGGGATCAAGCATAGGAGGAAGGAGCTCATATTATTAGCACAACCACACGAAGAAGCCAATATTGAGGGGAGCGACATAATATATTGTAACCACTCCCATCATGTCAACAGGCATCACGTTAGTGGGCGTGTTAGTTTCTCCCACATGACGTGAAAACGACTCCCATTTCAGTGAAAATGGGAGATTCCGCATCAGTTGGATCACCGTTCGCCCACGGCAGCTGCCAGGCACAAGAGCAGGAGCGCCAGGCGTGCACGGAGCTGATTTTGTCTCCCTGGGCGATGCTTCCATTTTATAATTTGTCTCCTCTTAAAACCCAGCGGTGAGCAAGTTACAAATATAATTACTCTACTTCTGAACAAGCGCTAACACAAGCCATGAAAGGTGCGAAGAGAGGCTGGCGAGCTTACCTCTGGCTCTGGCGGGCAGGTTTGTTCATCCTCCACGGAGTTGGGTAAAATGGCCCAGGTTATGCTGGCGCTGGCCGATGGCAAAGAGCCCAGTGTCCCATTTTTCAGCTGCTCTGTGGAGTGTGACTTAGGCCCGTGCCATCCCAGGATGCTTTCTGAAATAAAGACCTAGAATGATGCCAAGTATTTTCCAAATCCAACATTTAGAGCTCAAGAAATAGCCATACCATGCTGTTGAAGAAACCCGACTTGAAGTGGGTCCAATTTTAAGTGGACCATAGAGGATTTAAGCTGATTCAGTGGATTTAAGTGTAGATTCAGGTCACCTATTTATAAACGAGTTTCTGCGTAATGACCATAGGCTGTGTCTCTCCCTGTCCCTGGACAAAATTCACATGTGCTGTACTTCCTTGAGAGTGTTTTTCTTATTTTTTTTAACTTTTCAAAAATACTTATAAATATTTACAATAAAAACAAGAGTCAAATTGTATCGGGTATGGGCTGCTCGAAATGCAGTCTGAATGCCCATTGACATGATGACCACAGCTGAGAAAAGACGCCTGCGGTGTGATCACGTCACGTGTGATCGGCCATTAGATGTGGCCGAAGTCCATTCGGGTGGCAGAAGTCAGGAAGCCACATCATGGACAGACATGGGTATGGAGGATGGATGCGGTCATGCCATTCTAGCTACCATATTGCTGTTAATAAAGCTTTTTTCTTTTTTTTTTTAATTTGGCCACGCCACATGGCTTTTGGGATCTGTTTCCCAACCAGGGATCAAACCCGGGCCCTTAGCAGTGAACATGCATAGTCCTAATCACTGGACCACCAGGGATTCCTTATAAAGCATTTTAAAGATTTTCCCTCAACCCTTGGGAACAGCAAAAAAAACTTTCTAATACTGATCTTTCCAAGAGTAATGGGTTATTACAGAATAGTTGTATATATGCTTGCTAAGGGGGACAGGAATGATCAGAGGTAGATTTCTTTACCCTGTAGCAATTCTGCCATTAGAAAAAAAATAGGCTTCAAACTCAGCTGAATCTGGAGCTTCTGTTCTCAGCCTGAGCACAGGAGTGAGTGATGAAGGAAAGGTGGGCTCAAGTGCAGACAACCTGACGTGAACTAGAACTCAGCCGCCCTTCAGCACCTCAGATGCTGCCTAGCATCTCCTCATTCTCTCCCACTGCTCACAACGCTCAAGTGAGGCTGTTTTTTTTTTTTCTTCCCATTCTTCAAAGGGACGAGAGCCTTTGTGTGTGCTGTTTCCCTGCTCAGACTGCCAGCCTCTAGTTCCTCTACCTGGGGGAGGAGATCTCCTGAGTAAATCCAGCGGTCTGCTCAACGATCACATGCTCAGAAAGGCCCCGGGGGACTTCGCTGGCCAAAGCAGCACCCCAGAGGCACCCCCTGTCCCAGCTGTTGGTTTACTGTCTTACGGCTCTTAGCACTCTCTGAACTCACCCTGTTCATTCGTTTATTGTCTGCCTTCCTCTTCTCCCTAGAACATTAGCTCCTTAAAAACAGGGACAACACTGCCCTTGCTCACTGCTGTATCCCCAGAACCTAGAACAGGGTCCGGCAAGGAGTGTGAGCTCCTTAAATCTGTGCTGAATGAATGGATGACCATTAAGACTTTCAGAGATGGTCAATTTCAAGAAGAGTGTATGTTTCAAAAAGCCTGTATGTCCATGGTGGAGAAGGGCAGGGGACAAAGTGGGGAAAAGGGGGTTGGGGGAAGAGTTATTTACTGGGTATAGAGGTTCAGTTTTGCAAGATGAAAAGGGTTCTGCAAGATGAAAAGGGTTCTGGAGATTGTACAATAATATGAATGTATTTAACACTACTGAGTTGTATACTTAAAAATGGTTAGGACCCCCAATTTTTTTTTGAATTTTGTTTTTTTATACAGCAGGTTCTTACTAATCATCCATTTTATACACATCAGTGTATACATGTCAATCCCAATCTCCCAGTTCATCACACCACCACCTCCATGCCCCACTGCTTTCCCCCATTGGTGTCCATACGTTTGTTTTCTACATCTGTGTCTCAATTTCTGCCCTGCAAACTGATTCATCTGTACAATTTTTCTAGGTTACACATACATGCGTTAATATACGATATTTGTTTTTCTCCTTCTGACTTACTTCACTCTGTATGACAGTCTCTAGATCCATCCACGTCTCTACAAATGACCCAATTTCATTCCTTTTTATGGTTGAGTAACATTCCATTGTATATGTGTACCACATCTTCTTTATCCATTTGTCTGTTGATGGGCATTTAGGCTGCTTCCATGCCCTGGCTACTGTAAATAGTGCTGCTATGAACATTGGGGTGCATGTATCCTTCTGATTTATGGTTTTCTCTGGGTATATGCCCAGTAGTGGGATTGCTGGGTCATATGGTAAATCTATTTTTAGTTTCCTAAGGAACCTCCATACTGTTCTCCATAGTGGCTGTATCAATTTACATTCCCACCAACAGGGCAAGAGGGTTCCCTTTTCTCCACAACCTCTCCAGCATTTGTTGTTTATAGATTTTCTGATGATGCCCATTCTAACTGGAGTGAGGTGATACCTCATTGTAGTTTTGATTTGCATTTCTCTAATAATTAGTGATGCTGAGCACCTTTTCATGTGCTTCTTGGCCATCTGTATAATCTTCTTTGGAGAAATGTCTATTTAGGTCTTCTGCCCATTTTTGGATTGGGTTGTTTGTATTTTTAATATTGAGCTGCATGAGCTGTTTATATATTTTGGAGATTAATCCTTTGTCTGTTGATTCATTTGCAAATATTTTCTCCCATTTTGAGGGCTGTCTTTTCGTCCTGTTTATGGTTTCCTTTGCTGTGCAAAAGCTTTTAAGTTTCATTAGGTCCCATTTGTTTATTTTTGTTTTTATTTCCATTACTCTAGGAGGTGGATCAAAAAAGATCTTGCTGTGATTTATGTCAAAGAGTGTTCTGCCTATGTTTTCCTCTAAGAGTTTTATAGTGTCCGGTCTTACATGTAGGTCTCGAATCCATTTTGCGTTCATTTTTGTGTATGGTGTTAGGGAGTGTTCTAATTTCATTCTTTTACATGTAGCTGTCCAGTTTTCCTAACACCACTTATTGAAGAGACTGTCTTTTCTCCATTATATACCCTTGCCTCCTTTGTCATAGATTAGTTGACCATAGGTGTGTGGGTTTATCTCTGGGCTTTCTACCTTGTTCCACCAATCTATGTTTCTGTTTTTGTGCCAGTACCATATGGTCTTGATTACTGTAGTATAGTCTGAAGTCAGGGAGTCTGATTCCTCCAGCTCCGTTTCTTTCCCTCAAGACTGCTTTGGCTATTCGGGGTGTTTTGTGTCTCCATACAAATTTTAAGATTTTTTATTCTAGTTCTGTAAAAAAGGCCAATGGTAATTTGATAGGGATTGCATTGAATCTGTAGATTGCTTTGTGTAGTAGAGTCATTTTCACAATGTTGATTCTTCCAATCCAAGACCATGGTATATCTCTCCATCTGTTGGTATCATCTTTAATTTCCTTTATCAGTGTCTTATAGTTTTCTGCATACAGATCTTTTGTCTCCTTAGGTAGGTTTATTCCTAGGTATTTTATTCTTTTTGTTGCAATGGTAAATGGGAGTGTTTCCTTAATTTCTCTTTCAGATTTTTCATCATTAGTGTATAGGAATGCAAGAGATTTCTGTGCATTTGTTTTGTATCCTGCTACATTACCAAATTCATTGATTAGCTCTAGTAGTTTTCTGGTGGCATCTTTAGGATTCTCTATGTCATCTGCCTATCAGATGTCACCTGTATAAATGTCATCTGCAAACAGTGACAGTTTTACTTCTTCTTTTCCAGTTTGTATTCCTTTTATTTCTTTTTCTTCTCTGATTGCCGTGGCTGGGACTTCCAAAACTAGGTTGAATAACAGTAGTGAGAGTGGACATCCTTGACTTGTTCCTGATCTTAGAGGAAATGCTTTCAGTTTTTCACCATTGAGAATGATGTTTGCTGTGTGTTTGTCATATATGGCCTTTATTATGTTGAGGTAGGTTCCCTCTATGCCCACTTTCTGGAGAGTCTTTATCATAAATGGGTGTTGAATTTTGTCAAAAGCTTTTTCTGCATCTATTGAGATGATCATATGGTTTTTCTTCTTCAAGTTGTTAATATGGTGTATCACATTGATTGATTTGCATATATTGAAGAATCCTTGCATCCCTGGGATAAATCCCACTTGATCATGGTATATGATCCTTTTAATGTGTTGTTCAATTCTGTTTGCTAGTATTTTGTTGAGGATTTCTGCATCTATATTCATGAGTGACACTGGTCTGTAATATTCTTTTTTTGTAGTATCTTTGTCTGGTTTTGGTATCAGAGTGATGGTGGCCTCACAGAATGAGTTTGGGAGTGTTCCTTTCTCTGCAACTTTTTGGAAGAGTTTGAGAAGGATGGGTGTTAGCTCTTCTCTAAATGTTTGATAGAATTCACCTGTGAAGCCATCTGGTCCTGGACTTTTGTTTGTTGGAAGATGTTTAATCACAGTTTCAATTTCATTACTTGTGACTGGTCTGTTCGTTTTTTCTATTTCTTCCTGGTTCAGTCTTGGAAAGTTACACCTTTCTAAGAATTTGTCCATTTCTTCCAGGTTGTCCATTTTATTGGCATATAGTTGCTTGTAGTAGTCCCTTATGATGCTTTGTATTTCTGAGGTGTCCACTGTAACTTCTCCTTTTTCATTTCTAATTTTATTGATTTGAGTCCTCTCCCTCTTTTTCTTGATGAGTCTGGCTAATGAGTTATCAATTTTGTTTACCTCCTCAAAGGACCAGCTTTGTTTACCTCCTCAAAGAACCAGTTTTATTGATCGTTGCTATTGTTGTATTGTTTCTATTTCATTTATTTCTGCTCTGATATTCCTGATTTCTTTCCTTCTGCTAACTTTGGGTTTTGTTTGTTCTTCTTTCTCTAGCTCCTTTAGGTGTAAGATTAGATTGTTTATGTGAGATTTTTCTTGTTTTTGAGGTAGGCTTTTATAGCTATAAACTTCCCTCTTAGAAATGCTTTTGCTGCATCCCATAGGTTTTGGATCATCGTGTTTTCATTGTCATTTGTCTCTAGGTATTTTTTGATTTCCTCTTTGATTTCCTCAGTGATCTCTTGGTTATTTAATAACGTATTGTTTAGCCTCCATGTGTTTGTGTTTTTTACATTTTTTTCCTTGTAATTGATTTCTAATCTCATAGCACTGTTGTCAGAAAAGATGCTTGATATGATTTCAATTTTCTTAAATTTACTGAGGCTTGATTTGTGACCCAAGATATGAGCTATCCTGGAGAATGTTCTGTGCGCACTTAAGAAGAAAGTGTAATCTGCTGTTTTTGGATGGAATGTCCTATAAATATCAATTAAATCTATCTGGTCTATTGTGTCATTTAAAGCTTCTGTTTCCTTACTAATTTTCTGTTTGGATGACCTGTCCATTGGTGTAAATGAGGTGTTAAAGTCCCCCACTATGATTGTGTTACTGTCAATTTCCTCTTTTACAGCTGTTAGCAGTTGCCTTATGTATTGAAGTGCTCCTATGTTGGGTGCATATATATTTATAATTGTTATGTCTTCTTCTTGGATTGATCCCTTGATCATTATGTAGTGTCCTTCCTTGTCTCTTGTAACATTCTTTATTTTAAAGTCTATTTTATCTGATATGAATATTGCTACTCCAGCTTTCTTTTGATTTCCATTTGCATGGAATATCTTTTTCCATCCCCTCACTTTCAGTCTGCACGTGTCCCTAGGTCTGAAGTGGGTCTCTTGTAGACGGCACATATATGGGTCTTGTTTTGTATCCATTCAGCAAGCCTGTGTCTTTTGGTTGCAGCATTTAATCCAGTCACATCTAAGGTAATTATCAATATGTATGTTCCTATTACCATTTTCTTAATTGTTTTGGGTTTGTTTTCATAGGGCCTTTTCTTCTCTTGTGTTTCCCACTTAGAGAAGTTCCTTTAGCATTTGTTGTAGAGCTGGTTTGGTGGTGCTGAATTCTCTTAGCTTTCACTTGTCTGTAAAACTTCTGATTTCTCCATCGAATCTGAATGAGATCCTTGCTGGGTAGAGTAATCTTGGTTGTAGCTTCTTCCCTTTCAGCACTTTAAGTATTTTCTCTTGCTGCTTTCAATAATTTTTCTTTGTCTTTAATTTTTGCCAATTTGATTACTATGTGTCTCGGTGTGTTTCTCCTTGGGTTTATCCTGTATGGGACTCTCTGTGCTTCCTGTACTTTGGTGGCTATTTCCTTTCCCATGTTAGAGAAGTTTTTGACTATAATCTCTTCAAATATTTTCTCGGGTCCTTTCTCTCTCTCTTCTCCTTCTGGGACCCCTATAATGCGAACGTTGTTGTGTTTAATGTTGTCGCAGATGTCTCTTAGGCTGTCTTCATTTCTTTTCATTCTTTTTTCTTTATTCTGTTCTGTGGCAGTGAATTCCACCATTCTGTCTTCCAGGTCACTTATCCGTTCTTCTGCCTCAGTTATTCTGCTATTGATTCCTTCTAGTGTAGTTTTCATTTCAGTTATTGTATTGTCCATCTCTGTTTGTTTGTTCTTTAATTCTTTTAGGTCTTTGTTAAACATTTCTTGCATCTTGTCGATCTTTGCCTCCATTCTTTTTCCGAGGTCCTGGATCATCTTTACTCTCATTATTCTGAATTCTTTTTCTGGAAGGTTGCCTATCTCCACTTCATTTAGTTATTTTTCTGGGGTTTTACCTTGTTCCTTCATCTGGTACGTAGCCCTCTGCCTTTTCATCTTGTCTATCTTTCTGTGAATGTGGTTTTTGTATCACAGGCTACAGGATTGTAGTTCTTCTTGCTTCTGCTGTCTGCCCTCTGGTGGATGAGGCTATCTAAGAGGCTTGTGCAAGTTTCCTGATGGGAGGGACTGGTGGTGGGTAGAGTTGGCTGTTGCTCTGGTGGGCAGAGCTCAGTAAAACTTTAATCCTCTTGTCTGCTGATGGGTGGGGTGGGTCCCCTCCCTGTTGGTTGTTTGGCCTGAGGTGACCCAACACTGGAGCCTACCTGGGCTCTTTGGTGGGGCTAATGGTGGACTCTGGGAGGGCTCTCGCCAAGGAGTACTTCCCAGAACTTCTGCTGCCAGTGTCCTTGTCTTCATGGTGAGACAGAGCCACCCCCCACCTCTGCAGGAGACCCTCCAACACTAACAGGTAGGCCTGGTTCAATCTCTATGGGGTTACTCCTCCTTCCCCTGGGTCCCGATACATACACTACTTTGTGTGTGCCTTCCAAGAGTGGAGTCTCTGTTTCCCCAAGTCCTGTCGAAGTTCTGCAATCAAATCCTGCTAGCCTTCAAAGTCTGATTCTCTGGGAATTCCTCTTCCCATTGCCAGACCCCCTGGTTCAGAACCCTGACGTGGGGCTCAGAACCTTCATTCCAGTAGGTGGACTTCTGTGGTATAAGTGTTCTCCAGTTTGTGAGTCACCCACCCAGATGTTATGGGATTTGATTTTATTGTGATTGCACCCCTCCTACCGTCTCTTTGTGGCTTCTCCTTTGTCTTTGGATGTGGGGTATCTTTTTTAGTGAGTTCCAGTGTCTTCCTGTCGATGATGGTTCAGCAGTTAGTTGTGATTCCAGTGTTCTCGCAAGAGGGAGTGAGAGCACATCCTTCTACTCCACCATCTTGAACCAATCCAAATTTTTTTAATTTGTATTTTTACCACAACTTTTTTTTTTAATGGCAAAAAGGCATCCATATATCAGTCCTTGATGTCATTTTTAAAAAGTTAGAAACTCACAACACTAAAATCAAAGGCTGAAGGATGAGCTAAGGACAGGCTTATGAAGAATCCCCATAAATAATAAGGTGGATGGGGTTGGACTAAGAAAACCAACCCAGGGTTCCAAGACCCAGAATCTTCCCTAAGAAAGGTGGAAAGATACTTCTTACCTGTCCTGTTGACCGACTCCTCCTCAGAGACCTGAAGTTGGATTCATATCTTAAATACTGGGCAGCTGTCTCATAAACACAGGGGTACTACTTTCTCTTCATTTTATTTTATTATGCAAGTAGTAAATGTTCTCTAGAATAATTAGGAAAACTTAAAAAAGCACTAAGGGAAAAAATGAAATCTGCTCTCCTAGGCAATCAGGACAATGTTCCGTCCATTACTCCCATACCGTAACTCTGTCCCTCCCTCCCCTCCACACCACCATCATTCAGAGATGATAACCAGGAGACAGACAACAGGGCAGGAAGTAGAGTCTGGCCTGCTTGTGATACACAGCATCCTGAGACAAAGACCAGGACAGGAAGGGTGGGGGTAGCAATGCATGCTGGTTAATGCAGTTTTCTGTACATTCTGTGGAGTCAGAGCATCAAAGAACCAGTGAGGGAGGACAGGAGAGAAGATCGCCTCAGACCAGTCCAGCTGCTCTAACCACCAGCCACTGGTTTGGGTGTCTGGATAGAGCTGCCTCATGTGAGGATAAAGGAGGAAAATTCTAATATAGAGTGAATGAAAACGAGTGTATAAATCGATCACTTCCAGCCTCAAGACCAGTAGTGAGCACGCCCACACCCTCATTTTCTTTCCTTCTCTCAGCCCCTGCCCCTCCCAAAGCCGAAGCCAAAGCAAAGGCTTTGAAGGCCAAGAAAGCAGTGCTGAAAGGTGTCCACGGTCACACAAAAAAAGAAGATCCGGATGTCGCCCACCTTCCAACAGCCCAAAACACTACAGCTCCGGAGGCAGCCCAAATATCCCAGGAAGGGCACCCCTAGGAGACGCAAGCTTGACCACTATGCCATCATCAAGTTCCCCCTCACCACCAAGTCAGCCATGAAGAAAACAGAAGACAACAACACACTGGTGTTCACTGTGGATGCCAAGGCCAACAAGTGCCAGATTAGATAGGCTGTGAAGAAGCTCTATGACACTGACGTGGCTAAGGTGAACACCCTCATCAGGCCTGATGGAGAGAAGAAGGCATATGTTCGACTGGCTCCTGACTATGATGCTTTGGATGTTGCCAACAAAACTGGGATCATCTAAACTGAGTCCAGCTGGCTAATTTTAAATGTAAAAGTTTTCACTAGTTAAAAAAAAAAAAAAAAAGGACCCTATAGTGCTTGGGAAAAGAAACAGTATCCTCAGAAGGATACTCATAGGAACAATATATCTCTGAAATTTCTAACATAAGGTGTCAGAGAAAACATCAGGAGAGGTGTATCCTTGCAACAATACAAAATAAAGTAGCCGCTATGAAACAAGAACAGAGAGCCAGAAGAAGAAAACAGACTGAGGTGAAGAAGGAGATAGAGGCAGAAAGGAATTATTATAAGGAAACAAAGTCAACATTAGCAGAATTAAGGTTAATACCGAAACGAGGAAAAAGTAGAATCTACAATGTAGAAAGTCGAGTAAGTAGTGTGTCAAGAAGATGAAGTTCTACCAGTGAGCAGCTGCAAAGGGCACAAGTCCAGCAATGAGACAGAACATAAGACAGAAGATACACAACAGAGACCCTAAAGTAAAGAGATCAGATCAGTGGGACAGAAACAATAAACAGTGACAGAAGTAAAGAAACACAGCCCGAGCGGAAGAGAGGGCTTTGGGTTCTGCTGAAAACAGCCCACCTCAGTCCAGCAAAACCAATGGGAAAAGACTCACATCTAGACACAGCTTGGCGATATTTTCTTAGGCTTTTTCTCACTGAAATTTCAAACACATACAAAACTAGAGTAGTATAATGACTGCCTGGCTCATGAAGTTTGGCAACATTTTTTAATTAAACAAAAAACATGAGAAAAAATTTTCCAAGCATTTAGGCAGAAAAGTTTGACCTGCCCTAAAGGAAAAAAGAAATCAAGCTAGTCTTGGATTTTGCTGCAACACTAAACACCAGAAGGTGAGTAGATGAAGAGAATAATGCAAATAAAAGTCTACAGATTTGAAGGTGGGTGCGGGCTGGGGGGATAATGCTTATCTTCAGACAAATTATCTTTCCTCTGCCAAAAAGAGTCAGCATTTATTGAGCTCTTGCTAGGTGCCAAGGACTACCATATAAAATTTACGTGCGTGAACTCATCTAATCCTAATGATGACCCATGGGTAGGTCCTATTGTTATGTCCACTTGACAGGTAAAGAAACAAAAAGGCACAAGAGCTGGTAAGTGTCAGGGTACAAGGGAGATGAAAACCCAGGCCACCTGGCTCCAGAGCCCAGACTCTTAAACTCTGCACTGTATGCCTTCTGAGCAGCGCTGCAGAGACTCAGAAAATATTCTACCTTCTGGGAGAAAAAAACGACTTGAGGACATATCCCAATACATGAAGAAAAGAAGCAGAATTAAGAACTCAAGACTGGAGAAGCTGTATAAAAGGACTGGCAGTGAACAATGAACCCAGTTGAACATAGAGCTGAGCAAGGCTGGGACTCAGGGGAAGTAAAAAGACACTTGCCCAGGGGTAAGATTTAAAGAGGCGCCAAACCACTCAGTAGTCAAGATAAATGACATGTTCACGCAATATTTTTTAAATCAAAATTAATGCCAAAACAAAAATTGTCTTAAAGGACTCAGTCTCACCTGCCTCACACTATCTAATCCTGTTTTTATTTAAGGTTTTGATATTTTGTTCATCCTGGATTTTTTGCAATAATTTTGGTTTAAAGATATTGCATTAAAATAGCATTTACCTTAATTACTTTGGCACCCTTAAATGTGTGCTCACGGTGGGTGCCTCACTTCATTTCATCCTGTCCCAGTCCTAGAACTGAATTTAAATACTTCTTTTTGTTTGTTTGTTTGTTTGTTTTGCGGTACACGGGCCTCTCACTGTTGTGGCCTCTCCCGTTGCAGAGCACAGGCTCTGGACACGCAGGCCCAGCGGCCATGGCTCACAGGCCCAGCCACTCCGTGGCATGTGGGATCTTCCCGGACCGGGGCACGAACCCGTGTCCCCTGCATTGGCAGGCGGACTCTCAACCACTGTGCCACCAGGGAAGCCCCTAAATACTTTTTATAAACATGATTACACAACTATGAAGTTAAAATTCTTTTAAAGAGATTTAATCATTATCACGCATTATTAAGTATTCAATTAATATTTAAATACTAATAACAATAGCCCCCATATTATATTACCAAAAATTGGGAAGTCTATCTGAGAAACAAAGAAGTTAAAGTATTCTAAGTCTTCAGCACTAAAGGAAAGAGTGAAGACACAGTGTCATTCTTGATTTTGATGATTAGAAAAACACAAGTTAAAGAATGCTTATGAACAATGCATTGTAACTACTACTAGAATTTATGTACATATTTTTTCCCAAAACACTAAAGAAAAGGGAATACAATCTGTGTAGCAAAATAAGAGGAAACAAGAAAAGCAGCATAGAAACATGAAAACAAGAAGCATAACAGAGGGACTTCCCTGGTGGAGCAGTGGTTAAGAATCTGCCTGCCAATGCAGGGGACACGTGTTCGAGCCCTGGCCCGGAAGATCCCACATGCCGCAGAGCAACTAAGCCCGCAAGCCACAACTGCTGAAGCCTGCACACCTAGAGCCCGGGCTCCACAACAAGAGAAGCCACCACAATGATAAGTGCACGTACCGCAATGAAGAGTAGCCCCCATTCACCGCAAGTAGAGAAAGACCCAACGCAGCCACAAATAAATAAATAAATTTATTAAAAAAAAAAAAAAAAGTGTAACAGAGACCAACAGAAAAACAACCACCAGTGTAAGGGAAAAAATAAACGGACTGCGTTATCCTTTTGAAAGATAGATTCTCAAGATTGTGTCATAAAACAAAATGCAAGTCTAAACCATATTTCATTAATCGGAAGACACAGCAATTTTCACATTTTGACGACTCTGAAGTTGGAGCTCATCTTACACTCAATGGCGTGTCATAGTTTAATTGGCAGCTTTTTCTTAGTGGCACAAAGGCTAATGGTGTGTGTTACTGTTGATGTGTTTGACAGATGAGAAAATATGCCTCACTTATAGAAAGTGACTCAGAAGATCACAAACACACCAGCAAGTACAAATGCAAAGAAGACTGGGATCAAATATTACCATGTGGCTGCTGACTGGTGTCAATCAGGTAACTGCATGTTAATTACCTTCCACTTTCTGGTCCACCTTAACCTTTGTGAGCAGGAGACCATCAAAGATGATCCAACAGAAGAGAGGAGGAAGACAAAGGATCGGATGTCCACCAAATGGCAAACCCAGTCCTTAAACCAGGCTTTGACACACGCCTGCATCTCCTCACACAACATGCCTAAGTAGACAGAAGAATGCCAGGAAGAAGGAAAAAAAGGGTTTCTGGTTCCTTGAACCAACCAGAAGCAGAAAGAAAGCTACAGAAGATTTAACTGTGGGCTTTAAGGTTTGACCGTGGAACTGTCTTCCTCTGTCCTTAGCCTCGGTTTACACCCTGCTTGAGTGCTGGGAGCTGCAGTGCCCGTGCCAGGGCTGTGACACCTCTGCTCAGAGGCCAGTGACAGGTGAAGGTCCCTGGAAGGTCCCCTGCCTCTTCCTGTAACACAGTGAATTCACGCCTCCCAGGTTCAGTCAACCTGAGAGGGGTTTTCCCAAATGGAATAAGACTGACATTGACAAACGTGGGAAAAACATAAGGCATATTTATGATGAAAAGCTGGAATGTTAGGATCTAACTGCTTTCTTTACGGAGGAGCTGCCACTCAAAAAATCTGTTTATACAGTTGTAAAAAAAAACTACCATCTGAAATAGTCTGCAATGCTAGCTTGTCCATTTTCTCCATATGCTGTTTACTGAAGGAACTGTCACATTTCTATCTTGGCTTTTAATCACAAAATAAGGGAAGGTGACTTATGTGGGACTCATTTTCACCAGAAGCAGCAGGTATTGAGAAAGAAGGTATAAGAGACAGAGCAAAGCAAAGAGAATCTCTGAGTGGGGAAAAGAGATGAAGGTAGAGAATCTGAAGCTGTTTCTGGAAAAAAGTGAAGCAGAGCAGAAGGAAGACGGCAACAGGCCAGAAAAGCCAAGAAGAGTACCTATAATAATAGTGTCACCGATTTGACCCTGTTGGCCAAACCCCAAAATAGGAGGAACCAATGCAACTGGCTTATTAACTGACAATCCCCACAAATCTTAAAAGGAATGAAAAAGTCATTGGAAGGGCAAGTGAAGAAGCACATATTAAATTCCGCTCCGGTTCTCCTCTCTTCAGTTACACTTGTTTTGATCTCTGGCCCTGATTTATGTCCAAGGGCATGGGCATCATCCGGCTATTCCCTGAGGCTCTGCCATCCTCGCTCCAGCAGCTCTGACCCCAATGTTCTCTCCCAACGTGCCCTGCACCCACCATTCGTTGGTACTCAGCTCTGACCTCGCACTAGAACGTGCTGGTCTGGTCACAGGTGTCTGCACTGACTTTGAAGCAAGTTCCCCGCATCAAGGGTGCAATTGAGGAACTACCCAGAAGCACAGGCAGCAGACTACTCTGCCCCTAGACCACTTTAAGGTTCCAGAACCCCCCTCAAGCCCAGATTCCCAAGCAGCCCAGCCATCTCTGGAGCAGCCCTGCCTGCCTCTCCACGTAAAATCAGAGGCGCACATCTAGACTCAGGAAACCAGATGCCCACCTGCCCCACCCCGTCAATCAACTGCCTCCATCAAGATGCTGGAGGAGATCTAGTCAACAGGACAGAGGAGAGCTGCATAACACAAGCCTTGGCCACAAAGCCAAGTTACTTTATTAATTTTAGCTATAAACCTCTTCATAAACAGAAGTTAAATGAAGCATTTCAGTCCCGCGTATCTTAGAGGTAACATCAGAGACAGGCCCAGAGCCTGAAATGCATAGGTGGGAGCAGGTGAACGCTCAGGTAATTCTGGACATTGGTCCAGTTGCTCTGCGTGTTTGAAATGAAATCAGGATCAGGGAGCAACATTTGCAGACAAAGGCTCCAGAGCTGACACATTCCCCAGAAGATGCAATGAGAGGCTACGGAAGATGAAATGCTGCAAGACCACAAATTAATTTTTGATTCTGAAGAGAGGCAGAAGGAAAAAAAATCAGTGCAGGAGTCAGAAAGCATAGAAATTTCAAGAACAATGCCCATGGATACCGGCTGTGCTAGGGGATCTGCACCCCCCACCCCAGGCCCCTTGAACATCTAGAGGAAACCCCGACAGAGGTTGGCTTTAATGAGATTTTGATTTCCATCAACCCAGCCTGGCACTCCTTGGATATAACCATTATGTTTTTATCAGCGGGAGTCAGTCTGCCACAGCCACTATCAACCTCAAGAGCCCTGAGATTCTAAACAAACACATTTCGTGGTGACACTCCCAGGGTTGTCAGATTCTCTTATTCTGCTAGCTTGAGAGCCTGGAAATCCATTTTAACTGCAGGCAACTGAGATGCTTTGGATGCAGGAAGTGATTCCATTTCTTCCCCCAAATGTGTGGCACAGCTTTATTTATTTATTTTTGCTGCGTTGGGTCTTTGTTGCTGTGCGCGGGCTTTTCTCTAGTTGTGGCTAGCGGGGGCTACTCTTCCTTGCGGTGCACAGGCTTCTCATTGTGGTGGCTTCTCTTGTTGCAGAGCACTGGCTCTAGGCACGCGGGCTTCAGTAGTTGTGGCACACGGGCTCAGTAGTTGTGGCTCGCGGGCTCTAGAGTGCAGGCTCAGTAGTTGTGGCACACAGGCTTAGTCGCTCCATGGCATGTGGGATCTTCCCGGACCAGGGATCGAACCCGTGTCCCCTGCATTGGCAGGCGGATTCTTAACCACTGCATGTGGCACAGATTTAAAAGACACATGCAGAATGTTTTAAAACCTAAGGGGTTGTGTTATATGCAATGTAACTTTGGAAGGGTTAAGAAGACAAAGAAACAAAATAACTCTTATGATGCTTCATGCTCTATTCTCCAATCTTCAGCCAAGTTCTTTGGTAAAAATGGCTAAAAACACACAGAGATCAGCTCGGTGCTTTGTGACCACCTAGAGGGGTGGGATAGGGAGGGTGAGAGGGAGACGCAAGAGGGAGGAGATATGGGGATATATGTATACGTATAGCTGATTCACTTTGTTATAAAGCAGAAACTAACACACCATTGTAAAGCAGTTATACTCCAATAAAGATGTTAAAAAAAAAAATGGCTAAAAGGAAGGGAGGATGGACAAACGGGGCGAGGCCAGGGGTGGGACAGTGAAGAGCTGCAGAAGGCAGCATGGTGGGTGGCATAGTGTCGGCAACACTGCTCGGTCTCCCCCTCCTCCCACCCCAATAGTCCTCATTTCCACCTGTCACCACATCTGAAATTCCACCGCGAGCTTTGTCCCTCCAGGCCCTTAAAAACCCCAGAGACACAATGAAAATCAGGAACAAAAATTAGAAATTTGCTAGAAAGCCACCCTGAAGAAAAATGTAAAGGATGAATTTTAGGAATAAGAAAATGGGTCAAGCTTCTATCCACTCATTCTCGGAATGAGCCTGTTCCAGAGGCTGGACATACAATCTGGTGTGAGAGGGATCCTAAGAATCTTGAGAAGCATCCGGTCTAACACTGATTTGTGCCCAAGCCCCGACGCACTCACCGAGGCTCCATCCAGATCAGGAAAAGTCAGGGAGACTCAGCATCAGAGTCCCACTTTTCAAGTGGAGAAGGAAGAAGGAAGGAGAAAAGCAGATTGGGTGCCTTCACTCTGTGCCTCGACACACATGCCCCTCCCAGCCTGTATCCTGTACCTGAATGTTTTTCCTTTTGTTACAGAAGACATTGATGGAGCCATCAGCAAAATTCAGTAAGGTCTGCAGATTAGGAAGAGGATTGTATTCATGTTAATTTACTGAGTTTGACCACTGCGCTGTTATTACATAGGAGAGTGTCCTTTTTTTTTTCTTTCTTTTAATGAAATTTACACTGAGGTATATAAGCGTAAAGATATATACCAAGTCTGCAACTTACTCTTAAGTGGTTAGAATATTATAATAGGCTTCTATATACAGACAGAAGATAATGAAGCAAATGTCAGAAAATGTTGGCATTCAGAGAATTTGGAGATATGAGGATTTTTCATACTATGCTTGTTACTTTTCTAGACGTCTCAAATTATTTCCAAAAAAAAGTAAAGAAAAAGAAGATAGACCTGCCCTGAGAAAATTATGATGTGAGCAGGACAGTGTCCCTGGCCCCAGTTTGGGGAACCCAGAGGCCGCTGGGTGTTCCATTCTGGACTGAACAAAGGACCCCAGGCACCTGCCACAGTGGGAAGAGCCCACCTCTGGACGTGGCCAAATGCTGACAGAATCAGCGCTTAGTACGTGATGGTGGGTATTACAGAAAGAAATCCGAATTACCCTTATACGGTTTACTGTAGGAAACCAACATCCCGCTTTTAACCTTGGTGAAAGAGGAAGGCAAAGGCGGCTTGTGGGAAGCGTGAAATACAGACTATCTGTCATAACCAAGCTATACTTTCCATCACCTGAACTGCCTCATTTCTCATTAATTAATTGAACCCTGGGCAACAAAGCTCCATGAGGCTTCAATTCGTCTCTTATTTCTAATACTTTACAATTCTATATGACATGACCAATCTCAAGCCATTTTCACCTTTATCATTTAATTTAATCTTCCCTAATATCTTTCTATGTGCTTATCGATTAAACACTTCAAAAGGACTGGAGCATCTTAAGGGGGGTTATTATTATATCTAGCTTCTTGATAAACAACTGGAAATGCTTCTGCTATGTATTCCAGAGAAATTCTCATACCGAGCCCTGAGGGGACAGGAAATGGATGGGGGAGCGGGTGTCCAGAGAGCAGGAGGTAAGGCGGGTGTCCATCAGGAGAAGGTGTGGAGCCAAGTGTCGGGGGACGCACTCCACAGGCACAGTTAGAAATAGTGGACTAGGGCTTCCCTGGTGGTGCAGTGGTTGAGAGTCCGCCTGCCAATGCAGGGGACGCGGGTTCGTGCCCCGGTCCGGGAAGATCCCACATGCCGCGGAGGCCGCTGAGCCTGCGCGTCCGGAGTCTGTGCTCCACAACGGGAGAGGCCACAGCAGTGAGAGGCCCGCGTACCGCAAAAAAAAAAAAAAAAAAAAAATAGTGGACTAGAGGCTGCATAGCAATGAGTCTTGCAAACACAACACTGAGTGCAAAATTCACAAACGCAATGCAACGGAGAACAGGGTGCCAGCACGTCTCAAAGTAGTTTCAGAGTATTCATGGAAACACGTTAAATTGTGCATAGGATGGCAATTGCTAATGGGTAAAACAGAAATAAAAATATAGCCCAAGCGAGGTGGGGAAGGAAGAAGGGGTAAATGGAGAAGCGCTTGGATAAAAGGCGAGATGGATGGATTTAAAGGAGGAAGGCGATGGCAGACAGACACACGCATGCGTACATCGGAGAGCGCGCACTTGCAGCCCCGGGCGGGCCCCCGGAGGTCTTACCCGAGGCCCCGGGCCTGTGGCTGGGCTGACCGGCCTGGTGCAGGCTCTGCTGGAGCAGGCTCAGGCACTCCCCAAGGCAGCTGAGGGTGGCAGCAGAGGTAGCTTTCAGGAGCAGCAGGTCCTGGTCCAAGGCAGTGAGGGGCCCGGACCCCGGCAGAGACTCGATGGCATGCACCAGGTTCTTCTGCTGTCCCTCCACCTGGGTCATCATCTGCGGAACGGGAAGACAGCGAGGAGGTGAGGGTCGAAGTCCTCTCTTCCACAGGCGGGGAGCCAGCGCTTAAACCACAGGAGTGGATGAAAGTGCGGGGGAAGTGGTGAGAGACAACATCACCACCCAGACTGCCAGCTGCGTGGGAGACAGCTCGGAGGGTGCTCGGCGCACAGCCCTCCTGGGATGATGCAGGCCTGGGTGAAATCTACCTGGGTCCATCCACGCAAAGGCACGCCTCTAGAGCTCTGATCACAAGAGGGTTTTAGAACTTTAGAGCTGAAAGGGACCATCGGGGCCACCTGGGTGTATCGGTTTACAGATCTTTGGAAGGTAATAATAAATATACTAAAAGTATAGAAGTCTTGTGACCAACTTTAAGGTCCTTGGACCACGGAAGGTTATCTGAGATGGTGGAAGTGTGTGGCTTTGCCTCAGAGCAAGGTTAATTCCATGCTTTCCTTCCAGCTGCAATCCATCCCTAACTCCCTGGCAGTCCTATTCGAAGTTCAAGAAACAGAAGTGACATCTGGGGTTGGCATTTGTGGGGGTGAGATCAAACCGAGACCAGTGCCGACCCACTCTGACCCCAAAATGCTACGAGAGCCCGCGACTTCCTTAACACCGTGTGTAGGGTGACAGGAGGAGGAGAAAAACTGGGAGTTCTAGAGCCAGCCCTGCTCCATGGCTGAAGCTGTGACAAACCAGTAACCCTGTGTTGTGGCCTGGCTTCAGTTCGTAAGCTATAGACAAGCAGTGTCTCCTTGGACAAATGAAGGAGAAAGGAACTCAAGAACTAGAAAAGGACTTCACTGGTGATCTTGTGAAGCTCATGCCCCTCCTGTTTTACAACTTATCTCGCTAAGCAAGATGATGAGCATAAATTGCATGGCAAACAAATAAACAGTCGAGCTGATACATGGAGGAACTAAAGCAGCCTGCCCAAGGTCATAGGGTCACAGGTCAGCATCAGAGGCAGGAACCAACTCCTGTTCTCTGGATTCCGGTCCACTGTTCCTTAAGCATCCCTCACAAAAGCCATCCTTTAATTTGAAGCAATCGCTCCTGCTTTGTCACTGTCATCCCAGGAGGATCCTTGTTACCATCAAGATGCCACCAGCTGGGAAGAAGCAATACTCTGTAAGGACTGCTGGACTTGGACACAAAACTCAGCCCATGCTTTGGCTTGTTTTTCTATTTTCTTTCTGCTATTTCCTATCACTCTGTGTAGTCATCTCCTTAAAAAAAAAAAAAAAAAAAAAAAAAAAGCTCCCCCATTGCAATCCTACTTACCAAAATCAGTGCCCTTACTTCAAAAAGATTTTTAAAAATATACACATTAAACATATTACATGCCCATCCTCTGGCCATGTAAATTATTTTTTGCAGATTACAGAGTTTATACCTAGCCATTCTGGCTCTTAAAACAGTACCTGGGGCATAATAGGAGCTCAATAAGAATTCATTTCTCCTTCAGGTCTTTGCTGAAGAGCTGCCTTCTCAGGAAAGCTTCCTGAACCACATAATTTAAAATCATATGTCCAACCAAAACCCTGGCGCTCCTGTGCTCCTTCCCAACTTATTTTTCTCCATAGCACTTACCATCTTCCAACCCAACTTGTAATTTACTTATTTCTTATGTTCATCTGTACTAGTGTGAAAGCAAGGACCATTCTATCTGTGCTGTTCACTGATGGATCTGTTGAAAGAATGAACGAAACCCCAGGGTCCCTTTTTTCTCACTGAGGCGCAAGAGAGTCTGTTTATGACACAAAGTCTACACAAATCATTATAGTCTATTAGGACAACATGGCTGAAGATTCAGTAAAAAATAATACCTCCGTTATCAGTTTAGGTTTGCCAAGAAAATGGTTAAATTTAACACTGAAAAAGATAAAATGTTTTTATACTCTTCGACAGTCAACTCTATGTAGAACTGCTAACATTTAGGGAGAAGTTGATTTCAAGCTACTTGTTGTAGTCAGCATTTCTGTAAATTCCTACCATAAAATCTTGTCTTAGAAAAATGATGTGTTGAAAGGGAAGAAGCAAATATAATGATGGAATATAAATGTATATTATGTATGTATATGTATAAATGTATATTATGTTCCTGACTACTATGGACGATAACATAATGCTTAAAAGGTGAGTAAAATGAAGCCATTAAATATGGAATATACTCCTTTTTAATCAACGAAAAGGAGAACTGTATTCCAATTATATAGTATAGGATAAGTACTTGTTATTTCACAAGCATAAAATATGACGCAAATCTCAGGTAATAAAAACACAAAAGTGACTTCCAGAATCTTCTACCCTATTACAACAGAGGCAGGTTCCCAGAGATGGAAGGCACGTATCTGCTCTCTAGAAAGCATTCAACAGTGTTTATAGGAGCCTGTTGCCAGCGCCAAGAGGCAGGACAGCCTCCAGCAAAGGACGTCTGAACCGGCAGTGGATGGATTTGACGTTTACAATGACTGCAGAACGGCTGGCGCTGAGTGGGAGGGGGCAGGGGTGCCACATGCCCCACAAGTCACGGCAGAACTTTCCTGCTCAAAATGCCGAGACCGCTCCCTGAGTGACCCTGTGCTACAGACTTACCAAGCACCAGACACTGGACGGATTTCAGCATCTTTCTTGGTACACTGAGCACTAAAACGAGCTTAGCACAGCGCGTGACACACAGGAGACACCAAGAGTCATTTTCTCCCCTTTTCCATGTGACGCAAAACAGAACTTTAGTCTTTAAACACACAATCGATGCCAACCTTCACTTTCTATTAGTATCATCAGGCTCCAAAAGAACTGAACGAACCCTGAAAGCAACACAGGACTCCCAGCCTCAGCGCTTGTATATCACGCTTATCATTGCTTTAACTTTTCTCACACTGGGAGGCACTGATGGAGAACCTTCATCAGACTTGGGAAGAACAAGTTTTAGCTGTTTTTTCCATATCTAATTTTAATGAAGGGCACATATGAGAAGATGTCTCGAAGTTGTACATGACAAAAACACCAACAACAAAGTCCCAAAGCAGCTCCCTCTGCCCTGCAAGGTTCCCACACCCTCAACACAAGAGCAAAGCACGGCCAGTGACGGCCACCAGCCTTTGAACTGCTTGAACCACTAATTACATAAGTTTCAAGTCAGAGCTCTAAACACTTCTTCTGAAGCACAACATCAACCATGTGTGGTGTTTAAAAACCAAAAAAAAAAAAAAAGCACGCATTTCATTTCTTGTGGCGTTTGGCTTCTACAATCAGGGGTATCGCCACCTTGTTAACACAGGTGCAAAATGGGACCCCCGTGAAATTTCAGAGATCCACCCCCTGGGAATGTCAACTCTGAGGTTGTGAAGTAGTCTAACTTTAGGTCAAATCCAACTTCACAGGGAAAGAAAAAAGGTCCACTTCTCATAGCACAAACAATGGCATGTGCACTGCAAAATCAAAGCTAAGAAAGTCAGTGGCTGCAGATTTTACGGTTTTATTTCACTGAAGCTGAAACCAAAGCGGAAGGCAAAGACCAAAACCCAGTGACATCAGCTCAACAAGATGAGATCCTGCTAAAGAGGGAACTGAGGAGGGGGCAGCAAGGGGGCAGCAGCTACACTCGCTCGCCTTGATGGCCTCAGACCGTTCTGACCTGCAAAGCTTGGTGTAGGTTTTGAGAGGCGCCGGAAAGGTCCAGTCCTGACAGGCTAGACATCAACGAATACCAGCTCCTCACTCATCCGTCCGTCAGTAACCAAAGCAGCAGCAGCAGGCTCAGATTTCTTATCCTAATGTCACCAGGGCTGCCGGCCTTGCTTGGCCGAGCCTTCTGGTTTCACAGACTCCCTGGGACCTTCAGTAACTCAATCCCTCTTGCCTGGAAGGAGAACAAACAATTCGATGCCAACTTCAAGGTGGCCTTGGTTTGACATTTCTCCTCAGCCTGGTGGAATTCCAGAGCCCCTTCTAAGTCTCCCGTCTGGGTCAGGGATCACTCCTTGGCTAACTCAGGCTTCAAAGACCTTGGAACCAAAACTAACTAACTAGCTAACTAAAACTAACACTTCTCTCTCTCTCTCTCTCTCTCTCTCTCTCTGTGTCACTCACACACACACACACACACACACACACAGAGCTTACTATCTCCATTAACACAGATTTACTATTCAACGACCCTCATTAGCATTACTTTAAAATTCCAGACTCCCCACCCCAGAAATGGCTTTGAGGGCTCCTTACAGAAGCTTCCTGAAACATCCATCAGCTCTTTAATGGAAGCCATCAACATAACAGTGTGCACCCTAAAATTTGTAAAATGCCTTGTCTCAAAGTCCTTGCCTTGTTTCCACCAATCCTGAGCCATTGTCTCTTGATCCCAATCAAGTCCCTATATTGTCAACCAAAGTTCTAATTCTCGTATCCAGACGCTGCCCTCCTGGCTGGGAGACGCTGCCCCACGGAGGTGGCATTTCCCCCACAGTGTGAACAATAAAGTCCCTTGGTCTTGTCATCAGAGGGTGGTGGTGACATCTGGAGAGGCAACATCCCAACCTCTACAGCCTTTCTCCATGTTTCTGAGTGTTGGGAACCCAGTTAAGGCCTGGCCTCACCTGAACAATTTCTCCCTCTTGCTGAGTCGCTTCCCTGACTCTCAGCCTGCCTCCTGCACTCCCTGGGCTTTGTCTGTTGTTCCAGCTCTTGGCATAACCGGAATGTTAACAAGCCAAGAGTTTCCTTGAAGCAGGGTCCCGGGTCCCTTTGCACCGCTCTCCGTGGTCCCAAGCACGACCCCACGGAGGCCAGTCCTAAACATCTCCTGGACTCCCAAATCTCTCTCCAGGCTCATCAGGTGAGCAGACAAAGAAAACCCCATCGAGTGGGCAGATCTTCAAATCCACACTACTTGACAGGAGTAAGAGAGTGACAGTGACAATACGGAACAAAGATGAGCGGGAGGAAACAGGGTCCCTCTCCAGGGGTGAGGCTGCCAGCTACACAGATGAGGTTACAGATAAAGAGGAAGAACAAGGTGACAAAACACAGGAAGAGAATAGAGAAACCAACGTAAGAAACCAACTATAAACCAAGGGAAACCAAAATTCCACCTTTTAAAGTATCCAACATCAAAACAACCTACTGTCTTCTAGGCAGAGGAGTGAATTATGACGGAGTTACTGTTGCCTGGGCATATGTAAATTTAACCATCTGAAACACAGGCCTTAATCATCTTGTCATCTTTGTTGAGTTTTTCAAATAAATAGTAACATGGGCAGTTGAATTTTAAATTTAATTTGGAAGCCTGAATTGTAGTGAAAATTTCTTCAGAGGTATTGCTCTGAAATTCAACTTTCAATAAAAATTTTAATTGGAAAAAAAAATGGGAGAAAGAAGGAAAGATCTCCCCAAAATTGACCATTAGATCTTTGATGACCTAACTACATGTGTCCGCAAACGTCTATAAAAGGCCAGGGAGTAAATATTTAAGGCTTGGCAAACCACGGGATCTCTGACTGCTCAGCCTGGCCCCTGCAGCTGGAAGGCAGGCAGAGTCCCCGTGTGAACACTTGGGTGAGGCTGTGCCCACATAAAACTAGCATTTGACTCATCTCGGTTTGGATGTCAGATGATTCTCTTTTCTCATTCAATGTGTGATTTTATTGGTTCTTGGAGTGACTGGTGATTTCTGACCATATTCTGGACATTTTGGCTATCGTGTTAGGAGATTCCAGGTCCAGTTTGAGTTTTTTTAGGAGGCAATCACATGTTTAGGTTGAGCACACAAGCCCTAGCCTACTTTTATGGCCCGTGGTTTCAATGACAATCTAATTTCAGACACTTTGTGGGGCTATTTTGATCTGCTTGATTTATCTCCTGTCCCGGGGTCTCCATTGGTCCCTGCTGGTCTACCTGAGAGTCCAGACCTTCCACACAGGGGACAGGTACCTGTTTTGGCAGAATCCCCCTTGCCCTCAGCTCTGGGTGGGGGAGGGGAATCTAGGCCTGAAGTCATTTTTATGCCTTTGGGCAGAAAAGTTTGCTTTCCTTTCAAAGGTATGTAAGTGCATACATGTTATTTCCACTTCCAAGTTGAAGGCTGCTTCCTAAGCAGATCTAACTAGCCAGATGGAAAAGTGTCAAGCACCAGTCATTCATTTTTTTGGTTACAGAATTTATTCTCTCTTTTAGAAAATTGACAGAAGAGAAGCATTCATCATTTCTACATTTTTACCTACTTTCTGGATTTATACCCACTTTGCTGGACCTCAGGGGGTACGACTGAGGCTGACTGTTACCAGATGACTTACGCGCTGACTCCAGATCTCTCTGTCCACCCCCACCACTGGGAGGCAGGACAGGCTACTGGCATTTTTAGTTCAACATTCTGACACGTGGCCTTTATCATGTGAGACTAGAGGAATAGAAATGAAAGAAAAGAGTGGTTGAAAGGCCAATCCAGAGATGAAGGACATCCATCCTGGTCCCTCCATAGTTTCAATATGAGAACGTGAGTGTTACCAAGAAGTCTCAGTGCTATTTATACAGCAGCCCATGCCATCCAAGGCAAAAGGCAAAAGGCAAAGGCAAAATTCTGAACTGCACATGCACATACTCAGAAACACTTTCTGAAGATATGGGGATGGGTCCGCACATTTCTTAAAAACGGATTCTCTTCTGTCTTACCTTCACTTTTGGCTTTTCTACAATCATTTCCTCGCCACCCCCAGTAATAACTCCACATTGTTCAAATATGAAATGCACATTTTATCTTTACCAACTCCCAAAAGACAAACCCATACTGAAATGTTCAAGAACTATGAGATCATAAACAGAAAAACAAACAACCCTATCAAAAAATGGGCAGAAGACTTAAATAAACATCCCTCCAAAGAAGAAATACAAAGGGCCAATAGGCACATGAAAAGATGCTCAACATCGCCAATTATTAGAGAAATGCAAATCAAAACTACAGTGAGGTACCACACCTCACACCAGTCAGAATGGCCATCGTCAAAAAGTCTACAAATAATAGATGCTGGAGAGGGTGTGGAGAAAAGGGAATTCCCTACACTGTTGGTAGGAATGTAAGCTGGTGCAGCCACTGTGGAAAACAGTATGGAGGTTTCTCAGAAAACTAATAATAGAGCTACCATATGATCCATCAATCCCACTCCTGGGCCTATATCCAGACACAAATCTAATTCACAAAGATACATGCACCCTATGTTCATAGCAGCACTATTCACAAAAGCCAAGACATGGAAGCAACCTAAATGTCCACTGACAGAGGAATGGATAAAGAAGATGTGGTACATACATACAATGGAATACTACTCAGCCATGAAAAAGAACAAAATAATGCCATTTGCAGCAACATGGATGTAACTAGAGATTATCATAATAAGTGAAGTAAGTCAGAAAGACAAATACCATATGATATCACTTATATGTGGCATCTAAAATATGTCACAAATGAATCTATCTACAAACAGAAACAGACTCACAGACAGACAACAGACTTGTGGTTGCTGGGGGGTGGGGAGGCGGGAGAGGGATGGAGTGGGAGTTTGGGGTTAGTAGATGCAAATTATTGTATACAGGATGGATAAACAACAAGGTCCTACTGTATAGCACAGGGAACTATATTCAATATCCTGAGATAAACCATAATAAGAAAGAATATAAAAAAGAATGTGTATGTGTGTATATATATATATAACTGAGTCACCTTACTGTACAGCAGAAATTAACATAACACTGTAAATCAACTATACGTCAAAAAAGAAAAAATAACTATGAGATCATAGCATTCATGGGCAAAGGAATCTATGGCTGTCAAGTCTGTCTCCTTCATTTTGCAAGCAGGAAATCTGGGTTCAGAGAAGCCAGGAGTCCGTGCTGAGGTCACACACAGCTTCACCTGTAGTGGCAGCCCTCACTCTCCTCCTACACTCTCCTCCTACAGTGGGGCGGCTCCACTCCGAGGCACGATCTGATATACTTCCTCCTCTTTCCTTCTCTTATTCGGGAAGCACAATACCCTTTCTGCCTCAGAAAACAACTACGGTGATGGTGACGTTTCTTCCACTGTCCCTCACCCCACCTTTTCTCACCACCTGGAAACAACTTTTGTTATTCTGATTACAAAAGGCTGACTCACACCATCAATCACCATCCCAACAAAATCAGAAAGTAAATACAGTTCTAAAAAAGGAAGTAAAAATTACCTGAAATCCTAATTCTTAGAGATAAGCCCTAACATTCTGGTATTACTCTGACTCTTCCAATTTATACAAACACACACACACACACACACACACAGTATTATTTTATTTAACAGGATATCCCTTATATATAATTGTGTAACCTTTACCACTTGAAATGCATCATCTCTTATAGCTGGGAGTTACTTCAAAATACTCCAGTGGTGTTGGTGGGGGATAGGATGAAATGATACTGGCTTTGGGGATGCTGAAGCTGTTGGTGGTGACATGGAGGTTTAATGTTATCTTCTCTAATGTTTTTACGTTTGAAATTTTTCAAAATAATGAGTTTTTTTTAATAGGGGGGAAATACATCATTATGGGTTGAATTGTGTCCCTCCAAAATTCATATGTTGACATCCCACACCCTCAGTACCTTAAATGTGACCTAACTTGGAGACAGGATTTTTTTTTTTTTTGTAGAGGGAAATATAGCCTTTATTTTATAATAACTTGAAATGAAATATAATCTATAAAAATATTGAATCAGGTGTGTTGTACACCTGAAATTAATATAACATTGTAAATCAACTATACCTCAATAAAAAAAAATTATTAGAAAAATATAGGAGTTTCTTGTAGGATTAAAGATGATGAACAACCAACTCTCAGAAAGGACAAGAACAGGGCTGAGATTTGGGGACTCTCAGTAGCAGAAGCCTGAGGATCCCCTCTCTAGGGGCTGCCATGAAGGGTTCCAAACTTGCCGCACGTGTGCGTGACTCCAATCACATTTTTTCAAATTCTCAGGAAAGAGAGTATGATTGGCTGTTATCAAGGAGTTTCAATCCTTGCTGCAGTCAAGGAGAAAGGTTCTTTGCAGAGGTCATCAGTGTAAAATCAGGTCATTAGGGTGGCCCTAATCCAATACGACTGGTGTCCTTAAAAAACGAGGAAATTAGGACCCAGACATGCACAGAGGGCAGATGAGAGAAGCCGTGGGAGAAGATTGATTTATAAGCCAAGGAGAGAGACCTGGAACAGACTCTCACAGTCCTCAGAAGGCACCACCCTGCCAATGCCTGGACTGAGGGCTTCTAGGATCCATCACTGGGAGACAAAGTACCAGTCGGTGGTACTTTGATACCGCAGCCCCAGAAAGCTAATACACACATCACAGACATCTTTCCACAGATCTCACTGTAGTGGCTGCATCATGGAAGAGCTTTTCACTCCAAGCAAAGTCAACCCTGGCTCTGGAGCAGAAGCTCCTTGCTTGCAATGTCACCATCACATCTTCTCATGGAATTTTTGCTAAAGGAAAACTGAGGTGGAGAATGCATTTTCAGAATAAGGTAACAGAAGATGCTGACACAAATGTTAAAAAGTATTATTATGGCTTCCCTGGTGGTGGCACAGTGGTTGAGAATCCACCTGCCAAGGCAGGGGTTGCAGGTTCGAGCCCTGGTCTGGGAAGATCCCACATGCTACGGAGCAACTAAGTCTGTGTGCCAGAACTGCTGAGCCTGCGCTCTGGAGCCAGCGAGCCACAACTGTTGGGCCCACGTGCCACAACTACTGAAGCCCACGTACCGCAAAGAGGAGTGGCCCCCGCTCACTGCAACTAAAGAAAAGCCTGCACAGAGCAATGAAGACCCAAAGCAGCCAAAAATAAATTTATTTTTTTTTAAGTATTATTTTTTCACTCCACCTGTCTATACTGAATGTTAAGTTGGTAATGAGGGGTGCCAGGTACAAAAGGAATGGTCTCTTATCCTGTTCTCAACGAAAACACCATAGGCCAACAGAAGGACTGTGAGTAAAAGGTAAGGGGTCAGGAAATCACCGCCTTGTTTCATCCCTCATCGCTCTGTACCTCTGCCTCCCTCATACAGGCACAGCCCCGGCAGGGTGCTGGATGCGATAAAGGCGCTCACCCTTACCAGCACAAGGCTGGCCTCCCCCGCATGACACCCACGACCTGGGCTTTGGTGCAAGTGCCACCCACTGATGGTTTTCATTATAAATCTCTCTCTCTTTTTTTTTTTAAACAAAAACAATACTTACCACGGAAAAAAACACCACACATAGTAAAATAGAAGAAAAAAATACCCATAACATATCCCAAACTAGAGAAATAAGTATTAAAATTTTGGTATACATACAACAGTTTTATGCACAAATACGTACTTTTACTTTTTACGAAAGTGGTTGCACATCATAATATTGCTTTTTTTAAAATTCCATATACCATGTTGAATTGTAACAATACTATTTACGATACTGCAGGTCATTCCAGCACATAAATGGGCCACAATTTATTGCCCAATTCTCTATCACTGGACCTTACAATGAGGTCTAACTTTCTTCTCTGTGACAAATTACAATTCCACAAACTTCTCTGTAGGTAGATCTCAGCATAAATTTGTAATGATTTCCTTAAAATAAACTCCTAGAAGAGGAGTTGCTGAATTTAAGGGTATTTAACATTAATTTTTAAGCCTTTTGAGAAATACTGCCAGCTCACCATCGAAAAAAAATTGTTATCGATTTGTTTTCCCTCAGCAATGTGTGAGCTGTCCTCTTTCTTATTAGCACTCTCTAAAACTCATCTTTTTTTCATAACCAATTTCACAGACAAAAAAACTCAAAAAATGAAAACCAGTATCTTTTTAAAATTTTAATTCATTGCACATGTCCCTGTATACTATGGGGCTAAAAAAAGGTTAAGAAATTTCTACAACGAGCAGTAAATAAGCCCTAGAGACCTAATGCACAGTATAATGAATATACACGATAATATTGTACTAAAATCATCCAGCTTGCTAAGTGACTAGAACTTAATTACTCCAACCACTAAAAAGAAGGGATAATTATGTAATGTGACAGAGGTGCTGAATCTCACTACAATGGCAATCCTATTACCCTGTGTATATGTATCAAATTAACATGCGGTACACCTTAAATTTACAGAATGTTACATGTAAAATATACTTAACAAAAAAGAAGTTTCCATATCCAGTAAAGAAAATTCAAGCATATAAGACTAAAGGGAGTCCAGAGAGCACGCTTCTTTCATCAGGGTGGAAGCAGCCATGTGGATGGGGGGGTAGGTGTAGGGCAAGGGACAAGGGGGCCCCAGCGATGGAAGGAAAGCTACACAGCCCTGGCTGGGAGGGGAAGGATGACCAGGAGAACCCACTGGATTCTGAAAGCTCATGAAGAAGCCATAGCTCTCTCCTAAAAGGTCCAAGGACAAAGAGACAATGGGAAACAATGCCCGAGGTGCCCACACCCTCCTCATGCCAGAGGGAGCGTCTACCTGGACCCTGTCCTACTGCCTGCTCTGCCCCCAGGACCCACTGGATAAGGGCAGGACTGTCCACCTTTGCCAAGCTCGCCAAGCAAGGTCCTGTGTCTGATCTGAATCCAGCATCTAAGCTGAAGAGGAAAGCAGAAACTGGCTCTTGGCTTTCCCACGTTCCTCCGTCTCAACTTCTCCATCTACTTCCGGTACAGCAGTCACACCAGTCACAACCATCGACATGAATAATAGAAGCAGGGCCATTTCACGTCCGGACCAAGGGGGAGCCTTACAGTTTACAAAGTGCTACCACACTCATCATCTCTCACTCTCCCAGCTCTGCCCTGCTCCCAAGGCAGGCTGGTCATCGTGATTCTTGTTTTACGACCCTGGGGCCCAAATCATAATCCATGCAAGTGGAGATGTGAGGACTGAAGTGCAGTGTCCTGGACCCAAACTTCTCTGCCCCCCTTCCTCACTCCCAGGAGGCACGCAGAACGGCACTGCCCTAGATGATTCATGATCACAGCACACACGCACACGCGCGCGTGCGCGCACACACGCACGCGCACACACACACACACACACACACACGGATGCTCACCTGGCAAGGCCTTCTGCCTAAAAGGAATTAAGATGCAATTCACTCTGAACTGAAAGAGAACAAGTTAGACCACAAAGTCTTCCTGGGTAAAATCCCCAGAAAGAAATCTTGATTCATAAACAAAGCCTGAACAACAAAGGGTAAGGATTTGTCCTGCAAATGGTGTGGAAGTTTCACTCAAGTGTTTAAGTATCTCTCAGAAGTCCCCTCAGCAGAAACTGTTAAATATACCTCATGTATAAAACAAAAGCTAAAATGCTGCTTTATTGATCCATGTCAGAAGCCTTCTGGTCGACCTGCCATCCCTCAGCAGATGCTGGCTGGTATATCAGGTTTTTATCTCTTGCAGAATGGAACCTTACAAACCAAAGATCAACGAGTATGAAATTAAACCACTTTCCTGAGTCTGCTTTACCTTTATTCACACTCATATTCCACGTACATGCTTGGCCTATCTCAGAGAACCTCTAAGCTTCTGGAGATGTAATCTCCATTTGGGGAAATTCGAAGGTTGTTCTAAGAATTCCTGGGGAAAAAAGAAAAGCCAGTAGACATCTATATCTAACTTCAGGTTAGCAGCACGTTCTTATCTCCCACTGGGCCGTAGCTCTACCTACTAATGCCTGTTACTCTCTTTCAAAACTTAATTGTTGTTTTTAGTTCAAATATCTATGCAAAGCAGCAGACAAGAACATGACAATATAGTTCTCTTTTCCAGCTAAAATTAATTTCACTAGTGCCAATTATTTTCAGGAAAGAAATGCATCTCCAAAGGATACTTGAAAGAGGGGGACAAAATTGTACAAGAAAGTCACATCTCCAGGCAAATCCTTTACAGCATCTGAGACTTGGCAAATGAAACTCTGGGGAGACAAATGCATTTATCAGGAATCTGCTTCATTAATTTGAAAGGGAAAATTATGGTAAGGGATAAGCTACCAGTAATTAATATTTATTGTATCCCCACTGGGTAAATGACACTGCAGTCACCATTTTACAGAACAGAGAACACAATTCCTGCACACAAACTGCTTACAATGTAATCCTTGAGGTGCTCAAATATGAGCTAGCATAGTGATATACAGTGCTTTACAAAAGAGCTAACACCCCTCACAGGCGCCTGCACTGGAAATTGTTTTTGTGTGATGGAAATGAACTGCCCTGGACCCATTCCTACATCTTCTCCACTCTTCCTCATGACTCTGGCATCCACTTTTTAAGGAAGTATAAGAGTGTGTAGTCCATCACCACTATTCACATGAATAAACATGCAAAGGGAATTTATTATAATGATTTCCATACATGTCCATCTCCAGGGCCCAGCCTACTGACAGAATCCATCAGTTAATCTACGACCACACACACTGTGAGAAGGGCCCACAGGATCTTAATTCATCAAAAGACTCTATTCACAGGAGATGCCTGACAAATGCTGGGTGGATGGGTGGATGGGTGGAGGAGGAAGAAGTAAGAGAGGGCAGTGAAAGGAAGGGGATGGAGGCAGGGGAGAAAAGGTAGAAGGAGAGGGAAGGAGGGGAGACTACCGAGAAAGCAAGGGGGAAAGGAAGGACACAGCTCCAAAGTTTCGGGAAGTGTAGACAAGCTGGCAAGGTCCTCTAGCAAATCCAAGAACTCCCTTCCAATGCCCCTAGTCTGGAGCTGCCACTTCCACTCAAGGAATAAATGATATTTCCTCCTGTAGCCTGTGACCTTAGACCTTCAGCCTTAACTGTTAGTCCTCCCGGGAGGACAGAGGGAATGGGATGTTTTAACTGCACATGAGACATCTCCAGGCACACAACAACCCCACATTTCTTACAGCCTCTAAATTAATCTGTATGTTCCTAGGAAAAACAAAGCCCTACCTGAATGGGCTCTAGGCTCAACCATGGAATATCTGCTTCCTGGTTGTCTTTTTTGTCCTTTTTTGTAGTACAGTTGATTTACAATATTTCAGGTGTACAGCAAAGTGATTCAGTTACACATACATATATATTCTTTTTCAGGTTCTTTTCCATTATAGGTCATTACAAGCTACTGAACGTAGTTCCCTGTGCTATACAGTAGGTCTTTGTTGTTTATCTATTTTATATATAGTAGTATATATAATGGTGTATCTGTTAATTCCAAATCCCTAATTTATCCTTCCCTCCACCTTTCCCCTTTGGCAATCATAATTTGTTTTCTATGTCTGTGAATCTATTTCTGTTTTGTAAATAAGTTCACTTGTATCACTTTTTTAGATTTCACATATAAGTGATATCATATGGTATTTGTCTTTCTCTGTCTGACTTCCTTCAGTTAGTATGATAATCTCTAGGTCCATTCACATTGCTGCAAATGACATTATTTCATCCTTTTTATGGCTAAGTAATATTCCATTGTATATATATGTATCACATCTTCTTTATCCATTTATCTGTTAATGGACATTTAGCTTGCTTCCATGTCCTGGCTATAGTGACTAATGCTGCTATGAACACTGGGTTGCATGTACCTTTTCAAATTATAGTTTTAGTCCTTTCTGGATGTACGCCCAGGAGTGGGATTGCCAGATCATATGGTAACTCTACTTTTAGTTTTCTAAGGAACCTCCACACTGTTCTCCATAGTGTCTGCACCAATTTACATTCCCACCAAAAGTGTATCTCTTGGTTAAGTCTTACTCTTTCTTCAGACTCAGCTTAGACGTTATTTTCACCAGGCAGCCTTCCACCATCTCCCAAAAAGGTCACGATCCCCGTCACCCACAGAACACATCATGGTTGTAATTAAGCGATGTGTTATGCTATTACTTGGCTCCTCTCTCTCGCCCTTATGAGCCTCTGAGCTCCATGAGGACAAGGACCATGGCTCTTTTGTTCACTGTTGCTTCTCTAGAATCTAGGTCAAGGCCTGGGAAACTGCAGGCAAAAAATGCTGGTGGAAAGAATGAGTGAATGAATAGATGAAGGGGAGCACCCAGGCATCTCTTAAGAGCTGGGAACAGCCATTCTCTTCCCTTCAGGCATGAAAAAAGACAGGGCAACCTGAGACTCATCCAGATGAATAAAAGGCCCAAACACCATCTGAGGGACAGCCATGGGCTTTCAAAATTGACAAGGAAAGGAGGCACCGTGCCAGTTCTGGGGATGAACGGAGCAGGTTAACTGTTTTCCTGCCACATCTCGTCGGAAAACTGCAGTGGTCACGTGCCTCCTAGGTCTAGCTGATTGTGGTCATAGAGAGTGTTTAGCAGCAAAGAGCGTAAACCGGACCCACGCAAGTTCAAAGACAAGGGGATCCCTTCATGGATATGGGACAGAGGTGCCTAGCATCTGCCAGAAAGGACCACTCTCTGTCCTGCAGTGATACCACAGTCTCTCTTCTCCATCCCTCCGGTCTCTGTGGTCTCTGATGTCGGCACTTCTCTCTCTCATTTTACTCCCCTGAAAACTTCTTGCACTTGGACAAATCCCAGCAGAGGCCCTGGAGCCACATCGACCCCATCTCACAGGTCTGATTTCAAATTTGAGAGCAAGTGAATATGACGGGCTGGTCATGGGTCAGATGCCTGCCCTGGTCCAGTCAGCTGACACCAGGGATGTGAAGAATGGTGTCCTGTGATGCCACAGCCCTGCACACACAGACCAACCCCTTCAGGATGGGGTTTCCCCTCCACCCACTTCTCTTTGACTGTGATTTTAACCTGATACAGGATTCTGACATGCATGAGATACAAGGATGCACACTCTTTACAAATACCTTAAAAACTCACTTCACAGGAAGACGTATGTCTCAGCTGGAACATCAGTCAACGCTTTCATCCAAAACACTTAGTTCAGTGGTGAGGTGTTTCCCTAAGCATGAATGCCACACTCGCACAGCCTCCTGTCCGAGGGTTCTAGAAGTTTACTAACTTCTTATAAATGTGTATGATAAACACCCAACTCTAACTGAGCTCAAACCCCCTCACCGCTCTCTTACCTGTGATACCACCTCATAACGCAAGGTCAATAGGGTCCCACAGGCTAAAGGGGGCTTAAGAAGAGACAGGGACTCAGTCCCCTGTCCTCTCTCAGCTCACACCTCTCCTGAGACTTTCCAACATCTAGACGACAACCCCCAAGCTGTGTTACCTATCAGGTTCACGGGTCTAATGCCACCCTTAACTTTGTGTAAATTAAAATTAGCACCAAGGAGCTCTGGGTTTTTTGTTTGTTTGTTTGTTTTTTGCGGTACACAGGCCTCTCACTGTTGTGGCCTCTCCCGCCATGGAGCACAGGCTCCGGACGCGCAGGCTCAGCGGCCATGGCTCACGGGCCCAGCCGCTCCGCGGCATGTGGGATCTTCCCGGACCGGGGCACGAACCCGTGTCCCCTGCATCGGCAAGTGGACTCTCAACCACTGCGCCACCAGGGAAGCCCCGCTCTGGGTTTTTGACATTAGCCAACGCTCCCTCAAGAGCCCTCTGGAGTTTCCCCTATGCAGCTGTGATGAAAACAGTTCTCTTTTTCATGGGAATAAATTCTTCTCTTCCCATCACCCAACCTGAGACAGAAAAAGAAAATGTCTGGCCCTGGCAATGACCTTGGAAAGTACAGGATCTGAAAACAGAACTAGGTGTAATTCTCACAGGTGGCTTGTGTATCATGCCCCTGTCTTCTCGTGAATATTCTACCTCCTCAGCCAGCCCTGCGCCCCTTGACTTTCTCTAGGTTACATCTTACCTGGAAATCCTTTCCTCCTCACCCCTCATGGTCAAGTCCTACTAGGCTTCCAATGCCCAGCTCCTGAAGTTCTGCGCTCCCAGGCAGAGGTCACCAGTCAGCACAACCCCAGCCCCTCCAACCCCCCATGAGTGCTCACCGTTTTTCTTTTAAGTTCTTGAGGTCAGGGGAGCAGCCCCACGCCCGTGTGCCCCCAGCACCTGGCTGGGAGTACCAGTTTTCAATGATGTTCTCACTAGATGCATTCCTAGGCTTTGGGCCACTGTTTCAGGTTCCAGGTTCGTTCTTTCCCAGTGAAAATGCTCTGCTTCCATTGGTATATTTGTGTCAGTAGTTGGGGCTGCCTAACTTGGGCTAAGCCGTGCATTTACAGAAGAAAAAATGCATTTTCTCCTTCAATTCAGAAAATACTTAGAAATGACTGTTTCCCCTTAGGCCCACCTGTGTCCTGTTAATTCACCAGCTTTAACCTAACCTTTTAGAAAATGTCTACTATTAGCGACTCTTCCAGATACTGGCTCCTGTTTCCCAAATGCAAAATAAACACAGGCTGTAATTCTTTCCACAACTACAATGTAAATACATATTTCACCCCAGGGATAAATTGGCTTTATCTTCATGTAAATTTAGTAGCAATAAAAGGTAACCCTTGGCAAAAGGAAATATTCATGTTTCTGACTGTGTGTGTTACCCTCCACCCCACTCCAAAGCATCAAAAAAAAACACAAAGAACTGGGAATTCCCAGGCGGTCCAGCGGTTAGGACTCGGCACTTCCACTGCTGGGGACCCGGGTTCGATCCCTGGTCAGGGAACTAAGATCCCACAAGCAGAGCAGCATGGCCAAACAAACAAACAAAAACTACTTATCTAAAGTAGAGCCATTCCTCTAGTAAAAGTTTAAAGTATTGCTTCAAACTGACATACATGCTAGATTTTAATAGAGCTGCATTTATTTGGGGAACAATTTCCTCAGCTTTGAGATTGGCTAATCTGAAGAACAATGACCATTTTTACCCTCTCCAGTGCTGCCCCCTGCTGACAAAGGGATGCACGCCTTTGCCAGACACTGCTGCCCATCCCTGAAAATGGCGGCTGCAACAAAATAAGCCCGATATCTCTTATATGTGGAATCTAAAATATGACACAATGACAAACCCACAGCCAACATCATTCTCAATGGTGAAAAACTGAAAGCATTTCCACTAAGATCAGGAACAAGACAAGGTTGCCCACTCTCACCACTCTTATTCAACATAGTTTTGGAAGTTTTAGCCACAGCAATCAGAGAAGAAAAGGAAATAAAAGGAATCCAAATCGGAAAAGAAGAAGTAAAGCTGTCACTGTTTGCAGCTGACATGATACTATACATAGAGAATCCTAAAGATGCTACCAGAAAACTACTAGAGCTAATCAATTAATTTGGTAATGTAGCAGGATACAAAACAAATGCACAGAAATCTCTTGCATTCCTATACACTAATGATGAAAAATCTGAAAGAGAAATTAAGGAAACACTCCCATTTACCATTGCAACAAAAAGAATAAAATACCTAGGAATAAACCTACCTAAGGAGACAAAAGATCTGTATGCAGAAAACTATAAGACACTGATAAAGGAAATTAAAGATGATACCAACAGATGGAGAGATATACCATGGTCTTGGATTGGAAGAATCAACATTGTGAAAATGACTCTACTACCCAAAGCAATCTACAGATTCAATGCAATCCCTATCAAACTACCACTGGCATTTTCACAGAACTAGAAAAAAATTCACAATTTGTATGGAAACACAAAAGAACCCAATAGCCAAAGCAATCTTGAGAAAGAAAAACGGAGCTGGAGGAATCAGACTCCCTGACTTCAGACTATACTACAAAGCCACAGTAATCAAGACAGCATGGTACTGGCACAAAAACGGACATATAGATCAATGGAACAGGAGAGAAAGCCCAGAGATAAACCCACGGACATATGGTCACCTTATTTTTGATAAAGGAGGCAAGAATATACAATGGAGAACAGACAGCCTCTTTAATAAGTAGTGCTGGGAAAACTGGACAGCTACATGTAAAAGAATGAAATTAGAACACTCCCTAACACCATACACAAAATAAACTCAAAATGCATTAAAGACCTAAATGTAAGGCCAGACACTATAAAACTCTTAGAAGAAAACATAGGCAGAACACTCTATGACATAAATCACAGCAAGATCCTTTTTGACCCACCTCCTAGAGAAATGGAAATAAAAACAAAAGTAAACAAATGGGACCTAATGAAACTTAAAAGCTTTTGCACAGCAAAGGAAACCATAAACAAGACCAAAAGACAACCCTCAGAATGGGAGAAAATATTTGCAAATGAAGCAATTGACAAAGGATTAATCTCCAAAATTTACAAGCAGCTCATGCAGGTCAATAACAACAACAACAAAAAAGCCAATCCAAAAATGGGCAGAAGACCTAAATAGACATTTCTCCAAGGAAGATATACAGATTGCCAACAAACACATGAAAAGCTTCTCAACATCACTAATCATTAGAGAAATGCAAATCAAAACTACAATGAGGTATCACCTCACACCAGTAAGAAAGGGCAGCATCAAAAGACCTACAAACAATAAATGCTGGAGAGGGTGTGGAGAAAAGGGAACCCTCTTGCACTGTTGGTAGGAATGTAAATTGATACAGCCACTGTGGAGAACAGTATGGAGGTGCCTTAAAAAACTATAAATAGAACTATCATATGACCCAGCAATCCCACTACTGGGCATATACCCTGAGAAAACCATAATTCAAAAAGAGTCATGTACCACAATGTTCATTGCAGCTCTATTTACAATAGCCCGGGGATGGAAACAACCTAAATGTCCATCGACAGATGAATGGATAAAGAAGATTTGGCACATATATGCAATGGAATATTACTCAGCCATAAAAAGAAACGAAATTGAGTTACTTGTAGTGAGGTGGAAGGACCTAGAGACTGTCATACAGAGTGAAGTAAGTCAGAAAGAGAAAAACAAATACTGTAAGCTAACACATATATATGGAATCTAAAAAAAAAAAAAAAATTGTCATGAAGAACCTAGGGGCAGGACAGGAATAAAGATGTAGACATAGAGAATGGACTTGAGGACACGGGGAGGCGGAAGGGTAAGCTGGGACGAAGTGAGAGAGTGGCATGGACATATATACACTACCAAATGTAAAATAGATAGCTAGTAGGAAGCAGCCACATAGCACAGGGAGATCAACTCAGTGCTTTGTGACCACCTAGAGGGGTGGGATAGGGAGGGTGGGAGGGAGACGCAAGAGGGAGGAGATATGGGGATATATGTATATGTATAGCTGATTCACTTTGTTATACGGCAGGAACTAACACACCATTGTGGAGCAATTATACTCCAATAAAGATGGTAAAAAAAAAATACGACACAAATGAACATATCTACAAAACAGAAACAGACTCACAGACAGAGAACAGAGTTGTGGTTGCCAAGGAGGAGGGGGTTGGGGGAAGGATGCAGTGAGAATTTGGGGTTAGCAGATGTAAGCTTTTATATATGGAATGGATAAACAACAAGGTCCTACTGTGTAGCACAAGGAACTATATTCAATATCCTATGATAAACCATAATGGAAAAGAATATTAAAAAAGAATGTATATATATATGTATAACTGAATCACTTTGCTGTACAGCAGAGATTAACAACATGTAAATCAACTATACTTCAATTTTAAAAAAAACACAAATAATACTGATAAGCAAAAAGTAATAATAATAAGCCCACTGGCCTACTGGGTACCAAGCCCCACAGAGAAGAAGAAAGGGGCAAGAGACACAGCTCCTTCAGGATTCTAAGAATGAACAGAGAAGACAAAACATGTACATACAAAACCATCAAAACAGTATAAAACTATACTGTTAAGTTATAGAGTAAGGGCTGTCCAGACGAACAAGATTCTGGGGAGGGTGAGGTTGATGAAGACAAAGGCCCCATATAGACTAGTGGTTCCCAATCTTTCACGCTGAGGAACCCCACCTCACTCTGCATGGACTCCTTGCACGTAAGGAAACCAGAGTACCCAGCAAACGTTCATCTATATCCAGCCAAGAGCAAAGAAACATAGATAAGTGCTTGGCTTCAGTTAGGGAATTTTACAATGATTAAAATAGCTCACAGATCCCCTAAGAGAGAAGGTTCTAGAATCCATGAACCCTAAGATGCTTTCTCAGTGGGCTTCTCAGGAGGTCTGGTGCCTACAAAATGGATTCAGTGATAGGGTTATTTATGCCTGTGAGCATTTTGCTCCTGAGGAAAGAGTCCTTAGCTTCCATGAGACTCTCAAAGGCACTTGTGGCCAATAGTAAATCAATCAACAAACAAACAAAACTAAAATCTGTAGGCCTATGATGTCAGGCTAAGAACTCCCGGTTCAGATAACGTGAAGGGTGCAGAGAGCAATTCCAGGGGAGATGCCATGCTCTCCGGTTCCTATCCTGAGAGGCATCCATTCAGATTTAAATTGAAGAAAAAATATCTATTCTTTTTTTTTTTTAAGTAAAAAAGAAATGTATCTTGGCCTTTATTTGTTTTTCTCAAAATAAAAAAAAAAATCTATTCTTCCTTTCCAAACTAACTCCACCAAACTCTTATACCCCACATCACTTCAACAATTTGCCTACTAAAAATTGGCACTTGCCATCTGCCTCTACAAGGATTAAGTCACAAGCCACTGCAGACTCTGACCTTCAACACACCCTGAAAGGAGTTCAGGGTGCAGATCAGGAATAAGGCCCTCTGTATGCTGGGAAAAACTGGCAGAACAGGTCTTCAGATAGATATTTTCAGGGGAAGATTTTATAAGCCCAATTCTGGCATCTCCCTATACCTAGAAAAGCACTAAAATCATTAACGGCAACATCTGGTCCTCGTGCCTAGCAGCAACCTTCGGCCACAATGGGGTGCTTGACTGCACGTACCCACCCTTCACTAAAATTATATATAATACTGACCTTCCCCCCTACCTCTTTGGAGCAGTTCCTCAGAGCTATCTAAAATGTTGTCTTCCAGGCTATAGTCCTCATTTTGCCCCAAATAAAACTTAACTCACAACTCTCACGCTGTGCATTTTTTTTCAGTCAACAAATTTTAAAGATTGAAAAAAAAAGGAATGGCAACCACAACAGACCATAACTCTTAAGCATTTATCCTGTGTGGTCAGTTCTCCTTGGCAAACAGGTCAGCCTCTGTTTACAAGGCTGGTTTGAGAAACAGGAGTTAATCATCTGACACTTGCTATGTCACAACCTATAGAAACTGAGCAGCTGAAGAGCCTGCAGGCACTAATCTGAGCTCAGGGCATGGAAAGTTAATAATACGTAAATAAAAAGTGGAGAGCGCATACAAGTTCCTATCCAGTGAATCTGCTTATTGGTGGAGAAAACGCCTTCTCCAACACATCCACCCTGGAAAGCAGCAGAACTAATTAGGGTCTAAGCGTGCAGACTCAGGACCACTTACTAAGTGTGACCTTGGGTATGTGGTTTACTTGTTTCTGGGCCTCAGGTTCCTCACCTGTAAAATGGGGCTCATAACAGTTCTCATGGCAGAGGCATGTGTGAGGGGTGAATTAGTCCATAACCTGACATAGCATCACACAAGTGTTTGCAGCTGCTTCTGTTTCCACTCCTGCTATAACTACCGCGACTGTTATTCTGCAGGTTAAATTAGATTACGTGTAACAAGCTGAAAACAGTGATAGGCAAATAGGAAACACTGAACACGTCAGCAACCATGGTGATGGTGAGCACCAGAGGAAAATAAACACAGATGTGGAATCTTTCTATCCTGTGGTTTTCACCAGACCATCATGAAACCTGTTTCAAAAGCAATACAGTCAACGTCAAATACATTACACATCTCTTGCAGAACCATTTCCTTCCCTACTGGAGTTGACTTCCCTGTTCTTAAAAAATAACCTCACCAAATCGACTGCAGTCGGGTCCCATCATTCACAGTAGTTACAGTCCACGAAGTGGCCATGGATGCTTGATTATGGAATACTGTACCATCACTGCTAAGGGAAATACAGCATGAGGGTCCCGTGAGTCTGCAGTGACATTCTGGTCCACCACTAGGTTTGTCTGCCAAGGTCCTTGTAAAACAAGCTAGTTTCAATTAGTATCAAAGCCAGTTTTTCCTTGTAATCCTTTTCTTGTAGAACACTTAGCAGGTATAGTTGATTCTCATTATTTGCAGTTAATATGCTCTACAGAGTCACCATGAACAGTGAATTAGCAAATGCTGAGCCGTTATTCCCAGGACGTGTGTGTGTGTGAGTACTATTTAAATAAATTATAGAGAAATTTAGGCATTTTTAAGTAAATATATAATTTATCTTAAAATACATAAATAGGATATAAATGGAATAAATACATTAAGTGAAAAAGACCATATGTTTTCTGTAATAAATGTATGAACAATATCTGTGCAAATTGACAAAGATGAGAAAATGTTACAAAACCATTAAAATGGGGTTCTTTTCTTTTAATTTGCTTTCACATTATTATAATTTTTTTCTCCCCAAGAAAAAGATGATTCTGGAATAAATTTTAAGGTTGTCTAGGGATCAGCCTATCTCTAACTTGCAGAGATCTCAGCAATCTAACCCTGGCAGGGTTACAGAAATTATTTTGTTAGATCATCAACGTGCACCAAAAAACACTGAAAGAAGTTATTGCACCAAGTTTTATCCTATAAAGGGATCACTTGCCACAATGTTATTTAATAGAAGATAACTTTTATTGATGTGAAACAAATGTCAAAACAGGAATTAAAGAAATGATAGAAGAAAACTCAAAATGGCTTAAAGACTGAAACATAAGACATGATACCATAAAACTCCTAGAAGAGATCATAGGCAAAACATTCTCTGCCATAAATCGTACCAATGTTTTCTTAGGTCAGTCTCCCAAGGCAATAGAAATAAAAACAAAAAGAAACAAATGGGACCTAATCAAACTTACAAGCTTTTGCATAGCAAAGGAAACCATAAACAAAACGAAAAGACAACCTACAGAATGGGAGAAAATATTTGCAAACAATGCAACCAACAAGGGCTTAATTTCCAAAATAAACGAAACAGCTCATACAACTCAACAAAAAACAAACAACCCAATCAAAAAATTGGCAGAAGACTTAAATAAACATTTCTCCAAAGAAGAAATACAAACGGCCAATAGGCACATGAAAAGATGCTCAACAGCACTAATTATTAGAGAAATGCAAATCAAAACTACAGTGAGGTACCACCTCACACCAGTCAGAATGGCCATCATTAAAAACTCGACAAATAGCAAATGCTGGAGGAGATGTGGAGAAAAGGGAACCCTACTACACTGTTGGTGGGATTGTTAGTTGGTATAGCCACTACGGAGAACAATATGGAGGTTCCACAGAAAACTAAAAGTAGAATTACCCATATGATCCAGCAATCCCACTCTGGGGCATAAATGCAGACAAAACCCTAATTCAAAAAGATACATGTACCCCCATGTTCATAGCAGCACTATTCACCAAGACATGGAAACAACCTAAACATCCGTCGACAAATGAATGGATAAAGAAGATGTGGTACATATATATACAATGGAATATTACTCAGCCATAAAAAAGAACAGAATAATGCCATTTGCAGCAACATGGATACAACTAGAGATTATCATACCAAGTGAAGTAAGTCAGAAAGAGAACAACAAATACCGTATTTGTCAAATACCATAGCAGATATACACTATTATGTATAGGATGGATAAACAACAAGGTCCTACTGTATAGCACAGAGAACTATATTCAATATCCTATGATAAACCATAGTGGAAAAGAATATAAAAAGGAATGTGTGTGTGTGTGTATATATATATATATATATATATATATATATATATATATATATATATATATATAACTGAATCACTTTGCTGTAGAGCAGAAATTAGCACAACATTGTAAATCAACTATACTTCAATTTAAAAAATAATTTAAAAAATAAAAAAAATGATAAACAATGATTTTCCTCAATTCTTAATTCCACTCAGCCCTTTGCCTGGTTCCATCTGCTGGTGACAGGTATGCATATAATTTTTAATCTTGTTTTGCAAACTTGGGGTGAGGGGGAGAAAGAAAGTTGGAAGAAAAAGAAGTCTGAAAGACTAAAAATTGTGCATAATCCAAAAAGTATACTATATTTAATGACTCATTTGCCCCCTTTCTTTAACATTTATAAGGAAACAAAAAAGAAAAAAATACTTCATTTAAAAATGGATTTAGAGAACTATAAAAACATAGTATAGACATTGAAAAAATTTGGAAAATACAGAAAAGCATGAAGAAGAAAATTAAATTCACATATAACCCCATTAATCCAGAGAAAAATCATGTTGGTATATCTCCTCCCAGTATCTTTAAATATAGTCTTAATGAAATATTGTCAGATGTACTTTCATATCCTATAAATTGCGGGCCTAAAATGTCCCATCAATGGATTCAGTGGAAGGTACCCAAGGGGGAGTGATGGAGGGGATGGGGTAGACACCACAAAGGGGTCATCCTTCAGGTCTTATCTGAGTCTCCCATGAGACAGTGGTGTAGTCAGGCTTTACTGTAAGAGTAACGGATCCTGAAACTCCAAAACACAGCTTCGAAGTCTGAACTGTAGACCCTTCCCATAGGCTACAGGGCAGAGAGGACCTGCAGGGCAAGAGGCCAAGAACCTAGCACCTGCCGGTGGGATGATGAGCCCTGCAGGGCAAGAGGCCAAGAACCTAGCACCTGCCGGTGGGAGGAGAGGTGGGGCCAAGTTGACAGGCAGCAGCACCACCCGAAGGGATGCTGCTTCAGGAAGGATGCTACGAGGGAAAGGGCCCAGTCGGATGGATGAGGATGCGGCCAAGGGTCAGGGGTTGGCAGCACCGTGGGGAACTGAGGCCAGGTCTTGTCTAGGAGGATCATCGGGCACTGGCTGAACCAAAAGCACAAGCTAGGAGAGACTAAGACACTCTGGAAAGTTCTTTCCTCCCTCCCAGAGTAGAGGCCCATGAGATGGCTGGACCAGTCACCAAAAATAGAGTGCTTTTTCCTTGGAATCTGAGTTGAAGGGTATATAAATTTGCGACTCTTAAATCTCTGTGCCATAGTCATATACCTTATTAATGTTTTATTAAATTGGAATCATGAGACACATTTTTACTACTGATTTTCTTTCGCTTAATAGATTATGAATACTTCACTACAATATTAAATATTTTTAAAAAACATAAGCTTGGACTTCCCTGGTGGCGCAGTGGTGAAGAATCCACCTGCCAGTGCAGGGGACACGGATTTGAGCTCTGGCCCAGGAAGATCCCACATGCCGTGGAGCAACTAAGCCCGTGAGCCACAACTACTGAGCCCGCGTGCCACAGCTACTGAAGCCCGTGCACCTAGAGCCCGCGCTCTGCAACAAGAGAAGCCACTGCAATGAAAAGCCCACATGCAGCAATGAAAACCCAACACAGGGATTCCCTGGTGGTACAGTGGTTAAGAATCCACCTGCCAATGCAGGAGACAAGGGTTCGAGTCCTGGGCTGGGAAGATCTCACATGCCGCGGAGCAACTAAGCCAGTGCGCCACAACTACTGAGCCTGCAAGCCACAACTACTGAAGCCTGCGAGCCTAGAGCCCGCGCTCTGCAACAAGAGAAGCCACCACAATGAGAAGCCTGCGCACCGCATGAAAGAGTAGCCCCCGCTCTCAGCAACTAGAGAAAAACCCGCGTGCAGCAGTGAAGACCCAATGCAGCCAAAAATTAAATAAATGAATAAATAAATTTAAAAAAAAAACCAACACAGCCCAAAATAAATAAATTTACATTAAAAAACAAAACATAAGCTTAAGGACTATCTGGTATCCTACCACATGGGTGTTCCTTTCTTCAGCTAAGCAGAAATTAGTGAGATAAAACTGTAAGCAACGGCTAACACAAAAAATTGTAAATCAACTATACTTCAATAAAATAAATTAAAAATTTAAAAATATTTTTTAAACTGTAAGCAATGCAATTACCAAAATTACAAATGATCGATTAGCATGTGACATTTTTTGATCTCACAAGTAATTAAAGAACTGCAAATGAGCAGAAGAATCAGATGCCGTCTTTTGTCTACCGGGCAAGTTGGCAAGAAATTTTAAATATGATAAAAGTCGGTGTTGGCAAGAGTTCAGGGAAGTGAGCAGTCACACCCACTGCTGGCCAAGGCTGTAAATTAGGATGACTTTTCTCTGAGCCATTTGGCAATAAGTTCCCGGAGCCTTTCAAAGACGATTTGCGTGCGGCGGTACTGGCAAACCCCTGAGTATGTGCTCAACGAGGAACGTGTCCTGAATTACCCCCAAATAGTCAGGGGCTGATTTACATGTCATATGTATCAAATTCTTATGTCTCCAAATCACAGATGTTAGGAGCGGCCATCTGCCAATCACTAAATACTGATGGAGGATAAAGATTAAGAGGCCACAGGACAGCATTCTCCTAGCCACCTGCAGGCAGAGATGTCACTGAGATGCTTGCAGAGCTGCGAAGGTCCTTAGAACTGGTAGCAGTCCCTGGGGTCCGACCCCAAAGTTTGAATTTGAAGATCTGAAAGCCCCAAGCACCCCCTGCCTCCTGGTGACCCTTGCAATAAACAGGACACACTCACCCACAAGATGTGCTCTACACAACCGTCTTTCCTGAGTAATAGGCTTACATCATCCAAAGCAGATCCCCCAGCCCAGGCAGGAAAGATCAACCACATACGTGTCTAAAGGCCAGATGGTGCAGGAAACACAGCTCTGCTTGTTGGAATTCGTTTTCATGTTATCCCCCAAACCTAGGCCAGATGGTCGAGGGTTCCCTGGCTGGCTGGCATAAGGAACTGGGTCTCTGAGACTCATAAACAAATTACCAAGTGCAGAAGGAGAGAAGGATGGAGAAGGCTCAAGTCTGGTGCACTTGGATCAAGAAAATAAATGTCATGGGAAAAAAAAATACCTGTGTGACCTTTTTGCAAAACAAAACATTTTTGTTTTAAAATAGAAATGTCATTTTTCACGCTGGAACAGCCCGCTCTTCTAAAGATTTGGCTCTGAAGCAAGGTGAAAAATCTTGTCGTTGAAAAACCATAATGCATCTTTGCAGACCGCAGAGACTGGGATAAAATGCACAGTGGCTTTGAGAGGAAGAAGTGATGTGCAGGGCACATTCTCGGGCTCAAAACCCCCTTTTAGTAAAAGCCACAGTATTTAGTATACATCTGAAGGGGGTGGGAGTCTCCAGGACAGAGTTATAAAAGCAGGATTAACAGCAAAAAAAAAAATACAGATGCACTCACCCTGAGGTTCTGACATTTTTCTGACGGCCTCAGAAAAATGTTTGTATGAGCATGCATGGCGGGATAAACTCAGTCTTACACTCTGGAAGGAGTTCACTCTACTTATATTCTAGTGTGCATGGATCAAAAGCCTGAGTTTGTATTGGTTCATAGAAGCGAGCACACTAGTTAATTTTACTTCACAAAGCCTTGCTGAGCTGAGCTGCCTAAGGCCAAAGTAACAGAGCTAGTTACTACCAACTGAGAAAAACAGATCATTGTGTGATTATGATCTTAAAAGCACCCAGTGCTTAAATGAAAAATTGCATTTCAAAGGTTATATTTATAAGAAGGAAAAAAGAGAACCCAGTATACTCCAGTTCAATCCAACATTGACTGAGCCATCCAAGGTTTACACAGTGGGTATAGGTGATTTAAGGGATTAAAACATGATGAGCAAGATAGATTATCATCTGGAACCTCAAAGAACATTCCAGGAGCTTTCAAGCAATCAGACATTATGCGTCACTTTCAATAAACATTCAGGAATTCAGGAAGGAGAAAAAATCATTATCAAGTTGTAGAATTGATCCTTTCAATGAAGCTTTTGCAAGTTTTCGAGAAAGCTGAGGGTGGCTTTCAAATACCCCAGGTTAAACAAGGAGCAAAGCAGCTCCCCTCCCCCACACTCAGCATATGAGATGTCTGAAAGGCTTCTAATTACCTAAAAATGACACCACCACAGCAGTTTTGCTTTGTTTTTGTGCATGTGTGTGTCTGTGTATGTGTGTCCATTTGTTTTAAACTCTCAGCCATCCAGACACACCAGATGGTCCAGAAAGTGACAGGAGCTGGTTCTGTCCCCAAGAACTCACACAATTTGGATTTCCTGGAAGGGAAGCATGAAACAAGTTTTAGATTCCCTTTGCTGTATCCTCAAAGGGAAGAGAGAAAATAGGTATCGATTTAGTCAATTTCACCAGCTCCCCAATTTCCACCAGTCCTCCCTATTCACAAACCAACCAAACGCAGCAGAAACGCCTTCGTAATCCCTTCATCACTTTCTGGTCCTGCCTCCCCCTTCCAATGGCATCTGTACCTCCTGTGAACTCCCAGCCAGACTAGGAAAGCTCCTGTCACTGTCTCTCTGCTTAAAATAGTTACAACATAAGCAGCCAGACACTGCACTTCCCCTGGCTCTGCTGAAGTTTTCAGCACCACAATCAAGGACCCATTTGTAGGATCCCTGCAGCACAAATAATTTATGCAGAAAATGAAAACGTACAGAGTTTTTTAAATTTCTAAACTTAGATGTACTCTTATTAGCAATAAATATCTGATAATATAGACGATATCTGCTTATTTATCAGGCTGTTAGTCTGCAACACAATGTGGGTTTAACGAAGGGGATCAGGTATGGGAATTAAAGAAACCCCAAACCCAGCACCAAATACATGTCTGCCTTTTTGAAATAAGATGATCTCACAAATATAACTATCCCTCCTCCTTTTTTAAAATTTTTATCTTATATTGGAGTATAGTTGATTAACAATGTTATGTTACTTTCAGGTGTATAGCAAAGTGATTCAGTTATACATATACATGTACTTATTCTTTTTCAAATTCTTTTCCCATTTAGGTTATTACAGAATATTGAGCAGAGTTCCCTGTGCTATACAGAGCTCCTTGTTTGTTATCTATGACAATTTCTCCTTAAAAAGCTCCTCTGGTTCATGAAAAATAACAAGGAATTATGAAGACTTTCTAAGCTTTCCAAGCAAAAAAGTCACTGTAATTAAATTCAGACTCATAAGAAACAATATTGTTCAGATGTATTAAAGAAAATACAGGGCTTCCCTGGTGGTGCAGTGGTTGAGAATCTGCCTGCCAGTGCAGGGAACACGGGTTCGAGCCCTGGTCTAGGAAGATCCCACATGCCGCGGAGCAACTAGGCCCGTGAGCCACAACTACTGAGCCTGCGCGTCTGGAGCCTGTGCTCCGCAAAAAGAGAGGCCGCGACAGTGAGAGGCCCGCGCACCGAGATGAGCAGTGGCCCCCGCTCGCTGCAACTAGAGAAAGCCCTTGCACAGAAACGAAGACCCAACACAGCCAAAAATAAATAAATAGGAGCTTCCCTGGTGGCGCAGTGGTTGAGAGTCCGCCTGCCGATGCAAGGGACACGGGTTCGTGCCCCGGTCCGGGAAGATCCCACACGCCGCAGAGCGGCTGGGCCCGTGAGCCATGGCCGCTGAGCCTGCGCGTCCGGAGCCTGTGCTCCGCAAAGGGAGAGGCCACAGCAGTGAGAGGCCCGCGTACCGCAAAAAAAAAAAAAAAGAAAAAGAAAATACAGAGAGTTCCAATATATGAGTTTTGCCCCTCCCTAAGTCAAGGATTCCCAACCTCAAATCTATTGACATTTTAGTCCAGCTAATTGTACAAGACTGTCCTGTGTATTGTTGGATGTTTAGCAGTATCCCTGGCCTCTACCCACGAGGTGCCAGTTAGCAAATGTCTCCAGGCACTGTCAAACACCCCAGGGTTGACAACCCCTGCTGTGAATGACTGCTCACAGCTGACCCTCTCCTGGCTAAGGAAGGCCGCCCAATGTCCAAACTCAGGAGGTGTCAACCTCATCCCTCATCTCTGCCAGCAGCCACTGACCCCTTTTCTCCCCAACTGAAGCATTTTCTCCCATCCTCACACACGTTCCTTCTAGAGAGACTCACAAACCTCACCAGCAATTTCAGGGCTACACGGAAACAAGCTGAATGTCTGAAGAAAGGTAAGATCCTTAGCACTTAGTTGGACTTTCCTTCCTCTGCTCTGTGTTGTCTTAAAGCCATGGATTCTTGCGACTGTCTTCCGAGTGTAGCAGCAAAACAACAGCTCCAAGGCAAGAGACCCACCTCTATGACCTTGTGCAAACCATTTAACCTCTCTGACCCTCGGGCCCAGTAGCGAAAATGAAGTTGAACCAGCTGATCTCAGAGAACGTTTCCATTTCTCCAATCTAGGGTTTCTGTGAACCCTGCAAAAGGTCACAGCTATTTTCTCACATAAAAGGGGGTATATCAAACACACACAAAGGCGTGGTCTCTTACGCCTTTTCCACAATACAATATATCACAAAGCCAGCAAAGCCAATAACCCTGTGTGACCCCAGACATCTTCCTCAGTATCCTGGCCTCTGAAGGGTAGCAGATGGTGTTGCCCCCAAATATGCCACTTCGCTGTAAGGATTATTATGAGTTGAAGGCAACTGGGAAGAAGCAGATACAAGAAAAACCCTCTGCCCTCCTGTTTTCCAAGAAGGCCATAAATTTACAAAGGTGTTCCTCCTCCCCCTCCACCAAGAAGGACAAAGGTTAACCCCCTAAGGTAGCTTTAGGCCCTATCCGCCTGGTGACACCAGAGGAACCTACAAAACAAACTTCACTCCCTATCCTTCATCTTCGCCCTGGGAACCCCAAAACTGACTTCCTTTGTCCTGTCATTTCTCCACAAATTTATTGTCCTCTGTTGAAGATGCTGAATAAACCAGAATTCTAAGCCACTTCTTTGAGTCATTTTCCCCTGGCTATCTCCCATGTTTACATGAGGTATACATGTTCATATGCTTTTGTTTTTCTCCCATTAATCTTTTTTTTTTTTTTGTGGTACGCGGGCCTCTCACCGCTGTGGCCTCTCCCATTGCGGAGCACAGGCTCCAGACGCACAGGCCCAGAGGCCATGGCTCACGGGCCCAGGCGCTCCGCGGCATGTGGGATCCTCCCGGACCAGGGCACGAACCCGTGTCCCCTGCATCGGCAGGCGGACCCTCAACCACTGCACCACCAGGGAAGCCCGGATCTGTCTCTTTTACTTTAACCTTTGTATTCTATTGCTTTGGCTACAAGTTAAGAATGTTGCCTACAGCCTGAAATATGCAGGACAGCCCATTCTCAAGGCTCTGACCTTTAAAGGCTTAACATTTTTCCATTCATATAGAGATAAAAAGTTGCAGGACAATGAATAACATTTATCTTGTTGCAGGTTTAACATCGTGACCTGACCTACCACGACAACTGCAAGAAGAAAGGATTCGGACACCAAGAAGTCTGCAGCAACCAACCACAACCCCTCCCCTTTTAGTATAAAAGAAGCCTGAATTCTATCTCAGGGAAGATGGTTCTTTGACACTAGTCCGCCATCTCTTGGTCTGCTGGCTTTCCGAATAAAGTCACTATTCTTGGCCCCAACAACTCGTCTCTCAATTTATTGGTCTGTCGTGCAGCAAGCAGTACAAGCTTGGACCCAGTAACAAAACTGACAGCTATGGTTTTACCCAGCACTCTCAACCTAGACTCCACATACATTCATAGGCTGTGGTGTAAAATGGAACAGTAATGATCACTTTTGTACAAATTGTTCCAGATTCTGGGTCCAGGCCCAAGAAGCTGCCTGCAAGGCTGTCTTAATACATTCATCTACTGATAAAGGCTACCCAGTGCAGTGGCCTCTAGCCACAAGTGGCTACAAGCATGTGGAACATGACCAGACCCAGTTGGGACATGTGCAGTGTGTGTAAAACGCTCACTGAATTGCAAAGACTTGATATGGAAAAAAATATAAGGTATCTCATTATGTTTTCATATTGATCACATGTTGAAATCGTAAAATTTTGAATATACTGAGTTAAATATGTTAAAATTAATTTGACATGTTTCTTATTACCTTTAACATGGCTAAAGAAAAATTTGGATTACATATGTGGCTTCCATTATATTTCTATTGGACCATGATAACCTAACTGCCCCTCCCCCTGCCCCCCAAGGCCATACTCAGTTGCAACTAAGCAAGTTTTTTTTTTTTTTGGCTGCACTAGGTCTTTGTTGCTGCGTGCAGGCTACTCTTTGTTGCAGTGCATGGGCTTCTCACTGCGGTGGCTTCTCTTGTTGCTGAGCACCGGCTCTAGGCAGGCGGGCTTCAGTAGTTGTGGCTTGTGGTCTTTAGAGCGCAGGCTCAGTAGTTGTGGTGCAGGGGCTTAGTTGCTCCGCGGCATGTGGGATCTTCCCGGACCAGGGCTCGAACCCGTGTCCCCTGCATTGGCAGGCGGATTCTTAACCACTGTACCACCAGGGAAGTCCCTAAGTAAGCTTTTATTTAATGTTAGAAAACAGGTTTCTTCAAGTCCTCTATACAGTTTGAATCTGGAGTGCAGAAAACTGTCACTCTAAGGCAGACGTCAGTCAGTCTTTTACACCCAAGGCCCTTCCAGGACTAGATCTCATCTGATTCTTCATGGGGGTTTGTCTGCCAGGCAAACCCTCTGGATCTGATTTTCAGATACGCCAAGAGAGAGAAGAAGACTAAAGCATAGGCACGACTCAGAGAGTGGGGAGTTGATGGGCCAGTCTGGATTCCAGCCTCACATCTGTCATCTATCTGACCTTGGACAAGTTACCCTCTGTGTCTCCAGCACCGCATTTGTAAGATGATGACCATAACGGGGCAGAGCTCACAGAGCTGTTGGTGAAGATGAATGAGTACTCAGCACAGTGCCTGGTACATGGTGAACACTCCAGAAATTATGGCAGAAACCATCGATCAACCTCCTTTACCAGGTAAGAAAATGAAGGGACCAGGAACAGAAGTTGCTTGCTCCAAATCCCACGAATCCAGTGCAGCACCTTCAGAATCTTACAAGTGAAAGGTGCACATTTAATACTCTCTGTCTGGGTTCAGTTTGGCCAGTGGGTAAAAGGACAAGACGCTCTGAGAAGAAAATGATCTTAGGGATTGTCCAACTTCTCACATGAACTTGTATCATGTTGATGACATGGCTTCAGGGGCCACGTACTCTTGTGTAGAAACCACAGATGTTTCTAAAACAGACCATCTCCCCACATTCTCTGCTGTACTTAAATGTCCATCGACAGACAAATAGATAAAGAAGATGTGGTACATATATACAATGGAATATTACTCAGCCATAAAAAAGAATGAAATAATGCCATTTGCAGCAACATGGATGGACCTAGTGATGATCATGCTAAGTGAAGTCAGACAAAGAAAGACAAATATCATATGATATCACTCATATGTGGAATCTAATTTTTAAAAAAATGATACAGATGAACTTGTTTACAAAACAGAGACAGACTCACAGACTTAGAAAACAAACTTATGGTTACTAAAGGAGAAACATGGGGGGAGGGATAAATCAGGAGCTTGGGATTGGCATACACACACTACTATACATAAGGTAGATAATCAACAAGGATCTAATGTATAGCACAGGGAACTCTACTCAATATTCTGTAATAACCTATATGAGAAAAGAATCTGAAAAGAATGAACATATGTATATCTGAATCACTTTGCTGTACACCTGAAACTAACACAACACTGTAAACTATACTCCAATAAAATTTTTAAAAAAATAAAAAAAATCCTCAATCACAGTCCAGGTCAATGAACTCATGCTGGTCTACCACCGGCAGGCAGCAACATTTCACTTCAAGATGGTTGTACCCTGCTGTCTCCATTACACTCGGGTAAAAGTGAAGCTCATCTCGGGGAGGGGAGAGAAGTTTTAATGACGAGTCTCAGTAAGCCACCAGGCCCAGTGCTGACACCAGCCTGCTGCAGGGCTGATGGGGTCATCAAAGAGGGTGCGTTCCAGCCCCTCCTGGGCATCCTAACAAGGAGAGCTTCAGCCCACAGACCATCAACTCCTGCTAATAACCCTTCTCCCGAAGAGGTGCTTTCCTTCTCCATCCTTCCAACCACCTTCCTTCACTGAAAGCAAATAACTAGGTAAAACACCACTGCTTACAGGGATAAACAATCAGCATAAAATCATGCGGTTGATGGCAAGAAAAGGCGTTTAATGAGCCATATTTTGGGGCAAGTTAAAATTCATAGCTACACCGTGAAGTTCAGTATGCTATAAAAACTTATGGTACACGTTTAAATTTTATTTTAAAAAGAAAACTGTACTGATAACAGTGAAGGAAACTTCGAAATTATATGAGTCCCTAAGAAGAAAAGTGTTATCAGAATTATTCAGTTTGTAACGTCCTTTGGCTTTCTCTCTGAAGCTTTTCTGAAAAACGCCTACAACAGGGACTGTGTTTCAGGCTTTATCTTCTTAGATTTTAATTCAGCGACAATATAATGCTTTACTGTTCTCTCACCAAGAAAAGAGAAAAAGTTAACCTCTCAAATGTTCTGTTCTTCCTAGATAAAGATAACCTTGCTGATATTCTCAGAGCTAGGATGTCTCCAAGGGGGTAGGAGTCAGGGGTTTAGGGCCCCGCCACCCCAAACTTCTTTCAGGTCCCTGGATGTTGGGTGTCAGGCATGAGGACCAGCAACCTTCCAGGATCATAGGATGGGGACTCTCTAGGTAGAACTAAACTGGTCCACACAAGGCGGCATGGTATCTCTGCAGTGCGGTGATGGGGCTGCTATGGTCCCCGAGTCTCAGAAAGTTTCCTACAGTGAACAGCTGCTCTTAGCATCACGTATGTGGAGGAAGGACAGATGAGATGTGAAAAGGGGACCTTGGCCCCATCTGAGAGGGTGGATTCTAGCCTCCTGCCACCTCCCACCTTCAATAGCTCTACAGATCCTGGCTTCTCACCTGACAGCAAACATAATTCCATCACAAGGAAAGAAAAGGAGCAGCTTAGATACCTAAGAGCCATGAATGCCCTCAGTGGTGTGTTATGCCAGGAAATCCGTATCAATTTCTCATGCCACGGGGTTATGATCAGATTATCACCCCCTCTGCTTGTAAGAGCCTAGACCTTACCTGCAGACTGGTAGCAAAGGGCAGGGCTGCAGGCGTGGGGAACACTTTTCAAGCTGCTCTACAAAGACTTCTCTGAATTTGACCAAGAGAGCAGAAGGGGCTCTAGGGCAAGATGCTGCCGCTCCCCTGGTATCCATCCCCCCTTGTCTCCTCCCTTGGCTTCAGCAGGACATTTGGCTGCCCAGCTGGGGACCGTATTGTCAGCCTCACTCGCATGAGAGGCATGACCACGCCATCAAGTTCCTGCACATGATTCATGAGCAGAGGCAAAAGGTCTACATTCTCCATCTCACCATAAAGCCAACTCAGAGCCCAGGCCCCTCCCTTCCTTTCCCACAAGCTGGAAAAAGTAACAACTGGAGAGCCGGCCTGTGCTGATGATCAAAGAGCCACCCGGCCAGCTCCTGTTGGTAACCTCTGGACCCTCTAAGAGAGAACAAACTTGGACCTTATTTAAACTATGGTATTTGGGGTCTCTTTGTTACAGCCTCCGGGCTTGACTAATACACTCTTCCAGTCTACAAAATGGATTTCCTAAAATCGTACATGACTCCGTGAGCATCCCCCCCAAATGCTTTTTCCTGAATCAATGAGAGTTGTCTATAAACACCAGCTGCCACCCAGATATGATGCTGTCATAGGAAGAAGGCAATGAGGAAGCAGGTTCTGGTGGTCCCACTCCCAGCTTTCAAGAAAAGCTCCACTGGACCAGTGACCAGCTATAGCCCTTCTTCTTGCAGAGTGGCACTGCTGGCCTAAGGTCAGCCTGATGGCCTCAGCTTTTCCAGGGAGGGTCAGTGATAGCCAAGGGATATCACAAGGGACACCACGTCAAGGGACACCACAGCCCAAGCCTGTAACCCTATGACAAAACAGAAGGACATTTTCTCCATGTCACAGAGCCACGCTGAGTCCCTGGCAGAACCAGCAACATCTGTAACCACCTTCCTCCAAACCAAAAGCAGCATCAGCAATCACTGTTGTGTTTCCTCAGACACTCTGTCCGGTGCTTCACATGCATAATGGATTTTGTAAAACATGTTATTTTGAAATAATTCTAGACTTACAGAAAAGTTGCAAAAATTGTAGAGAGTTTCTATATACCTTTCACCAAGCTTCCCCTATGGTTAACACTTTACATAAAAGCAGCACAATTAGCAACGCTAGGAAATTCACACTGATACATGGCTAGCACCTGAATTTTCACACCTGTTTGCATTTCACCAGCTTTCCCATTCAGTTCTTTTTTCCTGGTCCAGGATCCGGGATCCCGTATCGCATTTAGCCAACAGCTCTCTTCACTTCCTCTAACCTGTGATACTTTTGAAAAGTCCAGGCCAGTTATTTTCAAAATGTCCCTCTGGTTTTCTAATGATTACAGTGAGGTTATTAGATGCATTTTTGGCAAGAATACCACAGACGTGCCATTGTGCCTTCTCAATGCATCATATTTGGGGGTTCGGGACATCTTATTACTGGTGATGTTAACTTTGATCACTCAGTCACGGTGGTGTCTGCTGTGTCACTCTGCTATCAAGTACTATTTTTTCTTTTTAATTATTAAGTCTCTTATGGGGAGATAATTTGAGATTATGGAAATATCCTGTTTCTCATCATACCTTCACTAATTTTAGTATAATTTGATAGTTCTTGCCTGCAACAATGATTATTATGGTGCCCAGTAGTGATCTTCTATTGCTCATTCTTTCTGCATTTATTAATTGGAATTCTACATAAGGAAGAGCTGTTCCTTCTGCCCCATTTGTTTGTTTATTCAGTTATTTATTTACAGCAGCACGAATCATGGATACTTATTTTATTCTAAGGTTTATAACCCAATACTCTCAAAATAATGGATTTTTGGTCCTGATAATTCTGGTATTACCCCCATTATACAGATTAGGAAAATGAGGCAGGAAGAGGTTAAAGACCCTGCCTAAGGTTACTCAGCAAGTCAGGAGCCAAGATGCAAAGCCAGTAGGACTGAGTGACAAGTTCAAGTTCTTCATTAGCAAATGTCTCAGCCTCTAGGGTAAACAGAGAGGTCATTTCAATTAGCAAAAGAGCAAATTGTGATCCACTAACTAGAAATCATACTTTGGGACAGAAGAGCAAAAAAAAAAAAAACGAATAACCAAAAAAAAACCACACCTTGAAGCTCTTCATCTTAACAAGCAGAATTATTTACCCCCAAATTACTTGCCATTTTCCCAGCAAGCACCCCAACCCCATGGTGGACAGAGCCCACCGAAGGCACTTCATAAGGACTCAGGGCAATTCTACCCACACTCAAAGTGCTGACTGCCAAAGCAATCAACAGCAACATTAGTGATCTAAATGAAGCTGTTTCAGAGGTTATTCCACTTTAATAACACTTCACTTTCCCAACTACCTGATCTGCTGTGGTCTGCAATTTATTGGGGCTGTTTAAAGGATCAAGGTTCTCACTTTGTGTGTCTGCTCAGTGGAATGATTCAGATTTTAATTCGAACAAGCAAACTATGCCCAGAGGAGCATCTTACTGCCTGATGACTTTAACATCTCCACTATCATGCCCAACTTTCCTTCTGGTTTTCTACATCACTGACGAAATTCATAATAATAATAATTATTATTATTTAATCTAAAATGTGTACAGGGTCTGCTGAATCATTCTCAGCTTTAAGACATCGTTCACTCATGCTTTAAATGAATCAGCATGGGTTTCTATTCTCTTTAAAAGTGAACTAGGCAAGTGATTTCAGGCAAGGTATTTCAGACTCCTCCTTTCAGATGAACTTTCAAACAAAATCCCCAATCAGCCAAAGTACGACAGACATTGAGCCTTTCTGGGGATTCGCTCACTCTCTCTGCACATGAGAACGTGACTGAGGTCTGTACGCACCAGAGAGGTACCTACTAAACCTGGCCACGTCCCCTGGTCCCTCATCTATAGGGTGCCTTTCCAGAAGCCCACAGTGCTAACTAAATACAGAAGTGATTCTTGTTATGAGCTGAAAGAAAATTAATCAACGTGACTGTAACTTGCCTCGCATGCTTCATTCTCCCACCATCACCCAGTGCTCAGTCCTACATGCTTTTAGCCCCGAAATGGGGGGTGTCTGGGCTCAGGAACAGCAGCAGCCAGGCGGCTGGAACCCAGGAAAGGGGAGGGTGAAAAAGGTCTGAGAAATGAGGAAACACACAGCCAAGGACCTGGACATATAGAGCTTGGGGCCACATCAGATAGGGGGTTTTACTGTAGGTACAGTGGAAATCCATCACAGCTCTTTAACAGTTGCATGATCTGACATGGCCATGAAAAGATCACTCTGGCTACCGGGTGGGGGCCAAGGGCAGGAGAAGGGAGAGTTAAAAGGTAAGATGATGGTGGTTTGGACCAGAGCAGTGATGGTGGAGGTGGTGAGTGAGATATGGTTTGTCTGAATTTAGAACCAAATGCCTCAAGGACACAGGCACTGAGGACTCTGTAAGAAATATGAAATTATTTAAGAAACGGAAAATATTTAAGAAGTAGAATACAGATGCTGGGCCATGATATCATGATGCATTAATAAACTTATCGTTTTGTATAAAGAACATCACACAGGGCATTATGCTAAATGAAATAAATCAGACAGACAAAGAGAAGTACCACATGATCTCACTTACATGTGGATTCTTAAAGAAAGGAAAAAACACACCATGCTCATTGTATGGCTGTTAGCATAACTGACGCCATCTTGGCCCGTGCAGCTCCTCCTGTTCTCCCGCTGACCCTACCCAGGACCGTACTGTGCAGTAAATCGCCTCTCTGTCATCAGGGCCTTTCTAGTTAAGAGACATTGTTTCATAATCATTAGGACCAGGTGGCCTCCATGCTCTGTTAGTCCCCAAACAATGATGAAGACCTTCACTGACATTCCAGGCACCCACGAAACCAGTTACCCATTCATAAACTTGACTTAGGAAGGCACGTCCTGTTTCTGAGCACCCACCCCCATACCCTAGGTTAACTATAAAACTGTCCCAATGTCCCCTCGGAGGTGTGGAATGCAGCTGCGAATGCTTCCAGGTTGCTGTCCTGATCCAGATCCCACACTGTAAGTTATCCTGTAATAAACTGGTCCATTAATAACATGGAGCTGCCTGCCTCGTTCTTCTGTCTCAAGATGCCTTCTCAGTTCAGTGGGCACTTTTCATTCCCTCCATCCTCCAACACTCATAAATGCAGAGAACAGACTGGTGGTTGCTAAAGGCGGTGGGGCGGGGATGGATGAAGGGGGTCAAAAGGTACAAACTTGGAGTCACAAAATACATAAGTCATGGAGATGTAATGTACAACCCGGTGACTAGAGTTAATAATACTGTCTTGCATATTTGAAAGTTGCTGAAAGGGTAAATCTTAAAAGTTCTCACCATAAGAAAACAAATTTGTAATTATGTATGGGGACGGATGTTAACTAGACTTACTGTGGTGATCATTTCACAATACAAATATGGAATTACTATACTGTACACCTGAAACTAATATAATGTTATATGTCAATTATACCTCAATTTAAAAAGGGGGTGGAATTACATAGCATGAAGACAGTTCCACAGTCCACAGTTCTATTCTGATTTTGTCAAATGAACAACTAGCTACAATAACCTTAGTGTCACCCAGGATCAGTCACCTACAGCCTGGTGGATCCCTGAGAAGAAAAATAGCCAAGATTCCACACTCACCCTGTAAGCCTAAAATCATTCCCATTTTACTCCTGTCATCCCAGCAGGTCTGACCGGAAGTTGGAAGAGGGAGGAGCCAGGAGAAAAGGCAAAGGTAGGCATCCAGCAGCCAGCAGGGAGAGGAGAGGGAACACAGAAGCCACCTGGGAGCGGCCCGAGCAACACGGGAGGGCTGGTGGCCAGGGAAGCTCCAGGGCCCCCGAGGTCTTGTGGGTGGCGGAGTTTGCAGACTGTGATCCCGGAATGTAGTGATATATTACCCCACTCTCTAACGAATTCAGTTCATTTCTTAAACAATCAGTATCCTAGGAATAAGCTGAGCACAAGCAAATACCAACCAGTGGATTGAGAGGGTACATCACTCGCGCTGGGTTTGCTCTGAAGTCCCCAGAGCCCCGGCGAAAATGCTAGAGACTGGGACGGGGGCAAGTGTACCCAGAATTTCAAATTAAATAAAAAGAAAAAGACAAAGCTAATGAAAAGACACCTGAAACAATTCTAAATCCCTTTCTGACTGGCCTAACTAAATTCACCATATTATTCCCTCTCTCTCTCCTCGCTTGACTTCATAGAACCCGACATTTATTAATTATTTGATTTCTTTCCTGTCTGTCCCACTAGACTTTGACCTTCGTGACAACAAAGGCTTTGTCTCTGTTTAACTTCCTACTATATCCTCAGAACTAGAATCCTTCCTGGAACATCTTAGACCTGCAATAATATTGATCAAATGGGCAAATTAATATCTCTTCTAGATTTCTAAAACGCTCTTAATAATGTGTGTGTATATATATATATATATATATATATATATATATTTTTTTTTTTTTTTTTGCAGTACACGGGCCTCTCACTGTTGTGGCCTCTCCTGTTGCGGAGCACAGGCTCCGGACGCGCAGGCTCAGCGGCCATGGCTCACGGGCCCAGCCGCTCCGCGGCATGTGGGATCCTCCCAGTCCAGGGCGGCAGGCAGACTCTCAACCGCTGCGCCACAAGGGAAGCCCTAATGTGTATATATATATTTAAATATATTTTATACATACATTATATGATATATACTATATAATACATATTATATGTATTACATATAATATGCTTTATATAATACATATATGTATTATATATAATATACTTTATATATAACACATATACATGTATTTCATGCTTAATGGGGAAACTAGAAGCATTCTGAATAAAATGAGGACGAAGGCACAAACTATCACCATAACCACTACAATTTAAATTTGTTTAGGGATAAATTAGGAGGTTGGGATTAACATATACACACTATTATATATAAAATAGATAACCAATAAGGACCTACTGTATAGCAGAGGGAAATATACTCAATATTTTGTAATAACCGATAAGGGAAAATAATCTGAAAAATAATAAATTATATATATATATATCTGAATCACCATGCTGTATACCTGAAACTAACATGATAATATAAATCAACTATACCACAATTTAAAAAAAATTTTGTCTGGATACACTAGCCAACACAATTATCCCTGGTGGCACAGTGGTTAAGAATCCGCCTGCCAATGCAGGGGACACAGGTTCGAGCCCTGGCCCGGGAAGATCCCACAGGCCACGGAGCAACTAAGCCCGTGCGCCACAACTACTGAGCCTGCATTCTAGAGCCCGCAAGTCACAGCTACTGAGCCTGCATGCCACAACTACTGAAGCCCGCGCGCCTAGAGCCCGCACTCCGCAACAAGAGAAGCCACCACAACAAGAAGCCTGCGCACCGCAACGAAGAGTTGCCCCCGCTTGCCGCAACTAGAGAAAGCCCGTGCACAGCAACGAAGACCCAACACAGACAACACAAAAATAAATTTAATTAATTAAAAAAAATTTTTAAAAATCAAGAAGGAGGTGAATGATCACTATTTGTAACAGATAAGACTGTACACCTGCAAAACCAGAGAAGATCAACAGAGAAACTACAACAAACAAAATAACACAAGGTATTTAGATTTCTGGGAATAAATTCAACCCACAGAAAACAGCCTCCTTATTTACAAGCCACCGAATCAAGTCGCCCAATCAGTTATAAAATATAAATGAAAAAAATCCATTTGCAGTAGCAATAAAAGGGACAAGATACTCAGCAATTAAAAGGACCACGTAGGGGGAATTCCCCGGCAGTCCAGTGGTTAGGACTCCACCCTTTCACTGCCGAGGGCCGGGGCTCGATCCCTGGTTGGGGAACTGAGATCCCACAAGCCAAGAGGCCAAAAAAATGTTACTTTAATTCTCCTGAGGGACACAAAAGAATGCCGAAGTGAGGTGAAAGATGAATAACTATGCCCTGATTCTTGAAAAGGATATCATTCAGATGTCAATTCTCAAGGAATGTATAACTTTAATGCAAGCCTAATAAAAAAGCCCATAAGGTGATGGCAGCCGTGGAGTTTTTAAAAATTAAACAAGCTGTTTCTAAAGTTCTTACGGAAACAATCATCCAGGAATGGCTGAAATAAAATGTGGCTAAGGTGTGCTGGCCTCATCAGATACTAAAGCATATTCTAAAGTGGCAGTACATAAAATATTATAGTCCTGGCACATTAACAGGCTGACAAATCAACAAGAAAGAAAAGAAAGAACAGAGACAGACCCAAACGCTTAACTTAGTATGCAGTTTAGGTGGCACTGCCGTATCAGTAGAAAAATTATGGACTATTCCATAAACAGTGTTGGAAACATAAATAGGCACAAAGAAAAAAATGCAAATGGATGCTGTTCTCACTCTGTGCACCAAAGAAATTCCATATCAAACAAAAATTCAAATACAAAAACAGAACAAATTTTTGAAATACTTAAAACATAAAAATAAAACAGCAATGGAAGTGTTCTAAAGCTGGACGGTGGCCACACTGCACAACTATAAAGATTCGCTAAACCTCATTGAACTGTAAACTTCAAATGAGTCATTACCACATGACCCAACAATTCTACTCCTAGGTATATACCCAAGAGAAATGAAAGCATATGTCCACACAAAAACTTGTACATAAATGTTTACAGTAGCATTATTAATAATGGCCAAAATATGGAAACAACCCAAATGTCCATCAGCTGATGAATGTAAAAACAAAATGTGCGGGACTTCCCTGGTGGCGCAGTGGTTAAGAATCCGCCTGCCAATGCAGGGGACAAGGGTTCAAGCCCTGGTCTGGGAATATCCCACATGCCGAGGCGCATGTGACTATGACTATGGTGATGGTTACACATATCTGTGAATATACTAAAAGTCACTGATTTTTATACCTTAAATTGGCAAATTATATAGTATATGAATTATATCTCAATAAAGCTGTTAAAAAAGACAAAAAAAACTTAAAATGAGTGAATTTTATGGTATGGAATATATTTCAATAATGCTGTTTAAAAAATGAAACTATAACATTTTTTTAAATATGGGTGCTTTTTAAATAATACTGGAGTGGAAAACAACTTTTCTAATTATGTATGATACAGAACTCCAAATCCTTAAAGATTGGTAACTTGACCACATAAAAATAAAAAATTTCAACACAGAATAAAACACCCTAAATAAAGGACAACTGACAAATTAGGAAAGGTGAATCTCCTTAATATATAAAAAACTCCTAGAAATCAACAAAATAAGGAATACCTACTAAACAAAAATGGGCAAAAAACATGAGCCACTCTTATAAATATGAAATGATACTCAGCCTCACTTAAAATAACATTAAAATTCTGAGATACCGTTTTCCTTCTAGCCAAATGGCAAATGCAAAAGGTTTGAAAACCCAGGGAGTCCACAAAGGTGTAGAGAAACTTCCTCTCCCTAACATCACTGGGGGTTGTATAAATGGTTCCATCAAGCAATTCTCCATCCACAATCCTTCCTTTTATTAAACAGCACACAGGCACAGATATTCCCTATAGCAGGGGTCCCCAACCCCCGGGCCACAGACTGGTAGCAGTCCATGACCTGTTAGGAACCGGGCCACACAGCAGGAGGTGAATGGCGGGCAAGCAAGTGAAGCTTCATCTGTATTTACAGCTGTTCCCCATCACTCGCATTACCACCCGAGCTCCACCTCCTGTCAGATCAGTGGCGGCATCAGATTCTCATAGGAGCACGAACGCTACTGTGAACTGTGCACGCGAGGGATCTAGGTTGCGTGTTCCTTATGAAAATCTAATGCCTGATGACCTGAGGTGGAGCTGAGGCGGTGATGCTAGTGCTGGGGAGCGGCTGCAGATACAGATTATCATTAGCAGAGAGGTCTGACTGCACAGGGACCATAATAAATCAATTGCTTGCAGACTCATATCAAAACCCTATCAGTGAGTGGCAAGTGAAAACAAGCTCAGGGCCCCCACTGATTCTGCATTATGGTGAGCTGAATAATTATTTCATTATATATTACAATGTAATAATAATAGAAATAAAGTGCACAGTAAATGTAATGTGCTTGAATCATCCTGAAACCATTCCTCCCCGCCCCAGTCCATGGAAAAATTGTCCTCCACGAAACTGGTCCCTGGTGCCAAAAAGGTTGGGGACCGCTGCCTTACAGTGTTGTTTATAACAGTAAAAAATCAGAAATACTGTAAATTGTTCCTTAAAAGTGTCAAGAGCTTGAGTTGCCTGGTGAGGAGGACGTCAATTAGGACAAGAAGCCAAACTGAAAGTAACAATTAAGCCTTTATTTACTTACTGTGATAGTACTGCCTCCCCATCTGCAGATTCAACCAACAGCAGATCGTAAATAGTACTCCACGCGTGGTTGGGTGAAGCCACGGATGCGGAACCCGCGAATACCGAGGGCCAACCAAGGGCCGTAAGCATCCACAGATTTTGGTATCTGCAGCAGGTCCTGGACCCAATCTCCTGCTGATACACAAGGACTACTGTGTAAGCAAGAGGCAGAACAGGGAAAAGGTGTCATTTTCCCCTACGAAACAGCAGAAGGTGAGGGAGGGTCAGATCTATGGGTGGGTGTGACAGGGAGGCGATCCTCTCGCTGACAAGGGAGAGGGGAGAGGGCTACAAAGGGGAAAGTACTGAGGACTGAGAGTGGAGAAAAGTGTCTTTGAGCCCCCTCCTCTCACAAGATGTCAGCAGAGGTGCCGGGGAAGGGTCTTGGCCAGGGCCCTTGGATAACGAGGCCTCGGAGAGAGGCGCCAAGGCTAGCAATGCAGACGCACAGAAGAGCATGGGACTGTAACTCCCTCCAGATCCCACATCCAGTCTGGTCCCAGGAGGGCAGCTTTCCTTATGAGGTCTGCCAGGTAAAGCCCTCGTAATTGCCTGTGCACAGCCCAAAAGATCACATATGGAATTTTGGCCCGTAGCAGTTCTGAAAGAGAGGAGTCTTGAAGCGTACCATGGTTTATCTGTACAGAAGAGCACTCTGTTGATATCAAACAGAGAAAGAATTCTTATGTGATCGACAAGGAGCCATTTCCAAGAGAAAGAAGCAAAGTTCATAACAGAATATAACAAGTACATACCAATGTGTATAATACACTACAGTTGGTGTTTTTTAAAACAAGACTATTGTTTTAAAAATAAGAATATTTTATACATATACGTACAGGTACATAAAACATACATGCCGACACATGTATAGAGCACACAAGAGGCTAATGGCGGCGGCTGCCTTTGGTCAGGGCAGCAGGCTGGTAAAGGGGAGGCAGGAAGCCCTTTGTTGAACCCTCCTGCACTGTTGGTGGGAATGTAATGGGTGCAGCAACTGTGGAAAACAGCATGGAGGTTCCTCAGAAAACTGATAATAGAGTTGCCATATGACCCAGCAATCCCACTCCTGGGCATATATCCCGGCAAAACTCTATCTTTTCGAAAAGATACACGCACCCCTATATTCCTAGCAGCACTATTCACAATAGCCAAGACATGGAAACAATGTAAATGTCCATCGACAGATGAATGGATGTGGATGTGGTACAATGGAATGCTACGCAGCCATAAAAAAAGAATGAAATGATGCCATTTGCAGCAACATGGATGGACCTAGAGATGATCATACTAAGTGAAGTAAGTCAGAAAGAGAAAAGACAAATACCATATGATATCACTTATATGTGGAATCTAAAACATGGCATAAATGAACCTATCTATGAAACAGAAACAGACTCACAGACATAGAGAACAAACTTGTGATTGCCGAGGGGGAGGGAGTTGGGGGAGGGATGGAGTGGGAGGCTGGGGTTAGCAGATGTAAGCTTTTAGTATATAGAATGGATAAACAACAAGGTCCTCCTGTATAGCACAGGGAACTATATTCAATACCCTGTGATAAACATAATGGAAAAGAATATTAAAAAGAATGTGTATATATATATATATATATGTATAACTGAATCACTTTGCTGTACAGCAGAAGTTAACACAACGTTGTAAATCAACTATACTTTAATTTAAGAAAAAAAAAGAAAGAAAGCCCTTTGTCAACGGATGGCCAACACCCATCTCCACAGACACACAGGTCCCTTCTGATCTCCTGTGTACTTACTAGCAATTCAAAACTCTAATCTGTTTAACAAAATAGAGTTAACATGGAAGTTACCTCTGAACAAAAGTAGATAACTGCCAATCTCAAGTGGCAAGATTATTATAACCAACACAACTCAATACCTGGCTCACCTCCCCATTGGCAGGGCTGGAGAGCACCTTCCCTGGTATCTAGATTCTGGTTCTTGAATTATATCTATCAGTTCGTTCCAAGCACAAAGTTTAACACGACTGTCACAGCTCCCAACTTGGTCTGTAAATTCTCTCTAGAATCTCAAATGAAAGGTGCTGTGTAATTATGAAGTATTATTGCTGTGATTTACGTGCCCCAATGTTAGTAAATTCTAAATAACATAGCTTCCTGTGATAATTTCTCTGCCAGTGAGAAATCTTCACCTTACCTTCTCATCTCCTGAGTGTTAAGCTGATAGATGTTTATTCTGAGGTATGTTTGGAACAGTTTATACAACAGGCAAAAAAAAAAAAAAAAAAAATTTACCCAATAGCATGTCAGAAGGACAATTATATTTATGTTGGAGATAAAAATTTGTACTAAAATGATGTAATTTCTTTTTTTTTTTCCTCCCTAAATATAGGGCAGAAGTTTTTGTTTACTTTTAGGATTCTTATTTCATCCCTTGTGGACAACCTGTGTAAATCACATATGTTTTACATTGGATCTCTCCAATACAAGGAATAAAGCATATATTATATAAGGAATTTCTCTGTAAATGAAAATACAGAAATGTTTCTTCACAGACCTATTTTAAGACTATATTCTTGCACTGGGGAGAGTAAACATAGAAGAATGAAAGTAAAATAGAGGGATGAACAACCTTCAGAAAGAAATCCTATCATGTCCTTTTCACTGTGACATTGAGTTCTGATTTATAAACGACCAAAGCATCTTTGAGCTGGCGACCCAGCCTGGTGCGTTCATTTCACAGGTGGGGGCAAAGGTCAGATAACCCACCCAAGGGTCACAGAGCAGCTCATGGGCCCAGAACAGAGACCCACGCCCTCACAAGGCTGTCCACCAGCCCCACAGCCTATACCACTTACTTATCACCTACACAGGCAGTTTTTTTCTCTATGAAATGACATGTGGGACAAAGTGTTAATATACCTCAAAGCTACAAAAATTCAAACTTCCTGTCGTTGCCTTTAGCACCAACTGTAAGCTGGGAATGACACGTAAAAGAAGGTATCTGAGCCAAGCTGTCTAGGTGCTGTGAGCGCTATACCTGCCCTGTCGCTAAGTAGAAACACAGGCATGATTCCAAGGCTGTGGGCGGCGCCAAGGAGCATGCGCAGATGACTCCATGTGCCTGGCTGCAGGAGGGCTCCAGGATGAGGCTTCCGTGGGCTCCAATTCTGGCACAGCTGCTTCTCTGAAGGAGCTGAGCACACGGCTGGGCCCTCGAGGCCTCGTGTCCTCATCTGTACAGTGGGAATGAAACCCATCTGACAGTGCCAGGATGCAGAAGACACACATTAGCATCTGATAGGCGTGAGCTCCCTGCAGTAGGGATGCATGTACGTACTGAACCCCACTGTCCGCATGAAGAATCAGGACAAAGAAGGAACGCCCTGAGCACACATGCTGGGCCTTGCCACTGTCCAAGGCTTCAATAAGCCGGAGCTGGAATCTCCAACAGAGCCTGGTCCCATCAGCCATCCTACCCTCAAAGCCTCCCCTCACTTCATGGCACAGGCAAGAACCCCAGGGGCAAGGCAACATTTGCCCGGGGCCTGACAAACTCTACCTGGCCCAGACCTATCCCAGGCAGCCCATCTGTGAGGTCAAGAGAACTATGGTTCCAAGCCAGGCCTGCCATGTTGAAAAACAAACCCAAGAGCTTAAAGCCCATATGGACAACTCTTTGTACTAAATCACTATCACACAGTGACAAATGGAAGAACAGTCTTCAAGTGTTGTGACATAAAAGAGCTTAACTTCATGGGGGTCTTCTGTACCGAGTTCAATGGTGCTCCTCAAAATTCAAGTCCACTGGAACCTCAGAATGTGACCTTATTTGGAGATAGGGTCTTTGCAACTGTAATTAGTTAAGATGAGGTCATGCTGGACTAGGGTGGACCATAAATTCAATAACTAGTAGCCTTATAAGAGGGGGAAAGAGGTAGAGACGTGGGGAGAGGGCCACAGGATGAAGGAGCCAGAAAGTGGAAGGATGCACCTACAAGCCAAAGATTGCTGGCAACCACCAAAGCCGGGAGACCGGCATGGAATTACAGCCTCCCTCAGAGGCTCCAGAAGGAGCCAACCTTGCAGACCCCATGATTTCAGACTTCCAGTCTCCAGTTTGTGAGACAATAAATGTATGTGTTTTAAGTCACCCAGTTTGGGGTACTTGGTTGTAGCATCCCTGGGAAACTAATACAGGATCTAAATTCTGGAAGCAAAGGAGCAAGAAACAGATATGTGGCTATTTCGGTTACAGTAATATACATAAAACACATAAATGGCTTATTTGGTAGACGAAAAATGGTTTTAGCTATTGCTCCCATCAAGGGGGCAGGGTCTCTGTCCCCTCCCCCTAAATCTGTGTTCTGTGAGCCCTAAAATATGAGTGACAAAGTGCCAATTTAAGGCCCAGGTTTCAAGAAACCAGCAACGTTCACTTCCTGTTCCCAGGACACTTGCCCTGAGTCCTGAGCTGCCACCTAAGAAGTCGGAAGCCACCGAGCTGGAGGGCCTGTTTGGACGCAAAGACAGGGAGGAGCCCGGCCTGCCCCAGACAGAGGATTCCCCAAGGACCCCAGACACCCTCAGTGTGAGGCCACGTCATACTAATACACCTGCCCACATGGCCGATTCCTGAACAAATGTGAGGATTGTTGTAGTTTCACGCTGTCAGGTTAGAGGCTGCTTTGTGATACAGCAATAGATAATCAGGGCTGTTTATTGGTTTTTTAATCTATTTCTTTCTGTTTCTATATATTTGATTAATGTTCATAAAATATCAAATCAGTTTTAGATGTAATACTTTGTAAATAAATACATATCTAATGGGAGGCATACATTTTTTGACAAGGGTAGGTGATTAAGTATGTTTGCAGAAAACTGGACTACAGTCCTATAAGCTTCACAGGCACACATATGCCTTAAGCCTGGTTAGCGGACACTCCAAGCATCTAGTACACATTTCCAGACATGAACATGCTTCTTCGTACAAAAACAGAACTTCATATAAAATAGTGATGCCCATTAATGACACAGTTCTTATTTAAAAAAAAGAAGTCAAGAAATACAGTAATAGATTAAGGTTAATAGGAATTCTGTGGCACCATGTAATATCCTTTGATTTTTCACTGGAAATCAACTGCTTCTCTAACTGGTTTCCTTTGTATCCTCTTTAAAGACACTTGTGAATTGTCTTCTATCGCTTTTAGAAAACTTCAGAAGTTTTTTTCTACTCCCTGACTGTGACCTGTTCACAGCCATTTGCAAACTGCTTGCCCTGGTAGAAAAAGGAATCAAAGTCCAATCGGGCTTTGATTTTTCAATCAGGGCTGTTTATGCTGCTCAATCTCTAACACAAAAGTATAATAGAAGCAAAAGATGCTACACCTTAAAAATGAACTAGAGAAAACTCGGATCAGAGCAATGGAAAATGATCATGGTCCCAGCAGGGGGGCAAAGAGGTGGCTAAGGAAGGTGGATAGTTAAGGGAATGCTGTAATTCACCTGCAAGTCTGTTGTGCCCAAACATCCAGTATGAGTGGGAGAGAGGAATAGTGCCTCTGCTGAAAACAGACCAAGATGACTGGGTTTTAAATGAGGAAGGATCCCTGTCTTATCCTGAAATGCTACTATGAGCCACTAGGAACAAAACAACATCCTCTGCAAAAATCACCAAGAATCAGATCATAAGACACAAGTTCCAAGGGTGGCTTGAGCGCCAAAGGATGAACTTGTCTAACTTCCCTCCTTGTCAACATCCAAAATACGTTATTATCTCTTGGCCCGAGGGCACTGATAGGAAGGTTCCTTGTATTAAGTTGCCACCTAGGGTAAAAACATGCATTAGTCTTTTCTGTCACAGAAAAGTGACGTAAAATAATCTGCCACTTAGCTTCCTTCTGAGTGTAACGCTTCAAAGGTGTCTGAACCATGAATTTTCTGTGAGCCAGAGAGAGGCAAACAGGTTCCCTCACCATATACATCATTTTTCTCAGCAACAGTCTAATAATCCAGGGGTCTGATTTTTCCAGGGGTCCCAGTGACTTGTGGAGCCCAAAGGGTACGGGTTCATGTGGAGGGATGGCCAGCCCACACTGGCCTCACTTTCCAGTGAATTCCTACTGCCATTAACCACTGTAGCACCAAATAATTTTCATGTTAGTTTAACCAACCACCTAGATTATCCAGTCCCTGGACAAGAGCCAGGGCTGCACACATCATTCCAAGCCCACATCAGAGGCCAGCACTGGACCCGAGCCTGGTTTGACTGAAGACAGTCAAGCCCTGTGAGCTTTCCAGAAACAAGACCTCAGGGCAGACACATACAGGAAGGCTACAGGGGGAATACAACAGTCTAGGGTGCCTGTGATGGTTAATTTTATGTGTCAACTCGGCTGGGCCATGATGCCCAGGTATTTGGACAAATATTATTCTGGATGTTTCTATGAGGTTGCCTTTGGATGAGATTAACGTTTAAGTTGGTAGACTCTGAGCAGAGAAGATTGCCTTCTGTATTGTGGGTGGGTCTCATCCAATCAGCCAACGGCCTGTATAGAACAAAAGACTGACCTCCTCCAAGCACGAGGAAATTCTGCTGGTAGACAGCCTTCAGACGTGAACCGTGGCCCTGGCTCTTCCCTGGGTCTCCAGCCTGCCTGACCACCCTACAGCCTACCTATTGGACGTGCCAGCCTCCACACTCACACGAACCAATTCCTTAAAATAAACCTTCTCCCTTGCCCCATCCCCAACCCTATTGGTTCTGTTTCCCTGAAGCCTGCTGACTAATACAATGGTAACCTCTGGGATCCACCAGTTCAGGACTTAGCTGCTTACACTCTGCTGACAGCAGTTGATTTCTCCACTAACTGCTTCTTCTCCAGCACTTGGCATCTGTGTGCTTCCCATTCACACTCTAAAGGGGCAACTAATCTCTTTATAGAGTTCCCACTTAAGACCACCTCGAGTCCAAAGGCCGGGCTAGAGGACAAGGCAGTGACAGCTGGTCTGACAGCTTTGTTCAGGATGGTAGAGTCACATGGCACGAAACTCAATAGGCTGGTCATCATTAACCACTCAACCGCCCCCTTTTTTTTAATCACTAGTGACAGGGGTAGGGGTTGCCCAGAGAAATCACTATACTCCCAGGCATGAATCCTAGTATCTCCTATATAGACTGACGATGCATCAGGAATCTCATCTTTTGCACAACTCCCAGCATAGCTGAGAGGCAGGCCCCACAACTGCACATAAGCCAAGTCCTTGCAATACATCTCTTCACATACATCTTCCGCTGCATATGTTTTTCTGGTGGAACCCTGGCTGATATGCCTCTCTTTGCCTTAACCTCTCTATGCCTCAGTTTCCCATCTGTAAAACAGATAACAATAATAATATCTACCTTGCAGGGCTGTCCTGAGGATCACACAAGTAAAGCTGAGCACAGTACGCGGGTCACAGTAAGACCCCAACAAGTATGAAATATTATTGTTCATGTAACAGTCGCTATTGTTATTAATGAATCCACGCCTTTGGGGAAGAAGTTTACACACTAGTAGGGAGATTTTTAAAGATAATTATAACATAAAGACATATTTGCTAAAAATATAGGTAGATATAAAGTGTACCAGGAACTAAGAAAAGAAAGACTTAAGCATGTCTGTGGCAGAGTGGAAGGCGGCCCACTGTAAATACATAATACAGCTGGGCCCAAGAACCCCACTGCTTCTGTTTTGGGACCATAACTCTCCTAAAAATATGCTACAGGGCAAGAAACCCCTTCCTCACCAAAAGCTTTTAGCCAAATCTGCAGAGAAGTGTTTCCCAAAGGCTATGATCCCCTTCATGAAAAATCACTCATTTACTCCAATTTTTATTGAGAACCTACTACGTGCCAGGTACTGTGGTAAAGGTTGAGAAATAAAGAGGTTTTAAGAAAAAAAACTCTTGATGGACAAAAGGGCTCAGACATTAAATAAACGCCTCATTTCCAAATGTAACAGAATAATGAAAGAAAAACAAGCCTAGCAAGAGAAGCAACTGAGGGTAAGAAAGGAATTCTGGGAAGAGTTGGGATAAAAGTGGGAAAAGAGGGATTAGAATTATAACCAGCAAGGCCAGAACCTATCATTCAACCAAGGTGAGGAACAGAAAGCTGTGAGCAACCCCAGCTTTCCGGGAGACCAGGCAGTTAGTCCTTTTGTGGTTAATTCCACCCTCAGCCTCTCCCACCTTCCGCATGCCCCCAGCGGTGCCCTAAGCAGGCAGAGCTTCCTTCCCCCAGGGCAGCAATTTGAGAGACAGCAAGTTGGAGGTTGACAGGGGACATGACCTCACTACTTTGCTATTGTTGTTATTCACCTGAAATACTGCTAATGCCAAAATCCAGTGACTCTCAAACTGGGTTCTCAGAGGATCTCCAAGAGGTTCCATGCACCACCAAATGTTTGTTTCAAATTGCATGGATACAGAAACTAAGAGATCACAATGGTGGTCATAAATACTATTCCAAGTCAACCTGGAATCAATCAGTAAATGCCCATTCCACCTTCTAAAGTAAATCTGCACTAATAAGGCACTGTTTTTATATAGTAGGGCTCTATAATATTTTTATTTGAAAATAATACTCTACTGCTTTAAAAACATTTGGAAAACTGAATTTTGAAACGAAAACTGAAGTCTGGGGCTGACATATTTTGAGAGATTGCAAATCGCCACTCCAATGTACTTGAGGGTTACTGGTCATCATTTATCCAAAAAGTACACAAGAGAATTAATTTGGGACATTTTAAAAATAATTATTCTGTTTACACAAAGGATAAATGCACTTTATACCCTAAATGCGGTTTCCCTGGTGATAGGATGGGCTGTATTCAGTGCTGCCGGTACTGATCACTACCTTAACACTGATCCACTAATAAAATTCGTTAGTGTACTGACAGCTACTGCTTCCATAGCTAAGGCTGTATACATGAATCAAGGTTTCTAACCAGGCATTCACTACAGCCGCGAGTACCAGAATCAAACCAAACCGTCCTGAAGGGAGAATACTGAATCAGTATCATTTATAAAGATGGCACCGCGGGCTTCCCTGGTGGCGCAGTGGTTGAGAGTCCGCCTGCCGATGCAGGGGACGAGGGTTCGTGCCCCGTTCCGGGAGGATCCCACGTGCCGCGGAGAGGCTGGGCCCGTGAGCCATGGCCGCTGAGCCTGCGCGCCCGCTCCGCAACGGGAGAGGCCACGACAGTGAGAAGCCCGCGTACCAAAAAAAAAAAAAAAAAAAAAAAAAAGGTCGTACCTCCTTAAAGCATCTCTCCTTATATGTGCATTAAGTAAACATGACAGTGCATTAAGTGAAGAAACATACATATAAATTCACACAGCTGGAACCACATAAACACACTTTCCTCCACACATTATACTCTGTGAAAGGTTTATTTAAAACCATATTAAAGGACATGGCCACAATACAGTTTATCTACCCATTATACACCAGGGCAGCACACAGCCCTCTCTTCAAATGGGTATGTGGCCTGGGGACTTCCCTGGTGGTCCAGTGGTTAAGACTCCGCGCTTCCAATGCACGGGGCACGGGTTCGATCCCTGGTCGGGGAACTAAGACCCCGCATGCCGCACAGCACGGCCAAAAAATTAAAAGGTACGTGATGTGATGTGGCTGGAAGCAGGCTATCTAACAATTTTAAAAAGTTAACAGAAGGATAATTGCTATTTGTCAATAAATGATCATTGAATGCTTAATTAAATCTACATTTATGCTTCACCCACACCTATTACAATGCAATAACATGACCTTTTCTGTCATCAAGCTACAGAGTCCAAAGTCTCCCTACTGAATTAAGTGTATTTAAGTCTCAAATGTCACAGCTACAAAAAATTATTTGGTCAAAGCCAGAAGAACCCGGGCTCTACAAAGCTTACTGTGTTGCTGAAATATTTATTATGCCCATGCCTGTTACCATATTTGGACTTAGAGAAAAATTTTAGTAGGGACTCTCTTTAGAGAATTTTCTTAACTCTAATCTCAGGAAGAAAATAGTTAAAACCTGTTGGAGACCACAAATAGTCCCACACATACACACAGCTCTGTGCACAGACATGTGCTGTCATGTGTGCAGACACTCAGATCATTTCCTCAGTAGCCACTCCTGGGAAACAGCAATGAAATTAGGAAAGGAAGAAACCTCTGACTTTCCTACTTTAAGCTCTTCAATTCATGTATGCAGGTGTGTACACACACACACACAGCACACACATATAAACAGGTATGAGGGGTGTATATTTTCAGAAAGCATCTAGTGAACAGGAATTTTATAAAAATTACACTGTACCTGTACCAATTGAACTTGTGTCCATTTAAATAACATTAAATAACGTTAAAACCTGTTATGCCACTAAAAGTGTAAAAGTTAGAATACAAGTGAATACCACACATTTCAATCCTCAAATGCTTAAACAGCTAGGGGCTCAAATTGATTTTTTTTTAATATATTAGATTCGGGGTTTCCTTGATGGTCCAGTGGTTAGACTCCATGCTCCCAATGCAGGGGGCCCGAGTCCAATCCCTGGTCAGGGAACTAGATCCCGCAAGCCGCAACTAAAGAACCCAAAGGCAGCAACGAAGATCCCGCGTGCTGCAACTAAGACCCAGCGCAGCCAAATAAATAAATAAATATTTTAAAATAAATAAATAAAAATAAAATATATTCGATTCTATTTATAAAACAATTGCAGTGCTACTAATGGGAGGCACATATGTAATTTTAAATTTCCTGGTAGGCACACTTAAAAAGATAAAAAGGAACAGATGAAGTTAATTTTAATATACTTAATTTAACCTAACATATAGAAAAGATGTTCACTTCCACCTGCCATGAGTATTAAGACATTATTCATGACACATTTTACCTTTTTGGGGTACTATCTTTGAAATCTCACATGCACTTTCACATGCAGTGTTCATTAAAGTACATTTCACTTCAGGCCCACACATTTCAAGAGCTCATTAGCCTCATGTAAGCAACGGCTCCCTGGGGAGTGGGGCGCAAAGTGATAGAACATTTCCATGGTGGCAGAAAGTTCTATTGCACAATGTACCTCCCAACAGAGGGAGGCGGGAAGTGCAGGGTGGGGAGGAGGAGGGCTGAGGCCAGGCAGCCAGACAGAGAGGCAGAGATGGGCAGACTTCAGAAGGCCTTGTTTGCCACACTGAAGAGTGCAAACTTTACCCTGTGGACAGCGGGGCATAAGGGTGAGACAGTTAAAAAATTCAGTGTTGGGCTTCCCTGGTGGCGCAGTGGTTGCGAGTCCACCTGCCGATGCAGGGGACACGGGTTCGTGCCCTGGTCCGGGAAGATACCACGTGCCGTGGAGCGGCTGGGCCCGTGAGCCATGGCCGCTGAGCCTGCACGTCTGGAGCCTGTGCTCCACAACGGGAGAGGCCATAACAGTGAGAGGCCCGTGTACCGCAAAAAAAAAAAAAAAAAAAATCAGTGTTAATCAGTGGTTAAAAACACAGATTCATAGGCCAGAATCAATCCATGATGAACATTCTTCCAATATAAGATAAAAAATTAAAAACAAGGGAAATGCAGTATGGTTTTCATAAAACTAAACTTATTCAATGCAATAAATGGCCCTTTATTCTAAGATTATATGCCTTGGCGGGGGCGGGGGGATTAAATGTGCTTTTATGACTTGGTGGTAACCACAGTTTGTCACTGCGCTTTAAAAACATCCGTACCAGGCAAATTTTTAAATCTGCAACACTAAGTTCTCTGAAAATTCTATTTCTAAATTTTAAACGCAAGTAAAATCCAAAATTCTGGAACCACCTCTTTTAAACACTTTCTGGACTTTATTAATATGGACATATGGGCCAATGTGTGTACAATACTCTCTATTCTGATTTTCTTATTTTATATACATATGTCCAAGTAGAAATGATACTTACAAGACTTTTATCTTGAATTGCTATATAGTAATTCAGCATGTTAAGTGTATTACTGTTTATTCAGTCATTCCCAGAACGCTCTGTGTTGAATCTTTCACTTTACTAGTATGAACACCTTAACCCAGATTAACTTTCCTCCTCTACCCCCAATTCCATGGATTTCCTCAGAATATAGTTCCCAACAGGGAATTTACGGGTCAATGGCAATGAAGAGCTTTGTTTTATATTCAGTTCTTATTACATATCACCAGACTGTAGCAAAAAGAAAATATGCAGCACTGCCAATATTTCTTACCACCGTAACCTGCAATTATTTCTGGTAATCTGATAGATGAAGTAGTCGTGATTTCCATTTCTTGATTTGCTAAGGAGGATACACCTGTTCTTCACGATGATATCACGTCTTGAATTTTCTATATTCATCTCTCCTTGCCACTTCCAGAGATGACTTTGGGTACTGACCTTTGGGATCTCAATTCTTTATATTTTGGATAATAACCAATTAATCTTTTAAACTGTCTCACTATCTTCACCCATGCTGTGGCATTCCATTTAATATCGATTCTGTTGCCTGTGGCTGGGCTATTTTTCTTTTGTTCTTCAGATATTCCAGCACATCTGTCTTGAGGATGATGATTTTCTACCTTGCTTCAGTGGCCATAAGTTTATCTTCCCTGTACGGTTGGATTAAAAACCCTATTCCATTTTCTTCTAGTTATTTTATAAATAAATACAGTGGCATTCAAAAGCTGAGGTGCCTTTATACTTTGAGATTAATAGACTTTTAAAACTGCAGAACTTTCTGGTCAGGATGAATTTTTCTCAGTTCCCAAGTTGGACTGGTCCATATCATAAAAGGACAGATGTCACAAAACAGTCACCCTTCTTCAGTCAGGAGGGAAGCTGGGCATGAAATTTGTGAATCAAAACTTCTGCCTTCTCTTCAAGATGTCCACCACCCTGCAACCCTCAACTGCCAGTGTTTGTATATATCTCGACAAGCTCACTTACAATTAATTTTCAGCAAGGAACGTCATCACAAACAAAAGCAATCACCTGAAGAAGATACCTGGTTGTTGCCCTGGAGTACAACAACCAAACCAAAACAGCTATGGAGTTATGTCACCTAGTTATTTGTCATATAATGAAAACTCCCTGGGAAATTTCAATATTTCCCACCATTGATGGAAAATGGAGAGAAAACAATATGATAAAGCAAAAAGTCATTTACAAAGTTTAGATTATACTATAGAATTTTTACATATCTACATATGTAACTTATATATTAAAAAAAGAAGTTAATTCACCTGAAACTAATGCAACATTGTAAATCAATTATACTTCAATTTTTAAAAAATAATAAAGTAAAAAAAGAAAATGAGTATTTCTCTCTTTGGAATCTCACAAAATATAGTTTAAAAAAAAGAAGTAGGGCTTCCCTGGTGGCACAGTGGTTGAGAGTCCGCCTGCCGGTGCAGGGGAGACGGGTTCATGCCCCGGTCCGGGAGGATCCCACGTGCCGCAGAGCGGCTGGGCCCGTGGGCCATGGCTGCTGGGGCTGCGCGTCCGGAGCCTGTGCCCCGCGGCGGGAGAGGCCACAACAGTGAGAGGCCCGCGTACCGCAAAAAAAAAAAAAAAAAAAAAAGAAGTAAATTTATTGAAAGGTTAACAGTGGTTATGTGAAGGGAGGTAGGGTCATGGGTTATTCTGACCTTCTGTAGATTTCTTCTGCATTATATACGTCATACAATTAAACGTTTTTATACAGACATACCCAAAGAACATACTCTTATCCTTTTAAAAACTTGAATTCTTAAAAATGGATGTAGAACAGATCTTGGCATTATATGAAATCAAATGCTACTAAAAGTTAAGCCAGATCCCCCAACTTTTATTTGGGCCACTGCTCACTAAACACAAGCACCCCCCTCCTCCTTTTGTTTTCATAGGTACCAGGCCTCCTATCAACACTTAGAACAGTAAGTCTATCAGAGATTCGTTAGAATTAAAAGAATTTCCAAAATACCATGAACTTACTCTTCGCTTTTTTTTTTTTTAAGGTTAAAGTCTCTAAAGTACTTGCAAAAAATATATGCAATGAGGTTTACATAACAGCGACATGATGGTATTGCGGTTTTCCTGTTTTTTTTTTAAAGTCCTTATCTGTTGGATATATATTGAAACATTTACTGGCAATGATAAAATATTTAAGATTTCCTTAAAATACTCAACTCACCCCAAAGAAAGGGATGGGGGAAAATAGATGAAAAAAGAACAACAGAGGGTTGGAATTACTTAAGTTGGGTGATGGGGACCATTATTCTATTCTGCTTTGTGTACATTCAAAGTTTTTCCATAATATAGCTTTTTGAAAAGGTACCATGACAAGCGAAAAGCCATATACACATGTGCACCACAATCACTGCTCATATATCATCCAAGGTAGCGAAATTAAGCTCACAGCCAAACAGTTTTTGGGTTTGTTTTTTTTTTTTCACACCAGGGTGACTATCTCAAAGGGAGCATCCGACTCTGTACCTTTTCTTTATCAGGCAATAAAGAGTATATGCATGTGTAAATCTATATCCAAAAATGTCTTTCATATGCATCTACTGATCTGAGTCAGCAGATTTCAGATTTTCTGTCCTGGGTCAGAATTAGAACAAGATAGCCGACTGACACAGCACTACTTGGCTCGCGACATTTAGAAAATAAAACAAGCGGGCTTCCCTGGTGGCACAGTGGTTGAGAGTCCGCCTGCTGATGCAGGGGACACGGGTTCGTGCCCCGGTCCGGGAAGATCCCACATGCCACGGAGCGGCTGGGCCCGTGAGCCATGGCCGCTGAGCCTGCGCGTCCGGAGCCTGTGCTCCGCAACGGGAGAGGCCACAACAGTGAGAGGCCCATGTACCGCAAAAAAAAAAATAAAATAAAATAAAACAAGATGCATGCTGATTCAAGCCATAGCAAGACCCTATTCTGGGAGCCCCATTCTCCTGATTGACACGGAGTAAGGACTCTGCTACTTCTTTAAGAGGACAAGCTGGTGCCTACACAAGTCAGCTGCAGGGCAAAAAGCCTCAGCACTCAACACAAGTTAGAAAACTAACATGAAGATCATTTATTTTATACAATCTTTTTTTTATTTAAATTAAATTAAAATTTTTAATTAATTTTTATTGGAGTATAGTTGCTTTGCAATGTTGTGTTAGTTTCTGCCGTACAGCAAAGTGAATCAGCTATATGTATACATATATCCCCTCCTTTTGGATTTCCTTCCCATTTAGGTCACCACAGAGCATTGAGTAGAGTTCCCTATGCTGTGCAGTAGGTCCTCATTAGTTATCTATTTTATACATAGTAGTGTATGTATGTCAATCCCAATCTCCCAATTCATCCCACCCCTCCTTCCCCCCTTGGTATCCATACGTTTGTTCTCTACATTTGTGTCTCTATTTCTGCTTTGCAAATAAGTTCATCTGTACCATTTTTCTAGATTCCACATATAAGCGATATTATACAGTCTGTTCTTGGCAACAGTCGCAAAGGATGATACGAATACTAAGGACCTGGGAGCCCCAAACTGATGACCTCCCAGTGAATCAAAAGTAAAAACAAAGCATAACCCCTAAGGCACACCCAGTGGAAGGGCTTTCATGTCCACTAACATATGTGATCCTCAAATCTCCCCTGAGAGGCTGGTAGGGCCTGTGTTATTTCCATTTCATGGATGCAGAAACTTGGGTTACAAGCTTTAAGGCGACAGAGTCTTCTGCTTCCAAGGACAGTGCTCTTTTCACTGCCCCACACCTCCTTGGAGTATATATGTGATGGTGAGAGCAGGTAAGCCTTTCATAAAGTGAAGCAGAAAAGGGGAAACCAGCTTTAGGTCCACCACTTCCTGAGTTTCAAAATGCCCTCAATTATTTCCTAATTACCGTCTTTTTGTTCTTTCTCTTCTCTGCTATGAGCATGGAGGCCTTAACGAATGGCCCTTCCATCTCCTTCCGTGTTACTATGGGCTGGTGTCCTCTGCTTTCTGAGCTCTGGCAGAGGTCTCCTAAAACTCACTTAACCCAAGAAACAGAAATAATTTTTTTAATCTTTTTTTTTTCACGCGGGATCTTATTTCCCTGACCAGGTATCAACCCATGCCCCCTGCAGTGGAAGCGTGGAGCCTAACCACTGGACAGCCAGGGAATTCCCAGAAATAATTATTTTTTTAAACCAGGAGGGACTGTCATGGCCGTGTCTGGGAGGTTTGCTTCTGGTCCTCTCTCTCCATCAGTCAAGACGGTACAAAGGAAGAGAAGCTGGCAGAGCAACATCACAGCCCTCACCTCCCACAGAAGACTAAACCTAGGAGAAGAACAAGACGTACCTCTCTGACTTCATGAAGCTGGCCGGAATACTGACTCTTGGCTCTTCGGGCGGCAGCAGGCGACTTGTGATGTGTGATTGTGACCACGCCGGGGGCCCCCGCACCGAGGTGTCTCTGGCTACAGGGAGATGCAGAATTGGGTGTTCCATGGGGGAGCAAAGTGAGACTTCGGCTTCGGGAGCTTGGAGTCGTCTAGAATAAGCAACAGGCGTCAAAACTCAACAACCGACCTGCAGAACACAACCAAGTGTTGGCTTCCATTTATGTTGGACCTCTCAGGCTTTCCCCTTTGTCTTTAGAGGGATGAGGGGCTGGGGAGGTGCCCAGCACGACATGCTCTAATCCCACACTCACTCAGGCCAGAGAGACTGTCTCCATTAACTACGCTTCTAGTCTCACCTCCAGTCATGTCTCCTGCCTCAAAATATGGCCGTGGAGATCTACTCTGAGCCCCCCCAACACTGCGGGCTCTCGGGGTGCTGTGCTCCTCTTCCTAAATGCCCTCCCCTCCCGCTGGCGAAGACAGCGGTTGTGTGGAGCAACCCCTGTCTGTCTCAGCCCCTCTGTGCCCTTATTCCACTACATCGAGGTTATATTCATTGTCCAGCTAAACTTTGATTCTTTCAAACTCATCTTTATATCCCCAAGACCTGGCACATCATGATTGTTATTTATTAAGTACTTAATACATGTTTGCTGCATAAGGAAATGAATGTACCAAGTAATCCACCAATTAATCCCCATTTGTTAGTGTAGTGCTGGTATTTCATCCTATTGTAACGTATCATCCAAATAACAACTGAGTATATGATAAGGACGGCATCACAAACTTAGTGGAGATGAATTTTTCAGTAACTGGTGTTGGAATAACTGGGCAGCCAACTGAAAAACAAAGTTGGATTTACCTCTCAGATCACAGACCCCCAAATGGATCAAAGACTTAAGGGGAAAAAAAGAAAAAAAGCACTAGAATAAAACATGTGGCCTTGGGGTAGGGAATACCTAACACCTCCAAATCCAAAAGCCATAAGAGAAAAGCTCAATAAACTTGATGCCCTAAAAATTGAAAACTTCTTCATGGGAAACAAATTTTAAAAACCCACTCCCGCCACTGACAGAGCCAACCGATAAACTAGGAAAATTATTTTCTACTAGTTTCACAGACAAAAGGCTCATCATTCTAATTTGTAAATAGGAATATAATGCCTAGGAATTAAAAAGAACAACAAACTATTAAAATAGGGCAAGATATGAACAGACAATTCACAAAAAAAAGAAATATAAATGGTCCTTAAATTATATGAAAACATGTTCAACTGTACTCATACAATAAAACCACATTTAGATATACCATCTTTCACCCACTGGATTGGCAAAAATCCTAAAGTATGAGTACCCAGTCTACCGACAGGACCTTAGAGAGATGGGTTTGTGGGAGTATAAGGTGGCAGAAAGCCCGAGGAGGGCAATCTGGCAGAACCTGTCCCAGTTACAGATTCGCTTCCCCGTGATGCAGCAATGCCCTGTTTGGGAATGTCTCCTCCATACACCTGCATGCAGGTGGAACGGCATCTGTACCCTGGAGTCACCAAAGTCATATGTTTAATGGCAAAGGATGGGAAACAATGCAAACGTCCCTCCGTCCAGGACAGGTTAATAAGACATGGCACACCTTCATGATGGAACATTACCAGGACATAATAGGATCATAAGAAAGGTCTCCGTGAACTGGTCTGGAAAAAGAAATCTCTAAACTATACAGTTAAGTGAAAAAAGCAAGGTTCCTAACTGTTCTATAGTATGCAAAGTTCTGTGTCAAAATGTGGAAAATTAGTGTTTTTATCATTTGTTTATAATCATTGTTTAAAACAAAAAATACTCTAGAAGGATACACATGAAACTCAAAGTGGGCTACTTATTCATGGAGAAGCTAGGAATGAGAGAATAGGAACAGAGAGGGAGGGAGATTGTTCACTGCAGAGTTTTCATATTCTTTCATTCTGAACCATGTGAATGGATTATCGATCCAAGATTTTCTACATTCTACATAAAAACCTGTGTTCTAAATGTTTCTATACTTCATTTCAGCTTGAGAACAAAAGGCAGTTAGATGCTATGCTTGGATTCATGCTAGTTTCTCTATTTCAATTATCAAATATCTACCAAATACCTACTATGTGCCAAGGAGAATATCTGATGTGTGATGTCAAGGTGAAACATGAGATGTATGAGGCCATCTTTCACCATAGATGCTTTATAGTACTGCTGGGGATATAAGAGCACAGCCACAGAGACAGCGAGACACACACACACACACACACACACACACACACACACACACACACACACACCCTTTCTCTGGACCTGTTGTTTCTCCTCTCCCCATCCACCTCCCCCCCCCCCACACACACACAGAGTAAGGAAGGGCATGACAAGATACTAATTTGGCAATACAGCCAGAAAATGTCAAAGTGAGGAACAGAAAGATCAAGGCGAGCTGATCTCATCACAGGAGACTGTTCTGAGGGCAAAGAATTTGAAGCCTGAGTAGAATTGAGGGAGATAAAGAGACACAGGTGGCGTACAAAGCAACCCAGACAGGAAGTTCAAAGCCTCCAGCCTTGGATAACAGTCACAGGTCTAAAAATTGTTAAAAATTAATGATCCACAATTTTACAAATCTCCAAGGGGTTGGGGAGCAGGGTGGGAGCCAGGGTAGAAATCAGAATTTTGTGTTAGCCTGCAGTACCACGGTAGCTTGTAAATTTCTCTGGATGTGAACTTGGACAGAATTAATAGGAAGACAGATAAAGTCAGGAGGCAGTGTATTGCTTTTATGTCAGCTTATATACAGGTAACTGGAGAAACCTGTGGTCTAAGAATTAAGTATACCTTGATCACAATGAAATACAACAATCGTCTACTTTCAGCTTCAATCTTTTCCCTTGGAGTGAAGAGGAGGATAGAAGCTATGTCGTTAATTCTTCAAAGATGCAAATTTGCCTAAGCATTAATCTACTGAAATACATTTTGTTTTTCTGGTTTGTTTTGTTTTCATTTTCACCAAGAACTTTATTGAACAACGTATTCACCCTTTGTTCCAATCTGAAATACACTTTGATTGTTTGGGAGCCTTATTCCAAGCCAAGAAAAGGCAGATTTTTTCACTGGGCTTTGAAGCCAGATAGCCAGGTTTCACCCACACCCCCAGCTCTACCAGGTTCTAGCTATGTGACCTCAACTGAGTTAAGCTTTCTTATTAAGCATCAATTTCCTAATCTTTAAAAAAGGAATCATAATACTGACCCTTAAGTGCCATCATGAGGATTAAAGTAGATCATGCACAAAAAATGCTTAGCACAGTGCCTCCCGTGCAGGAGCCGCATGGCCAAAGTTTGTTTCTTCCCTTATAGCCCTTAAAACTTGATCGATGAAGGCATTACTGATTTTTTAAATGTTAAGAAGTCGCTTAGCACAAAATTGTAAGCAGTCACTGACCTGCTCCTTATTTTCTATAGGGTCAAAGTCGTGATGAAGCCCAAAATGTAATTAAATAATTACTGGAGAACCTACATGGTCAGCAAGACTGTAGGGGGAACCACACTTCTAAATTCTGAGCAGAATGAGAACCCATCAGAAATCAGAAAGGAAGACCTCTCTGGTAAGGGGAGCCTTTGAAACCTGAAGGACTATCACGTAAACGACAAGGAAATTCACCCAGGAGCCAAAGGATTCTGCTGTGGATGTCTAAACCCCACGCTCATTACTTAACGGCTGTCACTTCAATTCACAAGCAGTAAATCTGAGTCGAAAAACCTTTAATTTCCCATTCACTGTATGTTTCTTGTGGTTTAATTCACACTCATGTCTCCTCTCAGGGCAAATATGAGCAAACAAAGTCTCTCTCGGTAAATCCCGTAGGTCATCAGGCACCCTGAGGAAAAGGCAGAAAAGGCAGCAAACCGCAACCACTACAAACAAGCGGCTCTTTCCAAAAGGTGGCCTGTCGAAAATGTCCAGGTTGTGTTTGAAAATTACACGAGGGGGACTTCCCTGGTGGTCCAGTGGTTAGGAATCGGTCTTGCAATGCAGGGGACACCGGTTCGATCCCTGGTCGGGGAACTGAGATCCCACATGCTGCCACTAGTGGCCCCCGCTAAGCCCACGCTCCACAACTACTGAGCCCATGCTCCTCAACTAGAGAGAAACCTGCGCACAGCAACGAAGAGCCCGCGTGCCACAACTAAGACCCGACGCAGCCAAGATATATAATTAATTAATTTAAAAAAGAAAATTACACTTAGGGAATTCCCTGGGCGGTTCAGTAGTTAGGACTCGGCGCTTTCACTGCCAAGGGCGTGGGTTCAGTCCCTGGTTGGGGAACTAAGATCCTGCAAGCTGCGTGGCACGGCTATATTGAAAAAAATGAAAATTACACTTAGATGTCATACACACACCTCTCTGCTACTAATTTAAAACAAAATATTATCAAAGTTTGAAGAACAACGTGTCAAGGTTTTGCTCCAAATATTGACTTCAAGGGAGCAACTAGAAATGCCAAGTGTGCCACATCTGCAGAAAATTCTGAGGCAAGAGTAATGGCTCCTACCTGGGAGTGAGATCCACTCTTTACTTAGGAGAGTCACCCCCTGTGTCCCCTCCCTCAGCAAGTAGCAGTAGATAAGTGGGGTTCCTGCCTGACAAATGGGGTGAGCCAAAGAAGAGAACAGGTAGCAGGTAAGACACAGCACAGATGCTCAGACCCCACCCAGGATTCCACCTGTAATCAGGTGTTATATTTACCAACCTCTTGGTTTTTCCCTACTTTCTTCCTTGGATTTCTACGTTTCCCAAGGTTTCAAGGCAGGGACACACAGACGTCCTTTTTGTATTTACTGGCCCAAACTGGCATAAAGGAAAGGTGTGACTGGAAAGGGAGAAGCAGCACTAGCTAGAAAGAATATTTCCAGCAGGGAAACCAAGCAACAAGCCGGAGAGAGAGAGTCTAGTCTGGGAAGCTTAGAAGAGAATCACAGGATGAGCAGCAAGAGGACCTAGTCCCACAGGACAGTGTGGGTGAGTGGTTAAGACCACGGTTTCTCAAGTTGAGGGTCTGGGTTCAAATCTGCGCTCTGCCACTCATGAGCTGTGCGGCCTAGTAAAGTAACGTGGTGTTTTAATTTCTAAAATGTTAATATTACCTCATGGGTTGTTGGAGAGTAACATGAAAAGACAGAGGTAAAGCACATGCCATATAGGAAGCATGCAATAAATGTCATCATTATCATTCAAAAATTAAGAAAAATGAGGCCTTTGGGTACTGAGTAGGTGAATGATTGTTAAGTGGGCCCAGAGTCAAGTATATGGATTTAAAGGTTGTTTTCATCCAAGTGCCTTAAGCAGACATAGCCTTACCTTAACTTCCTTAACTTACAAAAAAAAAAAAAAGGTAAATTAAGAGTAATCATCCTAATTACTAAAAAAGTTTGCTTCAGAGAAAAAAGTACAAAGTACATTTACTGTGATTGCACGTTTTTGAAAACCTATCTGTTGTAGAACACGAAGTGACTGTAGATTGCTCCAATGATGCATGGGTACCAAAAGCAAAGAATTAGTATAAATAAGTAATGAGCTATTTCCCATTAGGATTTTAGAACAAACAAACCCTCAAACTGCAAAGATCATCAGCTGGTCATAAAAACGTCTTAAAACTTGTATCAGAAATTTATAATTAAGCTTGCTGCAGCTGAAATTAAAAAGCTGAAAAGGAGTAGGGGAGGGGAATATCTTAAATATACATTCATGGCAACTGTTTCTGTAGAAAATTTTTCTGATGGGAAAAATTGCTGAGAGTCAATTATAACAGCCTTCAAATGCCATTTAATTTTGGTGCATATTTTCCTCACTTCCTTGAATTCTTTCACAGCAACGGGAAAAAAGACACTATATTTCAGAATAAAATAGCCCAGGGGAGGCAGAAAAATCAAACCGGCCTGGTTAAGTTTTGTGAAAAATAAATTCAACTGACTAAAACCATTTCATCACATTCCTTCTCTCTCCTCTAAAAAAACAAATTAATGTGCCATTTCTAAATACGTGAAAGCTAATCATAAAAATTGTGGTTTATTCCTTTTCTTCCAAAAGGAAACATACCTCAAAATCAACCAAAAGGGAAAAGCATAACAGTTTTTTAAATATTACATTCAGGGCCTCAAAATTATTCAGACTTTTGTTTTCTTGGCAGTCAACATCTCAATAAAACGTGGAGTTTTTTTTTTTCTTAATGTGGAGTGTTTTTAAAATGAATCTATCCTACTATTTTGCTTAATAGTTTCATATGAACCTTTTCATTAGCCCTGCTTTTTATTTGTTTGCTTTTGCTTTTGTTTTTTTTTTCTGCGGTACGCGGGCTTCTCACTGTTGTGGCCTCTCCCGTTGTGGAGCACAGGCTCCAGACGCGCAGGCCCAGCGGCGGCCATGGCTCATGGGCCCAGCCGCTCCGTGGCACGTGGGATCTTCCCGGACCGGGGCACGAACCCATGTCCCCTGCATCGGGAGGCGGACTCTCAACCACTGCGCCACCAGGGAAGCCCTGCTTTTGCTTTTTAATATTCTGTTACCTCAGCTTAAAACTTGGACATTTTCCAAGTTCATTGCCATGATTAACTTCCCAAAATTATACTCAGCTCTCTCTACTTTTCCAAATTCCTGTCCTCTTACAGAAATAGTTTCAACTCTAAGTTACCAAGCCTAGGAAATTTCTTCCATTGTTATATGTGAATCTTGAATACATCTTAAACACTTTCCACTAACTTTATACCAAGATTCTGTTAAAATACACACAAACAAATGCATACAAACATGTCTGCAAAGGAAAAATTGTGGTTTTCCCCAGAGAGGAAGGCTCTAGCTTGCTTCTAAACATATCATCCTGATTATATATGCAAATGCTAGATCTCTGAAAAATCAGGGCAAGCAAAATGCATATATTTCCATTTTATGCAAATAGAGGGATAGAAATCTTGACATTTTCAGCTTGCCTGTTCTCCCAACATTTTCATCCACCAAATAAATTCTGCTGACTCTTCTCTAACAGTTAATCCAATTGCTCCAGAATCCCTAACCCATACTCTGGCCCAGCCTCTGTCCAGGTCAAGGTGAAGGTCCCAAAAGGGCTGAAAGGGACTTCCCTGGTGGTCCAGTGGTTAAGACTCTGTGCTTCCACTGCAGGGTGCACAGGTTTGATCCCTGGTCGGGGACTAAGATCCTGCATGCCCCATGGCAAGGCCAAAAACAAAAAACAGAAAACAACTGGGCTGAAAGCATTGGTCTCATGCACTTGGCACATCACACACTACTATTTTTTCCCACTTCCCCCAGCTTCCACCATCTTGCAGATCCACCTAGAAGTGGTCATGTGCAATTTTAAAACCTTCCACACACCCACCCTCTCACCTCCTGCACCTTCTATCCACATCCTTTACTTGGGACCTTGTGATTCCACGTACCAAGACTCCTTTTCTATGCTTTATTCTGAAAGTGTGAAGGTTCCCTCTTTCGATTGTCCAGGCCCCATTCTCTCCAATCCTCCTGCTGTGGAATTACAGAATTTTAGAGCTAGAAGAAATCTCGAGTCTAGTCCTCCCACTTTATAGATCTAAAAACTACAGCCTCAAAAAGATAAAGTGAAATATACCAAAAGAGGAGCCAATTACGAGCCTCCTTCAAGATTTAACTAAAAAAGCCTGACAAGAGACTCAGGCCCTCCAGCTGGTCCTTCTCAATTAAATGAGGACTTAGTCATTGAAACAGTGTCTGACACAAGGTTGACATTAAAACATTTAATAGAAATGATGAAAGCTGATACCAGTTTATCCATTTTCACCTTTCCTCTTGCACATTCACCTATTGTAAAAATACACATGCAACACTCCTTTGAAAGCAGGATAACTGTGTACTATATTCTCTTAGAACTGCAGATCCTCAAAGAAAGTCATTTTATTTTATATATGTTGTTTATAAATAACATGAAACAAAGACTTTTTAATGCTGAATAGCTGTTTCAATAGGAAAAAAACAACTCTGAAAACAAGGACTAGAAAGAAGTTAATTTAACTTAGTTATGTCAGAGCAACCACCAAAAACCCAGAACAACCACCAAAACCCTAGAGCAACCTCCAGATTTAATATAGAAATTTTAGTTTCACTGCTTTTAGTTTTAGAAACAAGATAAGGATTCCAATATCATCACTGTTTAACATAGTACTAGAGGCACTAGCCAACAAAATAGGAACAAAAAAGAAAAAGAGGTAGAAGGATAAGAAGCAACAAAAATGGCATTGACTGTAGGTGTGACCATTTTACAAAAAAATAAAAAGCAAGCACACTAGTGAGTCCAACAAAGTTGCCAGATATATGATGAACTTAGAAAGGGCAACAGCCTTCCTCTGTATCAGCAATAACCAACTAGAAAATACAGTAGAAAATAGGATATTCAAAATAACAATAAAACTATGATGTACAGGTATTAATCCAATAAGGAATACATAAGACTTTTGTGGAGAAGAGTTTTTTTAAATCTGTGAAAATAAATCAATGAGGAATTGAGAAGATGAAGACACACCCAGGTGAATGAATTGGACAACTTATTATAAAATGTCATTTCTCCCGAATTATTATATAATTGCTCTAATAAAAATTCCAGTAGTGGGGGGCTTCCCTGGTGGCGCAGTGGTTGAGAGTCCGCCTGCCGATGCAGGGGACACGGGTTCGTGCTCCGGTCTGGGAAGATCCCACCTGCCACAGAGCAGCTAGGCCCGTGAGCCATGGTCGCTGAGCCTGCGCGTCCGGAGCCTGTGCTCCACAACGGGAGAGGCCACAACAGTGAGAGACCCGCGTACCTCAAAAAAAAAAAAAAAAAAAAAAATTCCAGTAGGATTTTTTGAGCAACTCAACAAATTTATTACAATATATAAATAGAAGAATAAAGGTCTGTGAAGAGCCAAGTTAATTCAGAAAAAGGAGAGGGGCTCACCCTCCCACCAGATACAAATACTAACAAACAACAAAGCCACGATGACTATATGGTATTCATGCAGAAACTAGCAATTGGACTAAAAACTAGAAAAGAGGGTGTGAGAACATGTTAAGTATATATGAGAACTTGGTATATTACAGAGGCGGCACCATAAACCAGTGGAGAGAAAAAATGCTATTGGGAAAAGCAAAAATATTGCTGGCTTTCTGTCTTACGGGATATACAAAGGCAAAAATCTAAATGTAAACAGTAAAACTACAAGCTAACAAAAGAAAAGGTAGGAGAAAAGTTATGTAACATATAGAAAAGCATTTCTTAACCAAGACCAAAAGTGTAAACCACAAGTTGAACAATTTGATGGATTTGACTACATTGTAAGTAAGAGTTTCTATTCAACAAGGACACTGTAGACAAAAATCACAAGTGTGTAGAGTCTGGGAGAAGACAGATTAATATCTAGACTATAAAAGGAGCTCCTAGAAAAAGAAGTCAGAAAACACAGCAAAAAATATGGGCAAAGGATAGAATAGGCAATTTACAGGAGATTTACGAATGGCTAATAATATATCAAGGTAATCAGAGAAATACAAATTACAATCACCAGGAGATAGTATACCCACCAGATTTGCCAAAATTAAAGAGTAAAACAACCCCAAATAATGGCAAGGATGCAAAGATACTGGAACCCCTTGCATTGCTAGTGAGAGGGTAGACTGGGGCAGCCATTTTAGTAGCAGTAAAGCAGAATTTAGTGAAAATATATACGTATGTTCCCTATGAACCTCAAACTTTCTGCTGGGCAGGTACCCAACAAATATGCTCCCAGTCACATGTATACAGAGGGAGAGATACAAGGATGCTCCCAGGTGATGAAGGTGGGGAGTTTGAGGCAATGTAGGTGTACAGCAGTAAGAGTCTGTATAAATAAAAAGCAGACTCTTCCTTCATACAATAATACACATGCATCAAGTAGAAGTCATGACTTAGAGGTATGTAGAGCAACACTGATAAAGCATACTGCTGAGTTAGAAAAGTTTAAGAAGAAAATGATAAGACCAGCAGGACAATACCACTTAGGTAAGTTCAAAACGCATACAACAAGGCAAACAAAGACACATACGTATGCCAGGAATTAATGCTGACTGGGGAATGGGAGCCAGGAAAAAAGAAAAATAATTATAAGAGTTTCTTAAAAAAATTTTTAAGAGAAGGACTTGTTTGGACTGATGAGTTTACCATGATCCTGTAATGATGGTTATAACTTTAATTACAAGTATATTTATAATAGTTAACACTTACATGACACCCACTATGTACCATGAACTGTTTTAAGTATTATATACACACCTTAAATCATTTTTATAATTTATAATAAAAGATGTAATAAATCTTTAAATAATGTAAGTCTTTAAAATAAAAATTTATAATAAATCTGTATGATACCATGAGGTAGATCTATTGTTTCCATTTCAGAAATAAGACACAGAAAGATTCTGCATCTTTCCTTGGGTCACACAGCTAGTAAACAATGGAGCTGGGAGTCAAGTCCAAGCGAGCTGCCTCCGTGGCCCATTACATTGCACTTGCTAGAGTGATTCACCCACTCTCTTCAACTGAGGTCTGAAAAAGTCACCACAACTCTTTATAACCATAACTAATAGCTTAATTAGCATTTGGAGGGAAAAAAATCCTTTATAATATCAAAGCCCCGTAAGCGTGCCAGTTCTCAAATACTCAAACAATAAGCTCTTTAAGGTGAAAATACATGGATTTAAATTTTTTTAATCAATCATCCATAATAATAGGGGCAATGGTATCAAGAATAAAATGCAGCTCACACCCCTCGAAGCACTTAGTGTGTTTTACCCATGGGTGGTCTGTCCATGATTCACTGTCCTCCCTAGACTGTGACCTCCCCCAGGCGAGGGACTGTATCCAGCCACTGCGTACCCTGTGGAATCTGACACAGGCCTCACCTGGCAAGTGGTACGAATGCAGTAAATGAGAGCAACGAATCCCCCCAACCTCAGTTTTAACTGCTGGTTACACTACTGCTCCCTCCCTGGAAACCTAATTTTTAAAATACCAACAATGACTCAAAGGAAAGGGAGATATCCCTCTCCTTTTCCAAGAGGCAGAAGAGTCTGGAAAAGGCACACCACCCCCACTTAATTATATCCAAGCCCGAAATGTTCAAAAAGCAACCTGGTACAGTTTCAACCAACACACATACCTGCGAGATCCAACAGGTATTTACTGAGCACCTACTATGTGCCCGGCACCGCTCTAGGCAATAGAGATACAACAGTGAACTAAACAGACAAGTATACCTGTCCTTATGGAAGTGGCATTCTGGGAAGGCAAAGAGACAGATAGACTTAAAATATAAAGTGTTTTAGATAATATATAATAATCTAAAGCAGGAATAATAGACAAAAGTAATACAAAGCAGGGATAGACAAAAGTAGGAGGGCTTACCAATTTTAGATAGGTGGCCAGGGAAGCCCTCATGAGAAGGTGACATTTGATTTAAAGACCTGAGTGAAGCAAAGGAGTGAGCCATGCTCTGACAACGGGGGAACAGCATTCTAGGTAGAAACTCAACAGGTGCAAAGGTCCTGGGATAGGAGTCCACCTGGCACATTTGAGCAAGGAGGACAGCATGGCCGGGGTGAAATGAGCAAGGTACAGAGCAGTAAGAGATGAGGTCAGAGAGGTAACGACTGGAAAGATGAGCTCCTGAATTAGACATTACAGACAATGGCCAGGCAAGCCAGAGTACCTGGTATAACCTGGGGCTGATTCCGATGCTCAGAAAGATGAGCAAATGAGAACAATGGGTTCCAGCAAGCTTTCCTCCTCAGGGCCATATTCAGGCATTAACTTGTTATTTGCATACAATTTAGATATGTCTACATAGCACAGATCATCTCTACTGGATCATTTTCATGGTTAAATTGTACTGCCCTGCAGATGGGCACTTCACGATTTATTCCCTTCCCTATTTCCTCTCACATCTCAATATCATCGAACTAGAAGATACTTTATGCCAGAAATGAATCACAGAACAAAAGGAGACTGCACGCCAAGGGATTCTATAAATGATCACTCCATAACATGGCAGAAAGGGGGCTCTTATTTTACGTTTAAACTTCCATCACTTACCAGTGGGGTCAACACAGCCACAGGGATGGAAAGTCCAGTGCAATTCTAAGACAGAACATTTTAAGAAGCAAATGTGATTTTCCCACAATCCATAACTCATCTCTGACAGATGCACTCCTATCTACTTAGAGATCATTATCTCCTCCCCAAATGCTCAGGCACAAAAGCAGGAAGCGCAAAAGGGCAACTCTTACTTGTGTTTCAAGATGCTTTCCACAGAAAAAAAATTAAATCACACCACTGTCAACATGCCTCAGCTGCATGCAGAATCCTACAGGATCCGTGGAATAAATCCCACTTGAAATGACTTATTTCAAGTTGAAATGACTTATTTCAAGTTTCATATTACTGATGAAGTTAAGACAGAAATGCAGGACTTGCTAATAACTCAGGGAATCTGGGTAAATAACAACTTACCAACCCACATGGTGGGAGGTGGGGTGGTAGCAACAGGAAGCTGCAATTTTCCTAAAATTTTATATCTGACCAGAACCTTCGAAGCTATTGATATCTGCCCTCCTCTTTCCTGCTGGACTTGTTCTCTGCATGTAACACACACAGGTAGGTATTCTGCACCTATGTAACCCCTCCCTAATTCTCCCTAAGGCACTTCTTGCTGAAGAGAAACAAACCACAGGTTCATAAGCTTATGCTAAAACTAAGCTAAGCTTATTTTTAAAACACTGAGGAATTTATCTGTGTCTAGGATTTCTAACAATCCAGACACAAGACTTGACAAGTATACAGAGCCAACAAGATTTTTTTTTTCCCCTACAACTGATTTCTGGACCGCAAAGGAAAGAACCTGACTCACTCTCAGATCTCTCAATTTTTAGCCAAGAATTTAAGACGGGAGTCATTAGAAGTATAAGTGGCTTAAGGACTAGGCCCTGTCATTCCAATCACTGAAATTTGCAGAAGCTGGCCCAGCAAATGAGTATCTGGCAGAGCAAAAAAGCCCGTAGGACTCCCAGTGGGTGCCAGTAATTTCCACGCAGAAAGTCTGCGGATGGAGTCATTAGAAACAGCCCAGAAAAGCTTGTAAGTGACCAGCCCGAAGCCCATCTTTTTCTCACCCCAAGAAATGTAAACAGGAGGCCAGCTGTAAATGTCATATTATACGTGAGGATTTTTGCAATGTCCAGCCTTAGGGTATCAGGTAGCAGAGTTAGAAAAGCTCTAGTGGATGTTCTCAATGTCCTCAATTTAACCAAGTAATCGGATTTCCCACCACTTTCCATTCCTTCCATCCACCGTCCAGCACAGCGGGTAAAGCCTGCTCATGGCGCACAGTCCACCACCCACCCCCGCAGTGATGCCTGCACACTTTCGCCCACCAGCGGAGCTGGGGGTCCACAAGGAGCCACGTGGATTTAGTCCCTACTCTGTTGATGTTGGTGTACGCATTACTTTAACGGCCTGACTTACATAGTACACTGACAAAATATAACTACGAAAAATAATTCCAATGTATTGAGGCAGGAGATAGGTGGGCTCCAGGTTAGGCATTTACAACTGGCCTCCTGTTTACATTTTTTGGGGTGAGAAAAAGATGGGCTTCAGTCTGGACACTTACAACTAGCCTCCTGTTTGCATTTCCTGAGACAGGAGATAGGTGGGCTCCAGGTTAGACATTTACAATCAGCCTCCTGTTTGCACTGCGAAACAGAAATAACAACAGAAGCAGGGTAAATAGCTGGACTTTGTCTCCTGTGGACACTTTAAGATAACAGTCATGGCAAGGACAGAGAGGGGCTAAACCCTGTCTGAGTAAAACATCAAGAGGTCACATACTTCCCATCCTTAGGGTCAAGGGAGACACTGCACATGTGCAGAAAGCCTCCTTGGGGGTCAAAAAGGAGGGGGCGCCACCCCATAATAGGTGATGCCAAGGCCCCCCATAGGCCTCTGGGCTGGAATCCATCTTGGAAAAAAGTTGCACACGCATGTCGGGGAGGGTCCTAGGGCAGGTCACGTGTGGAAAAAGAAACCAGATAATTGGCCAAAGGTAAACAAAGACCCAGAAGAACTGCCCTATATAAATGATTTAACTGCCTCTTCACTGCACTCCTGATTAGGGGGGGATGCCCACACCCTTTCTCTCCCAGTGTGTATCTCTGCCTTGCTTCTGTCTTAATTGAAACTGTTTCTCTGTGTGCTCCCCCACTTGTTGTGCTCTGTTTCTAATAATAAACTTTGTACCTGTTTTTACAGTTTCTCCCTCCTTGAGAAATGCATTTTTCAATGGAGGCAAGAGCCAGGGGAAATTTGCTTCTAGCCTCCAGCCCTTGCTGGTCTAGTGGCTAGGATTTCTGGTTTTCATCCAGGCTACCCAGATTCAATTGCTGGGAAGGGAACTAAGATCTCACTTCAAGCCACCGCACACTGCTGCCTCTCCAAGATCAGTGTGATGAATTCTTTATGAAATCATAAAGTCTCTATGAAACTAAGCTGGATGACTTGGAAAATGTCAATAAAAGTTGAGTTGCTAAAAACTGCTGTTCAATTAGGTGGGGTCATGATAACTGTAAAAGACTAGAAACCATTTCGAAAAATCTAGAAGGATTCTGTAACCAGTTTGTCCTGTTCTTTAAAGAAACCAGAACAGAAGATTATAGGTGATACATTACAGATATGCTTTCTACAGGGGAGAAGATGCAGACTTTCCACCAGTAAACCCATGCTTGGTGAAAGGGCCTTGCACCTACATCTAAAGACTGGTGAGGGAGGGAGAACAATCAAGATGGTGGAGTAGTAGAACCTGAAGCTCATTCCCTCCCACAGAGACTGGTGAGTGAGGATTTTAAGTTAAAATGACATACGTGCTTAAGATTATGATTCCTAGCTTTAGCCAACTGGTTTCGGTGGGGTTTTTTTGATACTGTAAATTAAATGTTTATTTTAATTGAGGGATAGTTAATTTACATTGTGTTACTTTCAAGTGTATAGTAAAGTGATTCAGTTATATATAAATATATTATATGTATTCTTTTTCTGATTCTTTTTCCTTATAGATTATTACAAGATACTGAGTATACCTCCCTGTGCTACACTGCAGGTCCTTGGTGGTTATCTATTTTATATTTAGTAGTGTGTATATAATAATCCCAAACTCCTATTTTATCCCACCAACCCTTTCTCCTTTGGTAACCATAAGTTGGTTTTCGCAGTCTGTGAGTCTATTTTTATTTCATAAATAAGTTCATTTGTGTCATTTTTTAGATTCCACTGATAAGTGACATCATATGATATTTGTCTTTCTCTTTCTGACTTATTTCACTCAGTATGATCATCTCTAGGTCCATCCATGTTGCTGCAAATGGCATTATTTCATTCTTTTTTATGGCTGAGTAGCATTCCATCGTATATATGTACCACATCTTCTTTATCCATTCATCTATCGATGGACATTTAGGTTGCTTCCATGTTTTGGCTATTGTCAACAGTGCTGCAATGAACACTGGGGTGCAGATGTCTTCTCAAATTATAGTTTTCTCCAGATGTATGCCCAGGAGTGGGATTGCAGGATCATATGGTAACTTTATTTTTAGTTTTTAAGAAACTTCCATACTGTTCTCCATAGTTAGCCAACTGATTTTTATCAAGGGACAGTGTCTCCAAATCATCAGCTAAGAGAACTTCTCCTGGAGTGTCAGCCCTGGAGTGAAACCCTGCTCTCCAATGAGTGAGCTGCAAGATAGCAGTTTCCATGAATTCACCAGCGCAAATACTGGCTCGGCCAAGAGCTTCTGGGCTCATCACAGCGGAGGTGGTATTGGCTCCAGGTTTCTATACCTGGGCAGGTCAGTTGTATGTTAATACTCAGGGGACAGGGAGGAAGATGGCCTGATCCTCACAGGAAATGTGGATGCAAAGCTGTTGGGTGTTACAGACACACAATAGGTCCTTCTAGGACTCAAAATGCTTCTGAGCTAATATGTCACTGTTACAACAGACTCGAGGGCACATGAAGGGGAAAGTTAAACTCTGATCGCTCCCTGCATGATAATACTCGAGAGATTTTTCCTCATTCCTTACTGTCTCCAGAGACTCCACTACCTGTTGAAGAGTCCAAATCACTCATTTTTTAAAAGACGGTTTTGTCTTGTATTAAAATCTAATTGGATTCCTACAGTTTTAACAGACTTAGTGACTTTAACAGATCAACTGGCTTAATTCCACCAAAATGAATAATAGAGGAGAAAAAAGAGGTTAAGGGCACTGGGAAAAATACATGACCTTCACTTGGAACCTGGCTGAGAAAATCCCCTATGATCAGATACCATCAATTCTGGATATTCCTGAAGCTTTGAAAGACAAAGAAGCAGTGGCGACCAAAAGAGAGACAGGGGATGTGGAAGTGACACGTGTCAGATACAGGTGTGTCCTGCCTTACATCCTCCCAGCCCACCTTTCGATTCCAGCAGTTTCTGAGGCGACCAGCTGTGCACAGATGTTAGTACCAGCCTTGGCTGCACTATTTAAAACCTCCTACTTTCTGACCTGGGGCTGTTCTATGGGAGCCAATTCAAAAAGTCAAGGGGAACGAACTTTCAAGAGGTACAGGTACCTGTCCTGACAGGTTCAAGAGCAAACTTGGAAGTACAAGAGAGAATTAACACGCCCATGGGGCAACCCTTGATCAGTGGGTTGGCAGCCAGTGGATAAATAATCCCATCTTCCGGACCTGGGGTAGAGAATTCTGAAGCACATTCCTACAAGGGCGACGGTGATTCTGCTTTAATCGCCCACGGCGGTAACCAGCACAAAAACCTGCCCTTTTGGTTGCCTTTGTCAATTTCCATATTTCCCTCTTGCTGGTCTCCCTAACTCCAAAATCCTGCACCCAAGCCTTCTCAGGCTCTGCCCTCTGGGAGAATCCACCTAAAACAATAGGTACTACGCACTGTTACACAGGGTGCCAGACAGTAGCCAAAATGGTACACTTGCTTTAATCTGTCATCAGAGCTATTTGCTGGTCCCTCCTCTTTTCTTTTCCATCCAGATTCACTCTTCTAGGCTGAAGTTCCATAAGCATGATGTCAAATTTCATTTCCTCCTCAAATCTTTCAAGAGTCCTATCGAGGAATAGAGAGAGAAATTTCCAGACAAGGGCCCGATCTAGACACTGCGAATAGAACATAACTGATTAAAAAGTTCACGGCGGGGTATCTCCAGGACATGGGGAGTCACACATCTAATGGTCCACAGTCGCCGGCAGCCCTGGACCCTCAGATCTGAGCCAAACAAAGAAGGCAGCCCCTCTCTGAGGCAATGACAGGGACTCTAGAGTCTGGGGCTATGGAACTAAGATCCGCTGACAGGCAGAGCAGTAAGAGGCTGTTTTACCCCATGAGCAGTTGTGACAAGAGCAATGAGATTCCGTCTTCTATTTCACACCATACACAGAAGATGCTGAACTAGGATTCCTGTAACAAAGCAGCAATCACCCTCTATTGGGCAAAAGAGGCTGCATGTATTATCTTTGGGATTGCAACCCAAATCAATATAAAGCAGAGCAGTGCTATGCAGGCAGCAAAATGTGTGGGTTCCATCAGAGAGCTGCCAGGGTCTACGTGGTCTGCCTCAATCTAGGTGTTTTACAACCTAGGGAGTGAGGAGTTAAGATCAGTGCCTCACCCAGAAGAACTGCAAACAGGTACTCAAACAAATACACATCCACGTCCACAAACATTCCCAGCAGCACTATTCACAAGAGCCAAAAGGTAGAAACAACTCAAATCTCCATCCACCGATGAATGGACAAATTACAGCATAACATACAATGGAATATTATTCAGCCATAAAGAGAAATGATCAGATGTGCTACAATGTGGTTGAACCTCAAAAACATGATGCTGGATGAAAGAAGTCAGACGCCAAAAGTCACCTATTGTATGATTCCACTTGTAAGAACTACCCAAAACAGGTAAAACCGTAGAACAGAAAGCAGATTGGTGGTTTCCAGGGGCTCGGGGAAGTAAGTGTTTCAGGAGTTTATTTTGGGGTGATGAAAATGTTCTGGAACAAGATGGAAGATGGAAGTGGTGGATGCACAGCATTGTGGAAGTACTAAATGTCACCAAATTGTCCATTTTGAAATGGTTACTTTAGGGACTTCCCTGGCAGTCAAGTGGTTAAGACTCCGCACTTCCAATGCAGGGGCCGCGGGTTCGATCCCTGGTTGGGGAACTAAGATCCCACATGCCTCGAGGCATGGCCAAAAACATAAAATTAAAAAAATAAAATAAAGTGGTTATTTTATGATATTTGAATTTCACCTCAGTTTTTAAAAAATGAAGGAAAAAAAAAGGATTAATGCCTTAAGAATCAGAGAACCCTCCACAGACAATTCTAACATAATCTGTGTCTGTCAGCCTCTCCCCACGTCCTCCTACACATCCTGAAAGCGATTCTTCTCTTTTTTCCATGTATATGGAACTTTATTTTATTATAAGGCTGGTCTTATTTCCCCTTAATGCAGGCAGAACTATACACCCAGGGCCACTGGCTAAAAACTGGGAGGCATTTCTAAACAACAGCTCAAGTTTTCTTAGTAAAATAGGAAGTCAGTCAACCAACACAGGAGTAAAAAACTATTTGCACAAACTATCACAAATTGTTAACAGCGGAAGTTCTACAGTGGTGAGACCACGTTGTTCTTTCTTCTATTTTCCAAAGTTTGTCACATCCTGTTACATTACTTCTATAATCGAAAAAGTTAAACTAACAAATAAATTATATCATTCTGGAATTGCCTTCTTAGGTAGACTGTATTACACACAGAGCAGAACTCAGTAGGACGCAGTTCTCACTTCACCCAGAGATGCTGCCAGGCCCACACAATCACTCCCTCAAGTCCAGATGTGAAATTCTCTACTGGTCCAGGTGCCCCAGAAAGAGGGAGGTGTGGGCAAACCTCTGTCAGTGCCGCAGGCAGGCTCTCTCAGTCCCATTGTTGCCCCATTTACAGTTTGCATGGCTCATCCGAGCATCACTTATTGACTTCGAGAAGGATCCTGCACACCTGAGGTCAAGGCCTTGGGAAGATGAGATGTGCCCCTTGCAGAGGGCAAATCTGAGGCCACTGAACAATGATACAGTGAGAAATGGCTGTTTTTAAAATCCTACTTGAAACAATTCCTCTAATGCTCGTGGCTAAATATAAACATCCTGCTCTCTCACCTTCCTCGGGGCAAATCTCAATGCTTTTTCCCAATCACCCTTCTTCCTGCAGCTTCTGATGCCACTGAGCACTCCCACCTTTCAAAGCCTCGGGGATGATGAACCCTCCCCAGGCCCCTCCTGCATCTGCGGCAGGGCACATGTCGTCTTTCTCACCAAAGTCTTCTAGTTATCTTCCACCACCCAGCTGTGGGTGAACCCTGAGGGCCAATCCGCAGTCCTATGCATGTACCTTTGTCCACAAAGGGCTTTTTCTCACTGTGTCTTCAATTGCTGCCTTTTCTCAGAGGAATTACAAATGCTCACTGTCAGCCCTCAAGCTACAGATTTCCAATCATCTATAAAATGCCCTCCCTTGAACTTATTTACAAAACAGGAACAGAGTCACAGATGTAGAAAACAAACTTATGGTTACCACGGGGGAAAGGAGGCGGGGTAGGGATAAATTGGGAGATTGGGACTGACATATACACACTACTGTATATAAAATAGAGAACCAACAAGGACCCACTGTATAGCACAGGGAATTCTACTCAATACTCTGTAATGACCTATATGGGAAAAGAATCTAAGGAAGAGTGGATATGTGGATATGTATAACTGATTCGCTTTGCTGTACAGCAGAAACTAACACAACATTGTAAATCAACTATACTCCAATAAAGATTAATTTTTTAAAAATGCCTTCACTCAAAGGACCCCCTCCCTGCCCCATTTCCACCCCCACCCCTATTTTTAAGATTTTTTTGATGTGGACCATTTTAAAAGTCTTTTTATTGAATTTGTTACAATATTGCTTCTGTTTATGTTTTGGTTTTCTGGCCACGAGGCATGTGGGATCTTTGCTTCCCAACGAGGGGATCGAACCCTCATCCTCTACATTGGAAGGGGAAGTCTTAACCACTGGACTACTAGGGAAGTACTCCCCCGCTCAGTGCCCCCCGCTTTCTTATTACATCATCTGCCCACAGGCTGGCTTCTCCCGGCCCAAACCCCACTCACAAGTCATTCTAAATCCTCCCCACTCTATTTCTCACACTCTGGTAACCATTCCTGTCTAGTTTTCCCTGTTCAGAGCTGACCATTCCTGTCCCACTCCCGGCCACCACCCCAGTCCACGTCCGTGCTGGCCACCAAAGAAGTCCTCCAAAGGGGTGATCAGAATTGGGCTTCTCCCACACGGAACTGTGCACATTCTGAGATAACAAAACTGTGTCCAGTCAGGAAAGTGGAAATCTCTCAGGGGAAATTTTATGTGGAAAACTGGTTAAACACAGGATGGAAGAACAGAAAGAACCACCAAGGAAGGGTGAGGCCTCCTGGAGGTCCGTGTAATCTCTAGGTTACCTCTAGGGCTGAAGGGATCCTGGGGAGAGGGGTGGAAGCAGCACCCGGAAGGGGCCGGACTTGGTGGGTGGGGCTGGCCGGGGCCCACGCCCACCTCAGGCGGAGGGAAACGGACAGCCACGCCCACCCTCCTTGCCCCCGTCCACGCTGCTTCCACACACACCCCAACCCCCCCAACGGACTGAACCTGCCCGACGGAACCCAGAGCAAGGCATCCCATAAAGGCCTTCCTTACACACAGCCAAACAGGCAAGTTTGCGCACTACAAGATTATTCAGAACCAGGGTTTACATGCCAGGGCACATGCCCTAAAGGTTTGGTGTTTGCTTGTTAGGCCCTGAGCATGGTGTCCTTCTAGAGACTCTGGCATAATTCTCTGTTATTTTTTTCTCCAGGTCTTTAACCCTCCATCCTACCTCTTGCTGAACCGCCTGCCCTTTCTCAGGGTCACACTTCATTTTGTCTCCTGCTGTTGCTCTTTGCTCTTCCTGCAGGAATTTCACATACCCCCAACCCCTTGTTCAAATATGGACATAGGGCAGGTACAAGGTCATGGTTAAAAGCATGGTACAACTCTCATTCCAAACATGAAGATCACAAGTCCCATTAGGCTGGCTCCAATTCCACCCACAGACTTTTTTCCTCAGTTCTTTTTTAAAACTCACGCTCCACCATTCTCAAATCTCCTACTGTGTTTAAAACAAAAAGAAGCCTACATTTTAAAGAACAACTAGTTCCCATGCCAAAGACCATCCTCTTAATGGTGCTTTTGTCCCAGAATCAGTAGGAGCAACGCCTGCCCCCACTACATGCCCACTCTGTGCTGTCACCTCTCTGCCCAGGTTTCAGGATTAACACAGGAAAAGCTGGGGAGCATTTCTAGCCAAAAGCCAAGGATGCCAGTCCATCTAAAAGCATGGCAAAATGGTCTGCAATATTTCCTCCCACATTTAAATGTGGCTGGATAAAAGGTACACCCCGGTTCTCTTCTTTTTTTCATCATATCCCTGATCATGATATAGACAGTCTATCATTTAGGAAAGGTTGCAGGTAACAAAACTGACTGATAGTGGCCTGAACTTTATAACCCTTTTTATGATTTAGCAATAAGTTCAGAGTTGGGTGGACCCGGAGTCCACACCTCTGCTCAGCCACTCTCTGTGTAGTGGCTTTGGCCCAAAGCACAAGCCCTCATGGTGACAAACTGGCTGCCACTACTCCAGGTGCCATGTCAACACACATGGGTATCCAGGGAAATGAGACCAAGGGACTTCCTCCTTCTGTAGCTTTCTCCTTTTACCAGAATCAAAACATTCCCCTTTTGCCCCCAGCAGCCCCCTCTCCAAGCCCCACTGGTCAGAATGGGTCTCATGACCATCCCTAGCAACAGGAGGGGCTGGTGGGCGAGTACTTGGCCATGAGTGGCTCAGACCAAGCACAGTTCATCCCTGGGCCCAAGACCACTGGCTGTGGAGCAAATCAGGGGTCCAGTGGCAAGAACAAACAAGGAATGGCTATTGGGTTGGCATCCAACAGCTACTGTCACAGGCAGTCTCCCCAGAATCATGTTTCTAGGCTGCTTGAAAGAAAGAACACGCTTTGAGTACAGAACAGGATGGCAGAATTCTCTTCGTTGGGCTTTCACGGCTATTCTCACCTACCTCAAAGTCATCGAGGAAGCAGCCAGGGCTAAATAAGAGATAAGTATTATTCCCTCATTTAATTGACCTGGTATATGACAGGCATGTACTAGACTCAACAAATGCCTCAGAAATAAAGGAAGGGGAAAACAAATACACTACCTTCTTGTCTTCCAGAACATACAAGGACAAATTCAGTGGAAATGTTGAACTTCCGGTTCACTTTCACCATCTCAGAAAAAGTTAAAAGAGCTCCCAAGCCTGTGTGGCTCCATTTCCTCAGTGATGAGATAAGCATTTTTGGCATTACATCTGTGACATCCACCATATCTGCCGCCTAAGCTCAGACCTTACTGACCCCATAGCCTCCTGATTCTGAGTCCTTTGGTCTTTCCAGGGCACAGAACCTCCACTCACGCTGTTTCCTTTATCTGCCACCCTCCTCCCATGCCCACTCTGGCCCTTCTCTGCTCACTAAATGCCAACTCATCCTGCTAGAATCAGATGCCCAAAACCTCCTCTGACCCCCCAGATAGACTAGGTGGGTCCCTTCTTGGGGATTGCACAGCACTGGTTTTGTATTTCAACCAGAAATGTTTGTTCTGGATTATAGTTTATTGGAGTAGCCATCAAATCCCACACTAAACTGTCTCAAAACAGCAGCCACGTGGAATTTATCTTCTTAACCCTGGTGCTGGGAGACACATCTAGCATATATACCGTAGCAGTCCAAAGAAGTGTTTTTGTTTGCTTTTTTTGCTTGTTTGTTTGTTTGTTTTACATCAAGGGTATTTACCGCTGACCAGAAGAAGTTCTTGAAATCTCCATGTTCAGCTTCTCTCTGTTTCTTCCTCCCTTTCTACAGTCTTTCCCTGCTATTCAAAGGCTCGGTTCGCAGGACACGTTAAACTGTTAAAATGGCCACGATCCTTGGCACTTCCCCCATCAGGAGGGGGAGGGGTCTGTCTCCCTGCCCCGCGAATCTGCTTGGCCTTGTGATGTGCTCTGACCTATGAACACAATGGAAATGACATTGCGTCTGTTCCACGCCCAGGCTTCAAGAGGCCTTTCAGTTTCTGTTCTTGCTACTTTGGGGACCCTGCCCAGCCACGTGCGACCCGGAGTGGCCTGCTAGAGGGTGAGATATATTCTTTGACCCTCACCCCAACTGCCCAGCCAACAGTCAGCCAACCACCAGCCATGTGAGTAAGGCAATCCAGGAATACCAGGCCCAACCCGCCTGCCAGGTGACTGCAGACACATAAACAAGCCCAAGGAGAGCCACTGAGCTGCCCAGTTCAGACAAGAAGAAAGGCCCAGCCTAACTTTAAGCTGAATAAAGTGGTGGTGACTTTAAGACATGAAGTTTCAGGATGTTTGTTATTGGTTACACAGAAGGAGACAACTAGTACATGAGATCTGAGGATGAATTTGTAACACTGAAAGCTGGATAGGATCTGAGAATACCTTCTAGTCCAAATCTGTCTTTTTAAAAGGAAAATCGAGGCCCAGAGAAGCTGAACAATTAACTCCAAGTGCACAGAGCCAAGACTAGGAGACTACCTTATTCTAGGTCTCACTGGCCTGACCACTTCATACCACAGATACACCAGGCCTTTCTCTACATCCAAGGGTCTATTATGTACTCAAAAAATGCTCACCAGGAGATTATTAACAGAATTATGACAAATGCATTCATTACATGCCATGCAGCTGGGTTCACCCAGTGGCATGGAAAGATTTCCAAGACTATCATGTGACAAATACAAACAAAACAATACAAAAGCAACTTTGTAAACCTCAAAACAATTTATAAAAGAGGGCCTCATTTCCCTTCCTTGTTGAAAAGGGTGCCTAAAATGTTGACTTTGCAGGATCAGAACGGAACGGAAGGGCAGAGAGCAAGGGGGCGGCAGAGAACTTCGAACACATCAAAAAGCAAATCTACTTTCTGTCCATTCCCAAATTAAAATAAGTGTGAGCGAGAGAGAAATGTCCTTCCTTCTTTTCCCACAGAAACACACGGAGGTCCACAGGAGACCTCCCCCCAGGTCACCCTCATGGCACCTTGAGCACAGAAAGCTGGCAATTATACTACTCATCATCTTCATAATTATGATATGAATAGCTACTTTCATTAAGCCTCTCTGAAAGTAGTCATTTACTTATCATGCAAAATCTCTGCAAAACACAAGAGGGGAAGGGCTCCACCTATGTTACAGAATAAGAAACCGAGGTACAAAAGAAAGCAAACAGCTCAAGGTCAAGGCCCACAGCAGCACCACCAAAACACCCACCCTACCCCACCACCCCGTCTCCCGACTCTCAGAACTGAGCTGCCCCCGCTCACGGGCTGTGTCTACACAGCATCCCCATACGTGAGATGAGGGGAAACTAACAACATGATGACTCACATGGGCTTCAAAGGCCAGCAAATCCAAGCAGCCACCTGAGGTCAGTAGCTGAAGCTGTGGCAAGTCCTCATGAGAGCCCGCGTGCCCCAACCAAAAAAGATAAAAATAAATAAATAAAAATAAAGAGAGACCTCAAGTTTGGCTGTTCTGGACTGTGCATCCACTGGGGGAAACAATATTTATGGCTTCAAAATGTGCAGAAACCCCTGTGCCCTGGGAGCCTAGACCACACTGTCCCAAGGGAGACATGAAGGGGAGCTGATGAGTAAATGCGTCCCTAACCCCCCTCCTCAGTTCTTGGGACCCCATTTACCTTTGATGACCAGGGGTGAGGGGGCAGGCGAGGGCCTCCCTCTGCCTCGGCCCACAGTGGGATGAGGCAGGAAGATGTGCCACTGGGGGTCCTCACGGCGGCCAAGTGGCTGCAGCCCATCAGGAGGCCCAGAGCCCCCAGCCAGTGCCCAGCACGGCTCACACACAGGCCGTCAAGCTTCAGCCTCCAGCAAACATTCTGTCTTTTCTCTGTCCATCAGTGCAGCGCAGTGCGTGGGGGAAATTAAACTTCAGAAACACGTGCCAGGTGCCACCGCCTCTTCTCAGATTCGTGCAGAATCCTGGCTAAGGGGGTCCACGACTGCAAAGTGTGGGGTCCCCTTCATTTTACGGCTGGGCCTGGGGACCGGCTCGGTGGAGAAGGACAGAGAGTGCATCCTTGCTCCACTGCTAAAATCTCTCTCAGTTCCTCGCTGCCTCCCTCACGGGGTAGGGGGCGGGGGGAGCGGCCCAGGAATCTCAAGACGTGACGGATGAGCTGTCTCACACCTGGCAAGAGAGCAAGGCCTCTCCCAAAAGCAAAAGCTCAAGTGCACAGCAGCCCCGCTGGCCTGGCCGCTCCCTGTCCACTGAAGCAGTTTCCCAGCAGCCCCGGGTCCAAAAGAGGCTCAGCTGAAGAAGCAAAGGTGTGGGGATGGCTTCTGGTCTCCCCTCTGTCATGTCCTAGCCCTGGGGCCACTGGACCTTCCTGAGCCTCAGTTTCCTCATCTGTGAAGTGGAGATGACACCTACCTCATAGGACTGTTGTGAGAATTATACGAGGCAATAGTTCTCAACTAGGGGTGATGCCCCCCCCACTCCCCTCTCCCACCAAGAAGCATTTGCAGAGTCTGGAGAGTTTTTTGGGAGTTACAGCTGGTGGTGAGGGTGCTTCTAGCATCTAGTGGGTGGAGGCCTGGGATGCTGCTGAGTGTCCTACGATGCTCAGGACACCCTCACAGCGAAGAATGATGCAGCCAAAGATGGCGACAATGCTGAGGCTGAGAAACCCTGGTACCACATGATTTGCACGGAAGGAACTTAGCAACTACAGGGCACCACTTATCACTGTTATTATGAGGGAAGAACATGTTCTTGTGGCATCTGAACAAACTATTTCCATGGGACAAAAACAGTTTCCTGTTGTCATTCTTGCTTTTTACCTCAATACATGATGAGGATCTAGGAACTTCGAGCTTCTATGCTATAAGCTGTAAAGGAGAGAGCACCAGGGAGAGTCTAATGCACACAGTAGGTGGTTAATAAATGCCTGCTGTCTAGTGCACAAAGGAAAGAGCTTTGGAATCCAGAGAGGTATGCAGGCCTGCCAAGTAGCAGGGCTGAAGGGGGATAAAAAGAAGATGCCATAGGGCTTCCCTGGTGGTGCAGTGGTTGAGAGTCCGCCTGCCAATGCAGGGGACACGGGTTCGTACCCTGGTCTGGGAAGATCCCACATGCCGCAGAGCAGCTGGGCCCGTGAGCCATGGCCGCTGAGCCTGCGCGTCTGGAGCCTGTGCTCCGTAACGGGAGAGGCCACGGCAGTGAAAGGTCCGCGTACCGCAAAAAAAAAAAAAAAAAAAAAAAGAAGATGCCATAAAGAGAAGCTACCAAGATGCCATAAAGAGAAGCTACCTTAAATACAGGTGTCAGCATCAGCAAACTTTTCCAGCTGCCGACCTGGCCAAGGAGGGTTCAGGGGGAAGAGAGATCCTGAAGGCAGATGCCAACCTACTAATGGAACTCAGGGTTCACTGAAAATGCCCCTGTGTCCTAACTCCAGTGGGCTTCATCATAACCTCTCCAGATTGGTGTCAAGGAGTCTGTGGGGGGCTTTAAAAGCAGCTAAGAGTATGGGACTTCCCTGGCGGTGCAGTGGTTAAGGCTCCATGCTTCCACTGCAGGGGGCACAGGTTCAATCCCTGGTTGGGGAACTAAGATCCCGCATGCCACACAGCGTGGCCAGAAAAAAAAAGCAGCTAAGGGTAGAAGACGATGAGGGTAAAGTTTGTGGTAGAGAAATAGGATCATCAAACCTGCAGCACGGGCAAGAGAGGTTGGGGCTGTAGGTGCCTGGCAGAACCAAAAAACTACAGATCAGTGTTAGACAGTCACCTGAGGACCCAAGTCCGATGGGTGGGTGGGTAAATGGAGGGGTTCAGCCCAGATCTGACTCCACTGATACTAACCCAAAACCACTCAATTAACTTTCCAAGTATTTTCATTTCCCTACATTAACACATTAAAGATCTATTACTTACAAAATCTTTCTTCCCTTCTTGGGCTGAGAAGTATCAATTTTCTTCTTCCACATTTCAAGAAGTACCTCGTGTTCTGTTTCTAGGTACCAGAGACAAGTAAAACATCTCTGCTCACCCTGCCAGCCCAATTCCTGCAGCAGGGGTCCCGGACACGGCGAGGCAGCCTCGTCCACTGGCTTCACGGTATCAGAGACGTGGGTTCAAAATCCAGCCCTTTACCAGATATGTGACCCAAGGGAGTTATTTATAATCTCTCAGGGTTTTGTTATCCTCGTTCTCTTTTAGGAAACTAAAACGACCTTGTAAGCATCTTTTAAAGAATAAATGAAATAATGTCTATTAAAGTACTTACCACCGTGCCTAGCATTTTGATCGGTTGTGATAGCTACTGGCATAATAATTTACAATATAGTGATATAAAATATTGTTATTGAAATAGACCCACAGACTTAGAGAACAAATTTATGGTTACTTGGGGGGAAGGGTGGTGGGGAAGGATAGTTAGGGAGTTTGGGATTGACATGTACACGCTACTATATTTAAAATGGAGGGCTTCCCTGGTGGCACAGTGGTTAAGAATCCACCTGCCAATGCAGGGGACATGGGTTCGAGCCTTGGTCTGGGAAGATCCCACATGACGCGGAGCAACTAAGCCCGTGTGCCACAACTACTGAGCCTGCACTCTAGAGCCCGCGAGCCACAACTACTGAGCCCGTGTGCCACAATTACTGAAGCCCGCGTGCCTAGAGCCTGTGCTCCACAACAAGAGAAGCTGCCGCAATAAGAAGCCCGTGCACTGCAATGAAGAGTAGCCCCCACTCGCTGCAACTAGAGAAAGCCCGCGTGCAGCAACGAAGACCCAACGCAGCCAAAAATAAATAAATAAATTTATGTAAAAAATAATAATAATAAAAATAAAATGGATAACCAACAAGGACCTACTGTATAGCACAAGGAACTCTGCTCAATAATCTGTAATAACCTAAATGGGAAGAGAATCTGAAAAAGAATAGATGCATGTATATGTATAACTGAATCACTTTGCTATACACCTGAAACTAACACTACATTGCTAATCAACTATACTCCAATATAAAATAAAAAGTTAAAAAAAAATAAAATATCACTATTATTAGTCATCCACAACCTTCTTTCATGGTATGTAAATTATATCTCAATAAAAAAAAATTTTTTTTTAAAGATAAATGCCAAAGTTACACATAGAAGGGGCTAGAGAGGTTGCCCACCTTCAGTCGGGGGTAGTTTATCACTGGCTTGCCCCCCTCCCTCTTTTCTAAGTCTCCGTCACCCATAACTCATCATCCTCCCCGCTCTTCAAAGCCCAGTATTCTAACCAGTTCTCCATATTAGCCTGACTGCAATGACCCTATCATGCCTCCTTTCCCCAAATTATCTTTAATTCTCAGAAAACCACCAAGCTCCTTGGTAGCTAGTCTCAGCTAGATAATAGCAAGTGAAAAATTACTTTCTTTAAAAGTCATACTAATATTAAAAATAAAAGAAAAAAGGAATGAAAAATGAGACTTCCCTGGTGGTCTAATGTTTAAGACTGCACTTCTACTGCAGGGGGCGCGGGTTCGATCCCTGGTTGGGGAAAGAAGATCCCACATGCCGTACAGCACAGCCAAAAAAAAAAAGAATGAAAAACTCATACTAATATATAAATGATTTATAAAAAATTTCTCCCAAGGAATATATGGTTTTTTTAAGAATAGGATCTTGTTTTCAAAAGTGTTAGACTATACCTGATTTTTAAAAATTTTTTACAGGGAAATAATTTCAAACTTAAAGTTGCACACACCAAAAGAAAAACTCCTGTGTACCCTTTAGTCAGTTTCAGCAATTACCATTTTATCCCGTTTATCATTTGTTCCCTCTCTTTTCTCTCCCCAGTACACAGGTGCATGCACATGCACACACGTGCACACACACACAAGTGTAATTATAAGACATATTAAAAATTTTTCCTAAACCATTTGAGTGAGGGTTACATGCATCATGGCCTTTTGCCCTTAGATATTAACTACTTCAGGGTGTCTTTCCTAAAAACAAGGATATTTCCTTACATAACCACAAAACATTTATCAGCTATCTTTATCTAACCCACGATCCATTATCTAATTTTGTCAATACAGACTCAAATCCAGTTTAAGGTCAGGTATTGTATTGAGCTGTCATGTCTTTAGGCTCATTTAATCTGGAATATTTCCACAGCCTTCTTGATCTTTCAAGATACTGACATTTTTAAGGAATACAGCATACATGGGATATATTTTTGAGCAGGAATACCTTAAAATCTTCAATTGTTTTCTAGTCTCTGACCTTGTTATTTCTTCTAGAACTATGGCTACCTGACAGTACCTACCTGTTGACTGTCTTCCCCGAAAAAGTGTAAGCTCCACGTAGCCACTCTTCACGGAATCACCATGTCCCCAGAGCCAGAATGTCATGGCACCCAAGCACTCAGGGTTTGTTGAATACTCTTCCCAAGTTGGCCTCCTTCTAAACTTCTCTCCCAATGTCAGCAAAACAGTGACCAGACCGTGAACAGTGGACCCCAACTGTATGCCTGGATTCTCCTGTCCTTAGTGTGTTCATTCGTACTTGCCTACGATGAAGTGTAGGAAATGTCCTCAGACCAAGACTTGTTTATCCTGCCTCCAATCAAAACTTCTCAAAGAGGCCTCACAATATAAAACCATCCACCAATATTCTAGACAGAAACAGCAACTCAACTACTTATTCTAGAACAAAGCCATATATATATATATATATATATATATACACACACACACACACACACAGTTAAAAGGTGGAATAAATGAGTTCAACTGAATCAAAACTGTACCCTTATTTTTTCCTAAAAAATTTAAAAAATCTGAAGGTCCCCTTGGCCTAAGATCATCCTCCTTGGTAGCACTAATACTTCCCTTTTGGGCAAGGCAGGCAGCCTAATTTTAAAATCATGCTCGAGAAAGTATGCAAAATTGTTGCACTTTATTAAGGCAATAAAAACTCCCCGAACTATCGTTTTAATAAAGACTTTTTAAATTGTGTTTTATTTACTTAATTTGATGGTGTGTTTCAGAGAGTGATGTTTTACACTTAGTTTTAAGTACCCAAAAGGTAATTATCTGTGAAAAATTCTAGAAGAACAATGGCACTGTGCTCAATATAACAGGAAAGTAAAATTGCCCAACAACAGAAAACAGGAAGACGGAGCCAAGAAGAGTAAATCCTCCGATGGGCTTGTCCAGCTTTACTTACTGGGGACTGTTTAGGAAGCTCAAACCCATCGTATGAGATTCCCCCAAAGACTTGCCACTTAGGAACACAGATAGGACCCTGTGATGCTCTGCTTCTCAACCTGGGGCACTTTTTACCTAAGGGTCTCAGTGGGAGATGAACATCTTGCTTTTTTTTTTTTTAATTAATTAATTTATTTATTTATTTTTGGCTGCGTTGGGTCTTCGTTGCTGCGCATGGGCTTTCTCTAGTTGTGGCAAGCGGGGGCTACTCTTCGTTGCGGTGCACGGGCTTCTTACTGCAGAGGCTTCTCTTATTGTGGATCACGGGCTCTAGGCCTGTGGGCTTCAGTAGTTGTGGCACGCAGCTCAGTAGTTGTGGCTTGCAGGCTCTAGAGCTCAGGCTCCATAGCTATAGTGCACGGGCTTAGTTGCTCCGCGGCATGTGGGATCTTCCTGGACCAGGGCTCGAACCCGTGTCCCCTGCGTTGGTAGGCGGATTCTCAACCACTGCGCCACCAGGGAAGTCCCAGATATCTTGGTCTTTACCCAACAATTTGGGTAAAGAAATAAAACACATTTAAAATATTAAATCAGGCTAGTATATTGTACAGTAAGAAGGATGAGCTGAATTTTTTTGAGACACAGGCAATTTCTAAAGATGTTGTCCGGTAGGCAGCACAAACCCCCTTCAACCTCCAGTGGAGAAGCTCTGCTCACAGAACCCCACACCCAGATGCAGGCTCCCTGATCCTCAGCCAATTGCCCCAGCACCGAAGGCTTCAGCCGAAGAAGCGGGAGCCACTTTCACACTTCATCACTGTTCGATTCAAATAAGGGGGTGGGGGGTGCGGGGGAAAGAACACTTCCCCCAAAGAGCATTAAACTTTAAACACCCCAAACCGTATCAAGTAAAATCAATTCTGAGAAACAAGACTAGAAGCTTCATCTGAACTGGCAGGAATCTGGAATTATTGAATATCTTTAAGGACATTTGGTTTTAAGACCTTCAAGGAGAGAATATAAAGAGAAGCAGGTTAATCAGTGACTGGGGAAGAGCTTCTGTCTGCAGATAAAGGGCCAACTTGACAGTAGCCTGAGAGAGCACAGCACTTTGCCAAACAGCCTCAGCGATGCTTTTTAAAAAGGAAAAATTTTACAAAGTTAAATGTTAACCATTTGAGTAACTACTATATGTGTATATGTCAATGCACAACATGAAAATTTCAAAAAGTATCAAAGGGTACAGCTAAACCCCTACTTTCTTTCAACTCTAAATCCCCAGTTTCCCCCTTCCCTCCCAGGGGCAACCACTGTTACAAGGTCCTTATCTTTCCTTCCAAAGACTGTGTGTGGTGTGTATCTCTATTTGCTCTGTTTGTTGTTTGTTTTGACCGGTTGACTGGTTCCACAATGGTACACCTTCTCCACCCTTTTTTCCCCTTAAACTTTTCATCTATTTTAATGTTGGCTATTTAAACAGGTAAAAAATTTCTCTTCTGGGAATTCCCTGGCGATCCAGTGGATAGGGCTCGGCGCTTTCACTGCCGTGGACCCGGGTTCAATCTCTGGTCAGGCAACTAAGATCCCGCAAGCTGTGTGGTGCACCCAGAAAAAAAAATTTCTCTTCTGATTATCTTAGAGACTCATTTATCAGAAATACCCGTGTTGCAAGCCGTGCATACAGTCTTGGGCAGTCTCCCTGGCCTTTTCCCAGGGAGACTGCCTCATGAGGTCCAACTTGGCAGGGTCCTCCTGCCAGCCCAGCACCCCTTATGGAAACTAACTCAGCACCTGGCTCTACAGTAAGAGATGACAGACGTTAACTCACTGAAACCTCACCACAACCCACAGTTTGATCTTCACATCGATAACTGTCATCCCCCTTTCATAGATGAGGCACTGAGGCTCAGACAGCAACTTGTCCCAAGTGGCACTAGAGGACGGGTTGTGAAGCAGGCGGCGGGCCACCCCACAGCCTCAGAAAATGAGACTGGAACCACTGGCCACGAGACCACACAATATGAAAAATGCCAAACTGGTTCAGTCGGGATTATTCTCGAACTTTCTGATGCATGGGGAATATAATCCTTTGGGCAGTCTAGCCAACCTTGTCGGGGAAAGCGTCATTACAATCAGGTTTTGGAGGAGGTTCTTAGCCTCTAGTCCTGAGTGATCCATCTTCAGGTGGAACCCAGCTCTACAACCAAGTTTCCTGTCAACACAGATGTTCTGGCAGAGCTGGAAGAGTTCGTGCTATAAAAAGAACGGATGTTTGTGAAGTACTTAATGTCAGTTCATCCTAAAAACCATCCTGTATGGTTGATGCCCATTATTTTGCCCCACTTACAGGGGTTAAGAGAGATTAAGTTACTCTAGACAACAAGACTAGTTAGTTGCTGTGAGTGGTCCAGGCACAGCCAGAAACCAGGTCTTTTGACTCCAATCCCCACTCCATTATACCAGATGTCCCATTTGTCCTCACAATTTTTGTTTATGTCAAAAAAGATGAGAAAAGTGAAGAGACAAGCCACAGAATGGGAGAAAATATCTGTAAACCATGTATCTGATAAGTGTCTAGTTCCCAGAATATATCAAGAACTCTCACAATTCAACAATTAAAAATAAATAAATAATGACAAAGGATTTAAGTAGATATTTTTCCAAAGAAGATACATGAATGGCCAATAAGAACACGAAGAGATGCCCCAAATCATTAGTCACTAGGGAAATGCAAATCGAAACCACAATGAGATACAACTTCATACCCACTAGGATGGCTACAATCAAAAATTGACAAGATCAAGTGTTAACAAAGATGTAGGAAAACTGGAACCCTCATTCACTGAGCATGTAAAATGGCACAGCTACTTTGGAAAAGAGCAGCTCCTGCAAAAGTTAAACAGAGTTACCATGTGACCCAGCAATTCCACTCCTAGGTATATACCCGAAAGAAATGAGAAAATACATTCACACAAAAACTTGTGCACAAATGTTCATAGCAGCATCATTCACAATAACAAAAAAGTGAAAGTAAGCCGAATACCCATCAACTGATGAATGGATTAAAAAAAGGTGGCATATCATGGGGACTTCCCTGGCAGTCCAGTGGTTAGGACTCCGTGCTTCCACTGCAGGAGGCACGGGTTCGATCCCTGGGCGGGGAACTAAGATGCCGCACGGCCAAGGCAAAAAATAAAAACGTGGCATATCCATACAATGGGATTATCCAGCCATAAAAAGGAATGAGGTACTGATTTCATGCTACAACATGGAGGAAGCCTGGAAACATTATGCTAAGTGAAATCAGCCAGACACAAAAGACCACATACTTAATGATTCCATTTACATGAAATGTCCAGAATAGGCAACTTCTCAGAGGCAGTGGTTTGGGGTTGGCAGGGGTTGGGAGAGGAGGTGGGTGAGGGATGAGGAGGGACTGCTGATGGGCACAGGAGGGGTTTCTTTCGAGGGTGATCGAAGATTCTGGGACGAGACAGTGCTGATGGTTGCACAACTTTGTGAATACACTAAAAACCACTGAATTGTACACTTTTAAGGGGTAAATTCTACGGCTTGTGAATTATATCTCAAATCTTTTTAAAGAGATGGCAGCCCTTGCTAGCTATGCGGGCATGGGCAGGCATACTACTTATTCTTTCCATCCTCACCTATAAAACACAGTCATCAATTTTACTCCAATAAGGCTTCCCTGGTGGTGCAGTGGTTGAGAATCTGCCTGTCAATGCAGGGGACACGGGTTTGAGCCCTGGTCTGGGAGGATCCCACATGCCGCGGAGCAACTGGGCCCGTGAGCCACAACTACTGAGCCTGCGCGCCTGGAGCCTGTGCTCCGCAACAAGAGAGGCGGCGATAGTGAGAGGCCCGCGCACCGCGATGAAGAGTGGCCCCGGCTCGCCGCAACTAGAGAAAGCCCTCGCACAGAAACGAAGAACCAACACAGCAAAAATTAATTAATTAATTAATAAACTCCTACCGCCAACATCTTAAAAAAAAATTATACTCCAATAAAGATGTTAAAAAAACAAAAAACGCAGTCATAGTTGTACCTGCCTCATAGGGCTGTTGTGAGACACACCTAAGATCATCCAAGAAAAGCACCTCTCTTAGTATCTGCCATGTAGAAATGTGTTGATAGAGACCATTTGTTATTATTTCCTTTCCCCAAAATGTGTTCCTTTGGATTGCTATTTTCTTCAATTAAAAAAAAAAAAGTCAGGATACATTTTGTTTGAAATTACTCCTGATTGATTTTTGGCTGCAGGAAGCTCAGAGCTCTCTCTACATAGAATCCTCAAGTACTCGATCTAATATAAAATACAATAGTATTCAACGAAAATTAAAATATGATAACTTGGGTATAGTTTAGGGAACCCAAATCCAGCACCACTACCACTACTAACACTACTGTTACTAACACACACAGGAAGGAGTGAGGAAGAGGAAGCAGGGCTGACATTTATTGCTGCAAATGCTTCATATCCATCGCGACTTGTCATGACAGTGGCAGGTATGGAGGAGACAGCTATGATTTCCCCACAGTCCTGGGCGTAAGGACACAGTCAGCCTTGAGGGCTGACACGTGTGCGCACACGCACACACACACCATGAAAAGTGCTGTCATACAGGTGTGTCCTGGGATAAACGGGAGCACAGGAGACAGCAGATCCACTCTTGAGCAGGCAGGTCAGGAAGGCATCACAGAACTCTACGAGCCTTGAAGACCACATGGGTATTCGTCCCAGGAAGGACGGAGAGGGAAAGGCACTCCTAGCCCAGCAAACAGCACAAACGCAGGAAAAGTACACAGTGTGCTGTGTGTCTGGAACACACGGGTACCCGAGAGTGAAGGTGGAGAAACCGGACCTGGCATGTAAGGGGCAGCCGTCGCCAAGGTAAAGCTCTAGACTTTGTCTTAGGAAGCGGGTGCTAGCAAAGGCTGTGTGAGCCAGGGAGCAGCCCCACTGGCAACCTGCCCTTGCTCCTCTGCTGCTCACAAAAGCTCGAACTAGCTTTTCCAGTAAGCAGCCTTGAGGTGACCTCTGAAAATGGTTTGCTGTTCACTTGACCCAGAAAACCTCACAAAATCATGCAAAACAAGAGGTTCAAATCTTCACGTTCATTCTAAGAACACTCGTGAAACTGCCCAGGCCATAAAAGGTATGCACATCCAAAAAGCTACCGAGTATCTGAAGGATGTCCCTTTACAGAAGCGATGGGTGCCATTCCATCATTCCAGTGGTGAGGTTAGTAGGTGTGCTCAGGCCAAACAGTGGGGCTGGACTCACGGTCGATGGCCCCAAAGGAGTGCTGAATTTTTACTGCACATGCTCAAAAATGCAGAGAGGGATGCTGACCTTTAGGGCCTAGATGTAGATCCCCTGATCAGTGAGCACACTCTGGTGAATACAGCTCCCAAAATGCGGCTCAGGACTTAGCAGAGCCCATGGTCCAATCAACCTGTGCATGAGCTCTCCCGGCCACACTGAGATGATCTTCACTGAAAAAGAGCAGATTGGGGCTTCCCTGGTGGCGCAGTGGTTGAGAGTCTGCCTGCCGATGCAGGGGACACGGGTTCGTGTCCCGCTCCGGGAAGATCCCACATGCCGCGGAGCGGCTGGGCCCGTGAGCCGTGGCCGCTGAGCCTGCGCATCCGGAGCCTGTGCTCCGCAGCAGGAGAGGCCACAAGAGTGAGAGGCCCGCGTACCGCAAAAAAAAAAAAAAGAGCAGATTGTCCCTAAACCAGGAAAGGCGGTTGCACAGAAGAAAAAGATACCCCAGAAGAAACTGAAGAAACAAAAACTTATGGCCCGAGAATAAATTCTGCAAAAAAAAAAATGCAAATAAAAGTTTTTAAAAAACACCTCAAACTGGTTTTCTTGGCAAACAGCTGCACCGCAGTAAGCATGTAGTGGAATCTGACCACATGAGAACACCAGTTCCTAACTTCAGACAAGTAAGGTCAGGGTCCCTGTTGCACAGATGAGGCCACGGGAGAAGTAACAGTAAGCAGGATGTTCAACGCCAAGGCTGTGGCACAGACCAGAACTCCTCACCAGAAGGATGCAGGGGAAGCTCAGAAAGAAGCAGGGGAAGCCCAGAAGGAAGGACAGACGGGTGGGAAGCACCAGTCAACCTCTGCAGATTTAAAGAAAGCAAAACACTGTCCATGGCACAAGAGGAGATTAAACCGGACACTGGCAAGTCCCTCCTTAGAAACCACGAAGCCGTAATGGAAGCTTTATCAGCACTTTCCAACAGAACCTTCTGTGATTACGGAAGATGTTCTAACCCTGTGCTGTCCAGTATGGCAGGCATCAGCCAAGCATGGCCCCTGAGCACCTGAGATGTGGCTAAGCATGACCGAGAAACTGAATTTCAAATTTAATTTCAAATAATTTCAGTTTGGACAGCCTCCCGTGCCCCAAGGCCTCCATATTGGACCACACAGTTTTAGGACCTACCTCTTGTCCTATTCCTTATAGCTACTGTTTTTAGACACATGGAACAGAGGGAGTTTGGGATCCCTTCCCACTTTTTAATCATTCCATTACTTCTTAGCTATTCCAAACTGTTCTGAGGGGCCTCAAATTTGTTTAGTCATAAAAGAGAGGTATTCGACGTCATTTGTTAGATGACTCCCCGAATTCTTAGCATTCACTCAGTGAGGTACCAGCAGTGCCCCCTCTAGGTGAATAAAACCAGGGATTGTTTTGAGAGAATCGGCCCACATGTTTTCATTATGACCATAAATATTCTGGTACGTGCTTCTGTGAGGATGGTGGTATGCGGTGAGATCAGGACTGGATGACATCTGAAGTCCCTCACAACCACGTGGTTTCAGATTCCACAGACACCACTGGGTTAGTCCCGGTGGCAGGTGCTTCCCTGCTGTGATGCCGCACAGCCAAGACAGCTAAGCACCTCTCCAAAGCCCTCTGGCTCACACCCCAGGGCGGCAGACAGTCAGGAAAGCTGTAGTCATTCGCCATCAGAAACCGAGTTTCCTGGGAGAATCAATTAAGCAGCAGCTACACATCTCCTTACTCTTCACACAAGGCATGACACACAGCCTGATAGAATTCCCCACCCATACCTCCCCACAACAGACAAGCCTTCTGATTCCCAGAAATAGTCCACACACCCCCATGCTTGTATGGAAAAGACTGGAAGGATGGGCCCCACGTGGGGTCACGTGACCTCTTTCTGTTGCTATTTCTCTACACAGATAAGGCTCTGGAAGGATGCATACTCAAATAGTATCATCAGAGATTAGGTCTGGGGCTGGGATTTGGGGTGATTTTTTTCCTTCTTTATACTTTCCTATCTTCTGAATGTTTTGCATTGCGTACAGGTAATGTTCGCAATTTTTTAAAAACAATGCTACTTCCATTACAGGAAAAAAAAATGCCTTCACAAGCTGTCAGCAGTGAACTCACAACAGGAGTTATGTTTGTGGTGGGGATGGGGGCGCCAGTCAGAAAGGAGGCAGCTGAGCCAAAAGGGGGTCCTGGGCGCCCCCCCGGAGTTTGAACCCCACTGCCTCTCTCCCCATCGTGGGGTTGGCTGGAGACTTAACCTCCAGAGGCAACGATAATCATCCCCTCCTGTCACACGTTCTTCCTTTAGGGGCTGAAAGGCAGGGGAGAAGGTACTAACGCCCAATTAGCATCCGAAGAGACTTAGCAGAAGTAGCCTTAGAAGTAGAAGAGATTTTGTGAACTTAGTATACGAGTCAACCCCACAAGCGAATCCACCTTTCATGTTCTATTCTATAACCCAGTACTTCTGCTGGTATAGATTCATATATATACACACCTAGAGGTACCAGAAGATGTGTATTCAAAGATGTTTATTATAGCATCATGTATAACCACCACAATCAAATTAAACGTCTGTCAGTGAAGGACTCAAATAAAGCACTGACATCCACCCCTTAGAACAGCATCTGGTCATCCTAACAGGAGTGTAGTAGATCTAGATGTCCAACAGGGAAAAATCTACAAGATACATTAATAAGTGTAAAAAAACCAAAGGATAGAACAGTGTGCGTGAAACGATCCATTTGTGTAAAAACCAAACATAGAGCTACAGATACATACACACTAATGCACGCCTAAATTTACTAGGCTGATGTACCAAAGAGCAGTCACCTCCAAGGAGCACTTATGGCAACAGGTGAAGATATGTCCTTTTTATTTGATCCCCTTCTGTTCTATTTTATAAAAAGTAAAACAATACATATAAAAAGAAAACAATTTTATACTGCCCTGCGTAGCTGTTTCTAAAATACTGATGTAATGTCCAGAACTCCTACTATAATTCCTGGAAAATAAACCAGGCCAGAGGGAAGAAAGCTTTAGAAGTGGGACCCTACCCATATATCCAGACAAAACTATAATTCAAAAAGACATGTGCACCCCTATGTTCATAGCAGCACTTTTCATAGCCAAGACATGGAAAGAACTAAGTGTCCATCAACAGATGAATGGATAAAGAAGATGTGGTACATATATACAATGGAATACTACTCAGCCATAAAAAAGAATGAACCAATGCCATGTGCAGCAACATGGATGGACCTAGAGATGATCATACTAAATGAAGTAAATGAAGAAAAAGAAAGACAAATACCATATGATATCACTTATATGTGCAATCTAAAATATGACATAAATGAACTTATCTATAAAACAGAAACAGACTCAGAGACACAGAGAGTAGACTTGTGGTTGCCAAGGGGGAGGGGTGGGGGAGGAGGGATGGATTGGGAGTTTGGGATTAGCAGATGCAAACTGATATACACAGAATGGATAAACAACAAGGTTCTACTGTAGAGCACAGGGAACTATATCCAATATCCTGGGATAAACCATCATGGAAAAGGATATGAAAAAGAATGAATACATATGTATAACTGAGTCACTTTGCTGTACAGGACAAATTACCACAACACTGTAAATCAACTAGACTTCAATAAAATAAATTTTTAAAAAAAGAAGTGGGGCCCTACCTATGATTAAAGACCACATTTGGAGCAAGTCAAGAGGGGCATTACAGTGAGTGCAACTGTCGTAAGTGAGTCAAGGAGAGAAGATGTCTCCAGAAAGAAAAACATAAACAAAATCATTGTGAAGAAATCATTTCAGGTTGTATTTGGAAGCAGAACAGGGAGGTATAACCAAGCAAGACATTTCCACGTCCTCCCTGAGCAAGACAGCAGATAGGTTACAGTAAATGGAAGCCTAAGAAGTCTGAAGTGTGGGTCTTCCTATCAGATACATGGAATACAGAAAAAGAATGCAAACGGATATCGTAACTAAATTTGAACTAATGACATAAAAGGGGTAGCCCTTTGAACGTTAATTCGTTAATTTTAACAAATATTTATTGCCCTAAATAAATTCATTGGTCAATTATTTCCTATACAATTTTTTGTTTGTTTGTTTGTTTTTTGCGGTACGTGGGCCTCTCACTGTTGTGGCCTCTCCCGTTGCAGAGCACAGGCTCCGGACGCACAGGCTCAGCGGCTATGGCTCACGGGCGCAGCCGCTCTGCGGCATGTGGGATCTTCCCGGACCGGGGCACGAACCCGTGTCCCCTGCATCGGCAGGCGGACTCTCAACCACTGCGCCACCAGGGAAGCCCTACAATTTTTTAATTGAAGTACAGTTGGTTTACAATATTGTGTTCGTTTCAGGTGTACAGCACAGTGATTCAGTTGTGGGGTTTTTTCAGATTATAATCCATTATAGATTATTAAAATACAAGACATTGATCGTAATTCCCTGTGCTACACAGCAAATCCTTGTTGCTTATCTATTTTACATATAGTAGTTTGTATCTGTTAACCCCATACGCCTAATTTATCCCTCCCCTGCCATCCGCTTTAGCAACCTCAAGTTTGTTTTCTATGTCTGTGAGTTTGTTTCCATTCTGTATATGCATTCATTTGTATTATTTTTTTAGATTCTACATATCAGCGATAACAAATAGTATTTGGCTTTCTCTGTCTGACTTATTTATTCCCTGTATTTAAGGATAGGAGATCCTCCAAATAATCCATGAAAATGCCTACCTCCTATCTCCTATCCCCTGCGCATCTGTACCAAGATCTCAGACTGAATCCTGAGGAGAAGCTAATTCATACATGGATACCAAACTACCTGAGAACATTCTGACACACTTAGATGCAGAAGCACCTTACAGAGCGCTTCGTCGAGCTGGGGTCTCGTTTTATTTAAGGGTCTGTGACAAGGAGTCTTCGTGAACAGTAAATCTGACTCCTCTGCCGCCGCCACAATGACACCGTCTGCTCAAGCTTCTCCGCAGACCAGTTACCAGCTGCCTAAATGGACAACACAGAAAGACACAGGAGTGTCTTTCCAGAATCAGTTCCAATGAAGTGTCTGCATTCCCCTTCACTCTACCTACAAGCAAATCCTCCCACCTTTCTCTTGGCTTTAAATGTAAATGTCACAGGACAAGTATGAATTCCTCGATGGTGGAGAACTTTAAAGATACTATGGAAAACAGCTTCCCCCAAGAAGCCAATCACTGGGCTGAAGGCTGATCCCAGCAGATGCAACGCCCCCCCCTCCACCCCACCTCGCAGTGACTTACCTTAGAATTCATCTCCATGTGGTATTTGGCACAAGCTCGAAGCTGAGTCACCCAGAACTGTTTCTCTTTTGCATCAGCAGCTAAAATAGAGAAAGAAAGGCTTGGAGCAATTGAGCCAAAACACATCCAACCCATTTCTACACGCACCTGAGGGGTTGGGGGCCTGGGAATGAAGGAGCGAAAGGCAAATGCAGATGGTACTCATGCCAAAGATCTGACGACACCAAATCTCAATCAAAAATCCTTTTTTTTTTTTTTAACAAATCTAAAAAGTTTTGAGAAACTTAAAGGGATTTTCAGAATTCCATCTTCCTGGATGGAATCACTTGAACACATACAGATCAATTTCTCCGAAAGTAATCAATACACTTATATTCTTTCTCTTTTTTTTAATTTCTAACAGATTTTTTAACAGCTTTGAGATAGAATTTACATACATAAAATTCACCTGTTTTTAATATTAAGTGATTTCTAGTATATTTACAGAATAGTACAACCATGACCATAATCTTGGTTTAGAATATTTCCAGTATCCCCCAAAGAATCCTCCACCCATCAGCAGTCACTTCCCATTTCTCTCTCCCCACCCCCTTTCCCATCCCTAGGCAACCACTAATCTGCTTCCTGCCTCATAGATTTGCCTATTCTAGACATTCCATATGAATGCTCCCATGCAGTATGTGGCTGCCTTCTTTTACTTAATGTTTTTCAGGTTCATCCACATTGTAGCATTTTTATTGCCCCTAACACATTTTTTTTTAAATCTCTCTTTTCAAATTATAAATACCAACTCAGAAACTTCAAACAGAACAAAACTGAATAAAGTAAGTTTCTTGTCATTAGAAGGGAGTTAGAGGTGGAATTTCTTTTTCAGTGGGGCATTATCTAAGTGGCTGCAAATATGCTTTGTTAAAACACTTTGCTTTACTGTGTAGTACACAGTGGGGGCACCTAATATAGTCCTATGACAGGTGCTTAATGAAGGTTTCCCTGAAGAAGTGACCAAAAAATTCCCTCTTAAACCACGTTAAAAACCTAACTTATTCTGAAATGTCTGTTATGAGAACAATTTGGCCAATTTTTTAAACTCTTCTGAAAAAGTCATTTCTACTTCTTTAAAAAGCAGCAGGGAGGAGAAAACATGATTATTTTTAATGCCTCTACCACATGTGGCTAAAAGGAGGATCAAAGTGCAGTGTTTAAGGCCCCTTTGTTAACTATCGGAGTTGGAATGTGGAGTTATCAGCCTTTACAAAATTAGCGTTCAGTTGAATTACCATTTTAATATATGTTCTCAAGGGTTCTTATTATGACTGAACAGAACAAGGTACAAAATGTTGACTTACAGACCCTCAAATGTCCCCCAAAGAGACATTACAGTACCAGTCACTTGCACAGTCACAATCTTCCATCTACACCCCCATCTCTCAAATATATAAAATTATTTTCTTAAAAGATCATGGATACATAATAGGTTCTAATAAAATCCAAGTTAATTTAATTGCATAACTCACTGCATAAATATTTTAACAGAATATATACTGCATAAATGTTAAATATGCAGAAAACAAAATGATTCCCCTAGAAATTTGTATCATTTACAAAAATGAGCCTGTCATCTGTCAATAAAACCCAACTTCAGCTTGAACTTCTGGTGAAGAAATCTGGAAGTGCAGACCAGCGTAAGACTAGGTGAACCCTACTTCCAAAGAATAAAAGGATTCTGCAGAAACTAGAGCCATTTTCCTTAGGAACATGAAGAATTGCTGCTTTGTGGCAGTACCCAAAGGCTCCAAAAACATTCCCAAAGCTGCTCATCTATTAACATCAAGATTCATCTCTACATGTAGTGAGACGTGAAATGACAAAACCAATGCCCAGATTCTTTGGGATGGACCAAGGACCAGCCAGAAAGAGGCAGAAATGTGTCCTCCCTCTGCTGTAGTGGGTAAGTTTAAGCTAAATTTAGCCCTTGTGATTAGTTCACGCAGATAATAAAACTTTATGTTTGCTATTAAAACAACCCTTAAAAAAAACAAACTTGGGGTTTAATAACCCAGAGAATAAAAACTAAAAGGCAAAATGAGATGGCTCAAATGGTTAATTGGTTGGGCTGTTCTTTTGTAAGGGTTCATGTCATTTTAGAAACCACAGGTGGGTTTATAGCAATACAAGCCTACCTCAAGAAACAAGAAAAATCTCAAATGAACAAACTAACCTTACACCTAAAGGAACTAGAGAAAGAAGAACAAACAAAACCCAAAGTTAGTAGAAGAAAAGAAATCATAAAGATCAGAGCAGAAATAAATGAAATAGAAACAAAGAAAACAATAGCAAAGATCAATAAAACTAAAAGCTGGTTCTTTGAGAAGATAAACAAAACTGATAAACCATTAGCCAGACTCATCAAGAAAAATAGGGAGAGGACTCAAATCAATAAAATTAGAAATGAAAAAGGAGAAGTTACAACAGACACCGCAAAAATACAAAGCATCCTAAGAGACTACTACAAGCAACTATATGCCAATAAAATGGACAACCTGGAAGAAATGGACAAATTCTTAGAAATGCACAACCTTCCAAGACTGAACCAGGAAGAAATAGAAAATATGAACAGACCGATCACAAGTAATGAAATTGAAAGTGATTAAAAATCTTCCAACAAACAAAAGTCCAGGACCAGATGGCTTCACAGGTGAATTCTATCAAACATTTAGAGAAGACCCATCCTTCTCAAACTCTTCCAAAAAATTGCAGAGAAAGGAACACTCCCAAACTCATTCTATGAGGCCACCATCACCCTGATACCAAAACCAGACAAAGATGCTACAAAAAAAGAAAATTACAGACCAATATCACTGATAAACATAGATGCAAAAATCCTCAACAAAATACTAGCAAACAGAATTCAACAACACATTAAAAGGATCATACACCACAATCAAGTGGGATTTATCCCAGGGATTCAAGGATTCTTCAATATATGCAAATCAATCAATGTGATACACCATATTAACAAACTGAAGAATAAAACCCATATGATCATCTCAGTAGATGCAGAAAAAGCTTTTGACAAAATTCAACACCAACTTATGATAAAAACTTTCCAAATGTGGGCATAGAGGGAACCTACCTCAACACAATGAAGGCCATATATGACAAATCCCACAGCAAACATCATTCCCAATGGTGAAAAACTGAAAGCATTTCCTAAGATCAGGAAGAAGACAAGGATGTCCACACTCACCACTATTATTCAACATAGTTTGGAAGTCTTAGCTGTGGCAACCAGAGAAGAAAAAGAAATAAAAGGAATACAAATTGGAAAAGAAGAAGAAAAAGTCACTGTTTTTAGATGACATGATACTATACATAGAGAATCCTAAAGATGCCACCAGAAAACTACTAAAGCTAATCAACGAATTTGGTAAGGTTGCAGGATACAAAAATTAAAGCGCAGAAATCACTTACTTATACTCTAACAACGAAAGATCAGAAAGAGAAATTAAGGAAACAATCCCATTCACCACTGCAACAAAAAGAATTAAATACCTAGGAATAAACCTACCTAAGGAGGTAAAAGACCTGTATGCAGAAAACTATAAGACACTGACAAAAGAAATTAAAGATGATACCAACAGATGGAGAGATATACCATGTTCTTGGATTGGAAGCATCAATATTGTGAAAATGACTACACTACCCAAAGCAGTCAACAGATTCAATGCAATCCCTATCAAATTAGCAATGGCATTTTTTACAGAACTAGAACAAAAAAATCTTAAAATTTGTATGCAGACACAAAAGACCCCAAACAGCCAAAGCAGTCTTGAGGGAAAAAAACAGAGCTGGAGGAATCAGACTCCCTGACTTCAGACTATACTACAAAGCTACAGTAATCAAGACAGCATGGTACTGGCACAAAAACGGAAATATAGATCAATGGAACAGGATAGAAAGCCCAGAGATAAACCCATGCACCTATGGTCAACTAATCTATGATAAAGGAGGCAAGGATATACAATGGAGAAAAGACAGTCTCTTCAGTAAGCGATGCTGGGAAAACTGGACAGCTACATGTAAAAGAATGAAATTAGAACACTCCCTAACACCATACACAAAAATAAACTCAAAATGGATTACAGACCTAAATATAAGACTGGACACTATAAAACTCTTAGAGGAAAACATAGGAAGAACACTCTTCGACATAAATCACAGCAAGATCTTTTTTGATCCACCTCCTAGAGAAATGGAAATAAAAACAAAAATAAACAAATGGGACCTAATGAAACTTAAAAGCTTTTGCACAGCAAAGCAAACTACAAACAAGACGAAAAGACAACCCTCAGAATGGGAGAAAGTATTTGCAAATGAATCAACGGACAACGGATTAATCTCCAAAATATATAAACAGCTCATGCAGCTCAATATTAAAAAAAAAAACTCAATCAAAAAATGGGCAGAAGACCTAAATAGACATTTCTCCAAAGAAGACATACAGGATGGCCAAGAAGCACATGAAAAGCTGCTCAACATCACTAATTATTAGAGAAACGCAAATCAAAACTACAATGAGGTATCACCTCACACCAGTTACAATGGGCATCTACCAACAACAAATGCTGGAGAGGGTGTGGAGAAAAGGGAACCCTCTTGCACTGTTGGTGGGAATGTAAATTGATACAGCCACTATGGAGCACAGTATGGAGGTTCCTTAGGAAACTAAAAACAGAATTACCATATGACCCAGCAATCCCACTACTGGGTATATATCCTGAGAAAACCATAATTCAAAAAGACACATGCACCCCAATGTTCACTGCAGCACTATTTACAATATCCAGGTCATGGAAGCAACCTGAATGCCCACAGGCAGACGAATGGATAAAGAAGATGTGGTAGATATATACAATGGAATACTAAGCCACAAAAAGGAATGAAACTGGGTCATTTGTAGAGACTGTCATATAGAGTGAAGTAAGTCAGAAAGAGAAAAACAAATATCGTATATTAACGCATATATGTGCAACCTAGAAAAATGGTACAGATGAACCGGTTTGCAGGGCAGAAAGAGAGACACAGATGTAGAGAACAAACGTATGGACACCAATGGGGGAAAGCGAGTGGGGGTGGGGGGGGTGGTGTGATGAATTGGGAGATTGGGATTGACATGTATACACTAATATGTATAAAATGGATAACAAATAAGAACCTGCTGTATAAAAAAATAAAATTCAATAGAAAAGAAAACGAAACCACAGGCGGCGGTGGGGCATTAAGTTTTTCACCTGCTATTGTTTCTGCTCTGACACTTTATTAAGCAATAAAGAGCAAAGAGAAACCAAGGACCATATAAATCTGGGACACACACTGTATGAATCTCCAAAGAGAACATGAATCTTCTCACAGTTCCCAAAAAACAAAAAACTTTCTTCAACTATAGACAATTTTATATCATAGGTTTGTGGATTGTTTTATAGATCCTGAGATATGACTTGTATATTGATAATAAAAGAACCTCAGGAAATTCCCTGGTGGTCCAGTGGTTAGGACTCTGCACTTCCAAAGCCAGAGGCTCAGGTTCAATCCCTGGTTGGGGAACTAAGATCCCACAAGCTGCACAGCGTGGCCAAAAAATAAAAATAAAGGAACCTCAGCTTAGCCCGCCTCTGGGTAGCAAAGCTTGGAGGAAGGTCAGCAAACTGACTCTGTGTGTGTGTACATGCACAAGCGTGCAAACATGTGCATTTGGGGTTTGGTTTTGTTATGTTGTTAGAAGAAGACTGACAATTTTTCCAGCAATGTGCCCATGACAGAATGCTGGAAGAATGATCTAGCGATCAAATCACACCGCTGCAGACAACTCTGGCCCATCAGAAAACCTGCGAGGTGGATATGCCTCGGGGGCGACAAGACCTACAGTTCCGGCCAAATGCTGGGCTCCCCCGAGACCTGAGGAGAATGCTTAGCAGACCTCAGCTTTCAAGAAGCAAAGAGAAGGGGAGAAAGTGGACAACAGGACATAACACCAGCTGGCTCTTCACCAGGCTCTAGGGCCACAATGGGTTAAATAAAGTACAAGTGAAGGGGCCTCTACTAAGAGCTGGTTCTAGAGGAACTTTGAGCAGAGGACACCATGACCCTTAAAAGGCTTGACCTGTGCTCAGATCACAGCCCCACGGGCACTGGAGGAAAGACTGACAGTATACGGTCCAGGAAAATATATACTGAGCTAATATGAAAAATCTGCCCAAGTCCTGAGGCTCAGCCAGGTTTGCGATCACTCACCTTTTGTTTGTCCTTAATTGCTCAGTTAATTAGGACAAACACTTCCTAATGTCAGCTCCTCTCCCCACCCCAGGGGTAGGAGAAGCAGCATCTGTCACCAGAGTCCGCAAACCCGGCAAATTGTTAAAGGTGATTTTTTAAAAAAATCAAAAAACAAGAGAGCCATCACCATGGTAACTGTGAACCCAAGAGGCCCGTCTGAAAAGTTCCCGGGAGAAGAACGTACCTCTCAGTTTGTACATCTCCCCATTGGCAGAGTACACGACCAGCATATGAGGCACTTCGTCACTCAGGGACACGATGGCGCCAGACAGAGACAGGGCCCCTCGGGGCTTCTGGTGTTTGCTTTGCTCATTCACAAAATACTGCAGGATACCAGCCTCAAAATCCAGCACAAAGTACCTGTGTGGAGAAACCACAGTGCATCAGTTTTCTCTCCAAGCAAAGAAGAAAAAGAACATAATCCTTAAATTGACATCAAGGTTCCCAATCCAGGATGCTGGAAGCTAAACGTCCCTGCCAGGCACCCACACAAGTCATCCCCATGTAGGGAGAGAGCACCCAAATCTTAAGTCAAAGCAGAACCTGTCATGGCCCCTGGGGCAAGGGCAAGGGCCAGGCCCATTCTCGATTCGATGCAATGCCCATTCATACGTAAGCCTCAGAATGGTAAAGAAGAGAGAAGCATTGGGACACAGACTCTGGTAACAGGCTCCACGTGACCTCACAGGAACAGCTGAAATTCACAGCCCAGAAGCAGCAAACTGGGCCAGACTCCAGCCAACAGCCTGGACACTGTATGGGGCCTGAGCTCCAGAGCTGGTCAATCCAGCCAACTGCAGGTGCTCACACAGCCCCCTGGGCACCCTCCAGCGGGCCCTTCCGTGGATCACTTTTCACACAAAGGGACAAGATTCCCTCCGCTCTGGGAGGCTGTAATGCCACTGGAGTCTACATTCAGGGTGAAAACAGGGAAACTGCTAGTTGCTTGAATCACTCAAACAAATCTTGGTAGCCGAGTACCTGGCCTGTTGATAGTCACCATCTATCACCAGGAAGCAATCAAGACCACTTCCCCTTCTCCACCAGGACGAGCTGTCTTCACGTGAGACCCACATGCCCCCTGCGACCCAGAGGCTCACCACAGCCCCTGCTGACTCTCCCAGCCTCTCACTTTCTGCTCCACCCACGCTGGCTCACCCAGCTGCCTTCCACCACTTTGCTCATGCCGTTTCCCCCACCTGGAGCAGTTACTCGAAGTGATACAGATCGTTACCAATCCACAACATCGAAACTCTTCCCACAATTGGGCTTCACATCACCATCCAACTGCACGTCAGTAGGTTTGTCTCATTAAAGAAAGAGTCCAGACATTGTCTGACACACATGGCGCACACAAGCCACAATACCAGTCTCAAACCAACCACGGCGCAATTGGGGGGTGGGAGGAAGCAAGTTCTTCATCAGCTTGAGATATACTTGCCACCCCTGTGGCTAAAACGTGGTTCCCTGCCCTATTAACTGCACGGTAACTTCAGGAACAACTCAGGTGCCACCAACTTGAGAAAGCGTCTCCTGACCAGGTTAAATCTTCCTCCCACAAGCTCTCACTCTGAACTCACCCCTCATGGCCCTGGCCTCATCGGGTGTCTACATTTGCAGGATTATGCGATTCAATGTCTGGTTCCCCCCAGACTCTACGCTGTTCGGAGGCGGACAGTGCCCGACACCTCGCTGATACTCAGTTAATATTTATTCAGTGAATGAATGAAAGGGAAAAAACTACCAAATTCCACTCTTTTCAATCCGTGCACCAAAGCAGCTGGGTCACCACTGTGAACTTGCAGAGGCACTGGAAAATATGTCACACTTTTGAGGGATATAGAGTGATGCTCAACATCGGTCAGATATAAAGCATACGAACAACTCAGGCAGTTTTCACAGTTTCGATACTAGTTGCACTGCATTCCTTTCAAAGACATAGCATCTTTGCAAAGCTGGGTTTTCAGCAGTTGCTGGGTTAACAAGGAAACATCGACAGGGAATAGGAAGAGGGCAACGATGCCAACAAAATCCCAAGGTTTGAGAGAGAAGCTGTGCAGAATCCGCAGACACACACAGTCCATCAACAAGCACTTGCAGTTATTTAATGGAGACACATATTCATAACGTAGAAACATAAACATTTATGTTGATTATTTTTTCAAAAGGCCACTGAGTTGTTAGGACATCAATGTACATGAAGTTGTTTGGAGCTGGCTGCTTTAATAATTTTTAAAAAGCTGGGGCTTCCCTGGTGGCGCAGTGGTTGAGAGTCCGCCTGCCGATGCAGGGGACACGGGTTCATGCCCCGGTATGGGAGGACCCCACATGCCGCGGAGCGGCTGGGCCCGTGAGCCATGGCCGCTGAGCCTGCGCGTCCAGAGCCTGTGCTCCGCAACGGGAGAGGCCACAACAGTGAGAGGCCCGCATACCTCAAAAAAAAAAAAAAAAGCTGACTGCTTTCATAATAAATGAAACTGTAGGATATTTTTTAACCTCTAAGCACCACGAACCAAGAAAGTTTACAAAATTCTGACTTAATTGATTCTCATAGTAACCGATAGACAGCCATCATTATTCCCCATTTTACAGGCACTAAGACTCAAAGAAACTCAAAATCTAAGTCCCACTTGTCTGTGTCCAAATCCACACCTGGTTCAGTCCAGCACTCACAAACTCTCCTTCGAGTCTCACGCAAGTCCCCCCGCTTGTCGCTTGCTCCGTGTCACCTCTCCTGTATCCACTTAGGTACTTTATTCTCCAAAGCTTCCTGCTCCAACAGAGCTAGCCAGGCTGAAAGCACCTTTGCCTGGCCACAGAGGTCCCACCTCATCCCCATCCCACAGAGCAGGCACACCTGACAACCCAGGTCTCAACCCTCCAAAACTCCAATTCCTCTAAGAAGCATTAATTATTTGTAACATTCCAAATGTCCTGGCCAAGGCTATTTACCTTTTTTACCCCTCTCCTTCCCTATCTCTCGAGTCACAATAATAAGGATATACTTCTGGTATCCACGATTAGCATGGATAAATCAAGACACAAAAATGTGCTCCTGGACCAGGACTATTCAAAGTGCGGTTCCTCGCCCAGCAGTATCAACATCACCTGGGAGCTTATCTGAACCGTAAATTCTTGGCCCCACCCAAGACCTGCTGAATCAGAAACGGGTGGGGGTGTGGGGCGGCCAGGAGGCTTCCAGGTGATTCTGATGCAGCTCAAATTTGAGAAGCACTGGCCTAAACTAATAGCTCATCACCCAATCCCTACCCTCCATTTCCAGGAGACACAAGCAGAATACATTACCCAGCTTTCCTCGTAAGGACATGTGGCCATTTGAGCTGTAGCCAACAGAATGTGAGCAGAAGAAATGCAAGCCAGGCCTATAACATACAGACAGACGCATGCACATGTGCGCACACATGTGCCCACACACACACACACACACACACACACACACACACACACAGATTGGAATGGAGACACCCTGCAGGGCAACTCGGGATCCACAACAGGTGTGGCAAAGACACAAGAGGGAAGCAGCCTGGATCCCCGAATTACCACCTGGAAGAGAGTCACCTCATTTCTACATGGATGAGAAAGAAGCTTCTGCTTATTAGGCCACTAAGATCAGTTAAAGAAGCCAGCCTGACAAATTCACAAAAAATATTTTTTAAATGTCTATTTTCACATCCTTCTACTTGAAATGTGCTCCTCTCCTCCCTTCTGTGATGTGAAGACCAAATTCCGTCAACGAGAGAATACCTGGGGTGATTTCTGAGCCGCCAGTGGTCACATTGTTCAAACGCTGACCCTGCGCTTCTCTTTAAGAGTAAATGTTCTCACGAAATTGAGTTATATGTAGTGAGGTGGATGGACCTAGAGTCTGTCATACACAGTGAAGTAAGTCAGAAAGAGAAAAACAAATACCATATGCTAACACATATATATGGAATCTAAAAAACAAAAAGAAAGTGGTACTGATGAACCTAGTTGCAGGGCAGAAATAAAGAGGTAGACATAGAAAACGGACTTGAGGACATGGGGTGGGAGGGCAAAGCTGGGGCGAAGTGAGAGTAGCAACGACATATACACACTACCGAATGTAAAATAGTTGTCTGGTGGGAAGCAGCAGCATAGCACAGGGAGATCAGTTCGGTGCTTTGCGATGACCTAGAGGGGTGGGATAGGGAGGGTGGGAGACAGCCTCAAGAGGGAGGGGATATGGGGACATGTGTATGCATATGGCTGATTCACTTTGTTGTGCAACAGAAACTAACACAATATTGTGAAGCAATTATACTCCAATAAAGATCTATTAAAAAAAGAGCAAATGTTTTCCACGTGACCTATATTTAATGTCAGCACAGTCATGGTGACTGCAGCTGTGCAGACACGGCTCCTGGCAAATCACAGGATGAAGAGCAAGAATCCGTACAAGCGTAGGGAAGGAACCTCGGCTCCGACTACAGCATTCTGTGTCTCCAGCCGCCCCTGCACCCCCCAAACCGCTCTGGCAGAGCAGCAGTGTCCCCCATCCATAAACATGCCTCCTTTACACAGCAGGAAGTAGGAAAGGTACTGCATCGCATAACCTGAACAGGTTTCAAGGAAAAGGCAAGAGCAAGTGGCCCTCAACTCCCCTGCCCACCCCCCATCCACCCTGTGTCGTTGGCTGGAACGGAGAAAGGGCTGAACACCTCTCTCCCCTTTCTGCTCTGCCCACTCATCAACCAGGCCCCCATCAGCCTTCCCCGCTCCCAGAAGCAGCTTCACAAACGCATCCTGCTCAGACCAACCATATATTTGCAAAGGACATTGTTAAGAAGCTGGTACCAAGAAATGAATTGAATACTGGGGGTTTTTTTCAATAAGGATGACAGAATAACCAGTTGAGGTCACATTATGCAGAATACGGGAACACATTAATGATTTTTCACATTACCTATTTCAAAATGACAACTTAATTCTAACCCCCTGCCTCAGGCAGAAAAAAAAACATATTTCCACTGCTTCCTAAAATAGTTTTAATGCAAATGCACAGGTTTGAATCATGTGCACTAAGCAAGGTCATCAATAATTTACTCCTTTTCTAAAGACAGTTAAAAATTCCATCGTATTTGGAAGGGAGTGAAAGGAGAATATCTGATTAAAAATTACAACAGACTAAACATCAAGTGTTCTTTCAGGATGGCCTTTGAAAGTTGATTTAGATTGTGTCCCATGCAGGTAGGAGCTGTCCACGCGGCACTAAGAAGGGCATTGCCTGGGGGTCACATCCCCTGGGAGGAAAGAAATTGCATTTGGATCCCCGCAGGGTCAGGGCTCTGGTCAGGCACTGCTGTTTGAAGCTCGCTGCTGTATCTGAAACTCACAGCTTTCATTCTAAATGGAAAAGTTAACCGTGTTCCTGGATGAGGCTTCATTAAATGAGGTGCAAACGCCGGATAAAATCCTGAAACATTCTTTAAGGTTTTTCCCTCTGGAGAAATGAATAAGACGAACCTAATTCCTAGTGGGTTCTTTTCTAATTAGCATCTCGAGCTTTAGTTTGCAACTTAACCAATGTGCAGGTGAACTTAACTGTATACGGAGGGAACATATTTTAGGGACTATGTTAACAGACCAAAGAGGGTGCTGAGAGAGAAAAGAGAGAAAGGGGGGAGACATCAAACCAACCCATGAAAAGAGCCACCAGTCCCGATCAGGCCAGTTTCGGGGTGGCAGCCTCACCCCGTCCCAAAGCCGGGACCCGCGGCGAGTGGCAGGCCTGCCTCAGGAGGGCTGAGGACAGGCCACTGCTTCGAAAACAACATGTGAGCACGTGCACAGACGTAGACACACCTGCATGCACACACACTCACAGGCGCATACACATTCACGCTCACTTGAGCGGGCCGACACACAAAGTAGCTGCCCCTACCCATCACTGCTCTCCAAGCCTTGCCTCGCTGAGGGTCATCTGTCAACACCTGTAGCCTTTTAATTCCCACCCCCACCTGCCTGACATAGTTTCATGAAGGTTCAACTTCAGGATCTAGAAGTTGAAAACCAGACATATTTACTTTGAGAAGGTGGAGGCACACCAATGGCCGTTAGCATCCAGTTAGGAGCAGAAAAATAAAGGGAAAGGATTGGGGGGATGGTGGGGAGGGACATGGGGGAACCAGTTCATTAATGCCAAGAAGCAGAAGGTACAAGCAAACTACAAGAGGGTTACAAAGAGGAAAAAAATGCAGTGAAAAAAAAATCTTTCGAACAGGAACTTTGCCAGACAGGCTTGCTGCTGACAAAAAGCTAAATCATTTCATCTAAACTGAAAAGTGAAAATTAAAGCAAGAGGAAAGGGCTTGAGAAGGGAGGTGATGGCCAGGCCCGTGATGCCTGAGCAGACACCTTTTACACCCACGGTAGTACTTCCAGGAGGGAGTCAGGACCCCTCCCGTTCTCCACGGGGCTCCGCCGCTCGCTCCACACCAGGCATGAGGCCCCGTCCACCACCCTCCACGCGCGAAAGCGGACCAAGCCCCCAGCTCGCACAGGCGTTTTTCCTGTTGGGATCTGCCTCACCTTCCCAGGCCCTCTATTTTCTTTCTTCTGTCCCCCCCTCGCCCCCACAGTATTTATTAACTAGTTATCAAGAGAAGCTATTCTTGGTGGGAATGTAAATTGATACAGCCACTATAGACAACAGTATGGAGGTTCCTTAAAAAACTATAAATAGAACTACCATACGACCCAGCAATCCCACTACTGGATATATACCCTGAGAAAACCATCATTCAAAAAGAGTCATGTACCACAACGTTCATTGCAGCTCTATTTACAATAGCCAGGTCATGGAAGTAACCTAAGTGTCCATCAACAGATGAATGGATAAAAAAGATGTGGCACATATATACAATGGAATATCAGCCATAAAAAGAAATGAAATTGAGTTATTTGTAGTGAGGTGGATGGACCTAGAGACTGTCATACAGAGTGAAGTAAGTCAGAAAGAGAAAGACAAATACCGTATGCTAACACATATATATGGAATCTAAAAAAAAAAAAATGGTTATGAAGAACCTAGGGACAGGACAGGAATAAAGACGCCAACCTACTAGAGAATGGACTTGAGGACACAGGGAGGAGGAAGGGTAAGCTGGGACGAAGTGAGAGACTGGCATGGACATATATACACTACCAAATGTAAAATAGATAGCTAGTGGGAAGCAGCCACATAGCACAGGGAGATCAGCTCGGTGCTTTGTGACCACCTAGAGGGGTGGGATAGGGAGGGTGGGAGGGAGATGCAAGAGGGAAGAGATATGGGAACATATGTATATGTATAACTGACTCACTTTGTTATAAAGCAGAAATTAACACACCATTGTAAAGCAATTATACTCCAATAAAGATGTTAAAAAGAGAGAGAGAGAAGCTATTCTTTAGCCCAAATATTCACACTTCATAGTTCAAGAACACAGCTCAGTGACAAACTTCCATGGAACTGAACCCAAAGAAATTCTTTACATTCCAAAATACTTTGCACTCTGAAAGATGCCAACCTTCTTCACCGCCTCAAACTCTTTCACAGATTCATAATTTCTGAAGAAATCTGCATATGCCAGGCCCTCTGTCTTCTGAGAAGGTCCTGCTGGAGGCCACCTGTGCCTTGTCCTGGCCATGACAACAGTGACCTTTGTTCTTCAGCTAAAGACCCTTCTCTGGGTTGGGTGACTGACTGCCTAACTGTTCCAGAATCCCAGTCCACACGCCAGCAACACACCAAACTGGCAGCGGCTTGGTCCTGCCGGCCTGGGGCGTCCTGCTCTCCCCACAGTCCCAGGGAGGCCTTGCCCGGTGCAGGCACTACACACCCATATTCCAGGTTTCACCTGCCTTCCAATTCCCTCTTGCCCACAACCACCCGAAATAGCACCATTTCTGAGATCTAGTATCACCACGTTTCTACAACTTCCAACCTATTGCTTATAGAAAATAAAAACTCAAGGAAAATCAGCAAAGCAAAGCATACTCGTGAAGGGAAGGAGGATTTCAAATTGTGGGTGTATTTACCTAAGTTTACCTTAAGTCTTCAAAAGGACTATCAGCTGCTGATCATTGAGCGAACACCTCTCATCTTCAGAGATGAATGTATCAAAGTTCTCCCCAGAGTTACTTCCGTGGAGCTGCCTGTCTCACATAAGAGAGGGTGTCTCTGCCTCTCCAGGTGGGCCTATGACACGTTGGCCACTGTGGTCTCCTTACCTCAGAAGGGTTCACACTCAAAACCCTTAGAGCTTCTGGCTTGAGAAAGAAGGATAAATCTTCCAGAATTTCTCTCAGGATAACCAAACTTCCTGGAGAGGATAGACGATGGATCCAAGCATCAAAACCTCACAACAAGGTTCCAAGGCACAGCACCTGCAGGCAACCTCGATCCCAGCCAAGTGTTAAAGTCTGGAATCCTCTCAACACATGAAACTGGGGCGATGGTGAGAGAAAAGCAGAGAGGCCTTCTTACATCTCTCAAATCCCTACTATTCAACCTGTCATCAGAGACTTCCACAACTGCCACCAGCCCCCACCAAAAGCACTAAGTGAGAGACTCCAACACACTCCAGAAAGTACTAAACTGTCAGAGGGCCCTAAGGCACATCACCAACTCAGGGATAAATATACTCTGTCACATAACTCAGCCATTATTAAAAATATCCAGGCATGCAATACAAGTTCCACCTCAAATGTATCAGAAAAATGTCATGTACTATGGCCTGTCTATAGCAGAACCATTATGCTGGTCTTCAGATGTCTTAAAAATATATAAACTGAACCACTGATAAAAATGATTGCTAATGTTTACAGAGCACTTTCTATGTGTCACGCATTTGTGCTGCCATATTATCTCATTTACACCTCCCAGCAGTCCTAGGAAGTAGATGTGACCATAACCTCTTTCTACAGATGAAAATTTGAAGCGCAGAAAGGTAAAAAAACACGCTCAAGATCTTACGGAGAGGAAGTTATGGGGTAGACTTTAACCAGGGAATCTAGCCTTACAGGCCACGGCTCAAAACTAAGATACCTTGTGTTTATTAAAATACCGTTTTCACTACAAAGATGCAAAAACATAGGATCAAAACGGACAGACAGATAAGAAAAAAAAAATTAAACACAATCAGATTGGGAGATTTTTAGAATTCTCCTTTCACCCAGAGTTGGACAGATATGCAGAAAACAAACGGGGATATATAGATTCAAAACAATATATTCCCAAGTTTTATTTCAAATGTTACAAATAATTACATACTCCAATGAAAAATATAACTTCTTTTTAGATGTGCATGGAACATTTTCCAAAATGTTGTCTAAAAAAACATCAAACATCTAAAAGTAGAAATTTTATAGGGCACAATGTTTGCACCTCATAGCAAAATAACATCTGACATGTTAAATACTTAAAAATAATAAACTAATAGTATTAGTTTTAATAATATATTCACATATAATTATGTCATATTATATATTAGTATTAGGAGAAAATATGGGTGGATATTTATAAACAGTTAGGGTGGGGAGGGCTCCATAACAAGAGATTGCAAAACCATAAAGAAAAGTATTGACACATATTCCTAAATTTAAAAAAATCTCCAGCTAGGGCTTCCCTAGTGGCGCAGTGGTTGAGAGTCTGCCTGCCTATGCAGGGGACACGGGTTCGTGCCCCGGTCCAGGAGGGTCCCACATGCCGCAGAGCGGCTGCGCCCGTGAGCCATGGCCGCTGAGCCTGCGCGTCCGGAGCCTGTGCTCCGTAACGGGAGAGGCCACAACAGTGAGGGGCTTGCGTACCGCAAAAAAAAAAAATCTCCAGCTAAAAATAATCCATAAATAAAATTAAAAGACAACCAATAAAGCAGAGTTTTAAAAAAGAATACTGAAGTGTCTTGCCTTCTAAAAATAATGGTTTTTTTTTACAGTTTGGGTTACTTCCTCCTGCTTCTGAATCAGCCTGGAAGCTTATTAAAAATGTGGATTCCTGACTCCCAGCCCATACTTAAAAAATCAGAGGCTTCCCTGGTGGCGCAGTGGTTGAGAGTCCGCCTGCCGATGCAGGGGACGCGGGTTCGTGCCCTGGTCCGGGAAGATCCCACGTGCCGCAGAGCGGCTGGGCCCGTGAGCCATGGCCGCTGGGCCTGCGCGTCCGGAGCCTGTGCTCCGCAACGGGAGAGGCCGCAACAGTGAGAGGCCCGCGTACAGCAAAAAAAAAAAAGAATCAGATTCTTTGTGGCTGAGATCAGGAAATCAGGAAACTGAATTTCAAAGTTTGCCTAGATCATCCAAGTAGAAAAACCAGTACAAAATCGAGTCAGGATAAAACCTTAGAGTGTTACTCACACACAGTTTTTTTTCTGGTCGTTCAAGCTTTTACCCCTAGGCATTCATTCAACAAACATCTCAGCACTATGGGCCCATGCAACCAAGCAGAACATATTATTTAAGCGTGAGCTGACCTCATTTTGTCTTGGTCTGAAAGAGCCAAAGCCCTGCTCCTAAATCACCACAGCTCAGGCAGTAGGTATCTTGGCTCTGCTACATTGGAAGTATTTTTGAGAAAGATTTAAAGAAAAGTTACGAAGTCACCAGGCCTGGAGTTCCTGTATAATCGGATCATCAACTAGCATCACGCAGGCGCCCACCTGCACAGAGCAGCCCCAGGACCAGCCCAAGTGAAGCACCTGAAGATTAAGGGCCACCAGCCCGAGTGGCTGCTGCCTTGGGAACCGCCTCACCTGACAAAGGACCAGCATAACTCACAGTGAACTCTTAACACAAGATCTGATGTACTGCGCTTGGATTTGATCTATCATGACACTCCATCTGCTTTTAAAGACCAGGTGATTTAATACCAGGAGCAAGAACTGAGAGCTTTCTAACACAAGTTAGTACAGGCTCTCAGAATATTGCCCCGTCACCTTCTGAACTCCTATTAACTCTTAGGTTTCCAAGGACATTAGGTAAGAACTTCAACTACTACTTTAACTAAACTGTAAAATATCGAGACCCATCTTAACGCTCACAATTCATTTTCATTCTTGCCATCAACAACACATGGAACTTACCTGGGAATCCTTGAGATGGACCGAGTCTTGAATCAAGTCTCTGCCTATCACTAAGAGCTTCAACATATACATCAAGTCACAGTGAAAAGGATTCTGATACTGGCTAAAGCCCCGGGACAAAGACGAGTGGGAAGCCCAGGCCTGGTACCCATCAAAATGAAGAGAGATGGGAAGCTGGCCTGTGGAGACCAGGGAAGCAGTGAGGAGCAGAAGCAGGCCCCTAGGCTCAGCTATTCTGCCCCAAATATCCAACTGAGTCAGGCCCTAAGCCCCACTGTCCCTGGATCAGAGCGTCCTTTATTTTTCCCTACGGTTACACGGCATATAGGAAAGAGGTGTGATCTGGCAGCAAAAGGCCTGACTAGACCTGTGGTTTTCAAACATCTGCTGCATCAGAATCACCTGGAACCTTGTTAAGACACAAGTTCCTGTGCCCCTCCCCCAGATTCAGGAGGTCTGGGTGGAGCCAGAGAACTCCAGCAAGTTCCCATTTGATGCTGATGCTGCAGGTAGGACCACACTTTGAGAGCCACTGAATTCTCACTTTTGTGAACTTGGCCACGGTACTTATCCACCCTGAGCCTCGATGCCCACGCCTGCAAAAGCACAAAGCTGGCTCATTCTCTTTGGAACCATTCCACCATCGCTGTGCCTCAAGGTCTGTCTGGTTATAAAACCAGAACTTCCAAAAGTCCACATCACATTTCTGAATTCAGACAGTGAGTCGGATCCAATGCTCATATTGCATTCTATCAGCAACAGCAGTTTAGTTAATTGCCTACAAAGCCAACAAGACAGAACTTAAAACACAAGCCAGTGTTTGCTCTTTTTTGGAGGTGCCATGGCAATATTATTTGGCAAGGTTCTCAGTGTGGTCAGCTGTACCATGTTCTGTGATATGGGTAAAGCATTGTGGATACATTTACTCATTCTATGGTTAAACAAAAGAGAATCTACATAAGCCCAGCTATTTTTAAAGAATTTAGTTTTGGTTCCAAAACTAAGTTTTATTTCCAAGAATTCCCACATTTCTTAAAAAAAAAAAATTTTAACTGAGTACCAACCTTGCTAGGCACTATATGCTAAATGCTAAAAATATATGGGGGGGGGGGCAACAAGGTCCCTGATCTGATGGGGGCTTGGAAAAATGGTGCCAACAGACAATAAAATATTTACAAAAATAAACGTGTGACTATAGCTGTGCTGAGTCTCACTTCTCAAGACAAAATGTCCATGAACTGGTGAATGGTTAAACAAACTATGTTACATCCATACAATGGAATACTATTTAGCAATAAAAAGAACACAGTACTAATACATGCTACATGGGTGAACCTCAGAAATATGATGCTACATGAAAGAAACCAGATGCAAAATGATTATATATTATATGATTTCATTTATATGAAGCGTCCAGAAAAGGGAAATTTATAGAGACAAAATGCAGATGAGTGGCTGTCTGGGGCTGAGGATGGGAACAGTAGTTAACTACACACTGGCTAGAGGAAATTATTTTTGCTGATAGGAATGTTCTCAAACTGGATTGTGGTGATAATTGCACAACTATATAAATTAACTAAAAATTACTGAACTGTATACTTACAACGGGTCTATTTTATGGTGTGTAAATTATACCGTAATAAAGGTGTTTTTAAAAAACGTCAACAATCCTGGCAATAGCCTAGACCAGGGTGGAGGTGACAGAATCACTGCAGGGGTACAATTGTCAAGACCTGATAATGAACTGGGAATTCCGGTTGGGGACTGTTGCACTTCACACGCCTTTAAAACTTCCAAAAGGTGTTGACTAGCAATTGGATGAATGGATTTGGAACCCAGAGAAGGTCTGAGCTGGAAATATAAAGATGAAATCATCTAAAAATAAGTAGCCATGGAAGCCAAAGCCATAGGTGAGATTGCACAGAAAGAGAATACAGGGAGGAGAAGGGGGGCAGGGATGAGGGGGCCCAGGATCAAGACGTGAGGAACTACAACATTAAGCAGGAAAAGAGGCGGACAGAACAAGACAGAGAGGTAGGAGGAAAACCAGAACCCCAGAAAGAGAACGTTCACGAAGGCAGGAGTAATCATCTGTGTCAAATGCTAACAAAATGTCAGTAAGATAGGAACTGAAACATGTCTTCTTTGTGACCATACATGATCTATTTGTATATTTAAAGATTCATGGGGCTTCCCTGGTGGCGCAGTGGTTGAGAGTACGCCTGCCGATGCAGGGGACACGGGTTCGTGCCCCGGTCCGGGAAGATCCCACATGCCGCGGAGCGGTTAGGCCCGTGAGCCATGGCCGCTGAGCCTGCGCGTCCAGAGCCTGTGCTCCACAACGGGAGAGGCCACAGCAGTGAGAGGTCCACGTATCACAAAAAAAAAAAAAAAAAAAAAAAAGATTCATGGATTTCCATGACCCTAAGTTTATTGTGAAGCAAATCAGTTCCTGTTGGTGTGCAAGCCCAAGAGAAAAGAACTTCTCTTTTCTTCCAAACATGTACTGAATCCACCAGCTGTTTCCCAATACTCATGTTCCATTTTTACTAGAAACAGTGGAAAGATGGATCTCTGGGTTGAAACCAGGGGCTGCAACCTCAGCTCTAGCTAGGATTAACTTGTGGTCTGAAACCAAGTATAGTGGGGACAGCGGACTACCTACCCCACCTACCAAATATCTATTGTCTCTCTCAAATCAAGAGAACTCCAATTTTTATGTGGGCCAATACATGATGCCAGAATACATTTCCCTGCCTTCCTTTCAGCTAGATGTGGTCATCTGACTAAGTTCGAGCTCATGAAGAACAGTGATGAATTAGATCCCTTCCCCTCCTCTACCTGCTTTTTTGGAAGGTAGATGTGATGGCTGGAATTCCAACACTCCTTTTGGACTTTGAGGACACAGCCACACCCTAGGGATGATGAAGCAGAAAGTAAGAAGGAGCATGGGTCTCTGAAATCTGTGGAACCCCCAAACCAACCCTGCAAAGCTTATGCAAAAAAGCATGCATGTACAATGGAATATTACTCAGCCATAAGAAAAGAATGAAATAATGCCATTTGCAGCAACATGGATGGACCTAGAGATGATCATACTAAATGAAGTAAGTCAGACAGACAAAGACAAATATCATATGATATTGCTTATAGGTGGAATCTAAAAATAAAAGATGCAAATGAATCTATTTACAAAACAGAAATAGACCCACAGACATAGAAAACAAACTTACGGTTACCAAAGGGGAAAGGGGGGAGAGATAAATTAGGAGTTTGGGATTAACACACACACACTACTAGATGTAAAATAGATAAACAACAAGGACCTATACTATATAGCACAAGGAACTAGACTCAATACTTTATAACAGCCTATAAGGGAAAAGAATATGAAAAAGAATATATATATGTATATATATATATGTATGTATAACTGAATCACTGTGCTGTACACCTGCAACTAACACAATATTGTAAATCAACTCTACTTCAATTAAAAAATAAGTAAATAAAAAATAAACAAGAAGGATCTAAAGGTTAGCAACAACAAAAAAATCCCTGCCTTTATTTTATGGTCCTTCTATGGAGGAGAGGAGGGAAGGTGGAAAAGACAGTACTTGCTCAGATTGGCCTAACCCTCTGAGGTAGGTATCATCACTACCCCTTTCTAACCATGAAGAAACAGAGAGGGGCTCTCTTTTACCAGAGTCACACAGCCCATAGGCAGTAGAGACAACGTGAGCCCAGGCAATCTGCCCCTAACCCCTGCACCATCCTGCCTGTCTCAGAAAGCTGTGAGCACACTAAATGTCCCCCCTCAGGACAAGGCGCCTCAGCCTTCAAGCATCTTCTAAGCAGAGCTGTGCGGTGGGAGAACGCCCTGGTCAGGAAATGTCGACTATTCAGACTGCAAGTCAGAGGCGGGAGGTCTGCTCAAACCAGTGAACTCGGCTGCCCAGTGGCAATTTCTCCTCTATGGATTCTGCAGGCAGCTAACAACGAAGAGACGGGAGGAGAGGAGATGAAAGGGGAAAATCCAAACAGGACCGTCCAAAGAATTCTCACCAGGGCTGATGGGCTTCACCCCAGAGAGATCAGCGTCTTGCCTCTTGCGGCCGCCGTGGGCAGCTGGCTTGCTCACTCTCTCCCTGGTCCTCCAGGAAACCGAACACTCAGCAGGAGCATCGTAGCTCCCCCGCCTATGGATCTCAGGGCTGGGAAGGAAGGACAGGGCAGGCCTGGCAACAAGTCCCAGGCACTAATGCAAGAATAAGCCAAGATGACAGATGGGCAGATCAGATCAGCTCAGCTCAGGTTGCCACCAAGGGCCCTGGAAAAACACACACATTCCCAAAGGGAAATCCGCATGCTGGCTAGCTCTACCTGGCACGTCATTAAACTAACCTGAAAGGGTCCAACGTACCAAAAATGCTGCCCAAAACAAGATTAAAGTCTCAACTGTTCCTCCAACATATGCTCTGAGGCCTCCATGCAACACGATCCACCGCGACCACAACACCGGGGCCAAAACAAAGCCACCCTGAGGTCGCCGGGTCCTCCTGGGAGTTGTGGACACAGCACGCTCTCTGCGGACACAGAATCCTGAGCGGGGACACAGAGGCCCAAGTGTCCACACATGCCCACTCGCCGCCACAGACTCTCTCAGGGAGCCCGAGTCAAAATCATTTCCAACCTGGTCTGACCTTGTCAAGATCTGCGCCTGGGGAAACCGCTGGTGTTTTGCCACTGAGCTCAAGGAAACATGGAACCTCCCCAATTTTCTGGGGAAGAGGAGGTGTCAGCGAGTGGATAGAATTCCCAGTTTTGAGGGTTTTCTCGAAAGAATTTTTCTAGACGCAACTACCAACATGTCTCTAGTGGCCACGAAACAAATGAACACACAACAAAGAAATCAGGTAAGGAAAGTATCTACCTCAAAGGACTTTTTTGAGAATTAAATAAGTTATTATTTGTAAAATGCTTAGAACAGTGTCCGGCACACTGCTAGCAATATATATACTCCACATATATAAACAATATATATACGCAAATATTTCTCAAATAACATATTGAGGAGATACTTAGCAATTACCCTTAAAAAAATCCTGGTCTTTTTTTTTTTTTTTTCATTTTACAATTAAGGAAAGAGCTTTTATTTTATTATTTTTGTTGTTGGGGACAGCAGGTAATGGAATTTACTATATTCTAGTTGCTGAGCTAACAGCTCTGTGACATAGATATTACTTCTATTCTACCAATAAAGAAACAATATGCAGAAAGGAATCCTGGTCTTATTTTTTTCAGGGGCATGTGTCTGTGGTCTTGTACTGGATACACACCAGTTGTGACTCCCTACTCCCCAAGTCACATGACGACAACAAACCTGTCAACATGTCAGAGCGAGTGGCATTCCACAAAGAGCACCGCGTCCAAGAGCCTAATGGCTGTTCATCTCAATAATGAGATTTAGGAGGATGAAGATTAGTAAATATCAACTGAATCCCAAACATCAACGGTATTTTCCAAATCTGATTTGAAATGCCCACTACACCATCTCCAGAACAAACATCTAACCCTTCTTAGCAAGACAGTTCAGCATTTCTTGCCAAGAAACTGTCACCTGATTCGCCATTCTGACTCTTCCCATCCCTCAAAGAGTGGGAAACAGGAGAAAGAGAGGAATGAAGAGATGTGTGTTCTCCACAGACAGGGACAGTCCAGCCTGAATTTTGAGCACCAGTGGCCACTGTTCGACCTTATTAATCTCCTCTCCTGTGGAGGCAACATGAGTTTGGGGGCTCCCCACTAAGCTGTGTGGTATTTCAAGAATGCACTGCAGACAGTGCACTCAAAGACGTAAATATCAAGGACGGGCAGCATGACAACTATTTCGTTTGCCTGGTCAGTTACTTGCCACTTCAGCTTGCAGAGCAACAGCAAACAAAACAGTCCACTTCACAAAAAGCTAATCTCCTTTCAGTTGATTCTTCAAGTTTCTCATACCCTCCCCCAACCATCTCTTAAATTGTTTTTCGTAAAATATATATGACCTGCCTGCTCCTACCACTCCCAGCCAGAATTCATCTCTCTTTCATCAACCCTCCTGCAGTCGACTGTTGGAGCTGAAAAGGTGGGAAATCACTTGGCTTCCTATTATCATTATTACTGTTATTATTATCATCATCATCACCATCATCAGTTACACGACTATCTCTGCCACCTAAGCTGGAAACTCCTTTGGGGCCATGTCACTTGATTAAGAATCCCTCTGGGCTGGGCACGGTACCTCCCATGTGAAGGAGGCAAATACAAGTTCCCTGATGGACCAAGGTGAAGGTCAGTAAACAAAAACGTGTCCCTTCATTATCATTTATTGTCCTCATTTACCTATTATCACCACCATCACAATCAGAATAGAAAGCTCTCTAAAACCAAAACTATTCTCCATCACCAAGAACATTTTTAGTACTCTATGAATACGCCTGAGACTCCACACCAGGATAGGAAACTTTGCTTTTGTGAAATCTCAAGTCATTGACTCTGCATCTTACCCAGTGTACTTATCCCTGATTAAAGACCAGCCAGTCAGCAGAATAATCAATCCCCAACCATTCAGGACCTAGTTCATCCATCTGGGGACCACCCTGAGTCCCCAGTCCCCTCCCCCACTGGCCACTCCTCTCTGAACAGGAAGAAAAGAGAACCAGGTTGGCTCCACGCAGCTGACCACGAGCAGATTGCATTCGACTTTCAGGGATAAGAGAGGCTGCACCTGATGGTGACAATGGTGGTGTTAGGTCATCCATGGCTAACAGAGAACTCCCTGAAGTTAAACTTGATTTTGAAGAATCGTCATTCAGGTCACTGAAGACAGCGTACCTGCCAAACCCACTTCTGTAGAAGATTTTACGTCGAGAGAACTTTGATGGCTCTGGGAAGCTGAACATTTCCCCAGCCCTCTGGAGAATCAGGGAAACTACACAGCCTGCCTCTGAATTACTGATGTCATAATTTATTGAAAGGTCTCCATTAGGTCATAGGTCACACCCCAGACGCACTCAAGGGTCTGTGACTAGGAGTAAAAGCAACATGGAGCCAATGGTTCCCGAGCATCTGCAGTGCAAGGGTCCTGTGGCCCCGAACCCAACCAGCACCCAGCACACCCAACACTCATCTGAGTCCTTATTTCATCATCTTATAAAATGCAGAGATATTCTTCACTCCATTTTATGCAAATGAAACCTAAGGCTGGTAAATTTAAGTGACTTTCCTGTTATCTCTCAGCTACTTCGTAAAAGGACCGGCTGTTTGAACTTCTGGTCCATGGTTTCTTTCATTAAATGATAAGGTTTCCTAAACTTAGGTTTACATTTACTACCAGGCATTCTTCTAGATGCTGGGGAAAGAGCAGTAAACAAAACAGATAATTCCTGCCTCATGGAGCTCTAGTGGGAGGACAGAAATTTTAAGCAAATATGTTAAGTGTCCGTGAGCGCTTTAGAAAAAAATAAAATACAGTGTCAGAAAGTGAAAAAAGGCTGCCATTTGGAGCATTCTAAGGTCACCAGGTCAGGGAAGGCCTGTCTATACGCGGAGGATTCGAGCCGAGACCAGAAGGAAGGTGAGGTGCACCGGCTGAAGGCAATACTGTGTTCCTGGCAATACGTACAATTTCAGAGGTGGGAGCAGGCTGGGCGTGCTGGAAAAGAGCAGGAGAAAGGCCAGTGTAACAGGAGCAGACGAGTGAGCGGGCAAGTGATGGGAGCTGACTTGCGAGAGAGCCAGGAGCCAGATCACGCAGGGCCTTGCAGACTGCGGTAAGGGCCTCCGATATTACTCCAGATACGAGGGGAGGCTTCTGGAGGGCCCTGACGCTAGAGGATCACTCCAGAACGATGCTCAAGTGGGTGGTTGGAGAAGCGGGGAGGTCTGTTAAGAGCTAACTGCAATAGTCCAGGCAGAGATTTACGCCAGCAGATAACATGTAACGTGTACAGATAAGTAACACAGAATTTTCCAGCACAGCTAAAACAGTCACCCCATTCTCCTCCACCTGCAGCCTGATAACTTGTTCATCTATCCGCTGACTCAGAGGCAGGATGGCCAACCTTGGGCGTGGGCGCAGGGCGTTTCCACTGTAAATGGCCTAGTTGTATTGACTGTGGTTCATGGGTGAGGATGAGGTTAAGGAAGGGACAGGCATTGACTTTGGTTTCTATTATTTTAAGATGTTTGCTTGCCTCTACACAGCCTGTGTGATTCTCTGGATTGTGGCCATCAATTCCCTGATCGAATAGTCCATTCCCATTGGCTAGGATGTGTTTCAAGTACTGGAGGATATTGATCTCCGATAGGTGATGGGGGCACTTTGGGGCAAAGAGGTGGAAGAGAAGATGGGCAGCTCCCCTCAGGCACTGCACACAGCTTGGCTCTCCCTTAACTGGTGATCTGTAACCAACAAGAAACCTTGAAATCACTTCTCCAACAGCATCCATCAGAGAGAGGGGCCTGGTCAACAGCCATCCAATAACACTGACTGTAGCTCACTGGAGAGAAGTCTCACTTAGATTAGAACGAGGTCTCTTGAAAGAATAAAACCTGGACTTCCCTGGTGGCGCAGTGGTTGAGAATCTGCCTGCTAATGCAGGGGACACAGGTTTGAGCCCTGGTCTGGGAGGATCCCACATGCCGCGGAGCAACTGGGCCTGTGAGCCACAACTACTGAGCCTGCGCGTCTGGAGCCTGTGCTCCACAACAAGAGAGGCCGCGATAGCGAGAGGCCCGTGCACCGTGATGAAGAGTGGCCCCCGCTTGCCACAACTAGAGAAAGCCCTCGCACAGAAACAAAGACCCAACACAGCCAAAATTAATTAATAAACTCATACCCCCAACATCTTCTTTAAAAAAAAAAAAAAAGAATAAAACCTTACCACACAGCCGTATGCCTGTTGGCCCAACTGACGCCATCTTGGCCCGTGCGGCTCCTCCTGCTCTCCCGCTGACCCTACCCAGGACCGTACTGCGCGGTAAATCGCCTCTCTGTTGTCAGAGCCTTTGTAGTTAATAGTTAATAGACATTGTTTAATAATCATTAGGACCAGGTGGCCTCCATGCTCTGCTAGTACCCAAACAATGATGAAGACCTTCGCTGACATTCCAGGCACCCACGAAACCAGTTACCCATTCATAAACTTGACTTAGGAAGGCACGTCCTGTTTCCGAGCACCCACCCCCATACCCTAGGTTAACTATAAAACTGTCCCAGTGTCCCCTCGGAGGTGTGGAGTGCAGCTGCGAATGCTTCCAGGTTGCTGTCCTGATCCAGATCCCACCCTGTAACTTATCCTGTGATAAACTGGTCCATTAACAACATGGAGCTGCCTGCCTCATCTTTCCATCTCAAAATACCTTCCCAGTTCAGAGGGCACTTTTCATTCCTTCCATCCTCCAACAATAGCATCAGGATTCTTAATAATGTTAATTTTCGTTTTTATAGACTGAGCTACGGGAGCCCTCCCTAGAGGCTGATGAGGAAAGTAACCTGAGGGCTCAAGTGGCCTCCTCAGGTGGCAGGGCCTGGCCTCAAAGCTTTGTTTCTACAGTCACTCTCCTTTATACTAAAGGCATACATCCGCTCATCACCAAGACCTCTGGTTTCTAACCAGCGTTCTCTACCAAGGGAAATATGTCGGCGTTCAGCCGTAACACCCTCCTGACTTGGTTTCTGGTCTTGTGCATTGTTTTCTGAGGCTGTTTCTGAGGCACCTGGAGATTAGTCCTGGGAAAGAGAACAAGATAATGGAAAATAAAAGATTCCATTAACTCGATGACTCTTGTGGCTAATGAAAAGCTATGGCTGGTGCAGCTCAAGGTTAAAAATAAAAAAGGAGAGGGGAGAGGGACTGCTCACCAAATCACCTCCTCTCAGCAAGTCATTTCATTAGCGAAAAAATGCAAATGACATTCCTACAGTGACTCACTGACTCAGCAGAGCCACTGTGGTACCCAGCAATTTCCGGTCAAACGGGCGCTTGTGATTCCACAGACCGTCAGCGTCCACGTCAGCTCTTCTTCCCGGGCCATTCTCCACATGCTGGGCAACTCTGCCATCTGTGAACCTCATATCCATCTCCCTGAATGGCTGCCACTCTGAGTAGCAGCTTCGAAACCAACCACCTAACATCCTTTAAAAAAAAAAAAAGTCTGAGAAGTTGGAGGCACTGAAAAGCAAAGTCCAAGAAAACCAAGAGGCCGCTGCCCTGGACAGGGGAGGACAACCAATAGCATCATAACTCCCTGGTCTTTCAATACAGGGACACGTGCTCCAGGAAGGGACAAGGCAGTTGCAGAATTCAGAGGCCAGGACTCCAGAGACGCCCCCCACTCCGCTGTTCTTTTTTCTTTTTTTTTTTTTTTTGCGGTACGCGGGCCTCTCACTGCTGGGGCCTCTCCCGTTGCAGAGCACAGGCTCCGGACGCGCAGGCTCAGCGGTCATGGCTCACGGGCCCAGCCGCTCTGCGGCACGTGGGATCTTCCCGGACCAGGGCACGAACCCGCGTCCCCTGCATCGGCAGGCGGACTCTCAACCACTGCGCCACCAGGGAAGCCCTGTTCTTGGCAAATAGAATGTGAGCTGGATCAGTACTGTTGAAACACCGCTCGGTCTTCCACTGCAAAATGTCCCTTCCTTCAACTGCATCCCTAAGTCTCCCAAGCCTTACCAATATTTATAGCATGCTTCTTTTACCTTCCACTTCAATTTAATCCACTTCATAAATCAAAGGGCCCCTATTTCCTTCATTCCAATCATTCTGTAAGCCAGCACACCCTTATTTCAAACACAGACCAGAACAAAATGTTCTCCTTAATCAAAGATTATTTCAAGGTCTGCCACACTTGGGCTATTACTTTGATTCTTTGCATCACAATGGTACAGCCTTTCAGGACACCAAAGCAGGGTTCATATTAAATGCAACACCCACCGGGAACTCGGCTAATGCCCCGCCTGCTTCAGCCTTCAGATCTGTAAGGACACTCACAGCTGACACTCAGGGCCAATGGCAGAGGCCCTAGAACAGGAGTTGCAAACTTTTTCTGGAAAGGTCCCAAAAGTAAATATTTTAAGCTCAGTGGGCCACAGAGTCTCTGCCTTAACTACTCAACTCTGCTAATGGAGCACAAAAGTATCCATAGACAAATGTAAATTGGTGCAGCCACTATGGAGAACACTACTGAGATTCCTTAAAAAACTAAAAATAGAGTTACCATATGATCCAGCCATCCCACTCCTGGGCACACATCCGGAGGAAACTCTAATTCTAAAGATACACACACCCCAACGTTCATTTGCAGCACTATGTACAACAGCCAAGACATGGAAGCAACCTAAGTGTCCATCGACAGACAAATGGATAAAGAAGATGTGGTACATATAAACAACGGAATATTACTCAGCCATAAAAAGGAATGAAACTAAAAAAAAAAAAAAAAGGAATGAAACTGGGTCATTTGCAGGATGTGGATGGACCTAGAGATTGTCATACAGAGTGAAGTAAGTCAGAAAGAGAAAAACAAATATCGTATATTAACGCATACATATGGAATCTAGAAAATGGTACAGATGAACCTGTTTGCAAGGCAGAAATAGAGACACAGACGTAGAGAACAAATGTACGGACACCAAGGGGGGAAAGTGGGGGTGGGATGAATTGGGAGATTGGGATTGACATATTAACTAATATGTATAAAATAGTTAACTAATGAGAACCTGCTGTAGAGCACAGGGAACTCCACTTCGCTGTACAGTAGAAACTAACACAACATTGTAAAACAACTATATCCCAATTTTAAAAAAAATTTTAAGTAAATTAAAAATAGTGAGTGACAACTGATGTACACTTCAATCCAACCAGAATTTTGCTAATACCATATGGGTTAATATATCCTAGACTATGTGCTTCTAATTTACAACCAAGTAGATCAGGGGACTTAAACAACAGCCATGGAGTTCATACAGGCCTTTGTAAACCAAGTCAGAAGGTGGAAATGGCCGCCTGAGTATTTTATAAAAACAAATAAATAGAAAAGCAAAATCAAACAGTTCAATCTCTCTGTGCATGTATAAATTCAGGCTATCTTAGACCACAACCTAGCTTAGAAAACTTACAAAACTGACTAGACAACATTTATATACATAAAACTCTGAAGAGTTTAGTTGTTCTAGACAAGAAGCAATCATTCAGCACCCAAATGTGTACCATGCAGTTCTATGCCCCAGACCCTGTCACATTTCTACCCACCAAAATCTAGGGGAATGGAAAGATTCTCATATACTCGGAAAATTAAGAATGAAGCAGAGACTTCTCTTATTCCATTCAGGCTTCTATAACAGAATACCACAGACTGGGTGGCTTACAAACAACAGACATTTATCTCTCACAGTTCTGGAGGCTGGGAGTCCAAAGTCAAGGTGCAGCAGATTCAAGGTGAGACCCCACATCCTGGTTCACAGACAGCTTTCTGCTGAGTCCTACCAAGGTAGAAGGGGCGAGGGAGCTGTCTGAGGTCTCTATACAAGAGCACTAATCCCATTCGGGAGGGCTCTACCCTCATGACCTAATTACCCTATCAAAGGCTCCACCTTTTAATACCATCACATTGGGATTAGGCTTCAACATATGAATTGGGGGAGGGAGGAAAGGGGACACATTCAGTCTATGACAAAACTACAGCCATTTCTTCCTTTTGTTTTTAAGCCAGTCCTAAACCAAGCTCAGTCGCCAACTTGTTCTATGTGTTGCTAGGTGTCAGTGAATAAAAAGGTGCTATCGTCAGCTAAGTTTGAAAAACTCAGCTAAAGCGAAACTGAACCAAGCATCAGTTTCTCTACTGTATGACTTATCAGAGTCTATAAATATGCTTGTGTTTGTTGTGCAGCCCTACAAGGGGATCCAGCAGGCAGTGTTTTCCAAACTTACAAACCATAGTAAGTTTTTTGGGGGAGGGCAATATAGCTCATGGGACTAGTGTTCCATGGAACTTGCTCTGGGAAATTTCATAGCAATAATATATCCAAGATGGGATTCTTATTTCCCCATATGTGGGATTATTTGAGCCTGGGACTCTAGTCCTTAGTATCAAATTTTTCTATACCGAAACCAGACAAAGACACCATCAAAAAAGAAAATTACAGGCCAATATCTTTGATGAATAGAGATGCAAAAATTCTCAACAAAATATTAGCAAACCGAATCCAACAACACATAAAAAAGACCATATACCACGACCAAGTTGGATTCATCCCAAATTCAGAAGGATGGTTGAACGTACACAAATCAATCAATGTGATACAGCACATCAACAAAAGAAAAGACAAAAACTAAATTTTTCTGGTTTCCTAGAATGAGGCAGTTGAAATAGGAAGATTACTAGAATCTACGTGATCCATTATGCTATCTAAGTGGCCACTACTCACATGTGGCTATTTAAACTCAAATTGATTAAAATTAAATAAAATTTAAAGTTCCTCAATACCCACAGCATGGTTACGGGCTACCGTACTGAACAGCATACCTATGGGTCATTTCCGTCATTGCAGAAGATTCTATTGGACAGCACTGCACTAGAATCTACACTTCCTGTATTCAGGGAAGTGTCTGTTGTGTTTTCTACTGTATGCGCACCTGCACCCAACACAGTGTTTTGAACACAGCATTTAATAAATTGTTGTTGAATGAGAACAGGGTAAAAATTATCATGAATAAGACTTGCCCTGCTCTGCAGTCATTCCAACCACACCCTCTCCTCTCCCAACTCCTGTCCTCAAATGCTCTGGCGACGAACCACCACGCAGCATCCCCTCAGCACAGAGGGACCTTTAGGGCATTATGCTAAGTGAAGTAAATCAGACAAAGACAAATCTACACGATCTCATTTATACGTGGAAACGAAAAAAGCCAAACTCATAGAAACAGAGAGTAGATTGGTGGTCGCCAAGGGCTAGGGTGTGGAAGAATGTGGAATGCTGGTCAAATCCTACAAGTACAAGTTTATACCTCAAGTACAAACTTCCAGTTATGAGATGAATAAGTTCTGAGGATCTAATGTACAGCATGGTGACTACAGTTAACAATACTGTATCACATACTTGAAAGTTGCTGAGAGCAAATCTTAACTGTTCACACACAAACACACACACACAGTAATTATGTGAAGTGATCGATGTGTTGACTAACCTTATTGTGGCAATTATTTTGCAATATATAAGTGTATCAAATCATCACATCTTACACCTGAAACTTATACAACATTACATGTCTGTCAGTTACATCTTATTAAGTTGGAAAAAAATCTCCTTACCAAGGATCCAGCACTGTCTCTAGTAAGTCAATAATTAATGCACAGTAAGTATTTATTTACTCTCAATGCCATGGTTCAAATTCTACCAAAAAGTCTAAAACACACATTGATAGACACTCAGTTCTACTCAGAGGGCCTACATTCTAGAACGTTTCAAAGTTAGTCAACATGCAAAAACATATTTCCTCAATTTTAGAGTAACCATAAAATGTTCCTTCTTGGTTTTTCTTCCTGGCTGGATGCATCTGGCAGGTTTTAGAGTGAGTGGCCAGCCCCCTGCCTCTAAAATCAGAGGGGTCAAGTGTGACAAGAGGTCTCCTACAGACATTATGATGCCTCTGTTCTTGTGAGCAGGGCAGAAGTGAGATATCCTACACTTTCTTGAGAAACCAACCTCCCGGGGCTTCCCTGGTGGCGCAGTGGTTGAGAATCCGCCTGCCGATGCAGGAGACACGGGTTCGAGTCCTGATCGGGGAGGATCCCATGTGCCGCGGAGCAACTGAGCCCGTGCACCACAACCACTGAGCCTGTGCTCTAGAGCCCACAAGCCACAACTACTGCAGTCCACGCGCCTAGAGCCCGTGCTCCGCAACAAGAGAAGCCACTGCAATGAGAAGCTGGGCACCACAACGAAGAGCAGTTCCCGCTCGCCGCAACTAGAGAAAGCCCGCGCACAGCAACAAAGACCCAACGCAGCCAAAAATAAATAAATAAATTAAAAAAAAAAAAGAAAAGAAACCAACCTCCCTCTAAATTGACTCACAGTCAATTTTTTTTACCACCATCCCCTAAAATGATCATTTCCCAGAGTTCACCACTCACCACGGATGTTAATCAGCACAATAAAAATGTAAATGTTTGTTCCACTCAATACTCTCAAAAGACTGAAGTGGACACTTTCACAATCACCTTCCCTCCCCCCACTGCCCCAACATAAAAGCTTTACAAATCTGTGATTAATTACTTCTCAGGCACCTGTTAATCTCCCTTCCTCTTTCCAATTAGCCAAACCAAGATGAGTCGGTTTTCCTGTTCCTGCTGAAGAACCCAATTGAGTTGATTCAACCACCTGGCCCTTCCCTAAAAATGGCCACCTATCTCTCCATTTCCAGCTTAATTTTAACTCTTCTGTTTAATAAATACTTTTAAATTCTTTTTCAAAATCTTTTCTATTATGGTTTATCACAGGATATCGAATATAGTTCCCTATGCTATACAGTAGGACCTTGTTGTTTATCCACCCTACATATACTAGTTTGCATCTTCTAATCCCAAACTTCCAATCCAACCCTCTCCCAACCCCCTCCCTCTTGGCAACGACAAATCTGTTCTCTATGTCTGTGAGTCTGTTTCATAGATAGGTTCATTTGTGTCATATTTTGTTTGTTTTTATTTTTATTTATTTATTTTTGGCTGCGCTGGGTCTTCGTTGAGGTGCACGGGCTCTTCATTGCAGCATGCAGGCTTTTCTAGTTGTGGCGCGTAGGCTCCAGAGTGTGTGGGCTCAGTAGCTGCAGCGCACAGGCTCTCTAGTTGTGGCACATAGGCTCCAGAGCCTGCAGGCTCTCTTAGTTCCCCCACCAGGGATCAAACCTGCATCCCCTACATTGGAAAGCAGACTGTTAACCACTGGACCACCAGGGAAGTCCTGTGTCATATTTTTTTATTTATTGTTTTTTTAAGTTTTATTTATTATTTTTTTAATTTATATATATTTTTTGGCTGCGCTGGGTCTTAGTTGCAGCACGCGGGATCATCATTGAGGCACATGGGATCCGTCATTGCAGCACACAGCCTCTCCGTTGTGGCATGCGGGCTTCTCTGTAGTTGTGGTGTGCGGGTTTTCTCTTCTCTAGTTGTGGCGCGCAGGCTCCAGAGCACGTGGGCTCTGTAGTTTGTGGCACGCGGGCTCTCTAGTTGAGGTGCTCGAGCTCGGTAGTTGTGGGACACGGGCTTCATTGCTCCGTGGCATGTGAGATCTTTGTTCCCCAACCAGGGATCATACCCGCGTCCCCTGCATTGGAAGGCAGATTCTTTACCACTGGACTGTCAGAGAAGTTCCCCCTGTGTCATATTTTAGATTCCACATATAAGTGACATCATATGGTATTTGTCTTTCTGACTTAACTGTGCTTGTTTAATACATGTTTTTATTGTAAGCCTCAACTCCCATTAAGAAATACATGGACTAAATATATGTTGTTAAAGCTATCTCTTCTACTGTAATATTTAGATTTTGATAAATCTATTGCAACTCCTGAGATGACTCCACTCCCTAACCCCAGTCCTCTGCTCAGACTGCACCTTCTACGTGGAATGCCCTGCCCTGCCCACCTGACAGACCCACCTGTGTCCTGAGCTCTGTCCTGCTGCCCACAGAGAGCCTCAACCATCCCTTCCTTTGCCTCTACACAGATTTCCACTAGGGCTTTTATAACAGTTTAGTATCAATGTAAGTCTGACACATCAAACACATTCAGAATGGCACCTGGCAGAGGAAAAGACTAAACTGAAACACAGATCACTTCAAGTAGGGCTCCTTCACTGCAAATAATAGAAACTAATTTGAACTTGCTTCAGCAAACCCAGGGGTGACTTACTAAGGGGGTTCAACGCATCTCATAGAAGCCAAGGGAGGTGGCCAGGCCTTAGGAAAGCCCTGGAAGCAAAGACTGGAAATCCAGATAACAGAGAGGAAGTGTCCCCTCTCTCTCTGATTCTAATCTCTGTTTCTCCAGAGATGAACATAACTGTTCCAGCTCCTGAGGGGGCACCTTGTAGAGTTCCAGCAAGAACCCACCTTGATTGCCCATCTCTGCAATTTAAAATGTCTAAGAGAGGGGAATAAACAAGTGTTCGCGGGAGGCAATCCACAAAGAAGGAGGAATGGCTTCTGGAATGTGTCTCCAATGGGGATTCCTATCCTGGGCTGGGAAAAGAAGGCTGTAGACACTGGCAGGGCAGCAGTGCCCCCCAAACCAGGCTGTGCAGAAAGTCTGAACAAACACACTTTCTTTTTTTTTTTTTGGTGGTTTCTTTTTTTTAAAAATTAAAGTATAGTTGATTTACAATGTTTCAGGTGTACAGCACAGTGATTCAGTCATACATCTATATCTATCTATTCTTTTTCAGGTACTTTTTCCTTATAAGTTATTACAAAATATTCAGTAGAGTTCCCCGTGCTATACAGTAGGTCCTTGTTGTTTATCTATTTTACGTATAGTAGTGTGTATCTGTTAATCCCAAACTCCCAATTTATCCTTCGCCTCCCCTCCAACACACTATCATAATTATCCTCTCCTTTATTCCAAAGAGAGGTCCACCTTCCTGAACCTCCCAGAGCAGCAGAATAATGACCATAAGCTCTGAATGGCTGGTCATTCTCAGTGGAAGCTTACTTCAGAGAGTCAAACGTAAAGAGGGAGGTTGTTTGTTTGTTTGTTTTGGTCATGCTGTGTGGCTTGTGGGATCTTAGTTCCCCGACCAAGGATTGAACCCGGGCCCTCGGCAGTGAAAGTGCAGAGTCCTAACCACTGGACTGCCAGGGAATTCCCATGTAAAGAATTTTTTAAATGGAAGGAGGAAAAGGTAAAACTGTAGAGAAAGCAAACAGATCGGTGGCTGTCAATGGTCTGGGGGGAAAAGGGGAGAAATAAATAGGTGGAGCATAGGGCATTTCAGGGTGGTGAAAGTGTTCTGTATGATGCTATAATGGTGGATATGGCATGCATTTGTCAAAACCCATAGGATGTACAACACAAACAGTGAACCCTGATGTATGCAAATTAAGAAAGAAATTAGGAGGTCGGGGGTTTCAGGAAAGAAGCCAGACTGTGACAAGAGAATCTAACTGTATTACAAATGTATGAAACAACCTCACTGAAGGGAGTGGGGAGAAGTGCTGACCTAAGTAACTTTGGAAATGAGTGGAATTTGTCAGACTAAAGGCAAAAGAAACTACACCTAAGCACTTATTCTCCTTGATAAAGTTGTTTCCCACAGGGCTATTAGTTAACAATTCTGATACTACTATACATATACAATGGAATTGAACAATTAAGTAAATGGATGTCAGAAGGTAAAATCCAAGTTTCTCACTGTTGAACTGGGGGTTTACAGATAAACAAGAGGAGGAGTCTAGAGTTGGAGATATCAGTAATGTTAAAAATGAGTTAAACTCATGTATAGATACAGAAATGTACACATATATACACACACACGTGCATGCGCACACACACACACACACACACGCGCGGCTTAGCATACACACACATTTTTTTTTCCTCTGTCAGCTGAGAGGTGCTAAGAGAAATGACACCCCATCAGCAACAAGCACACCTTGCACCCAGGTCTTGGTTTCTAACACCATTCTCCAATAAAAGGAACCAGGGCTCCTTGGAAAAATGGCTGATGCTAGGACTGGGGCAGGAAATACACAAGAGGAACCTGGAGGGTCTTGCAGTGCCAGAAAGAAGGAAGTGCTCAAAAACAAACAAATAAAAAGGCCACAAGGATAGGGGCATGTCAAAATGACAAAGAAGCCAACTGAAAGAACTTCCAATGGTCAAAGTTGGAACAATTTTAGCAACAAAATAAAGTAATATTGGACCATAACCCAAAGTTAAAAGTAAATACCCATGATTCCACACTGATATGAATAAATGATTAAATGGAGGCAAACAGACAAGTCTTCAGTGCACAAGAATTTTAAATAAATTATGTAAATACTCTTCCCCCAGGGAAGTAGAGCATAACTCTCCACTCCTTAAGTGTGGGCTGCACATAGTGACTTCCTTCCAAAGAGCACAGTATGAAAAGGGCAGGGGAAAGAGAAGCTTCACAGTGGAGAGAGCTGACAATCACTACTTTCCAGCCAGGCAATCAAAGTTAACTGGCAACAGTCATGAATCGTGTTGATACATGTACCCTTGTTATGATGGGATGAAAATGGCTCTTTATCTTTGTGCTCTTCCTCCCCAAACCCATCACCGCAGTCTAATCGTGAGAAAAACATCAAACAAATTCCAACCCGAGGCATCCTACAATATACCTGACTGGCACTGCTCAAAATTGTCAAAGTTGTCAAAAACAAAAGAAGTCGAAGAAACTGTCACAATCAAGACAAGACTGGTAAATGAAATGTGGTATCCAGGGTGGGATTCTGGAGCAGAAAAAGGACATTAAGTAAAAAAAAAAAAAAAAAAAGAGAGAAATCGGAACAAACTATATACTTTAGTTAATAATAAGGTGTCGAGGGGACTTCCCTGAGGGTCCAGTGGTTAGGACTCCAAGCTTCTACTGCAGGGGGCATGTGTTCGATCCCTGGTTGGGGAACTAAGATCCTGCCTGCTGCACAGCACGGCCAAAAAAAAAAAGTGTCAATACTGGTTCATTCATTGTAACAAATGTACCACATTAATGTAGGATGTTAATTACAGAGACGTTGTGTGGGTGGCATGGGGACTATACAGGAACTCTCTGTACTAGCTGCTTAATTCTTCTGTAAACCCAAAACTGTTCTTTAAAAAGTCTATTAATTTTTTAAAAGTGGGAGGAAAGAGAAGCGTCAGACCAAGGATCTGGGGTGTCAGTGTTCAGAGTGTTACAGTGACCTGGTCCCCAGCCCAGATGGCTTCACGTGTGGCTCCATCTTGCTTTTTTGGGAGATGGAGATGGGATGCTTTTTTTTTTTTTTTTTAAATGCTTAAGGTTTTTTTGTTTCGTTTTGTTAAATTTTTGGCGCAAGCCTCAGGATCTTAGCTCCCCTACCAGGGATCGAACCCCTGTCCTCAGCAGTGAAAGTGCAGAGTCCTAACCCCTGGACTACCAGGGAATTCCCTTGGGTTGAAATTCTTCATCTCACAAATGCACCCAAATCCGGCCAAACCTCTTTAACTCAAAGATGTAGCTACCGGCAATTGGCAACAAGAACTTTCTACAACACAGAACAGAAGCTATTTTAAGTGACACCAGCAATTTCCCGAAAAATCTCAAGCCGTTAATGTCAGGGGTTCACAGGGTATAAAAATCACTCGGGGCTTTAAAGGAGCAAATGAGAGATGAAGGAAACCCTTGTGTGAACACTTCACAAAAAAACAGGGGCAAGGACCATAAAGGACTAAAAAGCACTCTTCATTTATGTGACCTGGGTTCCTAGGGTAACCATTCTCTTTTCATTGGAGAATCCTTAAAGGCAAGCAGCCAAATTCCACAAAAAGCCAAGCTCTCCAGTCTGATTTTGGAAAGGGGGCAGGAGGCCACCAATTCTGGTTAATTAATACTGTCTGTGGCTAATAGCTGGCTGTCCCTGGCTGTCTCGCCAAAGGTCCTGTTTCTACCCACACCAGTATGCAGCTTGTCACGAGTCAGAATGCAAGAGTCACTCTGAAAGGCAATAAACAAACAAACATGGCCATTAAAATGAGGGGAGACCAGAAAATTATGAGGAGGAAATGCACTAGGCCGACCAAACACTACCTCTTTTTCCTCCTGTATTTTTAAAAGCTAAAAATATTCTCCAACATACAAATTCATGTAAAACAACACTTTTCTCTAAAAAAAAAAAAAAAAAAAACTTGAAAAAAAACGTAACGTGTGAAATATATTTGTCCTTTATGGCTTTGACTCTGGAGTTGGAAAAAGCTGTCAGACACACTCCACAGCCAACAGGGCAGCAGTGTCACAGACACCCAGGATGGAGTGAGCCCCACCACACACTCAGCCCGTCAGCATGTCCCCGTGAGATCAGTAACGGATCCAGTGAGTACATTCAAGACTTCCTGGAAGACAGAAAAGCCAAGTTCTAGAGCACTATGGCTCTCTCAGGTAAAATCCTGGGTAACACCGTTTCTACTGCAAGGCTGAAAACACAAGCCTCACTTGGAACAAGTACATGTACTAAAAAACAGCATAATTTGGAAATTATCTTTGCCAGAGTGAAGATGTGAAAAATACCTGAGTGATTTAGTGATTTTATGAGAAAAGTTATCTTATTCACTTCAGGCATTGCAGGCTGTAGGGCATCTGTGACAACTGCTCACTGCCTTTGGAGCACTCAACGGCGTAGACAATAATAATGAATGGTCGAGGCTCTGTTCCAGTAAAACTTTACATAACAACAAGCAGCAGGATAGATCTGACACACAGGATGTACTCTGCCAACTACTGAATTAGATAATTCATTCTCTCTCTCTCAAATAGCTGCCATCCATTCAAATTTCAGGAACAGACCCAAACTTTTTTCATTCATAAGTCAGGAAGAAAATCTGCATGAATCCTCTGAAAGTCTCCTTATTTCTTAAAGAAACGCAGCTGAAAGTCACACAATTGTAAACGGTACTGCAACAGAGAAGAACAAACCTGACTCCATATTGGACCTATTCCTTTAGCTCTAAACTTTGGGTTCTGTTGTCTGTACTTAGTCACGCTGGCTCTGCACCTTTTGTAAAAGAATGTTGCGTATAGCCTGAACTATATGGGATAGCCCCTTCTCAAGGCTCTGCCTCCCAGGCTTTTCCATTCACACAGAGATAAGAAGTTGCAGAACAGAGAATAACATTTATCTTGGTGGTGGTTTACAGGAACACTGTGATCAGACCTACCTGGAGAGCAGGATTCCTGCACCAAGAAGTTGCAACAACCAGCCACACCCCTTCCCCTTTCAGTACAAAAGCTGCCTGAATTCTAATTTGGGTAAGATAGTTCTTCGGGACACTAGTCTACCCTCTTCTTGGTCTGCTGGCTTTCCAAATAAGGTCACTATTCCTTGCCCCAACACCCTGTCTCTCGATTTACTGGCCTGTCGTGCGGCGAGCAGTATGAGCTTAGACTCAGTAACAATACCTGGATGTAACCAAGCAAAACTTGGCGAAGAATAACTTCTCAAGGAACTGTTTTCTCTAAGGGGAAGTGTTTGGGAGATGCACACACCATATGGATCAAACCGAAACTTCTCAAGGGCCCAGAAAGCTTACCTTCCCTGTGGCTGTCTTCCTAACACACTCCCTCATGTGGAAGTTTTGAAATGGTTCCTAAAATGTCTGCAGCAAGTCCAATCTTTGTAATATGGCATACAAGACCCTCAGGACCCTCCACATCTGGTCCCAACGTCATCTCCAGGCATTCTCTACATCTCTTTCCACCCCCAAACTACACTCTGACAACATTAGAGGACTCACTGCACCTCAAATACATCATTTGGCCATGTGCTTTCAGGTCTCCAAGCCCTTACCAGAGTGACCGTGTATTGTTCAAACTAGAGCATTCTTGAGAATAAAAGGAATGTTATTAATACCTATGCTAGGACAAGAAGCATAGCCCAAGGGAGACCATAGAGTCATTTAACATTTATTCATGATGACTCCTCTGTTGTGAAAGCCATTACAAGTTCATCCTGGTCAACTCCTACTCATCCTTCATGGCCCAAGTCAAATATCTCCCCTCCCCCCTTTCTTGCGTTTTTTGACCTCTTTCTTGCAGAGGTAACCACTCCCTTATCTTTATATCTATGATAGCCTTTATCACACAGTATTATATTTACTTATTCACCTATGTGTTTTTCTTTGAAGAATGTTTCTTCTTTATGCTGGAATTATCCTATAGTTTTAGCCCTCAACAAATGTTTATTCATTTTCTTATAATAACAAAAACCATTCTTTGTATACCATACACCAGTGGTTCTCAACTGGGGGTACTTTTGCCTTCCAGGGGATATCTGCAACGTCTGGAAACATTTTTGGTTGTCATAACTAGGGGAGATACTACTGGCATCTAGTGGGTAGAGGGACGCTGCTAAACATCCTAAAACACACATCATGCCCCCAACAACAAAGAATTATCCAGGCCCCAAATGCCAATAGTGCTAAGGCTGAGAAACCCTGGAATAAACTTACAACTTCAGCTCACTTCCTCATGAAGTTACTACAAATTCTGGATGACAGAAACAGAAAGAAATGAAAATTTTTAGCCTATGTGCCATAAACATCTTCAGTAAGCCAACACACTCAAGGTGTTAGTGTAATGTAAGACAAGTAAAAATGCACAGACATCCCGTAAAGATTCACAGATTGGCTTGAAGGGCAGTGTGGATACACAGTGTCACGCAGAGTACTTTGAATAAGACTCTCAAGCAGAGGTTATTCAACCAGCGTAGGAATCATACAGAACATAGGCAGCAAGAGAAATACTAACACACGTGGAACTTCCTCAACCAGACACAAAGTCAAAGATGATATAAAAGCTGCAAATTCTGGACACTTTCCGAGTCACTGACATTTGGGATCTAAAGTAGATCAAAACTGTATTCTTTACAAAAGGTGAATCTGAAACTTCCTCAACTACCATCAGAACCAAGGCCACTATTATATGTAACAGAAACTCCAGAATATTTAGAGGATATTTTCAACCATATAATCTTATAACATTAATTTCTAAAGAAAAACTTGGCCACCAACAAATCTTTTATGTTTCCTTATTAACAGGAGTCTGCACTCTTCAATACTAGCTCAGTAAATTTTCCCAAGAACTGAGTCTAAAACACACGGCATACCTCTCTCCTTTCATAAGCAGAACAAACTATGTCAAATTTGCTTCTCCTGGATGCCCAGGGTCACCTTAACTACTTTAGTACTGTACTAATATAACCCTCTCAGCCTATTGAAAAGGGACAGAAGGCTTGCCCTTCACGAAACGGCCCCCTATGGCTGGTTTTCTCCTGTTTTAATTCCAGGGTCACCCACTAAGCTGTAACCATCATTCCTGCTGCAACAGGCATACCTGCCCAGGCCTTCATCTGCAGCCTCTTCTAATTCAGCTCGTCTGGAAATCTTGTATGAAGTAATTAACCAGAAACACCTTATCTGGGTAAGAGGCTGAGTGAATGGATGGTTAAAGAGTTCTTCCACTAATACAGGGCAAAGAGCTTTGTGCCTGTGAATTCTCACATCTAAGCATGTTCATGCCTTGGAGTTTCTCTCATCCACCCCAACCCCTAGCCCTTTGTTCAAGAACAGGGAGGAAGCCACACACAGGTGGAGTGAGAAGTTTTAAAAGCCCCAAAAGGCTAGTTTGCATGATCAAAATGAGGAACAAAGAGGGAGAATAAATTAAATAGGAGCCACAATCAGTAAAATAAAGCCATGAAACCCCCAAGGGATGAGATTGTTACATTTATAACAATCACCTTCTATCGGAAAGCACAAATACCTTTCAGAAAAATAACTGAGACTTGCAGGCGTTATTTAAAACTCTACAGAAAATGAGCACTTAGGTCCTTACAAAACTTTGATTCAGAGGTATTGATTTTTTTAAAACAGGCAACACATAAGCAAAGCATCCTGTCCATTTGGCATGTATCTTAATCCGCCTAGAGGAAAAAAAAAAAAAAACCCACTAATTGAGAGTTTCAGGAATGACTCATACATCAAGGTGACTTTTAAAAGTTTATCTGCATGCTGCCAGACAATAATTATAGTGTGAGCCATCCCTTCCCACGCCCTAATACCCTACTCTTGATTCAGATGATACAGGCCCTAGCATCTACCCCAGACTTGCACAACTAAGAATGCCCGGAATGCACATTTACAGCCATATAACTCCATCTAGACTAGAAGTCTGACCTGAAGGTACCAAAAGGTGTTGAGGAAGAAGGTAGAAATATAAAATTACTATTCAAAAATCAATCTATTATCAGGTCTGTGTTTATGAAATACCGGTACCATTTGATAAGAGAGATGAGTTGTACAATAGAATCACAGAGACATCCAACCTTCAACTACCTCATTTACCTCCTTCATATACAATTAGGATTAAAAAGAAATCTTTTAGATGATAGGTCATCCATCATTGCCACGGGCAGTGAAAAGGCATCTGATAATGCTCAACATCCTTTCTTAGAAGAACAAAAAAGATGGAGATAGGTATTTTCTAACATCATAAACTCTATCTCAACATGAAAGCAAGCATCTTGCCTAACAGATTTCTAGTCAGGTTCAAAGTAAGAATGTAATATATCATCAGTATTTTTTAACATGAATCTGGAGATTCCAATCAATGTAATTAGACACGAAAAAAGTTTACTGAAATAAAATTAACAGAAAGTAGCTTTAGGGACTTCCCTGGTGGCACAGTGGTTAAGAATCCACCTGCCAACGCAGGGGACACAGGTTCAATCCCTGGTCCGGGAAGATCCCACATGCCATGGAGCAACTAAGCCCGTGCACCACAACTACTGAGCCTGTGCTCTAGAGCCTGTGAGCCACAACTACTGAGCCCGTGCACCACAACTACTGAAGCCCGCTCACTCTAGGGCCCACGTGCCACAACTACTGAAGCCCGCGCACCTAGAGCACATGCTCTACAACAAGAGAAGCCACAGCAATGAGAAGCCCACGCACCGCAACGAAGAGTAGGCCCCCATTCGCAGCAACTAGAGAAAGCCCCCGTGCAGCAACAAAGACCCAACACAGCCAAATAAATAAATAAATAGAAAGTAGCTTTAATATAGAGAAAAATAACCATTATAAAATATAATAGAAGAGGGGGCTTCCATGGTGGCGCAGTGGTTGAGAGTCCGCCTGCCGATGCAAGGAGACACGGGTTCGTGCCCCGGTCCGGGAGGTTCCCACATGCCGTGGAGCGGCTGGGCCTGTAAGCCATGGCCGCTGAGCCTGCGCGTCCGGAGCCTGTGCTCCGCAACGGGAGAGGCCCCAGCAGTGAGAGGCGCGCATACCGCAAAATAAATAAATAAATAAATAAAAATAAAATAAAATAAAATAAAATAAATATATATATATAAAATAGAAGAAAAGCATTCAAGATGTCTACGAAATAAAAAGTAAAGTATCCAGCAATAAACTTATCAAGATATGTGCAAGACTTATATGAAGAAAACTTTAAAACACTCCAAGCTATCACTAAAAAAGACTTAAATAAAAGCAAGAGATATTACATCTTAGGGATAAATTTCACATTCTCAAGATGTTAATTCTTCCTAAATTAATCGATAAACCCAATACGATTTTGATAAAAGTACTAGGAAACCTTTTTTGGGGGGATGGGGGAGAAGCACTGAATAAGCACATTGTAAAATTCACATGGGAAAACCAGCAGGGGAGAATAACAAAGAAAATTCTGAAAATAAAGGTAACAAAGAGAGAATAGCCCTATAAAATATTCAAACAGATATATCATAAAGCTGCAACAATTAAAACTGTGTAATCAGTATGGGCAGTGGGTCAGATGAGTGAAGAACAGACAGTCCTCCAATCCATCCAAAATGCATGTGAGAAATAAGAATACGATAGAAGCAACATCTCAAATTAATGAGGAAAATGTGGTTTGCAAGCTGCTAAAGAGTAGACCCTAAAAGCCTCATCACAAGAAAAAGGGTTTGCGGGAATTCCTTGGTGGTCCAGTGGTTAGGACTCCACGCATCCACTGCAAGGGTCTGGGTTCAATCCCTGGTCTGGGAACTAAGATCCCGCGAGCTGCACACTGTGGCCAAATGGTGGTGGTGACAGATGTTGGGGACAGATGTTGACTTAATGTGATCATCACACAATATATACAAATATTGGATCATTATGTTGTACATCTGAAACTAATATGGTATTATATGTCAATCATACCTCAATAAGGAAAAAAATTAGTTGGCCCTCCCTAAGTAAACACAGACTGGCAATGAAAGGAGGAGAGAGAAAAGGAAAAACTACCTTGTACTTACAAAATACTGCTATGGGTAATCCGCATGCAACTAATTGGAATTTTACTGCCAAAAGTATTACTATTTCATATTAATCAAAGAAAATAAACTTCTCTAACTTTTTAGGATGGTGGGAATATTCTTTCTTATTTGTGGTAGACAAACCCTGTACATTTGTCAAAGCTCGCTAAATTACACACATGAAAAGACTGAATTCTATGTAAACCTGATTTTTAAAAATATAAACTTTTTTGAAGCCAAATATCCTTCTTTCCCAACAAACATGGTACACTAGAAAAAGTATTCAATTCCAAACAACTCAAAATACTTTATGCAAACTATTAAATATAGAATGGATAAACAACAAGGTCCTACTGTATAGCACAGGGAACTATATTCAATATCCCATAATAAACCATAATGGAAAAGACTATGAAAAAGAATATATATATGTATAACTGAATCACTTTGCTGCACACCAGAAACTAATACAACATTGTAAACCAACTATACTTCAATAAACTAAAAAAAGAAAAAAAAAGTTTAAAGATTTTACTGTGAGTTGGGCAAACAAGAAGATACCCAATTTTACCAATGGAGAAATTGTGGCCAGATCAATGAAATGAACTATAACTTTCCATGGTGTTATTGTCAGGCTGTCACCAGAGTGAGCTGGACACAAGTGGTGATGACCCCAGTTCTGCCACCATTTGGCTCAACGTTGAGGCCATAGGTAAGTCCCTTCAGCTGTAGAATGAGGAAGTCCCTACATGTCTTTTTTTTTGCGGTACGCGGGCCTCTCACCGTTGTGGCCTCTCCCATTGCGGACGGAGCACAGGCTCCGGACGCGCAGGCTCAGCGGCCATGGCTCACGGGCCCAGGCGCTCCGCTGCATGTGGGATCTTCCCGGACCGGGGCACGAACCCGTGCCCCCTGCATCGGCAGGCGGACTCTCAACCACTGCGCCACCAGGGAAGCCCCCTACATGTCTTTTTTTAAAAAACAGATTAGAAAATTCTTCTATCAGAGAATATAGCCTAACGCTATTTTTTAAAAAACCCTAGGAAAGGGACATCCCTGGTGTCACAGTGGTTAAGTATCTGCCTGCCAATGCAGGGGATATGGGTTCAAGCCCTGGTCCGGGAAGATCCCACATGCCGCAGAGCAACTAAGCCTGTGAGCCATAACTACTAAGCCTGCGCTCTAGAGCCCGCAAGCCACAACTTACTGAGCCCGCACGCCACAACTACTGAAGCCCGCGCACCCTAGAGCCCGTGCTCCACAAGAGAAGCCACCGCAATGAGAAGCCCACGCACCGCAACGAAGAGTAGCCCCCGCTCGCCGCAACTAGAGAAAGTCCGCACGCAGCAACGAAGACCCAAAGCAGCCAAAAATAAAATAAAAAAAAAATTAAAAAAAATTAAAACCCAACTTACAGAAGAAGACCAATCATGCTGTGTTCAATCAAATTACAAATGATTTCCAACTTTACAAAAATCACTCACATGAAGAGCTTCCCTAGAACATTCAGGTGTTGGTTTGCCCAACATTAATTTTGTGAAGGAGAAGGCAGAAAGAGGGTAGGTGCCAGAGTCAAGAATAAAAGAATTCAAAAGAAACATCTCTGATATTATGATGGAAATAAATGTACATCTGAATCAACTCACCTACAAATTTTTAGGACAATTTTACTATATAAAGAAGGCATGAATAGGCTAATAAAATCATCTCAGTTTTTTTTGAAATCTGGCTTATGTAAAGTACTTTGGTAAGGGGCATAAAAAAATTATCAAGTTTTTTTTAAAGAAGCAGAAACTTCTTGTATGAGGGGAAGAGGTAAGAATAGAAGAAAAAGACCAAAATTCAAAACACTTATTCCACAGTCAAAGAACATCAGAAAATTCATACTTGCAGAAACAGGGCTAAATATATATGACTACCTTTGTGTTTGTATTATATTCTTTTTTCCCTTTATTTTTTAATTGAAGTAAGTACAGTTGATTTACAACGTCATGTTAGTTTCAGGTGTATAGCAAAGTGATCATGCACACACACACACACACACACACACACACACACACACACATATATATAAATCTATTCTTTTTCAGATTTTCCATTACAGGTTATTACAAGATATTGAATATAGTTCCCTGGGCTATACGGTAGGTCCTTGTTGTTTACCTATTTTATATGTAGTAGTGTGTATATTTTAACCCCGAACTCCTAATTATCCCCCACTCTTTCTTTAAGGCAGCATTTCCCAAAGGGTCTTCCACACAGTTTCAAAAACAAAACAACTTTCTATGGTTAAGTTCAATGGCTGTTTGCTACATCACCCTCATATGAGACAGGATTGCACTCAGTTACATGTAATAAAAATTCAGCTACAATGGTTGAACAAAATAGGGCTTTATTTTTCAACTGGGGCAATCAGTCCCAGATGGAGATTCCAAGGCTGGTGGAGTAGCTTCAGGAAGCCATCAAGAACTGCTTCCATCTTCCTTCCTTCGATCTTCTTGATTTGCTACTCATACCATGTGGCTTTTGTTCTCCTGGTGCAAGTTGACTACAGCTCCTTCAAGCAGGAGAAATTAGAAAGGACAATGACAAAGGTGTGTGCCAGCCTCCTTGGATCCTGTTTATCGAGAAAGCAATAGCTTTCCTTGGAAGCCCCACCCTGCAGAGACTTAACTTACGTCTCATTGGCCAGTACTGGGTCACTGCTAGTGGCAAAGGAGTCCAGGGAGGTGAAATTTTCTACCTAGGTACATTGTCACCTAGAGCAAAACCAGAGCACCAAAAAGAAACTAGAGACTGAATGTTTATTTAGGAATTTAAAAGATCCATCCTATTTATCTTAGAAATTCAAACATGCATGTTTTGTATTAAAGACTCTGAGAAACTGCAGTAAATAAACCTGTTTACCTTTTTTTTAACACAATACTTCTCAAACTTATTTGAACACAAAATTCCTTATTTCCTTTGAACAGCCTGTTGAAACACCATTTGGTGCAACGCATCTTGGAAAATACTGCTTTGGGAACTAAAAGAAGAAAAAATACTCTTATGAGTCTGTTTTCATACTTATAAAGGTAGAAGGAATATGCTGCATTTAAACAAAGGGTCCTGGAAATAAATGAAGTGATAACAGAATTCTACAATCAGGAGCTGATGTGTTTTCACTTTTAGTGTAAAGTCACAATTCCAGTGAGAAAAATCTTTGGTTTCCCCTTTATGCCTTTATAAGCATTTCCTCCCCACCATCCCTTCTCAACTCCAGAACTGTCCTTTCTTTATGTAACTTCCCCTCGTCTGAACATTTCAACTTGGGCTTTAAAAGTCCATTACTGCCAAGGGTGCGGGTTCAATCTCTGGTTGGGGAGCTAAGATGCCACAAGCCATGCAGCACGGCCAAAAAAAAAGTCCATTCCAGAGTTTCTCCAAGGTTTCACTCCTCCTTTGGTTCAGCTTCTCATGTTTTAATTACTTTTCTTTCTTCTCCCATGTTCTTATACTACCAAAACAATTTGGGGTTTAGCATTTATTTATTAAGTCAGCCCTTCCTGTATAATTTGTACTTGATTTTTTCAACCACCCTTCTTTGATAACTCATGGAGGCTGCTGTTAATTAAATGCTGTTACAGATGCCAGTATTGTTTCCAAGAAGAAATGTTCATATTTTTAAGAAAAAGTAGGGAAAGCATTCAACGCATAATTTTTCATCCTGATACTAAAGCTTTCGAATCATATCTAGTTCCATTAAAACATTAATTTCTTTTAATTCACTTTGATAGTTTTTTAAAAAGGTGGGGGGAGATTACATTTTTCTCATTTCCAAACCCCATCAATTTCCATAGCACCTATAGGTATTTCCTTGCCAAAAAATCCAATGCTTTTCTCTTGTGGGAAGGAGGTAAAAAAAAAAAAATGTCATCTTTTATTTCCTGAAGAAAAAATAAAATTAAATAGGTCAAATATATGAAACTTTCATGAAAAAAGGCAACACTTCATTTAAGCCATTAAAGGAAAATGTGTTCAAACTCCCCAATGGAACTCCATTCTCTATAACAGGAAAGGTTTTATTCATTGCTGACTTGAAAGAACCAGACATGTCTGATCACACCAATTTACAAAGGCACTGAATGGAGCTGAACCCCTTGGGGTCTTGTAACTCTCCTCTTTTCTAGAAACCAGGAAAAAAAACCAGTTGAGAATATTCATGTCTCCAGTACATGGGCCTCTAGAAAGTCAAAGGACCATGAAATATTTAGATGCCATAAAAGACCTTTTAGTGGCAAGTCCTGGCCATGTAGATTCTCCATCCTCTTTAGGGGCTCATCACTCACAAAAGAGAAGGTACAGCCAACTTACTCCAAGTCAGAAAGTCAGACAGCATCACTTTAGGTCCAGCAGAACACTTCCCAAACTGCTTCCAGAGAGAAGACTAGATCCTCCCAACCACCAGGGGAGCTAGAGAACCACAGGGCTACTCACTCCCGTCATGCCTCTCAGCCCTACGCCAAGCTGAAGTCCCTTCCTGCCCCCAGCCATCCTTTCCCATAATCTTACACCCACATCCCCATCCTCCTACCCCCGGAACCACCTCTCATCCCAGCCTCTCTTCCTTTCTTGGCTGAAAGTGGCACTTTCGATGGAAACACACCGCAGCCTCTTCTTATTCCCCAAAGTCAAACTAAGGGCCTCCACCCTTGGGTGACACTTCCATCTACATCTACCAGTCCTCCCCCCCATTCGTTGAAGACCCTGTCACCTGGCTTGTCTTCCTTGCGTCCAGCTGTCATTCTGAGCGACCTCAGAATTCCCCAAGCTCTGACGAGTTGGTTCCTCGCCCTCATTCTGTAACCTCCTTCTCTGCATTACTGCCTTCTTCCCAAAGATCCATCCTGGACCTTCGCGTCAACACTCAGAACTGCCCCACCTCTAGCAGGCCCTCCAAACATCTCGCTCCACTTCTTTTCATCCTCTATAAACTTCCCCTTCAGATCTCTCCTACAGCTTCTCCAACCACACCAGCTCCTCCATTTCACCTGATGCTCCAATTTGCCGATCGCTCTCTCTTCTACTTCTCTGCATCCTTTGTCTCCATCCCTTTTCTCCTCCACCCTCCATCAACCACCCACTGGCCAATGATCTCAGCTCCCCTGTGCTCCCATATACACCCACCCAACCGAGTCCCAATCCCAGACCCTGGTCCCCATCACCTCCTCTGTGTCTCTCTCCATGGCGCTCAACACCAAGGAGAAAATCACACATCCGCTAAAGCTGATGGCGTAACAGGTTCATGGTCTCCATTCTCCAGAGGCCCCTGGAGCTGCCCAGCACACCCACTCAGCTCTTCTCCCAGTCCCTTCAAAGGCTATTTCAAACCTCCTCCACTTTACCTAAGCCTTGGAGTCCACCACCTCCCCCCTCCTCCCTCTCCACTCTCAGAAAATGACCTCACCTCTTGCTTCACAGAGGAGGAAGCAAGAATACCTTCAACTTCCTCCCCACCCCAAGCTCTGTCTCTACGTCCTTCCTCCCTCCTCCAGCCCTGCTCGGGGCTCCATCCACTCCTGACTTCCCAGGCACGGGCTCCATTCTGTTAACTCTCTCTTATACCCTCAAATCCTCCTCTCTACCAGCTCCCTTCCATCATCATTTGAATGTGCCAAGACTATCATCTTGGGAAAAACATCCTGCTTCAAACCTACAGTCTACCCTAGTTATCATTCTCTTCTTCACAGCCAAGCTTCTTGAGACGTCTCTGCCATCTTCTCTCCCCTCCACTAACCCTGGCTTTGTTCCCCACACCTCCAGCGAAACTCACACCAGCACGGTCTTAGCTGCCAAACTCCACCAGCACATTTCAGACACCCTCCCCTTCTCCTTCCTCAGCTTCCTAGACCCACACACACTTCCGCTTTTCCTTCTATCTGGCTCGCCAATCTTCCTCCCCCGCCTCCATCACTGCTTTTCAAACTGTTAAGTCTTCAACCTTCAGGAAATCAACTCAGAGCAGGGTTTCTCAACCTTGGTGTTACTGACATTCACACCACGTGATTCTTGGTTGTGGGGGCCGCCCTGTGCCTTAGAGGCTGTCTACCAGCATCCCGAGCATCTACTCACCAGATGCCAGTCATGACCAGCCAAAATGTCTCCAGACGTGGTCAGACTGGCAATCACTTCCATTTGAGAACCACTGGCTTACAGGGTTGCAACCCAAATATTTTTTTTTTAAGAGACTGAAATAAAATAGAAACTACAAGAGTATGTCTCCCAAGAAAGGATAAAGACCTCCCATGAAACTTTGGTCTCTGGGTCTTGTTTGTATTTGTGTACATGTGTACACCTGGAATAGAAAGTACTTCTTTCTGTGGGTCAGAGTCAGAACACTTTAAATCCTGCTACCTTACATGTGGGTGCTCCCAAGGTTCTGTCCTGGGCTCCCTCCCTTTTAAAATCATCCAGAAATGCAAAAAGGCATAAAGAGACACACAATGAACACTCAAGTACTCAGCACCTACTCAAGAAAACAAAGCATTATCAACCAGGTAAGAGCAGGGAACCTGGCAGGCACCCCCTCCCACACTCCTGGAGGAAACCACAACTCTAATTTGGTATTCCCCCCCCCCCCGATTTTACTATGTTTGGATGTGAGTCCTTAAGCAATATATAATACTATGTTGCTCAGTTTTAAATGTTTTAGGGACTTCCCCAGTGGTCCAGTGGTAAAGAATCCGCCTTCTAATGCAGGGGACACAGGTTCGATCCCTGGTCAGGGAAATAAGATCCCACATGCCATGGGGCAACTAAACCCGCGTGCCACAACTACTGAGCCCGCACAGCTCAAATAGAGAGCCCATGTGCCGCAAACTACAGAGCCCACGCACTCTGGAGCCCCAGCGCCACAACTAGAGAGAGAAAACCCACACGCCACAACTACAGAGAAGCCCGCGCAGCAACAAAAGATCCCACATGCCGCGAGGAAGATCCCGCATGCCGCAACTAGGACCTGACGCAGCCAAAAATTAAAAATAAAATGTTTTAGAAGAGCATGTTTTACACACCCTTCTGCAACTTGCTTTTTTTTTCCCTAAAATTATGTTTGTGGAATTCATGCATGTGTGTATCTCCTATTCTACACCACAATTTATTCACTTATTCATCTTTGGTTGGTGGACCCTTGGGCTTCCTGCATATTTGTGTGCGTGTAAACAATGCTGCTATTAACCTCGGTGTGCATATATCCTGTGCAAATGCATGACAGATCTACTTGGATTTGTGCTCAGGAGAATTACCACCCTCCTAGAGAGTATATTCGTTATTATTATTATTGCATCAAACAAACTTTTTTTCTACGGAGGTTGTACTCATTTCCATTCTGATCGGCAGTGGGTGAGGGTCCCCACTACTTCACATCCTTGCCGTCACTTGTTGCTGAGGATTTTTTTGTTTTTGTTTTTGCCAACCTAAAAGGTGTGGAATTGTGTGCCGCAGTGGTTTAAACTGCACCTCTCAGATGACTAGTAAGGTGGGCAGAGTATGATGAGTTTAGTGGCCCTTCTGGTTTCCTCTTCTCTGAGGAGCCTCATTTAATCACTTGTCCATTTTCTATTAGATTGCTACCCTTGTCTTACTGATATTTAGCAGTTCTTTCATATACTCTGAAATCAAGTGCTGCACTGTCGGTGGTGTGTCATCATATCTTCTCCCCATTGTGGGTAGGTCTTTAACCCCTGCCTGGTCATCTCCTCCACTCCCATGGCCTCCTTTACCGCCTCCATGGTGACCACCATCTGCTCCTCATGTGATGGCCAGATCGCTCTTCCGGCCTCCAGATTCACAGAGCCATTTGCCTCCTGGCCCTCTCTCCTGCTGCCGAACATCTCAAACTCAACTGCCCCAAACTAAAGCTGTTACCCTCCCCGCTCCCTGCACCTCCTGCATTCATTTCCTGGTTCAGAGAAAACACCGCCATTCATTCCCATATCCAGTGAGGCTTTTTCTTCTCGTCTCCATCTTACCCATCGCTGAGTCCTGTTCATTCAACTTCCTCATTACAGGGATTTTTTCACTGTATCCACCTCCAGGATCAAATTACCTTATTTCTAGACACTTTCATCTCTCAGTGGGACTGCACTCCATTGCCTCCCTGTTCCCAGCCCTTCAACTCCAATGTATTGTTTAAAAAACAGCCAGACCGAATGGAATTGAGGACATGGGGTGGGAGGGGGAAGCTAGGGCGAAGTGAGAGTAGCATCGACATATACACACTACCAAATGTAAAATAGCTAGCTAGTGGGAAGCAGCAGCATAGCACAGGGAGATCAGCTCGGTGCTTTGCGATGACCTACAGGGGTGGGATAGGGAGCGTGGGAGGCAGACGCAGGAGGGATGGGATATGGGGACATATGTATGCATATGGCTGATTCACTTTGGTGTAGAACAGAAACTAACACAGTATTGTGAAGCAATTATACTCCAATAAAGATCTATTTTAAAACGTAAAGAGAAAAAAAAAAAAACCGCCAGACCTAGCAATCCCACTATTATTTACCCAAGAGAAATGAAAATGTACATCCAAAAACAAAAAGGACTTGTATAAGAATGTTTATAGCACCTTTATTCATCAAAACCAAAAATTAAAAACAACCCAAATGTCCAACAGGAGAGTGAATAAACTAACTGTGGTTCATCCATACAATGGAATACTACTCAGCAATAAAAAGGAGCTGCTATGGGAATTCCCTGGCGGTCCAGTGGTTAGGACTCTGAGCTTCCACTACAGGGGACACGGGTTCGATCCCTGGTCAGGGAACTAAGATCCCTCAAGCTGCGTGGCATGGCCAAAAATAAATAAATAAATATTTAAAAAATAAAAAGGAGCTGCTACTTATAAATACAATGATGTGGATGAGTTTCAATTTATGCTGACTGAAAAAAAGTCAGACACAACAGAGCCCCTACTGTGTGACACCATTTACATGAACTCCAAGAAAGACATAACTGGAGATAAAAGTCAGAAAGTGGCTGTAGGGGTGTGGGGGTTGGGTGACTGAATGGAAGGGGACCTAGAGGAACTTTCTGGGGGAATAGAGATTTCCATATCTGGTTTGGGGTGGTGGTAACGTGAATGTATACAGTTGTCAAAACTCATCAACCAAACTGGCCGTCGACTAAACTGTGGCCATTTTACTGTATGTAATTATATCTCAAATAAATAAATATATACACATATGTACATACACATACCTGTATTTATTTATATATGTCTCCAACTACAGTGAAGTTGCTAAAATTAAAATCTGATCAAGTTATTTCCCCATTTAAAATTTTTCTGAGAGCTCCACAACCTCATGACAAAGGCCTTTGGAAGGTCATACCCACCTTCCTCTCCAATGTCTACTCTTTTTTTTTTTTAATAAAATTTATTTATTTGGCTGCATTGGGTCTTCGTTGCTGCGCATGGGCTTTTCTCTAGTTGCAGCGAGCGGGGGCTACTCTTCGTTGCAGTACGCAGGCTTCTCATTGCGGTGGCTTCTCTTGTTGCAGAGCATGGGCTCTAGAGTGGGCAGTTGTGGCTCACGGGCTTAGTTGCTCCGCGGCATGTGGGATCTTCCTGGACCAGGGATCAAACCCATGTTCCCGGCATTGGCAGGCGGATTCTTAACCACTGTGCCACCAAGGAAGTCCCCCAATGTCTACTCTTAACTTTTCTTCCCTGACCCTCCCTCATGGGCTATGGTGCTCTCACGCTGAAGTTCTTATATTTTCCCAAACAAATGAAGTCCTCTTTCCTCTCTGGCCCCCTCTGCTTTGGGCAGCCCCACAACCCTTGAAGTGGCTGACTCCTATTATCTTTCAAGACTCAGTGTGGATGTCACTTCCTCCAGGAAGTCTTCCTGTTCCCCCAACACTAAATTAGGTACCTCCCTTGGGCTCCTGCCACTCCCTGTGCTTGCTGATACCACAACCCCTTTTACTCTGAAATGTACCTGTCCATCTGCCTCACTAGGATATAAACTCCCTGAGGACGGAGCCTGCGAGCTAGTCACTGCTAGATGTGCCAGGGATTGAGGAGAGCAAGTATTCAGTTAACATTTGTTCAATGGGTGAGTGAAATACTCAAAGCATGTTTTCTCCTCAAGCTAAACACGAAGGGATGGAAACTTAACAATATCAGTATTTAAGGAAAAATAACTTCAAAAGAAAAAGAACGTAAATATTTTATATTTAATACTTCGGTAACCACTGAGACACAAGAGACTGTATTATATCAAGGTCTGCTGCAAACAGAAAGGAAAAGTAACACAAACAGACTCGGCTAACTCTTACTCCAAAAGCAAAGATAAAAGGGAAATGGGAGTCATCTTGGGTTAACAAATAAATCTCAGGGAAGGCATACTGAGCAGGGAAGGCTCTTTGATGAATATAAAAGTGGTCACTTTTTCAGTTGATTTAAGGGGAGCTGAGCTTTACTCCAACAAACCTCTGTGAACTGTGTAAATTCTAACAGAAGCAGCGAGGAACCGAACAATGATCTGGAAACATACCAAGAGTTCAAAAGCATCAAGTCTAGACACTTCAAACTCCCCTGAGGGATCTGGCTGCTTGCCTGTTGCCAAGATCCCTGCTGACCCCAACTGCTTACTTTCCATAAACATTTTCAGATGGACCGCAAAGAAGTCACCTTTAAGGGAAGCAGCCTCAGCCATCCACCATCTCTAACATGTCAGAGGGGCACCGCCTCCCCTTTGCAAGGGAAAGAAAATGCACTGGTGTGAAGCTGCAAGTGAAATGAATTCCTTAAATATCAGGAAGCAGAGAATGTAAGTAAAGCTCTTCCTTTAGCACTGCTTGCTGCCAAGTGAATTCCCAAAGCAAAAAAGTGCAGGCTGTATTTCTTCAAGGGCTGCCTGATGTGCCAGAAGACTTCTGAATATTCCAGAACTGTGATGGGCTGCTGGGTACCACCAAGCCTTTTCTTTCTTCCTTCTCCTCCCAGGCCAGAACTCAGTGTATGGCCCGAGATTAAGAGTAACACATTTCCCTTTACAAATTCTTTCAAACGCTCCTAGATGCCTCATTAACCCCCTGCTCCATTATCAAGGTCTGGGCCCGGCATCTGAAATCTTCAAAACAGCACATTTACAGTGCAGGCATATTTGTGGGGTCAAAGTGAAAAGCAAAAATTGAGATAAATGAACCAACAAGTGACAGCCACTGTCATTCAAAGCAAACACACGGTTCAACCCGGCCAACACCGTTTTGTCGTGTTTTGAATTATTTCTATTGTGGTAACACACATAAAACAAAATTTGCCATTAATAACCATTTGCAGCTGTGCAATTCAGGGGCGTTAGTTACATTCACAATGTTGTGTAACCATCAGTACTATCTATTCCCAAAGCGTTTTTATCACTCCAAACAGAAACTCTGCACCCATCCCCAGCCTCTGGTGTACATTCTGTCTCTATGAATCTCATATAAGTGGAATCCTATAGCATTTGTCCTTTCAGGACTGGCTCGTCTGACTTAGCATAGTGCATTCAAGGTTCATCCACATTGCAGGATGCATCAGAACTTCACCCCTGTCTGTGGTGACTTACTCTCCATTATATGGATAGACCACATTTTGCTTAACCGGTCATCTGTTGATGGACACCTGAGCTGCTTCTACTTTTTGGCTCTTGTGAGAATAATGCTGCAGTGAACACTGGCAGACGAGTGTCTGTTCAAGTTCCTTTTTCCAATTCTTTTGGGTATACACCTAGAAGTGGAACTGCTTGGTCACAGAACAGTTTTTTTTAATTTAATAGCTTGAAAGAAAAACAAATGTTATTTTTTTCCTGACTATAAAAGCAATATGCGTTCATTGTGGAAATTCTGAAGAAGAATAATTACACCACCCAAAGAAAACCACTATTAATATTTTGGAATATTCCCTTAAAATCTTACTGTCTAGCTACACACACACACAGAGTCAGACACACGTGGATATTTTCACTGAAACCAGCTTTTTCCCACTTGACATTGTATCAGGAACATTAACTCCATTGTCATGAAATGTTCTTCAGAAACATCATTTAATATCTGAATAGTATTTCATCAGGTGGAGCTTAACTTTCTTAACTATTCCCCTATTTAGACTGTTCCCTATTTTTCATGGTTATACATAACAGAGCAATGAACATCTTTGTGCGTGTTTCTGGTGGACTTCTCTGATTGCCATCTGAGGATACATTAGATACATTAGAATCACTGGGTCAAACCACATGAACACTCTTAAGGCTGTTGATAAAGACTATATATCTGTCTTCCATAAAAGTCATATCAACCTTCATTCCCACCAGGAATGTTAAATAGCTTTTTTTAATGTAAAAATACATAAATTATTAAAATAAAAACTTTAAAGATTATAACAAAATATTACTAAAATTAAAAATGAATAGAATAGAATAATAGAACTGCCTTTATTTATTTATTTATTTATGGCTGCGCTGGGTCTTTGTTGCTGTGAGCGGGCTTTCTCTAGTTGTGGTGAGTGGGGGCTACCCTTCATTGCAGTGCGCAGGCTTCTCATTGCAGTGGCTTCTCTTGTTGCGGAGCACGGGCTCTAGGCACGCGGGCTTCAGTAGTTGTGGCTCGTGGGCTCTAGAGCACAGGCTCAGTAGTTATGGTGCATGGGCTCAGTTACTCCACGGCATGTGGGATCTTCCCGGCCCAGGGCTCAAACCCGTGTCCCCTGCATTGGCAGGCGGATTCTTAACTACTGCGCAACCAGGGAAGCCCTAGAACTGCTTTTAAACTGTGTGCGGTAACAATTTTCTTTCTTATTCAAGAATGTGATCAAGCCATCTGAGGACTTAGCATCTATGAAAATGGTAATCCCTATTTTAAATGAACAGACCTGCTAAAGCATTAATAAAATCACAGAGACATGTGGAGAAAAAGATTTATGAGTGGCTGCCCTCACTCCCCAATGATCCCTCTCTGTCCCTTTCACCCAAGCTTGGATAGACTTAGAGGCAACTCTAATGCCTACAATGTATTTACTTAGAAAGATCCAGTGCTTGGGTTTTAGTAGAAAGGGCAGGTCCACCCTCCACCACTTTATGAACTAACACATAAAGAAACCAAACAGTGATTTTAAAGTAAATCCCACCTGTGACACCCACTTGTCACTTAGAGACAAGCCCCATCCTGGCCAGTGTGGTGGCTTCAGATGAAGAGGGAACAAGCCACACCAACAAAGGGCACCCGGAAGTCACTATGGAGAAGGAGATTCCCTAAACCTCCCTCCCATGTCAGCCAACAAGGAGTCAAATCCCACCACGGACTTAAGGTCCAAAGCTATGGTTCCGACCGCAGCACCAGCAACCAGGGGGCCCCGGAGTCCCCACAGAGGTGCTCTGAGGACCATCTGGACCAGAGTCTCCAATGACAGCAGGAAACACAGGCTCCAGCCCTCAAGTCCACTAATCCATTTGGTTTTGACCAGAAAAGGGTGTTTTGTTTTGTTTATTTTGGCATTTTTGTCATTTTTTTGGTTTGTTTTTGAATTTTGAACCAGTTGCCAGTCTTTAAAAAATAAGAGCTTCTCACAAAAATCCACATCTGGTTCCTCTTGAAATACCCAGGTATCTCAGCGTTGGGCCCATGTTCACCCCGTAGCAATGAGAGGCCAGAGCTGAGAAGCAGCTGCCCCATCAGATGCTGGGTGCAGACCCACATCCCACCTTCCCGACCACTCAGGACATTGAGGCTGCCACCCTTGACCTCGAGCTCGAGGGCCTGGACCCTGCAAAACATTTGCACTTATGACCCTGGTCTGACAGGAATAATGTGTTATGCACATAAATATTGTTTATTTTTCATATGCCTGCAGATCCCACTGCAACTAATAAAACCCAAATTATTGAAAAGCATAATTGAATTCAGAGTACCTTTTACCATTAGGTATTTCCTGAAACAGCAAACACTATTAAGTATTAAATGGCGAGAGGGAACTCAAAATTTTTATTTTACTAATAACAAAAAAGATTAGAAACAACTCAATTAAAAATTTTTAAAATCAACTACAGTTGAATGAAGCTTTTTAAAAAAAGAATTTTTTTAACTTTTTTTTTTTTACTTCCTGCCTACTGTGTACAAAAGATGAGGCTTCCTATTGCAAACACAATGATGAGTAAGACACAGATTAAATGTCACGGGCAGATGGAGGGAGATGCCATGTGAAAAGTGCTACAACAGAAGGCTGAGCAAGGTGCAGTAGTAGCAGCTCCCACCTGGGAGCAGCACATGCGCCTTTACCAAAGGACACAGCACCTGGAATTCCCTGGTTGTCCAGTGGTTAGGACTCGGCCCTTTCACTGCCAAGGGTGCGGTTCCATTCCTGGTGGGTGAACTAAGATCCCACACGCCTTGCCGCGTGGCCAAAAGTTTAGAAAATTAAAAAAAACAAAAACAAAAAAAGGACACAGCACCTACCAGGCAGGGAGGTGGGGGGACAGGAAGCGACAGTATGAGATGGGGGGGTGACACCGGGGCTGAGCATTGGGTACCATTGTAGCAGAGCTTGGATTTGACTGGAGGTCATGGGAAGTTGCTAAGAGCTTTAAGGATTCCATACGCTTTGGGAAGATCCCCGTGGAGACGGTGCTGAAGAAGACCAGCTTGGGTTCAGGGAGGCCAGTAAGGAGCGACCATGGGTGTCCAGGCCAGAGCGAGGAGCATCTGAACAAAGGTAAAGGGCAGGAAGAGCGGGGCAGAGAGGCAGTGAGGGCTCCGTGCCTGGTTAGATATTGGAGAGAGAATGAGACAGAGAGAGTCACAAAATTTCTGGCTCCAGCAACTCAGTGGATGTCAGAGTTGTGAAGCCAAGACAAGAGACACAAGAAGAGCAATGACTGAGGAGTGAGGGTTTATGGGGCGAGAGAGAAAGGCCAGCATCCCACCTGCAGAGTCTGGCCATCAAGGGTCAAGGCAGGGCCACACCCCACTGTCCATCCAGCCTGGCTGAGAGCCCCTGGCTTGGCACCAAAGCTTGAGGCACCTTCCTCCACCCAACCTGGCTGCCAACGACAGCTCCTACAGCATCACTAAGAGTGAGAAATCCGAGCACTGGCTTCCTCACCGAGGCAGGACTGTGCTTTGCCCACTGCAAGCTTGTGGGTAACCGTCCACATTATCAATACCAGACCCCACAGCAACATCAGTAGTCACCTCCCCAGCCCTTCGACATCTACACATGAAATCTCCACTCGCGCAGTTGGACAAGCACTGAGCAGGTCCCAGGAGCAGGGCCTGGTGCTGGGAGGTTGGTGGAAGTCTAAAGATGGACAAGACATGAAACCAGCCCTCCAAAGAACCTCACAGGGCAGAAAAGACTCAGATGTGAAGCTCCACGTACAGAGCCAAGTGTGACGGCCAGAGAGGATAAATGGATGAGTCTGTCTTGGGTCATGTTCCCTAGAAGAAGAAACTGATGTGGGGATTCCTGTGCCAATGGGTGCTGGAGGAGGTGCTCTCAAGAGAAACGTGCAAGAAAGTAAGGGAAAGGAAAAGGAAAGGAAAAGATGCGGGCTAAGAGCAGGCGAGCCACAGTCTGATCCCACAGGGAGCTCCGGAGTCAACTGTGCTACAGACTTCATGCTGCCTGGAGGCAAAGGGCCAGGTTTTACACCCCAGTCATGGACATCAGTCAATGATGTCAGCCCCTGGGCACAGGGCACCCCAGGGTAGGGGATGAGGGGTTTCCTCCCAGTCATCTCCAGGTTACGGAGCTGCTCTCCAGCAACGCAGAATCTTCCAGTGAAGGATCCAGGTGTGAGGGGTTAGCAACCAACCCTGCTGTAGCCAAGCACTGGGTGTACTGGGCCATTAAAGGGGTTCTGGACAGGGTACCGACAACATCTGCTACAGAATCATTCCAGAAGCCCATGAGAACAACATTTAGGCAGGAGAACAGAGAAGGGTCCTTCTTCATCACGAATCTTTCCATCTTTCCACCTCCCTGGAAACTGTCCAGGAGGTTAACAAACTCACCTCCACAAGGTGCTTGAGCATCTCTGAAAAGCCTCGAGCAGGGAGTGTAACTTTACAACCCAGGCTGAAGGCTGCTCTCCCAGGTTTGGGTTTCCTGTTGCCTGTTACAAACAGCAGCCAGCAGTTCTACCTGCCTCCTGCCCAGGACCCCTCCGGCCTCAGAGTGGATTTCTCTGACAGTACCCAAGCAATAAACGGGCAGTCATCCTCAGCCATATAACTGACAACATTCCTCCAATTTTTACGGTGCTTTTTACGCTCACCTTATAAAGTTGCATGTTTTACTTTCCAGATTTCATTGTGCGCACTCAATGTGTCCCAGGAGTGTGGCCAAGCAGTTTTAATTTTCCAAGAAGTACTTCTCTACCTCTCCTTTCCACTACAGCATGGCTGAGAAATTGGAAAAGGCCCCCAAAGCAAGTTTTCTGGGCAGCCTAAACAATCTGGTCCAAGACATTCAAGCAGGAATTAACTTTAGGAGAACTTCCAGCATCCTGGCTGAAGCCCCAGCCCCTGTCTTCACGTATTTAGAGGGTACATCTATGGCAATACACAGCTGAATAAGCAAATTCCAAAGTAATGAGATGAACCTTGTAATAAAAGATTATCTGATTATCCAGGGGCAGCACGAGAAGGTATTCAGTAAGATGCCAGAGAAATTCTGAATCACCAACCAGGTGCAAAAGGAAATAGATGTTCAAATCAATTAACTCATTAATTATGATTTACCCTTTGATTAAACTCACAGATCAAGTTTCTGACAATACTAGGGAAGAGTTGGGGAGAGGACAGATTGCAGGTTGGTTTCTTAACCAATGCAAACCTGCCTCAGTTGTCTTTCCTAAAATGTACACATTAATGATTTCATGAAGAAATGCACCAATCAACAGAAAAAAAAGTTGACTGAAAGTTAAAATAGCAACAAATTACGCTTACAGTGCACCTTGCATGTGCCCAGAACTGTGTAAGGAGCTGGGGTATTTACATTACTCTCCATTCTCAGGAAAACAATGTACAGTACAGGAAACAATAAAGGATATTGGATCCCTACCTCACACCACAGACACAAAAGTCCAGACAGAGTAAAGACTTAACTGAGAAGGGTAAACTTCTGAAACTTTCAGCAGAAAATAAAGAATATCTTTCTAAAGGGAACCCTCCTACACTGTTGGTAGGAATGTAAATTGGTGCAGCCACTGTGGAGAACGTATGGAGGTTCCTCAAAAAACTAAAAATAGAGCTACTGTATGATCCAACAAGCCCACTCCTGGGCATATATCTGGACAAAACTACAATTCGAAAAGATACATGCACCCCCTATGTTCATAGCAGCATTGTTCACAATTGCCAAGACATGGAAGCAACCTAAATGTCCATCAACAGATGAATGGATAAAGAAGATGTGGTACATATATACAATGGAATATTACTCAGACATAAAAAAAAGAATGAAATAATGTTATTTGCAGCTACACGGACCTAGAGATGATCACAGTAAGTGAAGTAAGTCAGACAGAGAAAGACAAATAACATAGGACATGACTTATATGTGGAATCTAAAATATGACACAAATGAACTTATATATGAAACAAAAACAGACTCACAGACACAGAGAACAGACTTGTGGAGGGGGAGTGGAGGAGGGTTGGATTGGGAATTTGGGATTAGCAGATGCAAAGTATTATATATAGGATAGATAAACAACAAGGTCCTATTACATAGCACAGGGAACTATATTCAATATGTTGTAATGAACCACAGTGGAAAAAATATGTAAAATAATATATATGTATAACTGAGTCACTCTGATGTACAGCAGAAATTAACACAATATTATAAATCAACTATACTTCAATTTTTAAAAAAAAGAATATCTTTCTAGCTAACCAGAAAAGAACATATAGAAACCCTGTCACATTAAAATTAAGAACCTCTAGGGGCTTCCCTGGTGGCGCAGTGGTTGAGAGTCCACCTGCCGATGCAGGGCACACGGGTTCGTGCCCCGGTCCGGGAAGATCCCACATGCTGCGGAGCGGCTGGGCCCGTGAGCCATGGCCGCTGAGCCTGCGCGTCCGGAGCCTGTGCTCCACAACGGGAGAGGCCGCAGCAGTGAGAGGCCCGCGTACCGCAAAAAAATAAAAAATAAAATAAATAAAATTAAGAACCTCTTGACCTAAGGTCACTATCTGTGGATTGACGGGGTTTGGGTCAGAGCTGGGAGCTACTCTCAGTGAAAGATTTGAGTTGTCAGTTGTGCTGTGGGTTGATGCAGTGATCTGAGAATCAGCAATTTTTTAAAAGTAGGTCTCTGCAGGAAACTCTACTTATGTTTGCTTGTGTTGGCTTCCCAGGCATCTGAGATGAGCCTGCCAGGGGAGATGGCTGTTTCTGTCAGTGAAGGGAGCAGCTGTCAGTGTTGGGAAGCATAATAAAGATAATACAAAAAATAATAAAAATTTGTTTTCCAAAAAAGCATCACGAAGTTAAAAGACAAGCTATCAATTAAGAAAAGATATGTGTAACACATACATCCAACAAAGGATATGTATTCATATATACAAAGGATATAGGATTATATATATCCTATATATATATCCAACAAAGGATTAAGTATTCAGAATATATAAACAACTCATAAACCAATGTGAAAAACATAAATAACCTACTAGATAACTGAGCAAAAGACACAAGCTGGAATTTCACAAAAGAGGAAGAAAAAATGACCCTTAAACAAATGAAGAGCTGCTCTCTTTCTGAGAATCATGGATACCCAAGTTAACACACCAAGGAGATACTATTTATACCCAGTAGCTTAGCAAAATTAAGAAGTCTAATCACAAACATAGAAAACAAACTATGGTTACCAAAAGGGAAAGGGAGGGGGAAGGGATAAATTAGGAGTTTGGGATTAGCAGATAAAAACTACTATATATAAAATAGATAAGCTCAAGGTCCTACTGTATATAGCACAAGCAACTATACTCAATATCCTGTAATAAACCATAACAGAAAAGAATATGAAAAAGGATATACATATGTACTGACACAACATTGTAAATCAAGTATACTTCAATTTAGTTTTTTTAAAAAAATTAATGTCTAACAATGACAAACACTGAAAAAGATGTAGGATGACAGACGCTTATACTCCACTGGCAGGCATTAAACTGGTACACCTACTTTAGGAAACAAGTTAGCATCATCGTATAAAATTGAGAGTCCAGATACTCTAAAACCCCCAAATCCCATTCCTACATGTACATCACAGAGAAATTCTCGACCGCGTGCACTGGGAGACACACACACACATGTGTGCACAGTGGCAACAGTGCTCCTGGGAGCAAAAATGGAACTATCTAAACCCCTACCACCAGGTAAGTAATTCGCACAAAGGAGTGTTCTAAGAATGCACCACAGTTAAACACAATAACAGGGATCAATTGTGGAACCATAATGAGTGAAAACAACAACTACAGAAGACTACATACAACATACTTTTTAAAATATATATTTATTTATTTATTTATTTATTTATTTATTTGGTTGTGCTGGGTCTTAGTTGCAGCAGGCGGGCTCCTTAGTTGCAGCTCGCAGGCTCCTTAGCTGTGGCATGCGAACTCAGTTGCTGCATGCATGTGGGATCTAGTTCCCTGACCAGGGATTGAACCCGGGCCCCCTGCATTGGAACAACTTCACCGCCAGGGAAGTCCCCACAACATACTTTTTAAATATATAAAACTGAAAACAAACAAAACTAAATGATAAATTATTTAAATAAATATTATAAAAATAATTTATATTATTATTTATAAAAAGACAAAGCAACGATGAGTCAAGGGACTTCCCTGGTGGTCCAGTGGCTAAGACTCCACGCTCCCAGCGCAGGTGGCCCTGGTTCAATCCCTGGTCAGGGAACTAGATCCCACGTGGTGCAACTAAGACCTGGTGCAGACAAATAAATAAATAAATAAAATATTTTTTTAAACAATGATGAATCAAAACCCAAGAATTAATGGTAACCTGAAAGGGGGGAGGTGTAGGAGTTGGAGAACGCATGCGTAGGTGAGCTTCTAGTGGTTACATGATCCTTCCTTGATTGAGCAGTGAACTCACACCTGTTCATGTTCTTATTACTCTTATGACATATACTTATATATATATATAACATATACTTACATATACTCTTTTGTATAAACCAAATATTACATTTTTAAAAGCTAGAAAAAATAGTAAATTGGTACAGCCACTATGGAGAACAGAATGGAGGTTCCTTAAAAAACTAAAAATAGAGCTACCATATTATCCAGCAATCCCACTCTTGGGCATATATCTGGAGAAAACTATTATAATTCAAAAAGATACATGCAGGGCTTCCCTGGTGGCGCAGTGGTTGAGAGTCCACCTGCCGATGCAGTGGACACGAGTTCGTGCCCCAGTCCGAAAAGATCCCACGTGCCACGAAGCGGCTGGGTCCGTGAGCCATGGCTGCTGAGCCTGCGCGTCCAGAGCCTATGCTCCACAACGGGAGAGGCCACAACAGTGAGAGGCCCACATACCACAAAAAAAAAAAAAGATACATGCACCCCAATGTTCACGGAAGCACTATTTACAATACCCAAGACATGGAAACAACCTAAATGTCCATCGACAGATGAATGGATAAAGAAGTGGTACATATATACAATGGAATACTATTCAGCCATAAAAAATAATGAAATAATGCCATCTGCAGCAACATGGATGGACCTAGAGATTATCATACTGAGTGAAGTAAATAAGACAGAGAAAGACAAATATATGATATCACTTATATGGGGAATCTAAAAAATGATACAAATGAACTTACTTATAAAACAAAAACAGACTCACAGACATAGAAAACAAACTTACGGCTACCAAAGGGGAAAGCTGGGAAGGAGGGATAAATAAGGAATTTGGAATTAGCATATATACAATACTATATATAACACAGATAAACAACAAGGACCTACTGTATAGCACAGGGAATTATATTCAGTATTTCGTAATAACTTACAAGGGAAAAGAATCTGGAAAAGAATAGATAGATAGATAGATAGATAGATAGATGTATGACTGAATCACTGTGCTGTACACCTGAAACATAACACTGTAAATCAACTATAACTCAATTTTTAAAAAAAGATAAAAAATAGTCATCTATTCATTTCATCACAGTATAAAATTACAAAATGGAAACAAACAATAAATAAGTGATTTTTTAGATTATATGTGGTATTATTATTCCCGTTTTACTGATGAGGAAACTGAGGTTTAGAAAGGTAGGGTAACTTTCATACATACATTTAAATGGAAGTGACAAAGCTGGGCTTTTTTTTTTTTTTTTGGTACGCGGGCCTCTCACTGTTGCAGCCTCTCCTGCTGCGGAGCACAGGCTCCGGATGCGCAGGCCCAGCGGCCATGGCTCACAGGCCCAGCCACTCTGCGGCATGTGGGATCTTCCCGGACCAGGGCACGAACCCGTGTCCCCTGCATCGGCAGGCAGACCCTCAACCACTGCGCCACCAGGGAAGCCCCTGGGCTTTTATTTAATGTTAAGAGCTGAGGCTTTTAACACTAGGCTATACTATACAGTTTCCACCAGGAAGAAAAGAAATTAGAAATAATTCATATGATTCTACTCTTCTTACAGAACACCTATGCCTTCCAGGAGTGGTAGGACATAAGCACTATTTGCTCAGGATTTCTTAGCTCTAAAGTCACAATTTTTTTTTACATCTTCTTAACATGTTATATTGAACAGACAAAAAAAAATCCTTTAAAATTCAATGAAATTTGCAATTTAAAGAAAACCTATGATAAAGCATTTTCTTTTATTTTTCAAATGCAAAGAGGATGCTGGAGCAAGGAAGAAACCACGCCTTACTACACGATGGGTGGATTGAGTGTTTCATGGTAAAAGTGATAAAGTAACCAGCTCCTGGTTCTTCTTTACTTTTTGGCTCTAAGCTTCAGAGCTCTCTCACAACTCCACGTCCTAAGTAGGTGGTATTTCCTCCAGAAAGAGTTCTTTGCCTACCACATCCAGAACTGGTGCCCCTCCACCGTGCTCCCCCTGTGCCCTGGGACTCCACGCCACGGTCCGGGATCTCCTTCCCTGCCCATTACTCCCAGAGGGAGGGATCCACCAATGACCTTCCACCCACACGTGGCAGATGGTGAGCAACAAATGAATGAACCACCATCCACATAAAGGGATCGGGGGGACACGGGGTAATGGGGAGAATGTGCCCACTGCAATCAGACTGCCCTCTGTTCGAACATCCACTTCAACATCAGCTGGCTCAGCTAAAATAATAAGATCTTACTAAAACCTGCCTGCCTTGAATGATTGGATTAGCGGCGATAATGTATGTGAAAATGGGTCCCAAAGTGATATTAAACTGTGGGTGCACACTGAACGGTGGGGGGGAAGGGGCCCACATTCTGGTTCAACTGGTCCAGAGTGGGAAGTATTCTGTAATAATTCCCAGTACTTCTGTGCAGGTAGGTTTCCAGAGCCTCTGCAAATGAGAGAACAAGGAAAGAAGCAGCACATACGGAGGCTTGCTGGGTCCAACACTTGTCACATTACTTAATAACCTGTCCCTGGGGCTTCCCTGGTGGCGCAGTGGTTGAGAATCCGCCTGCTGATGCGGGGGACACTGGTTCGTGCCCCAGTCTGGGAAGATCCCACATGCCGCGGAGCGGCTAGGCTCATGAGCCATGGCCGCTGAGCCTGCGCGTCCGGATCCTGTGCTCCGCAACGGGAGAGGCCACAACAGTGAGAGGTCCGCGTACCGCCAAAAAAATAAAAAAATTTAAAAAAATTTAAAAAAATAACCTGTCCCTGGAGAGTGGGCACTGCCGCCCTGTCATCAAGCCGTGCCATTCTCTTCCCACCCTCTTCCTTCTGCCCCTCAAACATCTCAATCACCTTCAAAAATGATCTACCTAAACTTTCATGTAAGTCACTAAATGTAAATATGCTCAAAAGGGGTGTGTGTCTCGTGTGTGTGTGCGTGTGTGTGTGTGTGTGTGTGTGTGTGTGTGTGACAGAGACAGAGAGATCGAGGAGAAGGGAGGAAGGAAGAAAGAAAGGGAGCGGGGGAGGAAGATATTGGGGAGAGGAGGCAAGAAAGTGACTCCTTTTTCCATCAGAGAATTTAGCAGCTTCAGGTTCTGGTTAATTTGTTAACAGAAAAGCTAAATAGCAATTTGTTTCCAACTCCAGCTGTTGCGGCCGACTGGTCCTATATTTCCAGCACGTACTCAGCATAACGAAATCCTCAACAACAAAAATCATTAGAAGAAGGCTGGATCCATCCTTTTTAACCCTAAGACAATTAAATGTCAAAGGTGCCCATCCACTGGCCTTCTCACTCCTCCTGCACATAAACCTCCACTAACAGTATTCCTGGAGAGGGGAGGGAAACAGATCCGAGAAAGGGCGCCCTGGCCCAGATGCTGAGACTCAGAGAGACTGAGCCAAACGGCCTCTGCGCCCCTTTAACTCTAATCGGCTACAAAGAGCCTTTGTGCATTGATGCCATCCAACTGGAAAGGAAAAGGAGAAACCACCTCCAAGTTCCATGAGGAAGGCTCATGGCTCTTCCTTCTTCGCAGCAATGATTTTAAAGCTGCCATCTCAGCAATGAGAGGGAATCAGTGCCTGATAAGACATGACGACACAGACGAGTCCCAATGCGTTAGGCTAACTAAAGGAAGCCAAGCAGTAAGTAACTAGTACATTCTGTCTGGTTCCATTTATATGAAATGCTAGACTAGGTAAAACTCATCTATAGTGGGAGAAAATCAGGGTGGTGGCTGCCTGTGATGGGAGGGGCAGGGGCATGAGGGAACTCTGGGAAGGTGGTGATGTTCTATACCTTGACATGGCTTTGGGTAACAGGTGCATGCAGTTGTCAAAACTCAGCAAACACACACTTAAGATTCATGCATTTCATTGTGAAATTTTACATCAAGAGAAAAAAACTGCAAACAGATCGTTAATGATAGGATAAAATGTTTACAAGGAAGTGTACTGATATTGGTGATCTACTTTGAAATGTATAAAGAAATAAAATGGGAAATTCCCTGGCAGTCCAGTGGTTTAGGACTCAGCGCTTTCACCGCCAGGGCCCGGGTTCAATCCCTGGTCGGGGAACTAGGATCCTGAAAGCCATGTGGGTGGGGGAAGGAAGGAAGGAAGGGAGGGAGGGAGGGAGGGAGGGAGGGAGGGAGGAAGGAAGGAAGGAAGGGAGGGAGGAAGGAAGGAAATGGGTTGACAGATGGATAGATGGAAAGCTATGTAATAAAGCAGGTATAATGAAATGTTCATTGTAGAGTCCAGATGATAGATATATGTGTGCTCCCTATACAACTCTACCAACTTTCCTGTATGCTTGAAATTTTTCAAAATAAAATGTTCAGGGAGCAAGGGGAAAGTTAGCCATACGGGGGGTGGGGGGTAGGTAAGCTAACTGCTAAGAAAAAGCACAGAAGCTACTGTACCAACTGGGGTTTAAGGCAGCTGTGACCTGCTCTGACAAAAGGAAAAGAGAAAGAGGGCAAAGTTGAGCATGATAGCAGTCATTTATTGGGCAACCACCATACATCAGAGATGTGCGTTAGAGAGTCACCTGTTATCTGACTTTACCATCACAAGCTCCCTGCATGATAAGCATATCATCATTTTATAGATAAGCAGACTAAAACTCAGAATGGCGTAATAACTTACCTGTGGTCATCAGGCTGGAAACTGAAACTGGTTCTGCCAGCCACGAAACCCCAGGGCTACATAGGAAAGAGCACCATGAGCCCAGCACTTCTTCCCTCTTCCCAAGGTCAGGACCGTGCCAAGGGCACAGGCATGGCAGGAAACTACTCCTACACAGTAGTGCCACCTGCCACACAGTGGTAACAGCACTGACAGCTGCACTGAATCCCAGTCACTGAATTCTCCCAATAGCCCCGGAGTCTCCCACACTCAGTCCTTCTCCCTCTGCTCTTTGCACTTCAAGAATCTATCCACCCACCAGAGTTTTAGTCATCACATCTATGCAAACACCCCTGGTCACAAATATTGCAAAGTTCAGCACTATCCAACAGTCTTCAAGCCCACCTGCCTTCCTGCTCTGCAGAGGTGAGAAAGCTAGACGCTCCCTTCACCGACTCTCTTGCAGCTAGATTCTTACAGGCAGATGCACCCACGCAAGATTTCAAATGCAGAGGGGAACAACAGGAGGCAGCAGCCACAGGCTGGGAGGTCAGAACTTGCAGCAAGACAGGACAGTGGGAGGCGTGTTTGATGTCTTGGAGCAGCTGTGCAGAGGGTTTAGTGTTCTGCCTCTACTGTCACAGGTACTGCGGTGGGAGTGAATTAGAACCATGTTATGGTTGCAATTTGGTTGGAGACAAGCTGTGTCATTGCTGAACGTGTAGCACTGAAGCTTGGTTCTCCCAGAAATACTGTCTAATTAAACCTGTCTAATAAATCGCCTGCTGCTTAGATGGCTTAGAAGGAATCTACTGTCTGCAACGAAGATCCTAACTCTGCTTCTGAGCAGCTCCGAGACAGTCTCCCAAGTTACGAGCCTACACAACGGCCTGCCAGACAACAAAACTCCCTAGTACAGGACATAAGCTTCCCACTTTCCATGTTGGAGGGAGGGCAGGAGAGGACAAGAGGAACAGGGAGAACATATTACAGTCTGTCAGCTTCTAGGAATATACACACGGTCTCCCAGAAAAGCAAACCTAGAACAGCCTTTCAAATATCCAAGGTAACAGCAACAAGAGAGCACATAAAAAATGAGGGCCTTTCAAGGACCTCTGCCTCACACCCTAGACTAGGATTTGGAATAAAGCAGGTCATTCTTGGAGGCCACTTCAGGTAAGAATCATCTCATTTAAAAGTCATGTTGGCATGGTGATTTGAGAACAGCCTAATGATGTACAAAGGCATGACTGTTTTTTAACTGCCACAACTTACACAGAAATAAATATTTTTGTTCCCTCCAATGAAAGACCCTCAGAGGCTCCTGGCTTATTGTCATTACCCATAACCTTTAGGTCCGTTGAGACAAATCCATCTGCTCTGAGCATGGTTATGAGATTGGGAAACAGCAGAAAGCAAGTCAGAGCGATTTTTAGTCAAAAATGAGGTAAGACCACAAAGCGGGCAGACTTCTTTTCTGCGGTGGCTTGTACTTGTTCTGAAGGCAATTCCAAAAAAGTAGCTTTCAAAATAATTTGAGCGATGGTAGCACTGTTGTAAAAAGGACTCTTGCCATTCTTGGAGATACATATATTTGGGAATTCCTGTTGGGGAAAATACACCTTCAGAGTCACTTCATATAGTGTGAGATTGAAATGTGGTCATTTGTTTCTTGGTTAATTGTGTGTGCACCAACCAAGAAGAAAGAAAAAATTTTTAATCTGCTGTGGTCTAGCCTCTGCGGCCATTGGCAAAGGTGCAGGAAGGCTCATGCCGCCATGAAACCTGGGGACCACAAAGTTAACTTAGAGCGACAGTGTGACTTTGGCACTGAATAGCCATTTACCTGATTCACTTTAGTCCTGGCCTGATTTCTTCCAATAGCTGGCCCTCTGGCTACTGCTCAGGGCTTAAGTAAAGAGTGAATTATAACTCTTTTATCGAAAAAGTCAAAAAGCAGAAAATGACACTGCTCCTCACAAATCAGTCCTTAAAAGATCTTCTCCACCAAAACTCATTTATACCTTTCAGGCTTTACTAGATCTCAATGTACTAACACCTGTCAGATACGCAGGTGCATCTGGCTCTTGAATAAAACCAACTGGTAGGCACACACATCAAGTCTTTGCAAAAGTAAAAGTACAAAATGACAGGACTCAAAAGAAATGTACAAAAATGAAGATACAGTTGTATGATCCCAAGAGCAGTGAGATTAAGGGAAAATTTTTCCCAGAAGAAGCCTTTTTTGTTATAATAACTGAGAAGTTATTGAAAAATAATACAAAAGCATCTTCCTCACCACAGATACTAAATCTCAACTGAGATGTTTATGTCCCAAGTACTGGATTCTCTCCTCCGTCACCCACAGAAGCCAGGGTGCTTCAGCCTTGTTTTCCAAAAAGCTGCTAAACCAGAGATAAGCAAACAATGGCCTATGGGCCAAATGCAGCCCACCACTTGTTTTTTGTAAATAACGTTTTCTTGGAACACAGCCATGTCTGTTTGTTTACATACCGTCCATGGCTGCTTTCATGCTACAACAGCAGAGTTGAAATTACTTACTATCTGACCCTTTACAGAAAGTTTGCCAACCCCTATACCTAACCAGAGGAAGAGCCACTGCAGCACATGGAAAGCTCACTAGTGCACCATGGGAAGTGTCCCCCAAAGGTCAAACACCATCTCTAGGGAGCCAGGGTGTGATCCAAAAGAGCAGTTCTTCACGAATGGAGGAGTGTGCAAGAAAAACAAACATGCCACATCTTCCAACGTGCCAAGGTCCAGGCCAGAGCCACTGCCAAGCAACTAAAGAATGCTCTGTCCTAAGACCTGCTAGGAAACATCAGTCCCCAGGGAAGTCTCAAATGTTTAATGCAACCTAATCAGATTTAGCTAGGTACCTTCCAGAATTCAGAAGTGCATCTTCTATTTCATCATCTCCAGAAACAGTGCACTATCTACTGACAGATTCAAAGCAGTCCTAAAGACTGGTTCTTTATTCATAATTTGGAAAATAAAATAAAAGCAACATTGGCTACAGAAAGCTACTACTAAACCTAGTTCTGGACTTCCCTGATGGCACAGTGCTTAAGAATCCGCCTGTCAATGAAGAGGACACAGGTTCGAGCCCTGGTCCGGGAAGATCCCACATGCTGTGGAGCAACTAAGCCCGTGCGCCACAACTACTGAGCCTGCGCTCTAAAGCCCGCGAGCTACAACTACTGAGCCCATGTGTCACAACTATTGAAGCCTGCGCGCCTAAAGTCGGTGCTCCTCAATGAGCAGCCACCGCAATGAGAAGACTGCGCACCGCAACAAAGAGTAGCCCCCGCTTGCCTCAACTAGAGAAAAGTCCACGTGCGGCAATGAAGACCCAACGCGGCCAAAAATTAATTCATCAATTAATTCGTTAATTAAAAGTTAAAAAGAAACAGTTCTCTTTGCGATACAGGGAATCGCAGGTGGTCCAGTGGTTAGGACTCCGCACGTTCACTGCCAAGGGCCCAGGTTCAATCCCTGGTTAGAGAACTAAGATCCCACAAACCCTACGGCCAAAAAAAAAAAGTGACTTATTCTTTGCAATATATTAGAGGAAATTAGCATCAGACTCAGAGATAAGATATCCCCAACACGATCTTTTAATACCCCAGGAACACAGGGTTCAAAAATAGCTCTCTGCACGTTTTGAAATGCTTCTCCATCATTCAAAACAGCTTATAAACTAAAATGTGGAATGAATCTCAGGGCACTGGCCAGATAATGAGAAACCAGTGGGTATTCTTTGCTGTATAACAAAACCACAGGGCAGAAAGACCATATTTAGCATCACTCTTCTGGAGTTTTTCCAAAATTGCCTGAGGAGCAGAGATCCAGTTTCTTGTTCTGACTCTGCCACAAAGTCAGAGTATAACTTTGAATTAAATGTCATCTCTTTGGGGCTGTTTCCTTACCTGTGAGATGAGGGCAAGTTCATCTGAGGGCCTTCGGGGTCCCGGAATAATTTTCTGAGAAGGAAAATGTCAGCCTACCCCTGCCTTTTACTGTTAAGCAATTTTTACTTATTTTGGAAAATGCTTCCAGAAAAAGAATAGAGGTAAAACGTCAGGATTATTCCTGAGTTGTAACATGTGGTCATAGGGTTACTTACAATCAAGTTCTCTCCAATGCTGAGAATGAAAAAGTTTCCTAGCAGTTAAGAAATATAAAACTCTCCCTCCTGGGGTCTGATGTATTCTGTTGTAAAATGGTTCCTCCAAACTCCCTGGCACAGAGAGGGCCATCTTAGAGCCATGCTGAATGTTTAAAAAACTACGTACAAAAAAGCTTCCACGAGCAACAAACAGCTCAAGACACAGGGCAAACGGGGAACCTCGGAGGTCCCTTCCTTTTTTTTTAACTTTTTCAGGGCAGGAGCAGCGCCCCACCACAGCAAGTGGGATCTTAGTTCTCCAACCAGCGTCCCCTACAGTGGAAGTGCAGAGTCTTAACCACTGGAACGCCAGGGAAGTCCCGGAGGTCCCTTCCTGAACTTGTTTTTGGGTTTTATCAACCTAACTAAAGTACCCTTCCCCTGTGGCCCAGGATGCCAGAGGTACCACGTAAAGTAAGGCTGGCACCAGCCACACCCCACTTGTCATTCAGACCCTCAGCTACACTCACCAAGTTCAACCACGTGAAGTAAACACTTTTTTCCATTTTTATTACAGTAAAATTTACAATGTTGTGTTAGTTTCAGGGGTGCACCAAAGTGATTCTTATATATATGTATATGTCTATATACATATACATTCTTTTTCAGATTCTTTTCCATTATAGTTTATTACAAGATATTGAATATAGTTCCCTGTGCTCTACAGTAGGTCCTTGTTGGTTATCTATTTTATGTATAATAATGTGTATCTGTTAATCCCAAACTCCTAATTTATCCCTCCCTACACTTTCCTCTTTGGTAACCATAACTTTGTTTTCTATGTCTGTGGGTCTATTAACATGATGTAAAATTAAACAAATCAGAACCCTGCATGCACATTCAGGATAACAAGAGCATTTGCATCGATTCGGATTATAAAGACTATGGAAATGAGGTGCAACAGGGGAAACCAGTTTAAATATTCTGTTGTCTGGTCAAATTTCTAACTCAGATCCAATTGACCTAAATGAGACAGCAAGGCTAGAATGGACACCAGAAGGTTGCAAGCTAGCGTACATAATGCTCCCCCACAGCTTAAAACTATCCAGTTCTGAGTGAGCATGGGAGTTCCTTTTGCAGCTCTGTCTCCCTTTTCATCGGCTCAGAAACCAAATGAGTGGCTCTGAACCTTCCTGACTTCCTGGAAACTGCCACAAGAGACTGCATGACCACCTCTCTCCCCCTTTCAAGGGCATCAGTCACGTGTCATACACACACACACACACACACACACACACACACACACGTGCGCGCGCGCGCGCATGCCATAGCTCATAAATGCCCAGATGCCTCCTTCTGTTAATGTCTCATCACGAAGCCAGAGCTGTATCTTTTATTTGCCAGAGCTGTTTTAGAGCCTCCGTGTCGAACTCACCCCAAAAAGAATACTTCTAAGCAAGTCTATAACAAACCGAAATCTGAAGCTGTGCCAATCCCTTGTTGGCTCAACCATCAAATACTGAAGACCTACCAGGCAAACACGAAGCCCATGGCTGCGTTCTTGGCACGACTTTGTCACGAGCCACCAAACAAGGTGTAGGAGAACCCAAGCGCCAGGGAGGCTCCGGGAGAAAAGTGACCCCGGAAAACTCAGAAGGCTAGCAACTCTCCACTTTATAATTTAAAATATAATACGAGAGGCTGGGGGCATGCACATGGGGTACATGGGAACTCTGTAGTTCCACTCAATTTTGCTATGAGCCTAAAACTGCTCTAAAAAGAGTCTATTTTTAAAGAGAGATAGAGATCATTATTAATGTTTTTTGTTTTCTCTGTAGCCTTTTCTGAATTTTCCAAGTTTTTTATAAGGAACATGAAATAATACCTTTACAACTAGAAAACTAAGTCATTAAAACAGAGAATGACCCCCCCCTTTTGTGTATTAAAAAAAGACACAAAAGTCACTGAACTATACACTGAAAACAGGTACCTTTGTTAATTATTCCACCATAAGGTTAATTTTAAGAAGTATTTTTAAAAGCCCTAGAAATCTTACTTTTCACTTTATTTTTTTAAATTAATTTATTATTTATTTTTGGTTGTGTTGGGTCTTCGTTGCTGCGCGCAGGCTTTCTTTAGTTGCGGCAAGCGGGGGCTACTCTTCGTTGCGGTGCGCGGGCTCTAGGTGAGCGGGCTCAGTAGTTGTGGCACACGGGCTCTAGAGCACAGGCTCAGTAGTTGTGGCGCACAGGCTTAGTTGCTCCGCGGTATGCGGGACCTTCCCAGCCCATGACTCAAACCCGTGTCCCCTGCATTGGCAGGCAGATTCTTAACCTCTGTGCCACCAGGGAAGTCCCACCTTTCACTTTAAACAGTATATATTATAGTGTATGTTATAATCTTTTAAAAACTTTTTATTGCAATATAGTTGATGTACAATATTACATAAGTTACAGGTGTACAATATAGTGATTCACAATTTTTAAATGTTATACTCTATCTATAGTTATTATAAAATACTGGCTGTATTCCCCGTGTTGTACAACATATCCCTGTAGCTTATTTTATACATAATAGTTTATAACCTCTTAGTCCCCTACCCTCTATTGCCCCTCCCCATGTATGTCATAATCTTTAGGGAAAGTTAATTTGTGTAAACTAGCAGTAGATGTTCCTGTTAAATTTGTTTTGCCTTTCAAGATAATTAAAGTAAGTTCTCTAATTCTGGTGCCACCAATTTGAGATTTGGGGTCCCGTAGCCAACTGTCACTAAAGGTAACGATTATAATTCTGTAGAATAAATGGTTTGCTAAGCAAATAATAATAAAAAAAAGTTATTGCATAATGGATACACAGTTTCTCTTTAGGAGGATGAAAACGTTCTAGAGACGGAGAATGGTGATGGCTTCCCAACAGTGTGAGTATACTTAATGCCACTGAACTGTCTCCTTCAAAATGGTTACAATGGTACAGTTTATGTTAAGTATATTTTACCATAGTAAAAGGAACTTCAGCTTCCACCTAAACACAGTTTTCTGGAGATTCCATACTTTTTAAACGGGAACTAATACAGGAAGAATGTCACAAATGCTCTGCTGGGTGCCGCATATGCTTTACCAGCAAGAAGTCTAAAATTAGGGTTTCAGTCTCTTCCATTACACTAGTCGTTAATGCAAGGTCCCTGAGACAAAATTTGTCATTTGGTGATCTTCACAGAGACCACAGAGGCACAGAGAGGTGTGTCTAGGGAAACACACCCAAACCTGCAAGGCCTTCTCTGAAATCACTGCTACTCTGATTCCATCCATTCTAACAAATATTTATTGAGAGCCGACTACAGCCCGGCACTGCGCCAGGACTTAGGGCAACACCTGCTCTCCTGGATCCTGCCTTCAGTCAAACTATTTCATTGATTTGTTGATTTCAAATAACATTACGGGTGGGCGGGGAAGGGATGAATTGGGAGTTTGGGATTAGCAGATGCAAACTATTATATATAGAATGGATAAACAACAAGGTCCTACTGTATAGCACAGGGAACTATATTCAATATCCTGTGATAAACCATAACAGAAAAGCATATGAAAAAGAATGTATATATATGTATAACTGAATCACTTTGCTATACAGCAGAAACTAAGACAACACTGTAAATGTACTATACTTCAATTAAAAAGTTAAAATTAAAAAAATAAACCATCAAATCAAATAATATTACAGGACACAGTATGACTTGTATGTCTCAAGGGAGCCATGTGTTTTCTTCTTTCCTTTTTATTTCTTTTTCTTTATACTCTGAAATGATTCAAACTTACAGAAGAGTTGCAAGAATATTACAGAGAACTCCTATATTGTTGAACCCATATTTAACAGTTACTGATGTTCTGGTATCTGCTTTATCCTGGCTCTGGCTCCCTCCCTCCCTTCTCCTGCCCTGCCCCTTGCTTTCCTCCCCTCCATCCACACCCAGCCAGCTGCCTCCTCCTCCCCTTCCCTCTCCCTTTCTCCTTACAGACAGGTGTTCTGGAACCACTGTGAGGCACAGACATCTCCTTTTATTCCTAAACACTTCATTATGTATTTTCCAAGAATAAGAACCTTCTCTTATTTAACCACAGTACAATTATCAATTTCTGGCAGTTAACATTGATTCAATAGTATTTTACCTAATACATAGCCCATACTCAAAAGTTGCCAATTGTCCAAACAATGGGAAAAGCGGTGGTACCCAGGTTTTTTCTTTTATTTTTTTTTGCGGTACGCGGGCCTCTCACTGATGTGGCCCCTCCCATTGCGGAGCATAGGCTCCGGACGCGCAGGCTCAGCAGCCATGGCTCACGGGCACAGCCGCTCCGTGGCATGTGGGATCTTCCCGGACCGGGGCACGAACCCGTGTGCCCTGCACCGGCAGGCGGACTCTCAACCACTGTGCCACCAGGGAAGCCCGGTACCCAGGTTTTAAAATACTGATTTGAAGGCTCCTTCCTCAGCCACCCAATGGACTGACAGCCCTCCAGGAGACCTGGTTTACTTCCCACAAGACCTTTCCTAAAGGACTCCAGGCAGACGGAAATTCTCCCTATTTTATAACTTCTGCCTGTGTTACTTAACAAAGCTCTTAACAACCACCTCACATTTAACCTGAATTCATGATATGACTTAATTCTATTTTCCTTTCGTTTTAGTCACTGAAAATCTCTGGATAAAAATATTTTCTTGTAATAAAATTCTGAAGCATCACCCTCCCCCCCCCCCAATTAGAAACTGTTCAAAGCCCAGTAGCCCTTCTGCTTGGCGCCTCTCAGCACTACAATTTAAAGCAGTATTTCTCAACCTTTTTTATCATCATCAGTTTCCTAGGGAGCCTTTTCAGACAAATTTCCTTAAGCATCCCTCCAATGAAATTAATACAAGAGATAGACTGTTCATCTATTCATGTACTCTACCTATATCTGCACTTTATACATTAAAAAGTGAGACATTTTCACCACCACCACCCCAGGAACCATTTTTTATCACCCCCATTTAGAATGTATTGTCTAAGGCCATTCACAAGCTAGGGTGGGGAGAAAAAGGAGAGAGATCAAGGTGTTACCTGTGTGAGACAGGACCCCAGTCCAGCCCGGGATCCTCAGAGCCGAAGGATCAGAGCTCTCACGGCCCCTCTTCTACAGATGTGGTCTAGGGTCTACCCCGGCCCCATAACAGGCTCAAAGTACTACAGAAGACTTTGCATATTTAAAGCTGGAATGGAAGTCTTAGGGGAATAAAGGAAAATCCCCCTCTTGTAAAGGGGATGGATGAACCTGGATTGTCTAAAGGTTCCTTCCACAGATGTCTCCCTCGTGACTCAGTCTACTCAGCAGTCTTAACAGGGGAGCTGTGGTCTCAGAACCTCTTTGGAGGCCATTCATCCACACATTAGGACCAATGCATATATATACATACATACATTTTCTTTTTCTGGCTGTGCCACGAGGCTTGCGGGGTTGAACCCAATATATTTACATTAAGCCTGAATTGGAGTTCCCTAAATTGTCTGAAAAAGTATCTCCAGGGACTTCCCTGGCGGTCCAGTGGTTAGGACTCTGCCTTTCCACTGCAGGGTACATGGGTTCAATCCCTGGTCAGGGAACTAAGATCCCACATGCCCCAAGGCCAAAAAAAAAAAAAAAAAAAAAGTATCTCCAGGTGGCTCCAAAACTGATTTTTTAGATATTTACCTAAAATAATGGCAAGTGCCAGACAGGGAGAGGACCTCATAAAAAGAGATTAACAGCACCCCGCCCTGTAATGTTTGTGTGCTTTCCAAAAATATGAGCAAGTATCAAGTTCTCGTGACTTTATGCAGGTGATATTCAGGAAAAGTAAATATACAAATAAGACAGTCTGTGAAAGAACACAAATTCAGGGGAAATTTTGAATACATATGACGTAAGCAGGGGTTGTGCTTTCTTTCTAGAACACAGCTCTAAAATTATAAACTAAAGATTTTTTAAAATCAATCAGGATATAGAAGAACTGAAAAATATCAACAAGAACTGGATTTAATTGACATTTACAGAACAATTCTCCCAATGACAAAGAATACATAGGGCTTCCCTGGTGGCGCAGTGGTTGGGAGTCCGCCTGCCGATGCAGGGGACGCGGGTTCGTGCCCCGGTCCGGGAGGATCCCACGTGCTGCGGAGCGGCTAGGCCCATGGGCCGTGGCCGCTGAGTCTGCGCGTCCGGAGCCTGTGCTCCGCGGTGGGAGAGGCCACAGCAGTGAGAGGCCCGCGTACCAGCAAAAAAAAAGAATACATATTATTTTCAAGTATATATGGAACATTCACCAAGATAGAACATAACCAAGGTCATAAAACAACCCATAAAAAATTTAAAAACTGAAATGATACAAAATATGTTCTCTGACCATAATGAAATTAAACTAGAAATGAATAACAGAAAGATAACAGGAAAACCTTCAAACCCTTGGAAATTAACACACTTCTAAATAATCCATGAGTCAAAGAGAAAGACTCAAGGGAAACTAGAAAATACTTTGAACTGAACTAAAATTAAAATACTACATATCAAAATTTGTGAAGGCAACTAAAGCAGTGCTTCAAGGGAAACTTATAGCATTAAATATTTACATTAGAAAAGATGAAATAATTTAAGCTTCTACTTTAAGAAACTAAAAAAAGAAGAAACTAAACATAAATAGCAGAAGGAAAGAATTAAAAAGATTAGAGCAGAAGTAAAAAAAAATTAAAAATAGAAAACAGTAAAGACCACCAGTGAAACAAAAAGCTGGCTCTTAGTAAGATCAATAAATTGATAAATCTCTAGCAAGACTGTCAAAGACACAAATTACCAATATCAGGAAAAGGAAAAAGGGAATATCACTATAGGCTTCAAGATATTGAAAGGATAATTAGGGAATAATACAAGCAACTCTATACACCCTATAAATTCAACAATTTATAAGAAATAGACCAATTCCTCAAACAGCATTTACTACCAAAACATACCCAAGATGAAACAGATAATCTGAATAGCTTTACAACTATTTTTAAATTGAATCTGTAGTTAAAAACCCTTCCAAAAAAGAAATCTCCAGGCCAGATGGTTTCCCTGGTGATTTCTACCAAATATTTAAAGAAGAAATAACACCAACTCTACACAATTTCTTCCAGAAAATATAACAAGAAGGATACTTCCCAACTCATTTTAAGGCCAGCATTACCCTGATACCAAAACCAGACAAAGACGGTAATAGAAAACTACAAATATCTTTCATAAACATAGATGCAAGAGTCCTGAACAAAATATCAGCAAATTGCATCCAGCAACATAAATAAAGAATAATACACCATAACCAAGTGAGGTTTATCCCAGGATAGCAAGGCTGCTTCAAAATTCAAAAAGCAATCAGTGTAACCTACCACATTAATAGTTGAAAGCAGCAATCAGAAAAGGGCCAGACAGTAACCATTTCAGTCTTTGCTGGCCTCAAGGTCTCTGCAGCAACTATTCAACTTTGTCACTGTAGAGTGAAAACAGACATAGGCAATATGTAAACAAATGGGCATGACTGTGTTTCAGTAACACTTTATTTACAAAAGCAGGTAGCAGACCCTTTCAAAATAAAAAACACTCAACAAACTGGGAACAGAAGGAAGCTACCTCAGCAAAATAAAGGCCATTTATGAAAAGTCCACAGCTAACATCATACTCAATAGCAAAAGACAGAAAGCTTTTCCTCTAAGATTAGGAACAAAGCAAGGATGCCCACTCTCACCATATCTATTCAATATAGTATTAGAAGTCCTAGCCAGAGCAATTAGGCAAGACAAAGAAATAAAAGGCATCCAAACTGGAATGGAAGAAATAAAATTATCTCTGCAAATGACATGTATACAAACTCCTAAAGAGGGACTTCCCTGGTGGTCCAGTGGTTAAGAATCCACCTTACAATGCAGGGGACGCCAGTTCAATCCCTGGTCGGGGAACTAAGATCCCACATGCCACAGGGCAACTGAGCCCGTGTGCCATAGCTACAGAACCCACGCACTCTGGAGCCCAAGCACCACAACTACTAAGCTGGCACACCACGACTAGAGAGCCCGTGCACCACAACTAATAAGCCCGCGCACCACAACTAGAGAGAAGCCCGCGCACTGCAATGAAAAGCCCGCGTGCCACAACTAAGACTCAACACAGCCAAAAAATAAATATTTCCTAAATAAAGAAACCCCTAGGGCTTCCCTCACAGCACAGTGGTTAGGAATCCACCTGCCAATGCAGGGGACACGGGATCGAGCTCTGGTCTGGGAGGATCTCACATGCCGTGAAGCAACTAAGCCCATGTGCCACAACTACTAAGCCTGCGCTCTAGAGCCCACGAGCCACAACTACTGAGCCTGCATGCCACAACTACTGAAGCCCACACACCTGCACTGCAACGAAAGATCCCACATGCCTCAACGAAGATCCCGCATGCTGCACCTAACACATGGCACAATCAAAAAATAAAAAATAAATAAAAAGATGTCCATACTACCCAAAGGGATCTACAGATTCAAAGCAATCCCTAGCAAAATCTCAGTGGCAGTGTTTTGGGGTTTTTTTGCGGTACGCAGGCCTCTCACTGCTGTGGCCTCTCCCGCCGCGGAGCACAGGCTCCGGACGCGCAGGCTCAGCAGCCACGGCTCACAGGCCCAGCTGCTCCGCAGCATGTGGGATCCTCCCAGACCGGGACACGAACCCGTGTCCCCTGCATCAGCAGGCGGACTCCCAACCACTGCACCACCAGGGAAGCCCTCAGTGACAGTTTTTGAAGAAACAGAAAATTCATCCTAAAATTCATATGGACTCTCGAGGGACCCCGAATAGCCAAATAATTTTGAAAAAGAAAAACAAAGTTGAAGGACTCACACTTCTGATTTCAAAACATATTACAAAGCTATAGTAATCAAAACAGTGTGGTGCTGGCACAAAGAAAGTGGATCAATGAAGTAGAACAGAGAGCCCATACAGTATATTGTTCTGTATATGATCATATGATCTTTAACAAAGGTGTCAAAATTACTCAGTAGGAAAAGGAGAGTCTCTTCAACAAATGGTGTTGGGAAAATTGGATATCCACATGCAAAAGAATGAAGCTAGGCCCGTATCTTACAATATGCAAAAATTAACTCAAAATTAGATTAAATATCTAAACAAAAGACCTAAAACTATAAAACTCCAGAAGATGACATAGGAGAAAAGCTTCATGACATTGGACTTGGCAGTGATTTCTTGAATATGACACCAAAAGCACAGGCAACAAAAGCAAAAACAGACAAATGGGACAACATCCAATTTTAAAGCTTTTGTGCATCAAAGGACACGATCAACAGAGTGGAAAGGCAGCCAAAGGAATGGGAGAAAATATCTGAACCACTTCCTGTCCAAAGTCTTCATCTACAGTCCTGCAGTCAAGGCCACCAGACATGCCCAGACCTGCTCCCAGAAGCTGGCCCATCGTCACACAAAACTCCCAGGGCACATTCCCTTTGCCTTTTTTTTTTAAAATAAATTTATTTATTTTATTTATTTATTTTTGGCTGTGTTGGGTCTTCGTTGCTGCGCACAGGCTCTCTAGTTGCGGTGAGCGGGGGCTACTCTTCTTTGCGGTGCACAGGCTTCTCACTTTGGTGGCTTCTCTCGTTGTGGAGCACGGGCTCTAGGCACGCAGGCTCAGTAGTTGTGGCACACGGGCTTAGTTGCTCCACGGCATATGGGATCTTCCCGGACCAGGGATCGAACCTGTGTCCCCTGCATTGGCAGGCGGATTCTTAACAACTGTGCCACCAGGGAAGCCCCCCCGTTGCCTTCTTTATTCAACAAATGTTTCACAGGTAATTTTAAAACAAGCATCACCATAATTCTAGATAACAGAATTTATAAGTTGTAGGTTTAAAAGTGATTATAAATGATAATTCATTCTAATTTTCCTATGTTGCAGTCAGAGAGACAAGCAATATGCTTCTCACTTCATCTCATTTACAGATGAAAAAAAAGAAGTTTGACATCCATATAAAATGAAACAACTAGACAGGGAAGGGATTAAAAACACAAATATCCAAGCCTTTGGTTGAATGGTCTTTCCATAAGCTACAAATATGGTGGCATTACCTAGTTTAATGGACAGTTGCTCCCAGGCACTAACAATTCCCACCAGCTTCACTATAGCTAACGTACGGAATTGTTAGAATCATTTTACCACACCTGGGGTATCTTCCAAACCAGAGTGGATGACGTAGGCAGGATGGCTGCCTCAGTGGCCACTTGAGAAGATTAGAGGTTAAGGCAAACTGGGTTATTTTTATTAGATACATACTACATTGGGCCAGGAAGTATATACTGCATGCCCCACAGCCTTTTTAAAAAATAAGCCAAACAAATTTTTGCTAACTTGTTAACAAAGTTCCAAATTTACAGAGAAGTTACAAAGATACAAAGAACTATTTATTACTAAAGATCTAGTAACATTTCACCACAGTTGCTTTATCATTTTCTCTCGTTCTCTCTATATACGCACACACATTTTTCCTGAACCACATGAGAGTAAGTTGCCAAAATAATGTCCCTTTATCCCCATATACTTCAGTGTACAAATATTAAAATCAAATAATTAACGTGGATACAGTACTGTTAGTTATAGACTGCACACTGTCAATGTCATTTACAGGAAAAAAATCAGATCACAAGTTATATTTGGTTGTTACAAAATGTACATTTTGAAGTGTTAAAAGGGAATTTACAGTTTCAAACTAAGAAAGCAAAAATAAAGACGGAAACAAAACAAAAAACACTAAAAATACCAATAACTGCTACAATGCTGGAAAGGAAAAGGAAGCAAGCCTTTAGATAAACAGAAATTCAGACAATTCCATGACACGGATAACTGTGATTTAGTCTCTTCCAAGTTAGGTTATGCTTTGCTTTTGTTCAAAAAATGACTTCGCCCAGACTTAAACTTGATTTCACAAGTTTAGTCCTGTTTCTTTGACACAAAGATTTTCTAAAGTATCTTTATGTCAATCCTATCTTGTTATTCAATGTGAGGAAAAATATAGAGGGTTTTGGCTTTTAATACTCTTTTCCTGAATTTCAGCTGACCCCAAAGGAATCACGAAAACTGACGTTCAACAAAAAAAATTTCAGTTACAGGAAACTCCAGATTAACTAAGTGACTACAATAGTGTTACAATGCACTTCGGGGCAAGGTATCAAATGGAGACCTCACAAAAAGAAAAAGGCATACATTAGCCAGGCGAATAAAAATGACCGCAAAGATTGTTGCTAGTACAGAAAGTGACAAAATATGAAATGCCACATATATAAGTATGCAACAATGCTCTCTCAACAGCACTAGCAACACAAATTGCTTTTTGTCCTGTTCCACGTTTTGGGACCAATACACGAAATGAGTCAGCTGGAACAGGCACACAGAAAAGCTCTGTGCTGAGCGGTTAGCCAAAGGGGTCGGGAGGCCCATTTTTAAGGTATTAGTAATAGGGTGGAACTCAGCTACACGAGAATCCCAACAGCAAAATGGATTCAAAACATTTTAGCCAAAGTCCACACTCTGAGCTTCATGACCTGGGAGTTCTCCATGTCAATCAAGATTCATCTGTCAGTGCTTCCAAACAGTCACAGGGCCCCTTAGCCAGCCCTTGGAGCCCGAGTGAAGACAGGACAGTACAGTAAGAAAAGATATGACTAAGAACTACAGGAGGCAAGAGGCAAGGCTGTGAAAGCTCTAAACATACAGCCCCAAAACAGTGCCTGTTTCTGACCAGGGAAAACCCACCAAACATCAACTACTCACAGAAGGAAATTCTGCCCAGGGGAAGGCTACAAAATCACTAATTACAACACAGGGGCCCTTCTTGGGGAAGGCCAGGGCTGAAGAGAGAGTGACTGAGGGATAAAACAGAGCAATGATTACCTTGCAGTGGAATGAACTGCTGGTTTACCCTGAGGCAAAGCCCTCAGTGATCTTATCTATAAAATGAGGGGGTAGAAGATCTCCAAGTTCCTTCCCGGGTAATGGAAAGAAAACATGCTCCAGAGTCAGACAGATCCTGGCTCCATACCTGACTAACTGGGCAACTTAGGTCACTCTATGCCTCAGTTTCTTCATCTGTAAAACAGAGATTCCACCTGCATCAGTTAGGGTTAGATTTGGCTGCGAATAGTGACTTAAAAAAAAAGCTTATTCCCCCAATCACAGAAAAGTCCAGAAGATGGCACCCCAGGATTTGTGAGGTGGCTCGGATCAACAAAGTCATCAGAGGCATCTTCTGCCCTGATAGCCTTCATCCCAGTCACCTAAAGACTCAAGACGACTGCTGGGGGACTTCCCTGGGTGGTCCAGTGGGTAAGACTCCGTGCTCCCAATGCAGGGGGCCAGGGTTCAATCCCTGGTCAGGGAACTAGATCCCACATACATGCTGCGACTAACGAGCCCGCCTGCCACAACAAAGGACCACACATGCCGCAACTAAAGGAGCCGGCGAACCGCAACTGAGAAGCCCACATGCTGCAACTAAGGAGTGCGCCTGCCACAACTAAGACCCAGCGCAACCAAATAAATAAAATGAATATTTTAAAAAATGGAGGACCTGCCATGACTCCAGGAATCTATTTAAAAAAAAAAGACGACTGCTGGAATTCCAGCCATCACGTCTGTATTCCAGTTTCGGCCACATGTCTATATTCCAATAAGGAAAAAAGGGGAAAGGTACAAAGAAGGTTCCAGGAAACTACTATGTGACCACTCTGCTTGTAACCAGAATACAATCGCATGGCCACCCCTAGCTGCGAGGGGGGAATGAGGGGTGCAAATATAGTTTTATCTAGGTCAAAGCACACATCCAGATTAAAACTGGGGTTCTATGACTATAGAAGAAGGGGAGACTGAATAAACCTGCAACACCTCTCATCCCATGTTAAGGATTAAATGTAAAGTGTCCGATGCTCCCTGGGCCCACAAATGTATCCCTTCCCCTCTGGCAGTGCTGACATTTTACGACCTGTGGTCTCCACGGCTTGTGATGTCCTTCGGGAAACAGGCTTTTCCAGCCTGGTCTATCTTTTACTGCCTAGTCTCTGGCCACAGCCCATGTACCACCTGCATTCCAGCCATACCAAACTATCTCCCTCCTTCCATGCCTCCCAACCTTTGTACTCACAGAGCTTCTACCAGGGAAGCTCTCCCCAAGCCCTGGGCTGCACGATGAACCCCCTAGACATCCTAGGTCTCCCCTCACCTGCCACTTCCCCTCTATCCCCACCAGGTAGGGCTCTCCCCAGGTGCTTCCTCTCGGGTAGCATCACCCCCCCCACACCCCACCCCACCCCGTATCATAAGTGCTTTCTATGGGCCACGCCCTGTTCTAAGCCCTTTACACACAGCTTTGAAGCTGATCCCAACAACCCTATGACACAGACACTATAACACCCCCCTTTTACAGATGAAGAAACCAGGGCACAGAGAGGTAAACTAGATGGTCCACGGCCACACAGGTTGTAAACAGCAGAGCCAGGATGCAAGCACAGGCTGTTGGACTGCAGAATCCATACCCTCTGCCACCACATGAGGCTGCCTTGACTCCCTGATTGAGGGGTCTGCATGTCATTTCAGACCAGGGATGGTCAAACCACAGCCCACAGGCTAAATCCAGCCCACCACCTGTTTCTGTAGATAAAGTTTTACTGGAACACAGACACACCCAGTTGTTTACAATGGGAGAGTTGAGGAGTTGCCATGGAGACCACAGAGCCCACAGAGCCAGATATTAACTGTCTGACCCTTTATAGGAAAAGTCGGCCACCCCTGTTTCAGGCTGTCAGCTCCATAAGGCAGGGTCTGCACTGTGCTCTTCTGACCCCCACATCTCTCAGTGCATTTGTTTATTTGTTTTTAATTGAAGTATAGTTGATTTACAATGTTGTATTAGTTTCTGGTGTACAGCAAAGTGATTCAGTTATACATGTACATTTCATTTTCATATCCTTTTTTATTATGGTTTATTATAGAACATTGAATATAGTTCCCTGTGTTATACAGCAGGACCTCATTGTTTATCTATTTTATATATAATATTCAATAGTCTGTATCTATCTCAAACTCCTAATTTATCCCTCCCCATCCCCTTTTCTCTTCGGTAACCATAAGTTTGTTTTCTATGCCTGTGAGTATATTCAATTTTGTAAATAAGCCCATTTGTATCAATTTTTAGACTCCACGTGTGATACCATATATTTGTCTTTCTCTGTCTGACTTGCTTCACTTAGTAGGATCATCTCTATGTCGATCCATGTTGCTGCAAATGGCATTATTTCGTTCTTTCTCAGGGCTGAGTAATATTCCATTGTGTGTGTGTGTGTGTGTGTGTGTGTGTGTGTGTGTGTGTGTGTATGTACCACATCTTTTTTATCCATTTATCTGCCAATGAACACTTAGGTTGCTTCCATGTCTAGTGCTGTAATGAACACTGGGGTGCATGTATCTTTTTGAACTAGAGTTTTCTCCAGAAATACTGCACGGCGTTTGGTATACACATAAAAGGTGCTCAACAAGTACACGGGGTGTGAACATCCATCAGGCCTAATTACACGTAGAGAGCAGTGTGTTTGGGGGCTGATGCTGCCAACTCATGCAGGGATTGGAAAGTCTCCCAGTTGAACAATCAAAGGGCCCAGAAAAACCACCGTGGTGGCATTCCCGGCACTGTTCACAGCCCATCACAGTTCTGACGGAGTGACCACTGCAGCGACGTACCTGTTCCCTGATCCACTTAACTCCCCCCAAACAAGGGGCTGACAGAGAGCCCCAGACCCTCGCACACTCAGGAGAACCTGAACCCCATGGCTTCCTTGGTGGTTCCCAATATCTGCTCGTGGCTCACCAGCCACATGACCGGCACTGCAGATAAACACAACACATCCTGGAAAAGAGTTACTAAACACTGAGGTCGGTCGTCTTTCAACTTGTTATATTTTCATCAAAATATTTCTAGAAAGGGACCAAACCACACAGAAACAGAAATAGTCCCTTAAAAACTACTGCACAACGTGAAAAAGTTATTCACGGCTCAAATGCCTTCTCCGACCTTCAAAGAACAGGCTTGTGTACCACATTTCCTGATTGTATCATTATTATTATTTTTTTTTTTTTATGGATGCATTGGGTCTTCGTTGCCACGCAAGGGCTTTCTCTAGTTGGCGAGTGGGGGCTACTCTTCATTACAGTGCACAGGCTTCTCACTGCGGTGGCTTCTCTTGTCTCGGAGCATGGGCTCTAGGTGTGCGCGGGCTTCAGTAGTTGTGGCACGTGGGCTCAGTAGTTGTGGCTTGCAGGTTCTAGAGCACAGGCTCAGTGGTTGTGGCGCACAGGCTTAGTTGCTCCAAGGCATGTGGGATCTTCCCAGAGCAGGGCTCGAACCCATGTCTCCTGCACTGGCAGGTGGATTCTTAACCACTGTGCCACCAGGGAAGCCCTGTATCATTATTCTTGATAACATTACACAAGGCACAAATAAAGCACTTTCTTTCTGGGCTGTGACCATATCCAATGGAGTCTGGGTTATCAGAACCAAATTCTGGATGCTTTTCTTTCTAATTCTGTCTTGGCCAGGCCCGAAATCCCATCAGGAGTCGCCCAGAGGAAATGTGCAAAACACCTCCCATATTTCTGGCACAATCATCTCAATCCTGCTTTTAGGACACAAAGGCCCTCATCTCTCCTTTCCTCCCAGGGTTCTCAAACAGCTGTCCACTGGAGCACACCCTGCCGGGCCAGAGGCTGGGCAGCCACTGGAGACCAGCATCCGCTACACAAATCAAACCATTTGTCACCTGGGGCCCTGAGTGGGGGAGGAAGGGCTGAGAAATACCTGCATACTGGCTACGGCTGGGTCAACAATGACCACCAACTCACCCCCAGGTTCCACGAAGTCACCCACTGGTCTGTTTAAAATACCAGACTCCCAGCAAACAAACTACTGCGTGCTAGGCACTGTGCCAGGCGCGATGCATGCAGGAGCTCACAGCCACGCTACGAGGCTGGCCTCGTGCACAGATGAGGAAACCAGGGTCCAAAGAAGTAAGTGACTTGTAAAGGTCATGCAGCAAAAACGAGGCAAAGCTGGACCAGCAAGGGGGTCTAAGCACGTCACCAGCCTGTGCTCCTGCAGGCTGTCCCCTCAGAAGCAAGGCAATTCCAGGAGAAGGAGGCAGTCCCAGCTTCCAAAATCTCCCCAGGTGGCAACACAGAAGGTGGCCGGGATGGAGAGCAATGCACTCATTTACACACTGATGGTGAGCAGTGAGAAACGGTCCAGCCACTCTAACAGTTTCTACATGCACCTCTCTTAGGACCCTACAATTCCAACCCCAGTGTTGACCCAAGAGAAATAAAGCTTATGTCCATACACAGACTTGTACACAAACAGCAGCTTTATTTGTCATAGCCAAAAACTAGAAACCACCCAAACGTCCACCTACAGGTATATCAATAAACAAACTGTGGTATAACCACAAATGCACTATGACTCAACAACAGGAAGAAACCCAGTATAAACTACTGACAGGGGCGGCAATGTGGACGCATCTCAGAATATCTTCCTGAACTAAACAAATCAGACTCCGAAAAAGATATACTGTATGGTTCTATCTACATGAAACCCAAAGAGACAAAACAAATTCATGGTGATAAAAATCAGAAACAGATTGCGGGGAAAGGAGAATGGACTGGAAAGAAGCACAAGGAAACTTCCTGGGGGGTGGAAATGTTCTGTACCTTTTGGAGCAGTGGTTACATGGTATAAACAAGTATCAAAATTCAAACAGAACACCTAAGACCTGTTTTTGTATGTTAATTATAACTTTAAAAAGAAGTCCTTGGACTAATGAGTCATTCTGATGATAAAATGGAAAACAATTTCCCTCACAATATTACCTACCTAATATTTGCCCAAGGGGTCTGTCTAGCAAACAAAGATGAATGAGACCACCGATGCTTCCTAACAAGCCCATTATAGTCATTACAGCAACCTGCACCCTTCCATGGGAGAGATGGCTGTCACCATGGCAACTGGTGGAAGGCAGGAAAGGTGGATGGGGAAGGGAGCTGGTGAGCTAAAGAACCACCTTAGAATTATGACTGTTGGGATGCAATACCCCCCACCACCAAGATGTCCACATCCTAATCCCGGGAACCTGTGACTGTTACCTTACACAGCAAAGTTTTTGGCATATGGAAGATTGATAAAATTCAGGATTTTGAAATGGAGGGATTATCTAGGTGGGCCCTAAATGCATTCATAGGAGTCCTTCTAACAGGGAAGCAGAGGGAGATTTGACACACACAGAGGAGAAGGCAACATGAAGACAGGCAGAAACTGGAGTGATGCGGTTACGAGCCAAGGAACGCTGGCAGCCACCAGAAGCTGGAAGAAGCAAGAAGCAATCTTCCCTTAGAGTATCCGGTGGGAGCACGGTCCTGCCAACACCTTGATTTCAACCCAGTGAACCTGATTTCGGATTTCTGCCCTCCAGAACTATGAGAAAATAACTTCCTGTTGTTTAAAGCTACCAAGTTTGTGGTCATTTTTCTTAACAGCCATAAGAAAACTAATACAGACTGGAAGCCTTAAAGCTGTATTGCTGGGCTTCCCTGGTGGCGCAGTGGTTGAGAGTCCGCCTGCCGATGCAGGGGACACGGGTTCATGCCCCGGTCCGGGAAGATCCCACATGCCGCAGAGTGGCTGGGCCCGTGAGCCATGGCCGCTGAGCCTGAGCGTCCGGAGCCTGTGCTCCGCAATGGGAGAGGCCACAGCAGTGAGAGGCCCGCACATCGAAAAAAAAAAAAAAAAGCTGTATTGCTTCTGCCAGCAGTCTACATTCCCCCAGTATCAACTCAAACTCCTAAGAAATTAATTTATTAATTTCAAATTAATAAAAGGTTTTTCTTCTCTTGAAAGAAAACATCAGAGAACATCTCATTACCATGGGTTAGGCAAAGATTTCCTAAACAGGACTCAAAAAGGACAAAACATAAAGGGAAAACATTGAAAATGTGACATTAAAATTAAGATTTTATGTTTACCAAGACACTAGTAAGTGATGAACTCGCAAACCATAGAGTGAAAGAAGATAGCTGCCTTCTCTAATATGCACTGCCTGTGTGCATGTGTACACAGACCCATCAGTGAACTTGTATGCAGAAAAGAACTTTTACAAGTCAATACGAAAAAGGCAGATACCCCAATATATAAATAGACAAAGGACTTAAACAGCACCTTACAAAACATGACATCCAAATGGCCAATAGATACATGAAAAGATGCTAAACTTCATTAGTCTTCAGGGAAGGCAAATCAAAACCACACAATGAAATACCACCACACACCCACCAGACTGGCTACGATGAAAACAACAGATGATGTCAAGTGTGCAAGAATCTGTGGAACAGCTGGAACTCACACATTTCTGGTGGAGTATTAACAGACACAACCACTCTGCAAAACTCTCTGGCAATATCTCATAAAGGGGACATTTGCAATAACTCCACTCCTAGGTATCCACCCACAGAAAGGCATACATATTATTTCCCAAAACTATTCGTATGGGCCGAAAACTGGGAAGAACTCAAATGTCTATCTGATCTGCAATAGATATAAACATATTTAGTATATTCACACAATGGAACACCAAACAGTAGTGGAAATAAACAGACCACAACATGGATGGGGCTCTCAAACATAATGTTAAGAGAAAGAAGCCAGATACAGAAGATCACATCCTGTATGATATGAAATTCAAAAAAAGGCCTAACTAATCTACGGTACTAGAAAACAGAATAGTGGAGCCCTCCGGGGGGGTTGGGGGATGACCGCAAGGGATGGGGTTGGGGGCTGCTCCTTCTTGATCTGGGTGTGCTCTGTGTACGAAAAGTCATTGAATTATGTACGCTTATGAGTTGTGTACTTTTCTGAATGTATGTTAGACTTCAAATTTACCCTCAAAAACTCAGTTATTCAGAGAGTATGTGAAAAGGTGTGGGCAGCTTTCCTTTTTCTCAATAACGTTTTCGAACCTCAAAATGGATGCAAGTTCACCTTAGGGGGAAAAATAATGGAAAAAAGAGAAGAGAAGAAAATAAAAATCACCCACAATCCCACCAACCAAAGAAAACTGTGGTAATCATTTGGTGTAAATCTCCTCAAATACATGTACGTTTTAAAAGCAGGGGAGAGCTCCCCTGGTGGCACAGTGGTTAAGAATCCGCCTGCCAATGAAAGGGACACGGGTTTGAGCCCTGGCCCGGGAAGATCCCACATGCCAAGGGGCAACTAAGCCCATGCGCCACAACTACTGAGCCTGCGCTCTAGAGACCGCAAAACTGCTGAGCCCATGTGCCACAACTACTGAAGCCGGCATGCCTAGAGCCCGTGCTCTGCAGCAAGAGAAGCCATGACAATGAGAAGCCTGAGCACTGCAACAAAGAGTAGCCCCCACTCACCACAACTAGAGAAAGCCTGCACGCAGCAAGGAAGACCCAACACAACCAGAAATTAAAAAACAAATAAATAAATAATTTTTTAAAAAAAGAAATAAAAGGTGGGGGAGGGGACTTCCCTGGTGGTGCTGTGGTTAAGACTCCGTGCTCCCAATGCAGGGGGCCCAGGTTCGATCCCTGGTCAAGGAACTAGATCCCAAATGCATGCCGCAACTAAGAGTTTTCATGCCACAGCCAAGGAGCCCATGTGCCGCAACTAAGGAGCCTGCCTGCCACAACTAAGGAGCCCACCTGCCACAGCTAAGGCCTGGTGCAACCAAATAGATAAATAAATTTAAAAATAATAATAATAAAATAATTAAAAGGTGAGGAAGAGAGGACCCTGCAGGGAGTGCAGCAGGTTATAACATATATAATGTATTACATATATTGTGCATATTACATATATTACATGTAATATGCAGTTTTGTAACCTAAGCAACCGCCCCTTTATTATTATTGCCAACGAAACGATCTAGTGTCCCTAAACTATTTGAGTGCAGCCTCAGAACAATCTGACAACCCGGACAGCAAGATGTGCAAAACCTTCCAAAGTACACAGAGGCAAGAACGTTAAACCAGAGCAGTGATTTTCATCCCTAGTATCACCACCAATTACCTCTAAAACTACTGGAATACTCAAAAACCATTCATTTTAATGCAGTATGATTTTTAAAGTTAATATATGCCCCTACTGGCTTTGCTAAATGGGCCAGGTGGCCCCAAAATCCTGGGAAATCACGGCTGGAGGCTAAACACTACCTTCTCAAAGTATGTTAACGCAGATCAAGACAAAAGCAAGCCCTGGAAATCTAGTCCCTAAAGGTCTACCCTGGGTGGGTTGTGGTGGGTCTGAAGTCAGGGTGGGCATGTCTGCTGACCCAGAAGACAAAGACTGATGGTTGCAGACAGCAGGGCAAATAATAAACATACTAACTCAAGGACAAGGCTATGAGCAGGTAGAGAACTAAGAATTATAACAGTAGCAAACACTGGCCAAAACAGAACTAAGTCCTGGTTTGATTTCTTCTCTGTCATGCATTCCTTTGCTTACTCATTCAATAATACTTGCTGAACCTTTATTATATGCCACACGCTGTTCTAGGCACTGGCGATATAGCAGTGAACAAGACAGGCGAAATTATTCTCTGTCCTCAGGGAGCTAACACCTAGTGCAGAAAGACAAAAGAGTAAAATACGGAGCATGTCAGCTGGCGGTTAAGTGTTTAGGAGGAAAAGCAAGGAAGGGAGATGGGGATTAGAGGCTGGAAGAGGGAGTAAGTCACTTCCCACAGAGATGTAAATGTCTAGTTCCAAGTTTTAAATGATCTCTCTCCTCTCAAAGAACTCTAGGATAATTACGTTAATGGAGTCCCAGAGTCATCCCAGCATTCAAAAAACAGACCAAGAATTTTATGGACCAGAAAGGGTCCATTTACCATGGGGCAAATTGAAGATCTAATAATAGCTCCCACTTCTCAGGATCCTGAACTATTCTCAGCCCCTTATACACCGGTGTCTTCATTTAATCCCCACACTGAACTAATGAGAAGTATAGGGGTAACACCATCTTCGACATTTAACAGATGGGAAAACGAAAGCCCAGTGCAATTAGGGAACTGGCCCAAGGTAACCGGTGTGCTAAATGCTGATGTCAGTACACTGCTCTAACTTTCCAAATAAATGTCCATTGGTGGCCTGAGGTTTTCTTTTGCCAACACTCATCTTCCCTATCCTATTCAAGATTTGCTTTTCAGTGTTTTACTGAGTTCTCACAACCCCACCAATCACCTGAAAAAGAATCAGAAGCTGGTTCCATTTTTTTTTTTTTGGCCGTGCAGCTTGTGGGATCCTAGTTCCCCAAACTGGGATTGAACTCAGGCCCCCCGCAGTGGAATCACAGAGTCCTAACCACTGGACCACGCCTACCTCTTTCTGAAATCGTATTCATTTGTTTAGAGGCATTTACTCTTTAATGCCATCTTACAAATCTCTACCATGCTGTAATGTCTGAGATATTTTCTTTAAAGAACTATAATAATGGATTATAGAAACTCCTTAATGGGTATTCCCTCCCCTCCCCTCCCCACTTGCCCCAGCTCTGATTACCTCACACTTTCTCAGCCAATGAGAGAGCCAAGTGTCCTGGACATGCTCTCCTGGGCGTGTCCCACCTGTGTAGTTTTCCCTCCTGTCACCTCTGTTTATGTCATTTATTTTGTGTTCTGGCCACACCACCTTCCTCAGGGCATGGGGATGAGAATGAGAGTGCTACAAATAAGGCAGAATATGACACTGAATGGTAAAATATAAGCTTTACAGCAACTTGAGGGCGTGCAAGCAGACGCCAGAGTAAAGTGGTGACTAGGGGGTGACTGGTGTGAAGCCCTAGGAGCCGGTGGAGGATGTTATCAACAGCGTGGCAGCCTAGGAGCACTCACCAAGGACTTCGAGGCTGGAGATTTCTCATTAACTGCAGGCAATTTGAAAAGAACTGCAAAGGAACACACCATGAGGCCCCCAAATGCAGGGAGCTTGACCCAGCCCACCTACTTGCACCAAGGCAATTCCCTGGACTGGGGAAGGGTGGGCTCCTTCCAATTCTGAATCCTGCGACCCCTCCACTACTTGATGAGAAGATGCCCATGTGTTTTAAACACTGGAGTAGCTCCGGAGTAGCTGGAATGGTGCCTCTGAATAATTAAATGGACAAATGAATATATTCTCAAAGTTTCTGTCTTTGTCCTCCTCCCTCTTCCTTTTCACTGATCCAGATCTTCCTTTATAAGACCCCTTGAGAAGAAAGTATGCAGTCACAGCCATCACAGATTTTCTCCGGATCACTAAATGGACCCTTGGCCACAGATGTGGGCAACAAAACCTGACACTGAGACATTAACCATTAGAAAGAGACAATGCTTTTGGAGTCAGTGGTAGACTTCAAAACCGGTGCATCTACTATGATGAGAACAAACATTGGCAAGCAGCTACAAACCACAGTAAACAAACTCAATAAAGAGGAGACCTCAGCAGCACACACAATACATTTCACCTGTGTAGCCTGCAATCAAGTACATGTTGTTGTTGTTGTCGTTATTATTATTATCATTATTATAAATTTTGCCTCTTCTCAATCTGGCCTTCAACCTAAATACTCCAGTAGATTTAGATACACAAAAGCATGAGTTACTCCAATTCCCCCTAAATCCACTCCAAAGAACAAATCCTTTAATATACATTGCAGGTAAAATGCCATCCCCAAGTGAAATAACAGTAATCCAGGGTAAAAGCTCTGTTGGCCTCATAAGCTACTTGGGAGAAAAAGCATTAAAGGTGACTGTCCAACACACAAACCAAATGCTATCACCAGCAAGGCATGGCGAGGTGCCATTAACAACGCAATTACCAGGAACTGAAATCAGATTCAGCCCTCTCATCTGTCTCCTCTCAGCACTCGACCCATCCTTTCAGCTCTCCAAGAACTGGAGGGGAAAAGGGAGAGCCAAGAGCAGACACTGGGGCTATTTTAAGAAATAAAAGGATTCAAAAGTTAAGGTGCAACTTCCACTAACACAGTAGCAGATCTCCAAGGAAACCCCCGTGAAAGTTCTCTGTCTATAATATCAACTCAGGTTCCATAGTAGGATGGAACCCTCCATCTTCCTCTTAGTTGAGTTTCATGTAAATAACTGCCTGCTGTTTCAGCCGTAAACAATCTGAAACTTACAAAGGGAGAGAGGACCAAGTACTCTACTAACCGGCGGAGAGAAGCAAGAGTTCCCAGGGTGTGATTCAAATCTCACAAGCATCCTTAAGAACCCCAAGTCCTAATATCCAAGGGCTATTAAGGACCAGACACAAGATCTCATCAACAACGTCTCCAAAAAGCCCCATTCTCCTTGCATGGTTATTTGTATTTTCCTTTGACTTGCTTTTGAAAAACAAAGTTTAAAAATGTCAGCTGCAGTACCCCATCTGCTCCTTTCAAGTGTTCCTCACTATTCTCACTACTCAGTCCACACAGCACCGCGACCCCTTCCCTTGACACCCATCCTTCCACGTGTCCATAACTAGGCTTCCCAACTGTGAGGGTAGAGTGAGCAGGGAACTTCAAAAAACACCTAAAGGGGGAAAATAATAATAATTTAAATAGCGACCTGCCATTTCGAAAGGGGAGAGAGTGTCAAAGGAAAACAAAAAACAAAAAAAACCCTAAACTTCCGTCGCAGAGATTGGAGGTTCCCGGCCACCAACTGGGCAGGGGGCTAGCATGCGCGCCGGAAGCCGCCGAGGATAAGTGGCTGGTTTCTGGTGGTGGTGGTGTCTTTAAACGACAAAGTTTTAAATGAACTATGATATGGGGAGAATTGCTGTGATGGGACCAGATGTACTAGCTCTTTCAGCCAGTCGTCAAGCACGCCCCCTCTGCCTCCCGTCCTCAGCCATTCTCCAGGAGTACGGGAAACCGCTAGCAGTCAGGGCCCGGGGACCAGCGCGCTCGCCCGCCCGCCGCTCCAGTCCCAGCAGGAGCCAGGGCTCTCCCTCCCTCCCCGCCACTGCGATGCGGTCCCAGGGTGGGGTGGCGGCGCGCTGAGGGGAGCGGGGACCTGGGAAGGGCCCGGGTGCCGAGGCGGCCCCGGCTCGCCGGCGGCCCGATCGCGCGCGCACACACTCACACTCACAACAAGCGGCGCGCAGGGAGGGGCGGGCGGCCGGCGCGTTACCTGTTCTGCCAGCCCTGGAGGAGGTTGGTGTATTTGCTGAGCACGCCCTCGAGCGCCGGCTCCCTCCGCCGGCCGCTTCCCCCGCACGGGCTAGCGGCCACCGAGCCCGGGCTACTGCGGCTGCCCCCGCCGCCGAGCCCGGCGGCCGCCGACCGACCGGAGACCCCCCGGCCCGCTAGGGAGCAGGAGGGCGAGGAGCCCGCCGAGGTGGCGCGGCTGCTGCTGCGGCTGCTGCTGTTGCTGCCCCCTCCGCCGTCTGCGCCCTGGGCCGCCCTCTCCATGGTTCGCGCGCGCCTGGGACGCGGGTGCCCGCAGCGGTGGCGACCCCGGCGCTGGAGCTCCTGGCGCGGCGGCGGCTACAGCTCCGGGCACCCGGGCCGCGCGTGGCTGCTCCAAATCCCCGGGAAACGCCTGACTCATACAGGAGGAAGAGGAGGAGGAGGCAAAGAAGAGCTGGGAAGGAAGCCAACGGGGCTGGATGCAGCTGCGGCCGCCCCTCCTCCGGCCGCGGCCCGGGCCCCGGCCCCTCCCTCCGCACTAGTTTCCCCGGCAAGTTCGGAGCGGGTGGCCGGTTCGGCAAGCCCTCCTCCGGTTCCTCCTCCTTCGCTTTCCAGTCCCTGCGGCCGCTCAGGCCCAGGGCTCGGGGCGCTCCCAGCGCCAATGCGCAGGGTGGGCACGCCCGGAATCCACACCCTGCCGCCCCCTCTCGGATGGGAAGGTGCGAAAGGGAATCTCCGCGCGTCACTCCCCAACCCCCACCCACCTCGGGACCTGGAGGGAGGGGCGGTCCCACCCACCGGGTCCACCCGGATATGGACCCGCCCGGCCTAACGCCGGCTCACGCGCACACTCTTCTCCGTCTTCCGCACTGAGCCTGGCCCGGCCACACGTACGCGGTCACCTGGACATCGACCTCACTGGCCGAGCCAAGAAACAGGGCAGGGAGGTTCTCCGGGCTCTCCTGTGCGTCTGGGAGGGGAGGGCAGAGAGCGCTCCCGGGGCATTTTCAGCCAGCGGAGTTATGGCACAGTGGACACCAGGGCCGGGACCAGAGGCAAGAGAACTCGGGTTCCTGCGAGTGCCTCCTTAAATTGAGCGTCCTAGGCGCCGCACTGCCTTCACCCTAATCCCCACCCTGATGGACACACGTAAACCTGTCAAATCCAACCCTACCTGGTGTTATCAGACAGCAAGAAGCACCTGGGAACCAGAGGCTCCGAAATGGGTAAGACTGCACTTAAGGCAGGAGAAATCACAGATACTTACAAACAGAGCGAAGTATTCTATTGGCTGTAACTTCTGCTCCCCCCCCCCACCTCCACCACCACCACCACCACCCCCGCCCCAAGGTACACGGAGCTGCAGCTGGGTTTCTAAATCTAAAGTTGTTTTTGCTCTTCCGCAGAAGTAGATGGGTTACACTTTCTCCACTGCACTCATCATTTTTGTGCATATAAATATCCAATGCAATCTGGAAGTTTCCAAAATTACCTGGAAAATAGCTTTGAGGACCTCACACTCTCCCCAACACACACACAAGAAAACAAAAACAAATACTGATAGATGATCCCCATCTACAAACCCATAAAGCAGATAAATAATTCAACAGTTAAAAAATTACTAAATGAAATAGAGTCGGCTTTCATGGGGACAGTTCCCCCAGCCCGACTCCTTTCTAGCTCCATATCCTTCCAGGAAGCTTTCAGAGGTGGGTTAGCTCTAGAAATTTTCATGGAGAAGCTTCTGGAGCTGATGAGAGTTGGTTGTGCCCTGAATAAATTACAATCCCAAGTACCCACACAGTGTAAAAAGAGAAAAATTCTCAAGAGACTGCATGGTAGAAAAGACCAACTTCGAAGCCAGACGGAGCTGAGTTCTAATCTATGACCTTGATACCTCTTATAGCCTTAGTTTTCTCACCTGCAAAATGGGACTGATGATACTACTGGCTGGGATGAACTATGTGAGAATGTTTATTTGTTCAAAATACTTACCGCCTCTTCCCCTGGGAGGACTGTTCTCCCTCCACATGACCCTCAGGCTCGGCCATGGATTTCTTTTGGCCAGTGGACTGTGAACAGAGATGATAGATGCTATGTCCAAACGTAAGTCTAAGATTCATCTCACGGTTCCACCATCTTTCTCTTCCTTCTGCCAGGTGAGCAGCATGTCTCAGATCAGGGCTGTCCTTCAGCTTGGGTCCTGGAGTGAGAAGACGTGTGACAGAGCTGAAGCCAGTTAGCCTTGGCCATACCACATGCACAAAATCTTTGCCGCTGAGATTTTAGGGACCATTTTGTCCCACAGCATAACTTTCCTTGAGCCAGCTGGTCAGTGTATGAGCGATCTTGAAGCCCTTCATTGGCATGAGGACTGGGAGGTGGGCGCATACTGAACAATAATCGTCAGTCGTTATATGCCCACACAGCACCCCTCGTGGGGGCCTGCCACCTGCGGGTCCGGCTAAAAGTGGGAGGTGCCATCATCTTATTTCATATTATCGAACCTCTACCACCTACCCAGCCCACCTGTGACTTCTCACCTTGGACTAAAAAACTGAGACCCTTGAGATAGTCTAGTTGAAGGGAGGAGGGGCTACACTGAAAGGACTAGTCAAGGTCAGAGTGCTAGTCTGTTCAGCCTGCTGTAACAGAATACCACAGACTGGGAGCCTGTAAGCAACAAAAATTTCTCTCTCACAGATCTGGAGGCTGCAAGTCCAAGATCATGGTGCTGGCATGTTCAGGTTCTGGTGAGAACCCTCTTCCAAGCCTCAGACTTTTCACTGTGTCCTCATGTGGCAGAAGGGTCTTGGGAGCTCTGTGGGGTCTCTTTTATAAGAGAACCAACCCCACCCTCATGAACTAAGCACCTCTCAAAGGCCCCGCCTCCTAATACCATCACATTGGGCATTAGGATTTCAACATAGGAATTGGGTGGATATTGATAAAGGATTCAAAACCCTCTGCCAAAAAGAAGAAAAAAAATTTTTTTCCAATGCATTGTGGCCTTGTATTACTTCATATAATGCTTTAATTACTCTTGCAGACAGTGTAGGAATTTTATAGGGAAAGTGAGTAATTTGATCAAGTCACAAAAAAAAACAAATGAGATATCATAACTCTAATTTTCCTGCATCCCAGTCATGGTAGTAATTTATGTCAAATACACTTATGTAGAACATGATTGAGGGAGTTTCTCAGAAACTGTGGTTGACAAATATTCAGACCATAGAAACCAAGGTGGAGCGAGAGCAAGCCAGCTGTGTGGGATCAGAAATGGCCAAAGAGGTAAGTCAGTAGCAAGAGGTGCATGGAGCAGATGTGCTGCAAGAAGAGGCAAGACCATGACAGAGAGAGGAGCACACATGTCCCCACTCTTCCCCGCCTCTTCACCAGGCTAGTGCTTCTCACCCATGGAATTGGGTTTTTTTGTTGTTGTTTTTGTTTGTTTTTTTAATTGAAGTATAGTCAATTTACAATGTTGTGTTAGTTTCAGGTGTACAGCAAAGTGATTCAGTTATATATATATATACTTTTTCTTTTCCATTATGGTTTATTACAGGATATTGAATATAGTTCCCTGTGCTATACAATAAGACCTTGTTGTTTATCTATTTTGTATATAGTAGTTTGTATCTGCTAATCCCAAACTCCTAATTTATCCCTCCCCCACCCCCTTTCCCCTTTGGTAGCCATAAGTTTTTTATGTCTGTGAGTCTGTTTCTGTTTCATAAATAGGTTCATTTGTATCATATTTTAGATTCCACATATAAGTGATATCATATGATGTTTGTCTTTCTCTGTCTGACTTACCTCACTTAGTAATAATAATCCCTAGGTCCATCAATGTTGCTGCAAATGGCATTATTTTATTCTTTTTATGGCTGAGTAATATTCCATGGTATATCTGTACCACATCTTCATCCATTCATCTGTTAATGGACATCTAGGTTGCTTCCATGTCTTGGCTATTGTAAATAGTGCTGCTGTGAACATTGGGGTGCATGTATCTTTTCGAATTAGAGTTTTCTCCAGAAATATGCCCAGGAGTGGGATTGCTGGATCACTGGAGTTTTAAATTTAAAGTCACTTTTTCTAGAAAGCTTTTCTTGACCCACTGTAGAATAGCAAGTGAAGAAAAGATATCTGCAGAATTCTCTTCATGTTGGAAAAACAATTTGAGAACAAAAGAAATAATAAATTGGCAAAAATATTTGCAAAACATACATGCCCAAAACAAGGACTTATTTCCTTAACTTACCCAGATTGTATAAATCATTAAGAAAGATACAAGTGTAAGTAGAATGACTGAAAATCTAACAGCCATCTTGGACCATGTGAAGACTTTGTGAGTGGAAGCCATACATAATTGGAACAAAAGGACAAACACACCACACCTCTTCAAATAATGGGCAGAAACAGTCACCCCGAGTAGGGAGCTGACTACCACAGTTTCTCCACATGGACCCAGAGAGCTGGTCTGGAGTTTCCAGTAACTGTTTCCGGAACCCCCTCTTCTAGCTGGGACTGTCATTCTTGTCAACGGCACATAAAGTCTTAAGAGGATGTTCATGGACCAGCAAGAGTAAATAGTACTAGAAATTAACACAACATTGTAAATCAACTATACTTCAATAAAATAATTTTTTTTATCTTTGTGTTCTGAATTCACAGCATTTTATTTATTTTTATTTATTTATTTACATTTTTGGCTGCATTGGGTCTTTGCTGCGCGCAGGCTTTCTCTAGTTGCGGCGAGTGGGGGCTACTCTTTGTTGCAGTGTGCAGGCTTCTCATTGCAGTGGCTTCCCTTGTTGCAGAGCACAGGCTCTAGGCACGTGGGCTTCAGTAGTTGTGGCACGCAGGCTCAGTAGTTGTGGCTCGCGGCCTCTAGAGCACAGGCTCAGTAGTTGTGGTGCACAGGCTTAATTGCCCTGCGGCATCTGGGATCTTCCCAGACCAGGGCTCGAACACCCGTCCCCTGCATTGGCACGCAGATTCTTAACCACTGCGCCACCAGGGAAGTCCCAAAATAAATTTTAGAAAAAGTAATTAGTCACTGACATGGTTGGCCAGATGCCATACATGAAGCCACAAGTGGAGAGAAGTTTGTCACAAGCAGATCACCCTCTGTTTCAACTTGGTCACATTTGTGTTAGAAACAACTGATCTAATGTGTTCTCCATCCCAAATAATAACAATCATAGCTAATATTTATTGAGCACTTACTATGTGCCAGGCACTGTGCCAAGTGTTTTATACATAGTAACTCGTTTAATCTTTACAACAACCACATGAGCTGTGTACTGTTCCCGTTCCTATTTTACAGGTGGAGAAAAACTGAATCAAAGAAATGTTCAGCAAAAATAGGGCAAGATGTAAAAAATTTTATTCTTGTTCTACAAGGAGAAATAGAAATTTATTTTAGGGCTTCCCTGATGGCGCAGTGGTTAAGAATCCTCCTGCCAATGCAGGGGACACAGGTTCGAGCCCTGGTCCGGGAAGATCCCACATGCCGTGGAGCAACTAAGCCCGTGCGCCGCAACTACTGAGCCTGCGCTCTAGAGCCCGCGAGCCACAACTACTGAGCCCGCGTGCCTAGAGCCTGTGCTCTGCAACGAAGCGAAGCCACCACAGTGAGAAGCCCGTGCACCGCAACGAAGAGGAGCCCCCTCTCGCTGCAACTAGAGAAAGCCCGCGCAGCAACGAAGACCCAACGCAGCCAAAAATAAATAAATTTACTAAAAAAAAAAATTTATATTTCAAAAAAATAGTTAAGCAACATCCCCTGTATAATGGAAAAGGACCTAAAAAAGAAATATATGTATATACATACACATATATGTATAACCGAATCACTTTGCTGTACACCTGAAACTAACACAACATTGTAAATCAACTATATTTCAATAAAAATTTTTTTAAATAAAAAAAATTTTAAGGAGCTTCCCTGGCGGTCCAGTAGTTAAGACTCTATGCTTTCAATGCAGGGGGCATGAGTTCGATCCCTGGTCAGGGAACTAAGATCCCACATGCCACACAGTGCAGCCAAAAATTTTTTTCTTAATTAAATATATGTATAATATCTGGCTTAAAGCACTTAAAAAAAAAAAAAAAGCAGCCTCCCCCCCAAACCCTGTTGGAGCTAGATTTTAAACTCAGGCAGTTTGGCTATTCCACTTGCTTCATAATGGATTCAGTCTTCTTTCTTCTACTTAATGAAACCACTGAAAGTACAGCTCAGTGCCTGGAATTCCATTTCTTGTTACACTTTTGTTCATGTAGGAATTGATTCTCCCATCACCACTGGGAGAGAAGCAGGGCAGGAGCTTGGGCCCCTAGCATCCAGCCACAGGGCCTGCACGCCATAATCCTCAATAAATGTTTATTGTTTGATGAATGAAGTGCAGTTTTACTGGGGAAGAAACAGAAACTCAGAAAAGAGAAGCCAATACTAAACCTGAACTCAGGTCTTCTGACGCCAAGTCCAATGTTCTTACAAATTCACTGCCTGGACTTCAGCAGCAGTATGTACTCGCAACTTTACCAGCCGCTGGGAAGATGGAAACACCACAGTGGGAGTAGGGACAGCCCATCACCCTGTGAACTAGCAGCTCCATCAGGACCGCCCTGGGGGTTATATCCAGGAAAATCAAATTACTGCAATGGTCATATGCAACTTTGCAATACAGCCATATATACATTATATTGACATTTTTCCAAAATGGAAATTATGTCATGTTTTGATGATTAATTTATTTAAATGGATGATCATTTGTAAAGATTCATATACACAAAGATACAATGTACAATAGAAAGTGAAATATATTTGTAACACCTCCCCAGAGGAAACCACTGTTAATGAGTTATGTGTATGTTCTTCCAGACATTTTTCTATGCAGAAATATAGTTACAGATTATCTTATTCAAAAACAGGTTCAGGGCTTCCCTGGTGGCACAGTGGTTGAGGGTCCGCCTACCGATGCAGGGGACACGGGTTCGTGCCCCGGTCCGGGAAGATCCCATGTGCCGCGGAGCGGCTGGGCCCGTGAGCCATGGCCCCTGAGCCTGCGCGTCCGGAGCCTGTGCTCCGCAACGGGAGAGGCCACAGCGGTGAGAGGCCCGCATACCGCAAAAACAAAAAACATGGCTCATGTATTACAAAATTCTCCCAGAAAGTGTGAATCAGTTTTCACTCTGCTGATCCTGTCTGGGTCTCCTCGCGCCTTTGAGCGATGGCTGAATGGTCTAGGTTGGCCTTGGCTGGGACAGCTGGGCTCTTCGTCCTTACCAGGATCTCTCATCCTCCTGGAGCCTCACCTCAGCTTGTTCTCAGGGCACTGAGAGGGTTCCAGAAAGAGGAAGCATGCAAAGCCTCTTGAAGCCTTGTCTAGGGACTGGTGCAGCGTCACTTCTGCCATATTTCAACAAAGGTGCTGACTTTCCAACATACCCAGGGAGGGGTCAACACGGTAGTGTTCTGGGTTCCCATGGTAACTTAAGGGAAAACTTCCACAATATCCAGAGCCCTTGAGGTCCTGCACATGAACAAGGAAGACATTTTCAAATTCCTTGCAGCAGGAACACACAGAAGCTGTTCTTCCACAGACTCTTAGACAGAAAATGGAAAAAAGGTGGTTGGAAAATAAAGTTGCTTTAAAAACAACAACAAAAAAAACCCCAGAAAAAAACAGTGCTGGAACAATTGGACATTTATATGCAAAAAAGTAAAAAATCCATACTTCACACTTTATTCAAAAATGACCTCAAGGGCTTCCCTGGTGGCGCAGTGGTTGAGAGTCCGCCTGCCGATGCAGGGGACACGGGTTCGTGCCCCGGTCCGGGAAGATCCCACATGCCGCAGAGTGGCTGGGCCCGTGAGCCATGGCCACTGAGCCTGCGCGTCCGGAGCCTGTGCTCCGCGACGGGAGGGGCCACAGCAGTGAGAGGCCCGCGTACCGCAAAAAAAAAAAAAAAAAAAAAAAGACCTCAAAAGGAATCAAAAACTAAAAGGTGAAACAAAAATATTCACTTTTAAAAGAAAGCATAGGAGAAATCTTTATGAACTGGGGTTAGGAAAACAGAGTACCTCTTGTGAAGAGGGAAGTTTGACTGGGAGGCAAAACCAAGGGTTTGGAGAGGGAGTCAAGGACCACGGGAGAATTATTCCTAGGTCTTGAGATGCAATCAAGGGACTCGAAAGAGGATTACAACTTGTTGACTGGATTTTAGAATCACCGTGGACCACTGATTCCTTCCTGCTTCCCATTTCCCCCTTTTTGAACAGGAATATCAGAGCGGCTATCCTGTGTCTGTGTCTGTTGACCACTGTCTGTTGACGGGGGGAGGGGGCAGACAGCCTTTCTTCAGTTTCACAGGTTGCAGGAATGAACTCAAGGAGCTGATCTTAAATAGCTACCCCTGAGCATCCTCTCCTCTCCTGGACTCAGCTTAGAGGACGTGATTCTGACTTCAAGCTGGTGCAGTGATGGGAGGAGACTCTTAGGGGCCCTTGAGTGGACGACTGTGTTTTGCATGTGGGAGGGATATAAATAATTTGTAGCCAGACTATAGTGGTTTCAAAGATATGTCTACAAATTCTGTGATACTTTCTCAAGAGGTGGAGCTTAATTCCTCTCCCCTTGAGTGTGGAATAGACTTGGTGACCCACTTCTAGTGAAGAGAACATTGGCAGAAGTAATGAGACATCATGTCCAAGGTTATGTTATAAAAAGACAATGGTTTCTGTCTTAGGTGAATGTTCTCTCTGTTTCTGCCTCTCATCATTCGCACTAGGGAAGCCAGCTGCCATGTCATAAGGACACCCAGGCAGCCTACAGAGAGGAATTAAAGCATGCCAGCCACTATGTGAGTCATCTTGGAGGCAGGTTTTCAGAGGCCAGCTGACCGCCACATGAGGGACCTTGGAAGCACGTCCACCTCAGTCAAGCCTCAGGATGACTGCAGCCCTGACGGACAGCTTGGCTGCAACCTCATGAGAGACCCTGAGGCAGAACCACCCAGCTAAGCTGCTTCTGGATTCCCAACCTTCAGAAACTGTGAGACAGTAAGTGTTTCTGTTTTAAGCCACTAAATTTGGGATAATTTTTTACTCAGCAGTAATTAACTAATACAGATGGCTACCTTGAAAGTTGTCATTTTGTAATTTTTATCTCTTTGTTTCCTTTTCACTACCCTTGACCAAATTTTCATATCCTGAAGATATGAAGCAGGGAAAATAAAATAACTCAGGGCAGGTTAAAATAAAAATGATATATCAGGGGCTTCCCTGGTGGCGCAGTGGTTGAGAGTCCACCTGCCGATGCAGGGGACGCGGGTTCGTGCCCCGGTCTGGGAAGATCCCACATGCCGCGGAGCGGCTGGGCCCGTGAGCCATGGCCACTGAGCCTGCGCGTCCGGAGCCTGTGCTCCACAACGGGAGAGGCCACAACAGTGAGAGGCCCGTGTGCCGCAAAAAAAAAAAAAAAAAAATGATATATCAATGTAGTATTGACAAAAGCATAGACACATAGAAAAATGGAACAGAATAGAAAATCTAGAAATAGTTCTACAGAATAGCCAATTGACTTTTGATAGAAGTGCAAACACAATTCAGTGGAGCTTTCTGTATTAGTTTCCTGTTTCTGCTGTAAACTAGTACCATAAACTTGGTGGCTTAAAACAATACAAATTTATTATAATTTATTATCTTACAGTTCTGGCAGTCAGAAATTCAAAAATGGGTCTTACAGGCTATAATCAAAGTATTAGCAGGCAGTACAGTATTTTTTCTGAAGGCTCTAGGGGAGAGACAGTTTCCTGCCTTCTCCAGCTTCTAGGGGCACCTGCATCCCTTGGTTCATGGCCCCTCCAGCAATGGCATCACCCCAACCTCTGCTTCTGTCGTTTCATTTCCTTCCGATTCTGACCCTCCTGTGTCCCTCTTACAAGAATTCTTGTGATTACATTGAGCCTACCTAGGTGATCTTTTCAACAAATGATGCTAGAACAACTGGACATTCATATGCAAAAAAAAAAATAAGAACCTTACCTACACCTTATACAAAAATTAACTCAAAATGAATCATAAACCAAAATGTGGAAGGTAAAACTCTTAAACTTTAGGAAGAAAACATAGGAGAAAGCTTTATGAACTTGGATTAGGGAAATAGTTCTCAGATACTACAACAAAAGCATAATATATTGTTAAAAATTGAAAATTTGACATTATCAAAATTTAAAAATTTTTGCTCTGCAAAGACACTGACAAGAGAATGAAAAGACAAGCCACAGGCTGAGGAAAATATTTACAAGTCACGTACCTGACAAAGGACTTGTCCCCAGAATATGTAAAGAACTCTAAAAATGTAGAACTAAGAAAATAAACAGCCTTATTTTTTTAATGGTGGAAGTTTTAAATAATCATCAAATGTGATATACAGATGACAAATAAGTACATGAAGAGATGCTCAACATCTTTAGTCATTGGGGAAATACAAATTAAAACTACAATGATATACTACATACCTACTGGTATGGCTAAACACACACACACACACACACACACACACACACACACACACACACACCACAAAAAACTAATGATACCACGTGCTAGTGAAGACTTAGAGTAACTGGAACACTTATACATTGCTGGCGAGAATGCAAACTAGGACGGCCACTTTGGGAAACTTTTTGGCAGTTTTTTCTAAAGTTAAACATACACTTACCAAGTGAATAGGACAGAGAAAGACAAAGACTATGATTTCACTCATATGTGTAGTAAAAGAAATTTTCACATATGGAGATATAAGAAGTCATTCTGGCTTATACATGAATGCACTTGAATTTCATGCTAAAACAGCCTGTTTGTGGCTTATCAAACATACATTGTACATCTCCTTTAATTATTAAGGAAAAGGGCACATTGACCAGAAGTCAAGAATGTCCATGTTAAAAATAAAGATTAGGGGCTTCCCTGGTGGCACAGTGGTTGTGAGTCCGCCTGCCGGTGCAGGGGACGCGGGTTCGTGCCCCGGTCCGGGAGGATCCCACGTGCCGCGGAGCAGCTGGGCCCGTGAGCCATGGCCGCTGAGCCTGCGCGTCCGGAGCCTGTGCTCCACAACGGGAGAGGCCACAACAGTGAGAGGCCCGCATACCGCAAAAAAAAAATAAAAAATAAAAAAAATAAAGATGAAATGCCTCCCTTCGTGGGACACCAATGTTGGTCCTCCTCTGGCAATAAGACTCCCTTCCCAGGTGCCAAGGCCATGCTGACTTGCTGTGTACATGCTGATCTATTTTTTGAAACCTTGAAGGAATGTTTCCCTGACTTGTTTGATGTTCTTTGTTCTGACAAGACATAAAACTCTGCAGCGTCTGTCTTCAGGGCTATAGTCCTCAGTTTGGCTCAAATAAAACTCTTTTCTATTCCTTTTATAGATTGTTTATTGGTTATTTTCATCAACATGTGGAATATAAAAAACTAACAAGCAAACAACAAGGTCCTACTGTATAGCACAGAGAACTATATACAATATCCTATGATAAACCATAACAGAAAAGATTATTTTAAAGAAGAATGTTTACATATATATATATATGTATATATGTATAACTGAATCACTTTGCTGTACAGCAGAAATTAACACAACATTGTAAATAAACTATACTTCAATAAAAATATTGATAAAAAACAAACAAACAAAACAAAATAAATGAACAAACCAAACAAAAACAAACACAAAGATACAGAGAACAGAGTAGTAGCTACCACAGGAGGAGGGGCCGGGAGGGAGGGTGAAATGGGTAAACGGGATGGAAACCAAATTTTTGGATGTGAGCACATTGTAGGGTATACAGAAGTAGAAATATAATGTTGCACACGTGAAACTTATATAATGTTATAAATCTATGTTACCTCAATTAAATACAAGTGAAAGAACAACAACAATGACAGCAACAACAAATACAACCCCGTTATCCCACTTTGGATGTTTATCTAAATGTAACAAAAGTCTATGTTCACAATAAAACCTCTAGAAGAATGTTTATTGCTGCTTTATTCATAATCATCAAAATGTGGAAACAACCCGAGTATCCCTCAACTGGGGAATGAACTGAAAACAAAACAAAACATACATTCATACAACGGACAACTACTCAGCAATAAGAGAGAGCAAACTGTTGATCCCTGCAACAGCACAAGTAAATCTTGAATGCATTATGCTAAGAAAAATAAGCCAGACTGAAGCACGTACTATGTGATCCCATTTATAGGACACTCTGGAAAAGGCAAAAGTACAGGGACAAGGAACAGATCAGTGGTTGCCGAGAGGTAAGGGTGAAGCCAGGGTCTGACTACAGAGTCAGCTGGAGAGGATTTTTTGGAGTGGGGTGGGGTGATGGACCTGCTCTGTAGGAGGATTATGGCAGTGGTTATAAGGACTCTATCCACTTGTCAAAACTCATAGACTGTCCACCAAAAAAGAGTGAATTTTATTAAATGTAAAAATTTTAAACAAATTTTTAAAAAGAAAGAAAAAAAGATATATGAGGTCAAGTGCCAGGTTACCTTCATGTTAGGGAATGGGTTCCCTATGTCAGGGAACAGAAGGACGAATAGATGCAAGGACGGATGGATGGATGCATGGGTGCATGGAAGGAGGGATGGATGAATGTTTGCCTACCTGCATACTTATCATCACCTGCTCAAATCTTTAGGTTTCCCAGGTGATATTACTCAGACCTTTTTATTTACTGATTGATTGATATTACTCAGACCTTTATTCTTTTTATTTATTTATTTATTTATTTATGGCTACACTGGGTCTTCTTTGCTGCGTGCAGGCTTTCTCTAGTTGTGGCTAGTGGGGGCTACTCTTCATTGTGGTGCATGGGCTTCTCATTGTGGTGGCTTCTCTGTTGCAGAGCACGGGCTCTAGGCGCGGGGGCTCAGTAGTTGTGGCTCGCGGCTCTAGAGTGCAGGCTCAGTAGTTGTGGCGCATGGGCTTAGTTGCTCCGCGGCATGTAGGATCTTCCCGGACCAGGGATCGAACCCATGTCCCCTGCATTGGTAGGTGGATTCTTAACCACTGTGCCACCAGGGAAGCCCTACTCAGACCTTTTAGGAAGGAATGCCAGTGTCTTTTCTATAACTATCCTCCGTTTACATTTCAGTGAGTGTCTGAGTCTAAATGCGACACCAAATGTGAAAATTCTTTATAAACTAAAAGTGTAATACGAATGTCAGCTGTGCTACTGCTAAAGGAAGAAACAATCTAGACATTCATTTGTTCTGCAACAATGTTGAGGCTCATGAAAGGCCACAAAACAAATACCCCAGCTTAAAAATCCATAGAAAACCCCCGTCCAAAGATGCAGTGAAATACACGTGCAGTGAATGCTTAAGGTACCTCTGGTACAAAGCCACCACTAATGACCATCCACGACATGTCCCCTTCCCAACTTGACATCCGACAAATGCTCTATGAAAGGCTGGAAAGAGAAGATGAAGCCAATCTCGGAATTTTCCTGAAAAGGAAAATGAAACCCAGAAAGAGGAAGAGACGTCCCCAGGGTCACACTGTGAGCTGGTGGTAGAGCTGGAGCCCCAGTCTCGTGCTGAATGTTCTTCACAGGAGTCCACTTCAATTCAGTTTTAAGTGGTCTGCACAATAGTTATGCCAGCTTCCCAGTGGCGAGCCCATATAACCAGACTGGCAGATTACTGAAATAGGCAAAATATTCCAGAGACATAAAAATGAAAAAAAAAAAACAATGTAGCATTCCTACAAAGAAAAACATCTGCCCCAGGAAACCTTTTAAATTTAACTGAGAATTGTAACATTCTTTTTGCTTCAATCTGCTGGGGAGGACTGTGATTTCTCTCTGCCCTCCCAGGCAAGAGAACAACGACATGATTGTGGGTTCTTTTACTCAGAGGGTTTCTCAACCTCTGCATATGAGCCAACCTATGCTCTGATCTGAAGAATTTTTTTAAGATATAAATTTCCAAGGAAGAAAGGGGGTTTGTGGACCTTAAGGCTTTTATCCACAGATCTAAGAATTGGTTTTCCTAAAGTTTAGAAAGAGAACAGACCACTCTACTGGAAATCTAGTATCTTTGTACTACCCAGTCAAGGGAAAGAGAGGAATTCCAGAGACAAGCAACTGCCATGTATTGAAGTTTATTTTTGGATTAATCCTAACATTCGGGTCAATTTCTGTAGTTTGAAACTACTGAAGAAAGAATACAAAATTGCCCGAAGCAAAAGACCAAAAAGCAATAAATAGAGAGATCCCATACTCCTCTCCAGAGAGTGCAGACTTTAAAAAATAAATAAAAACAAACAAACATGGACCAAGAGATTATCATACTAAGTGAAGTAAATCAGAAAGAGAAAGACAAACACCATATGATATCACTTACATGTGGACTCTAAAATACGACACAAATGAACCTATCTACAAAACAAAAACAGACTCATGGACATAGAGAACAGACTTGTGGTTGCCAAAAGGGGCGATGGGAGAGGGAAGGGTTGGGAGTTTGGGATTAGCAGATGCAAACTAGTATATATAGGATGGATAAACAACAAGGTCCTACTGTATAGCACAGGGAACTATACTCAATATCCTAAAACAACAACAAACAAAAACTTGACAAGTATCTCTGGACAGGAGATAGAAAGCTCATTGTTGTGAGAACTTCATTTCAAATAACAGGGAGCTTGTGAATCTTGGAGAACTTAAGGAAAATCAAAGGGCTTCTCCCCTTCTCCCCACAAGGCTCCCCACTCACAGTGGGATAGAAACCAAAAGGAAGGCGATGATCATGGAGATTCATCTTGATGCAAAGGTGGGTGCCTTTATATACAGATATCGTGCCCTTTCTACAGTTGAATGGTTTACTTCCTTACAAGACACATTTAGGATCATCATATGCTCCAATTTACTGGCAGACATTATGCAGTAAATTATTTCTGGCTATAAAAGCATGCCCGATGTATGTGCCTAGCAGAGCCCCATGAGTATGACTATTACAGTTGCAATAGACAGTGTTTAAGTTCTAGTAGTCTTATGATCATTTAGGGACATCATTCATTTTTAGAGACAGAGAGGAGTTAGTGAATTGGCAGATGCCAGACACAAGGAGAATTTCGTATTTAGCTTTCCACATCAGATAGTCTGCTTATAACACATTTCATCAAACAAATATTTTGGGATGGGAGATGGAAGGGCTGGGGCTTAGTGGCATTTGGGGTCCAGTGGACTTGAATGTGCATCCAGCTTTGCCTCTTCCTTGCCATGGAAGTAACCAACTCTCTCTCTTGGAGCCCCAGTGTTTTCATCAGAAAAATGTGGATGCTGTTTTAAGGCTCAAATAAGATATTTTGTGTTATGCTTTGTGAATAGTAAAGTACCAAAAAATGAGAGGGTGTGTTTGGGTTTTTGTTTTCCTTTCAGCATTTCTCCCCCAAATGAAAAGGAAGGGAGAAAAAATGTCCTCACCATCAAGTTATACTCCCCATCAGCATACCTCACCACTGGTGGTTCAGCCCGTCAAATGAAAACTACTCACAAAATATTCCACATGAGCACTGAGTCAGTTGATTTCTTGCTGGCAAGGGAGAATTGTTAACAGTCAGAATTTCAGCAGAGAGTTGTCCCCAAGCACTGGGTTTATTTACAACTGAGAAAGAGAACTTCACAAGTATATTAATTTGGGATCGCATGGCTTGAGATACTTCATTCTGTCACCAGCAGAACCCGTAAGCAATTTCCAATCACCTTGTCTCTTTCATTGGATATTTTTGATTTTTGATACATAAATGACAAATAAGGTAATTTGGATTTCCTGTTTTAAAGCTGTTCTTTCCAACTGGCTACCCATTAATTCAGTCCATATTGGGAACTCCACCTCTTCCCTCTTTGGCTCTAGTCTCCTGTTCCTGATTTTCCCTTAATAGCCCATGTCTATTGGTTTTTCTGTCCATATAGAGTTCTTCCCCCTTTGGTTATGGTAGATCTCCACCATTACTGGAGAGTTTCCAACTATCTCAGTTCTTTTTCAAGAACTGAGAGAGTTTTGGATAAATAAAATTTATTTTTCCAAATGAGAGTACCCACCAGCTTTGGGTAGTCATTCACACTTTAGAATAAATGGATCTTTAACATCTATTTAACTAATCTGCATTCATAAGAAAATGCAAGTTTGAGGAAGATGCATGAAAGAGAAAAAGGAGGGGCATAATTTGCGAAATTCAAATCAGTCAGATACAGATGATAATCTCCAGGAGAGGGCCTAATTTTTACTTTTCCTTTGGTCCTGCTTTGCTGTCAGCATTGCTCTGGGACTTACAGGCTTGATCAGCTATCTCCCCTCTGCTCTCTTGATGGCATTATTTTAACTCCAGGGACAGGCTGTACCCGGGCTGCAGTAGTCACCTGAGGTGTGGCACGGGGCAAAAGTATCATTTTCTCTGCCTTGCTAGCCCCTTCCCCACTAGGTTCCCCTATGTCAACGGTGATGATATGGCCCCCAATTTTTTCTTTCTTTTCAATAAATCTGATTACCTATTTATGCCCCAGGAGGTTGTTTCCAAAAAGATATTTTAAAATCATTTAAAAAAAAATCATTAGGGGCTTCCCTGGTGGCGCAGTGGTTGAGAGTCCGCCTGCCGATGCGGGGCACATGGGTTCGTGCCCCGGTCCGGGAGGGTCCCACATGCCGCGGAGCGGCTGGGCCCGTGAGCCATGGCCGCTGAGCCTGCGCTCCGCAACGGGAGAGGCCACAACACTGAGAGGACCGCGTACCGCAAAAAAAAAAAAAAAAAAAAAAAATCATTAGCCATTCATCTATCTTGCTATGGGGTTCAGCAAATCTGGCTGTCTCAACTATACCCCGGTGTCAGGAATAGGATCACTACCCTGACAGCTCTGCCCTTCCCAGGCACACCCACCATCCAGGGAAGTACGACCCACAGAGCACTCTATTTTATAATGGAACTCTCCAATCAGACTCTAAATAATTTCACTGCCGTCACAGAACCGGCCCTAAAGACAGGGCGTGAAAGGGATCATTCAATTCCCTCACCTGAGTTCAGTGCCGAAATGTTCCTGAGAGGCCTCTTCAAGACTAATTCGTTTTCCTTTTTAACATCTAGAGCTGTGACCCTGGCCGTTCCTCAAGGTTTGAGTCACATGGTCTAATGATTGTCTTCATGGGGAGATTATCTCCCTGTCGGAAATTTCAGCCTTCATTCTGCCTTCCTTAATCGTACCAAGTTATTCTATTCAAGGCTTTCTTCCTGTACCTGGTAAATGGTGTTCATTTTCCTGGGTCTTATACACGTGTCAGCCTCCCTCCCTTCCTTACACCTTCACTGTGGCATGGTCATTCTGCTCAGGTGAGTTAGCACTTGAGATAAAGGAGGAAAATTAAGATCAGAGTCATGTCCAAGCTTATATTATATTATAATACGTGCTTACAAAACCAAAGGTCCATTCCAAATGGTATTTAGGATCAAATTGCCTCCAGTTGGTTCTGCTACTTCAATAACTATATGACCTCTGTGGGCTTCCTTATCCAAAACTGAGTGGCAGGTAAAGACCATCATACCTCTCCAGAGGGCCTCTGTGAGGGCTAACTGACACCTGTAAGGAGGCCAGCATACTGACCCACGTGTGAAGGGTAATGAATACACCTATATAAGCCCATCGCTTACCTCACTCATTCTACAGGTATTTCCGCAACATCTTCTGTGCAAAATCATGGCACTATTCTCAGCACAGTGTGTCAGCCCCTACCCCGACTGTTCCTCCTTTCACATTGTTAGCTGTCCCCCCTCAATGCCAGTTCCATGTAGGTTACACTCCAGTTTCCAACATCTCACCTTCTCTGCTCAGCATCTCTCTCTTCTTCCTGGAACTGCTCCCCCCCTGTCTCCAGCCACGTGGTTCACAGCAAAGACCTTTTTCTTACATGGTCACAGCTGAAGACTCTAAGATGGGCAGCTTGTCAAACTAGACCACACAGAGTCCTCCCTGGAGAGCCATGGAACTGGGACTGAGGAGAGACCGTCCTTCTTTCCTGGTGGCAGCCTTGGGGAGTGGGTCCTGGGAGCCTTGGCAGCCATGTTCCTGGCTGTGTGGACAAGGTCCATGGCAGGAATAGAGAATCAAGCCAACAAACAGGCAGAGTTCAGAGGGGGAGAGAAGACATCCCGTGCCACTGGGGTCCTTGAATAAAGATGCCCTCAGATCCAGGTCAGTGTCTGTTCTTCCTGAAGCCTGGCCATTCCACCTATGCTTCGTGGCATGAGCTCCCCACCATTGTTCCAGGTGGGGTTCTGTGCTTGAAAACAAGAGACACCTAAGATGAGGGGCAAGCTTATCCATCCAGCCAGAATGTGTCCCAAGAGCATTACCCCTTCCAGTTAGGAGGTTGGGAGTAACATATACACACTACTATTTATAAAATAGATAATCAACAAGGACCTACTGTATAGCACAGGGAAACATATTCAATACCCTGTAAATAACCTATATGGGAAAGAATCTGGCAAAGAATAGATAGAGGACTTCCCTGGCGGCGCAGTGACTAAGAATCCACCTGCCAATGCAGGGGACACGGGTTCGAGCCTTGGTCTGGGAAGATCCCACGTGCCGCGGAGCAACTAAGCCCGTGCGCCACAACTACTGAGTCCACGTGCCGCAACTACTGAAGCCCGGGCGCCTAGAGCCCATGCTCCGCAGCAAGAGAAGCCACTGCAATTAGAAGCCCACACACCGCAACAAAGAGTAGCTCCCGCTCACTGCAACTAGAGAAAGCCCGCACGCAACGAAGACCCAACGCAGCCAAAATAAATAAATAAATAAATTTATTTTTAAAAAAGAATAGATATGTGTAAATAAATAAATTAATTAAATATATATCTAGTACATTAAAAATAAAGAATTACGCCTTCCTCACTCCTTCCCTATGCCCTTGCTGCTCTGTTGGCACATTCTGTCTCCTATCTCAGTGTGCCGATGAAATAATCATCACAGCCACTTCTCAAGGGTCTCTAGCAGAGGAAGCATGTCACACCCATCATTGCTCTTCATGATACTAAATTACAATCTCAAAAGGTAAAATCATGACTCAGGTACACATGTGAAATGAACACGTGTCAAAGGTTTTATCCAACTCGTTAATTATAGGAGGCTGGTAAGATGTTAAAACTGGTTCAAATAAGAATTGAATTACAGAGATTTGTATTCTCTATCAGACAAAATTAGTTGGCAGTGCCATGAACAGGAACCGTTTGCATTACTATGAGCCATCAGTTTTCTCAACTTAATTTCTACCCTCAGAGAGTGGTTTAAAAAAAAGTCTCTCCAACAGCAAGTCAATTAAATGTGCACGCCCCTATGGAAACATATCTCAGAAGTTCCCCTAAACAATGGCAAGCACTCCCTGATAGGACACCCAATAATCTGTTTTGTCCATTTTCTTTTTTTTTTTTTAATATATATATATATATTATTTTGGCTGCATCGAGTCTTAGTTGGTTCACACGAGATCTTTCGTGGCAGCGTGCAGGCTCTTCATTGCGGCATGCAGTTTCTGTAGTTGTGGCACTTGGGCTTAGTTGCCCCACGGCATGTGGGATCTTAGTTCCCTGACCAGGGATCAAACCGGTGTCCCCTGCATCGCAAGGCGGATTCTTAACCACTGGACCACCAGGGAAGTCCCTCTTTTGTCCATTTTCAATCTTTGGACAATCTTTTCTGATAATTACAACAATTCTGTAACAGAGGGATGATTATATTCAATAAATAATAATAATAATCCCTTTAGAGATGAGGAAACTGAGACCCAGAGAAGTAAGAAACTTGTTTTGCTCACATAATTAGTAAATGGCAGGTTGGGATTCAGACGCAGCCCTGACTCCAAAATCCTGATCTAAACCATCCAAGTTGGCCAGGGCCTAGGGACACTTCTTGCCTCACACTAGTCTATCTAGGGGAACGTGTCACTCACTCATTCACCCACTGAACAGATATTGCTCTTATCCTGTGTTCTAGGTGCTGTCTCAATCAGCCCAAGACCACCAGGCACAAACCTCAGACTGATAAAGTCAGGTTCATTGACGTATGGCAGAGGGACTGCACATCAGAGAATTCATAGGCGATCTCACCAAACAAAGGAAAAGAGAGTTACAGGACTGGGGGAAAGAATGGCGGTTAGGTGAAATGTAAATGAAGCCATATACTGATAGACTCAAAGCAAAGCAGGGCTGTGTTAAGGTATTATCATAAGTCCTGGACTATGAAGTGGACCCAGGGACCTGTTTACTTGGAAACAAAGTTATGATAGCGTTGGAATACTGTTATCCGAAGTTTTGCACCTGGGTTGTAAGCTCTGCACCTGGTTTGTAAATGAGGCTTTTCTCTGTGTCATGACTTAGACGCGCCTCCCCCCTCCCCCCCACCCCACACCGTGGGATGTTTCACTTTTTAAAATGTTTCTTATTATAACTGACACATAACATTATGTAAGTTTAAGGTACACAGCATGTTGATTTGATACATTTACGTATTGCAATCTCATTGCCATCGTAGCCTTAGCTAACACTTCTATCACATCACATAACTATCATTTGTTTTTTTGTGGTGGATGCTTCATTCTAACTAACATAATTCCAGACAGCAAAGTTACTGATAGTCTATTATTTTAGAGAAAAAATTCTTCAGTGAGTAAGAAACCAGTACTCACTCTAAGAAGGGAGTTGTTGTAACACTCTATAGCTACAGTGTCCTTGAGAGAGAGATTAATTTTTGTTAACTTTGGAAAAGATTTTATCTGTGTTTTTATCCCAGCCTGATGACTGGCCAAGTAGATTTTAAAAGTCCGTGCTAATTTTTACTTTCTTATGTCTCTGTGAGGGCCACAGATAATCAGGTCATTACAATACAGTGCGGAAAGGTGTCGAATTAGGGGATTTACTTTAGACGTAAGTTAGGTTAAGGAAGACTGCCTGCACGAGGCAGACCCCGCTCTGGGAAAAGCAGGAGTTGGGCAAATGAAGGGTGGGTTACCTTACCGCACAGCAAGGACTTGGGCAAAGGCGTAAGAGGGAGAGGAGGAACTGACGTAGGACTCTCCTACATCGAAGGGTGGAACGCACAGTCACCTTAGAGTGTGTGTTCTTTGTTCAGGGAAGGGTTATTGGCGTGTTCTTCCTATATATGCCCAAGTGAAAGGCAAGTAGGCTGCATGGGGCTGCCGCTTCCTAAGGCACCTGGTTATGGAGCAAAGCTGATCCTTGAAGAGGAAGTAGAGCCATTTTGTCGACTTTGCCCTGAACCATCCTATCCTACTTCCTGAGAACATTCAGGGGAACAAGGCTGGCCTTCAACCAATGCTGAGTTGCAGGGAAGGACAATGAGACTCCAGAGATAAAAGTGCTACAGAGACATAAGGTGGCCTCGAGGAGGGACCTGGATTTAGCAGTGGGTGGTATCATTCCAGGTCCTGGGAGGGAACAGACTGCACAGTGAAACGGGCTAGTTCTCTTGCTTGTCTCTTCACTGGCTGAACCCAAACGGAAGTGGAAGGGGAGGAAGCCTGCGGATGCTCTCTGGAGAGGTGGGCCTTCCAGGGCCCAGAGCAGGGTGGAGAAGGGAGAATCATGGGTCTGGAGAGGCAGAGTGGAAACTCTGAGCACAGGGGTTAATGCTGACAGTGCTTTCCAACCTGTTCACCCTGCCAACAGCTGAGTTTGAAACAGTGAGATAAAGGAGTTGTTACTTACAGCACAGCAGGGAGGGGCAGACCCAAGGTCGGTGGAGATGGTGTCTGCTACAAAGTGACGCCTCTGGAGCCAGGAATAAGAAAGCTTTGTTGATTACTCCCTTATTTAGTTTTCATTTTAACTGTTTTATTTAAAATCATTTATTATTGAATTTAAAAAGCCGGAAAGCGTGACCATGGTTGTACCCTTGGTTAAAGAAGCAGATCATACCAATTCAAGTGGCAAAGGCTGAGGCCCGATGGCTGAGCAGATCTGGAACATCAGGTAGAGACTTTACCCTGAGGGCAGTGTGGGCCCGCCCCCGATGCCCCCCCACCCCCGACCTCCCCCCAACCCCAGGGAAGGAGGGGTGGAAGCAGGAGAGCACAGTTCCCTGGCCCGCCTTCGCTGGATTATTGCCATGATAGGCGAACTCCTGGCCTCTCACTTCTACCACCAGGAAGGATTGCACATCAATGCCACGGTCAGCTGACTTTCCCACCCAGAGAGAAAGGGTAGCTGGAAAGAGCTGAGAACAGACAGGGAACCAGTCAAGGGAGACAGAACACAAGCACCAAAAACAGGACCTGCTTTCCAGCCTCAAGCCTTGAAAATATGCAGGAGGAGATTTAGAAAATCTTGGTTCTAAGCACCACATTCTTTGGTTTTTCTACACTTCTAAGATTTTGAGGAATGTACAAACTGGTTTCCAAAGTGTTCTGAGTTTTCGTTCAACAAGACTGTCACCTGCTTGTGCCAGGTACCAAGGGAACAATGGAGGGTAGGGGTTTGGGGGGAACATGGGTGCTCTCCAGACTCTCACAGCTTCGCAGAGCGATAGATGCACAAACAACTGCTTCAAAGTGTGTCAAGGCCCTAGAACAATGCAGGGCATATTATAGACAAAAAATAAAAGATGGCTAGAATTTTTTAAATTGGTTTTTGGAAAACAGGTGCAGAAATTGAGTTAATTATAATCCTCAACTCCCAGCATCTACATCAGTCTCTTATTTTCTCCCTCCAGTTCCCACCCCTATTCTCTCCCCTCCTCCTCTGATTTAATGGACTTGATAAGTACTTTTGCATATGTTGATATCCTTGTTAAAATATACAGGAGTCATATTGTCCATGGATCTGAATCTGCTTCTTTCAGTCAACACTGATTTTAAGATTTGCCTAGTACAGTAGCTAAGACGTGGAAGCAACCTAGATATCCATCAACAGATGAATGGATAAAGAAGATGTGGTACATATATACAATAGAATATTACTCAGCCATAAAAAAGGATGAAATAATACCATTTGCAGCAAGCTGGATGGACCTAGAGATTATCATAGTAAGTGAACTAAGACAGAGAAAGACAAATACCATACAATATCACTTATAGGAGGAATCTTTAAAAAAAATGATACAAATGAACTTATATACAAAACAGAAATAGACTCACAGACATAGAAAACAAGCTTATGGTTACCAAAGGGGAAAGGGGGGGGGAGGGATAAATGAGGAGTTTGGGATTAATATATACACACTACTATATATAAAATAGATAACCAACAAGGACCTACTGCATGGCACAGGGAACTATACTCAATATTTCGCAATAACCTATTAGGGAAAAGAATGTGAAAAAAATAGATATATATGTATGTATAACTGAATCACTTTGCTATACACCTGAAATTAACACATTGTAAATTAACTATACTTCAGTTAAATAAATAAGTAAATAAGATCTGCCCAGGATGCACCTGGATATCAAGTTTATAGTACCTAACTGCAGAAAGTTACCCCATAGGTTGATCTGTTCCATAGTCCTTATTCCGTCCTCCTCTTGTTAAAAGCCTGGTTGCCTCCACCTGCCCAATACCAGGTGAATACTGAGATGAACACTCATGGACGCATCCATTCGTGGGCTGTGGCAAGTTTCTCTGGAGTACTTACCCAGGAGTCCTCACCCAGGAGTCCTCACCCAGGAGTGGGCTGGCTGGGTCATGGGGTGTATGCAGCATCCCTAAGTTTGGGCACGCTGCTCTCCTGAGACCCACACTTGGAATCATCAGATGCTAACATTTGCCACCCCAGAGGCTATAAAGTGGTATCTCTTTTTTTTTTTTTTTTTTTGCGGTACACGGGCCTCTCACTGTTGTGGCCTCTCCCGTCGCGGAGCACAGGCTCCGGACGCGCAGGCTCAGCGGCCATGGCTCACGGGCCCAGCTGCTCCACGGCATGTGGGAGCTTCCCGGACTGGGGCACGAACCCGTGTCCCCTGCATCGGCAGGTGGACTCTCAACCACTGCGCCACCAGGGAAGCCCGGTATCTCATTTTATTTTGCATTTCTCAGTTACATAACCAAGTTGAGCAATGCTGGCCATTTAGATAGTCCCTATGTGCATTTTTCTATTAGATTTGCTTTATAATCTAGATTGTATTTCTGTGTCACTTTTTGATGATGTAAAAATCTCCCTGTAAGACAACTGTCAACTTTGTCACTTGTATCGTATTTAAAATAAATTATTAGGAATTCCCTGGCCATCCAGTGGTTAGCACTCTGTGCTTTCACTGCTGAGGGCCGGGGTTCGATCCCTGGTCAGGGAACTAAGATCCTGTAAGATGCTCGGCGCAGCCAAAAAAAAAGAAAAGAAAAGAAATTCTTAATTTTTATGTACTATAACCCATTTAACTTTTTCACCTTTTGGTTTGTGTTTTCTGGGCCTTGCTTAAGAAATACTTCAACCCCACTCCCATCACAAAGATATTCTCCTTCATTTTCTTCTTTTAACTTTATTTTTTTCAATTTATTATTTTTTGGCCGCACTGCGTGACATGCAGGATCTTCATTCCCCAACCAGGGATGGAACCCGTGCCCCCTGCAGTGGAAGGGCCAAGTCCTAACCACTGGACCGCTAGGGAATTCCCTTCTTTTAACTTTATACTTTTATCTTTCCAGGGCACCTTAGTCCATCTGTAGTCCAGTTTTATAAACGAAGTGAGGTAAGGACCCAATTTTATTTTTCTCCAATACTAAGGCACTTTTTCCTTTCTCTATTGATTTGTGCCAACTTTACAATCTATCAAGTTCTCCTGTACACAAAGATTTGTTTGTTTCTGAGCTCTCTGTTCTGTCCCCTTGGGCCAGTCTGTTCATCCATGATTACCATACTGTTTTGTTACTGTTGCTTTGTAGTGTGTGTTAATATCTGGGAAGATGAAGCCTGGATTTTCTATTTCAAAGTGAACCTAGTGACATGTATCCTTATGGACGTGTATCCTTCCTTAGACATTTTATAGGAAGATGGTAGGGTTTCTTTTTAAAAAAATCCGACTGGAATATTGCTTCGATTGCATTGAATATATAGCCTACTAATTAGAAGGAAATTAGCATCTTTATAATATTAAATCATCCAGTCCAATATTATGGACTCTCTCTTCATTGATTCAGATCATTTTCTATTTTTTTAAGTTTTTCAAATTTTCTCCAAAGAGGTTTTGAGTACCTCCTTGATATCTTACTTCCTAGATACTTTATATTTTTTGTACTTATGAAAGATACACTTTCTATTATACCTTATAGTTGTTTATCGCTAGTGTAAGGAATGAATGCTATTGAGTCTTGTAAGGTGGTCTTTTTTCTAGAGACCTTGCTAAACCATTATAAATTTTGATAGTTTGTTTATTGATTCTGTTGGGTTTTCTATACAGTTGAGCATATCTTTCGCAAGTAATGACAATTTTATCTCTTCCCTTATTATCCTTTTACCTTTTAGTTCTTTCTTTCTTTTTTTTTTTTGCAGTACACAGGCCTCTCACTGCCGCAGCCCCCCACCCCCCCACACACACACCCACACACACCCCACACTCCCCACCCCCACACCTCCACACACCCCACACCCCCACACACACCCCCCACACCCCACAGAGCACAGGCTCCGGACGCACAGGCCCAGCGGCCATGGCTTACGAGCCCAGCCACTCCGCCGCACGTGGGATCCTCCCGGACCGGGGCACGAACCCGTGCCCCCTGCATTGGCAGGCGGACTCCCAACCACTGCGCCACCAGGGAAGCCCCTTTTAGTTCTTTCTTATGTCTTTTTGCATTGGCTAGAGCCAGCAGTATTGTGTTGAACAACAGTGGTGATATCAATCATCCCTGCCTTATTTCTGATCTTAAGGGAATGCATCTAAAATTGTCTCTTAGTGTAAGATGCTTTCTGTGGGCCTTGGTGTCTCAGCCCAGTTTCCCTAGAAAATGGAATTTAAGGTAAAGTTTAAATGTTAACACTCTACTGGGGAGAGGCGCAAATCCATGGAAGCAAATCAAGGAAGTAAAGCAAGAAATGGGACAGGGGCTTCCCTGGTGGCGCAGTGGTTGAGAGTCCGCCTGCTGATGCAGGGGACACGGGTTCGTGCCCCAGTCCGGGAGGATCCCATGTGCCACGGAGCAGCTGGGCCCGTGAGCCATGGCCGCTGAGCCTGCGCGTCCACAGCCTGTGTGCTGCAACAGTGAGAGGCCCGCGTAAAAAAAAAAAAAAAAAGGGAGGGGGTCAAAGCAAACAGGGAATATGTTCCCAGGCTGGAAACAGTTTCAAACAGTGCTGCCTGGACTTTGAAGCTTGTCTCCATAGAGGCTGTGTGAAATGACTGAGGCACAGTACCACCTGATACAGGTGAAAAGGGAGCACTGTTTTTGCTGTATCCTGCCGTGTTCTGTCTCCCAGTGGTGCAGGTCAGCCCCTTAAGGCCTTAACCTCCTTCGTGTTTGGATTCATCCCTCATCCCCCTCAATAGCTTGAAGGAGACTTAGAGTCTCTGCAGGTCCATTCTGGGCAGTGCACAGGTGGGGACTCCTTGGACTGTGGAAATAGCACTGCCACCAAGCGTGCATTCAAGAAATGCCAGATGGTGGCTCACCGCGACCCTCTCAGGTCCTCTCCCCTGACCTCTAGGTGTCTAAGGCCCTAGGAATGGCATGAGCTGTCACCAGGGGCACCCTTGCAAGGGACTGAGGTAGGCATAGCCAAGCAGATCTGGAGTGGTGCATAATGGTTGTGTACACATGGCAGCAGAGTTAGAGCTTGGCATGTTTCCTAGACGTGTTTGCAGTTTGACGAGGCCATGTGTCTAAACTATCATTATTGGAATGTAAAATGATATGAGTCAGGCTTCCCTGGTGGCGCAGTGGTTAAGAATCCGCCTGCCAATGCAGGGGACATGGGTTCAAGCCCTGGTCCGGGAAGATCCCACATGCCTTGGAGCAACTAAGCCCTTGTGCCACAACTACTGAGCCTGCACTCTAGAGCTCGCAAGCCACAACTACTGAAGCCCGCGTGCCTAGAGCTCGTGCTCTGCAACAAGAGAAGCCACCACGATGAGAAGCCTGCACACCACAACGAAGAGTAGCCCCCTCTCGCCACAATTAGAGAAAGTCCACGCACAGCAACGAAGACCCAACACAGCCAAAAATAAATAAAATAAATTTTAAAAAAAACAATATGAGTCATTCTGGGTCTGGGACTTAAGACACTGGCCATGCCTCCTTTGTGATGTCTTTTAACAGCTGGAACGTGGTTGTGGCAGCCACCTAGCTTCCACCAAAGACAATGACATCCCTGTGGGATGCTGGAACTATAACAGAAGAAACTTGGAAACTTGAATATGACATGGAGAGGGTCATCTGTCCCCCAGACCAGGTCTGTTCACAGTGAGATGGGTAAGTAAGAAAGAAATAGTGTTTGTTTAGGCCACTGTTTAGACCTTTTTGTTGTAGCAGTTCACTGTACCCTGATTAATATAATAGCCTTTATCAAGAAAATAAAATTACCATTTATTCTTAATTTTCTGAGTTTTTAGCATGAGTTGTTTAATTTGATTAAATGTTTTTTCTATATTATGATAATTTTGTGATTTTTCTCCTTTAATCAATTAATAGGGTTGGTTGCATATAGAGATTTTCTAATGCTGAAGCATCCTTGCATTACGTACATATATGTCTTTATATGTGTGTATAATTCACACACACCCATATATATACATAGTTACTGGTAGATTTAGTTAACTAATATTTAATTTAGAATTTTTGCATCTGTAGTTGTGAGGTAGGCCTTAAATTAGTCAGGGTTTAATTGTATGTATGAAGTCACATAAGCAGAAAGGGTTTAAATTTAGGGAATGGGGTGCTTATAAAGTCATAAAAGGGATGGTGAAGCAGGCGCTAGGCTGGGTGTCCAGGAATGACTCTCAGAACAGACCATGGGTGTTATTTCCACTGCCACAGCTGCAGAGGAAGAACTAAGAACTGCCACGGAGGAGCAGCTGCCAGACCCCACCTGGAGCTGTGACCTATAGGGCAGGAAGCCGCCGAACCATCACGACAGCCCCTTGACACAAAGGAGCTAGTGATTACACACAAGAATGCAAACGCCAGAGCCTGATGCTTCCCAAACTGCCTCTCAACACTCACAGCTAGAGACTGGACTCCAAATGCTGCTCTAGTAGCGTCTCCATAACCACGCTAAGCAAAGTAACAGCAAGAGCAGCGGGAAGACGGCCTGTTCCACACTTGGCATGTCTACATTTTATTCAAGTGCAGCTAATTGTTGAAACTTCATCACACCAAGAACTCCAGCTGCAAAGGAGACTGAAAAGGTTGCATTTCGTTTTCCGGGTTTTGCAGTATGGGTGGGCTCGCTGGAAGAACGCTGGGTTGGAGAGTGAGTATCAATTGACCATTGCATTGGCCAGGATGGACGAGATTATGCTGCAATAACAAGCAAGCCCCAAACCACAGTGGCTTAAAATAGCACAGGTTTAGTTCTTAGATATGCCACCTGCCTGTCACTGGTCAGCAGGGATGTAACTGCTCATCTTAGTCATCCAGAGACCCAGACTGATGGAGCCAGTGCCACATCGCACATTGCTGGTTGCCATGACAAAGGTAAACAGACACCAGAGGGTCTCAGACCAGCCATTAAACTTACCAGCCTGGAAATAACCTATCATTTACGCTCATAAATCATTGGTCAGAACTTAAAGAGGCCCCACCCAGCCTCAAGCAGGTTAATATATTCAATTCTACTGTGCACTCAGAAATCTGGGGGAGAACTGGGAATATTGAGTGAATGTCACTTATAAATTACCACACTTATATCTGCCCAGACCTAGAAATGTCTTCTCTTCTACTTTCCTTATATGGATTTGGAATCAAGGTTATACTAGACTCAAAAGATGAGTCAAGCATGTTTTCTTTTTCTATTCTGGAACAACTTACATAAAGTAAGGATGATATACTCCTTGAGAGATTGAGAGACATTTGTAAAATCATCTGGGCCTGTGGTTTTTTGTGGGGTTTTTTCCTCTATTTTATTTTATTTGTTTGTTTGTTTGGGATTTTTTTGTTTTGAATTTTATTTTTTTTTTTATACCACAGGTTCTTATTAGTTATCCATTTTATTTATTTTTTTTTTTGTTTTGTTTTCATTGTTTGTTTTTTTTTTGCGGTACGCGGGCCTCTCACTGCTGTGGCCTCTCCCGTTGCGGAGCACAGGCTCCGGACGCGCAGGCGCAGTGGCCATGGCTCACGGGCCCAGCCGCTCCGCGGCATGTGGGATCTTCCTGGACCGGGGCACGAACCTGTGTCCCCTGCATCGGCAGGTGGACTCTCAACCACTGTGCCACCAGGGAAGCCCTAGTTATCCATTTTATACATATTAGTGTATATATGTCAATCCCAATCTCCCAATTCATCACGGGCCTGTAGTTTTTTTTTTTTTTTTAATTTTTAAATTTAATTTAATTTATTTTTTTATACCACAGGTTCTTATTAGTTATCCATTTTATACATATTAGTGTATATATGTCAATCCCAGTCTCCCAATTCATCACGGGCCTGTGTTTGTTTGTTTGTTTGTTTAAAATTAATTAATTAATTTATTTTTGGCTGTGTTGGATCTTCGTTTCTGTGCGAGAGCTTTCTCTGGTTGCGGCGAGCAGGGGCCACTCTTTATCGCAGTGCGCGGGCCTCTCACTGTCGCGGCCTCTCTTGTTGCGGAGCACAGGCTCCAGATGCGCAGGCTCAGTAGTTGTGGCTCACGGGCCTAGTTGCTCTGCGGCATGTGGGATCTTCCCAGACCAGGGCTCAAACCCATGTCCCCTGCACTGGCAGGCAGATTCTCAACCACTGCGCCCCAGGGAAGCCCGGGCCTGTGGTTTTTAATGTGCATAGGAAGAGATCTTTGAGATACTTTTTCTCAAGATACTAGTAAGTCCGTTCAAGTTTCCTATTTCTTCTCCCATCAGTTTTTACTTTTGATATGTTTATGTATAAATTTTTAAATGTTATTTTACTGTGTTTAAATCTCTATTATATCTGATTTCCTGCTTTTTACTTTGTAATTTGTTTGCACGTTTTCTCTCTTTTTCTCTTGCTCAATCTTTCTAGGTTTGTCAAACTAATTACATTGACAAAACATTGGTTATATTGATATACATCATGTTTTGTTTTATTGTTATTCACTATTTTATTGATTTTTGTCTTTATTTATTACTTCCTTTTGTTTTAGTTTTTCAAATTTACTCTTTTCTTTAAGTTGATTTTTGAGTTGAGTGGTTAGGTCATTTGGTTTCAGTCTTTATTGTTTTATGATAAATATTTAAAGCTATAAATTCAAAGATATACATCTTGACATATAGTATCGGGAATTCATTTGGGAAGCATAAAATATTCCCTTTGGGCCAGATGAAATCTTTGTTTTATACATGTACATCCTTTGCCTCTGATATCCATTTCATAGAATTTGTCCTACAAATGTAATTGTACAAGTGGTTAAAGCTACATGTGAAAACTAATCATTATAGCTCATGTTCACAATGGTAGAAACATCCTAAATGTCCATCAATAAGGGAATTGTATTCATTTCCTGTGGCTGCTTTAGCAAATTACCACAAACTTGGTGGCTTAAAATTACACAGGTTTCTTCTTCCACAGTTCTGTAAGCCAGAAGTCTGAAATCAATAACACTGGTCCAAAATCGAGGTGGCAGCAGTGCTGCACCTCCTCTGGAGGTTCTAGAAGAGAATCTGTCCCTTGCGTCTTCCAGGTTCTGGCAGGTGCTGGCATTCCTTGGCTTGTGGCCACAACACTCCAATTTCCACCTCTGTCTTTACATCACCTCCTCCTCTGTGTGTATCAGATCTCTGCCTTTCTCTCTCTCTTTTTTTTTTCAGGCCACGCCACGTGGCATGTGGGATCTTAGTTCCCCGACCAGGGATTAAACCCGTGCCCCCTGCAGTGAAAGTGCAGAGTCTTAACCACTGTACCACCAGGGAAGTCCCTGTCCACGCTTCTCTTAAAACAACACTTGTGATTCATGTAGGGCCCACCCAGATCATCCAGGATAATATCCCCATCTCAAAATACTTAATTTAATCACATCTGCAAAGACTTTTTTCCAAATAAGATAACATTTACAGTTTCCACTGATTAGGAGATGGACATTTGAGGGAGGGGACATTATTCAGTCTATAATAGGAAAAATTAAATAAATCGTGGTATATTCCTACAGTGAAATATTTTGCCATCATTAAGAAGAATGAAATGGAACTACATATATTAATATGAAACTATGTCAAGATGTACCATTAAGGATTAAAAAGTACATTGCTGAGCAATAACTATAGTATTACCCTACACTATAATTTATATATATTAGATATGTGCTTATGTGTGCTTAAAATATACTTCTGAATACATGCACGAAAGTAGTAATAATCACCTCTGGAGAATGCAACTGGAGATCAGGAAGATGAGAAAATTTACTCTTCCTTTATACCTTTCTACATTGTTTAGATTTTTTAAAATCATGGACAGGATATTTTTACCATCACTGTAAAGTGTTTTTGTTATAAAGTATTCTCCAGGCCATCTGCTTAAAGTGCCCTGGCCCTGCCATGCAGAAATTATTTGTTTTCCCCAGCAATCCTTTTTTGCACGAGAATCAGAACAAAGGAATCATTTTTCAGTGCCCTGTGAAGGTCTGTAGTTGCCCTCTTTTGCTGTCTGTTGTTGAACCTGCTGTGATACGTCATAATAGGAGTGGAGAAAGAAGCTGGTGACTCAGCTTTCAGAGTGAGCAAACACAGGAGCTACTCAATTCATGAGCACATAAACCTTCAAATCTACATCTGCCTCAGGCTATGTCTCTTACGAGCTGGAGAACCTTGAGCAAGTGACTTAACCGCTCAGACATCCTTATCTATAAAATGAGAAAATGTGCTTGGCGTGAGCTGAGTTGCTATCTGCCTAGATATAAAGAAAGCATTGGTGAAATTCAAAGTGGTGAATAGCAGGGAGGATATCACATATAAAATCAGATTTGAAATAGCCAGGTGCACTGCAATCAAATGACCCCTGCACCACATGGGAATTCTGGGTTCCAGTATGGGTGCCAGTGAGTCCCAGCTGTGTGACCCTCACACAAGCGCCTTCCCTATTCTGGCTCTAAGTTTCACCAACTGAAAACTGAAGGCACCGAACTATGATCTGTAAGGTCCCCTCTAGCACTCACATTGTATAATTTGGGGGACTTGGACACAAAATTCATGACTGTGTTTGTCAATCAAAGTGTTTCTGAAAGTATTTATAGAAAACACTCTTATTACTTTGAGGATAAAAATTTGGATTCTTTAATGGACTGAACTGTCCCCCCCCCCAGATTCATATGTTGAAGTCCTGACCCCCGAAATGAATGTATTTGGTGATAGGGCTTATAAAGAGGTAATTAAAGTTAAGTGAGGCCAAAAGGGTGGGGCCCTAATGCAATAGGATTGGTGTCATTATAAGAGGAGGAAGAGGGGTGACATTAGTAAGATGATGGAATACAAGTCCCAGGCCCTGTTCTCCCACAAAAATACCTTTCATGATTGAAAACTCTTAAAAAACTAGTTATAGAAAGAATTTACCTCAACCTAATAAAGGTCATATATAAAAAGCCCACAGGAATTCCCTGGCAGTCTAGTGATTAAGACTCTGCGCTCCCAGTGCAGGGGGCACAGGTTCAATCCCTGGTTGGGGAACTAAGATCCCGCATGCCGCATGGTGCGGCCAAAAATAAATAAATAAAATAAAATGTGCTTCCCTCTAAAATAAAATAAAGTAAATAGAAATAAAAAGCCTACAGCTAACATCATACTCAACAGTGAAAAACTGAAAGCTTTTCCTCTAAGATCAGGAACAAGGCAAAGATGCCCATTCTCATCACTTCTATTCAACACAGTAGTGGAAGTGCTAGTCAGAGCAATTAAGCAAGAAAAAGAAATAAAAGCCATCCAGATCAGAAAGGAAGAAGTAAAATGATCTCTGTTCACAAATGACACACTCTTATATGTAGAAAACCCTAAAGAGTCCACAAAAAAACTCTTAGAACTAATAAAGGAATTCAATAAAGTGGCAAAATACCAAATCAACACACAAAAATCACTTGCGTTTTTATATACTAACACTGTATCCAAAAGAAAAATTAAGAAAACACTCCCGATTTTAATGTTTAGAAATAAATTTAATGAAGGAGATGAAAGACTGGTATACTGAAAACTACAAAACATTGATGAAAGAAATTAAAGAAGACCCAAATAAATGGAAAGACATCCCATGCTCCTGGCTTGTAAAACTTAGTATTGTTAAAATGTCCATATTATCCAAAGTGATCTATAGATTCAATATTATCCCCAACAAAATCCCAATGACATTTTTAATGGAAATACAAAAAATAAACCTAAAATTCATATGGAACCACAAAAGATCCCAAATAGCCAAAGCAATCTCAAGAAAGAAGAACAAAGCTGGAGGCATCACATTTTCTGATTTCAAAATATAATACAAATCTACAGAAGTTAAAAGTATGGTACTGACAGGCTTCCCTGGTGGCGCAGTGGTTGAGAGTCTGCCTGCCGATGCAGGGGACATGGGTTCGTGCCCCGGTCTGGGAAGATCCCACATGCCGCGGAGCGGCTGGGCCTGTGAGCCATGGCCGCTGAGCCTGCGCGTCCGGAGCCTGTGCTCTGCAACGGGAGAGGCCACAACAGTGAGCAGCCCACGTACCGCACAAAAAAAAAAAAAAAAAAAAAAGTATGGTACTGACATAAAAACAAACATATAGACCAAAGGAAGAGAAGAGAAAACCCAGAAATAAACCTAATCTTATATGGTGAACTTGAGACAGTCTGAGACCTGGGACCCTTTGCTGTAGTGCTTGCACCTGGACAAACATCTCCTCAAGCAACAGAAGACAAAGTATAAGGGACTAAAAATAACTGCATGCATGCGCCTTTTGGGGCAAATTATGAGCAAGATACAAAAAGACCAGAATCCAATTGCCACTTCTGAGGTGCCGGGAGCAAAAGCAGGGTACTGCGCATGCACCCTGCACACAGCACCACCAAGGGGGTGGGCAGATCACCTGAGCCCCCTCTCCTGCCAGACCTACCAATCCGCCCCCACCCTCACCCCATATAAGGGACCAGCTCGCCCCACCTCAGGGAGCAAGCAAGGACACATGTTACTTGTTTTTGCTCCCCCCTGCTACAGCATGAGTCCCAGTAAAGCCTTGCCTGAATTCCTCTTCTGGCCTCTTATCAATTTCTATTGATTAAAGAGTCCAAGAACCCAGGTCGGTAACATACTGATCTTGAACAAGGGCGCCAAATACACAATGGGGAAAGAATAGTCTCTTCAACAAATGGTGTTGAGAAAGCTGAATATCCACAGGCAAAAGAATGAAATTGCACACTTGTATGACACCTTACACAAAAATCAACTCAAAATGGATTAGAGACTGACATGTAAGATCAGAAACTGTAAAACGCCTAAAAGAAAACAGGGAGAGAGCTTCTTGACATCAGTCTCGGCAATGATTTTTTGGATTTGACACCAAAAGCACAGGCCACAAAACCAAAAATAGACAAGTGGGACTACACCAAACTGAAAAGCTTCTGCACAGCAAAGGAAACCAATAACAAAATGAAAAGGCAACCTATGAAATGGGAGAAAATTTTTGCAAACCATATATCTGATAAGGCATTAGTATCCGAAATATATAAGGAACTTGTAAAACTCATTATCAAAAACACAAGTAACCCAATTACAAAATGGGCAAAGGACTTGAATAGACATTGCTCCACAGAAGACATACAATGGCCAACTGGTATGTGAAAAGGTGCGCAACATCTTGAAGCACCAGGGAAGTGCAAATCAAAACCATGAGATATCACCTCACAAGTTTTAGGATGGCCATTATCAACAAGACCAAAAAGAACAAGTGTTGGCCAGGATGTAGAGAAATGGGAATCCTTGTACACTGTTGGTGAGAATGCAAATTCATGCAGCCATTATAGAAAATAGTATGGAGATTCCTCAAAATATTAAAAATAGAACTATCATAAGGTCCAGGAATCCTACTTCTGGGTATATATCCAAAATAATTGAAATCTGGATTTCAAAGAGATATCTGCGCTCCCACGTTCATTGCATTATTATTCACAATAGCTAAGATATGGAAACAATCTAAATGTCTACTGACACATGAATGGATAAACAAAATGTGGTGTACACAGAGAGAGAGAGAGAAAATGGAGTAATATTCAGCTTTTAAAAAAGAAGACCCGGGCTTCCCTGGTGGCGCAGTGGTTGAGAGTCCGCCTGCCGATGCAGGGGACATGGGTTCGTGCCCCGGTCTGGGAAGATCCCACATGCCGCGGAGCGGCTGGGCCCGTGAGCCATGGCCGCTGAGCCTGCGCGTCCGGAGCCTGTGCTCCGCAACGGGAGAGGCCACGACAGTGAGAGGCCCGCGTATCGCAAAAAAAAAAAAAAAAAAAAAAAAAAAAGAAGATCCTACAACCCAATCAAACTTACTAATTCTATACAGTTAAATGTACCTTTTGCTAATCTTTTCCTCTCTCCAAATATATACCTGTTACACACAAACACACATGTGAATATCATCCCACGTTTGTAAAGATTTATCAATACTATAGCACTTTGATGTATACTATGAAGCTATATTATGTGATTTAACAGTATTTCGTCATAAGTCTATAGCATAGTTGGTTTGGTCTAAGTAAAAACTTAAAATGAGATGTTTTATGTTGTCAATTTTTGTCATTACAAACAATACTTCAATAAACATTCTATACATTAAAAAAAAGAAAGAAGATCCTGTCATATGCAACAACATAGGGGAACCTATAGGATATTATGTTAAGTGAAATAGGCCAGCCACAAAAGGACAAATATTGCATGATTCCACTTATATGAGGAATATAAACTAGTCAAACTCATATAAGCAGAGAGTAGAATGGTGGTTGCCAGGGGCTGTGGGAAGGAGGAAATGGGGAGATGTTGCTCTATGGGTAAAAATTTCTGTTAGCACAGGATGAATAGGTTCTGGAGCTCTGAGTACAACATAGTTAAGAATACTGTGTTTTGCGCTTAAAAACTGGTTAAGAGACTAGATCTCAAGTGAAGTGTTCTCACCGAAAAACAAACAAAACATGAAGAGGAAGAGACACCAAGGATGCGTGTGCACAGAAGGCAGCTGTCTGCAAGCCAAGGAGAGAGGCCTTAGGAGGAAGCAAACCTTCCAGCACCTTGATCTTGGACTTCCAGCCTCCAGAACTGTGAGAAATAGATTTCTACTGTTTAAGCCACCCGGGTGGTAGCATTTTGTTATGGCAACCCTAGCAAACTAATACGGGGTTTAAAAGCCAATTGTGGTAGGAGCTACATTTAGGAATAATCAAGAGATTTCGTGGAATGGTTAAGCATTAAAAGACCTTTTCCTGAGCTGGCAAGCCACAACTAAGGAGCCCATGAGCCACAACTAAGGAGCCAGTGAGCCGCAACCAAGGAGCCCACAAGCCACAACTAAGGAGCCCTCCTGCCACAACTAAGACCTGGCACAACCAAATAAATAAAATTAATATATTAATAAATATTTTAAAAAGAAAAAAAAAAAGAGCTTTTCCTGACTTTATAAAAGCCATGTACAGATGCTATCTCTAACAGTTTTTGGTGGTTAGAATAGGTTATCGAAATCTAGTGCAGTTTTTCAAAGTCTCAGGTTTTAATTCTCCTACCAGTTTAGCTGGGGAGACAGACTTAAAATAGCACAGCAGAATAACAGTACAGAGCTTGGAGCAACCTGGACCCGAATGAAACTGCTTATTAGTAGGATGACCCTGGGTCAGTTACTTCATCTGTCTGCATCTGAGTATTCTGATACCTACCTCGTCGGGTTATTGGGGGAGTTAAATTAAGGAAAAGACTGTAAAGACCCGGCAGCGCCATGGCTCATGCTTTGTGGCTGTTAACACTTTTTTGACAATGAAAAGTCACTACTGCTGCTCTCCTTGCAAACCTCATCCCTTTGCAAAGAAAGTGCTATTTTCTAATAAAATATTTCCTAGACTAAATTCTTCACTTCAGTGGATTGCCCATTAGGAGGCCTGAGTTACTGAGCTCTGACTTATGTGCCAAGCACATTGAATTTTTCATACATTATTTCATTCAAGCTTCTAGATACCCTAAAAGACAAGTATTATTATTATTCCCATTTGACAGATGAGGAAACTAACACTCAGAGAAGGTAAATAGCTTTCCAAAGGTCCTACAACTAGAAACACCAGGTGTTTGACTTCAAAGATCACTTTCTTAGCTACTATGCTATACTGGTCTCAAAATATAATTACTTTTAAAATATATATATATATATATATATAATTACTTTTTATAGAACTACACATTTTCCCTATGCTAAGTGTTTTATATTTTTAATTTTCACAACAACTTGATAAGGTCAGTGCAAGATTCTATCAATTTTACAGAGGAGGAAACATGCTTAAATAACTTACCTAATGTGATTTAGGAAGTGGCAAGGCTGAGATTCAACTCAGGTCTGTTTGGGTCCAAGGTCCTGGCTCTTTGTGCCCTGCCTTAATGCCTCCACACTGTGTTTAGACTGCACAGAGCACTGCAAAGTGAACAAAACTGGAATTTAAGAGACCTGGGTTTTCATCTTGGCTGTGTTACAAACAGGCTGTGTGACATCAGGTAAGTCATTTCACCTCTGAGCCTCGATTTTCTCATTTGTTAAAAAAGAATTTATCCTCTTAGCTTTAACGTTCTATCATGCCAGGTGAATTCTGAGCAATTACATTCATTGTATCGCTAAACTTAAAGAAATAAGTGATTACAGACTCCTAAAAGAAAACTAGAGCTGTTAAACCATTATGGTAAAGAAGTTTGATCCCAGTGCTTTGGAAATCAGCTTTGTACATGGATTAGTGCATCAGTGAATGGGCAGTGGGAACAAAGAGCACACTGAGGCTCAATATCAAAAAAACATACAACCCAATCAAACAATGGGCAGAAGACCTAAATAGACATTTCTCCAAAGAAGACATACAGATGGCCAACAGGTATATGGAAAGATGCTCAACATCGCTAATATTAGAGAAATGCAAATCAAAACTACAATGAGGTATCACCTCACACTGGTCAGAATGGCCATCATCAAAATGTCTACAAATAATAAATGCTGGAGAGGGTGTGGAGAAAAGGGAACCCTCTTGCACTGTTGGTGGGAATGTAAATTGGTGCAGCCACTATGGAGAACAGTATCGAGGTTCCTTAAAAAACTACAAATAGAGTTACCGTATGATCCAGCAATCCCACTCCTGTGCATATATCTGGAAAAGATGAAAACCCTAATTTGAAAAGATACATGCACCCCAATGTTCATAGCAGCACTATTTACAACAGCCAAAACATGGAAGCCACCTAAATGTCGACCGACAGATGAACAGATAAAGAAGATGTGGTATATGTATACAATGGAATATTACTCAGCCACAAAAAAGAATGAAATAATGCCATTAGCAGCAACATGGATAGACCTAGAGATTATCATACTAAGTGAAGTAACTCAGAGGAAGACAAATATCATATGATATAACTTATATATGGAATCTTAAAAAAATTATACAAATGAACTTATTTATGAAACAGAAATAAACTCACAGACATAGGAAACAAACTTATGGTTACCAAAGGGGAAAGGGGGGAGGGATGAATTGGGAATTTGGGATTAACAGATACACACTACTATGTATAAAATAAACAATAAGGACCTAGTGTAGAGCACAGGGAACTATACTCAATATCTTGTAATAAACTATAATGGAAAAGAATCTGAAAAATAATGTATCTGTACATAGATATACATATATGTGTATATACTATTATAACTGAATCACTTTGCTGTACACCTGAAACATTGTAAATCAACTATACTTAAATTAAAAAAAAATTCAGATTGAGTATCTGTGATCAGAGACAGGTATTCCTTCTCATTCTGTTTCAGTTTGCTTTTTGGTTGAGTGGAGAGTGTTCTAATACCTGTATGTTCACCCTACGAAGGCTCCTTCAAGTACCAAAAAAAGAGTGAGCAAGAGAATAGATGGGAAACAACATTGGAAGAAAATTAATAAAAATGCAAGACACCCTCTTTGAAGAGGTCTTCTTCGTCCCCGGAATTGAACATCAGTGGCTGAGTTTGGAGTTTGGTCCACTGTGTCCATTAAATACAACAAGAAAGAAAATATTGTTTCCTGTGTGATCACATTGGAAATAACTGAATTTAAACAAGCAGAAATCAAAAGGAAACCACAGTTTCAAAGAACCGAGTAGTGAAAAGTTGAGAACAAGAAGTGAAAGAAGAAAAACTTCAAAATTGGTGGATAAAAAAAAAGGGGGGGTCCACAAGGGAGAAAAAGGGAAAGTGAGAGGGGAAGAGGAGCGGGGAGAAATGGAAAAAAGGTAATTTCCACCGAGAGAGAGCCCAGGCCACTCTTGATCTGACGGGGTCATGCAAACATCACCTCATTCTGATTTTAGAACATCACCCTCAAAACTCTCTTGAATTGAATTCCACAAGTTTTTGAGCCCTCCAAAGTCCACAGGAGTTTGAAGAACTGGGCCATCCTTCAGCAAAGTTGACGTTGTTCCTCTATTCAGCCACCAGGGGGTGGCACATTCCACTCAATGCAACAAACACTTCGAGGTTACCAAGTGCAGGGTGCCCTAGAGGCACCACGAATAAGGCACCATTCTTCGTACACAAGTATACTTGTTAATCTACTTACACAAATAATCAGAGCTCAAGAAGGAATGAGCTATGGAGTGGTATTTGAACTAAGTCTTTAAGGAGAGGTGGAAATTCCTACAAAGCAGAAATGTGTGGTAGGAGGAAAGTTCCAAAGAAAGGAATACATTTGCAAAGAAAGACTGATGACAAAGATCATGTAAGCTTCTATTAGATAGTCGGTATAGAAAGCATTTTCTTAACTTGATGTTTTTGTATATTCAACGGCCACACACCACTTAATGGGGATTGGTCACATATGTAAATAATTGAGTGGAAGTGAGTTATTAAAAAAGATTCAACACATTTTAAAAATGCAATTATACAATTTGTTAAATGTGAAATTGTTTGCAGTCTTTCATCATGTTATCTCCACTTGGCTCCATGATCAATGGCTTGAATTGTAGTTTGATTCTTCATCAAGTTAGTTCTCTTTCTTATCTTTTCTTTCTTTTTTTTTTATAGCTTTTTAAAAAATAAATTTATTTTATTTATTTATTTCTGGCTGCATTGGGTCTTCGTTGCTGCGCGCGGCCTTTCTCTAGTTGTGGTGAGCGGCAGCTACTCTTCGTTGCGGTGCGCGGGCTGCTCATTGCGGTGGCTTTTCTTGTTGCAGAGCACGGGCTCTAGGCGCATGGGTTTCAGTATTTGTGGCTGGTGGGCTTAGTTGCTCTGCGGCATGTGGAATCTTCCCGGACCAGGGCTCGAACCTGTGTCCCCTGCATTGGCAGGCGGATTCTTAACCACTGCGCCACCAGGGAAGCCCTATCCTTTATTTCTATTTAACTAGAAAATAGAAATTAAATCACAATTACTTTGTGATCTTTGGCCAGGGTAGCAAAGGCCTCTTCCTCTTCGGATGGTTCTACATATTTGTTCAAATGTGGACTCCAAAGTGATGGAGGGATTTCTTTCCAAATTCCACTCAAAATGCTCTATAGAAGCAGAGTTAATGAGCCTATCACACAAAACATTAGAAATCTGGATGCCTGTGCACTTTTATGATACAATTGGCTCTGACAGTGAATTTTCATGGTTTTGTGCAGCATTTGAATTTTATCTTTTGTCCTTTTTATTTTTTTACAGCTTTATTGACATACAATTTATATGCCATAAAATTCACCCATTGAAGTACACAGTTCAATGAGTTCTAGTGAACTTACAAAACTGTACAATCATCACATTAGAATTTTAGAACACCCCTTCCTCCAATTCCCTAGAGCCCTTTTGCAGACAATCTCCCTTCCACATTTAGTCCCAAGCAACCACTGATCTACTTTCCATGTATCTAAATTTGTATTTTCTGGACAGTTTACATAAATGGAATCATACTATACTCATTTTTTGCATTTGGCTTTTTCACTTAGCATAATGTTTTCAAGAGTCATCGCTTTTGTAGCACATCTCAGTATATTGGTGCCCTAATTAGCATAATAATACCTTAGGCACATTGGAGCTTTAATAGTAAGTTTTTGAGACTGAACAACATAAGTGCTCCAACTTTGTTTTTCCTTTTCAAAATTGTTTTGGTTCTGCAAGATTATTTGTATTTCCATATAAGTTTTCTGATCAGGGGACTTCCCTGGTGGTCCAGTGGTTGAGAATCCGCCTTCCAATGCAAGGGATATGGGTTCGATTCCTGGTTGGGGAACTAAGATCCCACATGCCGCGGGGCAACTAAGCCCGCGTACTGCATCTACTGAGGCTCGTGTCACAACTACAGAGCCCACGTGCTCTGGAGCCCTCACACAACAACTAGAAAGAAGCCTGTGCACTGCAGCAAAGAGCTGGGCACCACAACGAAAGATCCCACATGCTACAACTAAGACCCAACGCATCCAAAAATAAATAATTTTTTAAAAAATTTCTGATCAGCTTATCAATTTCTGCAAAAACTCATCTGTTGGGATTTTGTTAAGAATTGTGTTGAATTAATCAGTTTTGGGGAAATTGCCATCTTAACAATATTGAGTCTTCCAATCTATGAACTTATAATGTGTATTTATTTATATTTTCTTTAATTTCTCTCAGCAATATTTTGTTTTCAGTGTATATATCTGGCACTACTTTTTAAAAAATATTTATTTATTTATTTTGGCTGTGCCCAGTCTTAGTTGTGGCACTCAGGATCTTAGTTGCGGCACTCGGGATCTTAGTTGCGGCATAAGGACTTCTTAGTTGCAGCATGTGAACTCGTGGTTGCGGCACGCATGCGGGATCTAGTTCCCCGACCAAGTATCGAACCCTGGGCCCCCTGCATTGGGGGTGTGGAGTCTTACCCACTGGACCACCAGGGAAGTTCCTGGCACTACTTTTGATAAATTCATCCCTAAGTATCTTGTTCTGTTTGATTCTAAGTTGAATTGTTTTCTTATTGTCCTTATCATCCTGGCTAGGACCTCCGGTACAGGGCTGAATAGAAGTGATGAGAGTAGATAGTCTTGGGAAGGGAAGCATTTAGTCCTCCCCCATTAAGACTGATGTTAGCTGTAGGTTGTTCATGGATGCCCTTTATCAGACTGAGAAGTCCCTTCTATCTGGTTTATTTTTATTTTTATTTTTTTTGCGGTACGCGGGCCTCTCACTGTTGTGGCCTCTCCCGTTGCAGAGCGCAGGCTCCGGATGCGCAGGCTCAGCGGCCATGGCTCACGGGCCCAGCCGCTCCGCGGCATGTGGGATCTTCCCGGACCGGGGCACAAACCCCTGTCCCCTGCATCGGCAGGCGGACTCTCAACCACTGCGCCACCAGGGAAGCCCTATCTGGTTTATTGAAGGCTTTTATCATGAATGAATGTTAGATTTTTCTATATTATGGTAATGATCATGTGGTCTTTTACTTTATTTGACTTTATAAGTATAGTGTATTAAATTAATTAATGTTTGGATGCTAATTCAACCTTTCATACCTAGGACACAGGATATACTGGGAATACACTCGGTCAGGATGTATAATCCTTTTTTCTACATTGATCAATTTGATTTGATAGAGTTTCATTAAGAATTTTTGTGCTTGTGCTCATGAGGAATTTTGATCTGTAGTTTTCTGTTCATGTGATATCTTTGTCTGGCTTTGGTATCAGGGTAATGCTGCCATCACATGTGGGGGCTCTTTGTTACTGTAGCCTAACCTACCCTTGACTGAGTGATACAGCTGCTGAAAAGAATGATGCCGGTCTGTATTTACAACCTCCAAAATATAGTGTTAGGTGGTAAATGCATGTTACAAACTCTATGGTATATGGTGTGCTATGATTTGTATAAGGAAAAACAAATCTATAAACATATATACTTAGGCATAGCATTTCTCTGGAAGAACATGCAAGGAGTTGAAAATAAGTCTGCCTCTGTGAAAGAGCCACTGGGATAGAGGGAAGGAGACTTCTTTTTCCTGTTTATCCTTTCATAACTTTTGAATTGTGTACCATGTACAGGTATTACCTACACACACACACACACACACACACACACTTTTAGTTTATAAAAATATTTATAGTATAAGGAAGCATAGCCACAAACAAGCTGAAAGTCACGGAAACGAGCTTTGTCTGGGAAGAAACGCTGGAGCAGGGCATTGGGCACTGTTCTCGGCTCCGTGGCCTCCAAGCCCAACTCCTTGGTCCTCGCTAAGATTGTGTAAGAACCTTAATATTGTTTAAGGAGTTCCTTTTCTGATTAATATAACTTCAACTTAGAACCCAGACTGATGTGATTACAGGGATGCCTAAAGGGATGGCCAAAGGAATTATGTGTGTCTGAAAGATCCCTTAGTGACTATTACTCCAGGGTGCTTCCTACCACATACCACTGGTCATGAGAGAAAACCCTCCATCAATTAGTATATGCAGTACATTTTGCCTCGTGAACAAAGATTGTTCTTGGGAAATGACCAGCGATGCTAACGTTCCCTTCATTTCCAAACAGGGGCCCTCACAGCTGCGCTTTGCAGATGGTGCACAACTTCTGCTATTTTTAGCCAAGAGCGCTCTAAGCTGAGGAAGCAGGTGCAGGACCAAAATTCCCCAGAGCCCTCTTCACTTCCTCAGTAATACCCTCACTTCTGGGCCAGAGATGCTGCACTGGCATCCACAGATCTGCATCAGCCCCCAGACTGGCTGTTGTCACACCCAGAGAGGACAAACTTTGGAGTTCTAGGAGACTAGCTTGAGTGAGAATAGCCATGGCCAGCCAAGGAGTCATTTATTAATAAAATGATATGTGGAGACTTCCCTGGCGGTCCAGCAGTTGACTCTGTGCTTCCACTGCAGGGGGCGTGGGGTTTATCCCTCGTCGAGGAACTAAGATGCCACATGCCAGTGCAGCCAAAATAAATAAATAAATGAAATGATATGTAAGTTAATACCTTACGTTAGCTATAAATAATTATGTATGAAAATTATAAAACATGGATTGGAAGATACAGCCCAAACTCATCAGGGCTGACTGAAGTCAGAGCACAGAACAGGAGAGGAATCAGGTTGGGGCGGTGATTAAAGGGTATGTTGGCTTCATGTATAATGTTTCACATTCGTTAATGAGAAGACAAGATGCAAATCAGACGAACATTAACAGTTATTAACTCTTGACATTGGGGGAACTCTCTGGCAGTCCAGTGGTTAGGACTCGGTGCTTTCAGTACCAAGGGCCTGAGTTCGATCCCTGGCTGGGGAGCTAAGATCCTGCAAGCCAGGCAGTAAAGCCAAAAAATCCCCAAAAATCTTGATGTTGGAAATGGGAGTATTTGCTAAATTTTTCCATATATTTTTCAGTATGTTTAGCTCAAAAAAAAAAAAAAACTAATAGAAAATTGAATATGTTCAGATTTTTAATTTAATTTAATTTTGGCCGCAGCCACACAGCTTGTGGGATCTTAGTTCCCTGACCAGGGGTTGAACCCACGCCCTCGGCAGTGAAAGCGCAGAGTCCTAACCACCGGACCACCAGAGAATTCCTTTTTTTATTTTTCTTTATTTCCTTTTTTAAAAAAAATTTTTTTGGAATGTGTTCAGATTTTACGCAAGAGGATTTTTTGCAGATTCCTGCAAAAAATGGAGACGCCTCTTCAGGCTTCACAATTTAGCTTTATCTCACAGCAAGACAAGACCTAGAGCTTCCTCCTTCCTGTTCTTTTCCTGATGGAGCAATGGAGAGAATGGCTAGCTGTCTTCGATCTGTCAGCCACCTTGGCCTTTTGAAAATAACTAGCCGCTGGGTTCTGGAAGTGGGTTCTGGATGGGGGCTCAGCATAGGATTAAGGGAAACATCGAGAATTTCCCTCCCCGTTCATGATGGCCCCGCCACTTCAGCAGGTCCTCTCTTTAGCTGGTATCTTTCAACCCATCTCTCAGCCCAGAGCTTACGTGGTCCAGCTCAGGAAGGAGGACATACAGACGCTCTCTCATACGCACACGTGCTCACATAGGTAGATGTGGCAGTCAACTTTGTCTTGACGTCAAATGTCTGTCCAACTGTGGGTCACAGTCAAAATGTCTGAGAGCCACTATCGTAAGTAATGCAAACATTACATGGCCGAATCAGAGATCTTTATTCCATTCATTTTCTTCTCTCTAAATGTCTGAAAAATGTCCCTCCCCCATTTTCTCCATCTCGGTAAATGACACCACCATCTGACCCAACTGCTTCAACCAAAGGCCAGAGTGCTCTCTTCCCTCCCCCTCTACATCCCAGCCACCATCAGCTACAGAATAGGTAACAGATAATTCTTTCATCGCAAGTATTGGTTTGTAAAACTTGTGTTTTGGACACAGACACGCATACACACACACATAATATGCACACTCAATTGCAATATAAAATGTATTTCTTCCCTTTTCTTGAAAAGGAAGAATGTTACAAAGAGGTGGTTTTTATATTTTAAGCCTCTCTAAGCAGGCTGGAAACATATGGAGCTCATAGATTCTTTATTTCCTTTTTTGTATTTTTAAATGTTTGGTATCCTCTTCATTCTGTCGTCTTTCATTTTCTATTGCTAAGAAATCTGCTCCTTTTATGAGAAATAATTGATGGAAGATAGGAGGAAAGAGAGACTGTGGAAGGTATGGTGCATTTTTAGTTTGCTGTGTCCTTATTGATGAATGTGAGGACCAACTAGAAGTCTGCCCTGTGCTCTGGATTCCCCAGCTCTCCATCTAGATCCCCTGTGGCACTTCCCACTTTTGACCTTGTGCTGCAGTTACTGGAACACATGGTTTATCCTCTCTAATGAACTATACACTGCTTGGGAAAGGTTCCTTCTATATTTTACCTGTGTTCCCCCCCCCACCCCGCCCCATCATCAGAGAGACTAACACAGTCCATTACAAAAATCTTTTGAAGGGAACCCTCCTATACTGTTGGTGGGAATGTAAGTTGGTGCAGCCACTATGGAAAACAGTATGGAGGTTCCTCAAAAAACTAAAAATAGAATTACCATATAATCCAGCAATCCCACTCCTGAGCATATATCCAGACAAAACTATAATTCAAAAAGATACATGCACCTCTATATTCATAGCAGCACTATTCGCAATAGCCAAGACATGGAAGCAACCTAAATGTCGCTCGACAGATGAATGGATAAAGAAGATGTGGTATATACAGACAATGGAATATTACTCAGCCATAAAAAAGAATGAAATAATGCCATTGGCAGCAACATGGATAGAACTAGAGATTATCATACTAAGTGAAGTAAGTCAGAAAGAGAAAGACAAATACCATATGATATCACTTACATGGGGAATCTAAAATATGGCACAAATGAACCTATCTATGAAACAGAATCAGACTCACGGACACAGAGAACAGACTTGTGGTTGCCAAAGGAGAGGGAGTTGGGGGAGGGAAGAATTAGGAGGTTGGGGTTAGCAGAAGGAAACTATTATATATAGGATGGATAACCAACAAGGTCCTAGTGTATAGCACAAGAAACTATATTCAATATCCAATGATAAACCATAATGGAAAAGAATGTAAAAAAAGAATATATATATGTATAACTGAATCACCTTGCTGAACAGCAGAAATTAACACAACATTGTAAATCAACTATACTTCAATATGAATAAATTTATTTTATTTTTATTTTTGGTTGCATTAGGTCTTTGTTGCTGTGTGCAGGCTTTCTCTAGTTATGGCGAGCAGGAGCTACTCTTTGTTGTGGTGCGCTGGCTTCTCATTGCGGTGGCTTCTCTTGTTGCGGAGCACGGGCTTTAGGCGCGTGGGCTCAGTAGTTGTGGCGCACGGGCTTAGTTGCTCCGCAGCATGTGGGATCTTCCCAGACCAGGGCTCGACCCCGTGTTCCCTGCATCGGCAGGCGGATTCTTAACCACTGAGCCACCAGGTAAGTGCCATAAATAAATAAGTAAATAAACAAATAAATCTTTTGAGTGACTGCCTAATTTTAAATGCCTTCCTTCCTCCCTTCCTTCTATCCTTCCTTCCCTCCCGCCTTTCTTCCTTAGAGAGCTGGAAAGCCGTGCTTTAAGAAACTCTGCTTTCAGCTGGAATCCAGAACCAAAGGGGCAGGGCCTTTGGTCCAGAGAGCATCGCCCCGTGGCCCCTGCCCTTGTCGATCTGGTAAACAGGGCTGCAGAGAATAAACTGTACAGTGGGCATGAACAAGGTAAAGAGAGACAACGCTTGTCAAAGTGGGCACAAGCAGAGTTTGCCAAGTGTCCTTGCCGATGTGAGGGAAGAAATCCCTTTATCTCATTCCTGTGGGGAAATTTCTCTTCCAGTGAGTTTGGAATGACACTAACCTCTAAGGTTATTTCCAACACTCACTCACAGAAATGAGCAACGGCAGCCTAAGGCCCGTCCTGGAGTCATGAATCAACTTTACGTGCCAGCAGAGGTCACTGGTACACCTCAGCACTCTAGTGCTTTATCTCTTAGGGAGTTCAACTTGACTGCCAGGGAATCTAATACACATGCGAAGAGAGCCAGTGAAAATAAGGTGAAACTGCATCGTCTCACTCTACGGAGAAAATATCTGAGGCAGAGCCAGAGAAACCGTATAGAGACACATTGTTTTTATTTGCCAGATAATGGGGCGTAGGGCAGTGATTACGGTTTCTTTATGTCTCACGTGGCTCCAAGTGCAACCACCAGCAATCAACAAATAATTTTTAATAATAATAATAATGTTATATCCAAGAGCAATAAATCCTCTAACTTTGCCCATTGAACGTAGCCTGTAAACCATTTCTTGAAATTGCTTTCCAGCCAGTTTCAAACACGATTCTATTAAACCATTAAATAAAACAGAAGAGACTGTGTCATAAAGTGAGAGTGAGGATTATGTCAAAGGAGGTTAGAGGCTAAATTTATAGTATCTAAATTTCCTTGAGGAAGCAAGTGATAAAATTTTACTAAGCACAACCTTTAAGTTATATAAAATATTCTCTGGTTGGAATCACATTTTGTCCAAAAGTACCTCTTTATCTCAAGGGGGTGGTAAGATGATATGAAATATTTTAACAAGTGAAATAGAAAGATTAAAAATAATCAAGGAAAACTAAAGTGAACTTCACCTACCAAAAAAATAAACACAATTTTATTTAATTCATTTATTTATTGGCTGTGTTGGGCCTTCGTTGCTGCGCGTGAACTTTCTCTAGGTGTAGCGAGAGGGGGCTACTCTTCATTGTGGTGTGCAGGCTTCTCACTGCGGTGGCTTCTCTTGTTGTGGAGCATGGGCTCTAGGCACACGGGCTTCAGTAGTTGTGGCATGCAGGCTCAGTAGTTGTGGCTCTCAGGCTCAGTAGTTGTGGCACATGGGCTTAGTTGCTCCGCAGCACGTGGGATCTTCCCGGACCAGGGCTCGAACCCATGTTTCATGAACTGGCAGGCGGATTTTTAACCACTGCGCCACCAGGGGAGCCCCACTTCACAATTTTAGAATTTCAGGGACAGAAACTGGGTTTGTCCTGTCTGAATATATTTTAAGCTCACAGATGAAGACAAGGTTGCTGGTATTTTAGAAATTTTAATTTTCATATATTGAACATAATTTTTTTAATTATGATTTGGGCCAGAGGCCAACTTCTTGCAAAAAAAAATTTTTTTAGATTGTTTCCCATCATTTAATCAGAAAGGCTTTGAATATACTGAAAGACTCCACAAAATTCTGATGTTAGTAACTTTAAAATTTTTTTAATTACTTAATTAAATTATTTTAAATGGTTTTTTAATTGAAGTATAGCTGATTTAATGATATTAGTAACTTTTACAGGACTATTTGGTGGTAGACTCAAGAGGAAAAAACTGATACAGGAAGAGCATATAGGTAAAAGCAAACAGTGAGAAATAGGAAATATAAATGCAATAGACAGTCTCATCAGGTACACAGCCGGCCACCCCAGAGAGAACTTGGAGATGGGAAAGTGGGAGTGGGTTGGGTTGTAGGATACACCATAAAGATATTTTATAGAAAAAATATGCTAATTATCATACTAAGTGAAGTCAGACAGAGAAAGACAAATATAACATGATATCACCTATATGTGGAATCTAAAACTTTTACAAATGAGTCTACACACAAAACAAATAGACCCACAGACATACAAAACAAACTTATGGCTACCAAAGGGGAAAGAGAGGGGAGGGATAAATTAGGAATATGGAATTAAGAGATACCAACTACTCTACATGAACTAGATAAACAACAAGGACCTACTATATAGCACAGGGAACTATATTCAATAGCTTATAATAACCTATAATGGAAAAGAATCTGAAAAAGAATATATATATATGTCCCTGAATCACTTTGCTGTACACTTAAACTAACACAATATTGTAAATCAACTATAGAGCAATTAAAAAAAGAAAAAAAGTATGTTAAAACAGAAACTCACAACAGATAATGTCGTCTGTACAATAGGATCAGATACTGATATTATTTTTTAATAAAAATATTGCAGGACTTCCCTGGTGGTGCAGTGGTTAAGAATCTGCCTGCCAATGCAGGGGACACGGGTTCGAGCCCTGGCCCGGGAAGATCCCATATGCGGTGGAGCAACTAAGCCCGTGCACCACAACTACTGAGCCTGTGTGCTGCAACTACTGAAGCCCGAGCACCTGCAGCCCATGCTCCGCAACAAGCCCACGTGCGACAACTAGAGAAAGCCTGCACGCAGCAACAGAGACCCAATGCAACCAAAAATAAATAAATTTATTTTTTTTAAAAAATTATATATATATATATAAAGAGAGAGAGAGAGAGAGAGAGAGAGAGAGAGAAATAACAATGATTGGAAGAGCCCTTAAGAGTATATCCATTCATTCTATCCCTCAACCTTCTGGCAGGAAGAGAACTCAAGCTATCTTCGCAGATTTAACAAGCAAAAAATAAAAGGCAAATTCATAGAGACAGAAAATAAAACAGAGGTTAAAATTCTACGTTATAATGTTTACCATCTTAAGCATTTCTAAGTGTGCAGTCCGGTGGCATTAAGTACATTCACATTGCTGTGCAACCATCACCTCCATCCATCTCCAGAACTCTTCATCTTGTAAAACTGAAACTCTGTGCCCATTAAACACTAACCCCCTGTCCTCCTCGCCTCCACCTCTGATAACTAACCACCATTCTACTTTCTGTCTCTATGAATTTGACTACTCCAGGTACGGCATTATGGGGGTTTTTTTAAAGCTTTTTTTAAAAATTGAATTTGTTTTGCATATCCTTTATTTTATTTATGCATTTAATTTTTTCGTCCGCTCCATGCGGCATGTGGGATCTTAGTTCCCCGACCAGGAATTCAACCCGTGTCCCCTGCAGTGGAAGCACAGAGTCTTAACCGCTGGACCGCCAGGGAAGTCCCTCATTATGTTACATATATTTTACCACAAAAAAAAAAATTTTAAGGAAAAAATGAGAAACTTTTCCCTCCTTTCCATCCCAATTGCCCCACCCTGGCCAGACCACCATTTTTGTCTTATGCATTATAGATGGTGGTGGTAGCCCCATAACTAGTCTCCATTCCAGAGTCACGACTCTGAGCCAGGACCCCCTCACCTCTCCATTTCCACTCTGAAACTGTCAAGAGTTTACTAATTCCTACACAATCAAATACAAAATCCTTAGATTGCCTCAAGGCTAACAGGGGGTAAACCCCCAGCACCTCCCAACTTGCTAAGATGCTGCTCCTTCAGAATGACACAGGGAGACAAGTGAAAGATAGAGGTCACACAGTAAAGTCTGAAAGAAAAAAAAAAAAAGACCTTCCCACTGAATGCTGTGTTTGAACAGACACTGATTGTAAAACACACTCATGATGGTACCCACTCAGCTCTCTGCACCATGGACAGCCACAAAGTAGATGACTTATCCCCCCATTCTGACCAAACACCTAGGCAGAAGTCCTGCTAGTTTCGGCAAGCTAGCTTGATCTAAACTGGTATGAACCACCTACTGTATAGGACAAAGAACTCTACCCAGTACTCTGTAATGACCTATTTGGGGAAAGAATCTAAAAAAGAGTGGATATATGTATATGCATAACTGATTCACTTTGCTGTACACCTGAAACTAACAGGACATTGTAAATCAACTATACTCCAATAAAAATCTTTTAAAATAAAAATTAAAAAAAATAAACTGGTCTAAACCAAAGTTGGGCCTCACTGTCTGGCACCCTCCCCATTCAATTACAACAACTACCGTTACTGATGCGCCCGCTGCATCTTGGGAGGTGAGCATCCTCTCAGGCAGCAACCCCAGAACAATAAGTGCTAGAAGAAAGGGCCCCCCATGCACCCCATCTGACAGACGATGTGCCTCTGGGCTCACTAGGAGGGCTGGGCAGCAAGCAGGAGGCAGATGGCCCTCTCACTCCACTGGGCAGCTTCCTGGACTGGTTCTGCAGTCGGAGAATCTTAGAATGTGAGCAGAAAAAAGTTTTGCTTCTGTCAGAAGAAAGCCTCACAGGGACTTCCCTGGTGGTGCAGTGGTTAAGAATCCACCTGCCGACACAGGGGACATGGGTTTGATCCCTGATCCAGGAAGATCCCACATGCTACGGAGCAACTAAGCCCGTGCGCCACAACTACTAAGCCTGAGCTCTAGAGCCCAGGAGCCACAACTACTGAAGCCTGCGCGCCTAGAGCCCGTGCTCTACAACAAGAGAAGCCACCTCAATGAGAAGCTCGTGCACCGTTAGGAAGAGTAGCCCCCCGCTCGCCACAACTAGAGAAAGCCCACTCACAGCAACGAAGACCCAATGCAGCCAAAAAAAAGAAGAACGTCTCATGGTCACCAGAAATTGTTTTGGAAAACAGTGCAGTCCAGTTCTCCATCAGCCTGAAGGGAGAAATCTGACACCTCCCTCAATGAAGGGGGTAAGAACAGTCCAGTCACCTGACCGGTGACCACCTCCTCATTCACAGAGGAGAGAATCTATACATCCTAGAAGAGATTCTGAAGCTTTCAAGGAAAAGGGAGCATCATTCTGAGGACTTCGGGGGGGAAAAAAAAAGTGTTTTTATATAAGAGCAAAAAAGTTGTTTATAAAATACCTAAAAGATCTGGAGTAACGTAGCAGAGATAAGGGAGTTGCACTGAGAGTTCCAGAGATTTGCAAAAGGGTCCTCTTGAGATTTCGGCAAAGTGCTGATTTCTGCCTGAATCTAGGGGGAAAACCACCAGAAAGAAGTAGGTGGACATATCTAAAAAATCAGAAGTACTGATACGTGGGTGGGCCTCAAAAACATTATGGTCAGTGAAAGAAGCCAGGCACAAAGGACTGGGTACTATATGATTCCATTACATGAAAGGTCCAGAAAGAACAAATCTACAGATAAAGAAAGCAGACCAGTGGTTGCCTGGGGCTGAAGGTGGGAATGAGGGCTGACTGCAAACAGGCAGGAGTTATAAAATGGCATGATGGAAATGGGCTAAAATGGATTGTGGTGACGTGTGCACAACTCAGTGCATTTACTAAAAATCACTGAATTGTACATTTAACCATGGATGAATTTCACAGTAGCTAAATTATAACTCAATAAAGCTGTTCAAAAAAAAAGAAACAAAAACCATATCCTAGACAAGAGGAGTAAAATAAATGGACAAAAAGCCTTATCTAGAAGTTAAGATGAACTAAAAGACTACTCCAAGTAAACTACAAAGACAAAATAAAAAATTAGTAACAATCTAGAAAACAGTAAGATTAATATAAAAATTTTAGGAGCTATTAAAGAATTAATAAAGAGCTAAACTTCAGAAAAAAATGTATTTTAAAAAAAGAAGAAAAGAACATAGAAATTTTAAAGGAGATGTAAAAAGACAAACTGAGGCTTATTGAAATTTTTGAGTTTGAGCAAAAATTGGTTCAAACCAGGCAGCATCCATCTAGCAGAGAGAAAGGAGCTCTGAGAAGCTACACAGGATAAAAGACTTTTTTTTTAAATTGAAGTACAATTGACTTACAATATTATATTAGTTTCAGATGTACAACATAGTGAGTCGATATTTTTATACCTTACAAAATGATCACCAAGATAAGTACAGTAACCATCTGTCACCATACAAAGTTATTACAATATTATTCATGATATTCCCAATTCTACACATTATATCCCTGTGACTTATTTATTTTACAACTGGAAGCTTGTACCTCAATCTCCCTCACCTACTTCATTCATCTCCTACCCCTTCCCTTGTCAATCACCAGTTTGTTCTCTGTATCTATGAGTCAGTCTGTTTCTGTTTTGTTATATTTGTTCATTTGCTTTGTTTTTAGATTCCACATATAAGTGAAATTATACAGTATTTGTCTTTCCCAGTCTGACTTATTTCACTGTGCATAGTATCCCCTAGGTCCATCCATGTTGTTGCAAATGGCAAGATTTCATTCTTTTTTACAACTGAGTAATGAAATGAAAGGCTTTTGTAGCCAGAAGGGAGCAGGAATAAGGAAGCTATACTAGGCAAAAAAGTGCGTTGGTGGGGCTTCCCTGGTGGTGCAGTGGTTGAGAGTCTGCCTGCCGATGCAGGGGACACGGTTTCGTGCCCTGGTCCGGGAAGATCCCACATGCCGCTAGAGCGGCTGGGCCTGTGAGCCACGGCGGCTGAGCCTGCGCGTCTGGAGCCTGTGCTCCACAACGGGAGAGGCCACAACAGTGAGTAGGCCCGCGTACGGGGGGGGAAAAAAAAAAAAGGTTCGTTGGTAATCGTAGTCACTTTCCTTTAGGGCATGGCAGGGTCTATCAAATCGCAGTCACTTTCCTTTAGGGCATGGCAGGGTCTATCAAGCAGATGACCTAATGGTTGATCAGGTGATTCCGGACTGACTAGTTTAAGATTCCTGGAATTCCCTGGTGGTCCAGTAGTTAGGATTCTGAGCTCTCACTGCCAGGGTCTGGGTTCAATCCCTGATTGGGAACTAAGATAAAACAAGCCACGCAGTGCTGCCAAAAAAGTAAAAAAAAAACACAAAAACAAAAGAGAGATTCCATTTCTGGGAGAGGCTGAAACTGTAATTAAGTTAAGACTCTTTGGTATCATTGGGTGTGGCATAAGGAACTACATTTTGGGCCTGTTGTGTTGGTTTTAACATAGGTATAAAAACAAAGATGTAGGATTTTTTTTTCAAACTTAAGACAGAAGAAATACCCCTTAATGTTAAGAGTGATTCTCTCTCTTTAAGTTGACTATAAGTGGTATTTATTTTCTCCTTACTTTTCCAAATTCCCTGTAATAACACAATTTTGATTATAAATACTATTATACGTGTGCATGTTTATAAGTAATGATTTTTAAACTTTAAGTGAATGGATGATCTTCTAGAAAATACAAATTACCCAGATTGCTTTAAGAAGAAACAATAACCAACAAGGACCTAGTGTATAGCACAGGGAACTATACTCAATATTTTGTAATAATCTATAAGGGAAAAGAATCTCAAAAAGAAAAAAAATATATATATATATATACATATATGTATAACTGAATCACTTTGCTGTACACCTGAAACTAACACAACATTGTAAACCAACTATACTTCAATTTAATAGAAAATAAACAGGAACTCCCTGGCGGTCCAGTGGTTAGAACTCAATGCTTTCACTGCGAGGGCCTGGGTCCGATCCCTGGTTGGGGAACTAAGATCCCAGAAGCCATGCAGTGCAGCCAAAAAAAAAAAAAAAAGTAATAAAATAATAATAAGTAAATAAAATACAGAAACAAAAAGGTATATTTGAAAATATTTAAAGTTTACAATTCAAAATGTTCTTATATTAGTATTATGTATTTTTTCTCGTGTGTGTGTGTGTGTGTGTGTGTGTGTGTGTTGTGTGCATGTGTTTGGACAACACTATAGGCCCCAAATTAAAACAGTTGTGTGGACGGAACACACCCTCCCCCACCCCCACCCGACCTTGATGTGGTCACCTGGCTGTGACTACATTCAGTCAAACAAGAAGAATGGATAAACCCCGCTGTCATCTGGTTGTTGCAGGTTGCGTACTTAGGGAAGCAGTTGCTAGGATGGAGCGGGGAATGCATGAGATTTACTGGGAGTGACACTGGCAAGAGAAAAAAGGGGAGGAAGCAGGGTTGGGCAGGGTGAGATCTCAGACTGACTGTGAGGCAGACCTGGCAACATTTCTCCCTGTAGAGACATCCTCTATAGGATGGAATTGGCCAAGACCTCCTATCGCTGTCTTACCTGGTCATTGGCCAGGGGATGCCCCAGGAGAGAGAATCTCAACTTAAAAGCTGATGCAGGTATCCAGAATATATAAAGAACCCTTCCAATTCAACAAGAAAAAGACAACGCAATTTAAAAATGGGCAAAGAGGGGAATTCCCTGGCAGTTCCATGGTTAGGACACAGCGCTTTCATTGCCCTGGCCCCGATTCAAATCCTGGTCGGGGAACTAAGATCCCGTAAGCTTCAAGGCCGCCCCCCCGGGGGTGGGGGCGGGCGTGCTACCCACCACCGGCCAAAAAAAAACTAAAAAAGAAAAATGGGCAAAGAATTTGAAAAGACATTTTTCCAAAGATATACGAATGGCTAAGGAACAAATGAAAAGGTGTTCAACATCATTGATAAATGGAATATTTATACATGGAGTATTTCCTGCCATATCAGTAAACAAAGGATGTCACAGTCATCAACGTTTGCAGCCCTCCAATGTGAGCCGGTGAGCTGGGAGGAAACTCAGGTCTGAAAAGAATACCTGCCATCTAGCGGCCATCAGACTGCAGCCACTCCCTGCGGTGAGCCCTGAGGAAACTCAGGAGGTGAAAATACAGGATGAGAAAATAGAGGATGCTGGCCCCAGATAGCTGAGGTGCATAACAGAGGAATGATTTCAGTAAGCCCAGACTCCTGCATCTTTCCATACATAGAAAAGCGCTAAATTCCTTACCTTGAGATATCTGGTTTTCTTCAATTAACAATCTTTTGAGGTTCCCGACTACCTGCCCTTTGTTGCAAAACTCCTCTATATCCTGGTCCCTCCCCTCGCCTCCTCGGAGCATTTTCTCAGAGTTATCCGAAATGCTGTCTCCCGGGCTAAAGTCCTCATTTTGCCCCAAATAAAACTTAACTCGCAACTCGCACGTTGTGCATTTTTTTAGGTCAACATCATTAATCATTAGGGAAATGCAAATCAAAACCACAATGAGATACCACTGTCCACCCTCTAGGATGGCTATGATCAAAATGACAGATAATAAGTGCTGGTGAGGATGCGGAAAAATTGGAAACCTTATACATTGCTGGTGGAAATGTGAAAGGGCGTAGCCACTGTGGAAGACAGTTTGGTGGTTCCTCAGTAAGTTAAACATAAAATTACCATATGACCCCGAAATTCCATTCCTAAGTTAATATACCCAAAAGAATTGAAAACAGGTGTTCAAACAAAAACTTACACACAAATATTCACAGCAGCACTAATCACAATGGCCAATAGAGGAACCTTGTATATACACTGAGCAAAAGAAACCAGATACAAAAGGCCGTATCTTCCATGTATTTGAAATATCCAGAGTAGGCAAATCCATAGAGACGGAAAGTAGATGGAAAGTTGCCAGGAGCTGGGGGAGGGAGCAAAAGGGAACTGACTGCCTGATGCATTTGGGGTTTCCTTTGGGGGCGATGAAATGTTCTGGACCTAGATAAAGGTGATGGCTGCACAATATTGTGAATGGACTAAATACCACTGATGGTAAATTTTACATTATGTTTATTTTACTACAATTGGCGGGGGGGGGGGGGGAAGCTGAGGCAGATTCTGAAGAAGCTAGAAGCTGGAAGCTGCCAGACAAGCACACTTCTCAGAGCTGGGCAACCAGCCCTTCCCTGAAAGGGGATGTGAGCTGTGCACCTCTGTGCCTGCCTCACCAGGCTTGTAATGGAAATGTTTTCAGTAGACGAGGTGATCACTGCTCTCCCTCTTCACTCTTACCCCTCGGACCTTCACCAGGCTGAGGAGCTGTCTTTTCCTCTGCACTGCCTCAGGGAAGGGATGACTCAGGACCTGAGTCCAATCTTTACCTTTGAGTTTGGAAAAGAGAGGTCCTCTGGGCATAAATACAAAAGGTTTTGGAAGAATGTGGTCAAATTCACATTCCAAGTCCCAGGGGTTTACTGTTGGGTTAGATCTTAAGGAATCCTTGCTTGGGGTGGAAAAAAGGTAAGGGAGAGTGGTTAAAATTATTTGCTGAAAGAATGGTATCTCTCAACTTTATTTGAAATAGCAATTCAATGCAGCCTCTACTTGAATCTTGCAGGGGCAGGGAACCTGGTTTTTGAGGGCAAAGGGAGTGAGGGAGAGCTGCCAGATAGATTTGGAAGTTCTAGAGGGGAAGGAGCCTGATTGTTACCTCTGAAGTCTTGAGCTGTCTCTGTGCAGCTGGCCTGGCACAGGAGTGAAACGCAGTAGGTAGACAGAGAAGATCCCAAAGCACCTCCCAGAGCTCCCTGCAGCCCCAGGGAGGTGCAGAAGAGGAGCCAAAATGCACCCCACCCCCACATGCCCTGTGAAGGGGGCAGTTTTAGGTGAACTAGAGCCAAGCTCAAGAAGCCCAGCAGTAAGGGACAACATGGCACACCCAGCTGGAATCACATCCCGGGACGAATCAGGTACAGGCACATCTGGGCCGATGCCAGCTGGGATGGAAGTCAGCCCTGACCTCGCTCCCTCCCCACTGCATACGCCCCGGAGAAGGGAGGAGGGGGAACTGAGCTCACTCCTGGTGAGTGACCCAGAGTGGCAGAGAACTGCCAGAATTGAGATTAAGTCTCCACGCCCTGATGGAATTTCTCAAAAGAAAGATCAGATTGACTCACAGAAAAACAAAGTTCTATTTCTTCTGTGATGTGTGGCTTCAGATGTGGCGCCTGCCACAAAGGCAGTAAAGATTTTTCAAACTGGGGCTCTGGTCCGCATTCACAGCCCCATTTTCTACTCTGCACGGGAAATTCCAGCAGCACAGACCACCCGGCAGCTGGAAGCGCACCACATGCTCTTGTGCTTTCTCAGCAGACCTGTGACAAGTGTTTAAATGGCCATATGCCTTCCATTAAGAGGTGAGGGTCTCTGTCCTTTCCTATTGAAACTGAGCTAGCTCACCTTGGTGCCTCTTTTGTAACCCATAGGATGTGGTGGAAGTGACACGCTGTGACTTCCAAAGCTAGGTCAGAAAACTCCATGCAGCTTCTGCCTGGTTCTCTGGAAACACTCGCTTTTGGAGCCCTGGGCCACCAGGTTGGAAACCTGACCATCCTGAGGCCGGCCACCATGTCGTAAGGAAGACCCTGCCATACAGAGAGGCCACCGTCAGGTATCCTGCTGACAACCCCAACTAAGGTCACATCCAGTAGGCACTATCAACTGCCACCCCTGTGAGTGAAGATGCTTCCAGATAATTCCAGCCCCCAGCTGTGGGGTCACCTGCAGCCTTGAAGTCTTTCTATTGGGGAACCTGGATACCGTTGTCTCCATTGTACTCCTGTTGAATTGCTGAAGCAGAGGGTCTGTGAGCATAATAAAATGATTCTTTTTGGCTACTAAATTTTAGGGCAGCTTATTATGCAGTAGTAGGAACTAGAACATACCATTTTTCTCCATTTTGAGGGGTCAAAGTCCTATTCTTCCTTAAAAAGGCAACAAAAGCAACCCCACCTCACCCCACCCCCTGTGCACCACCAGTTAGTTCCAGGGTCAGAATTGATCCTGTGGTCAGCCTGCTGGGATGCTTAGTGGCACACGGCTGCCCCTCCCTTCCCTGAGCTGCCGCACTTAGTGGAGAGCACTTCACGTTGCAGGATCTCACAGATGATTTGTTGAAAGAATCTTATAGGGAATTTCCTGGCGGTCCAGTAGTTAGGACTCGGTGCTTTCACACAAACGGCGCAGCGCGGTCAAAAAAAAAAAAAAAGAATCTTACTTGAAATAACAATTCAATGCAGCCTCTCCTGGAAATTTGCAGGAATGGGAACCTGATTTTGGAGGGCAAACTAGGCTTACTTCTGAATGAACAGCCTGCTTTGAAAGGCTCCAGAGTAACCTAATTGTGTATTCCGTTTAAAATTAATTTACAGTGTGAGATAAATTACAGTATTGTATTTAATTTCCCTTAACCTGCATTTTTCGTTGTTGTTGCATGCCTTGCCTTTTGAGATGACACAGGGCTGGTGCCAGGAGCTGGGGTGAGTGAGAAAGTCCGGGTGGAGCCTTGAGTGGTTTCCTAAAGGCACTTAGGAGTGTGGTTCCTGCCAGAGAACATTCCTACTCCCTCTGCATGAAGGCTCGGTTGGGCTTCTCCCAGAGGCAGGAAAACACTTGTGAGTCACTTAGGAGCTAGATTCCATTAATGACTATCAAAAGTAAATTTTAGTAGGAGCTGTTATGGTGATTATGATAAGGGTAAACTGATAATTGCGTTAATGCTAACGGATCAATCTGCAAAGAGCCGGCAGAGACGGTTGTGAAAGAGCCATATCGAGGGCGCAGAAGGTGAACCTCTGTGTACACAGCAGAGTCATCAGGAAATGGACACAACGTCAACAAGGGAAGGGCTGCAAGCTTGGCTTTCTACCTGGTGGGGGGAGGAGGGGCGGTGATGTTCCCAACTGATAGCGTTCAGCCTGCAGCCAGAGTTGACAAGCACTTTTAGAGGCGGTACTGGCCCTGCAGCTTGAAAATTCCGTCAGCCTCTCAGATTTCCCGCGTGATCTTCCTCGAAGGGGAACTGGGGGAAAGCGGTGTTCTCCTCTCTACCTCCCCCACAGGGCTGACTCAGCAGCACGAAACAAAATCGCAGAAAGAATAAATGTGATTGGGACTTACCTGGTGGCGCAGTGGTTAGGAATCCTCCTGCCAATGCAGGGGACACGGGTTAGAGCCCTGGTCCGGGAAGATCCCACATGCCGCGGAGCAACTAAGCTCGTGTGCCACAACTGCTGAGCCTTCGCTCTAGAGCCCGCGAGCCACAACTACTGAACCCACGTGCCACAACTGCTGAGGGTCGCATGCCTAGAGCCCGTGCCCCACAACAAGAGAAGTCACCGCAATGAGAAGCCCGCGCACCACAACTGGGGAAAGCCCGCGCGCAGCAACGAGGACCAAACACAGCCATAAATTAATTAATTAATTTTAAAAAAAAGAATAAATGTGATTATTCAAGGTTTAAAAAAAAAAATCCGGAATCTTAGCTCTACTGTTTGTCCTGAACCCACTTTCTTGTAGCTTCTTATTTCTTAGTTACAATACAGAAAATCTTTGCATTGCAAAAATGGGGTCCTCCATATATGAAAACACTGCTTGCTTTAAATATCCATCGACAGATGACTGGATAAAGAAGATGTGGTACATATATATAACGGAATATTACTCAGCCATAAAAAGAAATGAAATTGGGTCATTTGTAGAGATGTGGATGGACCTAGACAGAGTCTGTTGTACACAGTGAAGTAAGTCAGAAAGAGAAAAATAAATATCGTATATTAATGCATATATGTAGAATCTAGAAAAATGGTACAGATGAACATATTTGCAGGGCAGGAATAGAAATGCAGATGTAGAGACGTGTGGACACAGAGGGGGAAGGGGAGGGTGGGATGAATTGGGAGATTAGGATTGACATAAATACACTACCATGTGTAAAATAGATAGCTAGTGGGAACCTGCTGTATAGCACAGGGAGCTCAGCTTGGTGCTCTGTGATGACCTAGATGGGTGGATGGGTGGGGAAGGAGGTCCAAGAGGGAGGAGATATATGTATACATATAGCTGATTCACTCCACTGTACTGCAGAACTAACACAACATTGTAAAGCTATTATACTCCAATTAAAAAAAATAATAACTGACACTCCACAGAATCAGTTTGGATGTACCCATCTCTCCCCTTTGCTTATCCCCCACTCCTGGTGGCTTTAGTTCTTCCATCTTCTTTAGACTCCTACTTCTCTCTACCTTTCCCTATCAAAAAAAAAAAAAAAAAAAGATCAGAGATCTTCACTTTAAATGAAACCCACTTAATATAGTAACTCTTCTGGGCATCTGCAACTAAGACTTTCTGCAAAATGAGTAGCTCTACTTCCTGTGAAACTAATGCTGCTTCCACGGCAGGCAGATGGCAGAGTGATGAGGATGCGGGAATGAGGAAGAGAGGCAGGAGGCCTTCCGTGTTCTAAACTGTAAATGTCTAAGACTGGCCCCAGAGGTAAACCAGACAACCACTCCGCCAACCTGTTCAGCCAACATTTGTCCCTCACCAACCAGGAAACAGTGTTGTTCACTCTCACCTACATGATTTCACGTGTGCCTGACAAGAATCGAATGGTGGGTACTCTTATTATCCCCATTTTACAGATGTGGAAATTGAGAGTTGTGGAACACAGAGAGTTCAGTGAAAACAAATGTACAGCTAATAAATGGAGGCGCAGGGGCATGAACGTAGGCAGTCTGACCCCACACCTGCTCCTCTGACCACTGCGCTGGGCAACATCTATTAGATTTTCCTTTCCTTTTCCTTCTCCCCAATCTTGATAGGTATCCCCCTCCCACCTCTCCACTCCCAACATCCAAAACTTCAAAGATCCAGAACCCATTCTCACACCTACCTTCTCTCCTGCACATCGTCATGGTAGCCTGGCTCTTTCCTCCATGCCCCAACCCCACATCCCACTGCCAACTGATCCAGCCATTGCCCCGGGATTGGTAATATCTGCTCTACACTGTCTACCACCTGTTGGCCCCCATGGGGGTGAAAGGGAAACGTGGAGCCTCAGGTCGGGGCACCAGCCCAGGAGAGGAGCAGCTGGGACACACGTACTTAGCTCTGGAGCCTGAGGAAAGTAACCGATGCAAAGAAATCAGTCTGAGGTGAGAATGACCTTGATCTTTTATTGCATTGACTTGTGTGGGTATGGTGATAGGAATCATTCAAAGGATTAATAATTCATGGCGTTATCAGGAAACCATTGACATTCAAAAATTATCTAATAGCATTCTCAAGATCTGTGCATTTCACTGCATATAAATTTTACCTCAAAAAAAATCTGTGGGCTTCCCTGGTGGCGCAGTGGTTGAGAGTCCGCCTGCCGATGCAGAGGACGCGGGTTCGTGCCCCAGTCCGGGAATATCCCACATGCCGCGGAGTGGCTGGGCCCGTGAGCCGTGACCGCTGAGCCTGCGCGTCCGGAGCCTGTGTTCCGCAACGGGAGAGGCCACAGCGGTGAGAGGCCCGCGTACCGCAAAAAAAAAAAAAAAAAAAAAAATCTGTAACCAAACCTTGAACTCTAATTAATGATATGCATGGGATTGTCCCAATGTCTGCAACTTTGAAATGCATTAAAAATCAGGTGGGGGGGACTTCCCTGGTGGAACAGTGGTTAAAAATCCACCTGTCAATGCAGGGGACACGGGTTCGAGTCCCGGTCCAGGAAGATCCCACATGCCGTGGGATCTAAGCAACGAAGCCCGTGTGCCACAACTACTGAGCCTGTGCTCTACAGCCCGCAAGCCACAACTACTGAGCCCGTGTGCCACAACTACTGAAGGCTGCGTGCCTAGAGCCTGTGCTCTGCAACAAGAGAAGCCACTGCAATAAGAAGCCCACGCACCGCAACGAAAAGTACCCTCACTCGTCGCAATTAGAGAAAGCACGCACGCAGCAACAAAGACCCAACGCAGACATTAATTAATTAATTAATTTTAAAAAATCAGATAGGGAATTCCTGGCGGTCCAGTGGTTAGGACTCTGAGCTTCCATTGCCGTGGGCCTGCGTTCAATCCCTGGTCAGGGAACTAAGATCCCACAAGCTGTGTGGTGCAGGCAAAAACACACAAAACAAAACAAAACAAAACAAATCAGATAAATTGATGATGGCTAACTGGATATGTATGTGCTAAAGCAGTTTTAACAAAATGTTGTCAGTTACAGAATCTAATCCGTGGGTATATGGGTGTTCTCTGTAAAACTCTTTCAACTTTTCTGTATGTTTCAAAATTTTCATGATGAGATATCCAGACAAAAACATTGACATAAATATGATTATAGATAACTAACAAATTGAGAAGAAAAAAAACACGAAAAATATGTTTTAACTATAGAAAAGTATGGCCTTTTTTGAGTCCTGACTACTTCTGTATGTTTTAACTGGTTCTGAATCAGTAAGCATACATCAAACAAACCTGCTGGACTATTTGATTATAATATTATACTCTTGGCTTCAGGTAGCGTGATACCTGTTCAGGCAGACAGTCTGATTGTCACCTTTAAAAAATGTATCAGGACAGGACTTCCTTGGTGATTCAGTGGTTAGGACTTGAGCTTCCACTGCACGGGGCCCGGGTTCAATCCTTGGTCAGGGAACTAAGATCCTACAAGCTGCGTGGTGTGGCAAAAAAAAAAAAAAATTGTATCAGGACAGCTCAGAGACATTAAAGGAAGACAATAAAGAAAGGCATTCCTGAGGGACTTCCCTGGTGGTCCAGTGGGTAAGACTCCACACCCCCAATGTAGGAGGCCCAGGTTCAATCCCTGGTCAGGGAACTAGATCCCACATGCTGCAACTAAAAGATCCCGCATGCCACAACTAAGACTCGGCACAGCCAAAACAAATAAAATAAAAAACAAACAAACGAAAAGTGCTATAAAAAATAAAGAAATAAAAATTAACTAACTAACTAATGTAACTCAGTGCAGCCACAGTGGAAAATAGTTTCGAGGTTCCTTTAAAACCTAAAAATAGAACTACCATATGATCCAGCAATTCCATTCCTGGGTATATATCTGAAGAAAATGAAAATGCTGATTTGGAAAGACACATGCACCCCAATGTTCATAGTGGCATTATTTACAATAGCCAAGATATGAAAGCAACCTGAGTGTGTGTGTGTTTGTGTGTGTGTGTGTGTACGTATACACGCACAATAGAATATTACTCAGCCTTAAAAATGAATGAAATTTTGCCATTTGCAACAACACAGATGGACCTGGAGGGCATTCTGTTTAGTGAAATAAGTCAGAGAAAGACAAATAGTATATGTTATCATTTATATGTGGAATCTAAGAAATACAACAAACTAGTGAATATAACAAAACAGAAGCAGACTCACAGATACAGAGAACAAACCAGTAGTTATCAGTGAAGAGAGGGAAGGCGGGAGGGACAAAATAGAGGTAGGGGATTAGGATGGATTAGGAAGTAAAAACTGCTACGTGTACAATAAATAAGCTACAAGTCTGTATTGTACAGCACGGGGAATAGAGCCAATATTTTATAATAACTTTAAATGGAGTATAATCTTTAAAAATTGTGAATCACTATATTGTACACCTGAAACTAATATATGATAAATCAATTACTATGCCTCGATTAAAAAAATCAAAAAAATAAAATAAAACAGTTAACTAAATAGCTGCTGGCTATATTCTCCTACAGGCGAGGTCTGGCCTCCTCTGCACTTCAATCCTCCCACCTCCCACATGTATGGAGGTTAATTCAATGTGCTTCCAACAAGCTCATCATCTTTCTCTCTCCCTATCCATCAGATACCCAGGCTGGACACCATCACTCTCAATTCCTCCCTCTTTCTTATCCTGCACAGACACTCAGCTACCAAAAATAATATTGGTTTTACCATTTATCTTTATCCTAAATCTACCCCGTGCTCCCCACTTCTGCCCTCGCCAAGGGCACTATTCCCCCAGAGTTACGGTCTCCAATCCACTCTGTCTCCAATCGTTCTCTTCAGGTGCAGCCAGAATTAATGTTCAAGAAGGCAAATTTGACCATGTCTCTCTCCAGCTTAAAGAACACTTCATTGGTTTCCCCTGCCCTGGGGACAAAGCCCAGACTCTTTGGCATAGAGTACACAGCCCTCCTTGATCTGACCCTGCTGCCTCTTCCCTCTCCTCGGAACCTTCTCCAGCCCCCTCTCTGTCCATCAGACACACAGGCGCTTCTTGGTTCCTCACAGGAGCCTCACTCAGGCTGTCCCCCAGGCCCCGCACATCACTCTTCTCCCCTCTGCATCTCACCTACCCTGTGCATCCTTCAGGCACCTCCTCCAGAGCCCATTGTGGAGGCCAACGCTGAGAAGGTCCTCCTGCTCTGTCCCCGAGAACCCCAGACGCCCTGTCAGAACAGTCACCACATCTGATTATATTTGTTTTTTGGTTTTGTCTTGTTTTGTTTTGTTTTTTGGCCGTGCCACGCGGCTGCTGGGATCTTAGTTCCCCGACCAGGGATCGAACCTGGGCCCTGGGCAGTGAAAACACGGAGTCCTAACCGCTGGACCACCACAGAAGTCCCAAGCATTTGGTTTTTTAAAAGTAAATTTATTTATTTTTTATTTATTTATTTTTGGCTGTGTTGGGTCTTCGCTGCTGCGTGCAGCCTTTCTCTAGCTGCGGCGAGCGGGGTCTACTCTTCGTTGCAGTGCGCGGGCTTCTCATTGTGGTGGCTTCTCATCGTGGAGCACGGGCTCTAGGCACGCAGGCATTACTAGTTGCAGTGCGCGGGCTCAGTAGTTGTGGCTCACGGGCTCTAGAGCACAGGCGCAGTAGTTGTGGCGCATGGGCTTAGTTGCTCCATGGCATGTGGGATCTTCCCAGACCAGGGTTTGAACCCGTGTCCCCTGCATTGGCAGGCAGATTCTCGACCACTGCGCCACTAGGGAAGCCCCCACAAGGATTTGTTTAATATCTGTTTTCCAGACAAATTGCAGGACTGTGGGTGCAAGAATGGTGTCTGCCCTTGCACCACTCTATTTTGAGGAGCGTGGCCTGGCACAGAGTAGGAGTGCGATAAATATTTGTTACGTAAGTGAAATCATAAATGAGTGATGGGATGAAGAAATGCTTTTTAAATGATCCGTGGTAAAATTAAAGTTACTTATCTATCACTAGCTTAGGTGAAGTCCTTTCGGGGAGGGCGGGGGAACCTGAGGTCCTTACAACCTAAAACCCTTTAACGAATGCATTCTCCATTCAATTGTCAAGTTTCTCCTCCAGGCCAACGGGAGGGGGCAGTTTCTATACAAGCTGCTGGATTTAGCAACTTGGAGAGCAACTTAGCCAACTTAGGGAGAGGGAGATGGCTACTTTGGGGCAGGAGAATCAATGGTCTGTGTGTGCCCACTATATGCCAGGCTGGGCGTCGATTTGGAGAACAGAGCTGGGGGAGGAAAAGGGGGCGAGAGCAGGAGCGACACTGGAGGAAATGTATCATCTAAGGGAAACCAGGGCAGAAACCTGGGGTGCTCCCAACACCCCGAATCAGAAACATGGAGGGAGGCAATGCTGGCCGCACTGGGAGGTGTGATTCTTGACCCAGCCTGACACGAACCTGCTGTGTGGCCTTCGTCAGACCAACTTAGTCTCCCTGGGTCTCAGGTTCCCCATTTGCAAACAAACTGAAGGGTTTCACGCAGACGACCCTTACTAATAGTTCAGAACTTTTGTTAAATGCTGCTTTTCAGTGGGAGCTGTGAAGGAGGAAAGGTTTCCACACAGTAGGAAGCCCCTTCGCGGGCGGAGACTGCAGGTGGCAGAGGGGGAAAGCTTCGGAGCCGCGAAGGAGAGCACAGCAACAGGGGTGCGGACGGCAAAGCGGAGGGATTCCCGCACAGATGATCGGTGCCGACCGGCACTCACCAGCCCTAGAGGCTTGTCTGCTCACCCACCGGGGCGGGTGGGGCAGGGAGCTGAGGCTCGGGCTTCGGTCGGAGCGCAAGGAGAGGACTGGGGTTGGCGGCGTGAACACAGCCTGCAGGGGGCGAGGGCACCACGGCTAGCCGGGAGGGAGTCCGGGGAAAAGTCTGGACCTGCCGAAGAAGCAAAAGACTTTTTCTTCCCTCTTTGCTTCCTGGTGCGCGAAGAGAGAGGATTAAGAGCGCTGCTTTAAGGAGTTCCAGAGACGGGCGCGAGTCGCGGCTAAAAGTGTGGACCCCAGAGATGGGCATGAGACGCTAAGGCTGCTGCTGCCGCCACCAAGAAGCCTGTGTGCGAGCACAAGTCACTATCCACACGCCCCTTCCGGGGAGCCTGTGCAGCCCGCCACTGCCAGGGTCCCGGGATCCAGAGACAACTTCCCTGGGAGAACACACGGCGCCCCTCAGGCTGGTGCAACGTCACGCCGGCCTCTGCCTCCGCAGGCTCGCCCCGCACTCCGTACCCCTCCCTCCCCACGGCCTGAGTGAGCCAGATCCCCCTAATCAGCTGCTACTTTAACCCTGTCCTTCCTGTTTGAACGCCCTCCGGGGACCTACATGCAGAGGCGGGGCCAAATCCAAAGCTGAGCCCCGGGAGCAGTGAGAACAAAGAAGAGAAAGGGAAATCTCTCCCAGCAGCCTCAGAAGCAGCGGATTAAAGCTCCACAATCAACTTGATGTACCCTGCATCCGTGGAATGCATGAATAGACAACGAATCATCCAAAATTGAGGAGGTGGACTTTGAGAGCAACATTTATGATTTTTTTCCCCATTCCTCTTTTTGTGAGTGTGTATGTATATGCTTCTGTGTGAGATTTTGTCTGTGTAGCTTTGCTCCCACCATTTGTCCTAGGGTTCTATCCGTCCGTTTTTTTTTCTTTCTTTCTTTCTTTAAAAAATTTTTTTTCTTAATAATTATTTTTTATTTTAATAACTTTATTTTATATTATCTTACTTTGTTTTATTTTATCTTCTTTCTTTCTGTGCTTCCTTCCTCCCTCCCTCCCTTTCTTTCTCTTTTTCTTTCTTTCTTTCTTCCTTTCTTCCTTCCTTTCTTCCTTTCTTTCTTTCTTTTCTACTTTTTCTCCCTTTTATTCTGAACCGTGTGGATGAAAGGCTCTTGGTGCTGTAGCCAGGAGTCAGTGCTGTGTCTCTGAGGTGGGAGAGCCAACTTCAGGACACTGGTCCACAAGCGACCTCCCAGCTCCACATAATATCAAACGGTGAAAATCTCCCAGAGATCTCCATCTCAACACCAGCACCCAGCTTCACTCAACGACCAGCAAGCTACAGTGCTGGACACCCTATGTCAAATAACTATCAAGACAGGAACACAGACCCACCCATTAGCAGAGATGCTGCCTAAAATCATAATAAGTCCACAGACACCCCAAAACACACCACCAGATGTGGACCTGCCCACCAGAAAGACAAGATCCAGCCTCATCCACCAGAACACAGGCACTAGTCCCCTCCACCAGGAAGCCTACACAATCCACTGAACCAACTTTAGCCACTGGGGACAGACACCAAAAACAAGGGGAACTACGAACCTGCAGCCTACAAAAAGGAGACCCCAAACACAGTAACATAAGCAAAATGAGAAGACAGAAAAACACACAGCAGATGAAGGAGCAAGATAAAAACCCACCAGACCTAAGAAATGAAGAGGAAATAGGCAGTCTACCTGAAAAGAATTCAGAATAATGATAGTAAGGATGATCCAAAATCTTGGAAATAGAATGGAGAAAATGCAAGAAACATTTAACAAGGACCTGGAAGAACTAAAGATGAAACAAGCAATGATGAACAACACAATAAACGAAATTAAAAATACCCTAGATGGGATCAACAGCAGAATAACTGAGGCAGAAGAACGGATAAGTGACCTGGAAGATAAAATAGTGGAAATAACTACTGCAGAGCAGAATAAAGAAAAAAGAATGAAAAGAACTGAGGACAGTCTCAGAGACCTCTGGGACAACATTAAACACACCAACATTCGAATTATAGGGGTTCCAGAAGAAGAAGAGAAAAAGAAATGGACTGAGAAAATATTTGAAGAGATTATAGTTGAAAACTCCCCTAATATGGGAAAGGAAATAGTTAATCAAGTCCAGGAAGCACAGGGAGTCCCATACAGGATAAATCCAAGGAGAAATACGCCAAGACACATATTAATCAAACTGTCAAAAATTAAATACAAAGAAAACATATTAAGAGCAGCAAGGGAAAAACAACAAATAACACACAAGGGAATCCCCATAAGGTTAACAGCTGATCTTTCAGCAGAAACTCTGCAAGCCAGAAGGAACTGGCAGGACATATTTAAACTGATGAAGGAGAAAAACCTGCAACCAAGATTACTGTACCCAGCAAGGATCTCATTCAGATTTGATAGAGAAATTAAAACCTTTACAGACAAGCAAAAGCTGAGAGAGTTCAGCACCACCAAACCAGCTTTACAACAAATGCTAAAGAAACTGCTATAGGCAAGAAACACAAGAGAAGGAAAAGAACTACAATAACGAACCCAAAACAATTAAGAAAATGGGAATAGGAACATACATATCGATAATTACCTTAACTGTAAATGGACTAAATGCTCCCACCAAAAGACACAGATTGGCTGAATGGATACAAAAACAAGACCCATATATATGCTATCTACAAGAAACCCACTTGAGACCTAGAGACACATACAGACTGAAAGTAAGGGGATGGAAAAAGATAGTCCATGCAAATAGAAACCAAAAGAAAGCTGGAGTAGCAATTCTCATATCAGACAAAACAGACTTTAAAATAAGGACTATTACAAGAGACAAAGAAGGACACTACATAATGATCAAGGGATCGATCCAAGAAGAGGATATAACAATTGTAAATATTTATGCACCCAACATAGGAGCACCTCAATACATAAGGCAAATACTAACAGCCATAAAAGGGGATATCGACAGTGACACATTCATAGTAGGGGACTTTAACACCCCACTATCACCAATGGACGGATCATCCAAAATGAAAATAAGGAAACACAAGTTTTAAATGATACATTAAACAAGATGAACTTAATTGATATTTATAGGACATTCCACCCAAGAACAACAGAATACACATTTTTCTCAAGTGCCCATGGAACATTCTCCAGGATAGATCATATCTTGGGTCACAAATAAAGCCTTGGTAAATTTAAGAAAATTGAAATTGTATCAAGTATCTTTTCCGACCACAGTACTATGAGACCAGATATCAATTACAGGAAAAGATCTGTAAAAAATACAAACACATGGAAGCTAAACAATACACTACTTAATAACGAAGTGATCACTGAAGAAATCAAAGAGGAAATAAAAAAAATACCTAGAAACAAATGACAATGGAGACACGACGACCCAAAATCTATGGATGCAGCAAAAGCAATTCTAAGAGGGAAGTTTATAGCAATACAATCCTACCTTAAGAAACAGGAAACATCTTGAATAAACAACCTAACCTTGCACCTAAAGCAATTAGAGAAAGAAGAACAAAAAAACCCCGAAGTTAGCAAAGGAAAGAAATCATAAAAATCAGATCAGAAATAAATGAAAAAGAAATGAAGGAAATGATAGCAAAAATCAATAAAACTAAAAGCTGGTTCTTTGAGAAGATAAACAAAATTGATAAACCATTAGCCAGACTCATCAAGAAAAAAAGAGAGAAGACTCAAATCAATAGAATTAGAAATGAAAAAGGAGAAGTAACAACTGACACTGCAGAAATACAAAAGATCATGAGAGATTACTACAAGCAACGCTATGCCAATAAAATGGACAACCTGGAAGAAATGCACAAATTCTTAGAAATGCACAACCTGCCAAGACTGAATCAGGAAGAAATAGAAAATATGAACAGACAAATCACGAGCACTGAAATTGAAACTGTGATTAAAAATCTTCCAACAAACAAAAGCCCAGGACCAGATGGCTTCACAGGCGAATTCTATCAAACATTTAGAGAAGAGCTAACACCTATCCTTCTCAAACTCTTCCAAAATATAGCAGAGGGAGGAACACTCCCAAACTCATTCTACAAGTCCACCATCACCCTGATACCAAAACCAGACAAGGATGTCACAAAGAAAGAAAACTACAGACCAATATCACTGATGAACATAGATGCAAAAATCCTCAACAAAATACTAGCAAACAGAATCCAACAACACATTAAAAGGATCATACACCATGATCAAGTGGGGTTTATTCCAGGAATGCAAGGATTCTTCAATATACGCAAATCAATCAACGTGATACACCATATTAACAAATTGAAGGAGAAAAACCATATGATCATCTCAATAGATGTACAGAAAGCTTTTGACAAAATTCAACACCCATTTTGATAAAAACCTTCCAGAAAGTAGGCATAGAGGGAACTTTCCTCAACATAATAAAGGCCATATATGACAAACCCACAGCCAACATCGTCCTCAATGGTGCAAAACTGAAAGCATTTCCACTAAGATCAGGAACAAAACAAGGTTGCCCACTCTCACCACTCTTACTCAACATAGTTTTGGAAGTTTTAGCCACAGCAATCGGAGAAGAAAAGGAAATAAAGGGAATCCAAATCGGAAAAGAAGAAGTAAAGCTGTCACTGTTTGCAGATGACATGATACTATACATAGAGGATCCTAAAGATGCTACCAGAAAGCTACTAGAGCTAATCAATGAATTTGGTAAAGTAGCAGGATACAAAATTAATGCACAGAAATCTCTGGCATTCCTATACACTAATGATGAAAAATCTGAAAGTGAAATCAAGAAAACACTCCCATTTACCAATGCAACAAAAAGAATAAAATATCTAGGAATAAACCTACCTAAGGAGACAAAAGACCTGTATGCAGAAAATTATAAGCCACTGATGAAAGAAATTATAGATGATACAAATAGATGGAGAGATATACCATGTTCTTGGATTGGAAGAATCAACATTATGAAAATGACTCTACTACCCAAAGCAATCTACAGATTCAATGCAATCCCTATCAAACTACCACTGGCGTTTTTCACAGAACTAGAAAAATTTATTCACCATTTGTATGGAAACACAAAAGACCCCGAATAGCCAAAGCAATCTTGAGAACGAAAAACAGAGTTGGAGGAATCAGGCTCCCTGACTTCAGATTATACTACAAAGCTACAGTAATCAAGACAGTATGGTACTGGCACAAAAACAGAAAGATAGATCAATGGAACAGGATGGAAAGCCCAAAGATAAACCCATGCACATATGGTCACCTTATGTTTGATAAAGGAGGCAGGAATGTACAGTGGAGAAAGGACAGCCTCTTCAATAAGTGGTGCTGGGAAAACTGGACAGGTGCATGTAAAAGTATGAGATTAGATCACTCCCTAACACCATACACAAAAATAAGCTCAAAATTGACTAAAGACCTAAATGTAAGGCCAGAAACTATCAAACTCTTAGAGGAAAACATAGACAGAACACTCTATGACATAAATCACAGCAAGATCCTTTTTGACCCACCTCCTAGAGAAATGGAAATAAAAGCAAAAATAAACAAATGGGACCTAATGAAACTTCAAAGCTTTTGCACAGCAAAGGAATCCATAAACAAGACCAAAAGACAACCCTCAGAATGGGAGAAAATATTTGCAAATGAAGCAACTGACAAAGGATTAATCTCCAAAATTTATAAGCAGCTCATGCAGCTCAATAACAAAAAAACAAACAACCCAATCCAAAAATGGGCAGAAGACCTAAATAGACATTTCTCCAAAGAAGATATACAGACTGCCAACAAACACATGAAAGAATGCTCAACATCATTAATCATTAGAGAAATGCAAATCAAAACTACAATGAGATATCTCACACCCGTCAGAATGGCCATCATCAAAAAATCTAGAAACAATAAATGTTGGAGAGGGTGTGGAGAAAAGGGAACACTCTTGCACTGCTGGTGGGAATGTGAATTGGTATAGCCACTATGGAGTACAGTATGGAGGTTCCTTAAAAACCTACAAATAGAACTACCATATGACCCAGCAATCCCACTACTGGGCATATACCCTGAGAAAACCGTAATTCAAAAGAGTCATGTACCAAAATGTTCATTGCAGCTCTATTTACAATAGCCTGGAGATGGAAACAACCTAAGTGTCCATCATCAGATGAATGGATAAAGAAGATGTGGCGAGGCTTCCCTGGTGGCGCAGTGGTTGAGAGTCCGCCTGCCAATGCAGGGGACGTGGGTTCGTGCCCTGGTCCGGGAATATCCCACATGCCGTGGAGCGGCTGGGCCTATGAGCCATGGCCGCTGAGCCTGTGCGTCCGGAGCCTGTGCTGCGCTACGGGAGAAGCCACAACAGTGAGAGGCCCGCGTACCGCAAAAAAAAAGAAGAAGATGTGGCACATATATACAATGGAATATTAGTCAGCCATAAAAAGAAACGAAATTGAGCTATCTGTAATGAGGTGGATAGACCTAGAGTCTGTCATACAGAGTGAAGTAAGTCAGGAAGAGAAAAACAAATACCGTATACTAACACATATATATGGAATTTAAGGGGAAAAAAACGTCATGAAGAACTTAGGGGTAAGATAGGAATAAAGACACAGACCTACTAGAGAATGGACTTGAGGATATGGGGAGGTGGAAGGGTAAGCTGTGACAAAGCGAGAGAGTGGCATGGACATATATACACTACCAAACGTAAAATAGATAGCTAGTGGGAAGCAGCCGCATAGCACAGGGAGATTAGCTCGGTGCTTTGTGACCACCTAGAGGGGTGAAATAGGGAGGGTGGGAGGGAGGGAGATGCAAGAGGGAAGAGATATGGGAACATATGTATATGTATAAGTGATTCACTTTGTTATAAAGCAGAAACTAACACACCATTGTAAAGCAATTATACTCCAATAAAGATGTAAAAAAAAATGCTGCTTTTCAGTGACACTTTTCTCAAAAGACAAAAATGAAAGAAGAACTTGGACGAATTAAACCCTTTAATGTTAAGGGTCTTGGCTAGGCATGTTAACAGTGCTCACTGTGGCTAAGTACTACTTTCTCACAAGGCTCTCTAAGCTAATCTCTGTTTTTATCTGGTTCTAATTGTCCTTTAGGATTCCAGTTGTTTTCAATCACAATAGCTGGTGTTTGAATGATACAGATTGTCCTTAGGATTTAGAAAGTCCTTTCAGGTTGGGCCAGACAAAAACTCTTGAACGCAGATATGGAAACTTGCCCCAGGATGCAGAACTGAAAAAGGGAGAGAAAGGCTGGGGTGTGGGGTTCCAGCAGGACCTGCACTTGGTGCTCATGTGGCCATGGCCTGGCGTTACCACCTACTGACGCCTTTTACTTCCAGTTGTGAAGGATGTCGCAGTCATCAGCCACTACAGCCACCACTGCCCTCCCACAGTGAGCCCTGAGGGAACTCAGGATGGAGTCAAAGGGCTGCCAAGCCCTCAGCCACTGAAGTCACCCCCCCACCCCGCCACCCCCACCCCCACCCCCACCCCCCCACCCCCCCACCCCCCCCACCCCACCCCACCCCCCCCACCCCACCCCCCCGCCACCGTTCACCCTGAGGGGATCAGGATGGAGAAAAGCAGGACACTGGTCCTAGATAGTTAAGGTGCATATCAAAAGAATGATTTCAGTGATCTCAGACTCTTGCATCTGCCCATACATAGAAAAGGGCTACATTCATTAACTTGAGATGCCTGGTTTTCTTTAATTAACAGTAATCCTTCGATGTTCTGACTACCTGTTTGGTTTTTTTTAATTAATTAATTTATTTATTTTTGGCAGCATTGGGTGTTCATTGCTGTGCGCGCGCTTTCTCTAGTTGCGGCGAGGGGAGGCTACTCTTCATTGCGGTGCGCAGGCTTCTCACTGAGGTGGCTTCTCTTGTTGCGGAGCACGGGCTCTAGGTGAGCAGGCTTCAGTAGTTGTGGCTCGCGGGCCCTAGAGCACAGGCTCAGTAGTTGTGGCAAACGGGCTTAGTTTCTCCGCAGCACGTGGGATCTTCCCGGACCAGGGCTCGAACCCGTGTCCCCTGTATTGGCATGCGGATTCTTATACACTGTGCCACCAGGGAAGCCCCTATTCCCCAGTCTTGACGAGCACCATAGTGATCTTTCAAAAACCACGCAGTGGGATGTCATAAAACTTGAATTGTAGCCCTGAGTCATATCTAGGTTTTTTGTTTGTTTTTGTGGGTTGTTTTTTTTTGCCATGTCATGCAGCTTGTGGGATCTTAGTTTCCCAGGGATTGGACCCAGGCCCTCGGCAGTGGAAGCGCAGAGTCCTGACCTCTGGACCGCCAGGGAATTCCCCATTTCTAGTTTCAACTCCATTTCTTGGTTGCTGAATCAACCTGGGTATGTTTCAAGGGTACAATAGCAGAGCATTGCATTCCCTCTGGAGGAAGTGAGGAGTGATACTGATCTGAAATATCTCACCGGAAGAGGTGGCTGCTGACTATTTTTAGCACCAGACTGACCAGTTTGTTCCCCATTTAATCCTGCATTGGGCTGGAGGCTGCCAAGGAAGCAAGGGGTTTAGAGCCACGTGAAGACCAGGAAGGCGGCCAAGTAGAAGTCCAGGGTCTCAGCTCTACAGCTCAGGATCTTTGGGCCTTAACATCACAGAGGGACCACGCCAGGGGTAAACAGACCAACACCAGAGGTTAAGGGCAGGGTCGTAAGAGTCAGATTAACCAGGATTCCTGCAAACTCACCATGTGCAATCAGGAAGACAGGGCAAATCACGTGAGCACTCTGCATCCCTGTCCCCTCCTCCATAAAGGACGTTGACACAGTATCCCTTGGGACTACTTTGAAGATGAGATTCCTAGAGGATAAACCACCTGAGAACAGCAGCTGTGTCTTGGTCACAATTGTGCATTTGGCACCTGGCACTCTGCTTGACACTATATAGGTGCTCATTGAAAAATTATTGAATGAATAAATAAATGAATGATGAATGTGAAATGCTAAACAAAGAGCCTGCCTCATGGTAAATACTACTAGCATTGACTGAATCAATTACATAAAGAGCTTGGGACACGGAACACCACGGGGCTGATTTGTACAAGGGCTCACCTGGGATAAGAAATCTAAACGCAGGTGAACTGATCGGCAGTTAATGTGTCCTCTTCCCCAGTAAAGCAGTCGACCTGGGAAAGCAAGGTGAGTAAAAATGTACAAAAAAGAGCACTCTTCTCTTAGATTCAACTTTAAATATGAGAACGCAAACCATCTCCCCCCACACGCAGCTTGGGCCCTGAGGACTGAGACCACCTGCCCCCCACACCTTTTAGAGGCTGTGTTGATTTAACTTTAGAATTCCACTGTCCTCGTTAGCATGACTACTATTCCAGAAGATTACACCGAGACAAAAGGCTAGATTGTTCAGAACAGGAACTTCCTGAAAGATACATCATGCTTCAGTGGAAACCATCAACAGATACTTTGCACCTTAAGATTCTTTGAATCCCTCAAATTCCTCGCCAGTCCTGCATAGTTGCCTCCTCATCCAGTCCTGGTCAAGGTCACAAACCGAAATCCTTATTCTAATCCCTTTCCAACTTGCCTTCCCCTGCCTTTGTGCAGGTAGTGTATGGCGAGCTATAAACTCAGCTTTGTCTTCTAGTTTGGTCCTGTTGGTGCCATTAGGGGCAGTTACATGGACAAATGGAGTCATAGAATGTAAATAGTACAAAAGCAGCCGTTAAGGTGTCTGGTCCACCAAGGATGGGCCCGTCTAGCAGGTTCTCTTACAAACAGTCATCGAGGCTCTGCTCTGAGACCTCCGTGCTAAGATCCTCCTTCCTGTGAGGCCCATTCTGTCTCTGTCCAGCTCTCTCTGTGACTCCCAAGAATCACGGTACTGCCTCTGGAAATACACCCAAAGACCGGTTTCTCTTCCAGGAATCAGCTGACAAGGAAACCATCAGCACTGAGTCCTTATCAGCTCTCTCTTAAGGCAGCTGCCCCACAAAGTAGAATCTAAAGCATCAGAGGCCTGCTCAGAAATCTCACCTGAACCCAAGCCCTCGTCAGTGAGGGTGCAGAGTTCTAACCACTGGACCGTCAAGGAATTCCCAGTAAATGTTTTTTTTGAATGGGGAATACATAAAGCCTGTTCCATCCTTTACAAACTCCTCAACCAAGATGAACCAAGCAGGACTTGAATCCCGGATGGTTTGAACATATTTTATTGCTGTTCTTTTGTTACAGAAGTAATACATATCTATTATAGAACATTTAGAAGATATAAATTTTTTAAAGGTTACCTGTTCTTTCCCTCCTCTAAATATTACCTCTGATCCTGAAGGTTTCTACATGTTTATCGGTCCTTTGTGTTTCTGCTGGTACAAATTCTCTTTTCCTGTCTTGTGCTCATTTTTCTGCTAGGATATTCAGTTTTCTCTCTAAGTTATAAGAGCTCTTTTATATTAGGATATTCATCACTGATCTGTTCCATATTTTACAAAATTTCCTGAAGTTTAACTGGCAATGGAGGTGAAGGATCTGGACCCTATGGGAATAGAGGAAGGTACAGCTCAGGAAATGTCCACAGAGGTGGATCCTGGGGAGCATGGGGGAATTAAAACCTGGGGGAAAGTAGGGAGAAAAGACATCAAAAAGGAAAAACCAAGAACAAAGACTCAAGTCAGAGAAGGGCAACAAAAAGAGACCAAAGGTTGTGCAAGACGGTTTCTTTCTTTTTTTTTTAATTTTTTAAAAATTAATTTTATTTATTTATTTATTTATTGGCTGTGTTGGGGCTTCATTACTGCACACAGGTTTTCTCTTGTTGCAGAGAGCAGGGGCTACTCTTTTTCACGGTGTACATGCTTCTATTTGTGGTGGCTTCCCTTGTTGCGGAGCACAGGCTCTAGGTGCACGGGCTTCAGTAGTTGTGGCACATGGGCTCAGTAGTTGTGGCACACGGGCTTACTTGCTCTGCAGCATGTGGGATCTTCCTGGACCAGGGATCGAACACATGTCCCCCGCACTGGCAGGCGGATTCTTAACCACTGCACCACCGGGTAAGTCCCAAGACGGTTTCTAAATGGATAGCCTGTCCCAAAGGACTGGGTGGGGTTCCTTTTGATTCAGCTAAATGTGATCAACTTTCCAACTTCCTCATTACTGCACGGAGAGGAGCCAAGACCACCAGGAATGGTTGCAGACGTAGGGGAGAGAGACCCTAAGACCCTAGGTAAAGCAGCAAAGTCTATTAAGTTCCTCTTCCAAACAGACACACTTAAGGCTCTCTACATCCCCCTGACACTGTCAAAGGCTTCCTCCTTTATTTCAGACCCCTTAATGCTACCTCGGGAATGTCCCACCTGGAAGGCCTCCAAGCTTCCTGTAAACTCAATCCACACTGTCATGGAACCACTTGGTCCCTGTTTTAAAAAACAAAACAACAAGAATGTCTTGTTAAGTTTCAACTATCTTTAGACAATCCTGTCTACTGAATCCTGTCCTGGGCCCCTCCTGGATCTGTTTGAATCTAGGCTTCTCAGAATCACTGATGTGACACTTGGAAGGAAAGTGACTGTTTACAAAGGAGAGTTTACAGTCCTCCCTGTGTACCATGCAGAGACCAGAGCTCAGCAGGCTACCTTGTTTTTACCTGCTCCCTTCTTGCTCTGTACCTAGCCCTTCCAATTTCTGCTCTTGTAAGCAGATAAGGTCAAGGGTCCCCCGAGAAAGAGAACCAGGCATGTCTTTCTTGACATAAGAGAAGCCATTTTTGGCCTAAGACATTTTATGATCTAAGCCTGGCCAATGCTTGCCCTTGAATGGGTCTCAATAGTAATGATCTGAAGGGAACAAAAGGACAAACTATTGTTACCAAGAAAGAAAAGTAACAACAGCAAAGATAATAAACCAGTTGTAAACTCCCAGTTCTGTTTCATGGTAAAGATTAGCGTGAAGCGCTTTCTTGAGCTATTTTACAGAATTTAACCCTACCCTCCTCGGGGGGTGCTCAACAACCATATCAACTGGAACATAAGGGATGATGATGTTGACTTTTCCTGACCACTGTGGCTTCAATCGGCTGAAGCCTGGACTCTGTCGACCTTTGTCCTGATTCTATGCTGACGCCTCACTCAGCTCAAGCCCCTTCATGAGCATGCATGTTCCCTTAGCTTAGAACTTCCCCAATTTTGCAGTTCGGGGAGACACTGCTTTGGGAAAGATCCCCAGTGTTCTCCTTATTTGCTGCAAGTAGTAAATCCTTCCTTCTCTCGATCTCTGGCTTGGTTGTGTCTTTTGGCTCGACACTCACCAAGAGGCAAACCCAGTTTTTGGATAACACTCTGAACTCAGACTGAATGGCATAGCTCTCCCTTTCCAGGCAAGCAAATACATTCAGCTTTCTCTTAGACGGGCAGTTAGTGATCTTCCTTTCTTACATTTAACATCCCATAGTTTAGTTAACTTTAAGTGATTATCTGGTTAACATAATTAATACCAAGGTATGAATGACAGGTAGGCTTTCATTTTCTCAGGAGTACTGGCATGTCAAAGGTTTTACCAACACATATTGATTTATCAATATATAATTGGTAGACCTGGGTTTATTTTTGGGGGGGGGAGCAGGAGAGGGGACAAGCAGGAAGGGAAACTCCATATCTGTAAAATGGGCAGAAAGAAGTAGAGTCCCTCCCCCACCCACTCACCCCCTTACCCTGCAAAATACAGGTGAATCCCCTGCCTGGCATCGCCACCCCCATCATGGCAGTCCTTATCTGACCATACATTGTGATCACATCTGCTACAAACCAAAGCAGAGATGGGGTTTTTCTCAGTTTTGTCTTACCAGCATTACAAACACACACACACACACACTGAGAGAGTCATAAATATTTGTTAAATGAACAAACATGCTACAGTATGCATATGTTATGATCCTTGGCTCACTAAAGTGAATCATTAATATCTTTCTATGTGAAAGCGAGTTTGAAGTGTACATGTGATCTCTCTCCCCCTCAACTTTAAGGATGAGGCATATGCCCTCCACCCTGCCAGGAAACTACAGAATTCTCCTCTTGAGAAGTTAACCTGCTCTGGAGAAAAGTCATCAGGATAATGACATTTGGGAGTGCCTTACATAAAAGCCCTGCTGCTCCTCTGTTGACAAGCCCGCCCAAGCCACCTAGAGGTGCCTCACGCTTAACTATGAACAGCTCACAACACCAAACGTGTGGAAAAGCCTCTGCCGTGACAGATAACACACACAGGATAATGCAAACACAAAAGAAAACGAAGGGGAAAAAATCTATTCTTAATATGTTCAAAGAGATAAAAAAGAATAATGAGAAAGAACTCTTGGAGATGAAACCACCAACACAGCCTTTAAAAAAAAAAAAAAAAAAGAAGCACCAAAAGAGCTGAAAGATAAAATCCAGAAAGTGAGAGTGGGGGCAGGACTTCAGTGAAGTACACAAATGCTAAATGATGAAAGTTGCAGACAGAAACTACAGAAAAAATAGATAGGATCTAACTCCTCAAGAAATGAGACAAGAATTGAAAAACATAATAATTCCGATGGAAAGTGCATCACCGAATTTAGAAAGACCCGTGACAGGGCCATAATCATGAAATTTCAGGACACTGAGGTTAAAAAGAGGATCCTAAAAGTTTCAGAGAAAGAAACACAGGTCGTATAGAAAGGAACAGTGTAGTAGGGAATAATCTAAGTGGCTTTAACACAGAGATACAGAAAATGGAGCAGTGTAATCAAAATAGAAATTTATTCCCAGCTCCAGCCATAGCTCAGAGGTAGAGCCCAGGGCTGGAAGGGTAGCTCAGGAATCCACAGTCCAGCTTCTAGTTCTGAGTTTACGGGGCGAACCTAGGTCCCTCCATCATGTCTGCAACCCTATTCGGGGAAGAGGGAAAAGTGAAAGGACTTTGGACACTGATTCCTTCCAGGTTACAATCTGGAAGTGGAAAGCAGGATTTCAACTCAGTCTACTGGCCAGAACTCAAGTCACCTGTCCAGAGAGCACTGCAAGGAAGGCTAGGAAATGTGATCTCCAGCGAAGCTAGAAGTCAGGCATTTCCTTACTAAAGGAAAAAGGAAGAATGGATCCTGGAGGACACACAGAACTGAACTGTATTATTTCACACATCACTGGATACTAGTGGCCAATGAATAACGTCTCCATAATTTGAGAGAAAATGATCTTTACCCAACGATGTCATACTAGTCCAATATCAAGGTGAGGTCAGAACAAAGCCATTAAAGACCTAGAAACAGAATTTTTAATAAGTTCTTGATTGATATGCTCTACTTAACTAAGGAGTAATCCAAGAAGAAGGACATGGGAGCCAAGAAGCAGGCTTAGAGAGCAAATAGGTCAGGATGGTGTAAGAGACAGAAGACAGGGCTTCCCTGGTGGCGCAGTGGTTAAGAGTCCACCTGCCAGTGCAGGGGACACAGGTTCGAGCCCTGGTCCGGGAAGATCCTATATACCACGGAGCAGCTAGGCCTGTGCGCCACAGCTACTGAGCCTGCGCTCTAGAGCCCACAAGCCACAACTACTGAGCCCGCGTGTCACAGCTACTGAAGCCTGCACGCCTAGAGCCCGTGCTCCACGGCAAGAGAGGCCACCGCAATGCGAAGCCCGCGCACCACAACGAAGAGTAGCCCCCGCTCGCCGCCACTAGAGAAAGCCCGCGTGCAGCCATGAAGACCGAAAACAAACAAAAAAAAGAGACAGAAGACAGTGGGAAGGAAATCACCAGGTAAAGATAGGATCAATAAAATAGTCAATACATTTGATCATTTGGGGAAAACTACTGACAGGAATATACTTGATCCAGTGGAGCAAATGATAAAACTTTAAGGATTGGTAGAAAAAAAAATGTGAGCAAAAAACCAAGGCAATTATTAAGTCCAAGGGGGAGAAAGAATACACAAGACGAAATCTTATTGTAATACACTTCTCAGTGCTATAGCTAAATATGTTTACATGTCATAAAAAGGCAAACTAATTACTGAATCGACCCCAAACTGTGATGCAATTACAGAGCAGAGAGGATGTTGGGGAGGAAATAGGTACATGTGGAGTGGTGGAGGTGGGGTGGGCACCAGTGTTAATGAAGTAACTCCCCGTCTACTATTACAGGATATTTGAATTATACAAATCAAGAAGTAGCAGAAAACTTTATTCATAATAAGAGTGTAAAAATAATAGTGTAAAAATAAAGTGAGAATATTTTCACCCATCAAACTGGTGAAATCCCACAAGTTTGGTAATACACTCCCTCCTTTCGCAAGGCTCTGGGAAGAAGGTAAACTGGCCTATTCTCTGTGGAGAGCAATTTGACCATACCTATAAAAATTACAAATGTGTGTACTCTTTGAACCAGCAATGCCACTTATGGGAATTGATCCTAGACATATATTCACGTGTGTGCAAAATAACATCTGAATATTCACTGCAGCCTTTTTTGTAAAGGAAACATTGGGGAAAATGCAAATGTCCATCTCCTTTTAAAAAAATAAATGAATAAAGATGCTCTATTTGCTCAAATGGAGCAAATAGGGCATGATTAAATATGTTCTTTGCTGAAAAAAAGCAAGGTGCAGAGTGGTGTGTCTATGAGGTGAACATCAATGTGGTCCACCAGCACATCCAGCTCTCTGAGTCCTGGGCACAGGACACGTTTGCACTTCCCTGCCCCCTTTAAACAGTCAGATCCACGTGACATGCTTTGCTCAATGAATGGGAGCAGAAGTGACACATGTCACCTCTGGGAGGAAGCCTTTAGGGGCCTAAGAACAATTTGTTATATTCCCTGCCTCTTGCCATCACAAGCATGACACTCCCGATGGCAGAGATTCAGCTGGTTTGCAACCTTGTATGAGGAAAACGTGAGACCACCAAGGGAGGACACAGAGCATGAATGAGAAAGAAGCCGCTAAGGTGTCTGGATGGTTTGTTACCGCAACACATTCTACTTCACCCTGATTGATGAGGGGTACTATGCCACCTTTTGTGTGAAAAAAAGAAAAGGAAATATATAATGTTATTTTCTTGTATACAGGTACATATAGAAAACTAACAGTGGTGACCTGAGGAAAGTGGATTGGGTGGGAAGTAGACTGATGGGAAATAGAAGGAGAGAGACTCTTTACTGTATTTCTTTCTACATGTCTTATTTTAGGACCACATGAACATATTACTTACCGCAAAACTTTACTTTAAAAAGAAATAGTAGTATAAGAACACTATTTAGAAATATGGAAGTAAATATCAGATGAAAGACCAAAAGTAGTTGAAAGTGGTTATTTCCAGGGAGTGGAATCTAGGTGGATTGTCACTTTCCATTTAGTAGTATTTAGTACAATACACAGTTTAAAACTATGTGTATGTATTACTTTGGTTTTTAAAAATTAAGAGAAAAAAACCCATGGAGAGTGACAGTGATATTATGAGGGCTAAGCTGTACCCAACTCTGTCTTGCATGGAGAACTGACCTAAGAATGGAAAAATTTTAATTCCTCCGAAGTGCCAATCTTTTACAAATTTAATCACATCTCTTATGCTGGCAGGTCATTTACATAAAACTACAAGCAATCTTGAATACAGCTGGGCATGAATGTAACACAGGCATGGCATCTGATTTCATGGTCTGGAAAAGAGGAAAACTAGAAAAGCAACAGATGTTTTGCTTTTGCCAAGAAAGGCAACTTCTGCCTCAAAACACTCCCACCCACCCAGCTACCCAAGTCAGAAATCTGCAAGTCATCCTTAACTTCCTCCCCCCCTCACCCCTTCAAATGCAACCAGAGTGATCGTCTCTAAGACAAATACGACCACATCACTTATCCGCCTAAATGCTTCAATATTCCCCCTCTGCCTTCAAAATAAAATCCCAACCCCTACAAGAGAACTCTCCATGACCTGGTCCCTGTCCTCCTGTCTGCATCATCTGTCTTTACCTCTTGCTCTATCCTCTAAGTGACTGAACTTTCAGTTCTCAAAGGAACCAAGAGCTAGGTTTCTTTTGCCTCCAAGCCTTCACATGTGCTATTCTCTCTGCCTCAGTCTTCTCCCATTTAATTACTACTCATCCTTCAGTTCAGACATCCTTCTTCCAGAAAGTCTTACCTGGTGCTCTGGGCACAGTGGGTACCACTCCCATCTGTTCCCAGAGTCCCCTGTTTCCTATCAGAGCAACATCAGGCTGGACTCTGTGGAAGATATTGTTTCTTTATCTGATCTCCTTTCCAGACTAACCTTTGCCTCTTTTGTTCAACATTGTATCCTCAGCTCCCAGCATATGGTAGGAGTTCAGTGTTGAATAAGCACACAAATAAGACTCAAATCTAGAACCAAGACCAGGTTAACATTTGATTTTTAATCAGGTGGAAACTGAATAAGTATCTCTGACTCTCTCTGGTAGGGTACAGTGCTGAGTCTGATAATTTCATCTTTAAAACTCCCAAGTTCTCCAAGTCATCCAAGGTGGCTGGTACACCAGATGTAATGAATAATAATACCCAGTGCTTGGCTAAGAGCTGGCTCCTAACTAAAGGTAGGTTATAGACTTCCCTGGTGGCGCAGTGGTTAAGAATCCGCCTGCCAATTCAGGGGACATGGGTTCAATCCCTGGTCTGGGAAGATCCCATATGCCGTGGAGCAACTAAGCCCATGCACCACAACTACTGAACCTGCGCTCTAGAGCCCTCAAGCCACAACTACTGAGCCTGCGTGCCACAACTACTGAGCCCATGTGCCGCAACTACTGAGCCCATGAGCCACACCTGCTAAAGCTCGCACGCCTAGAGCCCAAGCTCCGCAACAAGAGAAGCCACCACAATGAGAAGCCTGCGCACCGCAACAAAGAGCAGCCCCCACTCGCCGCAACTAGAGAAAGTCCGCGCACAGCAACAAAGACCCAACGCAGCCAAAAATAAAATAAAATAAATAAATTTATATATTAAAAAAAAGGTAGGTTATAGTAGTATGATCTTTAAAACAAGCAACAAATCCTTACACCACCCCAGTCTAAGGGGCTGGTGAAAAGGTACATTTGCTGGATACAACCTGGTGCACAACCCTTTTGATAATTTAATACTTTGGTATGAACAGATTATAATTGACACTGGCTACTGCTGTGTCTGGAACTCTATTTGTTTTCTTCAAGCAGCGAAATCTGCCTTTCATCTATTCTGTCTCTTTTCCCCAAGGAAGTGAGATAAAAGCCCATATACATTTCCAGAATGAGACACTGTTTTCTTTGGCCAAAAATCTGTACTTTCTAATTAGACTGTCAATACCAATACTGAAGATGGGCAATTTCAGTTGAAGCCTGTCGTACTAAGAACAAATGTTACCACTGGGGGCTGTACGGTGTGTAATTAGGAAGTGATGCATGTACTGCGGGACAGAGTAGATAAAATGTTTCTCGAGGGCAACCCAAGTTTACATCTTCCCTGGAATTAGAGGAATGAATTTAACCAATACCAGCCTGTGAAAACATCTTCAGTGCCACAGAAAAATAAGGAAAAGAAAGACTCTGTGGGGAGAGTTTTCTAAAGAGCTTAATTTATTCTTTACATCCTTCATTTTGCGTTTTAATTATGTGCATAGTTTTTGGCATTGACTGGCATTTGCAATATGAAATAATGTTAAGTGGGGATGCAGGCAACAGAATAATGTGTCTGTAAGAGAAACTGGTAACAATGTCTCCTCAAGGGAGGGAACTGGGGGCTGGAAAAGGGAGGGAGAGAGAATTTCACTGTATACCCTTTCCATCCTTTTGGATTTTGAATCCTGTGAATGCAGCAGTTATTCAATAAATTAATTAATTAATCAAATTAAAATAAATAAGATGAATCAAAATAAATGAAATGCGAATAGTATATGGCAAATGGTTTATATCCTTACTTGGAAAAAAAAAATGATGATTCTCTGTCAGACTTCCAGACAAGTAAAAATGTGTTTAATTTATAAAATCCTGGGAGTTATTTCAAAATATTTTTTCGACAAACGAATGTTAACTAAATGCCTTCTCGATCCAGCTAAAGAAGGCATGTGTGTCCCATCACGGGTAATGTCGATGTTGCCCAATTGGTTAAGGTGGTGTCGGTCAGTCTTCTCTACTGTGAAGTTTTTTATCCCCTGTAAGCAATTTGCGTGGAAACTTTGACGCTCCGTAAATATCCTGTCCCTCATCAAACTTCTACCACTATTTTGGCACCCACTGACGACTGTGGAGCACTGTTCTTCCCTCATGTGTTTACTAGTTGGCATGCTACTGTAAGCAGGAGCCCTCCCTTCTGCTAGATTGTTTACGTATTTCTTTTTCTTTTCTTTTTTTTTTTTTTTTGCGGTACGCAGGCCTCTCACTGTTGTGGCCTCTCCCGTTGCGGAGCACAGGCTCCGACGCGCAGGCTCAGCGGCCATGGCTCACGGGCCCAGCCTCTCCGCGGCGTGTGGGATCTTCCCGGACCGGGGCACGAACCCGTGTCCCCTGCATCGGCAGGCGGACTCTCAACCACTGTGCCACCAGGGAAGCCCTGTTTACGTATTTCTTTAAATCACCATAGACCCATGAATTTTTAGTTCATTCAAAGGGTTTAAGCCCATTACTATCATTATTTATTTATTTTTAGTTATTATTTATTTATTAGTTTTTTAAGTTGAAGTACATTGATTTACAACATTGTGTTAGTTTCAGTTGTACAGAAAACTGATTCAGTTATACATGTATATGTATATTCTTCTTCAGATTCTTTTCCATTAAAGGTTATTACAAGATATTGAATACAGTTCCCTGTGCTATACTGTAAATTCTTGTTATTTATCATTATTTACTTTAATGCTTGTGTTGACACAGATTTTGCAATTCTCCCCTCTCTCATATTTGTTCACTATTCACTATTCTACAGCTCTTTCTGTTCCTTAAACACGGAGGCTATTTCCTGCCTCAGGGCCTTTGCACTGGCTACTCCCCCTCCCTGGAGTGCTGGCTCCTTTGATTCACTCAGGTGTCCCTGCTCAGAGTCCTTCTCCGATCATCTCATCTAATTTAAGGCTAATCCCTCTCTCCCTCTCCTACTTTCCCTCTCATTCTCCTCTTCTGTGTTTTCAACCTCTTCCTCTCTACTGGTTCCTTCCTAGGAATATTTCAACATGTTCTAGCCTTTCCCGCATAATTTAAAGGGAAAAAAAAGCCCTATGAATTCTTCCCTTCCCCCTTCGGTTTTGCCGTCCCTCCCCACACATCCCTAGCCCTCATCTTCTGCTGACAGCCAAACTTCTAGAAAGCAGAGTCTACACTCTCTCAAGCGCTATTTCTTTGCTTTCCATTTATGCCTCCACCCACCAAAATCTCTGCCCAGAACTGAAACTGAAGTCTTCTCACCGGGCCCACCAACAACAAGGGCAGTGGTTAGCCCATACCAGACCTTTCCAGTGTGGACTGGAAAAAGGTATCCCTTCCTCAAGATACTTGCTTCCCTCTGTCAGAAAATGGTCCTCTCAAGCACACCAATCTGCAATGTCCACAATGTGCATGGCGCCCACTGGCCTTGTGCAGTGTGCTACCTGCACAACCATACTTTGCTGGCAGCCTTCTTTCTGCTAGCTTGAAAGATGCACTCTGGTCTCATCTTGTCTGACCACTCTCAAACTCCCCTGTGACCACCCCTCCTTCTGGAAATGTGGTCTTCCTTTGCAACCATAACACCACACTCTGCATTCCTGCTGCTCCTTTCTCATCCTCTCAGGCTCTTAAATGTTAAGTCCATTTCAGAGTCCTGTCCTGGTTTGTCTTCCTTTGATGCTTGACCCATCTCTGTGAGTGATGTCAAGCACTTTCACTCAACATTTATTGAGTGTCTACTCTGTGCCTGGCAGTGTCCTAGACACTGACCCCTTGGGATTTCCAAGTACGTGCTGATGATCTGCAAATGTGTCTCTAACTGCCTCCCTGAAATCTGCACATGGAATCCAAATGGACTCCTGAGACTTAACTTCTCCAGAACTGAGCTCATCACCCTTCTCTCCAGATCAATTCCTCTTCCTGTTATAGCAAATGATACTCATTCAGTTGCCCAAGCCTGAAAGCTGGAGTCGTCCTAGACTCCTTCCTCTCTCTGCCCCCAAGAAAGTAGTAGGTCTTATTTTTCTACTTCCTAGATATGTCTCAGTTTCACCCATGTCTCCCCATCGCCATCACCACCACACCAGCCTGCGTCCTATCTAAGCCAGTATCACCTCTCATGTAGAATAAACACTGCATCACAGATGTAGAAAACAAACTTATGGTTACCAAGGGGGGGAAGAGGGGAGAGGGATAAATTGGGAGATTGGGATTGACATATATACACTACTATATATAGAACAGATAACTAGGGAATATCCTGGTGGTCCAGTGATTAGGACTTGATGCTTTCACTGCTGAGGGCCCGGATTCAATCCCTGGTCGGGGAACTAAGATCCTGCATGCCGCATGGTGTGGCCAATAGATAAATAAATAAATAAATAAATAAATAAAACAGATAACTGATAAGGACCTATTGTACAGCACCGGGAACTCTACTCAGTACTCTGTAATGACCCATATGGGAAAAGAATCTAAAAAGGAGTGTGTATATATGTATAACTGAATCACTTTCCTGCACACCTGAAACTAACACAACACTGTAAATCAACTATACTCCAATAAAAATTAATTTTAAAAAAAAAAGAATAAACACTGCAGCAGGCTCCCACCTGGCCTCTGCCTCCTGGCCCTGACAATGTCAAGCTCCTCCTTTAAACCCTACAATGGCTTCTTCTGCCCTCAGGATTTAAGTTCTAATTCTTTGATATCATTTATAAGGCCAATCATGATCAGGCAGTTCCTCTACCTCCCTACCTTCATTTCTCTCCATTTACCCTGCGCCTCATACTCTTTCCCTTATTCCTTCTCCCTTCCAACCATACTGAGCTCCTTTTAGTTCCTGAGCATGTCATCTGTCTCTGAATCTTAGCTGATACTCTTCCCTCTGCCTGGAAGAGCTCCTTTGTGTGCCGACCCGCCGCCAGCCCTTCACCTTGCCAACAGCACCTTTTTCTTCAGGCTTCAACAAAGATCTTACTTTATTTAAGAAGCCTTCCGTGAGCCCCCAAATCTGGGACAGAGGCTTTTTTTCTGGGCTGCCATAGTAAATTACACTGTAGGGTAATTACCTGTCAACTGGCCCTGTATCTCCCGCTAAATGTAAGTATGTAAGAGGGGAGGGACCTTGCCTCTCGTTTCATACTTCATCCCTGGGACTTAGCACCGCAACTGGCACACAGCAGGTGCTCAGTAAATACACACTGAATGAATGAGTAGTCAGATGAGTGTAAGATACAGAATCCCCAATTCCTGGCTCTGACTCCCCATGGGAACTTTGGGAAGTCTTTTTTAGTCTTGCTGTATCTCTTGTCCTCACTTATAATATGAAAATACACTACAGATTGTGGCAGTTTTAAAACCTGGCCCCCAACTTCTCTGACATTGTCTTACTGAGAGGTGAGGCCTATGTCCCCTCCCCTAGAATTTGGCCTCTGTGATTTCTTGACCAAAAGATCACATGACAGAAGTGATGCTGTGATTTATTTAGGGGTTCAAGTCTTAAGAAACTGGCAACTTTCGTTTCCTTTCCCTTGAGATGTTTGCTGGTAGGATACAGGCACAAGGGGAAGCAGCTTTTGGGGAGGCCCACCCACGTGGAGAACACTCAGGCCTGCAGCCCACCAGCCAGCAGTGGGCACCGACTTGCCAGCATGCGAATGAGCCAGCTTGGAAGTGGATCCTCCAGCCCCCTTTGACCGTGCACCGCATGTGGAGAGAGCCTCCCCCTCTGATTCTGCAGCTAAAGAAATGAATGTGGTTGCTTGGAGATCTAACTTTGGGATGCTTTGTTAAACAAGAAATAACCAGGCGGATGCTGAGACCTGCAAGTGGAGTGTTGCTGCCACCTGACATGCAGCACTGGCTTTGGGACCGGGTAGCAGGCAGGAGTCGAAAGGCCCTGGGAGGGTGTTAAGGACACGGTAGGAGCCTGGTGGTGAGGGCTTAAGAGAACGAAGGAAAATGTTAGCTGGAGCCAAGAGAGTAAAGGAGACTCCAGTTATATAGGAAAGTTTGGAATAGTGTTGCTGTGCCTCCTGTAATGCAGAAAATCAGAAGTGTGCTGCGTGAACTCAATGACCTGGCTAAGGAGATTGCTAGGCTGAGTTTCTAAAGGGCTGCCTGGCTTCTCCTCGCTGCCTGGTGAGTTTTTACCGAGATACATGCATACCCCAGTTATGTTGTCAGGTGCTGTCTCCACACACCGAATCGTATACACCCTGGGACTTCTCCAGGTCCCTCAAGAGTTCACACGTCCAGTGAGATGGGCTAACTTGTCGTCCTCCAAGTTGTTTAACCCTCTTCTGGGTGACCCACAGGAGGCCAACCTCGGCAGTCCTGCTATCTTAGCTGACCAGGAGGGGGACTGGCAGAGGACCAGCCATCTCAGCACTGGATTGTCTCACTCCTCTGTCCTGGAGCTTCTCCCCTCCCCCACGACCTTCATTAAATCAATACACAAAAATGTTTATAATATATGTAAAAATGTAAAGCATAACCAACCTTCCTCTCCACTAGAACCACAATCCTGTATTTTGTGTTTCCTTCCCTTCTTTTCCCTTACAGGTATACTATGTATGTATATATCCCTGTTGATACATGTAATTTTGCATGATCTTTGTAGCCAGTCTAGAAAATAAATGACTACTCACTATGTCCATCCTGGCACAATATGTCATGCATCTCCGCTGATTGATAAATCCTGTATGATGTTGTGCAGAATGGGTCCACAGAACATCCAAGCAGTTCATTTTCATGCAGGTGCAGTTGCAGCATTGCGGAATGGGAGCGTCCATATAAAGAACAAATCTTTTAGGCAAAGGCTAAAAGTGAGCCGATCAGTTGGTGTGAATCTTGGCAAAGTATGTTGACTCCTCAAGTACATGAGTTCATTACTTAATTAGACAAACCTGTTTGGTAACACAAATGGCAAGGGGAAAAAAATGAATAAAGCTTGGATAGCCCATCCTTCACATCATTCCCGCTTTGGTATCTTTCCTGGCAAATAACTGAGAGCTAACCACCAGTGAGGAGTGGAGGGCATGCTCCGTCTCACTCATTCTAAGTAGTTCCTTGCCTAAGTATCATAAGTAACAGAGATAAATTTTTCATACAATGTAGAAGTGAAAACAAAAATAACAGTTAATCCTCTGGGCATCAAACTAATAAGCCTAGTATTTTTCTAGGTACTAGAGTATTTGTTTCCTCAGCCAGTCTCCACTGATATTTTAGTTCTCTGGTTCTCAATCTTGAGTCCTTTGGCAATCACCCCTTGAACTTTAAAAAATTTGAATGTTTTGTATCCCATTCCGGGAGATTCTGATGCAATTGGTCTGGGGTGCTGACTGGGCGTGGGGATTTTGAAAAGCTCCGGAGACTCAGAGCTGCAGCGGAGTTTCAGAAACCCTGGTTCACACCGCTTTGTCCTCCTCCTCAGGGTCCAGCGTGGCGCCTGGTGGAAAGTGACGCTCACAATGGATACACAGCGTCCCGTTTCTCAGGAAGGAGGGAAGCGTGGTCTCAACCGCAAACCTCCTGGTGTCCTGGGGCGAAGACCATGAGGAGGCCAGTCCTGCCAAGCCAGTGGGTGACGGCGACGCCGCCCGTGTCTAGGTCTCCCCCTCCCTAGAGCGCAGGTACTGTCCGGCCAAGTCCCGAAGGCCTCAGAAGATACACGGCCACCGCGAAGTTCGGCGGTGCCAGGTGGTTTCTTGTTTCCACAAGAGAGGAGGAAGCTGAAGAGGATGGGGTGGCCACTTCGAGCTCTGGACCAAGCCTGGTTGACTTCAGAGTCAATCCAGGCTCCTCTCTCGGCTCCAAATTGCAGCCCCGGCAGCTCTTCCCGAGAGGGTCGGAGTCGGGGGCACGTAGGCCAGCCGGGTCAGGACTGCTCCGCGGGGAGGCTAGTGCAGCCCCCGGCGCCCGGAGCGCGCGTCAGGTCGCAACCGCCCAGGGAAGCAAGGGGCGCGGCGGGAGCGTCGATCCAGGGGGCGCGGACTACAAGTCCCGACAGGCCTCGGGCAGGGCTGGGCGGTGCCGGAGCGGGGCCAGGGGCCAGCCGGGCCCGGGCGTGCGCGGTGGTTCTCGGGAGTGGCGGGGCGGGTCCTCCCGGCTGTCAGCTGTAGCCCTGTGCGCTCGGGCGGGGGTAGTAGCGGCCATTGGCCGACAGGCGGGAGGGGCGGGCTGCTGCGAGCCTCAGCTGGTTCAGGCCGAGCGGGAGGAGGCGGAGGCGGAGCGGGCGGCCGGCCAGGGAGGCGCGCGCCGGTCTGCTGCGTTCCGGCCTGGCCATGGCAGCGGCGCCCCTGAAAGTGTGCATCGTGGGCTCGGGGAACTGGTGAGCGACGGCGGGCCGGCGGCGCGGGCTCCGCCTGCGGGAAGCCCCTCTGCCGGACGTCCGAGGGCGCACGTCCCCGCCACGGCGTGGGCACCGGGCACCGCGCGTGGGGAGGCGGGGCGGGCGGCCTCGCGGCCGGGCTGGGCACCGCGCGTCCGGGGAGGCCGCGCTGAGGCACTGGGCTGGGAGGCCCTGGGCCCGTGTGCTCGCGGGGGCGACGCGGAGAGAGGGGCGGCGCACCGGCGGGCACCTGTCTGCGCTCGCGGCACTTCGTGGCGGGCGCACGGAGGCCACCTGCTCGCCATGCCCGGGGGGTTTGCGCAACATCCTCAGGGCGTTCTTCATTTCTCCTGGGCACATCGCCTGGGTCGAGGAGTTGGAGGAGGCTCGAGCGTTCTTGCTGGTGTTTCCGAATCGAGGAAACCGAGGCAGAGGGAACTGAAGGGCGCCTGCTATCCAGGTCGAGGGCGGGGCCGGCTCTGCCCTTCCAAGTGCGGGTCCCGCTCCGGCTTCTGTGAAGTCTAGTATCTTAATAAAGTATCGGGAAGAAAATCCAAGTTCCTACAGGCCGGGCTCCCCAGTAGCTCAGGGACTTTGGGAATTCTCCTTTGGGGGGATGTTTGCGCAGCTTTGCTTCTCCGATAGGCTTTATTTGACTTTAGCGTTTATAAAGCACTTTGTGCCAGGCGTTCTTGTAAGCGCTTTAAATGTCAGCTCTTTTAGTTACTTTTCTGAAACTTACACAGTGGGATTATTTGGTGTGTTTGGGTTACTGTAGAGGAAAGTGGACCGGGGGAGAGGAGGCAGAATATGGTATAGCATCTGATATTTTCAGTCTTTTTTCCACAGCTGCGCCCTATTTTTCCCACATCCGAGGGACTAGTATAGAATAGTTCAGAGTGATGTCCTTAAAGTCCTTGTGTTTTTTGGTGGCCGGACACTTACCACTGTTAAGGCTTCTAGGAGTCCTGCAGCAATTGGTACTAGTTACTTGGTCTCCGTCTTTAAGACTTGGCCCAGAAAGTACTTCTTGCAGGAAACCTTATCTGATTCTCCACTTTTCCATCCCAGCAAGGTGAGGGCCCTCTCCCTGTGCCTCTGTTGCTGACATCTGTCATTGCAAGGTGATGATTTATTTGATTATCTGTTTCCACTCCTCCCCTCCCAGCTCTTGAGAACAGCATCTACCTTAGTGCCGGGCATATGCTAAGTAAATACTAAATGAATGTCTAAAAACTAACTTTTTAATGTAAAAATGTAATTGTATATGATTTGGCAATAATTCACATTGTTTAAAAGGTACCAAAAACCCCACAAAAAACACAGTGAAACATCTCTCATCCACTCTTGTCTCCCAAGGTATCTCCTGGAAGAAAACCACTGTTATCAGTTTCTTCTGTTCTTTCTGGAAGAATTCTATCAGATGCAAGCAAATGTTTACATATGTTCTTTTATCTCTCTGCCCTGCAAATACTAGGATATTATGCACTTTTCTGTAAACTTTTTTTTTTCAACTAACAACAGAATGTTCTGTCCCACATGTAATGGAGTTGGTACCTGCCCACTGCAGAGCTTCGTATGGACTTTCAGCTGGACTTTGCCAGTTCTGATCCCAAGGTCACTTGAGTGAAATGTCAGCTGCCTTGTGGGCCGTGAGACTGAAAAAGCGCCCATTCAGCGCGTGTTCTTTAACATTAGTTTCCTCTTCTATAAGAGGCCACAGAACCACAGATGACAGCACCTTTTCCTCCTTTGCAAGGTGCAGGAGAAGTGGCATGGCTGGGCTACGCCAGATATGGGCCTGAAATAAGACTTGTGAAGTGACCTTCCTGTGGCCCTGCCCCTCCGTCCCCCCTCCCCCCGCTGGCCCCATGCCCCCGGCTTCCCGCAGCTTCTCTCTGATGTACTTGACTTTTTCTTGGCTCACTCCAGCCCAAGGAAATGGAGTAGAAGTTGGCTAGTGACACTGGAGCAGAGCAATTGAGAAATGTGCCGATGGTCTGGGCTGGCTGCCGGTTCTGTTAATGATGGGATCAGACTGGAACAGTCATTGGCTTCCTTGTCGCTGCCCTGGGTGCAGAGCCATGCTAGTCCTAGAGAGAGGCTCACGACCTCCCCAGAGAAATTCAGGAACTTAGGGACAGAAAAGGACACAGAGAGGCTGCCCAGGGGCCCACTGAGTGTTCAGCTCTGGTCAAAGACATTTGACTGTCTGCTCCATGCAGATATGGTGGTTTTTCCAGGGATAGGAACACAAGTGGACACCATCTCTTCCTTCACGTCACAGATAGATAAGGATATGGAAGATAAATTCAAAAGAAGTACAAAGTCGAATGAAATATCTGTCACAAGATTAGACGTTTTAGATTGTTTTTTTGGTTTCTGTTCTGAATTTTTTTTTCTCACGTGGCATGCAAGATCTTAGTTCCCCAATCAGGGATTGAACCCGTGTCCCCTGCAGTGGAAGCACGGAATCTTAACCACTGGACCGCCAAGAAAGTCCAAGAGTAGACGTTTTAAATAGTGTTTTTAGTAATGTTTCTTAAAATGTGGTCCAAAGACAACTTGCATCAGCATTAGCACTGAAGCTAGACTTGCTGAATCATATTCCCTGAGTGAGAGTGGAACAGATTTTTCCCTAAGAGATTTTAGCCTTCTGCTGATTTTAAAACAGGTTACCAAAAGATGGACCCTTCCAGATGCTCAGGAATAGGAAATTACTTAAGCAGTGTTTACATCTGGGACTTTTTTTTAAAAGAAATTTATTTATTTGCTGTGTTGGGTCTTTGTTGCTGCGCCCGGGCTTTGGTTGCAGAGAGCGGGGGCTACTCTTTGTTGCGGTGCATGGGCTTCTTGTGGTGGCTTCTCTTGTTGTGGAGCACGGGTTCTAGGCACGCGGGCTTCAGTAGTTGTGGCGCACAGGCTTAGTTGCTCCGTGGCATGTGGGATCATCCCGAACCAGGGATCTTACCCGTGTCCCCTGCATTGGCAGGCGGATTCTTAACCACTGCGCCACCAGGGAAGTCCCTACATTTGGGACTTTGAAGCAGCTCAGAATGCTTATGGAAACAGTGATGTTACATCTATAGCTAAAAGGTGGCTCTAAAGCTCACATTGGTGCGTCCCCCAATGTAAATAATCATCAGTTGCTATGCAGATACCTGAAGACTGACGGGCCTGTCCCGCCCTCCCTCACCTCTTTTCCTCTAGACGGTGGGAGAGAGGAGGCCAAGGGGGCCTCTTGCATCCAGCTGAGCCCTGTTGTGCTGCCCGCTGTGAGGATGCAGGGAGGTGCTTCCTAAGCGGCATGGCTTTTCTTGGTCCTGGTGACTCACAATAGCAACAGAAAGGAAAAAACAAGCTTCTTAGGTTCCTCCAAAGATGAAACAAAGTTCCTTCACCAGAACCTTGGGAAGGGTACCCAGACACAGTGCAAGATGCAGCTCTAGAACTAAAACCTCAGGGTTGTATTTGCAGTCTAAGTCCAGAAACACCCCACACCTCCTTGGGAGGCCAGGTCAGGCAGCAGTGGGAGGAGGCACTCGGGATTCCTACCCCCTGGGTTTCTGGCCACATCAAGTTCTAGGTCCTTGAGCAAACTGCTTCTCTCCAAGAATCATTGCTCCTGACATGGGTACTTGCTGTCTAGGATCATGGTGAGGATGAAATGAGATGATCTGAGAGAGTGCAAAGTGACTAGCACCCAGCAGTTGTCAGCTAATGAAAAAATGCTGTCTGTGTTAGTTCCATCATCCTTGACCAGAGCTATCACAAAACAGACCTTTTCAAGGTCAGTGGTTAATAAGGTGGAATTAAAACCCAGATCCTTCTAACTCCAATGTCCGTGTTCTATAAATTCTTAGCATTTTCAGTGAGAAGTGTACTTTTACCAATGCCAATCACAAAATGCTAAGGAATAGAGGCAGAAGAAGGGAGAAGATAAAAGAGCGGGAGGTGTTTCCAGAAGTTATCTTTTGCCCCTGTTTTCAGCACAGCTTGACTCCTGGGACTGAAAGTCAGGGAGAGCTTTGGCCTACTTTGCACCGATGAGTGAAGCTGGACATGTGGCTGACCCTTTTTGTCCTGTTGGAAACATCTGAATGCAGCCTGGCAGCTCTTCATCCCCCAGTGTCATCGTTTTTGACTGTGCTGCTCAGTGCCTGTGATGATTCTTGCTGTACCCCCACGTGGAGAGCTTGAAACAGTTTAGGCATCTGCGTGTTAGCTCCTCTGAGGTCAGAACGACCCCTTCCTGGTCCACAGGCGACGCTGACACACCTCTACTGTGGAAGCTGGAGGGAGAGGTAGTGGTGGTTCGGGCTGACCTGGGAGGAGACCCATTTCCCTCGGGAGCCAGGCTGAGGACACCTGCCAGGCTGATCCGCACACCTGTTTCTGTTGTTGTGCAGTGTATACATCACAGCTATATTGAGGATGAGTCTGATTTTCATATCTTAGCCCTCTTTCACCTCTTTCATCATTCTTCACTTCCTCCCCTCCCTTAAGGGGGATAATCATAACAGTTACCACTTAGGGTCATTTTCTGTGTCTGGGATGTGCATTATTTCATTTAAATCTCATAACAAGTCTATGCGGTACTACTATTATTCCTATTTTAGGTGACAAAACTGAGATTAGAAAACTTTTCAAGGTCAGTGGTTAATAAGGTGGAGTTGAAACCCAGATCTTTCTAACTCCAATGTCCGTGTTTCTATAAATTCTTATTTTTAATGAGAAGCATACTTTTACCTGAGAACAAATCCCATCATCACAAAAATATTGAGTAGCTTACCCTCTCAAAAATGTCTAGTATAACAATATTCCACTTAAGAAAAATCAAATTGAAATGAGGTCTTAAAAATCATCCTGGAGAGACTTCCCTGGCAGTCCAGTGTGTAGGACTCTGTGCTTTCACTGCTTGCGGCACGGGTTCGATCCCTGGTTGGGAAACTAAGATCCTGCGTGCCTTGCAGTGTGGCCAAAAAAAAAAAAACAAACATCCTGTTCAGTTTCCCTCCAAAGGAGGCATCCCATTTCTTGTAGACATGACATGATCATAGTTTACTGTTTTTAAGGCACCTGATCTTAAAATTAATCTAGTAAATTAATTATTAGAAAAGTCTTATATTTGAGAGGAGAATCTGTCGCCTCCAGCTTCTACCCATTAGTCTGTGAGCAGCGCTGAGGCGAGCCTACTCTTTTTTTTTTTTTTTTTCTGGCTGCGTTGGGTCTTTGTTGCTGTGTGGGGGCTTTCTCCAGTTGCGGCAAGTGGGGACCACTCTTCGCTGCAGTGGCAGGCCTCTCATTGTGGTGGCTTCTCTTGTTGCGGAGCACAGGCTCCAGGCAAGTGGGCTTCAGTAGCTGTGGCTTGCGAGATCTGGAGTGCAGGCTCAGTAGTTGTGGCGCACGGGCTCAGTCCCTCCATGGCATGTGGGATCTTCCCAGACCAGGGCTCGAACCCGTGTCCCCTGCGTTGGCAGGTGGATTCTTAACCACTGCACCACCAGAGGAAGCCGAGCCCACTCTTTTCTAAAACATGTCCCATTGGATAGAAGAGTCACATGTCCCCTAAATCTTCCCTGTCGCCGGCCAAGTAGTATCTCCAAGCCTCTCAATCCTTGCTGGTGGCAAGTTGTGTCTGGGGTTGTCAACCATCCAGGTCTTTCTCCTTCCCCACATCTCTAACTCCCAGGCTTGATGATGTCAGGAACTAAGCCAGAAGTCCCCCGACTCCTTTAAGGTTATCCTAGTGGCACTTTGCCATCATTCTACTTTGGGGCTCAGTTCCTTCCACAGTTGGGTGCTAGGAACTTCATTGATTATCTGTTGCTGCCCCAGTATCTCCCCTGAAACTTAATGGCTTCAAACAGCAATCATTGATTAGCTCCTGATTCTGGGGGTCAGCAATTTGGGCTAAGCAGGGAGAGTCTTCTGCTGGTCTCACCTGGGCTCACTCATAAGGCAGCGGTCAGGTGTTTAGTGGGCTGGGGCTCTTGGTCCTCGATGCCCCCTTTCACAGTGGGCAGGCTTTGGCCAGGCTAATGGGGGCGACCGGCCACGTGTCTATCTTTCTGCAGCAGGCGAGCTTGGGCTTCTCCATGTCGTGGCTGGATTCCAACTTCAAGAGAGAGTTCATGTAAATTCCTCACATAAGTGGAATCATACAGTAATTGTCCTTTTTGTAACTGGCTTATTTCACTTAGTATAATGTCCTCAAGGTTCACTTCTTTTTGTAGCATGTGCCAAAATTTCTTTCCTTTTTAAGGCTGAATTGATAGTCCACGGTATGAATATACCAGCTTTTGTTTATTTGTTCAATCCATCAGTGGACACTTGGGTTGCTTCCACCTTTTGGCTGTTGTGAGTAATTCTGCTATGAACATTGGTGTACAAATATCTCTTTAAGATTCTGCTTTCAAATCTTTTGGGTATATGCCCAGAAGGGGAATTGCTGGATCATATGGTAATTCTATCTTTAGGTTTTTGAGGAACCACTGTATTGTTTTCCATAGCAGTTACACCATTTTATATTCCCACCAGCAGAGCACAAGGGTTCCAATTTCTGCACATTCTAACACTTGTTTTTCTTTTGTTTTAATATAGTAGCCACACTAACAGGTGTGAGGCGGTATGTATTTTGTTAATCGCATGTGATGCACATGATCATATGGCATATACAATTTTGCATCCTGTTTTTTGTTAAATGTAACATTCTATTTGAGGCTTTTCCTCTGCAGTTTGGATTTTGATAGACAGAAAGACTGTTTTCATCTGCTTCTCCCCCTCCTTTTTTTCTCTATGTGAAGTTGTTCACATTGATCTTTTTTCCTCTGTGGTTGCTATCTTTGATTTTTAACTTATAAAGCTTCCCTATCCAGAGATCAAATAAACATTCACCAAGTTGAATCTATTTTTAAAATACTTTATTTTTCACATTTGCATCTAATACTCTGGCATTTGATTGTACTTTAAAAGCCCTTTAACTGCAAAGAATTACACAAAATGTTAACAGTGGTTCTCCCAGGGTGGTAAGATGATAATTTTTTTTTGTCTCTCATGTATTGCTTTTATGAATAAGAAAGTTGATGTTATTTAAGCCAAAACTGATCACCCTCTTCCCTTGGATCCACACGTAGGATCAGCTCTGGGCACGGGATGGGGAGAATCTAGCTGCACCCTTGTTTGTTCTCCCTAGAGAGTTTCCTCCTTGGTAAAAGAGGGATGGTCTGTGGCGTCCTTTCTGTGCCAGTAAGCTCCTGCACCCCATGCAGTTCTGGGAATTGTCAACCTGACTTGATAGGCATCCTGTTCCTTGGCTGATTAAAATGTCACATCTTTTTAGAGAGGAAGAGGTGAGTGAATGCCAAGGGGCTGGGGGAAGGGGGGTGTTGCCAGTGGAGGTTAGGACCTCCAGCAGGTGAGTGTCCAGCTGGGACCCAAGGAGGGAGAGCAGAGTGGTGAAGACATGGCCTGGGCTGCGGATCTCTCCTCTTCCACTGACCACCAGTGTGATCCCGGGAGTTCAGTGTCTTCACTTGAAAAATGGGGATCGTGATAGTCCCTGTCTCAGAGGGTTGCTAAGGCTTAAAACAGATAATGTGGGTAAAGCATTGAAAACAGTACTCTGGTGGTAATCAGATTGCGATACCTAAATGTATCAGATGAAAGGGTTATACCCCTTCAGTTTATACAATGTTATTTGTCAATTACATGTCAATCAAAAAACAAAAAGCAAACAAACAGTGCCTGACACCTGGTAGTCAGCAAACCCCTACCCTCTGCCTCTTGCCCCATCCTTCCCTCTCCTCTTCCCCTTCCTCTGCTCCTTTCTCAACCTCCTCTCCCTGTCTCCCCCTGCTGCTCATAACCTCTCCCCTCCCCCTTCCTCCACCTCCCACCAGGTGTGGACTCTGGGTAAAAGCAGAGGACAGTCTCCATGCCCCCACCCCGTTCCTGCACCTTTGCTCCACGGGCCCTTCCCTCTGGCTCGAATTCTCCCCCACCCCAACCTTAGACTTACCAGCTTTATCCCCTGTGTCCTCTGTGCCCGGCACAGTGTCTGCATGGCATAGGTGCTTAATGTGTATTCTCAACAAAATGATTCTACTCTACCCCTCAGCAAACAGGAATTAGTAGAAAGTGTGGGCTTTGGAAACAGATCTGGGCCAGAACTGCTGGCTCTACATGGACAGCGTGACCGGGTGACTTATTCATTCTCTCTGAGCCTCTACTTCTTCATCTGTAAAGTGGGGATAACGTGGCTGCTGGAAAGATGAAATGAGCTCTTGTGTCAAATACCCAGTGTGTACCCAGCTGGCACTGGGTCGTGATTTCCCACCCTAAGTCCCTTTTAAATTTTGTTGGCATAATATTGCTGAGGTTGCAAACTAGTCTGTACTTTGAGGCCCAAGACTTGTTGATAAGTAATTCATGATTCCATAGGAAATGTGATATTATACTCCGGAGTAAAGACCCAAGACTGGCCGTCAGCCGTGCTGAGTCCCCCTCCGAGTTCTGCCACTACCTGGTTGAGTAACCCAAGGTCAGAGTGACCGAGCCTCCTGTGTCGTGTCTTAATCTGCCAGGTGGAGGTTTAGATGGAATTAAACCTTCTTTAAACTGCCCTTTTCGCTTTTGTTTGGCTTATTCACTTAGACTTTCTTTAAAAGTTGACTTTAAAAGAAAACTTTATATCACCACTCCAAAGACTGGAAGTAGAAGGTAACAGCAGCCACCAGTAGAATGGAAACAAAACAGTATTACAAAACCCTTGCCAGATACTGGTCCCTGCCGAGGCTCTGAGTGGAGGCCGCCTCATACTTTGGGAAGAAGGGAAATTCACACAGGCTGGGGAGCTGGGAAACACCGCAACACTCACATGAGACATTCGGCGCTCTCTCAGGGAGGCCAGGAGAGTTGAAAAGGGCACACATGCGTCATTGTCACTTGGTGCTGTGTGTGCGTGTGTGTGTGTGGGGGGGGGGCAAGCGCTCAGCCATTGGGGCTACCTCTGGCCCCCACTCCTCACTTGGGGGAGAACCGGACTCATCGCAGACCTGGCCTTTAGTAGATGGACGAGCTGGCAGGTGGAGCAATGGCTGCTTGTGCCCTTGACCCAGCCGTGTTAATGATCTGTGCCTGACCAGGCTGGAACAGTTACAGGACAGCCCCTGAAACAAGGAGACGCCACCACCGTGGCCATGGGACCCCAGCCCCGACCATGGCTGAGCCACACACAAACTGCCTCCATGGACTGGACTGGACGCAGTATTTTTCTTTTATTTTAGACTCAGTTCTAATATATCTGTGCATGTTTTTAGACTGGTCCTCTGTAGGCCAGGCATCTTTTTAGGACAGGGTTTTCACTTATATGTGGATTTTATGTAGTTGCCTTCAAACACACGGGTTCTTCCAAAACACTCCCTTTGCTATTTGATCCTGTTCCTTACACATATGTGACAAACACATTTAGTACCATTTCAGAGCCACAAAGGAGTTTTGGGTATGGATTATACTTAAAAACAAAAACAACTTTATTCAGGTGTAATTGAAACACAGAAAACTCAGACATACTTAATATTTGATGGGTTTGGAGATAGGGATACACCCATGAAACCATCACCACAATCAAGGTAATAAACATCCATCACCTCCAAGAGTTTCCTCCTGCCCCCATCTCCCCATTTTTGGTGGTAAGAATATTCAGTACTATGTTAGCTATGGGCTTGTCGTATAGAATATATAGCCTTTATTATGTTGAGGTGAATTATATACTTTTGAGGTTTTATAAACAACACAGAAAAGGTGGACAGCAAAGAAAATTCTTGGTTCAAATGGAGATAGTACTGAAAGAGATTAAAGCAGAACAAATTAAAGTGTTTTCATTTCTGATCTCCCAAAAAATATATTATTGTATAAGTTATATAGAAAGAACAAGACTAGGCCTTATAGGCATTAGAATCTTTTTGTTCATCTCCCTGGATTTTTTTTTTTTTTTTTTTTTGGCTGAGTTGGGTCTTCTTTGCTGCGTGGGGGCTTTCTCTAGTTGCGGTGAGCAGGGGCTACTCTTCGTTGTGGTGCACGGGCTTCTCATTGCAGTGGCTTCTCTTGTTGCAGAACATGGGCTCTAGGCGCGCGGGCTTCACTAGTTGTGGCGCACGGGCTCTAGAGTACAGGCTCAGTAGTTGTGGTGCACGGGATTAGCTGCTCCGCGGCATGTGGGATCTTCCTGGACCAGGGCTCAAACCCGTATCCCCTAGCATTAGCAGGAGGATTCTTAACCACTGCGCCACCAGAGAAGTCCCTCCCTGGATTCATTCTTGAATTGAATTTCATGCTTCTTCCCGGTGTCCATCTCCTCCCTTCCCTCCCCTCCCCCATCCATGAGTGGCAGATCCAATAGCTTGGCCCAGAATTACCTGGAGTTACCTCAGCGTTGCTGAGTCTGATGCATCCCTTAGCTACCACTGCAAAACAGCCCACCCTCTGCCAACTCGGTGCTGAAAATAACAAGCACGTGTTGTTGCTTGTGCATCTCTGGATCAGCTGGTTAGTTCTTGGCTTGGCCCGGCTCCCTCACGTGTCTGTGATTAGCTCAGTGTTGGCTGGAAGCTCTGCTTTGCCTGCTTTTCCCATCCCTGATGCATGAAGCCCTTTTTGCTTGTCTGCAGAGGTATGGTCTTCCTCAGCACCGTTCCCATGTCTTCTCCCTGGACCCCAGCCAGGTCTGTCCACCGTGGTTGCCTCAGCTGAACGCTGGGCAGGCGAGCCTTCCCATGGATTACCTGGGTTGCATCTGAGTCCTTTATGTTAAAAGTCCCTCGCAGTTTACCCTTCTAATCTCGTGTCCCTCATTCCCTTTCACCTCTTATCACACACAGGATTGTGAATTCCTTTTACCTTGTTCATCTCTCAATTGGGTGGGAAGCTTTTGAGAGCTGTGCCTTTTATATCACCAGCATCTAGCCCAAGGTGTTATGTGCAAAAATAATTGGTGATAATGCCAAGTCTCCCAGGTAATTCTATTGTGCAGCCAAAGATAAACATAAGGATAACTGTCTCCAATCTGTTCTTCTGCATCAGCTTGGTCCCACCCCCTTTCCGTCATCACCCCTTACTCCATTTCACAAATTGTCTGTATCGTTAGGAAAAATCATTAGAAAAAATAATGAATGCCCTGACACGTGAATTCTCAAGGTGCTCTTTACCATTCTTTCCTTTGCTCCTCACACCAGGAAAGTTATCTAAGAAACTATTTCTCTGTTCAGATTCCTGTAAAAGAACTTGATTGGTTCAGCCGGGATTAGGTACCACCCGCGGCCCAATCAGTGTGCACTCAACACACCTGTGAGATGGGCAAGGTACCCGCTGACCATGATCACCTCTGCCACGGGGACCAGCCGCACACCCGCGGCTCTTGTGCAGAGGACTGGCGTTAACTAGCATCTTCTCTTCCCCTGTGGGAAAGCCTATTGGAGACTGATTCATTACCAGAAAAGGTTTGGTGAGTAGAGATGCAGAAAAAAGGGAGCTTTTAGAGGCCTCTGGGTGTCTTCTGGGGGGACCCATGCCCTTGCTCTGCTCCTTTTCTGGAATCCACTTGGGGCTTGTCTTTCCTTTATGACTGCACATGGAGCCTGTTGCAGTTCACCAGAGCACAGCTTATTCTGCGGTAGCTGCATGTTAATCTTGATGGATTTGAAATATAGCCTAGTTGCTTCGGAGACTTCATGAACGCTTGAAGTGTTATTTTTATGCCATCTTTCAGGTGGATTTCTCTTCCTTCTGTGATACTCTCTTCCAAGATAGGTTGGTGCTTACTAGTTTCAAGGGGTGGTGCTTTCTGACCTTGTAGCAAATTCTGGGGCTTTCCTGATATGGGGTGGTATTTCCAAGTGAAAACAACTAAGTTTCAAACAGTTTGGACTTCCCTGGTGGCGCAGTGGTTAAGAATCAGCCTGCCAATGCAGGGGACATGGGTTTGAGCCCTGGTCTGGGAAGATTCCACATGCCACGGAGCAACTAAGCCCATGTGCCACAACTACTGAGTCTGTGCTCTGGAGCCAACGAGCCACAACTGCTGAAGCCCACATGCCTAGAGCCCGTGCTCTGCAACAAGAGAAGCCACCGCAATGAGAAGCCCACGCACTGCAACGAAGAGTAGCCCCTGCTCGCCACAACTGGAGAAAGCCTGCACGCAGCAACGAAGACCCAATGCAGCCAAAAACAAACAAATAAATAAATAAATTTATTAAAAAACCAAACGAACAAACAGCTTGCGGCTGAGACGACATCACATCTGAGTTCTAAGCTCAGTGCTTGAATCAGAACGCAAGTCTCCTGAAATACAATCTAGTGCTTTTTCTCTTCTGCTCGAGTGAGTTTGTTTTCTTTTCCACTGTTTCTTTTGCAGGGGTTCAGCTGTTGCAAAAATAATTGGTGATAATGTCAAGAAACTTCAGAAGTTTGCCTCCACGGTCAAGATGTGGGTCTTTGAAGAAACGGTTAATGGGAGAAAACTGACAGACATCATAAATAATGACCATGAAAATGTAAAATATCTCCCTGGACACAAGCTGCCAGAAAACGTGGTAAGACTTTGGTTAATTCTAAAAGTTACATTCAGCTGAGTTAGCACTTGGGACGTGGGAAGATGGGAAACCTGCTTCCCCGGTCTCCTGTTCCTCTCTACCACCAGGTTCATTGCTTGGTCCGTTTTGGTTTTCCTGACTCTGAACGTGGGCCTTGTGTTAGTTTGCTGGAGCTGCCATAACAAAGTACGATAGACTGGGTGGCTTAAACAACAGAAATTAATTTTCTCACAGATCTGGAGGCTTCACGTTGTCTGGAGGAAGAAATTTTCCTCTACCCTTCTAGGTTCTTCTGTCTGGTCTGAGAATTAAGTTGACATGAGACAGATTAACAGGAGAAAACCAAACAAAAGTTTAATAACATGTATGCATAGGAGAGACCCAGGAAAACTACGTCATTCACCAAAATGGCGGAAGCCCTCACCTTAAATATTATCCTCAGCTAAAGACAAAAGAGGATGTTGAAGGTGGGGATAGTCAGTTCTGGGAGGTAATGGGGAAAGCACAGTAAACAAGGGTAAGGTGGTTACGCAGATTTAAGTCAGTGCCTTCCCCTTTCCTGAGAGTTTCTAGAGATTTGGTCCTCCCAGCTCTTCCAGGTACTTGGAGGGAGATCCCCTTACAAATGGAGATTTCCCTCATGAATGTAAATGTTTCTTACAAAAGGACAACTCCTACTTGGTTTTCAGTTTCCTCCTTGTCTGCTGTTTCTTAAAAAACAACCACCTTAAAATAATTAATGTGCCAGGGCTTCCCTGGTGGCGCAGTGGTTGAGAGTCCGCCTGCTGATGCAGGGGACACGGGTTCGTGCCCCGGTCCGGGAAGATCCCACATGTCGCGGAGCAGCTGGGCCCGTGAGCCATGGCCGCTGAGCCTGCGCGTCCGGAGCCTGTGCTCCGCAACGGGAGAGGCCACAACAGTGAGAGGCCCGCGTACCGCAAAAAATAATAATAATTAATGTGCCAAAGAGGCATATTTTGAGGTGGCAAAATCTACTCCCCTGCAAAGCCCAAGATCAAGGTGTTGGTAGAGTTGGTTCTTCTGAGGCCTCTCCTGGACTTCTCTTCTTCCCGTGTCTCCACGTGGTCCTCCCTCTGTGTATCTGTGTCCTAAGACAGACACCAGTCATGTTGCAATGGGGCTTACCCCAGTGACCTCATTTTAACATAATAACCTTTACAAAGACCCTGTCTCCAAATACAGTTGCATTCTGAGGTACGAGAGTTAGGACTTCAGCATATGAATTTTGGGGAAACACATTGCAGCTCATCACAGGCTACTTTCTTGGCATTCAGAGTGGTGGTCACATCAAAGCTAGAACTAATAATTTTGCCTTTGTATTGTGTCTCTTGGTAACTCCCGAGATACCTGTTGACGAAAAATTAATCAGTCGGTCTAAGAAAGAAGTAGAAATTTTATTCGAGCCAAATTGAGGATTATAACTTGGGAATAGCATCTCAGTGTTGAGAACTGTTCTGCCCATTAGAAGTCAAGGCATAGTTACATATGTTTTTTGAGACAGAGGGCTTTATGTTAAATGAATTACTGACAGTTCATACAATCCAAGTCTGTACAAGATAAAGAAGGAATGTTATGTTTAAGGAGTTGTCTCCTTGATGCTAAGAGAATGTTGCTCTTCATGGTTGAGCAGGTATTTCCGCCGATGGGGAAGGTTTGGTCCATGTGTAATGCAGATACACAATGCACAGTAGAAGGGAGAGAGGAGGCCAAAGGGCAAAGAAAATTTTTTTTGTTTAATTTTTTCTTGTCTTGCCACAAAATATGAATTTTATTTCACATACCCTTTCTAAGCGCATGGACTTTGGTCCATCCCTAGGCCAGCTAATGCACTGGTGAAACCGTGCACCTCAGATTGGGACTTGAACCCACGTGCTGGGACTCAAACCCAGCCAAAACCCACAGTCTTCCAACTGAGGTCACACACCTGGTTTCAGAACTTAACGAAGCTCAGGTTCTTGATGTCTTATCTCAGAAAGAATTCAGTGAGCGACAAAGTGAAAGGTAAGAAATGGATTTATTTAGAGAGAAACACACTCCACAGAGTGTGGGCCATCTCAGAAGGTGAGAAAGGCACCAGGGTATGAGGTTGTCAGTTTTTATAGTGGTGGGTAATTTTATAGGCTAATGAGTGGTAGGAGTATTCCAGCTATTTTGGGAAGGGGCGGGGATTTCCAGGAATTGGGCCACCGCCCACTTTTTGATCCTTATGTTACAGTGAGCATATACTGAGCCTCAAGGGCTGGTGGAAGTTGACTTGTCCACCATCTTGGACCCATTTGGTTCTAATCTGTTTATGTCATGTCCTTGGGCTATGTCGTTATTTCAAAGGTTGTGCCCTGCCCCCTTCCCTCCTGTTTTATTGGTCTGTAATTAAAACCAAGGTCAAGACCTAAATTACCAAATAAGATTGGAGAAAATAGAAAATGGGAAGACTGACAGTTTAAAATTCCAGCTTATTAGGCCTGAGCAGGAAAAATCTAGGTTATTGCCTCATTCCAGTGACTTGCAGAGGAAGAAGGTGAGCCTGAGAATGAAAATGGTGACCCGGCAGCTTGTGTGAGTGGAATTCATGAACTCCTGTTCCAGATTCACCCCTGGATGGCTTTCTGTAAGAGTCTGTTTGAAAACCAGCCCAGGTGGCTGCCTGACTCCTAGCAGGGGAGACAGATTTGTTGGCTGATGAATGCCAGCAAGTTTGGAGATGCAAAGACTTTGCTCATTGAGGATTTCCAGTTGCCTTTGGCTACAGTGTTCATTGGTGTCAAGCCCTGTGCAAAGTAGTTTACATATATCATCATGTTACCCGGAAACTGGGTTTACCTCTTGGATTTATTACTTGGAACAAGTAAGGAGAACACCAAGGATCTTTCCTAAAGCAGTGTCTCCCCAGCAACAAAATTGGGGAAGTTTTTTTTTGGCAAGAAGTAGATTTATTAATATAGGACGCTTGTATGAGATGCAAGCGGTCAGGCGAGGGAGCTCTGCCCTGAGGTTTAAGTGGGCTACAATTTTATAGTCAAAGGAAAGGGGGAGAGGAAAAATTGGGGAAGTTTTAAGCTACAGGAACATGCATACTCACGAAGGGGCTTGGGTGGTGGACTGAGTGAGTCCAAGCTAAAGTGGATTGAAAGTTACAAGGGTCAGAAATGGTCAACATCATCATTCCTTAGGTTCCAGTTGATCTGGAGGTGTTTAAACCCGAGGCTGGTTTAAATCCTGCAAACCGCTTAAGATAGTGCTTTAGGCCAGTCTAACTGGGAGTCTTTACAACTGATGTGTTATCTTTGCTATTCTTACTTCTCTTGCCTGATAAGTTTGTCCTTTTGATCCTTAATTACTGAGACCTGTTCAAAGGCAAGCACTGTGGCTCAGATCACAAAATGGCTTAAGCCAAAGATGGCTTCTCTTCTGTCAAGAAAGCCATGCCTTGTTCTATTTCTCCAGGGAACCCCATCCCTGTCTGGTTACAGTCTCATTTAATGTTCTCAGTGACCCTCTTAGGTTGGTGTTATTAGCTTTCTTACTGTGATGGTGATTCTGATTTTATAGGGGAAGAAACCAGGGCTCAGAGAGGTTAATGAACTTGCCCCAGGTCACAGAGCTGGTGGCTGGCACACCTGTTCCTGAGCCTGCTGAGTCATGGCCTTTTAGACAGTGATGACTTGATGACTTCCCTGTGTCACTGCACTAGGACCGGGCAGCGTTTCCCTGCAGTTACTCCTGGTGCAGTAAGTGAGGAGAGGAAGGTTCCCTAGGGTTCTGAGCTGGGCAGTTAAGTTACCCAAGTATCTGATGGAAAGAGTAAAGGTGCCGCTGTTCCCGCGGCTCTGGAAGGCCTCTGAGGTCATCTCTAACCATGCTTGGTGCAGACCATTCCTCCGAGCTTCCCTTCTCATACCTGTCGGGATCAATTACTCCTTCCCTTCTGTAGAGAGTTCCTTCCACTCTGTGTGGAGCACTCTGTACCCCCACCTGCCCCAGGCATGTGGGCTTGACTTTCTGGGGTTTCGTTCTACCAAGGTTCCTAGCGTAGTGCTCAGGGAACGTGGGGGGAGGTGAATCTGCCCGATGGTTCTCTGCCTGCACAGAGAACAGGGGAGCAGGGGGGAAGGAGGGAGTCAAGAGCCATGTCCCTCAGAGCCTGGCCCATGACTGACTCCACCCCCCACCTTCCTGGGTGCCCAGGTGTGGACGAGGGAGGAACTCTCTGCTCCCAGATGGTTGATATCTGAAGCCTTGTAGGCTCATGACGATGAGCGTATCCGTTCCCTGGACTGGACATTTGCATGGTTTCCGGTCATTTGCTGTTATAGACAGTGCCCCCGGGAAAGGCCTTGTCTCTGTTGCAGGGATGGCATCGCTGGGTCACAGGGATGCAGCCTGTAATCTGCCAGATGGCATCACTGGTTTCCAGCATGATAGTGAAACTGCACAACCCAGATTGGGACTTGAACCCACTGTCTTTTAATTAAAATCATACACCTGGTATCAGGACCTACTGAAATTCAGGTTCTTTATGTCTCAGCTCAGAAGGAATTCAGTGAGAGACAAAGTGATAGGTAAGAAGTGGATTTATTTAGAGAGATACACATTCTATAGACAGAATGCAGTCCGTCTCAAAAGGCAAGAGCACCCAGGGAGAAACACACTCCACGGACAGAGTGTGGGTCATCTCAGAAGGCCAGAGGCCTCGGGGTTACAGGGTTGTTAGTGTTCACAGGCTGGCTAATTTCATAGGCTAATGAGTGGGAGGAGTATTCTAACAGTCTTGGAGAGGGGGTGAGAATTTCCAGCAATTGGACCCCACCCACTTTTGGGCCGTTTATGGGGGGCCTTCAGTCATGGTGCCTGTGGGTGTGTTGTTTAGCATATGCTAATATATTATAATGAGAGCTTAATGAGGCTCAAGGTCTACCGGAAGTCGAATCTTCTGCCATCTTGGGCCTAATTGGTTCTAACCAGTTTATGTTGTATCCTCAATGGCTGTCCTTCTTTTAAAGGTTGTGCCCTGCCCCCTTCCCTCCTGTTTCAGTTGTGCCCATCTCCACACACCTAGTGGGGTTTGAGAACTCACATCCTTCCACATCCTTGCTGGCACTTGGTAGAGGACGCCCAGGGTATTGGAAAGTTTTATTTCTTAAGCTGGCAGAAGGTACACAGGTGCTTGATTGTTTGTTTTTTCTTTGTGCTTTCTAGGTTCTAGAATTTGTATGTATGAAATGTCTCATGATAAGTAATTTTAAAAGTTGAACAGTGGTGAAGCATGGTGGTGATGGGCACACCTTGGAGTCGAGGGCCTGCTCTGAGTGAGCCTGGGCAGCCCCCCTCCTCTTGGTAAGATGGGCCTCTGTGAGTAGTTTCCTTAGCGGTGCTGTGAGGAGTAAATGAGATGATTCACATACATTGTTTAGTGTTAAGAATCTGTTACAAAGCCAGGGCTTTGTTTTTGTTGGTTTTTTAAAAAAAATTTTATGTTTATTTCAGAGTTTTTCAAATACCTCATTCGATCATTTAAAAAGTCAACTAGTGTTAGACCAAGACCGATCATTGTTACCATTTTTTAAGATGAAAAGCCAGACATAAGATTAATTGACTCAGAGCGAATATGGATCTAGAGCTAAAAAGCTGGCTTTACTCATTTCTGTCTTGCGGATTCAAGCAGAAGAGATGTGCTGCATTTCATCTATGTCCAATTGTTTTTTATGACGTCTGCCACTTCTGCTGATTGAGACTCTGAGTCATCCTTGCTTGGTGCCCCCAGACTGCTGCCCGCCTGACCCTTCTCCAGGTCATCACGTGCTCATATGTGACCCCTCCACAGGGGAACCTTCTGTAACAATGACATGACCATGTCATCAACTTCTCACTAAAAACTGGGGCAGTCTGGGTTTCTGATTTCCCCTTAGACCTGAATGGAAGAACATTTCTTATTTCCTGTCACTGCAGGCTAAAAATTGTTGGTCCTGTGTTATGGCTGTCTGTCCAGGGCCTTTGTTTAGAGGAGGTCACCCAGGTAGAGAGCTCTTCTGCCTCAGTCCAGCTTTAACCAACCTCAGTGTGACACCAGTATTGACAATTGCAGCATCTTCTGTGAATTATAGTTGTCATGGCATCTCATCTTTGTCGTCTTCTTTTTATTTTTCCCCAAGTTTATTTATTTATTTTTGGCTGCGTTGGGTCTTCATTGCTGGGCACGGGCTTTCTTTAGTTGCGGGGAATGGGGGCTACTCGTTGCGGTGCGTGGGCTTCAGTAGTTGGGGCTTGCGGGCTTTAGAGCGCAGACTCAGGTAGCTACGGCGCACGGGTTTAGTTGCTCCACAGCATGTGGGATCTTCCTGGACCAGGGCTCTAACCCATGTCCCCTGCATTGGCAGGCAGATTCTCAATCACTGCACCACCAGGGAAGCCCACATCTTTGCCTCCTAAGCCTTGCCAGCTCTGTTTTTAAAAACAGCTTTATTGAGATAGAATTCACAGACATACAATTTACCATTAAAGTGTACAATTCAGTGGTTTTTAGGATATTCACAAAGTTGGGCAACCATCACTGCAATCAATTATAGAATATTTCATCACCTTAAAAAGAAACCTCATGCCCTTTAGCAATCACCTCTTATTTCCTCCTGTCCCCAGCGCTAAACAACCACTAATCTACTTTCTGTCTCTAGATTTGTCTGTTGTGGACATTTCATGTAAATGGCACCATACAATACGTCATCTTCTGTGACTGGCTTCTTTCACTTAGCATAATGTTTTCGAGGTTATCCACGTTGTACCCTGCATCAGTACTTCATTCCTTTTTATGGCTGAATACTCTGTTTCATGGGTGTACCATATTTTGTTTATCCATTCTTCAGTTGGTGGACATTTTGGTTGTTCCCACTTTTTGGCTATTATGAATGATATTGCTGGGAACATTTGTGTAAAGTGTTCTGTGTGAATACGTTTTCAGTTCTTTTTGAGTATATACCTAGGAGTGCAGTTGCTGGGTCTTATGGCAACTGTTTAACTTTTTGAGCAACTGGCCAGACTGTTTTCCAAAGTGGCCACACCATTATACATATTCCCACCAGCTGTGTGTGAGGGTTTCAGTTTCTCCACATCCTCACGAACACTTGTTATTATCTAACTTTTTGATCCCAGCCATCCTAGTGGGTATGAAATGGTATCTCATTGTGGTTTTGATTTTCATTTGCCTGATGGTTAATGATGTTGATCATCTTTTCATGTGCTTATTGGACATTTGTATATCTTTTATATCTGAAAAATATAAAACAATATACCATTTGTATATCTTATATATCTGAAATGTGTATTCAGATCTTTTGTCCATTTAAAAAAATTGGGTTGTCTTTTTTTTTTTTTTTTTTTTTTGTGGTACGCGGACCTCTCACTATTGTGGCCTCTCCCATTGCGGAGCACAGGCTCCGGATGCGCAGGCTCAGCGGCCATGGCTCACGGGCCCAGCTGCTCCACGGCATGTGGGATCTTCCCGGTCCGGGGCACAAACCCGCGTCCCTTGCATCAGCAGGCGGACTCTCAACCACTGCGCCACCAGGGAAGCCCTGGGTTGTCTTTTTATTACTGAGTTGTAAGGATTCTTTATTAGATACAAATCCATTTTCAGCTACATAGTTTGGAAGTATATTCTCCCATTCTGTGAGTTTTCACTTTCTTGATGGTATCCTTTAAAGTGTAAAAATTTTAAGTTTTGATATCATTTTTAAACTTAATTGATTAATTTGTGGCTGCATTGGGTCTTCATTGCTGCGTGTGGGCTTTCTCTAGTTGTGGCGAGCAGGGGCTACTCTTCGTTGTGGTGCACGGGCCTCTCATTGCAGTGGCTTCTCTTGTTGCAGAGCACGGGCTCTAGGTGCGTGGGCTTCAGTAATTGTGGCTTGTGGGCTCTAGAGCGCAGGCTCAGTAGTTGTGGCACATGGGCTTAGTTGCTCCGTAGTATGTGGGATCTTCCTGGACCAGGGCTCAAACCCATGTCCCCTGCACTGGCAAGCGGATTCTTAACCACTGCGCCACCAGGGAAGTACAAAAAATTTTAAGTTTTGAAATCCAATTTAGATATTTTTCTTTGCTACTAACTCTCAGGATTTGGTTCCTTGCACAGGCCTGCATTCACTGATGCGTCCTCAGTGCCTAGAATAGTGCCAGGCATTATTTGTGGTTTGGCTTAGTGCCAGGGACAGCAGACATGGTTGAGGGAGAACTAACCAGGCTGGAGTGTTCTGTTTCAGTGCTTTCGGTGGTGTCCTGTGGGATGGAGGGTTAGGCCAAGATAATTTAAAAAAAAAAAAAAATGACCACTGACTTGGGTAGTAGGGTTGC